>NC_133452.1:99731672-100931672 GCF_048565385.1 Saimiri boliviensis
CTTGAGCCAACCTACCTCGACTCAAATCCTGTTTCTCTAAATACTGTGCGACCTTGAGCCAATTACTTTCCCTCTCTGTGCCATAATTTCCACATTAGTTAAATGGGGATAATAGTACCTGCCTCATAGGGTTGTTGTAAGGATTATATTTGTCAACATACACAGAGCATAGTTGTAGTAAGTCCTTGGAGAAGGGAAGCTGATACCATTGTGATGGAGATGGTGACTCATCTTAGGCTCTGGTACAGGAAGAAGGCCCATCAGGCTGTACCGTGTGGCAGGTAGAGCCCATGGAGGCTCCCGGCACACTGACCGTCACCACTCATCCTCTGGATAGGGCAGAAATGTTCCCACACCATGCAGCCTGCCAGTGGACATCAGGGAGACTCCTGAGTCACCACGAGGAGTACAAGGCACTTGGAGGTTGCCCAGCTGACCAGGAGCACAGAGGGCTGCCCTGAAAGCGAGCCCCTCCCTACTCCTAGCAGAGAGGGGGAAGGGAAACACCTGAACTTGGTGGGAAGGACTGGACCCCAGGTGGCTTAGTTGCTCTGGCCCTAGACCAGGTCTCTCTCGAGCTCTGGGTCATTTGGGTTAAGCTCCTAACTACCACTGCCCATGAAATTCACCTGCCAGCGGGCAATGAATAAAGTCGTGCCCCTCCCTGCACCTAAGCTCTCCACAGCGCTGAGTTTCTTCTTGGGGCCAGACAGAAATTCTTTTATTTTTATTTTTTGAGATGGAGTCTTGTTCTATTGCCTGGGCTGGAGTGCAGTGACACGACTGTGGCTCACTGCAACCTCCATCTCCCAGGTTCAAGTGATTCTCTTGCCTTAGCCTCTTGAGTAGCTGGGATTACAAGTGCATGCTACCACACCCAGCTAATTTTGGTTTTTTTTTTTTTTTTTTTTTTTTTGAGGCGGAGTTTCGCTCTTGTTACCCAGGCTGGAGTGCAATGGCGCGATCTCGGCTCACCGCAACCTCCGCCTCCTGGGTTCAGGCAATTCTCCTGCCTCAGCCTCCTGAGTAGCTGGGATTACAGGCACGTGCCACCATGCCCAGCTAATTTTTTGTATTTTTAGTAGAGACGGGGTTTCACCATGTTGACCAGGATGGTCTCGATCTCCCGACCTCGTGATCCACCCGCCTCGGCCTCCCAAAGTGCTAGGATTACAGGCTTGAGCCACCGCGCCCGGCTGGGTTTTTTTTTTTTAGTAGAGATGGGGTTTCGCCATGATGGCCAGGCTAGTCTTGAACGCCTGACCTCAGGTGATCTACCCGCCTCAGCCTCCCAAAATGCAGGCATTACAGGCGTGAGCCCCCCGCCCTTCCCCTGAGCCCGGCCACAAGAAATTCTTTTCCTAGAGACTACGTTTTGGTGAGGGGCTACGTTGCTGCATTCGTGCCCCCTCATTCTGGCTGCAGGGCCCTTGTCTTGTCTGAGGGTCTCAAGCTCCACCCTCGTAAGTGGGGCAAAGCTGTGATATGATCAGAGGGCTTCTGGCTCTGGCACAGTGCTGGGGGGTGGAGAGTGGGGATAGCCAACACTGGGACCCAGGCCAAAAAAAAGCCAGGGTTTTTTGCCGGCATACAAATTAAACAGTGCCGGGCTGTGTTGTGGTTGTCATTGTTGTTTTGAGACAGTCTCCTCTGTCACCCAGGCTGGAGTGCAGTGGCACAATCTCAGCTCACTGCAACCTCTGCTTCCTGAGTTCAAGCGATTCTCATGCCTCAGCCACCCAAGTAACTGGGATTACAGGGGTTTGCCACCACGCCCGGTTAATTTTTGTATTTTTAGTAGAGATGGGTTTCACCATGTTGGCCAGACTGGTCTTGAACACCTAACCTCAAGTGATCCACCCACCTCGGCCTCCCGAAGTGCTGGGATTACAGGCGTGAGCCACTGTGCACAGACTTTCTTTGTTTTTGAGACAGGATCTCAGTCTGTCCTCAGGCTGGAGTGCAGTGGTACGATCTTGGCTCACTGAAACCTCTACCTCCCAGGTTCAAGTGATTCTCGTGCCTCAGCCTCCCGAGTAGCTGGGATTACAGACATACACCACCACATCTAGCTGATTTTTGTATTTTTAGTAGAGAAGGGGTTTCACCATGTTGCTCCAGTTGGTCTCAAACTCCTAGCCTCATGTGATCTGCCCTCCTCAGCCTCCCAAAGTGCTGGGATTAAGGTGTGAGACACGGTGCCCAGCCCAGGCTGTGCTATCTTTAGTGTCAGTGATAAAAGGAAGAGGAGAATAGGGTTCATTGCAGGAATAGTGGTGGGTGGGGTAGCAGCTACCTGAGAAAATCCAGACAGTGGGCCTAGGTCCAGTGGGTCAGGGGAGAGAGTGTAGGGGTCAGGTTTGTCCCTGGCCGGGCAAGCTAACAGTGTGTAGGGAACAGCCTTGGCTTAGGGTAGATGGCAGACCTCAGCTGTAGATGGAGCAGTGAGGCCATGTGAAAATGGCAGGCTTCTGGCAAAATGCAGGGATAGGCTGCAGCACCGTGGTTCAGTCTAAATAGGAGCAGCCCAAGGGATGTGTGTAGGTTTTAGAACAGCCAGACTACAGCTCCCCTCCCTCTTTTGCTGGTGTCCTTGAGAGGTCACAACCAGAAGAGACAATTCCAGGCTAGGAAGAGATGTCAGCATGGGAACAAGAGACTCTGGTCCCAAATCCAAAATTCTAGCCATATTCTAGAACTGCATCTGAACCTAAGAGGCAGCCACTTGCACCTCCTGAAACTGAAAATAGTTTTCCTGGTTCTGGTGGAAAAACCCACTCACAGCTCACATGTGGGAGTGGGAGCTGAGGCTCAGCCAAGTAACAGCGTGGTACACACAGCTGTTAGGGCCTGGCCGGGCTTGAGTCCCTCTGTGTCCAAAACTCTGCCGTTTTCTGCTTTGTCCTCCAGCGTGTTTTCTGAAACACCTTGTTGGGATCCTCAGGCCTGTCACTGTTGTCATCTGTAAGGGGGGGGGGTGCCTATACGGCCTTATGGGGGCTGTTGAGGCTTGAGTGAGAACCTGAAGCATAGTGGGAGCTCAGTGAGCCTCCCTCCCCTCCCTCCAGGATTTGGACCTGACAAATCCTGGAGGGAGCTCCGTCAGGTCCTCCCCAGGGTCACCAGAGCCTCAGAGGCTGTGTTGTCAATTATATATAACAGGCAGTATTGTAGCTTTTCCTCCTCTGTTACTGCCTGCTAAGGGGGAACCGCACATCTTCATGTCCCCCTCTTCCTGGCTTTCATCACCACAGCCTGCCATGTGCACTGACACCCCGCCACATGGGTCCAGAAACGGAGTGTGTTCTCATTGCCTCATCCCACTCACCCTGGGCTCCACTGCCACTGTGCCGTGGTTCTCAGGAGTCCCGCCGTCTGACCCTTGTCACTAGCACTGCTCATTCTCTTGGGACTCACCCCTTCTGAAGCCTCTCGTGGCCCCTTCTCACCCTCCCCTGCCTCCTCCGTCTCCAGGCTTTCAATCTTGTGGAGCATGAAGAATCAGTTTTTGGTACTTATTATTTGGATAATGGATTTTTTTAAAAAAGTTGGCTAATGCCACTGCAGTCACAAACTGCTCTTGGTGATTGCCAAGTCCTTTTTCCAGTATTGTGGCCAACCTCCACCCCAGAATCTCTCTTCTCTTTTTTTTTTTTTTTTTTTTTTTGAGACGGGGTTTCGCTCTTGTTACCTAGGCTGGAGTGCAATGGCACGATCTCGGCTCACTGCAACCTCCGCCCCCTGGGTTCAAGCAATTCTCCTGCCTCAGCCTCCCTAGTAGCTGGGACTACAGGCGTGCGCCACCATGCCCAGCTAATTTTTGTATTTTTAGTAGAGACGAGGTTTCACCATGTTGACCAGGATGGTCTCGATCTCTTGACCTCGTGATCCACCCGCCTCGGCCTCCCAAAGTGCTGGGATTACAGGCTTGAGCCACCGCGCCCGGCCCTCTCTTCTCTTTAGCTAGTGTCTCTGTGTCTCCTATTTTCAATTAGGATTGTGTTCAGTTGCATGCAACAGAAATCCGGTAATCAGTGCCTGGTAAAATGAGTTTGATATTTTTTACCTAACAAGCAGTCTGGAGGTCGCCATTGCAGCGCGAGTCCAGCGCGTGTTCAGTGGCCGGATGCTTTTAGACTTTCCCCACCTCCTATCCTGTCTTCTGCTGTTCCAAAGGCAGCTGCTACACCTCTAGGCATAGTATTCCTGTTCCAGACAGGAAGATGGGAAGGGCAGAAGTTTGTTTCTATTAGGAAATAATAGCTTTTTCAGAAGCTCCTCCTGGTAGATTTCTGTTCACATATTGCTGGTCAAAATTATGCCAGTGAACACCGTAGCTGCACGAGAGCTTGGGAAATTGAGTGTTTAGGTAGGCACATCGCTGATCCAGAGAAGACTGAGACTCATAAGGAGAATGGAGCTGGGGAGAGGTGGGAGTGGCTGTCCCAGCTGCCACTTGGAGAAAGCCACGGGGCCAGCAGGACAGCACCTGTGAACATTTCCTGTGCTCTGGGTCTGGTGCTTCCCAAGTTTAACATCCAGGGGCGAGTGGTCAGGGACTGATCCTTGAGGAACTGACGTATATTAAACAAACTCTCAGGTCCCTACAATGCAGTGTAAATGAGTAGAGTCTGCAGGGGAGAAACTGCCACTAGTGGAGGCGAGACGAGTGGGCAACCATTGCTTAGCTCTGGGGGTGGGTGCCAGAGGCATGCAGGTGCCCAGTGGCCAGGTCTGCCCCATTTTCAAGAGAAGCCAGAAAACCAAATTTTTTAAAGTTTTTTTTATTCTAACTCTATTTTGAAAAAAGTTTTGTGTTGCAGAAAAGTTGCAGAGGTTGTACAGAGTCCCCACCTATCCTTTACCCAGCTAAGATTAAATCTTACATTAAGGAACACTGATATAATCTATTAACCAAACTCAGTGTGCTGTTCAGACCTTACCAGTTATTCTGCTGCTGTCCTCTTTCTGCTGCAGGATCTGGTCCAGGATCCTACGTTCATTTAGTTGTATCTCTGTGGTCTGCTCCTGTCTGAGAGGCTTTCTCAGTCACAAAGCTAGAGGTTGACACGACCCTTTCCAAGTTTTCCCACGCTACTGTAATAATTCGGAAATTCTCCATCAGCATCTTGAGACATCTTTTGAAAAATAAAGGGACTTGGGCTGATTGAATGTTGATCGCTCCCTCTCATCTTCCACATTATTGTTTTAAGTTTTGCCTTCTCATTTTATTATAATTAAAATTATTTTTAAGCCAGGCACAGTGGCTCATGCCTGTAATTCCAACACCTTGATAGGCCAAGGTGGGCAGATTGCTTGAGCCCAGGACTTCAAAACCAGCCTGGGCAACATGAGGAAACCCCATCTCTACAAAAAATACATGAATGAGCTGGGTTTGGTGGTGCACACCTGTGGTCCCAGCTACTCAGGTGGCTGAGGTGGGCGAATCGCTTGAGCATAGGCGATAAAGGCTGCAGTGAGCCATGATTGTGCCACTGCACTTCAGCCTAGGCAACACAGTGAGACGCTCTCAAACAACAACAAAAACACCGGAAACAGTGAGCGGGTCTTTCTGTTGTTTTATCTTAGGTTCAGGCTACACATGCAGATTTGTTATGTGGGTGAACTTGTGTCACAGGATTTGTTGTATAGATTATTTCATCACCCAGGTACTAAGCCTAGTACCCAATAGTTCTTTTTTCTGCTCCTGTCCTCCTCCCAGCCTCCACCCTCAAGTAGGCCCCAAGGTTATTGTTAAGTCCAAGCAGGGGAAGGCCGGAGGGAAATGATTGGGTACCGTTAAGATGTTTTGAGAGGGAATGATTCACTACCAGTTGGAATGCTTTGCTGTGAAGAAGTGAGTGGTTCTCAATCTTGGCTGCACATTACAATCACCAGGAGAATTAAAAAATAAGAACCCCAGTGTCCAAGCTTCTCCCCAAACCAATCAAAGGAGAATCTCTGGGGATGTTACCAGACATCTGTCTTTTTTTTTTTTTTTTTGAGACGGAGTTTCGCTCTTGTTACCCAGGCTGGAGTGCAATGGCGCGATCTCGGCTCACCGCAACCTCCGCCTCCTGGGTTCAGGCAATTCTCCTGCCTCAGCCTCCTGAGTAGCTGGGATTACAGGCACACGCCACCATGCCCAGCTAATTTTTTGTATTTTTAGTAGAGACGGGGTTTCACCATGTTGACCAGGATGGTCTCGATCTCTGGACCTCGTGATCCACCCTCCTCGGCCTCCCAAAGTGCTGGGATTACAATGTCTTTTTAAATATTCCCCAGTGATTCCAGTGTCCAGCCAAGTTGGCAGGCCTAGAGCAGGAAGAGAGGGCAGAAGGAGTCTCAGATCACTCCAGCTGCTGGCTCAGACGAGTGGGTAGACAGGCAGGTGGGTCACTAAAGTAAGGATTACTAGAGAGGATCAATGGGTTTGGGGGAAATGATGGGTTCTGTTTGGATAAGTTAAGTTTGAGCTGTCGGTAAGATAACCAAGAGGTGAGGTCCTGCAGTTGCTTAACATCTTCCTAAAGCAGATCTTCTGATCCTTCCACAAGGTCTGGTGCAGACATTTCCCTGCTGGGAGACTCTCCACAGTACCTCTCTTATCATCTTTGACTGTGGCATTTGTGGACAATGTTTTACTTGCTAAGGTTTGGAACTGTCTCCTCCTGGGTGATGTGGCCACGGCGTCACCACCCAGTAAAGCGTCACTTTGGAAAGACTCCAGGATGGAGCACATCTTCCTTTGTCTGATGTATCTGCTGTTTAGGGTCTAGTTGCAGATCCGCTGTCAACATGATCCGAGAACAATAATGCTTTATGTCTTTTTTCCACACTCAACTGTTGAAAAGATGGGGCTCACTCCTTCAGGAACAGTCGCTCAGGACAGCCGTGATTCTTGGGCCTGAGTGTGGGTGGGGACATGGTGGAGGCTGGGAGGCGTGATGCATATCTGGATCTCCAGGTGGGCTGGAGAGTTAGGAAAAGCCCCTCGAGTCATTCCAGTGTGCTTCCTGGAGATTCAGAACAGGAGGCAGGGAAGGGTGGCACAGTGGTATGTCACCTCTCTGATTTATGAGGCCTGCTCCAAACCCCACAAACCTACCACAAGAGCCAGGTGGGAAGGGTGGGAGGGCAAGTGACTTGTGATACAAGGAGCAGAGACCATGGGATAGCACTACATGGACTGGGGAAGGAGCAGGAGCAGAACAACCCCTGACATGACAGCAGCCCCCCAAGTGTGCCCCACGCCCACCACCCTTTCCCTTGTCACTGCCTCCCCTGACCTCTTCCTGTCTTCTCTGCCCAGGCTGATGGGAACCACCCTGTAGAGGTCCATCTGCGTTCAGACCCAGACGATGCCAGAGCTATGACCGGGCCTGCAGGCGTGGCGCCGAGGGGAGATCAGCCATGGAGCAGCCACAGGAGGAAGCCCCTGAGGTCCGGGAAGAGGAGGAGAAAGAGGAAGTGGCAGAGGCAGAAGGAGCCCCAGAGCTCAATGGGGGACCACAGCATCCACTTCCTTCCAGCAGCTACACAGGTGAGGAGAGGACTGGCAGGGGACACAGGGGAGAGGAGGCACAGCCCAGTGCGGTGGGGATCCCGGCCCTCTGCCAACGCCATCATGTGGGGTGCAGAGTAGCAGAGTGCTGAAGGACTGGAGCCAGAAGCCTGGGTTCACGCCCAGTGCTGTGGGGATCTGCTCTGCCACTCACCAGCAGTGGGGCCTGGAGCAAGCTGCACCACTTCCTTCTGTAAAACAGGCCAGGGGATGGTAGGTGATGTGGATATGGGCTCTTGTGAGAATTAAATGAGTGGGCATTTGTAGCACATGTCATCATCATCGTTAGTATTCCCACCACTGTTACCACAAGGCATCTGGGACCAATCTCCAGTAACAGCACACTAGAACAATCAGCTGTACCTGGGATTGTTATGATCAGTCAACACACAGTTCAATTGGTCTGGCACTGATTACACACATCATCATTGAGCTGTGTCATAATTACATAACAACGCTAAGCAGTTAATATGAATAGCTCAATTAATACTACTTTTATGCAGCCAAACAGTTGTAGCTTCTCCTGTCTCATTTTATTTATTTATCTATTGGTTCCCCTTTACTTATCAGCAGTGTAGACAGTTTTCTCTGGTACCCTGTACTGTTCTGTTCTCTTCATCATCATCTTGTTATATTCACCTTCAAAAGCACCCAGAATTCATGCAGCCCCTGGCTTTCCCTGCTGCTGTTCCCCCTGCCTTTTATTTATTTATTTATTTTTATTTTTTTTAAGAGACTGGGTTTCACCATGTTGGTCAAGCTGGTCTCAAACTCCTAGCCTCAAGTGATCCACCCATCTCGGCCTCCCAAAGTGCTAGGATTACAGGCATGAGCCACCGCACCTGGCCCCCGCTGCTTTTTAGTTTTAGTTGTTTGGGTTTTTTTTTTTTTTGTTTTTTTTTTGAGACAAAGTCTCCTGTTGCCCAGACTAGAGTGCAGTGGTGCAATCTCAGCTCACTGCAACCTCTGCCGCCTGGGTTCAAGCAATTCTCCTGCCTCAGCCTCCTGAGTAGCTGGGACTATAGGCACATGCCCCCATAACCAGCTAATTTTTGTATTTTTTAGTAGAGATGGTGTTTCTCCATGTTGGCCAGGTTGTTCTCGAACCCCTGGGTTCAAATGATCTACCGGCTTCAGCCTCCCAAAGTGCTGAGATTACAGGCGTGAGCCACCGCACGTGGCGTGATCCCCCTGCTTCTTGCCTTCTCTCTTCACTTCTCTCCTTACCTGAGTGCTACAGGCTTGCACATCCAGCTCATCCTCGTACCTTCCCTCAGAGGGAACTCAGCGTCATAAGGATGTAGTGCCGGGAGTAGACACCCTGCACTTGCTGCTGCTTTCAGCTGCAGGAGATCCTAGCAGGTGGTGACTCAGGCAGAGGAGCAAGCCAACCCCACAGGGATGGGCTGTGGACCCTCCTTCGGCTTGCAGCAGTTGGTGTTCAAGCTAAGGCAGGGTGGAGGCTGTGGAGTTAGTGCAGGCTCTTGTTTGGATTTGCAGATAAGATGGGTCCGAATCCTTGAGCCACACCTCCTTGAACCTGCAAAACAAATCTCAGAATTTTGCAGGAGTTCTTCCTCTTCAGTGTAATAAGGTTGGGTGGAGGGAGTGTAGAGCCATCATTCAGTCCTTCTTATCCCACGCAGCATCACCTGGGAGTGACCAGAGTAGGCTTAATGGGATTCTAGGGCCAAAGTGAAGGTGTCCCCCCTTCCTCAGGTGGCCAACTTCCTGTCTATTGGCTGGTAACTGGGATGGCTTTGGAGACACAGCCGGTCTCAGAAGAGGGGAATGGCTAACCAGGAGTGATAATTCACTCAGTGCTAGTAGCACATACTGTTCTAAATCTGAGGAAGGTGGAGAGGGTTAGAAAGCAAAGAGAAGACAGTGGGGACTAAGAATGAGTGTGGGGTGTCGTGAGGATGCGAGGGATAACTGGAAGAGAAGAGGCAGCCCAGGGTTTGTGGCTACACTGCCCGCCATGGCCCACATCCCCACATCTGAGCCTAGGCAGATGGAAGTTCCCTGCGGAGCAGTGTTCTGTCCTGGAGTTTCCTACATCTCCTTTGTTGGGACCAGGGCTGTTTCCCAAATAGCATCACCGTTCCCATGCAGGCCAGGTGAGGTGCCTGGGAGCAGCGGCAGGATGAGAAAGGCAGGGCAGTGACCTCTCAGGCAGCTTTGTTGTGGGATTTAGGGCACAGTGGGGAAATGTCCAGAGCAATTTGCCTCAGCAGTCACACGGTACTATGTATGAGGTGGTGTTCAGTAGATTCTGTTTATCAATAAGTGGATGAAGTGGAGGTAGAAAAACTTCCTTGTTCAGTCATGGAAACAGAAGAGAGGGCTACTTAATATAATCACCATGTATTAAAGCTGTAGGGTATGAAAAGTTCCCAGACTTCTACAAGACATTTGGGCGTACCCAAGTTTGAAAAAAAAAATTCTACAAGACAAGCAAGCTAGGAGGAAAATCAAAACAGGTAACAATAGGACAAATACAAATGGCCTGAAAAGCCAACAGGTTTTTCAGTCTAACCAACTCAAAGAAAGCACCTTAAGTTGTGATGCTGTTTCACTTGTCAGATGGGTAGGGAGGACTTGGCTCTCCCACTGCCAGGGATGAAAGGGTAGTGTGTGCGCCAGCACTTTACTTAGTGTGCGTTTTTCTTTTCTTTTTTTTTTTTTTTTCAAGACAGAGTCTGGCTCTGTCACCCAGACTGGAGTGCAGTGGCACAATCTCAGCTCACCGCAACCTCTGCCTCCTGGGTTCAAGCAATTCTGTGGATTCAGCCTCCCAAGTAGCTGGGATTACTGGCGTGCACCGCCGTGCCCGGCTACTTTTTGTACCTTCAGTAGAGACGGGGTTTCACTGTGTTGGCCAGGCTAGTCACGAACTCCTGACCTCAGGTGATCCGCCCGCGCCAGCCTCCCAAAGTGTTGGGATTACAGGCATGAGCCACCGTGCCCGGCCAAGTGTGTGCTGCTTTTACCCTGCATTCTCACTTCTAGGAACGTGTCCTGTGTAAGTACTTGCTCAGCATGCACAGAGATTTCCACACCAGCTTATTTACTGTAGCACTGCTCATAAGAGCAAAAATAGGAACGTGCCCATCTGTGGGGAATCGGTTATGTAAACTGTGGCAGAGCCATATGCTGGAATACTCTGGTGTCATTGAAAAGGATAAGGCTGGTTTGTATATATTAATTAAGTTCCTGACAAGTTGGAGATCCCATTGTTTAAATCCTTATGTTTTATGGAAGGCACCAGAAGAGTCTATATCGAAGGACTCGGGGGCTAACCCTGAGGAGGATCATGGTTAAGGAGACTCTGTCATAAGATGCTGCACATCCTTCTCTATTTTTCTCAGCAAGCCTGCACTACTTTCATAATTTAAAAGGCAGCTGTACTTTTTTTAAGGTTAAAATTAACTGTTTAAAAGGAGGGTGATGATCTGGCAGGTGAGAGGCCCTGGAGACAGAGCCTCATCGTCTGTTGGGGGCAGAAGGGCTTTGAGATCACAGAGACCAGAGCAGGAATCCCGGGTCTGTCATTACGGGCTATAGGCCTCACGAGTGCCATCACTTCTCCAAGTCGCATTCTCTTCGCCTTTACAGGCTGTGTCCTACCCACCCTGAGGGCCGGCCAGGTGAGAGTCAGTGGGGGTATCTGACACATCGCAGGTCTCAGCACCTGCTGGTTCTCTGCCCCACCTCTATGAGTTATTACTTTGGTTTCAGGAGCCCCCTGAGGAACCCATAAGGACAGGGCATAGCTTTGAGCCCTGAAACAGCAGGAAGGCTCCACAGTCACCCCTGACCTCCTCAGCAGTTCAGCACTGACTGTGCAGATACTGAGCTCAGCACCTGCCAGGTACCTCCTCCTCACCCTTCCCCCAGCCAGACAAGACAGGCCTCCCCATCAACAAGGAAACTGAGGTAGCCAGAAACCCACTTGCCAGGGTCCCCTGGGTATGTATGTAGGAGTATGGACAGCTAGAGCCAGGGCTCACATCCCGTTCCCATTCTTATCACTCCTAATTCAGTGATATCCATCCCAATCACACTTGAGAAAGAAAGAGGAAGATAGAGTGTCCTTCCTCCTGGCCTCAGCACCTCCTCACTTGGCAAGCACTTGGTGGGCGTCAGGCTGGGCCAAGCACTGTGCCCAGGGATGGCCATACAGTGGTGGACAAGGCTGAGTGCCTATCCCAAGAAACCCACAGTTTAGGCAAACAGGTCAACGGAAGTAAAGAGGCTGCTCAGTAATCCAGCCCCAAATCCCTGCAGAATTCGGCCTGACTTCAGAAGCTGCTGGGTGCCTATTTGCCTGTGAGCTCTGCCAGCAAAGTAAACAGACCAGTCGGGCGCCTTCTGGCTGTCTTCACCGCCATGACAACAGCATTCTTCCAGCAGTGGAGACTAGATATGCAGGAGAGCTCTCAGCCACAAATGATGTGAATAAAGTCAACAGTGTCTATTTGCTGAACTTGTAATCAAAGATGGTGAAACTGATACTTTACTCTCTAGGTGAGAGGGCTAGTGTTTACACTGAATCCAAACATTTGGATAATGACATAGTACCTCCTCAGCAGTGACTGTCTTGTTGTTTATCATAGTAATGTTAATTGGTTAGTGGTCATGAACATATAGATATGCGTAGTAGTGGAATGCTGAGGTTAAGAGCTTAGCTGCATGGTTCTAGGTTATAATTCTTGCTCTGCCACTGTATTAGTGAGGGTTCTCCAGAGAAGTAGAACCTGTGTGTGTGTGTGTGTGTGTGTGTGTGTGTGTGTGTGTGTTTTGAAAAAGAGAGATGTGTTTTCAGGAATTGGCTCACACAGTTGTGGGGGTGGCCAAGTCCAGATTTTGCAAGGCAGGCAGGCTGGAGAGCTGGGGAAGCTGATGTGGCAGCCCAAGCCTGGAGGCAGAGTTTCCGCTTCCACCGTCGGGCCACGGTAGCCACTCAGTCTTTTTTTCTCAAGGCCTTCAGTTGTTGGATGAGGCCCACTTACATTATGGAGAGTAATCTGCTTTATTCAAAGTCTTCTGATTTAAATGTTAATTGCATCTTAAAAAATACCTTCTGGTTGGGGACGGTGGCTCATGCCAGTAATCTCAGCACTTTGGGCGGCAGAGGCAGGCAGATCACCTGAGGTTGGGAGTTTGAGACCAGCCTAACTAACGTGGAGAAACCCCGTCTCTACTAAAAATAAAAAATAAGCCAAGCAAGGTGTGGCGCATGCTTGTAATCCCAGCTACTCGGGTGGCTGAGGCAGGAGAATCACTTGAACCTGGGAGGCAGAGGTTGCGGTGAGCCTAGATCATTCCATTGCACTCCAGCCTGAGCAACAAGAGTGAAACTCCACCTTCTTAGCAACATTGTTTGGTCAAACAGCTGGGCACCATGGCCTAATCAAGTTGATACATAAAACCAACATAGCTGCTTTTAGCAAGTTACTTAATTAAGCTTCAGAGACTCTCGCCTATAAAGTGGGAGTAGAAGACCAGCTTGAAGGGTTCTTTTGAGGTTTTACATGAGATTAAATGGGTGTAAAGTGCCCAGTGGACTGCCATGACCCCCAACTATTTTTTTTTTTTAACCTTTTGTAGAGACAGGGTCTCACTGTGTTGCTCCTGGCCTCAAGTGATCCTACTACCTTGGCCTCTCAAAGTACTGGGATTATAGGTGTGAGCCACTACACCCAGCCATTACCTCTTCCTTACCTCAGCTATTTGAGGGCAGGGTCTAAGTCCTGCCCTACATACAGAAGGTGCTGATCATGTGTCTTTTGAGTGAACACAGAGGGTGGCCTTGTCACGTGCAATGCCAACAGCAATCAAATAACTAGACATCTGCTGACCTTCCACGGCCACAGGGAGGATGAGGAAGGCACCTCTAAGAGGTGTGAATAATCTGAGGGTATTGGCCACTGTGGACAAGACTCGGTGGTGGAAATGAGCTCTGAGACCCAAAGGGAACGTGAGTAGAGACATGCAGAATCTAGCAGAGGAAGCAGACGTGAAGGCCACAAAAAATTATAAGAAGTGTCACAACGTGAGCATATGCTCACAGACTGCACAGACTCAAGGAGGAAGTGCCAGAACCTCTCCCCGCCCGCCCCAGCGTGTGCACAGGCGTTCACAAAGGGTTTCTGTCACGTTATCTCCTTTTCTCCCAACAACCAGTGCTGTGAGTTTTATTGTTCCCGTCATAATGGCCCCAGGAGTGGCAGATCCTGCCCAGCCCCACCAGCCAGTTGGTGCTGTGCTCAGGACACACCAGCGGCCTGAGGACTGCCAGGCGAGCAGAGAACTGCCACGTGCCTGCTGTGTGCCCAGCACCCCACACAGCTCTCGGTGCCAGAGCACACTGGTGCCGTGGTGGACAAAGTTCCTGCCCTGTGGCCCTTGTATCTAATAGGTGGCTTCCAACAATGAACATACATAGGATGCCGGGCAGTGACCAAGGCTACTGAGAAGACCAAAGCGGCTTCAGCCTCCCAGAGCACAGCTTTTCCCTCGTAGGCCCGAGAGATGGAGGGAGCCTACTCTCCCTGTCTGGGCCAAGAGGAGTAGTTACATACCCTGGAGTAACTGAAGTTGGGAGCTAAGGTGCCAGGACAAGACAAGATTGACATAGGAACCAATGACTTGTATCACCCCTAAACCACCAGACAGGAGGGGAGCAGCCCACTGGGTCCCCTCTGCCACAGTTGGGTGCTTCTTGTGCTCCCTCTCTTGTGGCCAGGATAGAGGAAGGAGGCTTTCCTGCTGCTACTCCTAGGGCCCAAGGGGGAGCGGGGGAGTGGGGAGACGGTGTAGGAAGGATGGAGTGGGCTTTGGTTGGTAGCAGTGGAGAGTTACTTTCATGTTGGGGAAATCAAGGTTGCTTGGCCTGTGTCGTAGAGAGGTATTCCCGCAGGCCTGGAAAACATCAGCCTGGGTTCATCTCCGTGGCTTGGGTCCCCCTAATGTGCCCTCCTACTCAGTCTGACTCTCTGCTTTGGAGATGTGGCACCGGCTTTTCAGCATGTTGCTTAGTCATCAGAGAAGAGTGCAGCGGTTGGACGGTCATCACAGTAGAGGCTGGACAGTTGGGATGTGGGGCCAAGAAACCAGCTCTGGGCTAGGAGTCAGGAATCTGAGGCTTACTCAGTTCAGGTCCCCTTTCCAAGGCAAAGAGATCATTTCTGAGTGTCCATAGGGCACTGGAAAGAGACTCCTAGCAGTTCTTATGAAGTCATCTGAGAGCAGGTATATCCTGAAGTCATAGTCTTAGCCAACTGCTTTCCTCACTGACACACTCAACACCTGATAGTTCAAACATCTATATACATTTGATAGAAAAACTTTGAGAAATTCAATGTGTTGCTTAATCAATGTGACTGATATCTCAGCTATTCTACTCAAGCAAGAAGTTTCATGGGACTGAATTTGAACTTCTTGAGAGATTGTTTACAGCATCCCTGGAGTCTATGCCAGAATAGAACTTCCTGTGGGGGATAGCGGGGGGGCTGGCTCTGCAGAGGTCTACAGTCCTGCAGTTCCTGAAAAACACATTGCACACAGCTCCACCTGGGCCACACAGTGGCAACCTCTAAAGCAGGAGAGCTGCTTCCTAAGAGCTGTGTAAAGACTCTCTGTCTGTTTTCTCCCTCTTGCTTTCCTCTGGCCCAGCCCGGATGGCAATAGCTGCGTATACTGGACATCTTTGTATGTTAGGCTCTGGGGGAAATGCTGTGGAGACTTTTCGCCCATCCTCCCAGAGCAGCTGTCAGTACCCACCTATTCTAGGTGAAGAAACTGGCCCTCAGAAAGGTTGACTTCCTGAGGCCACACAGCTGTTAAGTGGCTGAGCCGAGGGCTGTGGGTCTGTTCCCACGCCCCGGCTTCCAGGCCTGGCAGTGTTTGGAGCTGCTCCTCCATGGTGTGTCCGCAGACCTCTCCCGGAGCTCCTCTCCACCCTCACTGCTGGACCAGCTGCAGATGGGCTGTGACGGGGCCTCGTGCGGCAGCCTCAACATGGAGTGTCGGGTGTGCGGGGACAAGGCCTCGGGCTTCCACTACGGCGTTCATGCATGTGAGGGATGCAAGGTACGGACTGGCGGGGCGGTGGCCGGCCACTGAGGCTCTGGTCACATGGTGAATTGACCTTCCACAAAGCTTTCCCTGCTTTTGGGTGGGGCCCTAACTATATCCACTGCAGAATTCTTGCCCAGGAGGCAGCCAGGCCCTCGGGCTCTAGGCCTCAGCTCTGGGCGCTGCAGGAGGGAAGGGGGTTCCCTTGTCAAGCCTGACCTGCCGGGCACCTGTGCCAACCCACCTCTGTGGGTGATTGTTTCCCCTGGAGACCAGGCAGGCAGGACAGAATGAGAGTCTTGGGCTGAGCCGTCGTCTTACCTGAGGTCTGGATTTCCTGTTTCTCAAGGCTCAAAAGGGGCTCTTTGAGAAAAAAGGACAGACACTTGTTTTTCCAGTGATCTTTGTGGGTCTTTCCTAACTTCACACCCATCAAAACTCAGATTATTTTATTAAAACCACCACCTCAAAAATATGCAGAACCAGATACATTTATGAAGAAATCAAGTTAGCCATGAGACAGTCTTATGTTACCAAACTAACAAAGCAGCTTTTTTTTTTTTTGAGATGGAATTTCACTGTGTCGCCCAGGCTGGAGTGCTGTGGTGCGATCTCAGCTCACGGCAACCTCTGCCTCCTGGGTTCAAGCAATTCTCTTGCCTCGGCCTCCGTAGTAGCTAGAATTACAGACACATGACACCATGCCCAGCTAATTTTTATATTTTTAGTAGAGATGGGGTTTCACCATACTGGCCATGCTGGTCTCAAACTCCTGACCTCAGGTCATCCGCCTGCCTCAGCCTCCCCAAGTGCTGGGATTACAGGCATGAGCCACTGTGCCTGTTCTCAACAAAGCAGCTTTACTTTAGAACTTCTTTAGGTATGTAAAACAGTTGCAGGATTCTTTTGGTGTTTTTTGGTTTTTTTTTGTTTGTTTTTATTTGAGACAGTTTCGCTCTTACCGCCCAGGCTGGAATGCAGTGGCCCGATCTCAGCTCACTGCAATCTCTACCTCCCGGGTTCAAGCGATTCTCCTGCCTCAGCCTCCCAAGTATCTGGGATTACAGGGGTGTGCCACCGCACCCGGCCTAAAATAGTTTTAATTAGAACTTTAGAATTACTTCTTTTCTTCTCCATGTCCCCTCAAAAAAAAATTTCCCCTCATTACTTCCAAATTTTAAGAGTATTCATACCTTACGCATAATCGGGCCCCTTGGCACAACCTCCCTCCCGCTCCTGGTGGCCTTTCCTCACCTGTGCTTGGTGCCTCAGGGCTTCTTCCGTCGGACGATCCGCATGAAGCTGGAGTACGAGAAGTGTGAGCGCAGCTGCAAGATCCAGAAGAAGAACCGCAACAAGTGCCAGTACTGTCGCTTCCAGAAATGCCTGGCACTGGGCATGTCCCACAACGGTGAGAGCCGACCGGGGCAACACAGGGCAGCTGGCTCTGGAGAGCCTGAAACCAGGGTCCAGGAAGCCCTCAGGGCAACCCAGAGGGGGCATCTGTAGAGCAGTGCCTGGCACACAGGAAGCACCATGGCTGTTGGCTGCTGGCTTGGCTGTGCTGATCTGGACCTTGGGTCTTAGAGCCGAAGGCCTGGTACTTCCCCCAGACTGTCAGCATCTACCATAGGTCCCAGGCCTCGGGTAGTCTCTTCCTCCCTGTACCTGAGGTTTGCCCATTCTGGCCCAGAAGGGAACTGAGAATTGATGCCAGTTTGAACAACTTGGGGAACACCAATCCCAGAACCTCAAGCATGTCTCAGGTGACCTGACACAGCGTGAAAGCTACTGCCAAGGCCAAGGATCCCCTCAGCTCTTTTTGGTTTTAGAAGGCAGGCAGTAACCAGTAAGTGACCACACTTGTCAGCTGCCAGGAACCAGGTAGAAGTTTCTTGGAGGTCAGCCACTCCCAGGAGACAGAGCCTTCTCTGCCCCATGCTCCAGGCCTCCTGCAGAGCCTTGTCTTCAGACTCCTAGGGTAGGATATGCAAAGCCCACCTGTCCCCTCAGCAGCCCTCTGGGTCAGACCCTCAGAGGACAGGGAAGAGCCTCTTGTGATCTCCATGGGCAGGTTAGCTGCTTGGCCAGTTTTAGCCAGGGATGCCCTAACTGCCTTGCATCTTAGAGGGTGGCAGGAACTCAGCCCTCCATCTGCGACTCTCTTGGGTGATGGGTTCTGGCAGGTCTGGGATTGACCCCTTTCCTAGGAAATCTCAGAACTGATTGAATCCCTCTCCTCACTCTAACTCTGAGAGAAGCTACATTCATATCCTACTCAATTACTAATGACAATTTTTGAGTGCTTACTATGTGAGGACTCTTATTTAATTGATCCAGCAACTCAGTAAGTTTTAAAAAGTATTAGCCTCATTTTTCTGATTAAAAAAGAAAAGTGGCCAGGTGCGATAGCTCACACCTATAATCCCATCACTTTGGGAGGCCAAGGCAGGAGATAGCTTGAGCCCAGGAGTTTAAGACCAGGCTGAGCAACATAGTGAGACCTCATCACTACAAAAAAAAAAAAAAAAAAAATTAGCCAGGCTTGGTGGCATGCACCCGTAGACCTAGCTACTCATGAGGCTGAGGCAGGAGAATTGCTTGAACCTGGGAGGCAGAGGTTGCAGTGAGCCGAGACTGCACCACTGCACTCCAGCCTGGGTGACAGAGCAAGACTGCATCTCAAAAAAAAAAAAAAAAGGCAAGGAGTCTGCCCCAAGTCACACAGCTAGTAAACTGCCAAGCTGGAACTCAAGCCCAGGCCTTTGTCACCAAAGTCTGTCTTCCTAATTTCCATACTCTGATGCCCCCTGCCTCAGCCAGAGTAGCTCCGTCACTCAGTAGGTTAGAGCCCTTGTATGCTGGGCACTGTGAACAAAACAGACAAAATCACTACTCTTGCAAAATTCACACACACACACACACACACACAAATCACTCTTGTGGAGCTTGCGATGTGGAAGGGCTACCTCCAACATCCCCACCTTGCTGACTCTAGAGCTTCTGGGGGCCTGGGCTCCAAAAGGGTTTGGCTCATGCACCTGTAAAGGGATGGGGAGGTCAGAGGTGCTGGGGCCCGCCTGGGCTCCTTGCTGACTGCTCCTTCCCTGTGCAGCTATCCGTTTTGGCCGGATGCCAGAGGCTGAGAAGAGGAAGCTGGTGGCGGGGCTGACGGCAAATGAGGGGAGCCAGTACAACCCACAGGTGGCCGACCTGAAGGCCTTCTCCCAGCACATCTACAATGCCTACCTGAAAAACTTCAACATGACCAAAAAGAAGGCCCGCAGCATCCTCACAGGCAAAGCCAGCCACACGCCGGTGAGTGTTGCTGCTCGGCCTGGCAGCATCTTCGGCTCTGGGCCCCGCTGCTGCCTGCCCGACTCCCAGGAGAGCCAGGCCTTCTCCCTCCCTCAGCTTCATGGTGCAGGCAGGGAATATGGGGAGCACAGGGTGGGGGTCCTCCGAGGCCTGGTCTCTAACGGGGCCTGGTTTTCAGCCCTTTGTGATCCACGACATCGAGACATTGTGGCAGGCGGAGAAGGGGCTGGTGTGGAAGCAGCTGGTGAACGGCCTGCCACCCTACAAGGAAATCAGCGTGCACGTCTTCTACCGCTGCCAGTGCACCACCGTGGAGACCGTGCGGGAGCTCACTGAGTTCGCCAAGAGCATCCCCAGCTTCAGCAGCCTCTTCCTCAACGACCAGGTGACCCTTCTCAAATACGGCGTGCACGAGGCCATCTTCGCCATGCTGGCCTCCATTGTCAACAAGGATGGGCTGCTGGTAGCCAACGGCAGTGGCTTTGTCACCCGTGAGTTCCTGCGCAGCCTCCGCAAGCCCTTCAGTGACATCATTGAGCCCAAGTTCGAATTTGCTGTCAAGTTCAACGCCCTGGAGCTTGACGACAGTGACCTGGCCCTGTTCATTGCGGCCATCATTCTGTGTGGAGGTGAGTGACAGTGGGCCAGGTGGGCTGGCCCGGCACACCCAGTCCCCCTGGGGGTTGGCCCTCACTGCAGGGCACTGTGCCTGAGCTCTGACAGTGTGGGGCAGTGTCGGTGTGATCTTGGCAGTGGAACATGCCAGGTACTAACCGAGCATGCAGGATCAGCTCCATCTCGTTACGTATGTACATGGAGGTGGTGATAGAAAAGAGACGAAGCCAGACGTGGTGGCTTACACCTGTAATCTCAGTACTTTGGAAGGCCAAGGCAGGCAGATCACTTGAGATCGGGAATTCAAAACCAGCTTGGCCAACATGGTGAAACTCCGTCTCTACTAAAAATACAAAAAATTAGCCAGATACGGTGGCGCGTGCCTGTAATCCCAGCTAGTTGGGAGTCTGAGGCAGGAGAATCGCTTGAACCTGAGAAGTGGAGGTTGCAGTGAGCCAAGATCACACCACTGCACTCCAGCCCGGGTGACAGAGCGAGACCCTATCTCAAAAAAAAGGAAAAGGACTAACAGGCAGTATGCTGTCATGTTAATGTTGAGGTGGAGAAATTGTCTGCATTTTTTTTTTTTTTTTTTTTTGAGATGGAGTTTTGCTCTTGTTACCCAGGCTGGAGTACAATGGCGCGGTCTCGGCTCACTGCAACCTCCGCCTCCTGGGTTCAGGCAATTCTCCTGCCTCAGCCTCCCGACTAGCTGGGATTACAGGCATGCACCACTATGCCCAGCTAATTTTTTTTTTTTTTTTTTTTTTTTTTTTTTTTTTTTTTAGTAGAGACGGGGTTTCACCATGTTTACCAGGATAGTCTCGATCTCTTGACCTCGTGATCCACCCGCCTCAGCCTCCCAAAGTGCTGGGATTACAGGCGTGAGCCACCGTGCCCGGACTTCTCTGCATTTTTTAAATTCCAACACAATAAGTACAATAATAACTATGCTAACGAACAGTGGCCTAGAGTTTACTTCATGCCAGGCACTGTTCTGGTTCCTTTTCCTTGAGTATAACTCACTTGATCCTCACAACAACCCCATGCAGGAAGAATGTTTTCTCCATTCTACACATGGAGAAATCGAAGCCCAGAGAGGCCCAGTGACCTGCCCACAGCCTCATCGATAGGCCGTGGCAGGATTTGAATTAAGCATTGAGTCTCTTAACCATGATATTGTGCTGCCTAATCGGGGAAAAAATAACATTGGCAAAAAAAACAAAAAAGAAGTGGATGAAGACCAGGGGCAGGAAGACTAGAACACCCAGTGGAGCATCGCTGGTGGGACAGGGCTTGGTCTGTCACAGCCAAGGAGGCCCACTGTCCCCTGGGCCAAGTCACCTCCTGGGGTGGGGGTAGGGGAGCTCCACTGCCTTTTTGAGCTCCCTGGTGTGTCCTATGTCCCCACAGACCGACCAGGCCTCATGAACGTGCCACAGGTGGAGGCCATCCAGGACACCATCCTGCGTGCCCTTGAATTCCACCTGCAGACCAACCACCCTGATGCCCAGTACCTGTTCCCCAAGCTGCTGCAGAAGATGGCTGACCTCCGGCAGCTGGTCACCGAGCACGCCCAGATGATGCAGCGGATCAAGAAGACCGAGACTGAGACCTCACTGCACCCCCTGCTGCAGGAAATCTACAAGGACATGTACTAAGTGTAGTGCCCAGGCCTCCCTGCAGGCTCCAGTGGGGCCAGCACTGGAGGGGCCCACCCACATGACTTTCCTGTTGACCAGTCCTTGCGCACCTGGCCTGGAGCAGTGGAGTCCCAGGCTCGCGCTCAGACACATTACACCCACGACCTCTGGCTCCCTGCGCCCTCTCCCCTACTTCCTCCGGCCAGCTTTCTTCCTGACTTTTTTCTCTCCCTCTTTCTCAGTTCCTCTTTCTTTTCTAATTTCTCTTGCTCTGTTTTTCCTTTCTGTAGGTTTCTCTCTTCCCTCCTCTCTTGCCCTCCCTTTCTCTATCCACCCCATGTCTGTCCTCCTTTCTTGTTCTGTGAGATGGTTTGTATTATTTCACCAGCAGCGTAGAACAGAGCCTCTGCTTTTGCACACCCTTTCCCCAGGAGCAGAGGGGAGTGGGGCCTGCCCTCTGCCTCATCACTGTACCTTCAGGCTTAGGGTCCTCACTTCTGTCTCCTGGCCTCTTCAGAGCAAAAGACTTTAGCCATCCAAAGAAACACTAAGCTCTCTGGGCCTGGGTTCCAGGGGAAGCTGAGCATGGCCTGGACTGACTGCAGCAGCCTGTAGTCATGGGGTCCCTGCTGTCAAGGACAGTGGGCAGGAGGCCCAGGCTGAGAGCCAGACGCCTCCCCAAGACTGTCATTGCCCCTCCGAGGCTGAGGCCACCCCTGAGCCAACTGACGCTCCTCCAGCAGCACATCCCCGCCCCACTGACACCCAGCGTCCTTCCATCTTCTTCACACTGGTTTGCCAGGCCAATGTTGCTGACGGCCCCTTGCACTGGCCGCTGGACGGCACTCTCCTAGCTTGGAAGTAGGCGGGGTTCCCTCCAGGCGGGCCCCCCGCCTTCACTGAAGAGGAGCAAGTCTCAAGGGAAGGAGTTGGGATTGGTGGTTGGAGGGAGCAGCACACCCAATTCTGCCCCAAGGACTCGGGGTCTGAGTCCTGGGGTCAGGTCAGGGAGAGCTTGGGGCAGGCCCTCTGCCAGCACCCCAACTGCCCCCTTGCCCAGTAGCAGCCACCCACATTGCGTTGGCACCCAGGGCCAGGGCCTGGCCTCACACCTGACTGCTCCTTTCTCTAACCAGCTCCACGGGAGCTCAGGCTCCACTCTCCCTGTAGCTGCCCCTCCAGCCACACCCATAAGCACTGAAATCACTTTACCTGCAGGCTCCACGGATCTTCCTTCCATCCCTGAGGCAGGTGAGAGCCCAGAGAGAGGGGCCTGCACGTGGGTAGGCAGGGCTGGGCCAGGTCTCCAGAGAGGCAGGGGTCCTGCAGGTCCTGCTGGGTCAGCCTAATACCTGCTCCTAGCAGGAGCTTCCCGGGATAAACTGAGCCTGTTCATTCTGATATCCATTTGTCCCAGCAGCTCTGCTGCCTTCCCCTTCCCCCGTACTCACCAAGCTGGCCACCTAGAAGTCTCCCTGCATAACCTCTGTGACCTCGGACCTTGTGGGACCAGTCCCACACTGCTGTCCCTGCCCGCCCCTGCTCCCAGGTTGAGGCACGCTCACTTCAGCAGGGCCAGAGCACAGCTGGGCCTGCCATGTCTGAGCAGGGCAGAGCCCCCCAGGCCTGCAGGGGTAAGGGGTTGGCTGGAGTCTGAGCACAGAGGTAGGAAAGCTGGGGTTCAAGAAGATTCCTGGGTCCTGCCTGGTCCTCTCTCCCAAGGGGCCATTCTGTTTGTGACTCTAGGTAGAAGTGCCCTGCTCCTGCCCCTACAGGCACCACGGCCTCTCTTCTGTGCCCCAGGATGACTCTGCTGGCAAGATTCTTCCCGCACCCTGACCACCCAGCTGACGGGGATTGGGGTGCTTCCTTTCAGGCCAAGGCTATGAAGGGATGGCTACTGGGACCCACCTCCCACTCCCTGCCACGTGCCGCGTCCCTGCCCCCACCCGGGTCTGGTGCTGCGGAAACAGCTCTTCTCAGTGTCTGAACAATCTCCAAATTTGAAATGTATATTTTTGCTAGGAGCCCCAGCTTCCTGTGTTTTTAATATAAATAGTGTACACAGACTGACAAAACTTTAAATAAATGGGACTTAAATATTTAAGAGCTGACTGGATGCTGACTCAGTTACTTGCGTGGTTTTCCTGGGGCTGACGGGTGCTCCACGCTGCTTCCACATCCAGCAGTGGAGGGCAAAGGAGGCTTTTGGTGCCCAGGCCTTTCCCCGTCTCCACCTCGCTTTGCTCACCACTTGTCAGCAGGAGTTTGGACGACTGTGCCATCTCCACCCTGCAGAGAGAATTTGGAGTGTGAGGGGACAAAGGATGTGTGGTATCCTGGCCTCACCAGGCGGAGCACTCAGGGTCTGGGGGATGGGAAGACCCCTGGAGGAGGCAGATGCAGGACCCAATAGATAAAGCCAGTTTATCACCACAAGAGATCACGCTCTCCTCTCCTTTGCTGCCACCCACTTCTCTCCTGTCTTTCCGGAGGTGCCCTCTCCCCACGGGTCCAGTTGAGCCCAGCCCCCAACAGCCATGGGTTTGCCTGCAGTGTGAGGCCAGGTCAGGACATGTAACAGAGTGTGTTTATCTAGTCATGAAAAAACTACAGCCGGGCGCGGTGGCTGAAGCCTGTAATCCCAGCACTTTGGGAGGCCGAGGCGGGTGGATCACGAGGTCGAGAGTTCGAGACCATCCTGGTCAACATGGTGAAACCCCGTCTTTACTAAAAATACAAAAAATTAGCTGGGCATAGTGGCGTGTGCCTGTAGTCCCAGCTACTCGGGAGGCTGAGGCAGGAGAATTGCCTGAACCCAGGAGGCGGAGGTTGCGGTGAGCCGAGATCGCGCCATTGCACTCCAGCCTGGGTAACAAGAGCGAAACGCTGTCTCAAAAAAAAAAAAAAAAAACTACAGCTAAATATTTCCAAATGGAGGGTGTACTAGGGGGAGTTGTTACAAAAGTGTTGGAAGTGCTCAAAGAACCATGGTGTGGGGGCGAGGGGGTGGGGAATAATAGAGGTCATCCAGAGATGAGTAACTGCAGGAAGCCATTCTCACCTCCAGGGCTGAGTGGGAAAATGATATCATTCAGGGGCCACCATTGCTAGAACACAGGCTGACACTGTAATGACCCAAGAGCCTGAAGTCACCAGCTGATTTGAGGGTAGAACCAGACTGCTGGAGCCTGAGTTCATGTACAGCATGTATGGGCCCCCAGAGTGCCCAAGGCCACCACCACTGCTGCCCCTGAACCTCACTGCTTGGGTGCTGTAGCCCCATAATTCATTTCTCTTGCTCTATTTCTTCCTTTCTCTAGCTCTCCTACCTCTGTGCTCTGAGCCTCCAGCCAGCCCCTTGCCCGTGCAGGCCTGGGGGCTCGGCTCTGCTCAGACATGGCACGCCCAGCTGTGCTCTGGCTCTGCTCTGAGGTGAGCACGCCTCATCCTGGGTGCAGGGGAGGACAGGGACCAGCCTGGTCTCAGCGGCTCCTGCCAGAAGTGTTACCAGAGTTTGGGGTTGGGGAAGCAAAGGATTCTTTCTTCTTCCTATCTTCCAGTCTGTTGCTTTTACCTCCCATTGCGGGGGGAAAAAATGCATGGTAGTCTAGGAAGTGCAGTCTGTAGACTTCCAGCCCTTGCAGTATAGAGGAGTACATGAGGAAAGGTGGGAACTGAACCAGTGTCTGCAGGCAAACGACTAGCACAGCGTACAGGCCCCAGCCCCGGCGAGAGGGATCCCACATGCTCACAGCTGAGAGGTGGTCATTACAGCACTTGCCTCCTGTTTTCTCTCTTTGCTGGTCATCTCGGCAGAGTCGTCTGAATTCTATCAGGTCCAATATGGTTCATCTCAGTCCAGAGAGCGACAGTCCCAGGGGAATAGGAGAGAAAGCGGAGAAGGAGGGAAAAAGGAGTGCTTGGAGCCGGACCACCTCTGAAATTGGTAGCCTTTTCCATGCTAGAATCTTCTGGTTTACTTTTCTCACCTCCCTATCCTTTCCCACACGATCAAGTCGGGGAAAAAAAATAGTCAAAGACAGTGTGTGTCTCAGTTGTTAAAGGCTAGTCCTCTTCCCAGCACTGAAGAGGTAAGAATCCAGGATACTAACCAGTTCTCGCTCAGTTCAGAGAGTTGAAGCTGTCTCGACCACTTTGCCTGGCTTCTGGTGCTGCGAAGAGCATCATATCACTCTGCCCCCTTTTGTTACTATCACTAATTGCTATTCCTTATGAAGCAGCTGTTCTGTGCCATGCATTATGCATACATCACCTCTAATCCTCACCACAACCCTACAAGGTAAACATTATCACCGATATGTAAACATTTTGCAAAGCAGGAAGTTCAGTGAGAGATTAAGGGGTGTGCCCGTGGTCACAGCTAGGAAAAGGCAGGGCCAGTATTCCATCCACAGCCTTAGGGTCTCTGCTTTTCACTCAGGATCAAAACTTTGGGGACAACAGTTGGTCACCTGGTCTCTTTTTAATAATGCTCAGGACAAATGAATCAAGCATTTAAACTAAAAAAGAAGAAAGCAAACTTAGGAGACTTAGAAGATTCTCTTGGCAAGATCGAGACCATCCTGGCCAACATGGTGAAGCCCCGTCTCTACTAAAAATACAAAAATTAGCTGGGTGTGGTGGCATGCGCCTGTAGTCCCAGCTACTCGGGAGGCTGAGGCAGGAGAATTGCTTGAACCTGGGAGGCGGAGGTTGCAGTGAGCCGAGATCGTGCCACTGCACTCCAGCCTGGTGTCTCCAAAAAAAAAAAGATTCTCTTGGCAATAATTCTATAAACCTAAAACTATTTTGAAATTAAAATTTTAGTGGAAAGATGGCCGGGCACAGTGGCTCATGCCTACAATCCCATAATCCCAGAACTTTAAGAGGCCAAGGTGGGCAGATCACCTGGGGTCAGCAGTTCAAGACCAGCCTGGCCAACATGGTGAAACCCAGTCTCCACTAAAAATACAAAAAAAAAAAAAAAAAAAAAATTAGCTGGGCGTGGTGGCACACGACTGTAATCTCAGCTACTCAGGAGGCTGAGGCAGAAGAATCACTTGAACCCAGGAGACGGAGGTTGCAGTAAGCTGAGATCACACCACTGCACTCCAGCCTGGGTGACAGAGACTCTGTCTCAAAAAAAAAAAAAAAAAAAAAAAAAGTTGATTGTAAAGAAAGAAACAGGGTCCTGAGCTGGTAGTATCCTTGGGAAGCCTGACAGAAGCAGATGCAAAACCGTTCTGGAGGACGGATACAGGCAGTAGGAAATTCCCAAAAAATCACAGATACAAAAAAAGCCTGCATGAAAATAAATACACATAACAACCAGTGAAATTAGAGCCCTGGCATCTCAAAAAAAATGTAACTATTGACTATTATATAGGAAATAACTGTTTGATATTACTAAAACTATAAAAGATATAAAAGGTTGGGTGCAGTGGCTCAGGCCTGTAATCCCAGCACTTTGGGAGGCCAACACGAGAGGATTGCTTGAGGCCAGGAGTTCAATACCAGCCTGGGCAACCTGACAAGGCCCCATCTGTACAAAAAAGAAGTTAGCTGGGTGATATGGTTTGGCTCATCTTGAATAGTAGCTCCCATAATTCCCACGTGTTGTGGGAGGGACCCAGTAGGAGATAATTGAATTATGGGAGTGGTTTTCCCCATACTGTTCTCATGGTAGTAAGTCTCATGAGATCTGATTTTTTTTTTTTTTTTTTTGAGACGGAGTATCGCTCGTTACCCAGGCTGGATGGAGTGCAATGGTGCGATCTCGGCTCACCGCAACCTCCACCTCCTGGGTTCAGGCAATTCTCCTGCCTCAGCCTCCCGAGAAGCTGGGACTACAGGCGTGCGCCACCATGCCCAGCTAATTTTTGTATTTTTAGTAGAGATGGGGTTTCACCATGTTGACCAGGATGGTCTCGATCTCTTGACCTCGTGATCCACCCGTCTCGGCCTCCCAAAGTGCTGGGATTATAGGCGTGAGCCACCGCACCTGGCTTTTTTTTTTTTTTTTTTTTGAGACGGAGTTTCTCTCTTGTTACCCAGGCTGGAGTGCAATGGCACGATCTCGGCTCACCGCAGCCTCCGCCTCCTGGGTTCAGGCAATTCTCCTGCCTCAGCCTCCTGAGTAGCTGGGATTACAGGCACGCGCCACCATGCCCAGCTAATTTTTTGTATTTTTAGTAGAGACGGGGTTTCACCATGTTGACCAGGATGGTCTCGATCTCTTGACCTCGTGATCCACCCGCCTCGGCCTCCCAAAGTGCTGGGATTACAGGCTTGAGCCACCGCGCCCGGCCTTTTTTTTTTTTTTTTTTTTTTTTTTAAGGCAGAGTCTTGCTCTGTTGCCCAGGCTAGAGTGCATTGAGACAATCTTGGCTCACTGAAACCTCTGCCTCCCAGGTTCAAGCAATTCTTCCTCAGCCTCCCAAGTAGCTGGAGATTACAGATGCCCACCACCATGCCCGACTATTTTTTTGTATGTTTAGTAGAGACAGGGTTTCACCATCTTGGCCAGGCTGGTCTTAAACTCCTGACCTCAGGTGATCCACCTGCCTCAGCCTCTCAAAGTGCTGGGATTACAGGCATGAGCCACCTCGCCTGGCCAAGATCTGATAGTTTTAAAAGGGGAAACCATCGATTCTTCTCTCTTGCCTACCACCATGAAAGATGTGCCTTCCACCATGATTGTGAGACCTCTCCAGCCATGCAGAACTGTGAGTCCATTTAACCTCTTTTACTTTATAAATTACCGAGTCCCAGGTACATCTTTCAGCAGTGCGAAAACAGACTAATACACTGGGCATGGTGATATGTGCCTGTAGTCCTAACTACTCAGGAGGCTGAGGCAGGAGAATCACTTGAGCCCAGGTGTTTGAGGTTGCACTGAGCTCTGATTGCATCACTGCACACTAGCCATGGTGACAGAGTGAGACCCTGTCTCAAAAAAATAAAATGGACATTTTTTAAAAATCAAAGCATAAGAATGGAATTAATTTGCTTTTTTTGTTTTTTGTTTGTTTTTTTTGTTGTTGTTTTGAGACAGAGTCTTGCTCTGTCACTCAGGCTGGAGTGCAGTGGCATGATCGTGGCTCACTGCAATCTCTGTCTCCTGGGTTCAAGTAATTCTCCTGCCTCAGCCTTCCAAGTAGCTGAGATTACAGGCAAGTGCCACCATGCTGGGATAATTTTTGTATTTTTAGTAGAGATGGAGTTTCACCATGTTGGTTGGGCTGGTCTTGAACTCCTGAGCTCAGGTAATCTGCCCACTTCAGCCTCTCAAAGTGCTGGGATACAGGCATGAGCCACTACACCTGGCCAATTTGCTTAAGAAAAAAAAAAATGTTTAAGAAATGCCTGGAGATTCTAGGAAAAAAGAAAAAAACCCTGAATGAATTAAGAATTAGACACAGCCAGAGAACATTTTTTTCACCTCAGGAAAGATCTGTAGAAATTTTTCAGAAAATAACATAGGGAAGTCAGGATATTGAAAATACAGAAAGAAGATCAATAAAAAATTCTCACGCATTGCAGAAGGGAAAAGTTGGTGCTATACAACTAATTTGAAAAACAATTTGGTAAAATCTAGTCAAGCTGAAGATGCATACACTCTGTTACCCTGCATGTTCCTATTAAAATGTGCCTGTGGATGCCATGGGGCACCAGCCAGATACCACCCCTCAGGACCCAGCTGCTGGGGGTATCGGTTGCTGAATTCACAGCTGAGTTCCTCTCAGTGAATTGCCCTTACCAAAGGAAGCTGCCTCACCCAAGGATATGTACACGCCCTACTCAGGGCAGCCTGTGTCCAATGTGGGAGTACAAAGGCCGAGCCTTCTTTTTTTTTTTTTTGAGACGGAGTTTCACTCTTGTTACCCGGGCTGGAGTGCAATGGCGCGATCTCGGCTCACCGCAACCTCTGCCTCCTGGGCTCAGGCAATTCTCCTGCCTCAGCCTCCTGAGTAGCTGGGACTACAGGCGTGCACCACCATGCCCAGCTAATTTTTGTATTTTTAGTAGAGATGGGGTTTCACCATTTTTAGTAGAGATGGGGATTACAGGCTTGAGCCACCGCGCCCGGCAAGGCCGAGCCTTCTTACTCGTTTTGGGACAACTGGAAGGATCGGCCCAGCTCCAGAGCTGAGGCTTCTCTTATAACTACATTGCAGCTGAACTTCAATGGTTAACTTAATTGGTTAACCCTCTAACCAATCCTGCTTCCTTCAGTTCCTTACAGGTGTTGTTCCAAAGAGCATTCCCCAGAAAGTAGTGTGCAAGTAAACTTCCAAATCTATTTCCAAGAGAAGCCATCCTGAGACAATATCCGAGAGTGAAACCCATCAAATCACACCAAGACTCATACAAACGTTTATAGGAACAATAGCAAAGATTTGGAAACAACAAAAATATTCATCAGGCTGGTGCGGTGGTTCACACCTGTAATCCCAGCACTTTGGGAGGCCAAGGCAGGAGGATCACTTGAGGCCAGGAGTTCAAGACCAGCCTGGGCAACATAAGTGAGATCCCATCTCTCCAAAAAGTTTTTAAAAGTTAGCCAGTTGGCCGGGCGCGGTGGCTCACGCCTATAATTCCAGCACTTTGGGAAACCGAGGCGGGTAGATCACAAGGTCAAGAGATCGAGACCATCCTGGCCAACAAGGTGAAACCCCATCTCTACTAAAAATACAAAAATTAGCTGGGCGTGGTGGCACACACCTGTAGTCCCAGCTACTCCGCAGGCTGAGGCAGGAGAATTGCTTGAACCCAGGAGGTGGAGGTTGTGGAGAACCGAGATTGCGCCATTGCACTCCAGCCTGGGTAACAAGAGCGAAACTCCGTCTCAAAAAAAAAAAAAAAAAAAAAAATTAGCCAGTTGGTGCATGCCTGTAGTCCCAGCTACTGGGGAGGCTGAGGAAGAAGGATGGCTTGAACCCAGAAGTTTGAAGCTGCAGTGAGCTAAGATGGCACCACTGCACTCCAGCCTGGGCATAGAGGGAGATACTGTCCCCCCAAAATGTAAAATATTTAAAACTTTTGCTACATACATATTAAAATTTTCTGCCTAAAAAAAAACAACATAAGGAAACAATGTTAAACCAACCATGTAAAAATGTCTGTGGCAAAACCATTGGGCCAATTTATTATATAAAGAACAGTTATAAATCAATAAATAAAAGGTCAACCCAATAGAAAAATGAGCAAAGGATATAAACATAAAGGGAAATGCCTCTTAATATGCAAAGATGCTCATAAAAAGAGAAATGTAAATTAAAACTACAATGAGATACTGCTTTGTGGTTTTTTGTTTGTTTGAGACAGGGTTTCGCTGTGTCACTCAGGCTGAGTGCGGGGTGCCATCGCGGCTCACTGCAGCTTTGACCTCTCAGGCTCAAGTGATCCTGCTGCCTCAGCCACCTGAGCAGCTGGGACTACAGACGTGCACCACCATGCCCAGCTTATTCTTGATTTTTTGTAGAGACAAGGTTTTTCTATGTGGCCCAGACTGATCTCAAACTCCTGGGCTGAAGCAATCCTCCTATCTTGACCTCCCAAAGTGCTGTGATTACAGGTGTAAGCTGTGGCACCCAGCTGAGATACTGTTGTTTTACTTACCAAATTGAATACTCAAAAGTTTGAGAACGTTGTGTTGGCAAGGGTGCGCAGAAAAAGGCACTCCATACTGTTGGTAGGATTGTAAACTGGCACAGCTTCCAGTGAAGGTCATATTGGTAAAACCTACAAAAATTTTAAAAATTTTTTGATTCAGCAAAAGTGAAATATCTAACAAAAATTCCCAGGATGATTGGTTTTCCAGTTTAGTGTTTCAACTTACTGATAGACATAGGAAGTTATAAAATTCAGTTCTAAAATCTCTCCTTTAACTTTTAGGTTAATTGCTCTTATTTGGTCTTTTTAAACTTTCCCGTCTGGTCTCCCACACAGGGCAGTGTAGTCTGGCAGGGAGAGAATGGGCTTTGGAGGCATAAGATGGAATTCAGGGGGTCAAACAGAACTGGAAGCGCTCTTAGAGGTCATGGTCCCCCTTCCGTAAGGTCCCCATCTCCTCAGACACATATTACGCAGCAGCGACTGAGGCCAATGCCTGGGAGGCACCTTGTCCAGGGCCACGTCAGGTCTCCTGGCTTCCCGCCCGTGGCTCCTTCCCTGCTGTAAACCCTCACTGAGCTGTGTGTCAGGCCCAGTGCCAAGCAGTCTTCATCTATGGCCTCATTTCATCTTCACAACAACTCTATCAGCTAATCTTCGCTGCAAACAACTTCAGACAACAGATTGTTTACCTGGAAAAGGGAGTTATAAAAGTGTAGTACCAGCTCACAGAACCTCCTGGCAGCCCAACTGCCAAGCCTGGAGGCTCCTTGGCCGGGAACAACGTTCCTGTGCCCCACTGGGCTGCTCAGCACCTCCATTGCAGGGAGAAGGGGAGAAAGCCCCCGACCAATACTCCATCAGGGTTCAACCCCCATGGCCAGGCTGCTGTCAGGACCAGGTGCTGGGGACAGACTCACTGAGACAGGGAGTCAGTTCATCACCCAGCTCAAGCTTGCCATGGGGGCAGGGGTATTCTGGGGAGGATGAATCTACTCCCCTCTGCCCTCTTCAGCCTGGTTCTTAGGGCCGGCGGATTCCCGGGAGAGCTGAGGAGCCCTGGCATCACTCAGGCCCCGGGGGGTTGCAGGAAAAGGCATGCAGCATCTATTTGAGGAACTTGATTGAGAACTTATGGGAAGATGTGCTTAGGGACAGTCTCTACCAAACAGGTGTTTCCACAGTCTTCCTGGGGGCAAGGACATAGGCTCAGGGTCACTCAGGGCTAGCCCCATGCCAGGTGAACCACCCTATTCTCAATATACCCAAAAAGAAGGCTCTGATGGGCTGACTTGCTCCCATCCAGTGTGGAGTGTCCTCACCACACACAGCTTGGATCAGCCCCCTCCTGGCTACCTCTTATTCTGGCCTTTGCTACTATTCCAATTTTTTGTGACTGGGTTAGCAAGCTGATTTCATTGGCAAATACAGGCCAGGCAACAGGGTCTTTTTGTGGCAAGATTTCAAGGCCTGGAGGCAGGACCCCAGAGCCTCCTGAATCTGTCCAGTACAGGCCAGTTTGGCTAAGCCTCCCTGTGCCCCCGTCCTGCTCACCCCATCTCCCAGCCTGCTCTCTGATCTCTCCATCCGACCTTAGCTCCACAGGTGGGCTCGTGCAGCTCTGGAGGTGTGAGGAGGCTCCCAAGTGGCCTCCTCAGTCATAAATACCTTCAGACAACACGTTGCTTCCCAAGCCCCAGGACTCCCAGCCTCCCTGGTCCTTCGTCCTGCGTCCTAGGTCTTGATGGCCGCCTCCCAATCCACCCTGCATTCCCAGATGGGGAAAGTCCTTAAAGCATTCCCCAATTCCCTCCAGTAATTACCTACATGTCGTGGACCGTCCGGACGGGTAGGCACGTCTGCCCGGGGGTCTCTCGACCTGCAAGAGGGTCCCAATACCTGGAAGAGGGAGTGCGCCTGAGAAAATAATAAAGACAGAGAGAGAGAAAGCGAGGCGTCTGGAGGGCTGATAGGCTGTGCCTAAACAGCAAATTTTATTTTTCAAAGGCCAGGAATAAATACACTTTCTTGGCTCTGGTTTACGTCATAGTAAGAGGAATGTAAATGTATGCCTCACATGGCCTATACAATAGAGAAGTCAAATACACAATCAGTGGTTGTAAAAAGTAACAGAATTTCCTGTGATCACAAAGCTTGTTTGCATCCAGACATTATTCCTCCTGGCTGCAGGTATCTCCGGTTTGATCTTGTTTTAGAACTGAGATGTGAAAAGGTTTTCTGGTTTTGCTCATCAGAATATCTTTTAACCGGATTCTCCTTTGTCTACTCCTAACTCAACTCAATTTCCCCATTCAGGAATCTCTGAGTCAGGAATCAAAGCCATCCCTTATGGTGGTTTTTGCTTTGCAAATATCGACAGTTAAACCATTATCTAGGGTACAAGGCAGTCTGGTAAGTAAGGTTTAAGGATTATTCTTAAAGTCATAAAAAGGTTAAAAGCAGGAACCGGTTGCTGGTAGGGGGTTACTCGGTCTAGCAGCAACGCATAGTTTTAGGCCCAAACGATATTGTGGTTGATATTAGAAACTGATCATTCATCTTTCTTCCTGTATTTCCGGATAGCTCGACTGCCTCCAGTAGGAAACTGTGTTTGGGATCAAACTCACCGTATAGTGAGACTCACGCCTTTTAGGGGTCTCACACGGGAGTGTTCCCCACACCTACACATCCTGGAGGGCCTTGATACCCACCCACAGCCCTGGAGCCTGGATTGGACACCCTGAGCCGCCAGCTCCCCAACCACATTGGCTAGGCCCTCCATCCCTCCCACCAGCAGGACTGGGGCCATGGGAAGGGGTGGGCCTGGCTGTAAATCGCCTCCTCCCTTTGGCCCTGCCCCCAGAGGGTGGGATAAAGGAGCACTGGGGCGGCCCCCATCAGGTTCTCACTAAGGGCTGCAGCTGGGATGGACCCTGCAGGGCCAGATGGCAGTGGCCGTGGTGGGGAGCTCAGCCGCCACTCCCAGAGGTCATGCAGGTAGGGTGCTGGGCCTCAGGGGAACACAGGGGAGGTGGGGAAAAATTCTTTGGAGTTTGGCCTGGCCTCTGGACGCCCAGCCTCTAAGAATTTGGGGTGCATCTGGGAAGAAGCGGCTTCCTTGCCTCCTGCCCCAAAGTTGGAAGGGTCTGGAGATCATCTCTCACCCTCTCAGAGTCTAGAGGAGGAGACTGAGACCAGAGAGGGGGGAAAGACGTACCAAGGCTGCCCAGCTGTATCAGAGCCGGCCCAGGGTGTGACCATGCAGGGCGGGAATTCCCCACTGTCCTTCCTTTTCCTATCCAACAAAGGTTTCTCTTGCCTAGAAACACCACACGGCTCCATGCGGTTCGGATTGGGCCTTCTGGTCACCTTTGTAGCCCTAGCGTGCAGCATGGTGCCAGGTATTCATAAAACGAAACATGCCGGGTTGAACGTTGCACCGCTAGAGAGTGATGCCTTTGGGTACACCAGTTTTGTAAAAGGGCGTGCAAGCTCTTTGGGTCTTTCATCAGACATTCGTACCTGAGCACAACTTCATTTTGCGAACAGCTGAAAGAGATCAGTTTTCCAAAGAAAACTGACTTTGGGTAAAGGAGAGGTCATGTGGGGCTTGGGTCTCACTGTGTCACGGTTTTCCCAGGCTAGAAAGGAAGCCATGTAGTAAGTGGGGGAAGTCGTGGGGGGAGGAGGATGTTTACTAAAGGAGGTGTGTTTGGTTTTTTTTTTTTTTTTGAGATGGAGTCTTGCTCTGTCGCCCAGGTAGTGGTACAGTATCGGCTCACTGCAGCCTTCTCCTCCCAGGTTCAAGGGATTCTCCAGCCTCAGCCGAGTGGCTGGGACTATGGGCATGCACCACCACACCCAGCTAATTTTTGTATTTTTAGTTGATACAAGGTTTCACCACCTTGGCCAGGCTGGTCTGGAATTCCCAACCTCAAGTGATCCGGCTGCCTTGGCCTCCTGATCGGCTGGGATTACAGGTGTGAGCCACCGCACCCAGCCCCTAAAGGAGATTTTCAATTGTTCCTTCCTGAGGGGGACAGGAGGGTGTCAGCCTAGGCTAAATTTGGGCTCTCAGGTTGTAAAAACCCTGGTCGAGGGCTCATTTGGCAGCTCCACCTGGCCCCTCCCTCTCCAATCATCTCCTTTTCCCAAACCCTCCCTTCACCTGCACACATCCAGTCCCTACTCCTGCGGCTCCTGGGTGAGCCCGCCCCCTCTTTGGCTTCCCCAGTCACTGAGCCAAGCCTGCATGACTTGTCACCTCTGGCTGCTCTATCCCTACCCCTTGGCCTGAGAACTTGGCCTGAGAGATTCTCCAAATCCAGCAGCCCTCACCCCTGACAGGTCAATCTTGGTTGATGAGAGAATTATTGGGCTGAGTGAGGACACCTGGGTTATTTATATAGGCTTCACTCTTGTTTGCAGTCTCACGCCAGTTACTTACCCACCTAAGGGGGTTTAAAAATGGGAAGCGTAGGGCTGAGGGCCCCACAGGGTCGTGGGGTGAGCCTTATGCTGTGCTGAGGTACAGGATTCAAGAAATAAAGAGACAGGACACAGAAGTACAAGGGAAAAACAGCTGGGCTCAGGGGGCCACCTCACCTAAGAGCGGAGTCAGGTAAGGCCCCGAATGTCCAGAAACATGAGTATTTATTGTGTATAGGTTAGGGGGTAGGGCAGTGAGTGAAATCATCTTTAAGGATAGTGATAGGGTTGTGAGCAATAAAACATAGGGTCCACCCCCATTAGGTCACCTAGGCCAGGAGGTGGACAGCGCGTGCAGCAAGGGGCCCATTCCCACGAAGGCAAGGGCCCTGTTCCCACGAAGGCAAGGGCCGTGTGCAGTAAGGGGTCCACCCTCATTAGGTCACCGAGGCTTGAAGTTAGGCCGTGCGCAGTGAACAGGGTGCAGTGTGCAATACTTCTATCTATGGGAAACTACTTCTAAGAAGATTTATGGGAGGATGCTTAAATCACATAGCAGTGACAGAGCTGTCAAGGTTACTGCCACCTTCTGGCAGCTTCCAATGGCTCCTATGGGAAGATGCTTTTCAAGCAGCACAGTAGCAAGAGCTGATAAAGTTCACAGTCACCAAGGTGGATGGCCGTTCTGAGGGCAGCCTTCCACAAGAGCTGGAGCAACGTCCTACAACTCCTTTATCAGGAGGAGCGGCTCTCGCCCCAAGCCTGCCATACAGCGGGTATCTTTACGATACTGAACGCTGCCGCCTGGGCCATGGATCCTTGTCCTGATATAACTGTTTTCCCTTAAATTATGCTCTGCACTGTGTCTGCTCTAGGCATTCCTCCGATTATAAGCTGCTTATTCCTTAATTGATGCTCTGTACTGTGTCCACTCTAGGCATTCCTCTGTATATGAACTAAGATATAATTATAGGTATATATGTAGGGAAATATTCTTTAGGCACTCATACTATCAACTATTATATGATTATATATAGAGGATTATACAAAGGGATTCTTCAAGCCCTATTTCTATAAACTAATATATGATTGTGTAAAGGATTATATAAAAGGAAATAGCTGAGTAGTAACACTGTAAAGTGAGATATTCCTCAGGCCCTATTTCTATAAACTAATATATGATTGTGTAAAGGATTATATAAAAGGAAATAGCTGAGTAGTAACACTGTAAAGTGAGATATTTCTCAAGCCCTAACTGTGCCAGGATTCTGCTTAGCTCTCATTCCTTGGTGCCTATATGGGGGGTTACCCATAGGAAGAACGACCCCTGACTTTTAAGGCTTATGTTGAGGATCAAATGAACTAATTTGACATTCCCCCAAACAAAATGTGTTTTATTGGTATGTTAAGAGGCGTTTGGCTGGAGGGCCTAATCAAGTAACAAAAAGGACAAATTTAAGCAATGCTGGATTAAATCAAATTAAACCAGTTCCTTTGCAGGACTTATCAGAGCCTTTAATATGTTTACATACAATGAACACTACGCAATATGCCCCTAAGAAAATACAGAAAGAGGCCAGGCATGGTGACTCACTCCTGTAATCTCAGCACTTTGGGGACCTGAGGTGGGGGGATCATTTGAGCTCAGGAGTTCAAGACCAGCCTGGGCACCACGGTGAGACTCTAGCTCTGCAAAACATAAAGATAAAAAAAGTAGCCAGGTGTGGTAGCGTGGGCCTGTAGTCCCAGCTACTTGGGAGGCTGAGGAGGGAGGACTGCTTGAGTCCCAAGAGGTCGAGGCTGCAGTGAGGCAAGATTGCGCCACTGCACTCCAGCCTGGGTGTTGGAGTGAGACCCTCTCTCAAAAACAAAACAAAGAACAGAACAGTACCTGGATTATAGAAGGTGCTTGCATTTGGCCTTGGATCTCTCAGGCCACCTGCTTGGCCCTCTTCCAAGTGTACTTTGCTTCCTAAAAAAAACCATATATATGTACACACACGCACACACACACACACACACACAGAGAGAGAGACAGAGAGAGAGACAGAGAGAGAGACAGAGACAGAGAGAGAGACAGAGAGAGAGAGAAGGAAAAGTTTTTCTCTTTTTTTATTTTTTTTTAGACAGAGTTTCCCTCTTGTTGCCCAGGCTGGAGTGCAATGGTGTGATCTCAGCTCACCACAACCTCTGCCTCCTGGGTTCAAGCGATTCTCCTGCTTCAGCCTCCCAAGTAGCAGGGACTACAGGCACATGCTGCCATGCCCAGCTAATTTTGTATTTTTAGTAGAGACGGGGTTTCTCCGTGTTGATTAGGCTGGTTTTGGACTCCCAACTTCAGGTGATCTGTCTGCCTCGGCCTCCCAAAGTGCTGAGATTACAGGCGTGAGCCACCTCTCCCAGCCTGAAGAGTTTTTCAATTTGATTTAATCATAAAGCCCCTACCCTCTGTTTCTGTGGCTCATCGAATGGGCAGAGTCCCTCTGGATGTGCTGGGAGAGCTCTCACCAGACTTTTTGGGCTAATGAAGGAGCTAGGGCAGTGGCCTTTGACAGTCTTTGAGGTCAGCCTCATTCGTGGCCTTTAGAAAAAGGCAAAGCTTTTGCAGCACATCCCTCATTGGCGGACAGTAGACATGAGGCCTGCAAGTCCCTTGCTCTGAGGGTTACTGGCTCCTTCCCTGTGAGATGAGAGGCTCCTCCTTTCAGGCTCACCCCTTTCACAGTGACTGTCACCTCCACCCACCCCTGAACCCCCACCCCCTAAGCCCTCCCTAACTTTGACTATCACCCACTAATCTAATCCCTACTGCAACCCAGCCTCCTCCTGTCTCTTTCCCCACATTCACCAGCCCAGGCATCTTCCAACATTCTTACTTGGAAACCTCCTAAAAGAAATTTGGAAAACTATATATCCCCTCAACACTCTAAGTTATCTGATGGTTTTCTTTCTTTTTTTTTTTTGAGACGGAGTTTCACTCTTGTTACCCAGGCTGGAGTGCAATGGCGCGATCTCAGCTCACCGCAACCTCCGCCTCCTGGGTTCAGGCAATTCTCCTGCCTCAGCCTACTGAGTAGCTGGGATTACAGGCACGCGCCACCATGCCCAGCTAATTTTTTTTTTTTTTTGAGACGGAGTTTCACTCCTGTTACCCAGGCTGGAGTGCAATGGCGCGATCTCGGCTCACCGCAACCTCCGCCTCCCGGGTTCAGGCAATTCTTCTGCCTCAGCCTCCTGAGTAGCTGGGATTACAGGCACGTGCCACCATGCCCAGCTAATTTTTTGTATTTTTAGTAGAGACGGGGTTTCACCATGTTGACCAGGATGGTCTCGATCTCTTGACCTCGTGATCCACCCGCCTCGGCCTCCCAAAGTGCTGGGATTACAGGGTTGAGCCACCACACCCGGCCTATCTGATGGTTTTCATCATAAACATAAATGCTTGCAAAAGTTATAATATTTTCTTTTTCTGAGACGGAGTTTCCCTCTGTCACCCAGACTGGAGTGAAGTGGTGTAATCTCGGCTCACTGCAACCTCCACCTCCCCGATTCAAGCAATTCTCCTGCCTCAGCCTCCCGAGTAGCTGAGATCACATGCATGCACCACCATGCCTGATTATTTTTTTTATTTTTAGTAGAGACAGGGTTTCACCATATTGGCCAGGCTGGTCTTGAACTCCTGACCTCAGGTGATCCACTTGCCTTAGCCTCCCAAAGTGCTGGGATTACAGGCGTGAGCCACCACACCCAGCCTATAACCTGATTTTTATTTTTTTATTTTTTAGATGGAGTCTCCCTCTGTTGCCAGGCTGGAGTGCAGTGGCACCATCTCAGCTCACTGCAACCTCTGCCTCCAGGTTCAAGCGATTTTCCTGTCTCAGCCTCCTGAATAGCTGGGATTACAGGCATGTACCACAATGTCCAGTCAATTTTGTATTTTTAGTGGAGATGGGGTTTCTCCATGTTGGCCAGGCTGGTCTCGAACTCCTGACCTCGTGATCCACCTACCTCGGCTTCCCAAAGTGCTGGGATTACAGACACAAGCCACCATGCCCAGCCCAGGCTACTTATTTTGTGTCCTATAAATGAGCTTACTGTGTGGATAACTCACCAGAAATGGCTGGACAGCAGGGTGGATTGAATACGTTTGTTACCCTTATTTTTTATTTTTTTATCTTTTATTTTGAGACAGGGTCTCACTTCGTCACTCAGGCTGGAACGCAGTGGCATGACCGTAGCTCACTGCAATCTCAAAGTTCTGGGCTCAAGCTATACTCTTGCCTCAGCCCTCTGAGTGGCAGGGACTACAGGAACATGCCACCACACCTAACTAGTTTTTCAGTTTTTTGTAGAGCCACTGTGCCTGGCCTATTTTTTTTTTTTTCCCCCTCAGGGTCTTGCTCTGTCACCCAGGCTGGAGTGCAGTGGTGTGCTCTTGGCTCACTGCAGCCTCTGCCTCCCAGGTTTAAGTGATTCTCCTGCCTCAGCCTTTTGAGTAGCTAGGACCACAAGTATGCGCCACCACACCCAGCTAATTTTTTTGTATTTTTAGTAGAGACAGGGTTTCATGTTGGCCAGGCTGGTCTCAAAGTCCTGACCTCAAGGAATCCACCTGCCTCAGCCTCCCAAAGTGCTGGGATTACAGGTGTGAGCCACCGTGCCTGTTGGCCTATTTTTAGTGATACATGAAAGCACTTGGAAATCTTGTTCACATAGTAAGTGGATGGGAATGAAAGATGCTTTGCTGTAGCAGTGACACTCAGTTCTTTGAATTTCCTCTGATAAATGCCAAAAATTACACACTGCTGTGTTATTACAAATTACTGTTTAATGCTTACACCCCTGGCTCTCAGCAGCTCTTGTAAAAATAACAATTATTATTTTATTGTAAGTATATGATGATGTAATGATATAATAATTGTACTAGTGATGGTTTTGTTTTTTGTTTTTTTTTTTTTTTTTTTGTTTTTTTTTTGAGAAGGAGTCCCTCTTTGTCGCCCAGGCTGGCATGCAGTGGTGTGGTCTTGGCTCACTGCCACCTTCGCCTCCCAGGTTCAAGCGATTCTCTTGCTTCAGCCTCCTGAGTACCTGGGATTACAGGCACATGCCACCATGCCCAGCTAGTTTTTGTATTTTTCGTAGAGACAGGCTTTCACCATGTGGGTCAGGCTGGTCTCAAACTCTGGACCTCATGATCTGTCCGCCTCAGCTTTCCCAAAGTGCTGGAATTACAGGTGTGAGCCACTGTGCCTGCCCACTAGTGATGATTATTACTAGCACCTCCTTAAAGGCCTTTCCTGACCTCTCACCCTGCCATCCACTCTATCACTATTGACTGTTTCCATCAGAAATGTGCTACGATCTCCATTAGTCTTGGTTATTTACGCCTGTGTTGTAGGGCCTGGACTGGGGAAGGCAAATGAGATAAGTTGCATAGGGTTGGATCCTGTCTTTATTCAAGAGTTTGATTTTTTTTCTTTTTCTTTTTGAGACAGGGTCTTGCTCTGTCACCCAGGCTGGAGTGCAGTGGCACCACCTCAGCTCACTGCAGCCTTAACCTTTTGGACTCAAGTGATCCCCCCCACCTCAGCTTCCTGAGTAGCTGGGACCACACATGTGCACCACCACGCCTGGCTAATATTTTGTATTTTTGGTATAGACAGGGTCTCGCCATGTTGGCCAGGCTGGTCTTGAACTCCTGAGCTTAAGCGATCCCAAGGTACTGGGATTACAAATGTGAGCCACTGTGCCTGCCCTGAAAGTTTTGTATTTTGTTCATGGATATTTCTGCATTAATTTTGATCTTTTAAAATACTGCTCTAGGCCGGGTGTGGTGGCTCATGCCTGTAATCCCAGCACTTTGGGAGGCCGATCAGGTGGATCACAAGGCCAGGAGTTTGAGACCAGCCTGACCGACATGGTGAAACCCTGTCTCGATAAAAATACAAAAGTTAGGCCGGGCGCGGTGGCTCAAGCCTGTAATCCCAGCACTTTGGGAGGCCAAGGCGGGTGGATCACAAGGTCAAGAGATCGAGACCATCTTGGTCAACATGGTGAAACCCCGTCTCTACTAAAAATACAAAAAAATTAGCTGGGCATAGTGGTGCGTGCCTGTAATCCCAGCTACTCAGGAGGCTGAGACAGGAGAATTGCCTGAACCCAGGAGGTGGAGGTTGCGGTGAGCCGAGATCGCGCCATTGCACTCCAGCCTGGGTAACAAGAGCGAAACTCCGTCTCAAAAAAAAAAAAAAAAAAAAAATACAAAAGTTAGCTGATCATGGTGGCTTGTGCCTATAATCCTAGCTACTCAGGAGGCATAGGCAGGAAAATCACTTGAACCAGGTAGGCGGAGGTTGCAGTGTGCCAAGATCGCACCACTGCACTCCAGCCTGGGCGACAAGAGTGAAACTCCATCTCAAAATAAATAAACAAAATAAAATAAAATATTGCTGTATAAAATACTATTATCCCACATGAAGTGCCCAGGGCAGGGACAGGGACAGAGGCTACATTCTAGTCCATTGAGAGCAGGCTGGCCCAGCCCAAGTGAGAGGAATAAAATACTGTTTCTTGTGCCAGAGTGAGAGAAATAAAATACTGTTTCTCGCGCCAGGGACAGTGGCTCACGCCTATAATCCCAGCACACCTGTAATCCCACCCACTCAGGTGGATGGATCACCTGAGATTGGGAGTTCGAGACCAGCCTGACCAACATGGAGAAACCCGGTCTCTACTAAAAATACAAAATTAGCCGGACGTGGTGGTGCATGTCTGTAGTTTCAGCTACTCAGGAGGCTGAGGCAAGAGAATCGCTTGAACCTGGGAGGCGGAGGTTGCAGTGAGCCAATATCGTGCCATTGCACTCCAGCCTGGGCAACAAGAGTGAAACTTCGTCTCAAAAAAAAAAAAAAAAAGAATTATTTCTCTTGGTTACTTAGTTCTTTTGGCAGCCCCTGGAATTTGGTGTCCAAGGCGAATGTGTCTCTCACTTGCCCTAGTCCTGGCTCTGGTTTCTTGGTTCTTGGCTGGAGTCATAGAGTTATCACGCAGGGGTTCCACACACTGTTATAAACGAAGGACCATGTGACTGACAATCTGGCATCCTCACCAACAAGAGCGGGCCCTGTCACCGTCTCTCCTTTCCTGTGCCTGCTTCTCTGCTAGCACCTAGCACTTGGACACCCTGGAGAAGAGGTGTGAGCCACACTATGGCAGAGCCTCGGCTTGGGCTGGGCCAGCCTGCTCTCATGGGACTAGAATGCAGCATGACAGCAGCTGAGTTCCTCTCTACCTTGTACCTGTTCCAGACCCCCGGCCTAGGCCTGGACACTGAGGAAATTCTTATTAAACAAATGCTTGCCCAGCTCATCCGTCCCTCACTCTTCTCTACCTCTCACCTTGATTCCCCAGAGGAGGAGGGGAAGTGATAAGAGAACTCTCGAGAACAGCTGTCATTTACCCGGGACTTGCTATGGGCCAGGGACTTTACAGACAGCATCTTGTCTAAGTTTGACATCATCCCATGAAGTGGATCTTACTATTATCCCCATTTAACAAATGAGAAATCTGAGGCATGGGAAAGTTAAGTGACTTGTCCAAGCTCACATAATGAAGTAGTGGTACCAGGCAGAACTGGCTATATAATCTGTGGGACCCAGTGCAAAATGAAAATGTGGGGCCTCTGTTAAAAAACTATTAATCGGCCGGGCGCGGTGGCTCAAGCCTGTAATCCCAGCACTTTGGGAGGCCGAGGTGGGTGGATCACAAGGTCGAGAGATCGAGACCATCCTGGTCAACATGGTGAAACCCCGTCTCTACTAAAAATACAAAAAGTTAGCTGGGCGTGGTGGTGCATGCCTGTAATCCCAGCTACTCAGGAGGCTGAGGCAGGAGAATTGCCTGAGCCCAGGAGGCGGAGGTTGCGGTGAGCCGAGATCGCGCCATTGCACTCCAGCCTGGGTAACAAGAGCGAAACTCCGTCTCAAAAAAAAAAAAAAAAAAAAAAACTATTAATCATTTCAAGACCAGGACAGAAGAGCATTAATGCAAGAGTAGGGCCCCTGCGTGATTGGATAGGTCAACACTGGTAAAGCCAGGCCTGGTGGTAGAATGTGAACCCAGAATTCTGACTCCAGAACTCACAATTCTATGTTTGGGGAGTGTAATGGTAATCACTGTGATCACCGAGCACCTGCTATGTGGATTGTGCAAAATCTTAAAAACCGTTGCAATAACTCAGCAGGGGGCTAGGCATTGTGATCCTTTTTTTTTTTTTTTTTTTTTTGAAATGGAGTTTCGCTCTTATTGTCCAGACTGGAGTGCAGTGGTGTGATCTTGGCTCACTGCAACCTCCACTTCCCAGGTTCAAGTGATTCTCCTGCCTCACTCTCCCAAGTAGCTGGGATTACAGGCATGTGCTGCCATGCCAGGCTAATTTTGGTGTTTTTAGTAGGGACGGAGTTTTGCTATGTTGGTCAGACTGGTCTCAAACTCCTGACCTCAGGTGATCCACCTGCCTCGGCCTCCCAAAGTACTGGGATTACAAGTGTGAGCCACCATGCCCAGCCTGTTACCCCACTTTTAAGAGTGAGGAAACAAAGCTTTAGAGAAAGTGAGTTATTCACCTAGTGTTCCCCAGGGTGGTCAAGATTTGAACACCAAATGAATTCCAGAGACTGTGTTCCTCTCCCTGTAGCAGATAGCCTCTGTCTATAAGGCTCACAAAGGCAGGAACTAAAACAGGGCTGGGCATGACTGAGACACTCTCTTAGGAACTTTGTTTTCCCGGCCCGTCACTGGGGGCTGAGGCATCGCTTTGCTCATGATGGAAAAGTGTCCCAGGTCTGCAAGTACTCTGAGGAAGGCTTCTGCTTCCATGGACATCGTGGAGATGGATGCAGGTAAGCCCCTCTTCTTCCCCTCCGGGGAGTGGTGTTAGGGTGTGAAGAGATCGTCCCTTGACAAATCATGTATCTTCCTAGAGCTGCTTCTCCCAAGTCAGCTCCAACTTCTAGGCTGAGCTAGCTCTGAGCCCTGGAGGGCTGTCCCTGTCATCTCATTCTCTTCTTCCCCACTACAGCTGTCAGTACCCAAAGCTCCCTGGCCCCCTGGAATGGGATCGCCGCCATTCGGAGCCACACGTCACGCTGCCAGACCGCCACCTAGGACTGGCCCGCAGAGGATCCGAGCCCACCTACTTGTCCTCTGTGGCTGTGGGCTGGGGCTGGGCCAGGGCCTGCTGGAGTGCAGAGCCTGGCCTGGAGGGGCTGGCCAGCAAGGATGAGGATGTTGGTGGCAGCTCCTGGAAGTCCCTGCCTTCATCATGTGAGTTATCGGGGGCACTGCAGGTGGGCACAAGTGGGAACTGAGACTAGGGTCCCTGCTCTGCCTCTGAGCAGGGTTTATGTTTTCATCCATTCTCCTTCCTCTTCAAGATTTCCAGCTGGAGGGAAAGTTTCCTCTAGTTCTGCTGTTCTCTGTGTTCTAAAAGCAGAATCCATGGTGCCTATGCAGTCAAAGCCCCTAGTTCCAAATGCAGGCCCTTCCGTCTAGTAGCTGTATGATCTTGGCCAAGTCACTTAACCTCTCTGGCCTCGGTTTCCTCATCTACAAAACAGTATTGATAATAGTACTTAATTCACAGGGTCATTTTGAGAGTAATATGCTTAGCACAATACTTGGTACAAAGGATGCACTAAATGTTAGTGGCTATTTATTTATTTGAGATAGGGTCTCCCTCTGTCACCCAGGCTGGAGTACAGTGGTGTGATCTCAGCTCACTGCAACCTCCGACTCCCGGGTTCAAGTGATTCTTCTGCCTCAGCCTCCTGAGTAGCTGGGATTACAGGCACATACCACCACAGGCCGGCTAATTTTTGTAGTTTTAGTAGAGACGGGGTGTTACCATATTGGTCAGGCTCGTATCAAACTCCTGATCTCAGGTGATCCACCCACCACGACCTCCCAAAGTGCTGGAATTACAGGTGTGAGCCACCAAGCCTAGCCTGGTTATTTTAAAAATTATTGCTCTAAATCAATGTTATTCAGAATATATAGAAATATAGTCACTTATGTAATTTTTATAACAGCTTTATTGAAATATAATTCACAAACCAAAAAATCACCAATTCGAAGTATACAATTCAGTGTGTTAATTCACAAAGTTATGCAAACATCACCACTATCTAATTTTAGAACATTTTTATCATCTCATTAGCAGTCAGTTTCATCTACCCCCTCCCAGCCCCTGGTAACCACTAATCCACATTCTGTCTCTGTGGTTTGCCTGTTCTGAATTTTTCACATGAACGAAATCTTACAATATGTGGCCTTTTGTGTCTGGCTGCTTTCACTGAGTCTGATGTTTTCTAGATTCATCCATGTTGTAGCATGTATCAGTACTTCATCCATTTTTATGGCCAAGTAATATTCCATTGTATAGATATACTGCATTGAGTTCATCCATTCATTTGTTGACGGACATTTGGGTTTTTGCTTCTTTTTTTTTTTTTTTTTTTTTTTTTTTTTGAGACGGAGTTTCGCTCTTGTTACCCAGGCTGGAGTGCAATGGCGCGATCTCGGCTCACCGCAACCTCCGCCTCCTGGGTTCAGCCAATTCTCCTGCCTCAGCCTCCCTAGTAGCTGGGACTACAGGCACGTGCCACCATGCCCAGCTAATTTTTGTAGTTTTAGTAGAGACGGGGTTTCACCATGTTGACCGGGATAGTCTCGATCTCTTGACCTCGTGATCCACCCGCCTCGGCCTCCCAAAGTGCTGGGATTACAGGCGTGAGCCACCGCGCCCGGCTGCTTCTTTTTTTTTAATCCATTCATTTCTTGATGGACATTTGAGTTTTTCCTTCTTTTTTTAATGTTTTTTCTTCTTCTTTTTTTAAATTATTTTTTTTATAAAGATGGGATCTTGCTATGCTGCCCACACTGTTTTTGAACTCCTGGGCTCAAGAGCACCTCCTGCCTCAGTCTCCCCAATTTTTTTCTGCTTTTCGGCTGTTGTGAACAATGCTCCTTTGAGCATTCATCTATGAGCTTTTGTGGACAAATATTTTCACTTCTCTTATGTATACATCTAGGAGCGGAATTGCTGGATTACGTGGCAATGCTTTAATATTTCAAGGAACTGCCAATTGTTTTCCAAAGTGGCTGCACTCTTTTACATTACATTTACATTTACATTTTTTTTTAGTTGCCACATTTAAAAAAGTTAAAAGTAGGCCGGGCGCGGTGGCTCAAGCCTGTAATCCCAGCACTTTGGGAGGCCGAGGCGGGTGGATCACGAGGTCGAAAAATCGAGACCATCCTGGTCAACATGGTGAAACCCCGTCTCTACTAAAAATACAAAAAACTAGCTGGGCGTGGTGGTGCATGCCTGTAATCCCAGCTACTTAGGAGGCTGAGGCAGGAGAATTGCCTGAGCCCAGGAGGCGGAGGTTGTGGTGAGCCGAGAACGCGCCATTGCACTCCAGCCTGGGTAACAAGAGCGAAACTCCGTCTCAAAAAAAAAAAAAAAAAAAAAAAAAAAAGTTAAAAGTAATGGGTGAAATTAATTTTAATAATATATTTAACCCAATACACCAATCATTGTGTCCAATATTACCAATGTTATCATTTTTTTCATTTCAACATGATATGTCAATATGTAAAGTTATGAATGAGTCAGGCTTGGTGGCTTATGCTTGTAATCTCAGCGGTTTTGGAAGCTGAGGTGGGTGGATCACTTGAGTCCAGGAGTTTAAGACCAGCCTGGGCAATGTGGCAAAACCCTATCTCTACAAAAAAAATACAAAAATTGGCCAGGCATGGTGGTGTGTGAGTGTAGTGCCAGTTACTCGGGAGGCTGAGGCAGGAGGATCATTTGAACCTGGGATGCGGAGGTTACAGTGAGCCAAGATGGTGCCACTGCACTCTAGCCTTGGCAACAGAATGAGACCCTGTCTCAAAAAAAAATTATTAATAAAATGTTTTAGAATCTTTCTTTTTTTTTTGAGACTAAATCTCGCTCTGTCACCAGGCTGGAGTGCGCTGGTGCAATCTTGGCTTGCTGCAACCTCTACCATCTGGGTTCAAGTAATTCTCCTGCCTCAGCTTCCTGAGTTGCTGAGACTACAGGCATGTGCAACCATGCCCAGCTAATTTTTGTATTTTTAGTAGAGACAGGGTTTCATCAAGTTGGCCGCAATGGTCTCAATCTGCTGACCTCATGATCTGCCTGCCTCGGCCTCCCAAGTTTTAAAACTTAATACAAAGATCAAGATGGCAGGCAAGGGCATGAGCTATTTTCATAGTTGTTGTGTATTTTTTACTTATTTTTTATTTTTAAATTTTAAATTTTAAATTTTTTCTTTTAAGACGGAGTTTCACTCTTTTTTTTTTTTTTTTGAGACGGAGTTTCACTCTTGTTACCCAGGCTGGAGTGCAATGGCGCGATCTCGGCTCACTGCAACCTCCGCCTCCTGGGTTCAGGCAATTCTCCTGCCTCAGCCTCCTGAGTAGCTGGGATTATAGGCACGCACCACCATGCCCAGCTAATTTTTTGTATTTTTAGTAGAGACGGGGTTTCACCATGTTGACCAGGTTGGTCTCGATCTCTCGACCTCGTGATCCACCCGCCTCGGCCTCCCAAAGTGCTGGGATTACAGGCTTGAGCCACCGCGCCCGGCCTGACGGAGTTTCACTCTTGTTGCCCACTCTGGAGTGCAACGGTGTGATCTTGGCTCACCATAACCTCTGCCTCCCGGGTTCAAGCAATTCTCCAGCCTCATCCTCCTGAATAGCTAGGATTACAGGCATGTGCTACCATGCTGAGCTAATTTGTTTTTTTTTTTTTAGACAGAGTCTTGCTCTGTTGCCAGACTGGAGTGCAGTGGCACAGTCTCAGCTCACTGCAACCTCCGCCTCCTGGGTTCAAGCAATTCTTCCGCCTCAGCCTTTTGAGTAGCTGGGACCAGAGGTGCATGCCACCATGCCTGGCTAATTTTTGTATTATTATTATTTTTTTTTTTGAGACGGAGTTTCGCCCTTGTTACCCAGGCTGGAGTGCAATGGCACGATCTCGGCTCACCGCAACCTCCGCCTCCTGGGCTCAGGCAATTCTCCTGCCTCAGCCTCCTGAGTAGCTGGGATTACAGGCACACGCCACCATGCCCAGCTAATTTTTTGCACTTTTAGTAGAGACGGGGTTTCACCATGTTGACCAGGATGGTCTCGATCTCTTGACCTCATGATCCACCCGCCTCGGCCTCCCAAAGTGCTGGGATTACAGGCTTGAGCCACCGTGCCCAGCAATTTTTGTATTTTTAGTAGAGACGGGGTTTTGCCATGTTGGCCAGAATGGTCTCGATCTCTTGACCTTGTGATCCGTCCACCTTGGCCTCCCAAAGTACTGGGATTACAGGCGTGAGCCACTGCGCCCTGCCTAATTTTGTATTTTTAGTAGAGATGGGGTTTTACCAGGTTGATCAGGCTGGTCTCAAACTCTCGACCTTAGGTGATCCGCCTGCCTCAGCCTCCCAAAGTGCTGAGATTACAAGCGTGAGCCACTGCACCTAGCCTATTTTTTATTTTTGATAGAGACAGAGTTTCACCATGTTGTCCAGACTGGTCTCCAACTCATGAGCTCAAGTGATCTACCCATCTTGACCTCCCAAAGTTCTGGAGCTACAGGCATGAGCCACCATGCCTAGCCCTGTTTTCTACTTATAGTATGTGTCAACTCAGACTTGCTCCATTTCAGTTGCTCAAGAGCAACATGTGGCTCGTGGTTACTGTATTGGACAGGGCAGTTCTAAATGGCTATATGAGAGGCTTGGGTTTTTTTTTTTTGTTTTTTTTTTGAGATGGAGTCTCACTTTGTTGACACACTGGAGTGCACTGGCGTGATCTGGGCTCACTGCAACCCCTGCCTCCCGGGTTTAAGCAATTCTCCTGCCTCAGCCTCCCGAGTAGCTGGGATTACAGGCACTTGCCACCACACCTGGGTAATTTTTGTATTTTTACTAGAGACAGGGTTTCACCATGTTGGCCAGGCTGCTCTCCAACTCCTGACCTCAGGTAATCCACCCACCTCTGCCTCCCAAAGTGCTGAGGTTATAGGTGTGAGCCACTGAGCCTGGCCTATATGAGAGGCTTCTAATTCTGAGTAGACTCTAAGCCACTTGGAGGCAGGACTTGGGTTACCACAGAGCCTTGCATGCAAGAAGCACTCAGTGGTTGCCACAGGAGTGAATGGATACAGTTTTCCCAACAGCTGCTGACGGGGATCATGGTCACTCCCAGGAGTCTCCACCGAAGTTCCGCCTTGTACAAGAGCTCACAGCGCCACTTCAGAGCCTGGACCTTGAGGTGCAGCAGATAGTGGGTGAGGGGTGATGACAGATGGCTTCCTAAGCCTCGAGGACACCCAGACCTGCTGGAGGAGAAGGGGCTGGGAGGGCTTGGTGGCCCTGGGGCTGAATGTAGGGCTGTGGGTAGAGTGTCTGACCCTGCCTGTGGCTGCCCTGGATGCAGGACAGTCAGAATGTGGTATGTGGCATCTGCATGGACAAAGTGTGGGACAAGCCAGAGGCCCAGCGAGTCTTCGGCATCCTGCCCAACTGTAGCCACGCCCACTGCCTGGGCTGCCTGCGCACCTGGCGGAAGAACCGGCAGGATTTCCCACTGGATGTCATCAAGTCAGTGTGGTGGAGGGGCCGGCTGGCAGGGAGAGAGGGAAACGCCCCAGGGAGGAGGCCGGGGCCTGTGACTATTCTCCCACCTTCCACCCCACCCTACCCCGCAGGGCCTGTCCCCAGTGCCGTGTCCATTCCAGCTACATCATCCCCCATAAGTTCTGGGTGAGCAAGGGGGCTCAGAAGGAGCAACTCATCAGGAACTTCAAGGCTCGGACCAGGTAAAGCTGCAGAAGGAACGAGACTCAGGGTTAGGGAAGAGGAGAAGATAGCCCCTGATTCATTCTGATTCAGCCATGGTTCCCAGCCAGTGAATCCCCCAAACCCTGAAGTTTAGAGTGACCAAGATGGCAGGCAAGGGCATGAACTATTTTCATGATTTTAGAAAGCCCAGTTAATAAGGCCAGGCATGGTGGCTCACACCTATAATCCCAGCACTTTGGGAGGCCAAGGCGGGTGGATCACCTGAGGTCAGGAATTTGAGACCAGCCTGGCCAACATGGTGAAACCCCATCTCTACTTAAAATGCAAAAATTAGCTGGGTGTGGTGACATGTACCTGTAATCCCAGCTACTTGGGAGGGAGACAGGAGAAGCACTTGAACCCTGGAGGTGGAGGTTGCAGTGAGCCGAGATCGAGCCATTGTACTCCAGCCAGGACAACAAGAGTAAAACTCTATAGCCCCCCTCCCCCCACCCCTACCCCCCACCCCGCCACCCCCCCCCCACCCCACCCCCACACAAAAGAAAGCCCAATTAGTAAACGGGAAGTGGCCAGGCTCAGTGGCTCATATCTGTTATCTCAGCACTTTGGGAGGCCAGGGTGGGCGGATCACCTGAGGTTTGGGAGTTTGAGACCAGCCTGACCAACATGGTGAAACCCCATCTCTACTAAAAATACAAAAATTAGCCAAGTATGGTGGCGGGTGCCTGTAATCCCAGCTACTTGGGAGGCTGAGGCAGGAGAATTGCTTGAACCTGGGAGGCAGAAGCTGCAATGAGCTGAGATCGTGCTACTGCACTCCAGCCTGGGTGACAGAGTGAGACTCCATCTCAAAAAATAAAAATAAAAATAAATGGAGAGCGGTTGAGATAGCAGAAGGAACACCAGGGCCAATTTTCTTTTCTACCTTGGCTCAGAATCAACTCAGAGCAGCTCTGGTTCTCTGCACCATGAGGAGCCCTGCTTGGCTTTTATCTCCAATTTGTCATAAGGGCAGGAAAATAAACTGATATGAATCCATGTTATTTGCTTAGCTGCTCTTCGAAAACATGAGGTGGCTGAGAGGGGCCTGAAAGGCCGCCTTTGGAGATGGAGAAATGTTGGATAGGTCTGAATCTCTTGGGGAGGGTAAGCACTTACCCAAAATCTGGAATTAGCTGCAATTCCGAGTTCCTAATTCAACCTTCCCACAGGGTTTACTACACTTGATCAACACAAAGTGTATTTGGGTAAAGGGAGGGATAAGGAAGAAGGTCTTGTCTTCACCCGGGAGATAGTCAGCCGTGTTCTAGAGACACCTGTGAACGTTAATATCTGCATTGACAAAATTACTGAAGGAAAAACTAACTCGAGTAAATCTTACAGAAGGGAAAGTATTTGAGCTACGCATGGGAAGAAGAACAGGGCTTCTCAGGAGGAGAGAAATGAGGATGCCCCAGGCAGAGAGAGGTAGAAGTGAGGAAATACTGTTGACCCTTAAACGTTGCAGAGATTAGGGGCACTGAGCCCCACGCAGTGGAAAATCCATGTATAACTTCTTTTTATTGTTGTTGAGATAGAGCCTCCTTCTGTCGCCCAGGCTGGATTGCAGTGGTGCAATCTAGGCTCACTGCAGCCTCAGCCTCCTGAACCCAAGCAATCCTCCCCGGTAGCTGGCACTGTAGGCGTGTACCACCATGCCTGGCTAATTTTTGTATTTTTTGTAGAGACATAGTTTTCCCATATTGCCCAGGCTGGTCTCGAACTGCTGAGGTCAAGCAATCCGTCCACGTCAGCCTCCCAAAGTGCTGAGATGACAGGCATGAGTCACCACACCTGGCCATGTACAACTTTTGACTCCCCCAAAACTTAACTACTAAAACGTACTGCTGACCAGAACCCTTTCAGACAACATAAAGTCAATACAGATTTTGTATGTTATATGTATTATGTAACATAATATGTATTCATACAATAAAGTGAGCTAGAGAAAAGAAATATTAAAATCATAAGAGAAAATACATTTACTATTCATTAAGCGGAAGTGGATTATCATAAAAGACTTCATTCTCCTTGTCTTTGAATTGAGTAGGAGGAGGAAGAGGAAGAGGAGGGAATTGGTTTTGCTGTGTCTAGGATTTTGGCTGCATATAAGCTGCCTCAGGCAGTTCAAGCCTGTGTGGTTCAACAGCAGCTGTAGTGGCACTGGGCCACCATTTGGAAGTTTCCCAAGGGGAACACTCAGGCCTGGATGTGATAGGAGTTGACGTAGATGGAGGTTTATTGTGTGACAGGCTTTGTACATCATAAACTGCATGAAGCAGGGACTCTTACTATCTTCATACTGTAGAAGAAGAAACCGAGGGGCTGGGCATGGTGGCTCAAGCCTGTAATGCCAGCACTTTGGGAGCCTAAGGGAGAGGAACTCTTGAGCCCAGGAGTTGAGACCAGCCTGGGCAATATGGTAAAACTCCATCTCTACAAAAAATATAAAAATTAGCCAGGCATGGTGGCTCATGCCTAGTCTTAGCTACTTGGGAGGCTGAGGGAAGGAGGATCACCTGAGCCCCAGAAGGTCAAGGCTGCAGGAGCTGTGACCATGCCACTGCACTCCAGCCTAGGTGACAGAGTAAGAACCTGTCTCAAAAAAAAAAAAAAAAAAAAAAAAGGCCAGATGCGGTGGCTTGTGTCTGTAATCCCAGCACTTTGGGAGGCCAAGGTGGGTGGATCACTTGAGATCAGGAGTTTGAGACCAGCCTGGCCAACATGGTGAAACCCGTCTCTACTACAAATATAAAAATTAGCCCAGTGTGGTGGTGTGCACCTGTAGTCCCAGCTTACTCGGTAGGCTGACACAGGAGAATTGCTTGAACCTGGGTAGCCACGGGCAGGATCAGCCACTCCACCCACACCCCCAGATTCAGCCTCAGGGGATGCGGAGGTTGCAGTGAGCTGAAATTATGTCACTGCACTCCAGCCTGGGTAACGGAACAAGACTGTATTAAACCAAACCAAACCAAACCAAACCAAACCAAAACAAAAAAACCCGAAAGGAGGTTCCCAGGGCCACTCTACTACTGGCCCAAAGGGAGACTGAGCATTACAGAAAGAAAGGTGCCCCTTAAGATACTTTACTGCCATCTGCTGGAAGATAGAATAAATGTAAAATCTACACTATGACGTTAGTGGTGTCCACTTAGATGTGGGGCTTTGGTGCTGTGTACAACCTGCCCAACCTTATGTGTCAGCCTTGAGTACCCCTGGTTCTTGGGGTAACAGGGCTTGAAGGCAATGGTCATCTTCTTCCCTCTCATAGTCAGATACGATGCCGGTTCTTCGTTCGAGGGAATGGCCGCTGCCCCTTCAAATCTGAGTGTATCTACCTGCACCAGCTCCCAGCTAAGGCCCTGACCTCCAGTTCTCCCTGGCCTAAGAGAGTGCAACTGGCCTCTGGGAGTGAGGTGGTAACTGCAGGGGTATGGGGCAGGGGAGGCTGCTGGTCATGGCTTCTAATAAATGTTTGCAATAAATATAAAACCTATGGATGTTGTCTATAATGCTAATATGGTGCCTACTTAGATGTGGCACACTTGTGCTGTGTACAGCTTGCCTGACCTTCTATGTGAGTCTTGAGTTCCTTGATTCCTGGGGCAACTGGTGTTGAAGTTGATGGGTTTTCACTGATTTTTCTCTCTATTCCCAGGTGCCAGGCCCAGCATCGTTCCTAAGGGGTGCTGAGCCACAGTACAATGCGTTCTTCACCAACAGTGCCCTGGCCGTGACCTTCTGGGGTTCAGAACCCCTGCAGGACCCCAACAGTTCTTGCCATGACCTTCTGTAACCAGGATCAACTTGAGGGAGATTGGGGTGAGGGAAAGGCGTTTCTAGGTGGTAGATCTTTCCCTTTTTGGGTTTGGTGGGGGGCAAAAATAGCAAGCCCTCCACCCCCATGAACTGCAGCAGTGACACAGCTGGGGACATGGGGAAGTTGCGGGGGAGGCTCCTAGCATGAGGAAGGTTCAAACCCTCTTGCCAGGGCCTTGGTTTTTAACTTTGCTCTTTTGTAGAATGACTCTGAAAGAAAACTAATAAAATGCACTAAGTTATCATTGCTGGTGTGTGAAGAGTGCTCTGCTCATGGCCCAGCCCCACTGCCAAGGGCAATAAGGCTGCCTCTGCATTCAATCTGTTGCAATATTACCTGTTACTTAGCTTCTGGAAAACTTCATGGTGCATTCATAAGAAAGTAAGGGTGGAAATGGCAAGTAACGTCTTCGTATTATGAAAATAGTAATAACCTCATGAAACTTGTGAAAGGGACTTGAGGACCCACCAGGGTTCTGAGCCATGTTTAGAACTTTTCCTCCCTGTTCCCTTTCAGATGGCTAGAATGCAGGCCGTAGTGGGTGGGAGCCACAGCCCCTCGGAGTGAAGCTGTAGGTGAGGATGCCCTGGGCACTGCAGGCTGTTTAGCATTCTTGGCCCTGCTGCTATTCATCAGGTCCCATCCCTCTAACAGCTTGTCATCAAAGACCAAGAACACCCCCTGTAAAGTCAGAGCTGCTTATCTGAAACAGAAGGTGTCTGGAAGAAACTTCTTTCTTGCTATTGTTGGTCTTTGCAAAGCAGCCATTGTCTAAGAAATATCACTAGTCATTCCTGACAGCTCCCTTGAGATCATTTTGGAAAAAAAAGTTTGGCTCAAATAGAGATCAGATCAAGCTCCAAATACTCCCATGGCTTTCCATACTATTTCAGAGTGAAAGCCCAAGTCCTCTCTGTGACCTCAGTGCTCACAAGATTTGACCTGGTTCCCTCTCTGATCTCAACTCCTATTACCCACCAGCAGGTACCCTCTGCTCTAACCATGCTTTCTCCCTGAGCCTTTGCACTTGCTGCCCCCCACCCCCCCACGCAGGGAGGACTGAATTGATCGTCTCACAGACTTCTATCTGGCTTGCCAACCTCATCTTCACATTTATCTTGCCTGACTACCTTATTTAAAAGCACCTCGTGCTATCTCCTGCTGGTGCTATATTCTTTTTAAACACTTATCACAAACATTGTTTAATGAGCTTTCCGTTTCTCACCAGTTGTGTGACAATGAGGGCCAGGATCTTTGTTTTGTTCCCAGTATCCCCAGTCCCTAGGTGCTCAGTAAACATTTCCTGAATGAATGGATGTGTGTGGCAGCAGAAGCTGAGACAGGAAATAAAAGCTGGCCCCCAAAGCAAGGTTTAGGAGGCACTGTGGGGCCTCTTCTCCCTTATTTCCTACCCTCTGCAGTGATCCCACCCTTGGCTGGAAGCCTGCCTCCTCCAGCGGACTTCCTTAAACAACCCTAGGAAGTGGAACCACACCTGTCCCCCATAAACAACCAGAGCAACGCTACTTCTTGGTCTTTGGAAGGAAGTTCAGAAGAAAGTCTTTGAACATATTGATGGTGTTAGGTTTTACTGCGACCTCATTCTCAGGGATGTTTGTGTATCAAATACTATTTCTGGAGAGGACTGAAACCCAAATGATGGCAGTTTTTGGCCTATGGAAGAGGTGAAGCTAACTGGGGTGGTAAATTGTGGTCAGATCCTATGGTGAAGTCCATGATCTACAAGCAACATGCCGTCAGCTTAAATACAGCGCGGGTCCTCCGGTACAACAGGACCCTGCCATCCACTCCGCTACTTTAGGGAGTGATGAGACAGGGAGAGGGTTGGGGCCGGCAGCGGCGGATCCGCCCCTCCATCAAGCCCTACCCAACCCCGTTCCAGGCTCTCTGGCCCGACTCGGCTTACAAACTAACCCCTTGTTTTGGCCACGCCCCTCCCGCGGCCACGTCCTATGAATTGGCCCCGCCCCTACTAGGGCTGGGGTCGTGCCTGGCCCCGCCCCTTCCCTAGCGCCAGCCTCCTGCTCAGGTTCCGCTGCTGGCCGCGCCTCTCTTCTTCCCTCTCAGACTACGCGCCATGCGTTGCAGCTCCGGGCGGCCACGGGCTCCTCCGCTCTTCCAGCGCTGAGGAGCGATTGTAGCGGGCGCTGGAGCTGGCCCGCCGCCGCTGCCGCGGCCGCTGCGTTGGGGACGGCGCTGGAGTCCTCCGTTCCCCTCAGCCTCAGAGCTGAGAGGCCCCAAACCAGAGTCGGGGGCGGCGCGGCACCCGTGCCCTGTCATGGCGACCCCGGACGCGGGGTTCCCTGGGGCTGAGGGCGCGGAGTCGGCGCCCTGGGCGCAGCTGGAGGCACCCGCCCGCCTCCTGCTGCAGGCGCTGCAGGCGGGGCCCGAGGGGGCGCGGCGCGGCCTGGGGGTGCTGCGGGCATTGAGCAGCCGCGGCGGGGAGCCCTTCGACTGGGGCCGCTTGCTCGAGGCCCTGTGCCAGGAGGAGCCGGTCGTGCAGGGGCCTGACGGCCGCCTGGAGCTGTAAGTCCTCGGCCTCGGCCTCTCAGCGGGCACGGGAGGCGGCGGCAGTCGGGGGACTGCGCAGAGAGGTGAAATGAGCCCCTCAGCACTCTGAGCAGGGGCGCCCTTCGCTGAGCACCTGCTGTGTGCGGGACACAGGATCGGGGCCTCGAGGCACACGCCTTCTTTTCGCCGTAAAGTACAGCAGTGATGAGAAGTGGAGGCAAATCGCTTTGATTACATACTTCCGTTTCTTTCTCTTTTTCTTTTCTTTTTTCTTTTTTCTTTTTTTTTTTTTGGCGGAGTTTCACCCCTTGTAACCCAGGCTGGTGTGCAATGGCACGATCTCAGCTCACCGCAACCTCCACCTCCCAGGTTCAAACGATTCTCCTGCCTCAGCCTCCCTAGCAGCTGGGACTACAGGCGTGCGCCACCACGCCCAGCTAATTTTTGTATTTTTAGTAGAGACGGGGTTTCACCATGTTGACCAGGATGGTTTCGATCTCTTGATCTCGTGATCCACCCGCCCTGGCCTTCCGCATACTTCCATTTCTAAAAAAATTGGACACGTACATCCAGTATAAGTGTACTCATGTATAAAGTATACACGTGTGATAAAATATGTACTTTTTTTTTTTTTTTTTGAGACGGAGTCTTTGCTCTGTCACCCAGGAGTGCAGTGGCGTGATCTCAGCTCAGTGCAACCTCCACCTCTCGGGTTCAAGTGATTCTCCTGCCTCAGCCTCCAGAGTAGCTGAGATTACAGGAGCATGCCACCACTCCCGACTAGTTTTTTTGTATTTTTAGTAGAGACGGGGTTTCACTGTGTTAGCCAGGATGGTTTTGATCTCCTGACCTCGTGATCCACCCACCTTGGCCTCCTAAAATGCTGGGATTACAGGCGTGAACCACTGTGCCTGGCTAGATGCTAAATATTTGTATGTTTAATTTCTTATGTTTTAGATAAATAGGGGGAAATGGAAGTTCTAATATTTTCTTCCTACACTCCACTTTGAATTTCTTTTCTTTTTTTTTTTTTTTTTTAAGACAGGGTTTCATCATGTTGGTCAGGCTGATCCTGACCTCAGGTGATCCGCCCGCCTTGGCCTCCAAAGTGCTTGGATTACAGGCATGAGCCACCACGCCCAGTCTTACACTTTGAATTTCTTTCAGGAGATGGGTCAGGAGAACTTCTCTGAATCCCCAAAATGGAAGCTATAGAAATGTTTGCCCAGCTATCTGGTTTATTCTGGATAGAGTAAGGAGAGGGCAGGGGCCTTAACCTGGGGCCCCTGGATAGAAGAGAATTTCAGTACAATTGATTTCCTTTGTAATCTAAGATATTTTATGGAATGCATTTAATACTCTTATTCTGATCACAGATCTGTGGCACTAAAAAAGGTTAAAATCTCCTGGAGTAGGATCTTCCCTACCTCTACCCCAAAATATACCGCCAAAAACACCCCGCCGCAAATTAATTATGTTTTATTTATTTATTTATTTTTTATTTTTTTGAGACAGAGTCTCACTCTCACCCAGGTTGAAGTGCAGTGGTGCGATAGCTCACTGCAGCCTCCTCTCAGGCTCAAGCAATTCTCCTGCCTCAGCCTCCCGAGTAGCTGGAACTACTACCACACCCGGCTGATTTTTTGTATTTTTAGTAGAGACGGGGTTTCACCGTGTTAGCCAGGATGGTCTCGATCTCCTGACTTCATGATCTGCCTACCTTGGCCTCCCAAAGTGCTGACATTACAGTTGTGAGCTACTGCACCCAGCCACATTAACCATCTTTTAAACTTCTGACTCATTTTCTCTCTCACATAGTGTTTGTATTCCACAAAGAAATAGTTGTCTTTTTTTTTCTCCTTCACCTCCCAAGTGCCTCTGTGTTGACCAACAGTCCTGCAAAGTTATGCATAAGGAGGAGTAGAGACCGTGGGTGGTGGGCTAGATGCAGCCATGACTTGCCATGCCAAGCTTCAGGTCATGTAGGATCTGGGTTTGTGCCTCAGCAGAATTAAAGATGGCTACATTGCATCCTGGGCTTTTGGAGCTCTGGGGAAGTAGTAGTGTTACATCTATTTGAAGAGAAGTTGGGTGCTTGCCAGGGAGGGCATTGGTTCTGCTTATACCCCTGGGGCTCCAAAACAAAAGATCCTTATCTCCTCTGTCTTCCCCTTTGGCATTGTGAATACTGTTTGGAATCTGTAAAGTGATTGCTTCTGTTTCAAGTTTCATCTCTGGAAAGCTTTCTCTGTCCACAGCACCTCTTGCTGATCTCTGCAACACTTATTCTCAGAGAGTTAATTCATTCAATAAATGGGCAAGTGCCTGCTCTGGGCTGGTATGATGAGTCCTAGGATACAGAAGAAGAAGGAAACACTACCTTCACCTTTTAGGAACTCATAGTTTGGTGAAAGGAACACAAGAGCTGGACAGATGAGTGACCTTGAGAGTTCCAGGGGATTGCCGAGGGCAGCCATAGGGCTGCAAGACTAAGCATTGCACAGCATCCTGGAGTATTATTTTTACCTAAAATTTGGGAAATAACTTTTTTCTTCTTTTGCGTAAAACAAGCATGAATCTGTTGTAGAGTAGGTTCCAACATGAATTTTGAGCTGAAACATGACAGAGGCCAAAGAATAGGGCCTGGCATATAATAGTCAATGAACACTTGTTGAACAGTTCTCATGTTGTCCCTGTCTCCATCCACTGACTTTTTTTTTTCTTCCTGTTTTGAGATGGAGTTTCACACTGTTGCCTAGGCTGGAGTGCAGTGATGTGATCTCAGCTCACTGCCACTTCTGCCTCCCAGGTTCAAGCCATTCTCCTGCCTCAGCCTCCCCAGTTGTTGGGACTACTGGCGCATGCCACCATGCCTGGCTAATTTTTATATTTTTTTTTAGTAGAGACGGAGTTTTACCATGTTGGCCAGGCTGGTCTCGAACTCCTAACCTTAAGTGATCCACCTACCTCAGCCTCCCAAAATGCTGTGATTACAGGCATGTGTCACCACACCCAGCCAACATCCCCTGACTCTTGCAGATACTGCCTGCCAGCCCCCGTTTGTCCACCACCATCTAGCCCCCACCTCTGCCCAGTCTGCCCTGTGCTCCCTTCAGTTAGACACTCTAACTGCTTGCTCTCCCTCTGCTACCCAGGAAACCACTGTTGCTGCGATTGCCCTGGATATGCCAGAGGAACCTGATGTCCCTACTAATGGCCGTGCAGCCATCACTGCCACAAAGTGGGCTCCTCTCTGTGCTGCAGATTGCCCAGCAGGACCTAGCCCCTGATCCCGATGTCTGGCTCCGTGCCCTGGGGGAATTGCTGCAAAGGGATTTGGGGGTGGGGACCTGCATAGAGGGAGCTTCTCTACTGTCCAAAAAATGCCAGACACAGCTCCAAGGTCTGTGTAGGGGGCTGGGCCAAGGGGGCAGAAGGTTGAAATCGTCCCAGGCTCCAGACCCTGAAGAAGAGAAGAGCAGAGACTTCGAGCAGCCTGGTAAACGCAGAAAGGAGTCAGAGGAAGAGCCTGCCAGTCCTGAGGGGAACAGGGCCCCCAAAAGGTTACGGTGTTGGGAAGAGGAAGAGGATCATGAGGAGGAGAGACCTGAACATAAGTCACTGGAATCCCTGGCAGACGGAGGAGGTGCATCTCCTATTAAGGACGAGCCTGTCATGGGAGCTAAGACTGGCAAGGACGGTTCAAGTCTGGAGGATGCTAAGGGTCTAGCTAAGAGTTTGGAGTTGCCCAAAGCTATCCAGGTACTATGGTAGGAAGACTGGATTTAGCATAATCTTTCCCGAGTGATGGGTTTATCTGTGGGGAAGGCTGGTTGGGACACTTTTCCCCAGTAGAGTTGACTATAGTTCCTGGAAGAAGAGGGAAGAGGGTAGGTTGAGGAAATGTAGCCTCCACTCCACAGACTCTTAAGGAGGGGTAGGGAAGGGAGTTACTGGAGATGGGAAACATGTGTCCTAATGATCTATAATATGGGGTTAAAGGGTGCCAGGCAAGGGAGAGGCTCTGGAGCCAGCCCTGCTACTTCATCGTACGGGGGTGGGAAGAATCATGACAGCATCCAGCCTGCCCCTCTCTCCTAGTCCAGGGCCTGGGTCTACCCCCATTTGAGTTGGATGTAGAAGACAATTCTAGACAGCTGGGTTTCACATGGGCCTTGTCTAATTTGGGTTCTTAGGTACTTTTCAAGATAGAGCCTTCATGTTCTTGACTTTTTTTTTCTTTTTTCCCTCAAGACAGGCTCTCTTTCTTGTTCCCTAAGCTGGCGTGAAAGGGCACGAACATAACTCACTGCAGTCTTGACCCTCTGGGGTCAAGTGATCCTCCTGCCTCAGCCTCCCAAGTAGCTGAGACTACAGGCATTCACCACCGTGCCTGGCAAATTTTTTAGTTTTATTTTTGTAGAGATGGGGTCTCAACTAGTTTTGCAGGCTAGTCTTGAACTCCTGGGCTCAAGTGATCCTCCCGCCTCAGCCTCCCGAAGTACTGATGTGAGCCACTGCACCTGACCTCTTGACTTTCTTGAATCATCTTTGCTGGCTACCTCCCACTGACCTGGGGCCTTTCAGTAGCAGGAGCCGAAACCAGGTTTGGGGTCATGCTGCAGGGGGAGGGACGTGGCAGTGACTGGGCTCTCCTCCACAGGACCAGCTTCCCAGGCTGCAGCAGCTGCTGAAGACCTTGGAGGAGGTGACTGGCCCTACCCTGCTCACCATAGCTCTTCTTCCACCTTCTACCCAGACCCCAACTAGGGGAAGGCCCAGTGCAGTGACATACAAGCTGGTTGGGGGAGGGAGGCTGGAGTAAAGGTCTGAGGATAGTCGCTGAAGGAGCTTTTCTTGAACCAAGCGTAGACTTACTATCTAACCCCAGGGAAGTTCCTCTCCTCTAGTAGTGGCTTCCAAGATCTCAGGTACTCCTGCCAACTGAAGGTGTGGCTTCAGTGACTTGTCACTGAGGACTCTGTGAGCCCTAACATGAGATTTGTCTCCCCAGAGGTTAGAGGGGTTGGAGGATGCCCCCCCAGTTGAGCTACAGCTTCTCCATGAATGTAGTCCCAGCCAGGTGAGTCCACATAGACTGCCTGGCCCTGAGGTTTCATCCTCTCTCCTCTACCTTTTTGTATTTAAGTTTATGTTTTCCTACCACATGTGGGAAACTCTGGGAGGGGATTTTGTTGTTTTCTCTTTCAGTGATAGGGGTCACCCCGTGTGATTTCTTCTAGCCCTTGGTTCCTTCCCCTGGGGCAGCTCTCCCAGCCTTTCCTTGCCCTGGTCTGTCTTTGTCCTGCTTTATCTGCTGCCCAGTTGTCTTGAGACAGCTAGCAGAGGCAGAGTGCACGTCCTGGTGTCCTCTCCTCTCCCATGTGCCGCTCTGTCAGCAGATAGACTTGCTGTGTGCCCAGCTGCAGCTCCCCCAGCTCTCAGATCTCGGTCTCCTGCAGCTCTGTACCTGGCTGCTGGCCCTTTCACCTGACCTCAGCCTCAGCAATGCTACTGTGCTGACCAGAAGCCTCTTTCTCGGACGGGTAGGTGCATTGGGAGGTACTTAGAGTGCCAAGGACAATGAGGAAGAGCATCTGGGCCCTCAAGGGTGGTACTTGAGAGAGGGGATTCCCAGCTTTGCAGACATCTGTGCTGTTTGCCTGGGGCAAGGAAAGGATGCCTGCTTAACTAGCAGGGTATGGACCCCTTCAGGCCATCTACCCACATGGCATCTAACTTTTTTTTTTTTTTGAGGCAGAGTCATTCTGTGGCCTTGGCTGGAATGCAGTGGCGCAATCTCCTGCCTCAGCCTCCTGAGTAGCTGGGATTACAGGTGCCCTCCACCATGCCTGGCTAATTTCTGTATTTTATTTATTTATTTAGAGACAGAGTCTCGCTCTGTCACCCAGGCTGGCATGCAGTGGTGCAGTCTTTGCTCACTGCGACCTCTGCCTATGGGGTTCAAGCGATTCTCCTGCCTCAGCCTCCTGAGTAGCTGGGACTACAGGTACCCACCACCACTGTGGCTAATTTTTGTATTTTTAATAGAGACTGGGTATTGCCATGTTGCCCAGGTTGGTCTCAAATTCCTGGCCTCAAGCAATCCAACTGCCTTAGTCTCCCAAAGTGCTGGGATTACAGATGTGAGCCATGGTGTCCAGCTGGCATCTAACTTCTCTTTGAGCACCAGAATCCTTCTAGAAGCCCATTAAGGAACTTTCAGGGATTTGGGAACTGAGCAAGAGAGTTACGTATCTTTCCCAATGGGTGGATCCATGTGAGTTCTAAATAAAAGAACCTGTTGTTTTTTTTTCCTTTGTAACATGTATCACCACCTGAAATGTGTGTTTGTTAAAAGCTGTTGAAAGGAAGAAGAAAAGAATTAATTTTTTCCTCCCTGTTGGCTCTAGATCCTCTCCTTGACTTCCTCAGCCTCCCGCCTACTTAAAACTGCCCTGACCTCCTTCTGTGCCAAATACACCTATCCTGTCTGCAGAGCTCTCCTTGACCCCGTGCTCCAGGCCCCAGGCACAGGTAATTCTGGAGCCAGCCCCAGGTACACTGGCTCTGCCTCAGTGTTCTCAGCATCCTTCACCCCAGAGTGGCCTTGGCAGGAGTTGGGTATTCATTGATTAAAGATGACTGTTGCTTCCCTGACAGTGTCCCTATAACAGGCTGGGCATTCTGTTACTGCTCCCCGACTTTCCCCTGCCTTCTGCCATTTCCCCCTAGACTTCCTCTCTGCTTTCCTCTACCCAGGTCCTGCTCAAACAGAGTTACTGTGTTGCCTTGTGAAGGCGGAGTCCCTAGAGCCAGACGCACGGGTTCTAATGCTGGGGTGAGTGTGGAGGCCTCTGTGTTGTCCCCACTGCACCTGTTCCCCCAGGCTAGAGTGACATCACATGTGTTGGGCCCCACAGGGCAGGCTCACCTTCTCTGAGAAGCCCCATATGTATCATCTCACTCCATTATCTTCCTCTTCTATGAGTCTCCTTTGCCTTTTGTTCTCAGGACGCACTTTCTAGTTATTTTTTAGGGGACCTTTGTATCTCACTACCAAATACTTTGTTGTCAGCTCCTCGGGCTCTTGGGATAATGACCTTCCTGGCAGTTGTATGAGCTCTGCAACAGTGGCTGCTGGGGCTAATGAGCTGGTGTTAGCATCAAGAGGGCTCTGACTTCCCTTTTTTTTTTTGACATGGAGTCTCACTCTGTCGCCCAGGCTGGAGTGCAATGGCACCATCTCGGCTCACTACAACCTCCGCCTCCTGGGTTCACACAATTCTCCTGTCTTGGCCTCCTGAGTAGCTGAGATTACAGGGGCCTGCTACCACACCTGGCTAATTTTTTGTATTTTTAGTAGAGACTGAGCAGGTTTCACCATTTTAGCTAGGCTGGTCTCGAACTCCTGACCTCAGGTGATCCACTGACTTGGCCTTCCAAAGTGCTGGGATTAGAGTTGTGAGCCACTGCACCCTGTCCCTGACTACCCCTTTGTTGGATGGGGATCTTTGTTGTCCTAGGGCCTTGCCCTGCTGTGGGGAGTTGGAGCAGCAAATTGATACTCAGGTTTGGGTGGGAGGCCAGGCATTTCTCACTAGGGCCTCTGGTTTGCAGACAGATCTTGGAGCTGCCCTGGAAGGAGGAAACTTTCTTGGTGTTGCAGTCACTCCTAGAGCGGCAGGTGAGCAGGATGCCCTGAGGAGGAATGGACAAAGAAGTGCTGCAGTCCTTGGAAGGATATGGAGTTCTTGGGTTTCTGAGTCCTTCAGTGATGGAGGGTCAAGCAGGACAGCTGCTCTACAGCAGCTGCCTGAGACAGTGGGAGAGCCCTGGGGCATGCAAAGCTAGTAGCAGAGAGCTGAGCATGTGGTCACTCCAGCTCCACCTCTTACTAGCTGGGGGGCCTTGGGTTGGGATTTGTGATGTGTGTGTAAATTTAATTATATTTTTGAATAGGTAATAGATTCTTATGTTCACAATTTTTTTTTTTTTTTTTTTTTTTTGACATAGAGTCTGGCTTTGTCATCCAGGCTGGAGTACAGTGGTACAATCTTGGCTCACTACAATTTCTGCTTCCTGGGTTCAAGCAATTCTTGTGCCTCAGCCACCCAAGTAACTGGGATTACAGGCATGTGCCACCATGCCAGGTAATTTTTGTATTTTTAGTAGAGACAGGGTTTTGCCATGACTTGAGGCCAGAACTCCTGGGGCCTAAGCCCCACCCAAGTAACTGGGATTACAGGTGTGTGTCACCATGCCAGTTAATTTTTGCATTTTTAGTAGAGACAAGAGTTTTACCATGACTTGAAGCCAGAACTTCTGGGCTCAAGTGATCTGCCCTTGTTGGCCTCCCAAAGTGCTGGGATTACAGGCATGAGCCATTGCGCCTAGCCTAAATTATTATTATGAAGAGCCAGGTGATTAAGGTGGCAGTGCCTCTTGGGCCCTCTGATTCCTTTCTATCTTTAACCACTGAGCCAGACAAGGGATCCTGGGCTTCCCCTTGATCCTAATCTGAGCCTTTGCAATGGTAGCCACCATTTTCTGAGACCTGTGTGTCTTATGTGCATTATCTCATTTAATCCTTTTCACAGTCTTCAATTGGATATTATGAGCCTCATTTTACAGATGTGGAAATGGAGGTTTAGGTTGGTTAAGTGACCTGCCCAGGGTCACCCAGCTAGGAAGTGGTAGAGTTGGGAATTGAATCCTTGACTGGCTGAATGAAGAACCCAGGCTTTTCTTATGATAATGCTCCATCTCCCAATATGTGCAGGTGGAAATGACCCCTGAGAAGTTCAGTGTCTTGATGGAAAAGCTCTGTAAAAGGGGGCTGGCAGCCACCACCTCCATGGCCTATGCCAAACTCATGTTGACAGTGATGACCAAGTACCAGGCTAATGTGAGTATTGATAGGGCCATGGGACTGATCCTGCTGGCAGGGCTTCCCTGGGCTTGCCACAAGGGTGTATGAATTTGTGTGTCAAGGATAAAACCCTGAGTGCTGGCTGGGCACAGTAGCTCACACCTGTAATTCCAGCACTTTGGGTAATCCCAGCGCTTTGGGAGGCCAAGGCAGGCGGATCATGCAGTCAGGAGTTTGAGACCAGCCTGGCCAACATATGGTGAAACCTCATCTCTAACAAAAATGCAAAAATTAGCCAGGCATGGTGGCGCACACCTGTAATCCTAGTTACTCAGGAGCCTGAGGCAGGAGAATTGCTTGAAGCCGGGAGGTGGAGGTTGCATTGAGATCGAGCTATTGCATTCCAGCCTGGGCAACAGAGTGAGACTCCATCGCAAAAAACAAACAAACAAACAAAAAACTCTGAGTGCTAGCCAGGGAAACCACAAGTTCAAGCCCAGGACTGGGGAATGAGACAGCTTAGGAGTTCATTCATCCAGCCAACACTTCTTTATGCCAGATGCTGTGTGGGGCACTAGGAAATCAACAGTGACCACAATGCAGTTCCTGCTCTTTAGTTGACCCCATCCCCTAACCCCAGGCTAGTGAGAGGGGAGAAATAAAATAAACATAACAGATATTAGAAGTACTATCTATCTGGTAGGAGCCAGGTGAGAGGTGTGCAAAGGGCATTTGGTGGCAAAGGAAGAGGAGCAAGTGAGCTTTGTTTTTGGTTGGGAATTGGGACAGGCTTTTTTTTTTTTTTTTTTTTTTGAGTTGGAGTCTCTCACTGCTGCCTGGGCTGGAGTGCAATGGCGCCATCTCAGCTCACTGTAACCTCTGCCTCCTGGGTTCAAGTGATTCTTCTGCCTCAGCCTCCTGAGTAGCTGGGATTACAGGCACCCGCCACCATGCCTGGCTAATTTTTTGTATTTTTAGGAGAGACAGGGTTTCACCATGTTGGGCAGGCTGGTCTTGAACTCCTGACTTCGTGATCTGCCCGCCTCGGCCTCCCAGAGTGTTGGGATTACAGGCATGGGCCACTGTGCCCAGCCTTCCTGACTCTTAAAGGATAATGGTAGTCAAGAGCCAGTGATGAGAGGAAGGGCATTTCAGGCAAAAGATACAGTGTGAGCAGTGAGTGTTTGAGGGGATCTGCAAGTAGTTCATTGTGTCTGGAGCCTAAAAATGTGAGAATGGATGGTGGTGGGGGATAAGATTAGAGAGCTCAAGTACTAAGAGCTAATATTTCCATAATCCCCACCATGTCTCAGTCATGGCTCTTTTTTAAATTAAATTTAATTTTTTAAAAAATGGAGACAGGGTCTTGCTGTGTTGACCAGCCTGGTCTCAAACCCCTAGGCTCAAGCGATCCTCCCATCTCGGCCTCTCAAAGTGCTGGGATTACAGCCTTGAGCCATGACACCCAGCCTCAGGCACAGTTCTAAGCCCTTCACATATATGAACTTGCTAGTTTATTCCATATGTTAGCTCTATGAGAGATATTCTTATTAATCTGTTTCATAGATGAGAAAATTGAGACTCACAAAGGTTAAAGTAATTTGCCCAAGGTCACGTTACCAGGACTAGTAGCATTTTATGGAGGGCCCTATAGGTCATGGTAAGGAGCTTTACTGGTTGATTGAGAGACGGAGTGTTGCTCTGTTGCCCAGGCTGGAGTGTGGTGGTCCAGTCTTGGCTCACTGCAACCTCTGCCTCCTGGGTTCATGTGATTCCCTTGCCTCAGCTTCCCAAGTAGCTGGGACTACAGGTGTGTGCCACCATGCCCAGCTAATTTTTATATATTTTAGTAGAGATGGGGTTTCACAATATGTTGGCCAGGCTGGTCTTGAACTCCTGATCTAATGTGATCCACCTGCCTCGGCCTCCCAAAGTCCTGGGATCACAGGTGTGAGACACAGCGCCTGCCCAGGAGCTTTATTTTTAATTTTATCTTGGACTTTATCTTGAAGGCCAGGTATTCTGGGCTGTTGCCTTTGTACCCTTATGTGGGAGGTGTTACAGGCCCATTTGATGATTTGATGTAGATCCTCCCAGAAAGATGGAAGTATGAACATGCCTCTGTTGCACAATTTCAGGGAGCTCCTGAATCCTCTGGAGCTCCGGGCAGAAGGACCTCCCATGTGAGGCATCAGGAGTCATCCAGGGACCTTCAACTTGGGAGTAACTTGGTCAGATCGATACTATTAAGAAGCATGTGGCTTCTGTGAGGAGTGGGATTAGAGGGTGAAGATGCAGGTCCTGAGACCTGTTAGGAGGTTGTAACAACAGGGCAGAAAGAGTTGACCAAAAGGAAGGTAGCTGCCACAGTAGTGTCTGTGAACCTCAGTTTTCTCATCTGTAAAATGGGAAGTTTTTGAGGATTCTATACAGCAATGCATATGTATGATGTATATGTATATTTGTATATGGACTGATGCATATAAAGTGCTGCCACATAGTAAACACACAATAATTATTAACTATTACTAACGTGGCCAGCTTAGTAAGTTGTGCAGCTGGTATTTGGCTCCAGGTCCACGTGGTTAACCATGATGAAATAATGGGATTAGATTGCTCTGGAGTCTCCTCCTTACATCCTCCTGGCTTCCTCTCTCTTTCCTCAGTAAAGCCCCTGGGGTAGTAGGGAGAGGGGAGGGATCAGCTGCTGGAATCCTGACATGATTTTTCCTTCTCCTCAGATCACTGAGACCCAGAGGCTGGGCCTGGCTATGGCCCTAGAACCTAACACGACCTTCCTGAGGAAGTCCCTTCAGACTGCCTTGAAACATTTGGGCCCCTGACCATCCACCAAGGGACCACCCTCTTGGAGCTCCATCAGCAGCTTCCTGAAGGGCATTTCTGCCTTTACCGCCTTGTCTTGAGCCCTAGCCTGAAGGTAAAGGCTGAGCCTGGCCATTCCATGTTCCAACTGCCTCCCTCTTCAGGCAGCAGAGGGACCATATTGGCTTCTCGGCCAGCGGGGAGGCTCCTGGGCTAAGGGAGCTCAACTATATTTTCTCTTTCTTTTGTTTTGTTTTGAGAGAAGATATTGCTCTGTCATCCAGGCTGGAGTGCAGTGGTGTGATCGATCATGGCTCACTGCAACCTCTGCCTCCCAGGCTTAATCCTCCCATCTCAGCCTCCCAAGTACCTGGGACTAAATGCATATGCACTGTGCTCAGCTAATTTTTTAAATTTTGTAGATAATAAACTTGTCAGGGCTGGTCTTCAATTCCTGAGCTTAAGTGATCTTCCCACCTTGGCCTCCCAAAGTGTTGAGATTACAGGCATGAGCCACCACACCAGGCCATAGCTATATTTTCAAAGGCTGCTGGCCCCAGACCCACTCCTCATCGATTCTCAGGCTGCAGGAACAGAAACTTTCTGATAGGGCTCAGTAGGGTTAAGCTGACCCAGAGTAGACATGAGATGCTCTAGGAGGTCTGGGTACCAGTGTGCTCAGATGAAGCTCTTGTGCTTGTGTATGTTACGACCTTCTGTGTTTTTGTTTCTGACTTGAATCATTTATCAATGGTATTGAATAAAAAGTAAGTTCAATAATTTTTTTTTTTTTTTTTTTGGGACAGATTCTCACTCTGTCACACAGGTTGGAGTGCAGTGGCGTGATCTTGGCTCACTGCAACCTCTGCTTCCCTGGTTCAAGCAATTCTCCTGCCTCAGCCTCCTGAGTAGCTAGGATTACAAGCGTACACCACCACACCCGGCTCATTTTTGTATTTTTAGTATAGACAGAGTTTCACTACATTGGCCAGACTGGTCTCGAACTCCTGACCTCAGTTGATCTGCCCGCCTCCTGAAGTGTCGGAATTACAGGCATGAGCCACAGCGAGCCAATGTCGTATTAGAATCAGTAGCTGCTTTCCCATGAATTCTGGGTATTGAACCCATCCCCACCCTTTCCACCTCCCTGCTCAATGGCAAGGAACAACTTTTTTCCTGGTGAGGGGAGAAGTGTAGAGTATCATTTATTCACCTTCTGTGGACCAAATGTGTAATACCACCCACCCCATCCTATTGGAGCTGCCTCCACTGGGCAGGAGGGTAGGTGCAAATGGGGTTTAAAGGTGGGAGTGATTTGGTCTGGAGTTGGGGAAGGATTTTGGGCAGAGGACATCTGAGGAGAGATCTGAAGGGCTATTGGAATTACTGTGGGCTGAGGATGGGACCCATTGGACAGAGGAAAGGGCAGAAAAGACACTTAGTGGGTGTGCAGTGCTCTGTGCCTGTTTCACATGTTTGTATTCCTGTAGCACCTGGCTAGGCGCCTTATTCACAGCAATCACACTTAAAACGTAGATGTTATTGAATTCACTTTCTTTTTTTTTTTTTGAGACGGAGTTTCGCTCTTGTTACCCAGGCTGGAGTGCAATGGCACGATCTTGGCTCACCGCAACCTCCGCCTCCTGGGTTCAGGCAATTCTCCTGCCTCAGCCTCCTGAGTAGCTGGGATTACAGGCACGCGCCACCACGCCCAGCTAGTTTTTTGTAGTTTTAGTAGAGACGGGGTTTCACCATGTTGACCAGGATGGTCTCGATCTCTCGACCTCGTGATCCACCCGCCTCGGCCTCCCAAAGTGCTGGGATTACAGGCTTGAGCCACCGCACCCGGCTGAATTCACTTTCAAGTGAAAGTTCACTTTAGGACCTTCCCAGCTCTTCTCTGCAGGCGTTGTGAGAGTCCAGAAACAGAACTTTCCTGACACTTCCTTACCACGAGAGTCCACTTAAAGAAAGGGCTGAGGAAGGGAGGCCTGGCCGAGGAACAAGGCTTGCTTTTGAGAACATAAGCTGGTGCGGAGGGCACGAGGGGAGAGGGGCTTGAGGGACAAGCAAGCCGGAATCCACGCTGTCAGTGAACATCACGGGGCTGTACCCAGCACGTGTGACTACCGAAGCTCGAGCCCTTGAACCCAGCTGGTTCCCTAGGGGCCCAGCAGCAGCGGGCGCGAACCGGGGCGCCCACGACTGCGGCAACTCAGTGCGTTTCTGCGCCGGCTTAGTGGCGCAGCAACGGCCCCCAGCGGCCAAAGAAGGCCGCGCTCCTCCGGGCTGGCCGACCCAACCGCTCTCAGACTAGGACCGAGAAACAAGGCATTCTCGCGAGATCAGGGCCACTATTTGAGCGCATGCGCAAAGCATTCTACTCTCTTTTCCGGTTAGCGCGGTAGGAGAAGCCATGAGGTGAGTGGTGCTGAAATCCCTATCCGCGTTCATCTGCTCCTCCAGGTGCCGGGGCAAGGATGTGGACCCTGCAGGCCGAACTGCGGACCCTTGCGCCAGCTTCGCCGAGGGGCACTTCTTACGGCGGGTCGGCCTGCGGGTCGCCCTTCCTACCAGCTCCAGTCACCGAGAGCCTCCCTCTTCCGCCCGGGCCTGGGTCTGGGCCTGAGCTCCCATTGCTCAACGTGGTATCCGGAATCCACGGGGGAGTCCGCCGTGGGCCGCCTGCCCGTCTCGAAGCCTGGAGCCTCGGAGTCTTCCGAGCAGGCCGAGCGTGTGGACCCCGCAGCCCTGAGTGCGCTATCGTTTCTCTTCCGCAGCAGCAAAGTCTCTCGCGACACCCTGTACGAGGCGGTGCGGGAAGTCCTGCACGGGAACCAGCGCAAGCGCCGCAAGTGAGTGCCGGCTCTGGGGCAGGGCGCGGGTGGCCAGGGCCGGCGGCTGCTTACTTAACCCCTTTCCTATCTCGAAGGTTCCTGGAGACGGTGGAGTTGCAGATCAGTTTGAAGAACTATGACCCCCAGAAGGACAAGCGTTTCTCGGGCACCGTCAGGTTGGCACCGTTCTGACCCCACCCAGCGCGCAGTGCCCCCGTGCCTGCCCCTCCCCTGAAGCTCCCGCTGAGCCGGAGGCGGGCACGTCGGTACTGCTGTGCCAGGGTAGTTCAGACCCCCTGCTCCAGGCAGGCGTGGCTGGACGGACCCCCACCCTGGGTCTTAAAACATGAGGGGAGGCGTGGGGAGGCCTCGGCCGAGCCCGCCGGCCAGCCTGAGAAGCCAGGCTGGCTGCTGGTGAATGTGGACGCTCTGGGTAAGGCTTGGTGGCCGCTGCGGTCCCAGACCCTTCACCGGACCTCGGGATTCAGGGCTAGGCATAACCTGTTCTTCCAAACGCAGGCTTAAGTCCACTCCTCGCCCCAAGTTCTCCGTTTGTGTCCTGGGGGACCAGCAGCACTGTGACGAGGCCAAGGCCGTGGATATCCCCCACATGGACATCGAGGCGCTGAAAAAACTCAACAAGAATAAAAAACTGGTCAAGAAGCTGGGTGAGTCAGGCCGCTGTGGTTTTGCATGTGAGATGTGGGTTGGGAGCAGACGGTCATGGGAATGGTAGAATGGCGGCTTTTCTGCCATTTCGATTTTTAAATGATGAGGGGGCTAGAATAGCAAAGGATTGGCAGTGGTTGCTTAGCTGGCCTGACTGCTGTTTTAGCTTTGTGGTGGTTTGATGTTTGTATTTGCTATGAGGATTCCAGCTGATGAGGAGGGAGACCAGGCATTGTAAGTTGACCAGCCAGGTGCTGGTGAGCTATGCTTTGGGAATCTTTATGCTGCGTTGTTTAGGCAGGGGCATTTAGACTGCTTTTAAAGGTAGGAAGCGACGTTCCCCAGTTGTCACATGTTCCAGGGTCTACAGTTAAGAAATAGGAAGGCAGAATTCGAGCCCAGGCAGTGTTGACTGGAGCATCTGTTGTACAGTGGTTATGTCATGGATTGTGGGTCATCCTGATCTTCTGAGACCATGTTTTGGGACCAGTGACTTTCCAGAACTTTCGGGAAACCACTTGGGCTGGGGAAAAGACAGGTGGAGTCAGAGGGTGCTGCTTTGGAGGTCATTTACATGGTTGATTCAGGTGCACTTCCAGCCTGCCACATTTGAGGTGTGTCTTGGTGACCAGGTGTCCTAAGCAATGCCAATGGCTTCCTTTCTTTACCAGCCAAGAAGTACGATGCATTTTTGGCCTCAGAGTCTCTGATCAAGCAGATTCCACGAATCCTCGGCCCAGGCCTAAATAAGGCGGGAAAGTTCCCCTCCCTGCTCACACACAATGAAAACATGGTGGCCAAAGTGGATGAGGTGAAGTCCACGATCAAGTTCCAAATGAAGAAGGTGAGGGGGTCTGGTGGGTTGCTATGGGTGAAGATGCTGGCAGGGTCCAGATCTTACCCAAGTCTCTAAATGTGCCAGTAGGAGTCCCACCAGGATTGTAACTTCACCCTAGTCTTCTTGGCCTGAGTCCAAGTATCTGCTCACTAGGTCACTGTGGGAGGAGGGATGGGCCATTTGCCATCCTTCCACCAACCTGACTTGATCCTCTCCTCTCAGGTGTTATGTCTGGCTGTAGCTGTTGGTCACGTGAAGATGACAGACGATGAGCTTGTGTATAACATTCACCTGGCTGTCAATTTCTTGGTGTCATTGCTCAAGAAAAACTGGCAGAATGTCCGGGCCTTATATATCAAGAGCACCATGGGCAAGCCCCAGCGCCTATATTAAGGCACATTTGAATAAATTCTATTACCAGTCCCCTCTGTCTGTCTGTGATTGAGAGTGGGGTGGTGGTTTGTCAGTTGACAAGTGTGAGTGTCTTGGCACTGCTGATGGTTAGCTGTTGTAGTTTGTGACCCTAATGATGGATAGTTGGGTACTACAGGGAAGAGGATGTTTTTATGCCATCAAAATTAGGCAGTCTTGGGAGGCTTGCTAAACAGGACTGAAGCTTTGACAGGATTGGTCTGTGTATACTTAGAGGATTTCAGTCAGCATTTTTGTGTTAACAGGCACCGTGTTGAGTATACTATGCTTTGGGTTAGTAATGAGTAAATGTTAAGGAAGACGAGGAACAGCAACAGTACAAAATGGCGATTTTTTTTTTTTTTTTAAGATAGAGTGCAGTCTAACCCAGGCTGGAGTGCAGTGGCACAATCTTGGCTCACTACAGTCTCTGCCTCCTAAGTTCAAGCAGTTCCCCTGCCTCAGCCTCCTGAGTAGCTGGGATTACATTTGCCCTCCACTATGCCCAGCTAATTTTTTAATTCTTAGTAGAGATGGGTTTTCACCATCTTGGCCAGGCTGGTCTTGAACTCCTGACCTTGTGATCTGCTTGCCTCCCAAAGCGCTGGGACTATAGGCATGAACCACTATGCCCCGCCAGTGTCCTGTTAATTCTAGGTGAACCAGCAGTAGGTGGAGTCAGGCCATGAAAACTTGCAGGTTCTTGCCCCAGGTGTGCTTAGCCCCCCTCCCTTTCTGAGGCATTTCCCTGTTGCAGTTCTTACCTCCAGCACCTAGTACTGGAAAGGTGGCTTTTGGTGTGGTGGGAAATACCTGCTTTTTAACCTTTGACTTAAATCAGCTTCGTTTGACTGGCAAATAGGGGACCCAGTTCATCCCTGTTTTTTAATAGGTTATCTTTATTTTTTGGACGTTTCACTCTTGTTGGCTAGGCTGGAATGCAGTGGCGCGGTCTCTTCTCACTGCAACCTCTGCCTCTTGGATTCTCCTGCCTCAGCCTCCTGAGTAAGTAGCTGGGATTACAGATACACGCCACCATGCCCAGCCAATTTGAAAAAATATATATTTAGTAGAGATAAGTTTCACCATGTTGGCCAGGCTGGTCTTGAACTCGTGACCTCGTGATCCACCTGCCTCAGCCTCTCAAAGTGCTGATATTACAGGCATAAGCCACGGAGTCGAGCTGAGAAGGGTTATTTTAAAGCATAAAAGTGGTACTTAAAAACAGTGCATTTTGGCCAGGTGCAGTGGCTCATGCCTGTAATCCCAGCTAGTAGGCTGGGGCAGAACTGCTTGAACCCGGGAAGTAGACGTTGCAGTGAGTGAAGATGCTGCACTCCTGCCTGGGTGACAGCAAGACTGTTGGTGAGGAGCGAGGAATGCTGCATTTCTTAAAACAAGCTTTACCTGTCCCTGAACTGTGAAGAACACAGTTTTCACTCAGCAAGTTGTGCTTTTAGTTTTTTCTTTGTATTTTTAGTAGAGACAGGTTTCTCCATGTTGGTCAGGCTGGTCTTGAACTCCTGACGTCAGGTGATCTGCCTGCCTCGGCCTCCCAAAGTACTGGGATTACAGGTGTGAGCTGCCACACCTGGCCAACTTTTTTTTAGCTTTTAAGTTACGGCAGTTTCTTGGTAAGGCAGGTGTAAAACCTAATGACGATGATGAGCAGTGAATTTTGGTTCTCAAGACAGGTCCAGCCAGCTACTTCCTCTTGTCTTAGGTTATTTTTCTTTGGGCTTTTATGTATATTCCAAACCTGTGATCTTTGCAATTGGAAGGAAAAGGGAAACTTTAGGTTTGAGTAAATAAAACAAAAGCAATTATCTGAAGGCTCTTGTGTGCTAATTGCCCATAGATGTAATCGGTGTCCAGTGGATCCAACATGAATTTCTGCCTCCTGGGCCCCTCCTACCTACTGGGGCTCTTGGCACCCTACCATCCATCCAGCAGGTGAAAGTTTGGGGATCCCTAGTGGGATACCAGGTGCACATCATGGAATCGGGCAGATCAGATTGGAATCCTGAGGAGTAGTACATTTAACATGTCTCAAGTTTTCCCCATCTGTTAAGATGATTCTAGAGGATTGCCAGATTTAGCAAATAAAAATGCAGGCTGTCCTTAGTAATGCATGGAACATGCTTAAATCATCCGTTTATCTGAAATTAAAATTTAACTGGGTGACCCCCATTCTGTTTAACTCTTACGCTAGCCTGCCACCCTGAGAGCAAATGCTCCGTCTCATCGTTTGACGGAATGAGTCCAATCAGTTCACCCATATTTAACTGTAGGAGAAAAGGCTGGAACAGCCTCTGGGCAAATGTCCACTGAAAGTCTTGAACTATCTCTGCCTCAGCCCTGTAATGACTGGTCCCTACTGCGGACAGGTGGCTCAGGACAGCAGGGCTTTCCAGACAGACATGGGCAGGTCAGCAGCTGTCACTTGGGGAAGAGTGCTTACCCTCCTTCAGTCAGTTAGGGTCAGTGGATCACTACCAGGCCTGGATCTGTGTTGTGCTGGCTTAGCTGAGGCCTGGAGCTCCATCTCAGTCAATGTACGAACCTGAGCAAATCACTTCTTTTAGGGGCCTCAGGTACAGTGCTCAGCTCGAAGCAGGAGAGAGTGAGGGAAATGCTGAGTGTGGGTAGGGCTTGAGGCCCCCCAAGAGATGGCTTTGCAGGGGTTGGGGGTGATCACACACGAGGAGCTCTCACCAGAAGCTGTTCCAATCCAAAGGTCTGGCACACAAGTGATTGTATGACTGACCCACAAACATATAACTTTTAATTTTTTTTTTTTTTTTTTTTTTTTTTGAGCAGGAGCTGGGCCTTGATGGCCCCTGCCCCAACCCCAAGCCACATTTATGATACAACCCATCACAGCTGGATTTTAAAAATACACAAAAAAATATATAATATACATTATAAAACCTAGGTGGGGTTTGGAGGTGGCCTGAGCGATATGCAAACGGTGAGGACCTTCAGGAAGCTCGGGCAGGGTCCGGATGAGGAAGGGAAGGGGCACAGTACTTCATATGAAACTCATAAATACCCACAGGTGGCTGCTGGTCAGGCCTGGCTGGCTCTGGGGGCCTGGGTGTTGAGAAGGGGCAGCAGGGGAAGGGTTAACCTTCAAGTCCCAGCACTGGGTCTGGGAGCTGCTGCTCCGGGCAGGTAGACTGAGGTGAAGAACCTAAGGGAGCAGTGCCCACCAAGGTTTGCCAGATCCCAGCCTTGGGCAAGAGAAAAACCAAAAGCCTTCTGCTAGCCCTCCCTCCGGGCTTCTGGTCTGCCCAGAGGCTGGGACTCCTTCCTCTACCTTGCCCTCAATCTGGAGGGTGCTGGGGCTTGCCCCATCTTCCTGGAGCCCCCCTGGTTGGCTTCTGGGCTGATGGGGTGCCTAACAGGGTCTGCTGCTGTAGAAACAGGTGCTCCCCTAACCCAGCTGTCCTCGAGGAGTTTGAGGCGGCTCCACTCTTCACACTGCAGAGCCTCTCCCCGCCCCTGTGGCCAGCGCCGCCCCAGGGAGGTAGTGTAAACCTGGGCTCTGGGAACAGGCAGCCCTGGACGAGAACTCCAGCTCTGCCCACCTCTCCTGTGGGTCCCTCAACTTCCTGGAGCCTCGGCACTTCATCGGAAACCTGGAGACCCACACTCGCTGTGCAGAGTCTAGCACCGCACAAGCCAGGCAAGGAGTCTGGGCACGAAGCCCGGCACACGGAAGGGGCAAAGAAGTGTGGCCCCTCTGCCCTCAGAGCCCAACCCCGACCTGACACTCTCCTTTCCCAGGGCCTCCACTTGCTGACTCCCTCAGTCTCCATCCTGCCCTCACCTGCCCATGACACTCCCCGACAGTGGGGCAGTGGCCACACATGCCAAAGGCTGAAGGTGTTCCCCCTCCCCACCTCTCTGAGGTCATATGAGGCTGGGCAGAGCGGAGTGATGGTGGGTCAGCGCTGCGGGCAGGCTGCCCCACTGCTGAGCCCTCCTCTCAAAGCGCAGAACAGTGGCAGGGAGTGTGTGTGCTGGGGTAGGTGGGGAGGCCTCCTGGGTCCTGGGCCTGAGGCCTGGCAGGTAGATGAGTCCTCAATCCTGGACCCCCCCTAGGGGTGCCAGGCAGATGTGGAGAGGAGATGCTCACCCTGCATCCTTACGGAGGCGCAGAGGGTACCCTAGTCTTTGACGAGCTTGTAGACATGGTGCTGGGCCCCGTGCTCGCTGGTGGAGACTTCGAAGACAAAAGCAATGACAAGCAGGGTCTCCTGGGAGTCCCGGCTCGTGACCACCTAGGGGGCGAGCAGGTAATAGATTCAGGAGGTCAGGGGAAACAGGGCCATGGGGCAGGGAGCCGAACAGACCCTTCTTTCCGGATCTGTGCCTCCCATCCGAGTGATGTGTCTGGCTACCCAACTTTGAGGCCCTTGACCTGTGGACTCGCCATAACCCCTGCTGGCCCCCATACCTGCAGGATGGTGAAGTTCTCCAGCACGCTGTTCATCATGTACTTCTCGGGCAGGTGCTTCAGCTTGTGGATGAAGTTGATCATGTACTCACACATGGGCGAGCGGTGGATACGGTACACAAAGCGCCCGTTCTCCAGCCTGGCGTACTCAGTCTGCAGAGAGCATGGAGAAGGCGTCACTCAGCCAGCCTGCTCCCAGCCCCACCAAGCCACCCCAAGCCCCCACTCACCTCTACCTTCTCTACCACCTGTTTTCCAAAGGAGCACACCTTGGTGGAGACGCTGATGGTCATGCTATCAGCAGAGCTGTACTGAGAACTGACCCCATAGAAGGCTCCTGGGCCCTCCTGGATGGTGCTGTTGAGGTCGGCCTGGGCACGGGGGCGGGGGTGTCAGGTGCTAGCAGAGACCAGAAGGATTCCCGCCACACCACATCAGAGTCCTGCCCAAGGACCCATCTCTGGCACTCTGCCCATAAGCCATGAGGAGATGGAGCAGGGCCGGAAGTCAATGCAGTGGGCCTGGATGTTGCACCTCTGGGGTTGGGAAGGGGGCTGGGAGCAGAGAGGGCCGGGGGACTCACCCAGAACTTGACGAGGAAGAAGGCATTAGGGGGCCCCTTCTCATAGAGCTCCTTCAGTCCCCCCTTTTTCTCGGGGAACTTGTCATAGATCTGGCGCACATCTACTGCCTCCAGGGGTGGGTCTGAGAAGGCGGGGTTTGTCTGGCCGATGTGCACAAACAGGTGTTTGCTGTACTGTGGGGAGGGCCCAGACAGGGTCAGGAGAGCACTGACATGCAGACCCGACGGCGGGGAAGGGGGCACTGCACAGGCACAGGATTGCCTGGAGCTCCCTGAACAGGCCACCCCTCAACCCAGGACCCTGAGTTTCAGTTGTGGATCACCTGGCCGGCCTCTCCACAATCGTGCAAAGCCTCACCCTCACCCGCAAACATGTTACCGTGTCAGGGTCTCGCTGCACCTCCATGAAGGCTGAGTACTCGAGGAGCCGCAGCCGGGAGGAAGCAATGGTGCGGTCCTGCCACACGGGCACAGAGGCAGCAGCTGGGGGCAGCGGGGCCAGGGGCTCATAACCTGGGAGGCGAGACAGATCCTCATCCACATGGGTGCACGCAGGTTCTTACTGACAAAGCCACCCCAGCCTGCAAAGGTGCCCCTTTTGGAAAGGAACATGGGTTGGATTTTTTGACTCCCCTGCTAGGTGTCCTTGTACAGTGTACAACCTGCACAACCATATGTGGTGGCCCTAGCAGTAAACATCAAAAACATTACTCTGTGTGACTATTAATGTGTGTTTAAACAGAAAACACAGAGAAGTCAAAAAGGGAAAGAACCCTTACCCAGAATCCCACCATCTAGAGAGAGAGAGCCTTGTTAAGATTTCAGCGCATTTCCTTACAGGGATGTGTATAAATGTAGATTTTGGAGGTGTGTACTTGTGGCTGTGTACTGGCTATCGTTTTTTTTTTTTTTTTTTTCTTGAGACAGAGTTTCACTCTTGTCACCCAGGCTGGAGTGCAATGGCACAATCTCGGCTTACTGCAACCTCCGCCTCCTGGGTTCAAGCGATTCTATCCTGCCTCAGGCTCCCAAGTAGCTGGGATTACAGCCCTGTGCTACCACGAGCTCATTTTTTGTATTTAGTAGAGACGGGCTTTCACCATGTTGGCCAGGCTGGTCTCGAACTCCTGACCTCAGGTGATCCACCTGCCTCAGCCTCCCAAAGTGCTGGGATTACAGGCGTGAGCTACCATGCCCAGCTTGGCTATGGTTTTGTGCCAGAGATCTGGAAGCAACATTGTGCAAGGTAAGGGGGCTATTCCTGGCCTGTCCCAATCTCCTACAGGTGTCACCACCCTCTCCCTCCCAAAGCAAACACACATAGGCCCCAGCTCTGAGCAGAGGTGCAGGTGAGAGCCCCTCACGTGGAGAACTTACTGCTGAGTGTTGGCGGCAGGGGCGGCTGGATGGGGTAGGCTGGCTGTGCAAATGGCTTGATGCTGCAGACAAGAGCACAGCCTGGTGAGAGGGCTCCCTCTTCCCCACCTTCCACCTGGCCCAGACCCTCTTCCAGGACCCTTCAGGCGTCCCCAAACTTTTTACACAGGGGGCCAATTCACTGTCCCTCAGACCGTTGGAGGGCCGCCACATACTGTGCTCCTCTCACTGACCACCAATGAAAGAGGTGCCCCTTCCTGAAGCGCGGCGGGGGGCCGAATAAATGGCCTCAGGGGGCTGCATGCAGCCCGCAGGCCCGTAGTTTGGGGACGCCTACTATAGGAAGTCACCCAGCCTTTCTGCTGAGGCCTAGAAACACAGGCTGAAAAGCGAACTCACAAGCTTTTTGTTTTTTTTCCACATTTAACTTTTGTGAAATCCTACCATGTCTCCCAGCTGATCTGAGCGTACAATGTAGCATTTCAAACCCCCCAACCCTGAAAAGCTGGTCCTTATGCTGAGGGTGTGTCTTTTGACGAAAGTTGTTTTAAGAGTTGAGGAACCAGCACACTTCACCACCTGACTGAATAACTGCGAGACTGCCTCAGAAACTGAGTGAAAAGTAAATGAAGGGACAGGTGACAAGTGGATGCATGCTAATGAGAGAACGCATAGGTGAGCAGCCAGCACATCAGCTCGCCTGCTGCACTCTCCAGCCCTCTATTTTGTTTGTTTTTTAGAGACAGGATCTCCCTCTGTTGCCCAGGCTGGAGTGGCAGTGGTGCAATCAAGGCTCACTACAGCCTGGAACTCTGGAACTCCTGAGCTCAAGCAATCCTAGCCTGCCTCAGCCTCCCAAGTAGCTAAGACTACCCAGGCACACACCACCACGCCCAGCTAATTTTTTTTTTTTTTTTTTTTTTTTTTTTGAGAGAGCAGATCTTGCCACTTTGCCCAGGATGATCTTGAACTCCTGGCCTCAAGCGATCCTCCCACCTCGGACTCCCAAAGTGCTAGGACTGATTACAGGTGTGAGCCACCACCCAGTCTGCATCCCTCTATTTTTGAATTAAAACTTTGCTCAGCTGTTGCTGGAGCTCAAATGGGATGGAAGCGCTGTGTGGCTGCCAGCAGGAACAGGGCATGGGACGGTAAGTCCAATACTCACTCCTGAGAAGGTCCAGGCTGCTGTCCCAGGAGAGGGGGGCTGCTCCAGAACTGCAGGGATGAGACAAGGCCCAGCAGCCCCTCAGCATCCACGAACCCCATGAAAGCCCATCCTTTATGGCACACCCCGACACCAGCCCACCTCCTGTGACCCATGTACCCTCGAGGAAGTGGAGAAGACGGCCTGGGGCAGAGGGGAGGGTGGGCTGAACTTGTTTTGCAGGACACTGGCAGAGACGATCTGGGCAGAGGACATGGATGCCATGCTCTGAAGGGCTTTGTCCTTGGAGACCTGGTCCTGGGGAGAGGGGGCGGCATGAGGCCAGGGCCAGGCTGGATGGGGCCAGGGCTTGCTTTAGGGGCCCCTCCCAGAACCTGGGTAGAGTCCAAAGCACTAGAATGACAGGTGTTCCTCAAGGTCCAGGCCTGGATTCCAGCCCCAGCTCTGCTGTGTGGTCTTGGGAGAATCTCTGCACCTTCCTAGCCTCAGTCTCCCAAGTGTCCCTCACCTCTGACCACAATTCATGGTAAGAAATTATTTTATGTTATTCCAAAGGCCAATATACATCAAGATGTTTCCTCTTACTAATAGGTCCAGTACTCTCCTATTTTCTGTGTCATCAGTGGTTCTCAAAATACGGTCCTTGGACTGACACACCAGCATCACCTGGAAGCATGTTAGAAATGTACCTTTTTATTTTTAAAAAATTTTTATTTGTAGAGATGGGTGCTTGCTACATTGCTCAGGCTGCTCCCAAACTCCTAGGCACGATGGATCTTCCCCACCTTGGCCTCCCAAAGTGCTGGGCTTACAGGCATGAGCCACTGTGCCCAACCAGAAATGTATATTTTCCAGCCCCTGCCCAGACCCACTGAATCAGAAACTCTGACGTGAGGCCCAGAAATTTGCTTTAACAAGCCCTCCAGGTAATTCTGATGTACTCTAAGGTTTTTTGAGAACCACTGTATTTCATTTTTTTTTTTTTTTTTTTTGAGACAGAGTTTCACTCTGTCCCCAGGCACCAGGCTAGAGTGCAATGTCGTGATCTCAGCTCACCGCAACCTCTGCCTCCCAGGTTCAAGCAATTCTCCTGCCTCAGCCTCCCAAGTAGCTGGGACTACAGGCGCACGCCACCATGCCCAGCTAATTTTTTGTATTTTTAGTAGAGACGGGGGTTTCACCATGTTGGCCAGGATGGTCTCCATCGCTTGACCTCGTGATCCACCCGCGTCTGCCTCCCAAAGTGCTGGGATTACAGGCATGAGCCACTGCACCTGGCTGTATTTCACTTTAAAAAAACAAAAAACAAAAAACGAGGCTTATGCGCCTATTAAACTGGTTTCATAATCTATCATTTGAAAATCCTGTGTTAGGTGCTAAGACCCTTTCCCCTCCTCCCACTGGGGAGGGCCATGCTACTTACCAGGTTCATGGCCTGTGAGGGAGAGAGGGAAGATGGATTAGAGGAGGTGTGCAGCACCAGGGCTGTGGGGTGCCTACCTCCACCCAGTGCCCATGGGTTTTAGCTTCCGAAGAGCCCAAGGAAACTCAGTGGACCCTCCCTGTCCCCCCAGAGGGAGTGCTTCCAGCTGGGGCAAGCCCTGGAAAGGGCGGAGTGAGGGAGAACAAGCTGGCACCTCCTGGGTCTGTCTATGGGTTCTGGGCCTGGGGGCCTGGGGGTGAGAGGCCCCGTCCATTGCACAGCTGTGGGCAGGAAGAAAAGAACACGGCCAGCATGAAGCCCTGAGAGGGGCCTTGGTCATGAACCCCACACTCTGAAATCCGCAGCTGCAGGACAGCCAGATCTGCAAGGAACTGCCATGCCCACCTCTATAGCCCCACTGGCCAGTACCCCGGGGCCTCCTCCCTGCCCACTGAAGTCCCCATGCAGTTAGTAAGCAGCAGTCAGGAGGAAGGAGAAGAAGAAAAACAGAGAAGAGGAGAGGTGGGCCTCAGTGGCCCCTCGATGGTCTCCTTCTCCCTCACTATAGGGCTGGGGGCTCTTGTTCAGTCTCCAGGGGCTGTGGCCCTGTGCAGCCTGGCAGGGCCGTGGGCTTCCTGCTGCCACTTGTGTTTCTTTCTGGACCCCCTCACAGCTTCTCAGCCCCTGGAACCACAGAGCAGCGACAGGCCTGCGCCTGGGAGGGTGCTGGGCAGGCCAGGCTGGGTGGCGGGGACCCCATACCTTCAGCTTGGACTGAATCTCCCGAGATTTCCGCCTGGCTAGAACCTGCAAGTGGCTAGAGACCTGCAGAGAGAAAAAGAAAGAAAGAAAAAGAACAGAAAGAGCGGAAGGAGAGGCAGGAACAGAGCTTCAGCCAGAAAAGAGGCACAGTGGGGCTGGAGAGCGGGCCAAGGAGAGGCCTGAGCTATGCAGAGATAGTGCCGCAGGTGAGGGGCCAGGAGGGCTGATGGCCCCCAGCAGGCACCCAACATACCTTGATGCCAACCTGGTACTCCCGCACCTTCTTCCGAGCTAGAACCTGTATGTGGCTGGACACCTAGGGGCCGCCCCGCGCCCCGCCAGAGAGGAAAACACAGACAGTGAGGAGGCACAGCCGTGGGGTGGCCGTGGGCAAGGGACATCCCAGCCCCCTCATCTCTAGGGGACTACATGGAAGTGGGTGGAACTGTTTTCTTTTTGAGACAGGGTTTATGTTGCCCGGGCTGGTCTCATACGAGTAGCTACGACTATAGGCATGTGCCATTGGGCCCGGTTCAGACACTTCTTGAACACGGCCGACGCTGCTCTCTTCTTGGACTTGTCACGGTAAGAGCCACAGGGGCTTCCAGCGCCACCATGTACAGGTGCTCAGGTTGTCCACGGGCCAGAGGACACCAGTGAGGGCTGAAATCCAGCCCAAGTTCGGCTGCCCAGCTACGTGGCCTTCTACGAGGCTGTGCTTGCCCCTGTCCTCCCACCAAAAGGGGCGACTTTTTCTCACTGGTGTCCTCAGCGGAGACATCTTTTTCTAATTGGCGCCACAGGGGCTAGCAATGGCCATGGTGCTCCTGTTGGCTACTAGCGTATACACCAAGGCCACATCCTCCACAGGGATCTCCCCAGCACCGCTTCCTGAGTCCTCCTATCACCCCCAACCAGAGCCCCAGCCTATGAAACCAGGCCTGGCCCTCCTCCTGCTTTGCTCCCATAACTTTTCCCCCCAGTACACCTTCTTTCTGCTTGGGCTAATATATGCCAGTGGGTATATATGTACTCAATAGGTGCCCTTAATTGCACTTCTCTGGCAATCTCCTCCTTGAAGTCTCTGTTGGCAAACTTGAGCTAATCACGGTCTGGATGTGTGTGCCCTGGGCTGTGTGCCCAGCCGACAGAACAGACCCTTGACCTTGTCAAAGATCTGACCCAGAGGCGCAGAGAACCCAAATGCCACTGTTTTCCCCAGGAAACACACAAAGCCTTGAGGCCGCTCCACACTTTCAGCATCGGCGATTGGCTTTCTCTGCAGGTTGTTTTGATCCCCACAAAGCAAGCTCCTTTTTCTTTTTAATCATAGCCTGACAGTGAGTATGTAAGTGATACCACCTGGTTAGGACCTGGGTGGGTGCTCCTCACGCTGCCTCACTGAGCCCAGGAATCAGACTCCTATCCAGAAAAATTACTGATCACTTCGTGCTGTGACAGTAACTGATGTTTATTGAGCACAGATACTATTGTCCTCTGCATTTACACATACTGACCCTTGATGTTTACAGCAACATAAAAACAGGTACTAAGGCCGGGCGTGGTGTCTCACGCCTGTAATCCCAGCACTTGGGGAGGCCAAGGCAGGTGGATCACCTGTCAGGAGTTCAAGACCAGCCTGACCAACATGGGGAAACCCAGTGTCTCTAAAGTACAAAAATTAGCCGGGCGTGGTGGTGCGTGCCTGTAATCCTAGCTACTCTGGAGGCTGAGGCAGAAGAATCGCTTTAACTGCAGAAGCAGAGGTTGCAGTGAGCCGAGATCATGCTATTGCACTCCAGCCTGGGCAACGGAGCGAGACTCTGTTTCAAAAACAACAAAAGTACCAATATCCCTGACTTCGGATGACAAAACGAAAGCCTGGATAGGTTAAGGAACTTACCCAAGGTCACATGGCTGGGGGCTACAGCCAGGATTCAAACCCAGACCGTCTCACTCCAGAGCCTACTTACTTTACCACCAAACTACACTACCAGGACTCGCTTGGACCCTGAGCCCAGAAGATTGCCTCCAAATGGCCAACTCTGTGACAGCTGAAAGTCCTAACGTAATATTTAGCTCTTTTGTCCATATGGAGGCACTGTGCTTGCCATGAATTGCTACATGTATGTATCTATAAAAACCTAAAACTGCATTTCTTTGCCAAAAGTAATTTTTTTTTTTTTTTTTTGAGACAAGAGTCTCACTCTGTTGCCCAGGCTGGAGTGCACTGATACGATCTTGGCTCACTGCAACCTCTGCCTGCTGGGTTCTAATGATTCTCCTGCCTCAGCCTCCCAAGTAGCTGGGATTACAAGTGCGTGCCGCTGTGCCCAACTTTCTGTATTTTTTTTTGTAGAGATGGGGTTTCACCATGTTGGCCAGGCTGGTCTCGAACTCCTAACCCAAATAATCCACCCACCTCAGCCTCTCAAAGTACTGGGATTCCAAGCAAAAAGTAAAAAAAAAATTTTTCCCCACAAAAAACCCTTGAAGATAACAAAAAGTAAATTTTAAAAGGACCAAGAAAACCTTGTCAGTGGTTGCTCTTTGTAACACATAAAGACATGGCTTGTCCTCAAAACCAGAGGACAGGTCCCCTTACACTGGGATCTAAAATCCCAGAGTTCTAAGAAAGAGTAAAGACAGGGGGAGTTCCAGCCTTGTACTTTATGCCCTTGTGATAAAAGCAGTGGTTTCCAAAATTCTGAGCTTGTCAACAGCTGGTTTGTAAAAGTTCATTTTCTGGGCAGTCCTCTCAGGCTGCTGAGCAGAAGCAGGTGTGATGAGGGTCCCTGAGTTCAGAGGCTGGGATGTGCCCCACCTCTGCAGCCCACCCTGGCCTCAGTTCAAAGGGACCCAGCTTGGCTGGGTGCGGTGGCTCCTACCTATATTCCTAGCACTTTGGGAGGCTGAGGCGGGAGGACCGCTTGAGGCCAAGAGTTCAAGAACAACATGGCCAACACAGCGAGACCCCCATCTCTATATTAATTAAAAAAATTTTTTTAATTAAAAAAAAAAAGTGACCTAGCTTAATGACAGCCCCTTCCCACTCTGACTAACAGCTTCCTATGAACAGCTCTTCTGGGTAGAGGAGGACCCACTGAGAGTTTGTTTCTAAGCTCAGAACAGCTTTCTGTTTATAATAATGACCATAATAATAATAATAGCAAATTCTTCGGCAGCACTTACACTGTTCTAAGAGTCTTCATATGTTAACAAATTCAATGGCTGAGGATGCAAGGCTGGGAAGCCCACTACTCCCCACTCCAAGAAAGAACCAGTATTTGACCCCAAGGGTTCCAGGGAACAGGGCCCTGTGGGCTCCACGTGGTATCCCTGGTGCCTAGAACATAGCAGCAGGTCAGTCATTTGCTAAATGAATAAATTCAGTACTACCTGAGCTGGGCTTAGGGAGGGTGGTTCATAAATGCTTCAATGAATGAGGGATCGTTGCCACCACTACACTGGGTGGGGAGGCTCAGAACCTTCCTTTGAGAAGGCGGTAGAACAGGGTGGACTTGTCATGGGGATCTGTGGGTCCATATCCCATCAGGACAGGAGGCTGGGAGCGCTGAGAGCAGCACTGGCCTCCATTCCACCAGGTCCTGCCTCCAGCCTGGCCTCTCTCCCCAGCACCCCAAAGGGCAGTGAGTGGTCAGAGAGGACAGTGGAGCCATCACTCCAATCCATTCCCTTCATGTTTCTGTCACCACACTGCCACCTTCCCTGGACCAGAAGCCACAATTGTCTCTTACATCGTCATTTTTCTCCATTTCCACCACCACGACCCTCAGCCCAGACCCTGGCACAGTTGATCTAGGCCTTTGCTGGTGCCCCTGAGGGCCAGCCTCCCTGTCTCGATCCAGCCCTCTCTAATCCATCGACCAGGCTGCTTGAGGGCCTGTGTTCTCAGCAGCTGCCACCTGCCACTCCCCGCTCCATACCCTCCCATGGCCTACTGCTGCCCCTTGGGGAACTTGTCACCCATGTCTCTGCTGAGTGTCCCCTAGCCCAGCAGTCCCCACCCTCCCTCCGCCACACCACACTGCCCACCAGCATGGCTCTTTCCTGACTGGGGGCCTCGAGGAAGTTACTTAACTTCCCTATGCATCAGTTTCCTCATTGTAAAAAAAGAGAGAATTACTGTACCTATCTAATATGGTTGCTGAGAGGATTAAATAAATTAACTTAAAGGAAGCGCTGTATGGGTTTACCATGATTATTCGTTGTATATCCAACTTCCTCAGCCTGGAAGGAAGAGCCCTATCCCTTTTCTCTGCCTGGCTAATTCCCACTCCTTCTTAAAAATACATCCTGAGTGTCACCTCCTCCAGGAAGCCTTCCCAGCTCTCTCTCTCCCCTCCCCCAGCCCTGCCAGAATTAGCTGCTTATCCCACAGTGCCCTGCACCCGCCCTCTCTCAGCCATGCCACCCTGCTCTGTACCCGTCCGTGTGACCATCTGGCTCCCTGGCTGGTCAGTGAGCCACTCAGGGCAGGGACCATGTAGCAGCCACGAAGCCCTGTGGGCTTATCTGTGGTCCCTGAACCAAAGGCCCTGGGCTGGGTAGTGGGTCCATCTCTCCAAGAGAAGTGGGAAGGGTGAATGGACTGCTCAGGGGTGGGAGGGGGTGAAGTCGAGGGGTAAGGGGAGCATGATGAGGCCAGGAGGGTGGCAGGCCAGGCCAGGGGCAGCCTTGAGGAGGTGGGCCGGGTAGGGGCAAGGGGCTTGACCTGGAAGCCGGGCCCGTCGTAAACCGTGTCTCTACCTGTTTTCTCGTCCGAGTCTTCCCCGTCCTCAGTTTAATATAGCGTGCAATCAACTCGTTTCGACCTAGATTGGAGTGAGAGAAAAAAATGAGGAGTGGGCAAAGGGTGGAGCCAAAGGCTGGAGACCCTACCCCACCGGGAAGCCACTCCAGGACCCTCCCCCAAAACCCTGCTCTTCTGTTCCCCACTCTCTTCACTCCAAGCTGCACGCGCAGGGCAGGCAAAGGTGACTAGGGAGTCCCAGCTTCATCCCACCGCCTCCGGGACCTAGAGGGGCTGCTCTTCAGGGAAAGGGTGCGTGAGGGGCTGCAAGGTAGGAGGACGCAGGGCCGAGCAGCGCTAAGCACCCTGACAGGCTTCCTTGCAGATAGACTGGGTGGCTGTGGTACAGGTCAGCAGGAAGGTGACAGGTAGGGCCTGTCCTGGCTGGGCACCCCATCCTCCCAGCCCCGGCAGTGCTTCCTGCCTGTGTGAGCAGCTCCAATGCTCTTAGTGCATGGATCTGTAGGGGCATGTGAAGGAGCCTGCCCCAGGTGAATGTCCTGCCCTTGCTCTGTCTTTACCCTGGACAAGTTCCTTCCCTTCTCTGGTGAAAGACCAGGAAGGACAGGAAGGCGGCACTCACAGCCTCCAATGTGCCGCCTACACTGGCAGCCTGTGTCAAGATGTGTCACTGAGCATGTCACCATGTCCTTGTGCCTGTCACCCACATGTCACCAGTTCCCAGTGTCTCTCCTTCCTGTGAGAGCCTTGGGGTGGGGGGCTCCGCTCTGCACCACGGATCCCCAAATCCAAACACTCTGCCCCCCAGCCCCATGGCCTCCCCAGAACGGCCAAATTCTCCAAATTCCTCTCTGATGACAGAACCGGCCCCATTGCTCCTCCCTTCTCACCAGCCCCTCTCCACCCCTCTCTCCACCCTGTCTAAAAATACCCTGTGGGGCTCCCCAGCCTGGGAGGCAGCAGTGGGGGCAGACATTACCCACCCTGCGGAAGGCGCCCTGGACCATCTGCCTGCCCCCAAGGTGGGGCTCTGGGGCTGGGGTGGGCGTGAATAATGGGGCGTGGCCAAGGGGCATGGGGCAGCCCAGATCACTTCCCACAGGCTCGCCCTGTGAAGGGCTGGGCCCGCCTTGCTCAGCCACGGGCTGCAGGGAGGAATGGGGGGGCTGGCCAGAAACCAGGCCCAGAAACGTCGAGTTATCCCAAAAATGCAACTCTGGGAGAGCCCTCTCAGGGCTAGACAAGAGGGGACACTCCCTTCTGGAAGTGAGCAAGATGGCAGAGAGAAGGGCCAGCAAACACAAGGAATGGGGACGGGGACTGAGGAGGCCTCTGTCCCCGTGCGACCTCCCACAACTCGTACTGGAGGGATCTGTGTTGGGACTGTCACCGGGCCGCCTTTCCACATCCTCCTCCGCGAAGGGATCCCCTTCCGGGCTGACCCAGTTTCTCGGGCCCACTGAGTCACCTCGAAACCTCCAGGCCGGTAGCAGGGAGGAGAGGAGGAGCAGGCGGCGGTGCCGAGGTGTGGGCTGCACCCTGGTTGGGGGGCAAGCCCGGCTTGTTTATGAGGAGCAGCGCGGAGGAGGATCCAGACACACAGGCTTGCGCGCCCAGACTCGCCCGGCCAGCGGCAGGCCTCCGGACGTCACCAAACCGGTTGGGTGAGGGGGCAGAGAGCAGGGGGAGGGGCCGCCCGTGCACGCACCGTACATCTTGCCCTCGTCCGACAGGATGATCTTGCGCCGGCCGCAGGGCGGGTAGATGGCCAGGGCCTCCTGGAAGCTCTGCTCGATGTCCGGGCTCCACACGCCCTCAGCATCGTTGTCCAGCCCCTTGTCCAGGCCCTCGGGCCCATCCTCCCGGGCCTCCCCGGGGCTGCTGCTGGCGTTCCAGCTGTTGGACGCTATTGTGCTGGTTGCTCTGGGCTCTGGGCCTGAGCCCACCGGGCAGCCGAGCCTAGGGGACAGACAGAGAGGGATTGGGGCCAGGGTCCTCCTCGACCACAGTAATCTCTATCCCACAGCCGCTGGCTCTGGAGCTCCGCCCCCACCCCAAGCCCACCCTAGGGGCAGGTGTTCAGGGTGGTATGGAAGTAACCAGAGGAACAACCACAGTTTGTTCAGAGCGGTGTGACCTGCGATGCACGAGCTACTTCACCTCTCTAGGCCTGAGTCCTGTAAAACAAAAGGGTTTCCTGAGGTTGTGAGAGTTAAAATTTAAATGAGCTCATGACAAAGTACCAGCCACATGCCTGGCTCATAACACTCAAGAAATAGGTAATCGGGCAGGTGCAGTGGCTCACACCTGTAATCCCAGCACTTTGGGAGGCAGAGGTGGGCAGATCACAAGGTCAGGAGATCGAGACCATCCTGGCCAACATGGTGAAACGCCGTCTCTCCTAAAATACAAAAAAAATTAGCCGGGTGTGGTGGTGCACACCTGTAATCCCAACTTCTCAGGAGGCTGAGGAATCACTTGAACCTGGGAGACACAGGTTGCAGTGAGCCGAGACAGCGCCACTGCACTCCAGCCTGGACAACAGAGCAAGACTCCATCTCAAAAAAAAAAAAAAAAAAAAAAGATAGGTAATCAATAACACCACCACCACCTCGCACCAACACAGCACTTTTGTAGGGGAAAGGTATTTTCATATTCATTCAAATCTCACAAAACTAGGCTGGTGCGGTGGCTCATGCCTATAATCCCAGCACTTAGGGAGGATCACTTGAGGCCAGGAGTTCGAGACCAGCCTGGCCAACATGGCAAAACCCTGTCTCTACTAAAAATACAAAAAAAATTTGGCTGGGCAAGGTGGCTCATGCCTGTAATCCCAGCACTCAGGGAGGCCAAAGCAGGTGGATCATTTAAGGTCAGGAGCTCAAGACCAGCCTGACCAACATGGTGAAACCCTGTCTCTACTAAAAATATATTTAAAAATTAGCTGGGTGTGGTGGTGTGCATCTGTAGTCCCAGCTACTCGGGAGGCTGAGGTAGGAAAATTGCTTGAACCCAGGAGGCGGAGGTTGAGGTGAGCCGAGATCAAGCCACTGCACTGCAACCTGGGTGACAGAGTGAGACTATGTCTCAAAAAAAAAATTAGCAGGGCATGGCAGCACACTCTTGCAATCCGAGATACTCAGGAGGCTGAGATACAAAGATCACTGAACTCCGGAGGCAGAGGTTACAGTGAGCGGAGATGGTGCCACTGCACTCCAGCCTGGATGACAGAGCAGACCCTGTCTCAAAAAAACAAAAAAAAACACTAAAGCAGAGAAGGTAGGGAATGAAGCCCGTTATTCAGAGAGGAAAACTGAGGCTCCCAAGGTCACACAGCTGCCAAAGACACCCTGAGGAGCACAGACGGGAGTAGCAGAGGCGCAGGGCTGTGCTTCCTCAGCTCTCTCTGGCAGCTCCTCCTCTCCAGTGTCCAGATCCCCAACCGGGGACTGCCACCCTCACTCTCATCCCAGCATCAATGCCACCCTGCTAAGGATCCCTCAGGGGACAAAGAGAGTCTCTGACTCAGGAAGGGCATCATTTCACCTTTCCCAAATTTATACTAACCAGAACCCTGCCAAGGGGGCTAATGTGGGGCAGGAACTGCCCCAGGAATTACAAAAAGGGAGCTGTCGAAGGAGCAGCTGAGAAGGTGCCTGGCCGGCAGCCTGGCTCAACATCACCCGCCCCTCTATCCCACTTCCTGTTCCAGCACCTCCAGGCCCCACAGCAGCCTGTAAACCACCCACATGCCCGCCCTGGCCCTGGCCCATCCTCCATGTGGGCCAGGGCTCTGTAAACTGTGAGCGCCCTGAACCCACCAGGCCCCCCATCACTCACAACCCCGAGACTCACCCCAAATCCCCTTCAGTCCCAGAACCCCTGTATCCAATGTATTTAGGAAACCTAAGAGCCTGTGCTGGCTGGATCCTGGGACTTAGCTCTGGGCAGTAGGGAAAGGGGAGGGGTGGAGAAGTAGGGGACCCCATCAGAAGCCAGGGAGAGAAAGATGAATTCCAGCTGCATGGGTGGGGGTGGACTCTGTAGAGCCACCTGTTCAGTTAGGGAGGCTTGAGAGGGTCACTAGTAGAATGAGGTGGAGAAGGACTGAGGGGCATGAGTGTCAGCTAGTTATTTGGTTATTCTAAACTATTATTCAGCTAGTTAATCAGCTATTCAACTAGTTATTGTAATTATTCTAAACTATTGAGTTTAGATTTAATATTACTACTAATAACAGTATCTGCTATAAGCCAGGCACTGTTCTGTGATTTCACACACATTGACTCATTTAATCCTCGAAATAACTCTATGGGGCAGGTACTATGCTTATTCCTAGTTTATAGATGAGGGAATCCAAGAAACAGAGAGGTTAAGCAACTTGCCTTAGGGCACACACAAGTTAGTGCTAGGGCTGGGTTCTGAACCCAGGTAATCTGGCCTCAGTTTTATAACCAGGAGGCTTGCAGGGAGGGTGCAGAGAAACCCCACCACCTGGAGAGAGAAAGAAGGTTCAGCTGTCATAGCAACCGCCCTATGTCTGCCCAGGGGGTCCCCCTCAGCCCAAGCAGCTGCAACAACTTCAAGGACTCCCGCACGGCCCATACAGCCCTTTCTGTGATGCCTACAGCAGGAATCTCCCATAGCCAGCCAGAAGGAGCTGTGCCTCTGACCCATCAGAGGGACAAGATGCCCTCATTCCTAGCCTGTCCCTCACCCCAGGAAACTGGATCTAGAGCCCCAGTCCCCTCCTCAACCAGAGGGGAATTCTTGGAATAGAAATGTGAGGTGTAAACAAAATAAAAATAAATAAATAAGGCCCGGTGCAGTGGCTCACGCCTGTAATCTCAGCACTCTGGGAGATGGGCGGATCAACTGAGGTCAGGAGTTCGAGACCAGCCTGACAAACATGGAGCAGCCCAATCTCTACTAAAAAATACAAAATTAGCTGGGACTACAGGTGGTGCATGCCTGTAGTCCCAGCTACTCGGGAGGCTGAAGTGGGAGAATCGCTTGAACCCGGGAGGCGGCAACAAGAGCGAAACTCAGTCTCAAAAATAAATAAATACATATATACATACATAAATACATAAATAGACTGAGCGAGGTGGCTCACACCTGTAATCCCAGAACTTTGGGAGGCTAAGGCAGGCAAATCACCAAGTCAGGAGTTCGAGACCAGCCTGGCCAACATGGTGAAACCCTGTCTCTACTAAAAATACAAAAATTAGCTGGGTGTGGTGGAGGGCACCTGTAATCCCAGCTACTTGGGCGGGCGAGGCAGGAGAATCACTTGAACCCAGGAGGCGGAGGTTGTGGTGAGCTGAGATCGCGCCATTGCACTCCAGCCTGGGCAACAGAGCAAAACTCTGTCTCACAAAAATACATATCTATAAATAAATAAATAAATAATGAAATGTGGGTGGTGGTGGCTCCCGACTATAACCCCAGCACTCTGAAAATATCACTTGAGACCAGGAGTTCAAGACCAGCCTAGGCAGCATAGTGAAACCCTTGTCTCTATTTTTAAAAATTAAATTAAAAAAGAAAAAAAAAGTGAGGGACAGGGGTGTGCTAGTGGGGGTGGGGCATCCAGTGACTCCCCTGAGTGGGGGGTGGGGCATCCAGTGACTCCCCTGTTGGAATAGTTGGGATGCAGGCTCTGCCGCAGGTATCTGTTCTGACCCTGCCACAGAGCTGTCAGAGGGGAGGGAGAAGAGGGGCTACAATGAGCTAAGACCCCTCTCAACCCCTTGCCCCTAGATCCTTCTGAAGCCTCTCTCCAAGCAGCAAGGGGCCAGGCAGCCCCAGACTTTTAAAGCAACTTTTCTGCCTCCCCCAAGTCCCTGCCCGCCACCTCTCAAGCAGGCCGTGGCCCCCCCTTCTGAGGGTGATGTCAGGCCTGTCCCGCCCCCCGCGGGAGCACTGTGGCCAAATATGGCGAACACAGCAGCAGGCTTGGGAGCTGGGACAGACTGGGGGGGGGCGGGGCAGGCGGCCCCTGGCTGGGACCGCTGGCAGCTGGTGAGGGGGAGGGGAGGGGGGACGGCCCAAAGGACGCGTCAAGGAGAGAATAGGACCACCGTCCCTCCCTTCCACTGGCTCCTAGGTGCAGGCAAGACTCACTTTCTAGGAACCCTCCTAGGGGCAGAGGTGCCAACTCGCCAAGTGGTACCCCCACACACAGCCATGCACAGGAGCACACTGTGCAGAGGGACTGTGTGAGTGCTTGGTGGACAACCATGTGAGAATGTGTACCCCCAAGCTGAGGCACACATGTGGGCGGTTGCGGGCAGGCAGCTGCCCCCAGCTGGGACCTGGACCAGGGTCTCAGTGGAAGGAAGTCCACAGGAGGCGTGAGCACTGGCTGCTCTGTTCTCCTAGAGACCCGGGTGTGCCTGCCTTCCTCTCCCGAGACCCTCTAACCGCTGGGACCCAGGCTAGGCTGAGAGAGGAGACTATGGCCTCCTGGACAGGTGCAGGCTGGGCTGGGACAAATGTGGGACTCTGGCATCGTGGACGGGTGGGACATCTAGAGAAGGCTGACTGAGGGCAAAAGAGCAGGCCCTGGGCTGCTGGCCGATGCTGCCCCCGTGTCTAGAAGCTCTGCCCCTTGCTGCACTGTGCCATGAAGAGGGGTAGGAGAGGGAGGAGACCCAAGTGAGGGTCAAGGGGAGGGAGATGGGGGTGGGGCCTGAGACAGACAGGAGGGGCAGGGGAGACAGGCTGGCAGAGAGTCTTGGGCAAAGAGAAGTGGAGGTGGACCCAGAGAGAAGAGACAGGAGAGTCACTGAGACAGAAAGCCCAACCCAGTGGGGGACAGACCAGAGCCCCACAGAGTGAAGGGAGAGACCCCAGCAGTGATGTGGAGGGAGGGCGGCAGGGGGGGCCGGGGTGCTAGAGAGTCAGACCAGCAGACTGACAGATGGAAGGGTGGGGGAGGAGGGAGAAGGGGTGAAGGAGAGGAGGGGAGAAGAAAGATGGGGTACAGACAGTGCAACCAACAGAGACCCAGAAAGCCAAAGACAGAGACCCAGAGAGACAGACACACAGCAGAGCGGGGTAGACCAGAAACGCAGATATGACAGGCATCAAGGGAGATCCAGGGAGGGGCAGGCCAGGAGGGAACTGGGAGAAAGAGAAAGACAGGGACAAGAACAGAGACCCCAAGGCCAAGGCAGAACCAGAGGGAGGGAGTGACAAGGAAGGCCACTGCTGCGGGCTGGGGTCAGCCACCATCCAGGACACCCCCACTCCCGTCTCAGGGGCTCCCACCCTCCACCTGCTCCCAGAACCCCTCCCATCTGCCCCTGCAGAGGAGTCCTGTTGTACCTGTCCTGCAAACCCGCCAGCAGGCTGCAGACCCCCAGGGGACTCAGTCTGCCTTCACCCTCATCCTGATCAGCCACACCTGCTTCCCCTCTCCCAGGGCCCTCAGCCTTCCAGGCTCAGAAGGCCTCTGGGTGGAGGCAGGGATGGGGGCTAGGAGGCTGGGTGAGCAGGCTTTGGGGCCCTGGGGAAGATAAGGGGCACCTTGCTGCCCACCCCCACCCTGGGGCCAGATCTGCCAGAAGAACTGGCTGGACAGCTCCAGGGATCAGGCCAGAGCTGGGGCCCGAGGCAGAGGCCCTGGCCCCCCACCCCCACAGGCCCTGCAGCCTCCAGAGCACCCAGCCTTCTACCTCCCTTTAGAGCACCCCCAGAGCCACTGCCTCAGTAGGAGGCACTGAAAAAGCCAGTCTGGGTGGGTGGGCACCTCCTGTCTTAATCCTCCCCCTGCACCAGCCCTGCTAGGAGGAGGACAAGATGAACTGTGACCTTCCTGGGTCTAGCAGACAGGAGTCCACCACGGCAGGGACCCCAGCCCTCAAAGCATTCTCACATGGAGTGAGGACATCACTCAAAATGTGAGAAGGTCAGTGAAATCAGCATTTTCCTCCCGAATCTCTGCCCTCAAACCTGAGCTAGGCTGCAGCCAGGGGGTCAGGGATGGGGAGGGCAGCTGAGGAGGGCTAAGGGAGCCTCCCATCCCCTCTGCCTTTTCCTCCCTCTTCCCCTACCCGCCCCACAGTGGGCCAGCTGTTCTCCAGCTGCCGTAAGCTCCCACCCTAGAAGTAGTCATGTTCTGGGGCAGCAGAGCGGGTAGGGATGGTATCTGCCTCCCCCACCTCCAGCCCAAGGACCCCGCAGGGACCCTGCTAAGCAGCCACACCCTGCCAGGCTGGGGAAGGATTCCCTCCTCCCTGGAACAGGGTCTCAATTTTTACAGGAGGAAGCAATTTGCAGAACCCACTAGGAGGGAGGTGGGGGCCCCTCCACTCTCTCCTTGCTTATTAATGTGTTTCCAATTTGGGAATCGAGGCTCTCTGCCCCTCCTCCCCACACTACTTGGGACAGGGGCTTTCTCAGGGAGCAGAGGAGGTTGGGATAGTCCCTCCAGGTGTCCTTCTGCAAAGCTCAACCGTTGTCACACCCCCTCTCCCTGAAGCAGTATAGGGGGTAGAAGGGTAGAGACTCAGCTCTCAAGTGGCCTGCAGGGAGAAAGCCCAGTTTCCAGACCTCCCTTCACCCCCTCCCTGAGACTGACTAGTCTCCTCATCTGGTCCTGGTCCCAGGGTGGGAAGCTCAGGTATCCAGTGGGAGACAGGCTAGGGAGGTCCCCGGGTTTCATGCCAGACTCCTGGTACTCTGGGTCACCCACTGGGCTCCCACCAGCCACTCAGTCAGTGCCCCCCATGAGAGCCTTGGTGTCATCTATAAACACACAGTCTTCCTCTGTGCCCCTCCTCTCGCTCGCACATACACAGTTGCATCACAGCCACTGTCCTGCACAGTCACTGTTACCTGCATCTCTCTCCTGTCAGGTTTTTAAAAAAATCTGTATTGTGATAAAATATGCCTGACATCAAGTTGACCATTTCAGCCATTTCTTTTTTTTTTTTTTTTTTTGAGATGGAGTTCTGCTCTTGTTACCCAGGCTGGAGTGCAATGGCGCGATCTCGGCTCACCGCAACCTCCGCCTCCTGGGTTCAGGCAATTCTCCTGCCTCAGCCTCCTGAGTAGTTGGGATTACAGGCACGCGCCACCACGCCCAGCTAATTTTTTGTATTTTTAGTAGAGACGGGGTTTCACCATGTTGACCAGAATGGTCTCGATCTCTTGACCTTGTGATCCACCCGCCTCGGCCTCCCAAAGTGCTGGGATTACAAGCGTGAGCCACCGCATTTTAGCCATTTCTAAGTGTACAATCGAGTGGCATTAAGTGCATTCCTTCTTCCTGTTTTTATCAGTGTCTTTTTCGCGGTCTTCCACATAGATGCCACACATGTCAGGGACCACAGGGCCCCAAACGCATCCCACAGAGCCTCCTACATGCCCTGCCTGGCACAGCCCTGGGGGTATCACCCACACTACCCGAGAGTCCCAAACACGCTTAGATAGTGACCACCCACCCACAGCGCCAGGATCAGTCACACCCCACAGTTTCTCTCACACACGGCATCGCTTTCAGGTGCTCAGTATCACCCACACGCCACACACTACATTCACGCTCAGCACACACATCGGATGGGGCCCACCTTGCTGGCACATACATCATGCTGACACGGAGTTGGTCATGTTGTTTTACTCACACATAGTGTCACACGTAAGCCACACACAGACAAACCTGAGGCCATCTCACATGTGGCGTCACAACATACAGGCCACAAGTGGTCACACCACGGCATAACACACCACACAGATCACCACTCGTCCAGCTTCTCACGCACAGGCACCCGCACGCACACATACACACAGCATCACACCAGCTCGGTGTCACTTGCACGCAGGTCACTTGAGCATCAGAGCCACGCCACTGTCATCCCCAGGCACACACAGATAGCTAGGCAGCTGGCTTCCTTCATTGGCATGTCCAGGGTGATGCCCTGGCACACACAGAACGTCCCCCATGCAGGTTCTCAGGTACACAGGCAGCGGCATGCCCGGACACATGAAGAGTCACTGGTTTCTCTTATGGGCGTGTATATCTGTCACACACACAAATGTCACAAAGTCACTGTTTCTCTCCTGCAGACACCCAGCCCCGCACAAGCCGCTCTGACCAGGGTTCGCTCCCACACACATCCAGCCCCACGTAAGGCAAGTCTCACCCACACAGAATGTCCCCCTACGGCTTCTCTTGCACACATCCAGCGTCACACACAGTTGCACTCTCATTTCCCTCTAACACTTCCTGCCCTTTCAGGCCTGGCAGGGAGCACAGGAAACAATCAGCACTCTAGGAAACCCCAAGGACTGAGGCTTTGGGGATATGCAGGGGGATGAACCTCTCTGGCCCTAGCCTCAACCTCCTGTGGGTTGGGGAAGACAGGCAGAGCCCTCTCCCCGGCAGGGTTCTCCCTGGAGGGAAGCAGCCCCTTCTGCAGACAGCCCAGGGCTAGCACAACACCAGGAGGGGAGGGGAGGGGAGGGGAGGGGAGGGAAAGGGAGGGAAGGCAGGGCAAGGCCACAGGGACAGGGCTGAGTGTGATCTGCTGACCTCCCCAGCTCTACCCAGAGGCAGATCCTCAGGGCCACCACTGAGACCCCCCCAGCTTCTACAGCCCCCATGTGGGAAGAAGAGGCTGTGACCTCCTAGCCCCTTCATAGAAAGCTGCAGCGTTTAGACCCCAGGGCTCCTCTCCTCATCCTGAACGGGGAGGAGGAAGAGGGCAGGACCAACAATTTCCACACTGAGTCCTGGGGCCCCCAGATGTGTGTGGGAGTGGGGCAGGGGGTTGGGCCACCCAAGTGGCCTCTGAGCATCCTTTGTGCCATCTAGCCCTGCTGCTAAAACCCACGACCACTTCAGAGGCAAGATCCCCCAATCCACCAAGCCTCCCTGTTCCTTGACACCTGCTGACTGCCACCTTTTCAGCCCTGTTCACCTGGCTGAGCTACTCCTCAGTCACCCCTTGGTTTGTCCTTGCCTTCTTCCTTGGGCCACTGGATCACTCACCCACCACTCCAGACCCCACCAGGTTCAGGTTCCATCATGGGAGAAGGAAGGCAAACTGGGAGACAGACTCTGGGAAGCACTCAGAGAAAAGGGACCTGAGAAGTCATTCATTCCAAGCAGGGAAACTGAGGCCCAAAGGGGCTTGCCAAGATGGCACAACTGGCTAAAGGTCCAGCTGGGACCAGATCCCTATTTCTTGATCTCCTCTCTTGAGATGTCTCCTCTGATTTTGATATTCCTTCAATTGGCAGAATGTGCCAGGGAGGGTGGGAGCAGGGCTCAGGACCCATGCGATGCTCCTGTACATACACTTAATACTCAGCTCTGTCCTGGCAACCACTGACCATTCTAATAAGCCATTCCCCAGCCCAGATGCGCTCATTAGCATTAATGATGGCTCCCTCCCTAGCGGGGTGGTGGAAGGCCCAAGAGCTTGGGACTCATACTGGCTCCTACCCTCTCCCTGAGGAGGGGCCATCCAGGGCCCCTGAAGTCACCCTTACTAGACAGCCTTGTCCTGGAAGATCTGTGCACTCCCTGCCCACTGGGTGAGCATAGACAGGGACCCAGAAGACCACAGAACCACATCCTTTAGGGTGTGCCCCTAGGAGAGAGGTCTTGGGGGGCAGGCTACAGGAGTCTAGAAGGGAGGGGACATAATTCCCCCAAATCTCCAACTTTGGCGGGGAGCCTTCCCTCCTTTTCCCAGGTGGTCCCAGCACTGGGGTGGAACATGTGTACAGAGAACCAGGCCACAAAAGACTGGCTACACAGAGCCGCCATGGGCACCAGCCCCTCTGAGCCATGTCCAGCCCCTACCCCTATACCCTGTTCTCCTGGACAACAAGTCCAGGCCTGACCTGGTTCTGCCCCTACCTGGAAAGAAGGAAAACACAGAAGGAGACAGCCCCTGAGAAGCCTGCCCCCAAGGCCTCTTTCTCCCTCCCTCACACTGAAAGAATCTCTCAGCCCTGGATCAGGGGCCCTCACCAGGAAAGTTGACAGAGCAGGGTCTCACTGACACTGCCCCAGGGCCCAGCTAGTCTGGAAAACAGACCCAGACCAGCGCCCCCAGCCCTCCCTCCCCTGGCAGGAATAAAGGGCATGACAGACAATGGAGGGGACCTGGGTAAGAAGCAGGGGACCAGCCACCCTTAAACTTTCTCAAGTCTAAACAAGGGCTCTGAGGAAGTGTGGCAAATAAAAGGCCCCAAATCCGGACCCCTCCGAGCCAAGCTCACAGAGCTCAGGGCTGGAACTCTGAACCCCTACCCTGACCAGGCGGCAGAACTGAAGGGAACATGAGTCCCTGCCTCTCAGGGGACATACGCCCGGGGCGCGCGGCTTTGCTCCCAGACACCCTCTACTACCCAGCGCAGCCGCAGGCACCGTGCGCAGAAACCGGCCTGGGCACGGGGAGGCCGGGCCCGAGGCCTGCGTGGAGCTGAGGCCGGGCGGGCTCCGAGAGCGCGCGGGCCGGGAGTCCAAAGGGCGGCGGGGCCCGGGATTGGGCGCCCCGGATATGAGCTCCCTGGTGGCAGGCAGGCCCTCCACACAGTGCGGCCCCCAGATCCCCGCCCGGACCCCCTAAGCGCGGACGGCGGGACAGGCGACGGCACGGGGTACATGGTCTCCCCGGCTTCCCCACCTCCCCCAGACCGACTCGTCCCAGTCGCGGGGAGGAGGGGGGGGAAGCCGGGGGGCGGGGCTTCCCGGAGAGATTTTCCCCCTTCCCTCTAAACTTCCCGGCACCCCATCCGGGGCTCCAGCTCCGGCTGGACAATAGCTCGGGGACCCAGTCCCCCTCGAGTGTCGCTCCCCCAGCCAGACCAGCCGACCAACCAAACCACCTCTCCCTAGCCGGGCCTCCTCCCGGCGTCCGCCCGGCTTACCTGGTCCGAGCTCGCGGGGGCGCTCCGGCCAGGCCGCTCCGCCGGGCCCGAGGGAGCCTCGAGGGGGGCCGGGGAAGGGGGGTCGTGGGGAGGGGGCTGGCCGGAATGTGCGGAATGAGCCGGGCTGGAGCGGGAGGCGCCGGGCGCGGAGGAGGGAGCGAGCGGGACGGAAAGTTTGTGTTGAGGAGCCGGGGCGGGGGTGGGGGCTGCGGGAAGGAGGGGGCGGGGCGCGCAGGGGGCGGTGCTGGCCGGGAAGGGCGGGGCCGTCCAGCCAGGCTTGGGCCGCCCACCCCGGGGCCTTGCGACCCGGCCACCCGGCCTGCGCGCCTGGACGCCCCGCTCCTCGCCCGCCCGTGCGGCGCTGCCTTCCTCCCCCAGCTCGCCGGGCCTCGCCCGGCTCCCGGGTACCCGCCGGAATTTGGGGCTCAAACCTGGGGCGGGGCTGAGGGCGGGGCTCCCGTCTCGTGGGCAGGGCTCCGGTCGGTGCCGGGGCCGTGGGTGCCGCGTCACGAGGAGCCCGGCGGAGCCGGAGCGCACGGGACCCGGGGCTCCGGGCCCCTCTACCCCAGTCTCGAGTTGCTGAGACGGAGCGCCCCTCCCGCTCGCGGGCCTGCCCCCAACTCCCGGGGCCCCAGACCCGGCTCCGCCCTGGCGGCTGCGTCCGCCCTGCCGGGACCCGGTTTGTCTGGTTCTCCCCGAGTGGCTCGTTTCTCGAATTTCTTCTCCCTTTCTCCCTCTTCCCCGACCTCCGGGGCCCTCCCTCTCGCCCTGGCTCCCTGGGCCCCCACGAGGGGCGTCTCGACGCTGCGCGGCCGCCGAGTTTCGGTAGGACCCGCGACGGGCGCGGGGAGGGGACGCGGGAGCCCTGGGGCCTGGGCGGGAGTGGGGCGGGAGTTGGGGCTCCCAGCCCGCGCCTCGGACTCCTGCCGCCGCCCTGTTATCCGCACGCGCTGAGGAATCACCGCTCCGCTTGGCCAAGGACGCGGCTTTATTGGGGTGCTTGGCCCTCGTCCCCCATCACCCACCCCCTCCTCCTAGCCTGCCCCAGCTCCTCGGAGCCCTAGCGCGGTCCCGGGGAGAGGGGAGGTTAAAACAACACTGACTACTGCTCCCGGACAGGAAGTGACTGGGGCGCGGGAGGAGGGGGGCGCCGCGGCGCAGGCGAGCTCCGAGACCAGATGTGCGGCTCCAGCTCCAGATGTTCTTCATCTCCGTCCTACCCGCCGTCTGTCCGGGCTCCTCCTGCCTCGGCCCGTGCCAGGTTGGGGAGCGGACGGAGGTCACCGAGAGGCAATGACGGGTCAGCCCCGACACAGGAGCAGTCCTCCGCGGGGGCATTGCTGGAAGGACCCTGCAAGCCTCCACTGAATCCTTTCCTCCACGCAGATGGGCTCTGGGGGCGCTGAGGGGCTGCTGGGGTCACTCGCAGGCCAGCTTCCCGTCGAAACTGGAGAGGGCGATGGCGAAGGCCTGCAGGGCGCACAGCGGGTACCGGTAGTCTAGGGTGAAGGCGTCCTCCGCCACGCGGCCGAACTGCAGCACGATATAGTCGGCTATGGACACAAGACAGGGGTGGGGGCGGCCCGAGACCTCCTTGGACCCCCATCCTGGCAGACAGTGTCCCCAACCTTGGGGGCAGTCTCTCCCTTGCCTTGGGGCTCCAACCCTCAGCCATCATCTCAGTTACTCAACACCCATCCCGTCTTCCTATCCCACTCCACACCAGCTCCATCTGGCTTCACAGTCACACTGTAAGCTCCTGGGGGCAGGGATCCTGCCTTGTCTGCTGCTGCCAAAGGTCATGCCGAGAGCCTGCACCTAATTAACTATAGGACCCTCTCAAATGTATCCAAGCCCAGAACTCTTCCTTCCCAACGTCTGCTGCTTCTGGGCACATTCTTCCCTCCTATCCCCAGCTCCGAAGTCCCACCGCTTGACTAGCCCCCTGGTCCCCTTCCTCAGCTTCACTGGACACCTCTCCCCTCTCTGGTCCGGGTTCCCAGCCCCAACCTCAGCACCTCCCCCAGCATCCACAGGAAGTTGCTAAAAATACCCCCAAACTCAGGTGGACCAGGCTCCACCAGAAACGTGATCTGGAGAGCAGTCCGACGGCCACAGGACAGGTGGCACTGGGGGCACATCCCTAGGATGCAGTTAGGGGTGGGGGGCTTGCTCAGGATTGGTCCAACCCTGGGAACCCAGAGACCTCTGGGAGATAGGCTTCTATCCCTAAACTTCCGCACCCTAGTGGGAAGGAAGCCTTTCCCCAAGGCTTGTAACAGGGACATCTTGTTTCCCTGACTCTTCCAGGGTAGTCCTTTGACCTCACTTGAGAGAAGACAGAGTAGGCACTCAAAAATGCTTAATATTCCCTGCCCCTAAAAGGCAGCCATCTTGAAGAGGTTAAGAGCATGGCCACTGGAAATCCAGACTGTCAGCTGTACCTCCTACTAGAATGTGACCGTGGACAAGTTGCTTAACCTCTCTGTGCCTGTTTTCTGCCAAATAGGGATAACAATGGCACTCTTCAGACAGGGATTTAATGATTCAGTATCTGTAAAATCCCAAGAACAGCGCTCTGCACATAGTAAGCACTGCGTTAAGTGTCGTGAAATAAATTTTGAGAGCCAGTGTCACTTCCTGGAGAAGGAGCTGAGAGACTTTGGGCAAAGGGCTGCCCTCTCGGAGCCTCAGCACCCTCTTTGATCACAGAGGGGTTAGGCTGTCAGTGGTTTTCAAACTCTAGGCGCTCAACCCTCCCTTCAACACGATCTTATCCAGAATGCTCTGCTCTGGCCAATGCTGGAATGGGAACCTGGAATGACGAGCCCCAAGACACCCACTTGGAATGTCTGAGGCTCCTGAGAGCACAATGTCAGTGCCACAGGAGAGCGTGACCTTGCAGCATGTCCCAGTTCCTGGGATAGAGGCTGGTGCGCGTGTGTGAGGGGGTGAGGGGAGCTTCAGTGAGGGTTGGCGTCCTGGGGGTGGCGGAGAAGAGCCAGGCCTTGGCTGGTACTCACGGTCATCAGCGTGGACAATCTGGAAGTTCTTGACTGAGGCCTGGGTGACCCGGCCTTGGAAGTTGAGGGTGTAGGAGCCGCTGTCGTCGTTCCAGACAGGTGGCTTGTTGTGCAGTTCGATGAGGCTCTCCAGTGTCTTGTTCTGCCAGCGCACCAGCAGGCCGTCGCTAGCCTGGGTTGCCCCAGGGGAGTAGACAGGGAGAGGACAGTTAGAGATGGCTGAGACGGCTCAGGACTGACCGGAGAAGGGGCCTGGCCGTTTATGCATGCTCTTGTATGTGTGTGCAGGGGTGCGGCCTGGACATCTCCATCCATTAGGGGATCTGAGAATAGGCTTGGCATTTGTGGTGTCCTTGTGGACAGGTGCACGTCCGTGAGGATGGGGCTTTGTCTTTGGGATGTCAAAGCGGAGGGCTGGAAAATGGCAAGGGGCATCTATCTGGCACATAGGCATTCCATGCCACTGGTACCCAAGCGGTCTTAGGAGACGGACACATGCCGGTACCTAATGGCAGGAGGAGCCGATCTCAGACCTACAAGGGGCACACAGTTGAGTTGGGGAGATGGACAGGTAAATTACAGTTAAGAGAAAGTGTACTTGGAGGAGAGTTTCTGAAAGGAACGAGCAGGGTCTGTACGATGTGCCCTTAAGATCTTGCTTTCCTGAGTTTCCTTGTTACCTGCTCACGTTCATGGATTAGAGTGAGTCCACTCAAGATCACCTCCTCCAAGAAGCCTTCCTGACCCCGCCCCCCCCCCAGCAATCTGATTTAGATGTCTCAGCTCTGAGCTTCCATGACACTTAGCTCTTACCATTCCTCCCACTGCACTGTAATTGGCAGAAGAGAGACCCAAAGCAGCAGTGGGCGTTTCTTACTGGGCCCAAATAAAGGCAGGAGGTGCTGCCTGGGGGATTTGTGTGTTTATTCCAGACATGGGAGGAGCAACTGTGGGGCCCACAGGCTGAGTGAACCCTGAACACTGAGCCTCCCATGGCTGGTTCCCTGCAGATCAGCCTGGGCTGTGACTTTCCAGCAGGGAAGGATGTGTGATCAGCTGACAGGGGTATTATCTTTCATTGTAAATGAGTAAAATGACCTCAGTCTTCTGTGAGGATGGGGCATGCAAGTCACCCAGAGTCTCTGAAATCCTGGACTCATTGGACCTGCAGTGCTAAAGAGCAGAGCACAGGACTGACACGTCTCTCCAGAACATTTCTCCATCTTAACCTGCGCCTCTCACACACACAAAACCACCTTTGCTTTTTAAAATAAAAGTCATGCCAACAGCAGTGGCTCACACCTGTAATCCCAACACTTTGAGAGGACGAGGCGAGAGGATCATGAGCCCAGGAGTTTGAGACCAGCCTGGGCAACAAAGTGAGACCCTAGCTCTCCAAAAAACTGGCCAGGTATGGTGGCATGTGCTTAGGGTCTCAGCTACATGAAAGGCTGAGGCTGAGGCAGGAAGGAGCTCTGTTTGAGGCCAGGAGGTCGAGGCTGTAGTGAGCCATGATCACACCACTGCACTCCAGCCTGGGCTACAGTAAGACCCAGTCACAAAAAAATAAAAAGCCGGGCACGGTGCCTCACGCCTATGATCCCAGCACTTTGGGAGGCCGAGGCAGGTGGATCACTTGAGGTCAGGAGTTCAAGACCAGCCTGGCCATCGTGGTGAAACCCCATCGCTACATAAAATACAAAAATTAGCTGGGTGTGGTGGTATGCACCTGTAATCCCAGCTACTCAGGAGGCTGAGGCAGGAGAATTTCTTAAACCCAGGAGATAGAGGTTGCAGTGAACTGTGATCACACCATTGCACTCCAGCCTGGGTGACAGAGGGAGACTCTATCTCAAAAACAAAAACAGGTCTTGTGACTCCTCTGCTCAAAACCCTGTTGTTGCTTCCCATTTCTCTCAGAGCAAAAATCAGTTTTGCAGGACCTGTCTACCCCTTACCCTCACTTCTCTGACTTCCTCTCCCTCTAGCCACACTGGCCACCTGGCAGTGCCTCCAACCCACGGGCCTCCTCCTGCCACAGGACCTTTGCACTGGCTCTTCCCTCTGCCCAGGTGCTCTTCCCCCAGTTACCTGCAGGCTCACTCCCTCACCCTCTCATTGAGGCCCACTCTGACAACCATATTTAATATTGAGTCTATACACACACTTGTCACCTCCCTTCCCCTGTTTGACTTTTTTTCTTTTTAAAAATTCTTTCTTTCTTTCTTTTTTTTTTTCCGGAGACAGAGTCTTACTCTGTCACCAGGCTGGAGTGCAGTTGGTGCGATCTCGGCTCACTGCAACCTCTGCCTCCCAGGTCCCGCTTCAAGCAGTTCTCCTGCCTCAGCCTCCCGAGTAGCTGGGATTACAGGCATGTGCCACCATGCCAAGCTAATTTTTGTATTTTTAGTAGAGATGGGGTTTTGCCATGTTGGGCAAGCTGGTCTCGAACTCCTGACCTAAGGTGATCTGCCCACCTTGGCCTTCCAAAGTGCTAGTATTACAGGAGTGAGCCACTGCACCTGGCCTGGAGTGCAGTGGTGCAGTCTTGGCTCACTGCAACCTCTACCTGCTGGCCTCAAGCAGTCCTCCCACCTCAGCCTTCCAAATAGCTGGGACTAGAGGTGTGCAGCCTGGGGTTTCACCATGTTGGCCAGGGTGGTCTTGAACTCCTGGCCTCAAGTGATCCACTGCACTGGCCTGACTTTCTTGCCCATAGCCTTACCACCTTCTAGAATGCTCCATAATTTATTTATTTATTACGATTATTGTCTACTGTGTCTCTCCTCCCACTAGAATGCCAGCTTCAGGGGGGCAGATCTGTGTTTTGTCCACTGATGTCTTCCAGGCACCTAGGATAATACTTGGTATTCAATATGTGTGGTCAATGAAGATATGAATGGATGTAATATATGAATTTGATATAAACTCCGAAAACAACCAAAAAGCCTATTGTGGTTTTTCAGTGAATTCAATTACAAAAAGCCCAAATCCATTCCACAGGTGGCCAGAATGAATTTGTGCTGGAGGGTGATGAATGTGCTCAGGGAATTGGCTATTTCCTAAGCTGAGCCCTGACTCAGAGAACAAGGCCCTCAGGCCAGGGACCAGGGAGGCGCAGGGCTCACATTTCGGGGCCGGATGGGAACCCTCTCGTTCTCCGCACTCATGCCAGGAATGATGACTGTCATGCGCCGGGGGCCTCGGAAGCCCAGCACGTTGGTTTCCTGGTAAGGAAACAGATGCCTGTGAGGTCGGACCCCGTAAGGGGAGCAGCCTGGCACAGGGGACAGGTGGAGTCCTCACATAGATCACAGCTGCCAGCTCCTGCCGAAGGCTCGCCACGTTAGTGCCGTACCCACGCTGTGGGTTCTGCCCGTTGTCAAAGACAGTGAAGCGGTTCCCCAGGAGATTGGACCTGCAAGCAGAGTAGAGCTTGGGGCGGGGATGAGAGGATCCTACATCCCTGCCCCAGACCCCTTCTATATAGCCAAGCAATTTAGAGAGCTTCCTACAAGGATGGGGTGTCTTAGGACTGAACAATTTCATGTCCCATGCCGCAGGCCTCCCCCTATGCAGAGGTCTTTTTAAATGCTGGCCCAACCCAGGACATGGTAGGCCAAGCCTGTAATCCCAGCACTTTGGGAGTCGTAGGAGGGAGGATCGCTTGAGTTCAGGAGTTTGAAACCAGCCTGGGCAACATGGCAGGCAACCCCACCTCTACAAAAAGTACCCCCCACCCACCCCCAAATTATCCAGGCATGGTGGCATATGCCTGTAGTCCCAGCTACTCAGGAGGCTAAGGCGAGAGGATCACTTGAGCCCAGGAGGTCGAGGCTGCAGTGAGCCGAGGCTGCGATCACATCACTGCACTCCAGCGTGGGCAACAGAGTCAGACCCTGTCTCCAAAAAAAAAAAAAAAAAAGGGCTGAATCTAAAAGGAGACTAGGCAGTGTTAAAATCTCAGCTCCATCTCTTACTTTTACTAGATGTGAGAGCTTAGGCAAGGTACTTAAACTCTCTAAGCCCCAACTTCCCCATCTATAAAATGGGCTGAGTAACAGCATTTCCCTCATTTAGACAATAAGGATTGAATGCGTGAAGTGACTTAGAATTACACCTGACACGTAAATCGGCCTTATAAAAGTCTTGTTAAATACATAAATTTATTTTTGAGACAGAGTCTTGCTCTGTCACCCAGGCTGGAGTGCAGTGGCATGATCTCAGCTCACTGCAACCTCCACCTCTTAGGTTCAAGAGATTCGCCCACCTGTGTCTTCCAGATGGCTGGGACTCCAGGCATGTGCCACCATGCCTGGCTAATTTTTGGATTTTTAGTAGAGATGGGATTTCACCATGTTGGCCACGCTGGCCTTGAACTCCTGACCTCAAGTGACCCACCAGCCTTGGCCTCCCAAAGTGCTGGGATTACAGGCGTAAGCCACCGTGCCCGGCCTAAATACATAAATTTAAGAAATAAGGCCTTCCTTGAGCATCCACTTCCCCAGCTCTCAGATCTGTGGTATAGATTAGATGAGGTGTACGGGAAGAAGGCACAGAGTAGTGCTGAATATGTGTTCATTCATTTGCTCAGTAAATACTTGTTGAGTAGCTAATACGTGTTCAGTGTTAGGAATTGAGCCATAAACAGGACAGGCCCGGTGCCTGCCCTCGTGGAACTTATGCCCTGCTCCAAGTGAGGCCCTGGGCCAGCAGCAGTGTGGGCATCACCTGGGAGCTCATTAAAAATGTAGACTTCCAGGCTCACCCCACACACTGAACCATTTTAGCAAGCTCCCCAAATGATCTGTGTACCTCAAAGTGAGAGGCCCTGGGCTAGGGGACATTTCCAGGATGCCCAATATGGTGGGTGCTCTGCCAGGCACAGCAGGACAGAGATGACTGGCTATGGCCTTCTTGCTGACCCAAGTCCCTCCAGCCCCAGGAAGCCCAGCCCCACCTCAGTTTCCCGATGAAATTCTCCCCGCCTCTGGATAGGTTGGTAGGGTCGCTGGAAATGAGGTAATTGGCTGTCTTGCTTCGTTTTCGTTTCCTGCCAGCCAAAAGGAACACCTGGGGTAAAGGGGAGACAGGTGAGAGGGCGGGAAGAGAAGGTGGGAAAGGATGGAGGTGAGCTTCTGGGAGAAAGCAGGCCCTTTTGTCCCCTGGCCCCCATCCCAGGCCCCTCCTCTGCTGCCGCTCCGCACCCACCTTCTTCTCCGTGTCCAAGTGCAGGAAGTAGGACGGATACATGCCTCGATCCATGCCCTTCTTGTCCCGGGTCAGCCGGCAGCGCACTGTGCGGCCCTGGGGGGCAGGCTGGAGCACAAACTCCCGGGGTTCGTCTACCTCCACGGGGGGAGATGGTGCCCTCTCCTCCTTCTGGGTGGGGGCAGAGGGTATGTCAGCCCCAGAGCACCAGCTCCCCCACCCCCAGCAGGTCCCAGTGCTGGGACACTGGCAGCCTGGCAAGACAACTCACTGCTTTCTGTGTGCAGAGAGAACAGAGAAGCTGGCTAGAGCAGGGCTGCATCCCTGGAGGCTGGGATGCCTCTGCCCCTCACACTCCCTGACAACCCAGCACGGCCAAGTTAGGAGGCTCTGGGGAGCTATATGACTTATTTTTATTCTGCTTAGCTTGTGGTGAGGAGTACACACTTGGGAGCCAGATTGTCCAGGTTCGGATCCTTGTTACACCATTAACTGTCAGATCACCATGCGACTCAGTTTTCTCATCTGAGAAGTGAGAACGGTAGGGGTGGATACCTGGGACAACCTTACCTATGTATTTAACAAACTTTTGCATAAATTCTACCAGGGTGCCATAGTTCCACGTACTTTCCGCATATTAACTCATTTCATCCTCATACCACCCCACTGCGGTAGTCATCCCCATTGTGCAGACGAAGAAGCTGAGGCTTATAGAAGGTAAGTCACTTCCCAAGTTCACGTAACTAGTCAGAGGTGGAGCTGGGGCATGAGTCCAGTCCAATCTCCTATGAGATCCAGAGCTTTTAGAAAGACCTTCCCTCGGCCAAGCAGGTGGCTGATGCCTGTAATCCCAGCACTTTGGGAAGTTGAGGCAGGCAGATCACAAGGTCAAGAGATCAAGACCATCCTGGCCAACATAGTGAAGCCCTGTCTCAACTAAAAATACAAAAATCAACTGGGTGTGGTGCGCACCTGTAATCCCAGCTACTTAGGAGGCTAAGGCTGGAGAATTGCTTGAACCTGAGAGGTGGATATTGCAGTGAGCTGAGATGGTGCCACTGCACTCCAGCCTGGCAACAGAGTGAGACTCCGTCTCAAAAAAAAAAAAAAAAAAAAAAAAAACCTTCCGTCCTTTACATACTGTCTCAGGTAGTGAAGTGGGGCTGACAGAATGGACTGCTGTGTTCTAAGCACTAGGGAAGTGTTAGTTACTACTGTTATTGTTAGCATATAGTAAATAATGAATATCGCAGTCAAAATGATATTCATTATCATAAGACGGCACCCAGTGATCCTTGTCTCCTGGTATTTGTGCCTTCATGTAGTCTCCTCCCACTGAGTACCAGGGTTGGTCCCTGTGACCAGTAGAATATGGCAGAAGTGATGGTGGGCCACTTCCAAGGTTAGGTCATAAAATAGATTGTGGCTTCTACATGGCTCTCTGTCTCCTGGGCTTTGGGAGAAGTTGGCTGTCATGTCATAAGAACACTCAAGCAGCCCCCAGGAGAGGTCCTGGTAGGAAGGAACTGAGATCTTCAGCTAGCACCCACCCCAGGAAGCTATTTTAAAATTGGATCCTTCATTTCCAGTGAAGCCTTCAGAATGACAGCAGCCCCAGCTGATACTCTGATTGCAACTTCATCAGAGACCCTGAGCCAGAACTACTCTGCTAAGCCACTCCTAGATTTCTGACTCTAAGAATAAGAAAGTAAATGTTGTTTTTAGATACTCAGTTTGGGGTGATTTGTTACACAGCAATGCATAGCTAATACATGAATGAATATGTAAGCTCACTTTGCTCACTGAGAAACTCCTAGGAACAATTTGGTGACATAAAGCCCTAGAGTGGCCTGGTGACCCCACAACAGCCCCTTCTGTTCTCACAAACCTGGTACCCTTTGTTCTCATGTTCTATCCCTCATAGGAAGGGAGCCAAGAGTCTAAGCCCAACTTTCCAACAGGAGCAAGCATGGACTGCCAGCCTGGGTGTGTGCATTTGAGGGTCCAGTGCTATTTGGGAGCCAGAAAGAAGGCCTGATGTGCTGTAGTTGGCCTTTTTTTTCTTTTTTCTTTCTTTTTTTTTTTTTTTTTGAGACAGAGTTTCGCTCCTGTTACCCAGGCTGGAGTGTAACGGTGCGATGTCGGCTCACCGCAACCTCCGTCTCCTGGGTTCAGGCAATTCTCCTGCCTCAGCCTCCTGAGTAGCTGGGATTACAGGCACGCACCACCATGCCCAGCTGATTTTTTGTATTTTTAGTAGAGACGGAGTTTCACCATGTTGACCAGGATGGTCTTGATCTCTTGACCTCGTGATCCACCAGCCTCGGCCTCCCAAAGTGCTGGGATTACAGGTGTGAGCCTCCATGCCCAGGCCATTTTTTTTTTTTTTTTTGAGATGGAGTCTCGCTCTGTCACCCAGGGTGGGGTGCAGTGGCACGATCTCGGCTCACCGCAACCTCCACTGCCTGGGTCCAAGCGATTCTCCTGCCTTATCCTCCCAAGTAGCTGGGTCTACAGGTGCACATCGCCACACTCTGCTAATTTTTGTATTTTGAGTAGAGATGGAGCATATGAGCCATCAGCTCAGGGACAGGTGACCAGCCATTCTCCACTCTAGGCTATTCCAGAAGAAGCTTGGGAAATAGATTATGTTTGGAACGCAAGACGGAGAAAGCCAGAGCTTATTCAAACACTTCAGCAGCTGCGAATTTCAAGAGCCTACTGTACCGCAGGCTGCTCTGTCGTTATATTCCCCCTGGGAGACAGTAAACTGGCCTTTCAGATTGTACATCAGCATCTGGTGATCTCGGTTAATGTGAATCAGTCCCCCCAAACCTGAACCCTCCCGCACAAACTAATAGACCTACAAAGCTAAAACCCAGGCCCCGTCCTCACGGTGCTCTCCCCAGTGGGGGAAACCTGTTCCTCCAAGACTTTCATTACTTCCTCTCAGTTGGACCTCCCTCTCCTGCTTACTCCAGCTTTCGTGTGTTGGCACCTGAGTCCTGTTTGCGAGCAGGGGCAATATTCAAAATATGTAACAACCTGTTCGAGATGCCCACTGGCAAGCTTGGAGGAGGAACCCGGAGGCCCCTGATGGGCAGTGTTAATTCTTTCATTGCTGGAGTATTTAGTCGCTGGGAGGTTGGGAAGTCCTGGGTGGGGTGGGTGAAAGTGCCTAGGGAGCTCAGGGCAGTAGGGTAGAAACATTTTTTTTTTTTTTTTTTTGAGACGGAGTTTCACTCTTGTTACCCAGGCTGGAGTGCAATGGCTCGATCTCGGCTCACCGCAACCTCCGCCTCCTGGGTTCAGGCAATTCTCCTGCCTCAGCCTCCTGAGTAGCTGGGATTATAGGCACGCGCCACCATGCCCACCTAATTTTTTGTATTTTTAGTAGAGATGGGGTTTCACCATGTTGACCAGGATGGTCTTGACCTCGTGATCCACCCGCCTCGGCCTCCCAAAGTGCTGGGATTACAGGCTTGAGCCACCGAGGGTAGAAACATTTTAACAACTGGTGCAGCTAACAGTCAGTCAGTCAGTCCTCATATGCCTCTCTGCCTATGTGCTCCCTAGCACGGAAAATGTAGGGGTGTGGGCATCCCTGGCTCTCTGATGGTTACGCTGCAGAGGGGAGGCCTCAGAGAGCCCAGATGACATAAAGCCCTTGCGTGGCCAGTCCCAGCCTGATGACCCCACGAACGCCTCCTCTGTTTGCGCAAACCTGGTTCCCTTTGTCCTCACATCCTATCACGAGAGGGGGAGCCAAGGTTCGAACCTCAAGGGACTCCAAGGCCCCACCCTCTAGGTTCCCAGGTCCGGGCCCCTGCCTCTGCTTCCTGAAGGGACCTCAGCCCCCTGTCCCGCTGCGCCCCAACCTTTTTGCCTTTTCCTTTGGCTTTGCCCTTTTGATTGGTGTTCTTTGTCACCGTAGCTGCCTTGTCCTCCTCTTCTTCCTCCTTTCTCTCGCCTTTGGGAGTGCCTGGGCACAGAGCGGGAAACAAGGCTGTGAATGCCTCACCCTGGTTTGCACCCATGTCTCACTTGGATGCTCCCCACAACCACAAGATGGTCAACCCCATGTTATTATTAGAGCACAGAAAGGCTCAGACACCTACCTGAGACCACACAGCTATCAAAGCGAGGATGAAGATGCCCCGCACGCTGTCTTACTCTAGACCCCACAGCTCCTTACCTGGCACTGTCCCATATGATGCAAGGACCTGCCAGCTCCCCGCCCCCAGGACCACCTCAAGATGTCACCACACCAGACGCCCTTGCCACCCACCTTTCTTCTTCAGAGCTTTCTTGGCAGGACTGCCTTCCCCAACCAGAAACAGGGCTGCTGGGCTCTTTCTGGCACTGGCTGGGCTCCCTGAGGGGTCCTTGTCCGCCTCCCCAGACCCTGCATTGTGGATGTGAAAGCGTCACAACCCCCACCGCAGCTAGAGTCCCCTGTTTCTCCCTGAGCTGCGCTCACCTTTCTTCTTAGTCTTTCTTATCTTGGTCCCCTCCTCTGCTGGGGCTTCTTTATTCCTAGTGCGCAGAGGTTTCGGTGGGGGGTCAGGGCTTCCCAGGTCTCCTGGAAATGGAAGATGGGGGTCAGGCAGAGACGGTGTCTACTGGGGCTGAAGGCTGCCTTCCGACCCTCTCTCCTCCCTGTAGTCCCCAGAGAGGCTGAAGGCTTGACAGGGGCCCAGAGTCTGCCTTCTTCTGCTTTTTTTTTTTTTTTTTTTTTTTTTTTTTCCTGAGATAGTCTTGCTCTGTTGCCTAGGCTGGAGTGCAGTGGCAGGATCTCCACTCACTGCAACGTCTGCCTCCTGGGTTCAAGTAATTCTTGTGCCTCAGCCTCCCAAGTAGCTGGGACTACAGGTGCTGCCACCACACCCGGCTAACTTTTGTATTGACTTCTGCTCGTCTTGGTTTTTCTTTCCCTGAGTCCAAAAAAGCTGTGGACTAAGACCAGGAGCTTAACAAGCAGTTCTTGAATGCATAAACACCAGGCCTTCTAACCGAGCCTCCAAATCCTGCCTTTTGTCCCGTGTCCTCCAGGAATCCTTCTCTGGTCACCGCTACAGAGTGTGCTCTCCCGGCCTCGGAGGCCCAAGGTCCCAGCTCTAGGCCAGGCTGCTGGTATCTATCAGGTAAGTTACCCAGGACAGGATGCCATCACAGCACTGACTCACTGATTTCTTTTTACTGTAATCACTTGACACTTTTATAAAAATGATAACAATTTCCATTGAGTTAAAACAAAAACTAAACAAAAAAAAAAACACAAAGAAAACTAGAATCCTGTCTGGGCGCAGTGGCTCACACCTGTAATCTCAGCCCTTTGGGAGGCTGAATTGGGTGGATCACCTGAGGTTGGGAGTTCGAGACCAGCCTGCCCAACATGGAGAAACCCTGTCTCTACTAAAAATACAAAATTAGCCAGGCGTGGTGGCGTGTGCCTGTAATTCCAGCTACTTGGGAGGCTGAGGCAGGAGAATCGCTTGAACCGGGGAGATGGAGGTTTTGGTGAGCCGAGATTGCACCGCTGCACTCGAGCCTGGGCAACAGAGGCAACATTTTGTTTCAAAAAGAAAAGAAAACAAAACAAAAAACTAGAATCCTCTGTCCTCCCCTGGCTCACAGAGCACAAGGGGCAGGGGCCGTGGGGCATATATTGGTCTATGTCCTTAAGGACCATCCGGGGGAAGAAACCCTCAGAGGAAAAACCCTCCTGTACCAGCTCTGGGTTTGTTTTGAGGCCTCGACCACTGTGTCTCAGTGAGATGCCAAGCCCCAACCCCCAAGGACAGGGCTGTTCCGCTCCCATGTGGGCTCTCTCAGCACCCACCCCTTAAGCCCTGGGCCTTGGCCCTCCTCTCCTTCAGGTCCGCGGAGCTCTTCTCTTTCAGAGGCTTCTTGGGAGGCAGAAGGATTTTCTTTTTCTTTTCCTCTGCCTCCTCTTCCTCATCCTCCTCATCCTCCTCTTCCTCCTCCTCCTCTGTAGGTAGAAACTCTTCATAATGGGGGTTTGATCGGGGCCCTCCTTATCTGGGGAGCCCAGTCCCTCCAGCCTGCTGGGAAGTGGTGCATGGGCAACAGGAGGGGAGCCTGCCCTTCTGAAACAAGAACAGGAGACCTGGCACCTTCCCAGAAGAGTGAGGGTGACTGGCAGCCTTCAGGGTCTGCAAGTCAGGGGAGTGGCTAGGGTTGTTGGAATCCTGTCCTGGAGAAATGGCCTCCCTCTCCCTCCCTGCCACCCTCCTCCCCTTACACACTCCCCTCGCCCCTTCTCCCTGCACCCACTCTGCTTCTCCCTGACCTTGTCTGTTTCTCATCTTGAGTCAGACCCATCGGGGCCACTCCTGGCTCCTAACTGCCGCTTAAGGCAAAACCCTTAACCCCTCTCTGACTCAGTTTCTCCAACTGTACAATGGGGTGGGGGGAACAAGAGAATCACCCTCTCGTAGTTGGTGCTTAGCACAATACCTGGCTCAAAGACAAGGCCAGAGAAGTGGGGGCTGTTTGGCTACAGCTGTTTTCTACCTCTCGGGGTCGTCCTGTCCAGCCAGCCCCTTCTCCCCTTGGCTCCACCGCCCCCTCACCCGCGTCTCCAGGGCCCTCTCTCACCGTCCTCCGCGTCTGGGGCACGGGCTACCAGAAAGGTTTCCCGGGGGTCTCGCTTCTTGGCCTCGGGGTCCCTGAGGAACCTGGCGTAGACCGTCTGCGGCGCCCGGGCCTCGGCTGGGTCCGGGGAAGGCTCCTCCCGCGGCCTCCCCCTTCGCCCCGCTGAGCCGAGATGCGGGGTTCAGATGGGGTCCCACCCGCGGGTCCGCGAGGCCGCGCCTCTACCAGCTACCTACCCCCCAGCCTGGGCATGCCCCCTCGGGCTCCTCACCCTAGGGGGTCTCCCCTGGGCCCCTTCCACTTTCAACACTCCTCCCCGGCTTCCACTCAGCCTCCCGCCCCTTCTACCCCACCAGCTGCCAGCTCCCAACCCCATTCGTCGTCCCCTTCTCCCCTGGACCCCGCGCGGGCCCTCAGGCCCCTCCCACCCGCGGCCCGCACCCTGGGGGTCCGCCCCCCGCTCCACACCCCGCACCCCGCCCACCTCCGGGCTTCCGGGGCTTGGATCCCGTGGGGCAGGGGGATTCGGGGGCCTCCGTCCTCTTCTTCCTTGGCCTCTGTGCCGGGGCGGGTCGCTGCGGAAGGGGGGTCAAGAGGAGGACGAAGAAGGAAAGGGGGGTTCTGAGGCTGCCCATCCCCCTCTAATCCCTTGAGCTGCCAGAAATAACCGCAGATTATCCGGGGGGAGCTGCAGCCCCCTTCCTGGAGTGAGGAAGGATGACCCCATCCGTGCATCGCGGCCCATCCAATGCTCCAAAGTCCCGGTACCTCCCCTGGAAACCCCAAGCCCCCGCACAGCCCTTTCTCCCCACAAATCTTCAGACATGCAACCCCTAGACCCTGCTGAGGGGGACCTGTCCCGCCCCTAGACCCGCTACTCTGCGTGGGTTTCCGCACAGTTGGGACGTCTTTCTGCTTCCTTTCCAAGTGGGGTGGCATACCTGCTTGGGGCGCCGCTGGGCCTCCGGGCTCAGGCTTTCTTCTTCATGCCCACTGAGGGTAGCAAAGGGATCAGCCTGTCTCCCGTCCCCTCCCTCCCCATCCCACCTATCCCTTCCATCTAAGCCCCCCAGGGTTCAAGTACCCCAAAATGGGGGCCCTCCAGACCTGTCAGAGGCCCACACCTCTCGGAGGGTTTCATTCTGCAGAGGCATGGTGCCTTCACCTATCCGCGCCCCTTTCTCTGCAGGTCTAGGAGCCTCCCTCCCGACTCCTGCTAATCCCGGCTCAACCTCACCCCTCCTCCTCCTGCTCAAGCAGTGGTGGAGGCCTGGCCGCGCTGTGGGAGGTGCTACATCCCGCTGGGCCCAGGCCACTGCGGGAAGAATCTCAACTCCAGTTCTTCCCAGACCCCCAGCAGCCTGCAGGATGGCCACCAGTTCCACCTGCCCCCAGAAGTCCCCAGAAGCTTGGGATGAGAGGGACCGATTGGTCATTTGTCAGTGGGATGTGGGAAGAAAACATTAGACTGTATCGTATTTATCTTGTATTTATCTTGATTTCTTTTTTTTTTTTTTTTTTTTTTTTTTTTGAGACGGAGTTTCGCCCTTGTTACCCAGGCTGGAGTGCAATGGCGCGATCTCGGCTCACCGCAACCTCCGCCTCCTGGGTTCAAGCAATTCTCCTGCCTCAGCCTCCTGAGTAGCTGGGATGACAGGCACGCGCCACCATGTCCAGCTAATTTTTCGTATTTTTAGTAGAGACGGGGTTTCACCATGTTGACCAGGATGGTCTCGATCTCTTGACCTCGTGATCCACCCGCCTCGGCCTCCCAAAGTGCTGAGATTACAGGCTTGAGCCACCGTGCCCGGCTATCTTTATTTCTTACAAAAAATAAGAACCAGGGCCGGGAGCAGTGACTCACGCCTGTAATCCCAGCACTTTGGGAGGCTGAGGCAGGTGGATCATTTGAAGTCAGGACTTCCAGACCAGTCTGGCCAGCACAGTGAAACCCTGTCTCCACCAAAAATTCAAAAATTAGCCAGGCGTCTTGGTGGCCACCTGTAGTCCCAGCTACATGGGAGGCTGAGGAAGGAGTATTGCTTGAACCCGGGAGACAGAGGCTGCAGTGAGCCCAGATCCTACCACTGCACTCCAGCCTGGGTGACAGAGCAAGACTCCAACTCAAAAAGTAAAAATAGATAAATAAGAACTAGGATTTACAAATATTTAATATATGGTTGACAAAAATGTATGTAACTTATGAAGAATATGTCTGTATTGGAGGTATACACTTAACTCTTCCTTTTTTACTGACAGGGGACATGCTTTTTTTGTTTTTTTGAGACAGAATTTTGCTCTTGTCACCCAGGTTGGAGTGCAGTTATGTGATCCTGGCTCACTGCAATCTCTGCCGCCTGAGTACAAGTAATTCTTGCTCCTCAGCCTCCTGAGTAACTGGGATTACAGGCGCCTGACACCATGCCTGGATAATTTATGCATTTTTATTTTTTATTTTATTTTACTTATTTATTTTTTTGAGACACGGTTTCACTCTGTCTCCCAGGCTCGAGTTCAGTGGCATGATCTTGACTCATTACAACCTCTGCCTCCTGGGTTCAAGCGATTCTCCAGCCTCAACCTCCCAAATTGCTTGTGCCACCATGCCTGGCTTTTTTTTTTTTTTTTCTTTTTGAGACAGAGTCTCGCTCTGAGTGCAGTGGTGCAATCTTGGCTCACTGCAATCTCGGCTCACTGCAGTCTCCACCTCCCCATTTCAAGTGATTCTCCTGCCTCAGCCTCCCGAGTAGCTGGGGCTACAGGCACGTGCCCAGCTAATTTTTGTATTGTTTTGTGGAGACGGGGTTTTACCATGATGGCCAAGACGGTCTCAAACTCCTAACCTCATGTGATTCTCCTGCCTCAGCCTCCCAAAGTGCTGGGATTACAGTCCTGAGCCACCGCACCTGGCCTGGACATTTTATTTTTAAAAGCTTGGAGACCAGGGATAGAGTGTTGATATGATTAATGTCATGGGAGAAATTTGGTTAAATGCTGAGAAAGCTCAGAAGAGGGGCCCAATCAGAGGTCCCAGAAGCTTCCAGAAGACTGATCTAAAACTTGAAAGATGGGTAGAAATTACACATACAAAAACGAAAAAAAAAGATAGGATGCAGCCAGATGTGGTGGCTCACACCTGTAATCCCAGCACTTTGGGAGGCCGAGGCAGATGGATCACTGAGGTCAGGAGTTCGAGACCAGCATGGCCAACATGGTGAAAACCCATCTCTACTAAAAATACAAAAATTAGCGGGGCATGGTGGCATGTGCCTATAGTCCCAGCTACTCAAGAGGCTGAGGCAGGAGAATCACTTGAACCCCAGGCCACTAGAGGTTGCAGTGAGCTGAGATCATAGCACTGCACTCCAGCCTGGGCCACAGAAAGAGACTCCAACTCAAAAAAGAGAGAGAAAAAAAGAAAGAAAACAGGATAGGCTACCAGAAAAGGGAACAGCAAAACAAATGTCTGGAGGTTGGAAATGGCCTGGTGGGAGAAAGCCATCTCAGACCTGGGTCAGCCCTGAGTCCAAGCCCTGAGCCCTGCCACAGAAGAGCTGAACACTGTGGGTGAGTTACTTGGGTGAGAGTCTGAAGCTCCTTTTCCTCATTTGTAAAATGGATTATTATTTATTTATTTATTTTTTTTTTTTGAGACAGATTTTTGCTCTTGTTGCTCAGGCTGGAGTGCAATGGCACAATCTCGGCTCACCACAACCTCTGCCTCCCGGGTTCAAGCAATTCTCCTGCCTCAGCCTCCTGAGTAACTGGGACTACAGGCACCTGCCACCATGCCCTGCTAATTTTTTGTATTTTTAGTAGAGACTGGGTTTCACCATGTTGGCCAGGCTGATCTTGAACTCCTGACCTCAGGTGATCCACCTGCCTTGGCCTCCCAAAGTGCCGGGATTACGGGTGTAACCCAGTGTGCACAGCTATAAAATGGATTAAAAAAAACCCAAAAACCAGATTGGATAGTAGTACCAATTGGTTAGTGAGACTGTGCAGATTTTTACATTTTATTTTTATTTATTTATTTTAGAGATAGGGTTTCATTTTGTTGCCCAGGCTGGAGTACAGTGGTGTGATCATAGTTCACTGCAGCCTCAAACTCCTGGATTTAAGTGATCCTCCTGTCTCAGCCTCCCAAGTAGCAGAAACAACACATGTGCACAACCCCATGCCCAGCGAATGTGCAGATTAAATGAGATGATAGATGGAAAGTTGCACACAGTGAGCATTCAATAATTGGTCACTGGCAAAGCATAGTGGCTCATGCCTATAATCCCAGCACTTCGGGAGGCTGAGACAAGTGGATTGCTTGAGCTCAGGAGTTTGAAGCTGCCATGAACTATGATCCTGCCACTGCACTCCAGGCTGGGCAATAGAGCCAGATCCTATCTGTAAAAAAAAAAAAAAAAAGAAAAAAGAAAAGAAAAGAAAGAAAAAAATAGGCTGGGTGCTGTGGCCATGCCTGTAATCCTAGCACTTTGGGAGGCCGAGGTGGGTGGATCACAAGGTCAGGAGATTGAGACCATCCTGGCTAACGTGGTGAAACCCTGTCTCTACTAAAAATACAAAAAATTACCTGGACACGGTGGTGGGTGCCTATAGTCTCAACTACTCAGGAGGCTGAGGCGGGAGAATCACTTGAACCCAGGAGGTGGAGGTTGCAGTGAGCCGAGATCACACCACCGTACTCCTGAGGGACAGAGCGAGACTTCGCCTAAAAAAAAAAAAAAAAAAAAAACAAAATTGGTCATTGTGTGCCTCTTTTTAGAGCACTTCCACCACACAACTTGACACATGATGGAGGTTGAATTTTTTTTTTGGAAGACTAGATCAGCCAAGCACGATGGCTCATGCCTGAAATCCCAGCACTTTGGGAGGCCAAGGCAGGCGGATCATGAGGTCAGGAGTTTGAGAACAGCCTGGCAAACATGGTGAAACCCCGTCTCTACTAAAAAAAAATACAAAATTAGCTGAGTGTGGTGTCACACACCTGTAGTCCCAGCTACTCGGGAGGATGAGGCAGGAGAATCGCTTGTACCTGGGAGGCAGAGGTCGCAGTAAGCAGAGATGGTGCCACTGCACTCCAGCCTGGGCGACAGAGCAAGACTCCTTCTCAAAAAAAAAAAAAAAAAAGGAAAAGAAAAATCTTGTGAAGACAGGATCTTGCTGTCCCCCAAGCTGAAGTGCAGTGGCCTGATCATAGCTTATTACAGCCTCAAACTCCCAGGCTCAAGTGATCCTCCAGCCTCAGCCTTCTGAGTGGCTAGGACTATAGGCATTCCACACTGTGCCCAGCTATAGAGATGAGGTCTTGTTATGTTGCCCAGGCTGGTCTCCAACGCCTGGCTTCGAGCAATCCTCTCCTCTTGGCCTCCCATAGTGTTGGGATTATAGACATGAGCCACCATGCCCAGCCTGAGGTTCAGTTTTTTAAATGAGTTCATTTTTTTTCATTTGATTCTCATAGGAGTCCAATGAGATAGACAGAGTCGAGATTAATATCTCCACTTTACAGGTAGAGACGCTGAGGCTGAGGGAGGTGAAGTGATTCGCCCGTCAGCCAGACGGTAAAGTCGCTGAGCCACGGCTGGAATCCAGAGCTGACTTCTGTCGGGACTGTTGCTCCTAACCCTGGCATATTTTTTATGGTCACAAGATGGAGTTTGAATGGCACAGTCATGCTTTTTGTCTTTCTTCACTTCCTTGGTCCATTTGATATGCATTTACCATAATTAACCTTTCTAAAATACGGCATCTTCGTTTGCCACCTGTGTTCCAAAACATTCATTGGCTCCCTGCTGCCTAAGGATTAAGTTTAAATGTGTTGGGTTGGCATTCAAGGCTCTCCTTGACCTGGCCTCAGTCTCACTTTCTAACCATGGGGTTATCCCAAGCTACACTCTTCATCCGGCCACACAGGTTTCCTTACTGCCTTTACACTGCTGTCCTCCATGGAGTTGCTCAGGCTGTCCCCTCCTGGAATCCCCTCCCTATTCCAAGAAACCTATCCAACTCCAAACGGCCCTCAAGTCGCCACTTCGGAGAGTCAGTCCTCACTTGGCTCTGATTGTATAATAATAACAGCATTTCTTGTCCACCAACTGTGGCTTGCTCCCATTCTTACTCCACCCTCACAATAATATTTATGAGACAGACATTAACACCCTGATACGGGCCGGGTACAGTGGCTCACGCCTGTAATCCCAGCACTTTGGGAGGCCGAGGCGGGCAGATCACAAGGTCAGGAGTTAGAGAACAGCCTGACCAACAGGGTGAAACCCCATCTCTACTAAAAAACAATACAAAAATTAGCTGGACATGGTGACATGCGCCTGTAATCCCAGCTATTTAGGAGGCTGGGGCAGGAGAATCGCTTGAACCCGGAAGGTGGAGGTTGCAGTGAGCCAGGAGCAGTGGCTCATGCCCGTAATCCCAGCACTTTGGGAGGATCACTTGAGCCCAGGAGTTCAAGGCTAGCCTGAGCAACATAGTGAGACCCTGTTACTACAAAAAATTAAAAATTAGCTGAATAATGTGTTACATGCCTGAGGTCCCAGCTACTTAGGAGTCTGAGGCAGGAGGATGACTTGAGACCAGGAGCAGAGGCTGCAGTGAGCCAACATCGCACCACGGCACTCCAGCCGCGACGGAGTGAGACCCTGTCTCAAAAACAAAACCAACCAACCAACCGACCAAACAAAACCACCCTGATATTAAAGGCAAGGAAACTGACAGCTGAGTGTCAGTCAACAAATATTTCCTGAGCACCTTTTGTGTGCCAAGCGCTACGCTAAGTAATGGTCGTACAGAGATGAACAAAACGATGTGGTTCCTGCCCTCGTGGAGCTTACATGCTTGAGAGAGAGACAGATAGTAGAGACATAAATACCCAAATTAGTGATAATGATCTCATTATTATTGGTTGCGAGAAATGCCAAGGAGGAAAAGAACTGGGCTCCACGAGAATAGCAGGTAGGATCCAGTCTGGATTAGAGCACAGACAAGGCTACCTGAGAAAGGAAGGGTTTTTTTTTTTTTTTTGAGACGAAATCTTGTTCTGTTGCTCAGGCTGGAGTGCAATGGCACAGTCTCGGCTCACTGCAACCTCCGCCTCTCAAAGTCAAGCAGTTTTCCTGTCTCAGCCTCCTAAGTAGCTGGGATTACAGGGGCCCAGTTTAGTAGAGACAGGGCTTCACCATGTTGGCCAGGCTCAGGCTGGTGTCGAACTCATGACCTCAGGTAATCCGTCTGCCTCGGCCTCCCAAAGAGCTGGGATTACAGGCATGAGCTACCATGCCTGGCCGAGGAATAGATTTTTAATCTGAAAACTGAAGGATATATATATATATATATATATATATATATATATATATATATAGGGACTGTGTTTCCTTCTTGTCGCCCAGGCTGGAGTACAATGGCATGATCTTGGCTCACTGTAACCTCCCCCTCCCAGGTTCAAGTGATTCTCTCCTGCCTCAGCCTCCCAAGTAGCTGGGATTACAAGCATGTGCCACCACGCCCGGCTAATTTTTGTATTTTTAGTAGAGAGGGGTTTCACTACATTGGCCAGGCTGCTCTCGAACTCTTTGATCTCAGGTGATCTGCCTGTCTTGGCCTCCTAAAGTGCTGGGATTACAGGCACAAGCCACTGCACCCAGCCTGATGGATCTTGAAGGCCAGAAAAGAGAATGTTCCAGGCACACGGCGTAGCATGTGCAAACTGTTTCCAGGCAGCAAAGAACTTGGCACATTGGAGCAGGACTGCTCCCTGGATTGGACAAGAGTGGCCCTGCCTGCAACCTGCACTTCAGAGGGCTCCTGAGAATTGCAAATGCCAAACAGACACATTGCTAAGAACTGTCTCACAGCCGGGTGTGGTGGCTCAACACGGTGAAACCCTGCCTCTACTAAAAATACAAAAATTAGCCAGGTATGGTGGTGGGTGCTTGTAATCCCAGCTATGCAGGAGGCCGAGACAGGAGAATCACTTGAACCTGGGAGGCAAAGGTTGCAGTGAGCTGAGATTGCGCCATTGCGGCAAGAGTGAAACTCCGTCTCAAAAAAAAGAGAACTAAGAACTGTCTGATGAGGGGTTTGGGGCTCAGCGCTGACTCAGCAGGACTATATGAACATCCATACTCTGACACAGCTCAGGCTCCAGGGACGCTTCTCCAGTTTCTCGCCTTCTGTCCTCAAAACCACAGGTAAAGCTGGGTGTGGTGGCGCATGCCTGTAGTCCAGCTAATCAGGAGGCTGAGGCGGGAGGATTGCTTGAGCCCAAGAGGTTGAGGCCGCAGTGAGCCGTGATTGCACCACTGTACTCCAGCCTGGGTGACAGAATGCCACATCCTCTCTGGAAAAAAAAATAGAAAGCAAACACAGGTACCTGCACCCAAACCTGGGAGAGGTATGCGGGTCGAGCTGCAGTGACGTCAGAGGTGGAAACTACTTTGGAGCGAGGGGAGGGTTTGAGCTGCAGAAGTTCTTAGGTGAAAGAAAAAACAAATTCCCAGACCTTTACTCTCAGGTTGCATGGTGTGATGGATATTTGCATAACAAGTGTCCATTTTCTTGCCTCTTTCCATGTTCTGGAGGTTCTCATGTATTCGTGTGCTAGTCCTAACAGTTGCACATGTCAGCTGAGGAGCGTCTGACAATACTAAACAATTCATATTCCTGTTAAATTTGTATGCATGTAAGTCTCAACATATGTGAAGCATAATTGCACTTCTTTTGTTTTGTTTTCTTTTCTTTTTGAGACAGGGTCTTGCTCTGTCACCCAGGCTGGACAGCAGTGGCCTGATTATAGTTTACAGTAGCCGTGACTTCCTGGACTCAAGTCATCTTCCCCACTTTAGCCTCCTAAGAAGCTGGGACTACAGGTATGTGCTACCATACCTGGCTAATTTTGTATTTTTAGTAGAGACAGGGTTTCTCCATGTTGGTCAGGCTGGTATTGAACTCCTGACCTCAGGTGGTCCATCTGCCTCAGCCTCCCAAAGTGCTGGGATTACAGGCGTGAGCCACTGCACCTGACTGTACTTTTTTTTTTTAAAGATGGGGTTTTTCCATGTTGCCCAGGTTGGTCTTGAACTCCTGGACTCAGGGGATCTGCCTGCTTCTGCCTCCCAAAGTGCCGGGATTACAGGTGTGAGCCACCTCCCAGGCCTGATAGCAATTCTTTATATTCACAACTAGAGGGACATTGGAGGCTATTTGCAAATGGTTTTGTCTTTCTAAAAATATTTAATAAGATGGAATTAAAATTTCAAAAAACCTGGCCCAGCGCGGTGGCTCATGCCTGTAATCCCAGCACTCTGGGAAGCTGAGGGGGGTGGGGGCAGATCACCTGAGGTCAGGAGTTCGAGACCAGCCTGACCAATATGGTGAACCCTGTCTCTACTAAAAATACAGAAATTAGTTGGGCGTGGTGGTGGGTGCCTGTAAACCCAGCTACTTTGGAGGCTGAGGCAGGAGAATCATTTGAACCCAGGAGGCAGAGGTTACATTGAGCCAAGTCACGTCGCTGTACTCCAGTCTGGGTGATAGAGCCAGACTCTGTTTCAAAAAACCCATTTGATTACCTTTTTGGCATTTATTAATTATGAACCATATTTTGTTTTTTAATTTTAATATATTTTGAATATACTAAAAACTTACTTTCGAATGCATGTAAGAATTTTAATTTAAAAATGTCTTACTTTAGACACTTTTGAGGAGAATGTATTCAGGTTTTTCATACTTTGAATGCAGTTCCATTTGTTTTCAGCCCTTAAGAACCAGTACAGGTTGAGATCATAGAAGCAGGAAGTGCCAAAGTGGAGCTTGGGTAAAAATAGAAAGAGGCCGGGTGCGGTGGCTCACGCTTGTAATCTCACCACTTTGGGAGGCCGAGGTGAGTGGATCACCTGAGGTCAGGAGTTCAAGACCAGCCTGACCAACATGGTGAAACCCCCTCTCTACTAAAAATACAAAAAATTTGCCAGGTGTGGTGGCGTATGCCTGTAATCCCAGATATTCGGGAGGTTGAGGCAGGAGAATCCCCTGAACCCAGGAGGCGGAGGTTGCAGTGAGCTGAAGTCGTGTGATTGCATTCCAGCCTGGACAACAAGAGCAAAACTCGATCTCAAAAAGAGAGAGTAGAAAGAAACTCGTAGGTTTTGGTGCAGCTACAGGGATGAGCCATGGGCAGGATGAGAGAACTCAGGGGCAGTATAAGCATCCAGATTTGGGTCAGGGGTGTGTTTAGGATCAGGAGGGAAGATTTTAGTTAAAATGAGACTTCTGCTTAGGGATAAGATTCAGATCAGGAACAGAGATAGCCTCTAGCACCTTTTGATCTGACAGAGGTACTCCAGGCTTCCAGAAAAACAGGCTCGAGACTCTATAATTATACCTTGTTTGGCCTAAAAATTACATTTCTGGCCGGGCATGGTGGAGCACGCCTGTAATTCCAGCACTTTGGGAGGCAAAGGCAGAAGGATCATCTGAGCCCAGGAATTCCAGGCCAGCCTGGGCAACATAGCAAGCCCCTGTCTCTATTGAAACAAACAAACAAACAAAAAAACAACTCAGCTTGATCCCAGACTTAATTCCATATGAATTTTAGCTGTTTCCTAAAGTTAAACCTTTCAGAAGATAAAGAAATAAAGAAAGAAAGAGAGAGAGAGAGGAAGAAGGAAGGAAGGAAGAAAGGCAGGCAGGCAAACAGTTTTCTTTATTTCTCTGTGCCTCTGTTTTTCTAGTCTGCGAAGTGGTGACGACTATAGAAACTGTGAAAATTGAATAGCTTGAAACGTGCGGTGCTCAGCACAGTGCTGGCCACAGAGCAAGTGTCCTATGAATGTTAGCTATGTGCTTGCAATTTTACCTTCATTTCACCAGTAAGGAAATGGAGGCTCAGGTTCCTAAAGGAACCCCACCTCAGGCCTCCAGCACTTAGCTTACTTGGCACAGAGGTGAAAGGAGGGGATTTTGGAGGAAGTTAAAGGTGAGTGGTTTTGCCCAGAAACAGACCCAGTGTCTGCCAGGTGGCTCTGGGTAAGCATTGCCCCTGCTGGGAGGCTCCAGACGCATCAGTGTCTCAAACTGGCAAATGACATTTGTATCTCAAAAGGATCCATGCAGGTGGGCTCATCAGAAAGGGAACGGCGGTCAGTCGGGGGCCTGAGAGTGCGTCTGGGCTCTTGTGAAATAGAAAGCAGGGCTGGGCTTTGATCAGGCTCACACAGGCTTAAGCTTTGTCCAGGTTGTGTTGTTACATCACATAGCTCCCGGCCGGCTGTTCTAAAAGGAAGTTTCCCTCGGTGAACCCTGGGAGTCCAGTGCCAGGGTTCTTGTCTTATCCTTGCTTCTTGGAGGCTCAGAGAGATTAAGTCACTGTCTAGGTCTCCTAGGTGGGCAGTGAGGGGGTGGGATTTAGGCCGATTCTCTGAGCTCAGAGCCCAGGCACAGCCTCACTTTGGCCCGCAGAGAGGCTTCTCAATTGCTGGCTGGACGAAGCCCTGGGTGGCTGCTGGGCACGGGGTGCCGGAGCTGGAAATGCAATGCAAGCCCAGTTTTTGCCCTCATGGGGCTCACAGTCTGGGAGATGAGAGTTGCTTGTCGGCCTGTACAGAGAATGAAACAAGGACACTCACATCTCCTCTAGAAAGTGGAATCTGGACTGGGCACAGTGGCTCACGCCTGCAATCCCAGCACTTTGAGAGGCTGAGGCAGGCAGATCACTTGAGGTCAGGAGTTTGAGATCAGCGTGGTCAACATGGTGAAATCCCATCTCTACTAAGAATACAAACATTTTCCAGGAGTGGTGACACATGCCTATAGCAGAAGCAGGAGAATTGCTTGAGCCTGGGAAGCAGAGGTTGCAGTGAGCCGAGAGTGCATCACCGGACTCTAGCCTGGGTGGTGGGAGCGAAACCCTGTCTCAAAAAAAGAAAAAAGAAAGTGGAATCTGAAAAATGATGCTAGCGGGGGCCTCCATGGCTTTTCACCTAATCCATGTGACTCTGAGCTGGCCCCAGCAGAGTCAGGAATCCCTGGGTAGCCGGTCACGGCGGCTCACACCTGTAATCCCAGCACTTTGGGAGGCCAAGGCAGGCGAATCATGAGGTCAAGAGATCGAGACCATCCTGGTCAACATGGTGAAACCCCGTCTCTACTAAAAATACAAAAATTAGCTGGGCATGGTGGCGAGCACCTGTAGTCCCAGCTACTTGGGAGGCTGAGGCAGAAGAATGGCTTGAACCTGGGAGGTGGAGGTTGTAGTGAGCCGAGATTGCGCCACTGCACTCAAGCCTGGTGATGGAACGAGACTCCATCTCAAAAAAAAAAAAAAAAAAAAAAAAAAAAGAAGAAGGAATCCCTGGGTAGACACAGTTCTTCCCTCTGCTCACACACGCCCAGATACCGGCTGCTCACTGCCTGCGGAAGCCACATCAGGCCAATTCTGTCTCAGTGCAGCACCCCTCTGTGGTCCACTGGGCCCCCCACAGTGGGACAGTCATAGTCTTAGTTCAGCCGGAGAGGGGCCTTCACCCTCCAAGCCCCCAAGGACTCAGGGGTAGAAGCAGCAGCAGTCCCCTGGTCCTCAGTTCTCATAACCAGGGCAAATGAACAGGGACCAGATCTGTTTCTGTCCAGTCAGGCCCAGACCAGCAGAAGAGATGGATGAGGGCTGGAGCCAGAGGACCGACAGTGGACAGGTCGGGCTGCTGTGGTCCAGAATGAGGTCCATTCAATAGCAATCCATTGAGACCCTACTGTGAGCAGGGCACTTCTAGGCACTCCACGCACAGCAGTGAACAAAACGGACCAAAGTCCCTGCCCCTGAAATGCTCAAAAGATGTCCTTGCGGGCCGGGCGCGGTGGCTCAAGCCTGTAATCCCAGCACTTTGGGAGGCCGAGGCGGGTGGATCACGAGGTCAAGAGATCGAGACCATCCTGGTCAACATGGTGAAACCCCGTCTCTACTAAAAATATAAAAAATTAGCTGGGCATGGTGGCGCGTGCCTGTAATCCCAGCTACTCAGGAGGCTGAGGCAGAATTGCTTGAACCCAGGAGGTGGAGGTTGCGGTGAGCCGAGATCGCGCCATTGCGCTCTAGCCTGGGTAACAAGAGCGAAACTCCATCTCAAAAAAAAAAAAAAAAAAAAAAAAAAGATGTCCTTGCGCCTCTACATCCCATCTCTACTTCCCTCTGTGTTAATAGGAAAGGTGCCCCCGCACCTCCTGCATCTGTGTCAGTCCTCCCAAGAGGGGCCTGACTGCCCTGCTTGCTTTCCCCGGCTCAGTCGGTTGAGTCCAGTGCTGGGAAACTCGGATTAACAGCTGGATCCTGTGCCTGGCCCTGTGCCCACTCTCTTTGATAGCGAGCCCCTCCCCACGGGAAGGTGATCTTTGCAGAACAGAAAAGAGCGGCTCTCTTGATCATTGGCGAGTAGTCCACACTGGGCCCGACTGATGGGGCAGCAATGCCACTTTTAGCAGTAGCAGTAGTTGTATTCATTGAGAGCGTGCTGGGTTCCAGGCGCTGCTCTAAGTGCTTTGTCTGCAGTATTAGCTTGTTTAATACTCAACAATTAGGCCCTGCAGGGTGACTCACTCTCGTAATCCCAGCACTTTGGGAGGCTGAGGCAAGAGGATTGCTTGAGCCCGAGTGTTCAAGGCTGCAGTGAGGTAGGATCACACCAGTGCACTCTAGTCTAGGCAATAAAGCGAAACCTCGACTCAAAAGAAAAAAAACAAAAAAACAAAACCAAACTCATCAATTTTACAGGATACTTGCTACAGTTTTCTTTTCTTTTTCTTTCTTTCTTTTCTTTTTTTTTTGAGATGAGTTTCGCGCTTGTTGCCCAGGGTGGAGTGCAATAGCACGATCTCAGCTCACCGCAACCTCTGACTCTGGGTTCAAGCGATTCTTCTGCCTCAGCCTCCCAAAGAGCTGGGATTACAGGCACGCGCCACCATGCCGGCTAATTTTGTATTTTTAGTAGAGATGGGAGGTTTCTCCACGTCGATCAGGCTGGTCTCGAACTCCTGACCTCAATGTGATCCCCCTATCTCACCTCCCAAAGTGCTGGGATTGTGAGTGTGAACCCCCGCGCCTGGCTTGCTACCGTTTTTACATCTGTTTTACATTGGAGGAAACGTCACAGAAAGGTACAGTCACTTGCTGAAGGTCAGTATGCAGGCGTTGGAGCCACCCCACTCCACCGCACGCTAGGGGCAGGAGGATCAGAGCTCCTGCTGCAGGCTGGGGGCTGTCCCAAGGTGCACGCCCTCTGCCAGAGCTGCGTAGTTGTGAGCCCCTGGAGCCAAACACTTCGCTAGCACCCCCAGAGCAGAGGGCAGAGCCCCAAAACAGAATGAGTGAGTTCAGAGCAGTGGCTCTTAGTTTGGCTGTCCATCAGGATCCCTCCCGAGCCTTATAGCCCCGTAGACTGGCTCATCAGAACCCTTGGTGTCCGGCCCAGGCATCAGCATTCATCAGGGCTCCCCAGGTGAATTCAATGTCCAGCCAAAGAGGGGAACCACCACTTCTGCCTCAGCCTCCCAAATAGCTGGGATTACAGGAATGCGCTACCATGACCGCTAATTTGGGGAGGCTGAGGGCTTGCGGCTTAGTGGAAATAGTCGTGGATTAAGACTCACCTGGGTTTGAGACTTGGCTCCATCATTTCAAGCTGTGTGACTTTGCGCCAGTCACTTAACTTCTCTGAGCCTCAATGTCCTCAGCTGTGAGAAAAGGTGTAAGTCCCTCTACCTTACAAAGGGTTTGCGAGGGTGGAATGAGATCGTGTCTGCAAGGACACTGGCATGCAGGCTGCGTCCTCACTGTTAAGAAGGGGGCACAAGAGACTAGGCCGGCAGAGCAACTCCAACGACTCACCATCGATGGGATGGTCTGCAGAATGTGCTGGGACCCCCGGACCCCAGGCCCTTCCACTGTGCGCTTTTGAGCTCTTCCGGGGGCTTAAGTCTTCTGAGTGGGACCACCAGCCCTGGCTTGGGGGTGAAAGGGTGGGGAGGGTGCACTGACTTCAGCTCACCACCGGGTGGCGACACGAACACACCCACCCGGGGAGGACACCGCCCCGCGGAAGGCGAGGATAACGGGGAATACGTTTTTGTTTGGCTTGATTTTGTTTTAGTACTAGGTACGTACTCGTGGGTTCTTTTCTTTCATTTCCATTGTGGCAGCGCCACTGCCCTCCTTTAGCGGGTGAAGAAACTGAGGTGGTGCTGGGAACTAGGATGTGAACTCCACATCCATCTCCTGACCATGGAGTCACAGAAGTCAGAGCTGCAAATGAAAGCGTCAGATCCACAGTTCCTAAACCTGTCTGAGGATAAAAATCATCCAAGGCTCTTTAAAAAAAAAAAAAATATCCTGGGCCCCAGGCTGGGTATGGAATTAGAATCTCCCAGGAAAAGAGGCCCGGGACTGTGTGTGGTTAAAAGCATCTGGCGGGGCGTGGTGACTCAGTGATTCCAGCACTTTGGGAGGCCAAGGAGGGAGGATCACTTGAGGCCAGGAGTTCAAGATTAGCCTGAGCACATAGTAAGACCCTGTCTCAATTTAAAGAAAAAGTGAAAGGCCGGGCACGGTGGCTCACGCCTGTAATCCCAACAGTGTGAGGCCGAGGCAAGGCGGATCACTTGAGATCAGGAGTCTGAGTCCAGCCTGGCCAACATGATGAAATCCCATCTCCACTAGAACTACAAAAATCAGCCAGGCGTCGTGGGCGCCTGTAATAGCTACTCAGGAGTCTGAGGCAAGAGGATCGCTTGAACCCAGGAGGTGTAGATGGCAGTGAGCCAAGATTGTGCCATGGCATTCCAGCTTGGGCGACAGAGTGAGACTGCGTAATGAAACAAAACAAAACAATAACGAAAAACCCCACAAGAGCAGAAACAAGAATCTGTTTCCAGAGAGAAAAGTGACCTGCCCACAGTCACACAGTGAATCCCCTCTAAGCTCCTATGTAATCTCCTAACACCCTCTGGTCCAGAAGCCAGGCCACTCCCCACAAAGACGAGACCTCTACCAAATGACCCAGTAATCTCAATTCTGGGTTTATGCTCAAAAGAATTGAAAGCAGCCGGGCGCGGTGGCTCAAGCCTGTAATCCCAGCACTTTGGGAGGCCGAGGCGGGTGGATCACGAGGTCAAGAGATCGAGACCATCCTGGTCAACATGGTGAAACCCCGTCTCTACTAAAAATACAAAAAATTAGCTGGGCATGGTGGCACGTGCCTGTAATCCCAGCTACTCAGGAGGCTGAGGCAGGAGAATTGCCTGAACCCAGGAGGTGGAGGTTGCGGTGAGCCGAGATCGCGCCATTGCACTCCAGCCTGGGTAACAAGAACAAAACTCCGTCTCAAAAAAAAAAAAAAGAAAAAAAAGAAAAAAAAAAAAAGAATTGAAAGCAGGGTCTTGAATAGATACTTGTATGTTCATATCCTTAGCAGCATTATTCGAAGTAGCTAAAATGTGGAAGCAACACTAGCGTCCATCGTCTGAGGAATGGATAAACAAAATGTGGCATACCCCTACAGCGGAACATGATTCAGCCTGAAAAAGGAAAGACGTTCTGACACTGCTACACGTGGAGGAACCTGGAGGGCTTTACGCTAAGTGAAATAAGCCAGACACTAAAAGACAAATACTCCGCTTATAGGAGGTACTCAGAGTAGTCAAATTCACGGAGACAGAACGTTGGGCGCCAGAGGCTGGGGTGGAGGAACGGGAACGGGGAGTTACGGTTTAGTGGACACAGTTTCAGTTTTGCAAGATGAAATGAATTCTGGGGATGGATGGTGGTGATGGTTACGCAACTATGTGAATGTTACATTGAAAAATGGTTAAAATGGGCTGGGACCAGCGCTTCGTGTGTGTAATTCCAGCACTTTGGGAGGCCAAGGCAAGAGGATCACTGGAGGCTATGAGTTCAAGACCAGTCTGGCAACATAGTGAGACCCTGTCCCTGAAAAAAAAAAAAAAAAAAAAAAGGGTTAAGATGGTAAATTTTATGTCATGCATATTTTACCACATATATATACCCAGAGAAGAGGGCAGTGCACCCCCAGAATACACACACACACACGAGGCAATCTTTGCCCAGTCTGATTTTTATTTCCTTTTATTTGTTTTTGAGACAGAGTCTTGCTCCGTCGCCCAGGCTGGAGTGCAGTGATGCAATCTCTGCTCACTGCCTCCCGGTTTCAAATGATTCTCCTGCCTCAGCCTCCTGAGTAGCTGGGACTACATAAAGGTGTGTGCCACCACACCTGGCTAATTTTTGTATTTTTGGGTAGAGCTGGGTTTCACCATGTTAGCCAAGCTGGTCTCGAACTCCTGACCTCAGATGATCCACCCGCCTCAGCCTCCCAAAGTGCTGGGATTACCGGCATGAGCCACCATGCCTGGTCCTTTTCTTTCTTTCTTTTTTTTTTTTTTTTTTTTGAGATGGTCTCATTCTGTTGCCCAGGCTGGAGGGCAGTGGCGTGATCGTGGCTCACTGCAGCCTCATGCCACCACTCCTGAATATATTTATTTACTTATTTATTTATTTTTTTGAGATGGAGTTTCACTCTTGTTACCCAGTCTGGAGTGCAATGGCATGATATCGGCTCACCGCAACCTCCGCCTCCTGGGTTCAAGCAATTCTCCTGCCTCAGCCTCCTGAGTAGCTGGGATTACAGGCTCGTGCCACCATGCCCAGCTAATTTTTTTTGTATTTTTAGTAGAGACGGGGTTTCACCATGTTGACCAGGATGGTCTCAATCCCTTGACCTCGTGATCCACACGCCTCAGCTTCCCAAAGTGCTGGGATTACAGGCTTGAGCCACCACGCCCGGCTATTTGTTACTTAAAAAAATTTTTTTAAAAGAGACTAGGTCCCACTGAGTTGCCCAGGCTTGTCTTGAACCCCTAGGCTCAAGCAGTCCTCCTGCCTTAGCCTCCCAAAGTACTGAGGTTATAGGTGTGAACCACCATGCCCAGCTGATAGTTCTTTATTTTTATTTAAATTTATGTTTATTAGATCGAAAGTAGAATGTCCAGAATTTGCTACTGTCCTTGACAGCCTCAGAAAGATTTTCCCCAAAATGTTAGTACCCAATTTATAATACTAAAGAAAACAAATTCATGGTTAGTGCTAAAATAAATCGATAAAACTGCTAGGTCAGCCAGGGGTGGTGGCTTACACCTGTAATCCCAGTACTTTGGGAGGCTGAGGTGGGCGCATCACCTGAGGCCAGGCGTTTGAGACTAGCCTGGCCAACATGATGAAATCCCATCTCTACTAAAAGTACAAAAATTAGCTGGGCGTAGTGACAGGTGCCTGTAGTCCCAGCTACTCAGGAGGCTGAGACAGGAGAATCACTTGAACCCAGGAGGTGGAGGTTGCAGTGAGCTGAGATCTCACCACTGCACTCCAGCCTGGGTGACAGAGCGAGATTTCATCTCAAACAAAACAAAACAACTGCTAGGGCCATGACCGAAGCGGGAGGCAGCTCCGGCCTTGACTGTTCCTCCTTACCCAGTAGAAGTTCCGGGTTGTCACAGGGAGGCTGTTAAGGCAGAGGGATGGTGATGGGGAGCACTTCAACGAAACTCCTGCTGTTCATTTACGCTCAGGGCCGTTTTGCTGCTCCACTTGCTGGTATTAGGTGGCTCCTAGGTCACTCCCCTTGTGATAGAACAAAAATGGTCAAGGAGAGGCTGGGCAGACTTCTCCCACCCTGGCCTACCAGGGCCCAATAATTTCTCCACCATCTCACTTCTTTCCTAAAGAAGACTGATTCGGGGCCAGGCACCATGGCTCACGCCTGAAACCCCAGCACTTTGGGAGGCCAAGGCGGTTGGATTGCTTGAGCTCAGGAGTTCAAGACCGGCCTGGGTAACATGGAGAAAGAAACCCCATCTCTACATAAAAAATACAAAAATTAGCTGGGCGTGGTGACACGTGCCTGTAGTCCCAGCTACTGTGTGGGCAGGTAGGGGTCGGGGGCTGAGGTGGGAGGAGAGGTGGGTTTGGAAAAGGAGTTTTTTTGGCGGGAGATGGAGATTGAAATGAATGGCACAGGTTGCTTTAGGAAGAAAGGAAAGAGGATTTTTATTAGCATAGCTTTGACTATGTATAGGAATCATTTTAAAGTCCTTTGACTTTAAAGGAAATGGATTTTTAATTACTTTAGAATACTGATTTTTTTTTTTTTTTTTTTTTTGACAAGGTCTCACTCTATCGCCCAGGCTAGAGTGCAGTGGCAGGATCTCGGCTCACAGCAGCCTCGACCTCCCTAGCTCAAATGATCCTCCAGCCCCAGCTCCCTGAGTAGCTGGATCTGCAGGTGGGCACAGCTACGCCTGGCTAATTTTTGTATTTTTTGTAGAGGTGGGTTTTTGCCATATTGTCCAGGCTGATCTCGAATTCCTGGGCTCAAGCAGTCCTCCCACCTTGGCCTCCCAAAGTGGCTGGGATTACAGGTGTGAGCAACCACACCCAGCTGACTTGCATGTCTTGAATCAGATACTATTCTGAGACTGAAGCACGTGGGACTGAGCTTTAAGAGGATGCCTCCCTTATTAACGAAGACTCCTCGTGGGGCTGGAAAACCAACACCTTGGTGTCTTGGCTCCTTGACAGCTGGGTCACCCACTGCCGTGGCCATGCCCCGGACCCTGTCATCACCCGAAACTGCTCCACCTCTGAAATTACCATTCAGACGCCCAGTCTCTGACAGCAGTCTCCTCCACCACACCTCTTCCTTGACCCCATTGAAACTCCCAGCTCATAGCTCCCAATTCTTCTGCCCAAGCCTCTTTTCCTTTTTTTTCTTGGTAATGGCACCCACTGTTTCCTTTGAGGAAAATCCAGTTTCCCCTTAGATGGATAATCTGATTCAGCTGAGGCTGACTCCATTCTCCCCAGCTCCAGGGGCAGACCATGACCCACATTTGGCCAACCATCCTGAGTTAGTCCTTTGGCCTCATCGATCGGTCAAGCGTGGCCATGCGACCCTAGCCAGTGTCGGGAGAACAAGCCCCAGGACTATTACTAAGACTCCAGAGAAGGGGACATTTTCTTTCTGTTCAGGTGGCTATGCTGGAAGGACACAGCCTGGACTTGCTGAGAGCGGTCCTCAGCGGGGAGCCTGCAGGAGACTGAGAAAATCTGAGCAAAGAGATAAAGAGACCAGTTCCTGATAATCTTGTTGGAGTATCTGGAACTGGTCATTCCTGGAAACTACTTTGGATTTTTCAGATACTGTATGTGAGTCAGTATTTGAGATCTGTGAGTCACAGTTGGTTTCCATGACTTGAAACAGACTTGACTTTTATAGTAGTGTCTCTCCAGCAGGCTCTAGAGCACGGGTCTCTAAACATGGTTGCCCATCAGAATCATTTGGGCCCTGAGCGAAGTGTCTCATGCCTCGTCCCAGCACTTTGGGACGCCAAGGTGGGTGGATCACTTGAGCTCACAAGTTTGAGACCATTCTGGGCAACAGGGTGAAACCCCATCTTTACAAAAAATACAAAAATTAGCCAGTCATGGTGGTGCGTTATCTGTAGTCCCAGGTACTCAGGAGACTGAGGTGAAAGGATCGCTTGAGCCTGGGAGGCAGAGGTTCCAGTGAGCTGAGATCACACCACTGCACTCCAGCCTGGGTGACAGAGCCAGATCTTGTCCTAAAAAAAAAAAAAATTACTTGGGAAGATTTTCTTCCTTCTTCCTTTTCCTTCTTTCTTTCTTTCCGACCAAGTTTCACTCTTGTTGCCCAAGCTGCAGTGCAATGGTACAATCTCGGCTCACCACAACCTCTGCCTCCTGGGTTCAAGCAATCCTCCTGCCTCAGCCTCCTGAGTAGCTGGAATTACAGGAATGTGCCACCACGCCCAGTTAATTTTGTATTTTTAGTAGAGACGGGGTTTCACCATGTTGGTCAGGCTGGTCTCGAACTCCTGACCTCAGGTGATCTGCCTGCCTCGTCCTCCCAAAATGCTGGGATTACTGGCGTGAGCCATGGTGCCTGGCAGATTTCCTTTTTCTTAAAATCTTTATGTGAAGTAAAACATACTTACAGAAAAGTACATAAAACATAAACATACAAGTTAATGCATTACTATAAAGCCAACTCCTTTGTAACCTCAAGTAGGTCAAGAAGTAGATATTGTCAGGTACCAAAAGCCTCATCCTTTTCCTCATCTTCAAAGGGACTACCACCCTGATTTCTATGGGGATGTGGATTAGTTTTGCCTGTTTCGGAGTGTTATATAAATGGAATTATACATTAATCTTTTAAATTTATTTTTTATTTTTATTGCTTTAGTTAACTTTTAAACTTATTATTATTATTATTATTTTGAGACAGAGTTTCACTCTTGCTGCCCGGGCTAGAGTGCAATGGCACAATTTTAGCTCACCGCAACCTCTGCCTCCTGGGTTCAAGCGATTCTCCTGCCTCAGGAGCATCTGGGATTACAGGCATGTGCCACCATATTATTCTTATTTTTTAGAGACAGGATCTCTGTTGTCCAGGCTGGACATGGCTCACTGCAGTTCTCAAATTCCTGGACTCAAGCGATCCTTCTGTCTCAGCCTCCCAAGTAACTGCTAACCTCCCATTAGTCATATAATTTTTTTTTTTTTTTTTTTTTTGAGATGGAGTCTTGCTCTGTCATCCAGGCTGGAGTGCAGTGGTGCGATCTCAGCTCACCGCAACCTCTGCCTCCCAGGTTCAGGCAATTCTCCTGCCTCAGCCTCCTGAGTAGCTGGGATTACAGGTGCCCACCACCATGCCCAGGTAATTTTTGTATCTTTAGTAGAGACAGGGTTTCATTGTGTTGGCCAGGTTGGTCTCAAACTCCTGACCTCCTGATCTGCCCACCTCGGCCTCCCAAAGTGCTAGGATTATAAGTGTGAGCCACCACACCCAGCCTAATTTTGGTATTTTTAGTAGAAATGCGGTTTTACCTTGTTGGGCAGGATGGTCTCAATCTCTTGATCTAATCCACCTGCCTCAGCCTCCGAAAGTGCTGGGATTACAGGTGCAAGCCACCACGCCCAGCGAATTATTTTGTATGAGCTTTATTCTTCTGCTTTTCGTATTGAAAACCACAACCCACCTGGAATTTATCTGTTGATGGTGTGAGGTAAGGGTCAGATTTTATTTTTCCCACATAGGAGCACAGTCAGTCCATTTACTGAAAAGTTGACTCTTTCCCTGTGTTGTTGGTGGTGGTGGTGGTGGGGTGTGTGTGTGTGTGTGTGTGTTTTTTGAGACAGGCTCTCACTTTGTAACCCAGGCTGGAGTGCAGTGGTAGTGTGATCTCGACTCACTACAACCTCCACCTCTCAGGTTCAAGCAATTCTCCTGCCTCAGCCTCCTGAGTAGCTGGGATTATAGGTGCGTACCACCACACCTGGCTAATTTTTGTAGTTTTAGTAGAGATGGGGTTTTGCCATGTTGTCCAGGCTGATCTTGAACTCCTGACCTCAGGCGATTCGTCCACCTTGGCCTCCCTAAGTGCTGGGATTGCAGGTGTGAGCCACTGTACCTGGCCTTCTGTAGTGTTCTTTGCACATCTTTTGTTACATTTATTCCTGTGTAATTGATTTATCATTTGATGCTATTCAAGGAGCTTATTTAAAGCCCACGTTTTGGCCAGGCACAGTGGCTCATGCCTGTAATCCTGGCACTTTGGGAGGCTGAGGTAGATGGATCACCTGCGGTCAGGAGTTTGAGACGAGCCTGGCCAACATGGTGAAACCCCAACTTTACTAAAAATACAAAAATTAACTGGGCGTGGTGGTACGTGCCTGTAATCCCAGCTACTTAGGGGGCTGAGGCAGGAGAATCACCAGAACCCAGGAGACAGAGGCTGCAGTGAGCTGAGATTGCACCACTGCACTTCAGCCTGGGCAACAGAACAAGACTCCATCTCAAAATAATAATAATAATAATAATAATAATAATAATAATAATAATAAAGCCCAGGTTCTAACAGGGCATGGTGGCTCACGCCTGTAATCCCAGCACTTTGGGATGTGGAGGCAGTCAGATCACCTGAGGCCAGGAGTTCGAGACCAACCTGGCCAACATGGTGAAATCTCATCTCTACAAAAATACAAAAATTAGCCAGGTGCCTATAATCCCAGCTATGTGAGAGGCTGACGCAGGAGAATCACTTGAACCCACGGGGTGGAGGTTGCAGTGAGTCGAGATCACGCCACTGCACTCCAGCCTGGGCGACAGAGCAAGACTTTGTCCAAAAATAAACAAATAAATAAAATAAAGCCCAGGTTCTCTGGTTCAACATTTGAAGAGTCTGAGTGAGTAGTTCTGGGGTGAGCCCAGATGGGAATTTTTAAAAGCTCCTGGTGGTTCTGATATGCACATCCCATCCCGTCTCGCCGCACACATTATCTCTTTTCAATCCTCTTCAGTCCTCCTCCCTCCCAGCTGGCCCATGCCTATAACCCTGTGAACATGCTAAGTCTCCGTGTCTTAGAACAAACCTCCCCAGACACTTCCAGGGCCTGGCATCACCTTTTTCTCCCGTTAATAGCCACACTTTTTGACCACACCTGTGTTTTCATTTTTCTGTACTCCTCATAAAACCACGCAGCCCCTCGCAGGGTTTTAAATGGACATCTAATTCACCTCACCCTTACCCACCCCTATTCCCCTCTGGTCCACCAGGCAGTCTCTCTTTTTCAACCACCTTATACTCCTCCAGCCTCTGCAAAACAATTTGTGTATGTATGTATGTGTTTTTGCTTTGTTTCTGTTTTTTGTTTGTTTGTTTGTTTCCCATGTGTACTCACGGCATGTTTCTGTTTTATTTTTTATTTTCTTTTTCTTTTTTTTTTTTTTTCTGAGACGGAGTTTCGCTCGTTACCCAGGCTGGAGTGCAATGGCGCGATCTCGGCTCACCGCAACCTCCGCCTCCTGGGTTCAGGCAATTCTTCTGCCTCAGCCTCCTGAGTAGCTGGGATTACAGGCACGAGCCACCATGCCCAGCTACTTTTTTGTATTTTTTAGTAGAGACGGGGTTTCACCATGTTGACCAGGATGGTCTTGATCTCTTGACCTCGTGATCCACCTGCCTCGGCCTCCCAAAGTGCTGGGATTACAGGCTTGAGCCACCGCGCCCGGCTATTTTTCTTTTTTTTTGAGACAGAGTTTCACTCTTGTTACCCAGGCTGGAGTGCAATGGTGCGATCTCGGCTCACCGCAACTTCCGCCTCCTGGGTTCAAGCAATTCTCCTGCCTCAGCCTCCTGAGTAGCTGGGATTACAGGCACACGCCACCATGCCCAGTTAATTTTTTGTATTTTTAGTAGAGACGGGGTTTCACCATGTTGACCAGGATAATCTCAATCTCTTGACCTCGTGATCCACCCGCCTCGGCCTCCCAAAGTGCTGGGATTACAGGTGTGAGCCACTGTGCCCGGTCCTGTTTCTGTTTTAAGAGATAAGGCCTTCTTCTGTTGCCCAGGCTGGAGTGCGGTGATATATCATAGCTCATTGCAGCCTCAATCCCCTGGGCTCAAATGATCCTTCTGCCTCAGCCTCTTGAGTAGCCGGGAATACAGGTGTATGCCACCATGCCTGGATAATTTTAATATATTTTTTTTAATTTTAGAATTTTTTTTGTAGAGAAGGGATCTTGCTGTGTTGTCCAGGCAGGCCTCAAACTCCTGATCTCAAGCAATCTTCCAACCGCGGCCTTCCAAAGTGCTAGGATTGTAGGTGTGAGCACCATTCTTGGCCTAAACTGTCTATTTCCATCCTTGGATTATTTCTTTTTCTTACTGGTGTGTAGGAGCTCTTTGTATAATATAGATATTAACTTATCTGTCACATGGATTTCAAATGTCTTCCCAAATGTCATTCCCTTTGACTTTGATGAAGCTATCTTTTTCCATATACAGTTGTAAATGTTTACGTAATTTTATGTGTGTGTCTTTTCTCCTGTAGCTTAGTTTAAAATATTTTATATACTCTGGCTGGGTGCGGTGGCTCATGCCTGTAATCACAGCACTTTGGGAGGCCAAGGTGGGAAGATCACCTGAGGTCAGGAGTTTGAGACCAGCCTGGCTAATGTGATGAAACCCCGTCTCTACTAAAAACACAAAAATTAGGTGGAGAGCACCTGTAATCCCAGCTACTCAGGAGACTGAGGCAGGAGAATTGCTTGAACCTGGGAAGTGGAGGTTGCAGTGAGCTGAGATGTACCACTGCCCTCCAGCCTGGGCAACAAGCATGACTCCATCTCAAAAAACATATATATTTTATATACTTTGAATATTGTTTACATTTATGTGTTTAAAGCACTTGAAATTTATTTTTGTATGGTTTTGGTGAGAAGTAGGGATTCTACCTCATTTTCTTCCTAGTGGGATAGCCAGTTGTCAATGTCACGTATTAAAGAAAGTATCGGGGCCGGGCGCGGTGGCTCAAGCCTGTAATCCCAGCACTTTGGGAGGCTGAGGCGGGTGGATCACGAGGTCAAGAGATCGAGACCATCCTGGTCAACATGGTGAAACCCCGTCTCTACTAAAAATACAAAAAATTAGCTGGGCATGGTGGCGCTTGCCTGTAATCCCAGCTACTCAGGAGGCTGAGGCAGGAGAATTGCCTGAACCCAGGAGGCGGAGGTTGCGGTGAGCCGAGATCGCGCCATTGCACTCTAGCCTGGGTAACAAGAGCAAAACTCCGTCTCAAAAAAAAAAAAAAAAGAAAGTATCGGACTGAGTGGGACTACAGGAATGACTATTCAGTAGTCCCATGTAGTCCTACTGAGGACTACTCATGCCTGTAGTCCCACCACTTTGGGAGGCTGAGGCGGACAGACTGCTTGAGCCCAGGAGTCTGAGACCAGCCTGGCAATATAGTGAGACCTCATTTCCACACAAAAAAATACAAGCCTTAGCTGGGCATAGCGGCACCCACCTGTAGTCCCAGCTACTTGGAAGCTGAGGATCGCTTGAGCTGAGGAGGTTAAGGGTAGAGTGAGCCATGATTGTGCCACTGCCCTCCACCCTTGGCAACAGAGGATGATGCCCTGTCTCAAAAAAAAAAATCACAAATAAAGTATCATCCTTTTCTCACAGAGTTAAAATTCAACCACTGTTTGGTTGGTGGTGTTTAGACCCAGGGTCTTGCTCTGCCACTCAGGCTGCTGGAGTGTAGTGGCCCAATCATAGCTCACGGCAAATGAGCTCCTGGCCTCAAGCGATACACCTGCCTCAGTCTCCCAAAGCACTGGGATTATAGGTGGGAGCCACTGCACCTGGCTTCCACCATCATTATATATTACATCAACTCTCTGTTGGGATCTGTCCCTGTATCCTCTTCTGTTTCACTGACATTTTCATCATTTTCTTGACCATTCTTAGAAAGGCGCTGGCAGGATCAAAGTCTGAAAGCTCCGTCTCTCCCCAATACCCTTGGCCAGATAGGAATCTGTGCTGAAGGTGGGCAGCCCCAATTGGTGTGTGCTCCTGGCAGGATCCCCTTCTCCTGCCTATATGGGGTTGTTTCTGCATTGCATGATTATATACATGTCTCTGCACTCTGCTTTTCTCCCTCACAGCCTTGGCAGTCCTCAGCCCCACCACCACTCTACTGCAGACACAGGACTAATCTCATTACTTTCTTTGTCCCTGTTTACATCACCCAGCACAAGAAGCCCAGATCCCTGCTCAGCCCTTCTCCCTGCATCTAATCCCCATCTGGCCCCGCTTCCCTTCTCCCCACCCCCCAGCCACTGAAACTCTCTGCCAAGGCCCTGGAACTCAGACATGGGAGGTCTTCTTTGAACGCTTCCTTCACCTTCTGGCTCTTCTGACGTTGCTTCCCCTACTGTGAACCCAAGTGGTGGCTGTTTTCCACCCGCCCCTCCCTCCCCTGCCACTGGGCCAGCAGATGGGGGCCCTCCTTGCTCTGTTTGCAGAACATGAGCTTTCCCCTCTTCTCCCAGACCCCCAGCTTTCAATCTCATGTTATTTGACAATATCATTGCTGCGGACAGTCCACGACCACGGGGTGACTCCTCATTCCTTGAAGGGTTTAGGCCAAGCGAGGTGACAAACGCCTGTAATCCCAGCACTTTGGGAGGCTGAGCCAGGAGGTCGTGACCCACCTGGGGAAAATAGTGAGATTCTGTCTCTACAGAAAAAAATAAAAATGAAAAAATTAGCCAGGTGTGGTGGCATGTGCCTGTGGTCCCAGCTACTCAGGAGGCTGAGATGGGAGGATCACTTGAGCCCAGGAGGCGGAGGTTGCAGTGAGCCATGATTGCACCACTGCACTCCAGCCTGGATGACAGAGTGGATCCCATCTCAAGAAAAAGAAAAGAAAAAGAGTTTAGCAGCAAACTCACTGCCCTCTCTAACACTGCTTTTGAGGTTCAGTTCATTGGGTGTCCCTGTAGGTGACCCTTCCTACCCAGCCTCTCAGTCCCTCCACACATGGCCTCCCCTTGCCCTGACCTCAGCACTGTCCCTCAGGATCAGACCTGGACAGGCTTCTCGACCCTGGGACTGCGAGGTGTTGCTTCCACCTGAGATCCCAGCCGCAGGTGCCCTTTCCCAGTTCCCCCTCCACCATTTCGTCATCTCCATTGCTTTGGGCACCCCCTTTCAGCCACTTGGTAGTTTGGGGTTTTGGCGATCTCCTACGTGTATCAATAATGGGCTTTCTGTTACCATACTGGATTCGCCAATATGAGATCACTTGACGGGGACTCTGGAGCTGATGTGAGCATCTATCTATTTCTGTAAAACTCAGTGGCATAAGGCAGGGCGCAGTGGCTCATGCCTGTAATCCCACTACTTTGGGAGGTCGAGGTGGGTGAATCACGAGGTCAGGAGTTCAAGACCAGCCTAGCCAAGATGGTGAAACCCCGTCTCTACTAAAAAATACAAAAAAATTAGCCTGGCACAGTGGCACACACCTGTAACCCCAGTTCCTTGGGACGCTGAGGTAGAGAATTGCTTGAACCCGGGAGGTGGAGGTTGCAGTGAGCCAAGATCATGCCACTGTACTCCAGCCTGGGTGACGGAGCGAGACTCCGTCTCGAAAACAAAAAACAAAACAAAACAAAAACCAAAAAAAACCCTCAGTGGCATAAAACAACCATCATTTTATTTGCTTGTGATTCTGTGGGTCAGCCACTTGGCTTGGTTCTGTGGACAAGTCTTCCGTGAGTCTCCTCTCCAGTCTCTCATGTGGTGGCAGTCATCTTGTGGCTTGATTGGGGGCTGGATGCATGACCCAAGATAGGTAGCCCAGTTGTCTCTCCGTGAGGGCTTTTGTCCTCTAGGAAGCCAGCCCAGACTCCTTCCCTGGTAGTCTCGGGGCAGACAGAGGGAACTTGCGAGGCTCTGGAGAGCCGGCTCAGAACACCCACAAAGTGGCCAGGTGCGGTGGCTCACGCCTGTAATCCCAGAACTTTGGGAGGCCCAGGCAGGTGGATCATCTCAGATCAGGAGTTCAAGACCAGCCTGACTGATTGGTGAAGCCTTGTCTCTACTAAAAATACAAAAAACATTAGCCAGGTGTGGTGGGCTATTACTCGCTGGGCATGCCTGTAAACCCAGCTACTTGGGAGAGGCAGGAGAATTGCTTGAACCTGGGAGGTGGAGATTGCAGTCAGCTGAGATCTCACCATCGCACTCCAGCCTGGGTGACAAGAGCAAAAATCCATCTCAAAAAAAAAAGAACACCCACAAAGTCAGTCACTACTGTCACATTCTGTTGGTCCCAGCTGTCCAGCCGAAGGCCAACCCCAATTTAAGTGGGTGGAGAAGTAGACCCCGCCTCTTGAGGGGAGTTGCAGTCAAGTCACATGGCACAGGCTCATGGACACACGGAGGAGAGGGGTTTGTGGCCATTTTGGTTTACAGTCTACCAGTCTGTTAGTGTGTGCAGCTGAGAGACGAGCTGGAAGTTTGTTTCGTTGATTGACTATAATTCAAACTTCATAATGGCCTCCCTTCAGTGAACCTGAGGTACTAGCAGTTCCCTGAAATAATGTAGAAAAAGGACTCCGGGGCTGGGCACGGTGGCTCACGCCTGTAATCCCAGCACTTTGGGAGGCCGAGGCGGGTAGATCACGAGGTCAAGAGATCGAGACCATCCTGGTCAACATGGTGAAACCCCGTCTCTACTAAAAATACAAAAAATTAGCTGGGCATGGTGGTACGTGCCTGTAATCTGAGCTACTCAGGAGGCTGAGGCAGGAGAATTGCCTGAACCCAGGAGGTGGAGGTTGAGGTGAGCCGAGATCGAGCCATTGCACTCCAGCCTGGGTAACGAGAGCGAAACTCCGTCTCAAAAAAAAAAAAAAAAAAAAAAAAAAAGAAAAGAAAAAGGACTCCGAAAATGCAGGAAGAGAGAAAGCTGAAGTGGATTTATGACATGTGACCTGCACGTCCCTCCCCATGGCATCCCCCGGGGTGCCTCAGGGGTGCACCCAAACCTATGGCATTAGAAATATGTTAGTAAGAGGAGTGCTGATATCCTCATGAAGCTGTGTGCTGGTGTTGCCAGCGCGGTGGCTCAAACCTATAATCCTAGCACTTTTGGGAGGCCAAGGCAGCCGGATCATTTGAGGCTGGGAGTTCAAGACCAGCCTGGACAACATGGTGAAACCCCGTCTCTACGAAAAACATACAAACATTAGCCAGGTGTGGTGGCAGGAGGCTGCAGTGAGCCAAGAGTGAGCCACTGCACTCCAGCCTGGGCAACAAAGTGAGGCCCTGTCTGCAAAAAAAGCTTTGTGCTGGCCAGGTGTAATGTGGGGAGACTCGCCATTGAGATGGGCTCCCATATTTCCATAGGAAAGCTGGAGTTCTGAAGTAGCAAAAGCCAAGTGTCCACAGGTAGTCACCAGAGACACACTGGACATTGGAGGATGGAAATCAGGATGGTTTGGCCTGTACAGATTTGATGGGGGCTAATTAATCCTGACGTCCCTAGGAATAAAATAGATGGGCAATCTACTAAAATACCACTTGCTCTACAGAACAGAAAAGTCCCAGGTCTGGGGGCTGGCAATCTGACTTCGTTTCAGAATAAGAGTCACAGCCCCTCACCCAGTTTTTGGCCCTAAGGCGGGTCATAGGCCCAGAGCCCCTGAACTGAATGATGGCCAGGGTCCCTTGGAGATAGAATCTTGCAAAACTTCATGTGCATGTGCTATAAATCTTCTCCAAAGCCTTCCTCAAAGGACCCTGCAGCCACTTACTAGGATAACTGTATCCTGGGGAAAGAAATATTCTTGGACATTTTGGCGATGACTAGATTCCAGCTTTGAGTTGTCATTAATTTCTGGAAACCATACAAACTAGTAGGGGCATATAGAGCTCAGATGTTAAATGCAATTTTGGCTAAAGTCAAAAGCACAGGGAGCCAAGTAGGACCACAGACCCTTTCTGTGGTTATTTCCTTAGTTCTCAAATGGGTACTTGGCAAGTGGCAATTGGATTATCACATTGGTTTGGGTGCAGTGGCTCACTCCTGTAATCCCACCACTTTGGAAGGCCAAGGGAGGTGGATCACATGAGGTCAGGAGTTTGAGACCACCCTGGCCAACATGGTGAAACTCTGTCTCTACAAAAAATACACACACACACACACACACACACACACACACACACACACATTAGCTGGGCATGGTGATGGGTGCCTGTAATCCCAACTACTCAGGAGACTGAGGCAGGAGAATCGCTTGAACCCAGGAGGTGGAGGTTGCAGTGAGGCAAGACGGCACCACTGCTCTCTAGCCTGGGTGACAGAGTAAGACTCTGCCTCAAACAAACAAGCAAAAAAAGCCAAACCTGAATCCTCGTGTTGGCTCTCAGAACCATTGAATAAAGGCTGTTGCGGTATGAAGAATCACAAGAAAGGAGCCAGGAGCTTTCTCGGTCTCTCCGGATAGTAAATTACTAAAAGTAATTTAGTCAGGAATTCAAGATGAGCCTGACTGATCGGTGAAACCCCGTCTCTACTAAAAATACCAAAAAATTAGCCGGGCATGGTCAGCTATTACAGCTGGGCGTGCCTATAATCCCAGCTACTCGAGAGGCTGAGGCAGGAGAATGCTGCTTGCTGGGGAAACTTCAGGGACGAGGCTGCCCGTCAGACCATCGTTTCTATTTTTTGTTTTTTGAGACAGGGTCTTACCCTGTTGCCCAAGTTGGAATGCAGTGGCATGATCATAGCTCACTGGAGGCTTGAACTTGTAGGCTCAAACCATCCTCCCACCTCAGCCTCTTGAGTACTGAGACTACAAGTGCATGCCACCATGCTCAGCTAATTTTTATATGTGTGTAAAAACAGGGTCTTGCTGTGTTGCTCTGTCTGGTCTCGAACTCCTGGACTTATGATTCTCCCATCCTGGCCTCCCAAAGTGCTTGGATAAAAACCCGCCATACCGGGCCTCACACCTGGTCTCACACCTGGCCTCATGCCCTCGTTTATCTCACTTGTTTGGCTTGTGCAGAAGGCAGAAGGCTTTTAGAGAATTTCTGTAATTTATTGTAAACATAATCAGACAGTGACTCCCAACTGCAGTTGCTGTACCAGATGTGATATCTTTTTAGAGCAAATCAGCATATTCTCTGGTCCCCTGATATACCACTCTTAATCTGGAAATGATTTTTTTCTCTATAACAATTTGCAAAAATTAACAAAAACCATTTAATTTCATCTGATATGCCCAACAGTATACCTTCGCAGTCTTGCCTCGAGGTTGATGATCTTCTTGTTCGCCCATAATCTAGTCGGCAGAGGTTTTAATCATTTTACTATTTCACAGAACACCATCACACGAATGACACTGTTTTCTTTGGACCTAATAAGCAGGTAGGAACAAAAACTTTGGATTCCTTAGTAAGGACTATGCAAGTCAGAGGGTGGAGATTAAGCTGGCCTGTCCTAATTAATACAACATTCTAGAACTACAGATTCATCATGATTGGGGGTAGAGTGTTCTGCTGATTTCAGTGAAGGGCCAAAGGAGCCACTTGGCTTAGAGCAGGGCTCAGCAAACTATAGCCCTGGGGCCAAATTTGGCCTGCCATCTGTTTTTTTCTTTCTTTTAATTTAAACTGTATTTTTTCAATTGGTATGGTAGGCAAATAGCGCCACATTCAAAAGGTAAAAATGAATATACAGTAGAAAGTAACACTCCCTCTCCCTGACTTCCAGCTAGGCAATTTCCTTCCTCAGATGCATCTACTTTTGCCAGATTCCTGTGTTCCAGGAGATGGTGAGATTCTATCCATAGAATTTTGTTTATTGCCTATTCCAAGGTCATGAAGATTTACTCCTATGTTTTCTTCAAATAAATTCATAGTTTTGGTTCTCACGTCTAGGTCTTTGACTCATTTTGAGCTAACTTTTGCATGAGGTAGGGGTCCGACTTCATTCTTCTTTTTTTTTTTTTTTTTTTTTGAGACGGAGTTTCGTTCTTGTTACCCAGGCTGGAGTGCAATGGCGCGATCTCGGCTCACCGCAACCTCCGCCTCCTGGGTTCAGGCAATTCTCCTGCCTCAGCCTCCTGAGTAGCTGGGATTACAGGCACGTGCAACCATGCCTAGCTAATTTTTTGTATTTTTAGTAGAGACGGGGTTTCACCATGTTGACCAGGATGGTCTCGATCTCTTGACCTTGTGATCCACCCGCCTCGGCCTCCCAAAGTGCTGGGATTATAGGCCGACTTCATTCTTTCAGCACATTGTCAAAAATCAGTTGACCATAGATATATGGGTTTATTTCTGGATTCAGTTCTATTTGAGCTATATGTTTATCCTTATGTCAGTACCACACAGTTTTGATTATTGGAGCTTTGTAGTAAATTTTGAAAGCGGAAGTATGATCTGGAGAACTTTGTTCTTCTTCATGAAGATTTTGGCTATTTAGGGTTTCTTGGATTTTCATATGAATTTTATTTTATTCTATTTTAATTTTTTGTGAGAGTCTTGCTCTGTTGTCTAGGCTGGAGTGCAGTGGCATGTTCTCAGCTCACTACAACCTATGCCTCCAGGTCTCAAGGGATTCTTGTGCCTCGGCCTCCCAAGTAGCTGAGATTACAGGCATGCGTCAACACACCTGTCTAATTTTTGTATTTTTAGTAGAGACAGCGTTTCCCCATGTTGGCCAGGAGAGTCTCAAACTCCTGACCTCAGGTGATCCACCCGACTTGGCCTCCCAAAGTGCTGAGATTACAGGCGTGAGCCACTGCACCCAGCCTAATGTGTGCGGCTTTAAGTTGTGCGGACCCATCTCTTCTTTCCTGTCCCTTTTGATGGGAATGCAGTCAGCCATCTTGGCCTGTCTTGCAAAAATCTGCCATCTGTTTTTGTAGATAGAGTTTTCCTGAAATACAGGCACATTCCTTCTTTTATGTGTCATATGTGGCTGCTTTTATGCTACAATGGCAGAGTTGAGTATTTGCAATAGAGACTCTATGGCCTAAAATATTTACCATCTGGCTCTTTACAGGAAAATGCTTGCTGACCCCTTGCTTACAGGACCTCCCTGCAGCCGGATTTCATAATCTTGTCTTTCTGGAATTGGTTTTACAGTTGCTGGTGTTAGAAGCATCATCGTCTTCGGTTTTACTTACATTCGTCTCTGTCCCAGGCTGGCAGCCTGCTGTTTCTGTCCAACAAGTGTTCTTTTGGCAGCAACAGCAACACACATGTTGCCACAGACTCACTAATCACCTAGAACAATCAGTTTCATTAGACCTATCTCTCTCTCTGTCCCTCCTGTAATTTTCCTTCCTGTTCTGGAACACTTCACTTAGTTTTTTGCTTCCTCTGCACCTGAGAGCTTCTGCCTGTTCCCCTCTGCCCTCATTCTCTCTTGAGTCGGTTCCTCCTGCAGAGCCCCTCCTCTGCTGATGCAGTGTTTAAGGGTCTCTGTGGCAAGGTTCCACACTCCACTGCCTCCGTGGCCAAATGCTTTGTATGTGATGCCTGCTCTTGTCCAGCCCATACCTCACTACTCAGTTTGCATTCAAAATGGTCTCTTTTTCAAGTACAGTATTCTTTTTTTTTTTTTTTTTTTTTTTTTTTTGAGACAGAGTTTCGCTCTTGTTACCCAGGCTGGAGTGCAATGGCGCGATCTCGGCTCACCGCAACCTCCGCCTCCTGGGTTCAGGCAATTCTCCTGCCTCAGCCTCCTGAGTAGCTGGGATTACAGGCACGCACCACCATGCCCAGCTAATTTTTTGCATTTTTAGTAGAGACGGGGTTTCACCATGTTGACCAGGATGGTCTCGATCTCTCGACCTTGTGATCCACCCGCCTCGGCCTCCCAAAGTGCTGGGATTACAGGCGTGAGCCACCGCACCTGGCCAGTATTCTTTTTTTAAATTTTTTCATTTATTATTATTATTTTTGAGACAGTGTCCCTCTGGCTCCCAGGCTGGAATGCAGTGGCACGATCTCGGCTCACTGCAACCTCCGCCTTTTGGGTTCAAGCAGTTCTGCCTCAGCCTTCCAAATAGCTGAGATTCAGGTGCCCACCACCATGCCTGGCTAATTTTTGTATTTTTAGTAGAGACAGGATTTCGCCATGTGGGCCAAGGCTGGTCTCAAACTCCTGACCTCAGGTGATCCACCTGCCTCAGCCTCCCAAATTGCTGGGATTACAGGCAGGAGTCGCAGTGCCTGGCCAGTATTCTTTCTTTAAATTGATTATAATTTACAAACAATAAAACACACTGATACTAAGTTCCATTTTGACAGTCATGTACACCTGTGTAACCAACATTTACCACAAGGTGGAGAACGTTTCCATCGTTACTTCTGCTCCTGAGAGGACCTCCACTCTTTCCTGATTTGTCACCGTGATTAGCTTGTTTCTTCTTGCATCTCGCACAGTTGGAATCACATAGAATGCACTTTTGTCTGACTGGTTTATCCTCAGCATAACGTTTTTAAAGATTTATTCTTGTTGTCTATATTGGAGCATTTTGTATTGCTGAATGATATCCTACTGGAAGGATGCCTCAGTTTGGTTATTCATTCTCCTGTTGATGGACATTTGAGTTTTTTTCAGTTCAAGTACAACATTAATTTATTATTATTATTATTTTTTGAGATGGAGTCTCGCTCTGTTGCCCAGGCTGGAGTGCAGTGGCATGATCTCCACTCACTGCAACCTCTGCCTCCCAGGTTCAAGTGATTCTCATGCCTCAGCCTCCCCACTGGCTGGGATTACAGGTGCCCATCACCACACCCCACTAATTTTTGTATTTTTAGTAGAGACGGGTTTCACCACGTTGGTCAGGCCGGTCTTGAACTCCTGACATCAAGTGATCTGCCCACCTCGGCCTCCCAAAGTGCTGGGATTACAGGCGTGAGCCACTGCACCTGGCCATTTTTAATTTTTCTATAGAGATGGGGTCTTGTTATGTTGACCAGGGTGGTGTCAAACACCTGGCCTCAAGCAATCCTCTCATGTCGGCCTCCCAAAGTGCTGGGATTACAGGTGTCAGCCACTGGACCTGGCCAGTTTAAGTACAACATTTCTTAACCAGAATTTTGTTCTCGAGTGATTCTTTTTCCTCCTTCTCCACTTTTTTTCTTCCAGCTTCATCCTCTGCTGCCTGTTAGAATCACCTGGGGAGCTTTTAAAAGCCCAGTGATCAGGCACACCTGTCACCACTTAGCCAAGGATCTCTAGGGGGTGGGGCCCAGGTTATGTGTTTTTTAAAGGCCCGCCCCCAACCCCAGGTGATTCCAATGCAGGGCAATGAGAACTCTTGAAGGCTTCTGGAGAAGTAGGAAGGCTTAGAATGTCACACACTCATCTTTCACTTCCTGGAGCAACTGTTCTGTGCTTTTGGGTCGGTATTTTTTGTTCTCTTGAATTTGATGGTGTTCAGACTTCCATCTTCTCTCTGCTTGGTTTTGGTTCATTAAGTGCTTCTCTTTTCCTTCCTAAAGCTTTCCTAAATTTCTTATTATAATCTTTTCATGAATTACTGACTTTCCATGTCTTTTAGTTTTTATTTACTTATTTGAGACAGGGTCTCACTCTGTTGCCCAGGCTGGAGTTCAGTGGCACGATCTCGGCTCACTGCAGCTTCTGCCTCCTGGGTTCAAGCGGTTCTCTTGCCTCAGCCGCTCGAGTAGCTGGGATTACAGGCGTGTGCCAAAAGGCCCAGCTAATTTTTGTATTTTTAGTAGAGATGAGATTTTTTCCATTTTGGCCAGGCTGGTCTCAAACTCCTGACCTCAAGTGATCCACCCACCTCAGCCTCCCAAAGTGCTGGGATTACAGGCGTGAGCTACCCCGCCATGTCTTCTGTACATTCTTTTCTTCCTCAGTTCCCCAAATAAGGGGCAGATTTTCTCTCGTGTTCGCTTCATAGCCTCCTGATTATAGGTGAAACCAGCTCTTCCATAAATTCTCCCTCTGTAGCTTGACTTCTTTAAAACATATCACAACTGTTTTGCTCTTCTGTTCATAAAATGACACCTTTTACATAATTTAAAAAGGATTTCTGCAGAGCCTGGTGTTGAATCACTTCAGATCTTTTACTTTTTATGGCAAAGAAAGGTCCCCAGAAGAAAATGGCAAATGCGCCGATTCTCGTTAGAAGCTCCCAGGGTGCCCCAGGAAAAACCAGGGATTCTGAATCCGAAGCAGCCGCACTCTCGTTGGCTGGCAGGCGGGCACCTCTTCTGTGTTGTTTCCCGGCCCTGTTCTCAAATACTGATGCCTTTCAGCTCGTGTGCAAACCACAGCCTCTCCCGATGGGTGGAATTTCCTCAGGCCTGTCCTCTGAGGTCTTGTTCTGCCCTCTCTGGGGGCGTCCTGTGATTTCTCTGGGGACCCTGACCATTGTGCTCTTATTCACGGTTGTTCAGGTCCAGTGTCCTCCGGACATTGTTGCTTGCTCCTGTGTGGGTCTCAGGGCCGGCCGGTGACACCCCTTTCTCCCTGCAGGTGCGTTCATGTCTGTTTGTACCTGGATGGCTGACATGGTACCAAGCAGAAGCGCTCCCACCTCACCTCTCCACCTGGAGGACACCATCTGGAGGGGTGAGTTCCAGGGTCAGGGAATGGGATCAGGAGGCTGGGGGAGGACTTGTGGGGGGACTCCTGAGGTGGCCTGCAGCGGCCTGGAGCAGGAGCCCAGGACCGTGTTTAAGAGCTGGGGAGGAGGAGGAGACCTTGCATCTCCAGGATTGGGTGCTGTTGTTATCTGGTTCTAGCCATCAGGCAAGTCTTTACTGTGTTACCTCCCACCTCAACTATTCCCTTCCTCTTCCTCCACCCGCAGGGCAGGGCAGGGCAGGGCAGGGCAGGGCAGGGCAGGGTGGTGGAGCCCCTTCAGGCCCCAGTCCTGTGACTCAGTCACCAAAGCCCAATCTCCAGCCCAAAGGAGCCAAAGATACCTTCCTCGGCACTCTCCCAGTCCTCTTTCCCTTCACCAGGCTCCAGCCTGTGCAGGGCCCTCGCCTCCACTCCTCTCCCGCTCACTCCTACCCCAATCCCACTTCATCTCCCTCCCTCGCCTTAGGGGCCTCACTTGCTCCTCATGCTGGGAGTTGATTTTCTACCATCTCAACTCGGCCAAGAGATCTCATCCCCTAAAAAAGTGATCTGAACCTTAAGATCACATACGGCATATGGGGATGGAGGTGGGAGGTGGGGGGTGGGGGCAGCAGGTGGGTCAGCTTCAGGTGCTAGCAATGGGTGGGGGGGGGCGTGTGGTCTGCAGAGAAACCTACAAACAATAATGCAACTGATTAGCCCATCTGCTTTCTATCATAAAACCCGGTGCTGGCAATCCTAAGCAATGTCGGTGATAAAATGTTCCTCTCAAAATCTTTGGTTAGGATCTGAGTTTTATATAATTTCTTTGGTCATTGTTGAGTTTCTTCTTCGTCTTCTTTTTTTTTTTTAAGACAGAGTCTCGTCTCTCTGTTGCCCAGGCTGGAGTACAATGAAGCAATCTCGGCTCATTGCAACCTCTACCTCCTGGGTTCAAGTGATTCTCCTGCCTCAGCCTCCCAAGCAGCTGGGATTACAGGCATGTGCCACCACACCCAGCAATTTTTTGTAGTTTTAGTAGAGATGGAGTTTCACCATGTTGGCCAGGCCCTCATGTGATCCGCCTACCTCAGCTTCCCAAAGTGCTGGGATTATAGGCATGAGCCACCTTGCCCAGCCTTGACTTTCTTTTTTTTTTTTTCTTTTCTTTTCTTTTTTTTTTTTTTTTAAAGAAGAGGAAGAAAGAGAAAGAGGAAGAGGGAGAGAGGATGGGGGTATTGCTTTATTGCTCGGGCTAGAATACAGTCTAAATATGGGTATGCCTATAATTGTCCTTAATAATGGAGACATGAAAGAAAATGAGGGAAGAGAATAGCAAACAAGGAGCCAACCAAGATTTCTTTTAAACTTCTAAGTTGATATGATGTGGTACTGATAAGAGTGTATATTTTGTATATTTAAAATGGAGAGTTCTATAAATATTAATTACATTTACTTGTTCCAGATCTGAGTTCAAGTCCTGAATATCGTTAATTTTCTGTCTCATTGATCTGTCTAATATTAATGTTGAAGTCTCCCAATATTATTATGTGGGAGTCTAAGTCTCTTTATAAGTCTTGTATGTCTGTGTATTCCTGTATTGGGTGCGTATATATTTAGGATCTTTAGCTCTTCTTGTTGTTGCATTGATCCTTTTATCATTATATAATGTCCTTCTTTGCTTCTTTTGATCTTTGTTGCTTAATTGTAACTTCTGCTTTTTATTTATTTATTTTAGCTCTCTGTTTGGTTGGTAAATCTTTCCCCATCCCTTGTTTGGAGTCTTTGTGTATCCTTGAATGTGAGATGGATCTGGATGCAGCATACTGATGGGTTTTAGTTTTTTATTCAAATTGCCTGTCTTTGGATTGGGGGATTTAGTCAATTTAAATTTAGAATTAATAATAAGATATGTGAGTTTAATACTGCCATTAGCTGGCTATTTTGTCCATTAGTTGATGTAAATTCTTCATTATATTGATGCTCTTTTTGATAATTTTTTTAGAAAGGCTGATACTGTTTGTTCCTTTCATATGTGTAGTGGTTCTTTCAGAAGCTCTTGTAAAGCAGGCCTGGTGGTGATGAAATCTCTGAGTGCTTGCTGATTCACAAAAAACTTTATTTTTCCTTCACTTGTGAAGCTTAGTTTGGCTGGATGTGAAATTCTGGGTTGAAAGTTCTTTTCTTTAAGGATGTTGAATATTGGCCCCCACTCTCTTCTGGCTTGTAGGGTTTCTGCTGAGAGATCTGCTGTAAGTCTGATAGGCTTCCCTTTGTGGGTAACCTGACCTTTCTCTCTGGCTGCCCTTAGTATTTTCTCCTTCATTTCAACCCTGGTGAATCTGACGATTATGTGCCTTGGAGTTGCTCTTCTTGAGGAATATCTCTGTGGTGTTCTCTGTATTACCTGGAGTTGAATATTATCCTGCCTTACTAGGCTGGGAAAATTTTCCTGAATAATGTCCTGAAGCATATTTTCCAACTTGGATTCATTCTCTTCGTCACATTCAGGTACACCTATCAAGCGTAGATTAGGTCTTTTCACATAGTCCCATATTTCTTGGAGACTTTGCTCGTTCCTTTTTATCCTTTTTTCTCTAATCTTGTCTTCTTGTTTTATTTCATTGAGTTGGTCTTCGACCTCTGATATCCTTTCTTCTGCTTGATCAATTCGGCTGTTAAAACTTGTGCATACTTCACGAAGTTCTCGTATTGTGTTTTTCAGCTCCATCAATTCACTTATATTCCTCTCTAAATTGTGTATTCTTGTTAACATTTCATCGAATCTTTTTTCAAAGTTCTTAGTTGCTTTAGATTGGGTTAAAACAAGTTCTTTTAATTCACAGAAGTTTCTCATTATCCACATTTTGAAGCCTGCTTCTGTAATTGGAACACACTTGTTCTCCATCAAGCCTTGTTTCGTTGCTGATGAGGAACTGTGATCCCCCGCTGAGGGAGAGGCGTTCTGGTCTTGGGCATTCTCAGCCTTTTTTGGCCGTTTTCCTCCCTTCGTTATAAATTTATCCATCTGTGCTCTTTGAATTCACCGTCTTTGTAATTAGGTTTCTGAGTGGACGTCCAACTTACTGATTCTCAGCGCCGAGATCTGAGCAACCCACTGCACCGACCAAATCAGCGGCGTTAAGATTGATGGTGCTTTTCCGACTCTGCACCAAGAACCGTCGCTCCAAGGCGCCGGCAAAACCGCCTCGCCGGTCACAAGAGTCGCGCTGGCGACCCGTGGGGCTCCTCCGCTGGGAATCTCCTGGTGCGTGAGCAACAAGAATTCATGTGAAGGTGTGGCGTCCTCTCATTCTTTGCGCTTTCAGTGGGAGCCACAATCCCGAGCTGTTAGTGATCAGCCATCTTGGATCTCTCTCCCCCAGCCTTGACTTTCAATTAAAAAAACAAAACAACCAAAAAAAAAAAAAAAACCTCTCTATCTGTGGGGAGAGAGAGCATCAGGATAAATAGCTAATTTATGCTGGGCCTAATACCTAGGTGATAGATTAATAGGTACAGCAAGGCTGGGCGCGGTGGCTCAAGCCTGTAATCCCAGCACTTTGGGAGGCTGAGGTGGGTGGATCACGAGGTCAAGAGATCGAGACCATTCTGGTCAACATGGTGAAACCCCGTCTCTACTAAAAATACAAAAAATTAGCTGGGCATGGTGGCACGTGCCTGTAATCCCAGCTACTCAGGAGGCTGAGGCAGGAGATTTGCCTGAACCCAGGAGGTGGAGGTTGCGGTGAGCCGAGATCGCGCCATTGCACTCCAGCCTGGGTAACAAGAGCGAAACTCCCTCTTAAAAAAAAAAAAAAAAAAAAAAAAGGTACAGCAATCTATCACGACACACATTTATCTACGTAACAAAACTGTACGTCCTGCACATGTGCCCCAGAACTTAAACTATTAAAAAAAACCTCTATATCCTTCAAATGAGCACATTTTAATTACTTATCCTTTATATTCTACATGGCTACTAATTCAGAAAACTACCCCCACCCCACTCTGAGCCGCAAACACAGTGATTTCTTATTTGCAGAGTAGGTCCCTAAAGATTTAAAATGCTTTCTGCTCTCTTCCTGTGGTTTGTGTCTTCAGCCCTGCTGTACTACATACTTCCACATTTAGTGAATATGAAATAAATGATGGTACACAGATTATACAGTGATTGTATGCTGTGCTTGTAAAAATGATTAAACAACTTGAATCATTTCAATTCAATTATGCGATTGCTTAGAGTTTTAATTTGATTTTAATTTTTTTTTGAGACAGAGTCTCACATTCTGTCACCAGCCTGGAGTGCAGTGGTGCAATCTCAGCTCACTGCAACCTCCGCTCCTGGGTGCAAGCGATTCTCTGCCTCAGCCTCCCAAGTAGCTGGGACTATAGACGCATGCCACCATGCCCACCTAATTTTTATATTTTTAGTAGAGATGGGGTTTTACCATGTTGGCCAGGGTGATCTTGATCTCTTAACCTCGTGATCTACCCACCCCCAACCTCCCAAAGTGCTGGGATTACTGGCATGAGTCACTGTGCCCAGCCTAATTCTTTTTTTTTTTAGTTGAGATGGGGTCTTGCAACGATGCCCAGACTGGATTGGAACTCCTGGGCTCAAGCCATTCTCCCACCCTAGCCTCTTTTTTTTTTTTTTTTTTTTTTTTTTTTGAGACAGAGTCTCACTGTGTTGTCCAGGCTGGAGTGCAGTGGCATGATCTCAGCTCACTGCAGCCTCCATCTCCCAGTTCAAGTGATCTGTGCCTCAACCTCTTGAGCAGCTGGAATTATAGGTGTCTACCACCACACCCAGCTAATTTTTAAATTTTTAATAGTGACGGGGTTTCACCATGTTAGCCAGGCTGGTCTTGAACTCCTGACCTCAAATGACCTACCCACCCATGGCCTTCCAAAATGTTGGGATTACAGGTGTGAGCTACCATGCCTGGCTTGCCCTAGCGTGTTGAATAGATAGATTACAGGTGCCTGCTGCCATGCCTGTAAACCTATCCCAAATCCGTCAATTTGGTTCAAATTTGAAATAGCAAAATAGAATGTCAGCCTAAGGTGTAACTTTTTAAAAATCAGTATAAATTTTCATTGGTACATGAAATATTTCACGATTGAATAACATTTTTTTTTTTTTTTTTTTTTGAGACAGAGTTTCACTCTTGTTACCCAGGCTGGAGTGCAATGGCGCAATCTCAGTTCACCGCAACCTCTGCCTCCTGGGTTCAGGCAATTCTCCTGCCTCAGCCTCCTGAGTAGCTGGGATTACAGGCACGCGCCACCATGCCCAGCTAATTTTTTGTATTTTTAGTAGAGACGGGGTTTCATCATGTTGACCAGGATGGTCTCGATCTCTTGACCTTGTGATCCACCCGCCTCGGCCTCCCAAAGTGCTGGGATTACAGGCTTGAGCCACCGCACCCGGCAAAAATTAATTTTTTTTTAAAGAGATGTGGTCCCTCTTTGTTACCCAAGCTGAAGTGGAGTGCCATGATCATAGTTCACTGCTGCCTCAAATTCCTAGGCTCAAACAGTCCCCCTTACTCAGCCTTCTGAGTAGCTGGGACCACAGGTGCATGCCATCATGCCCAGCTAATTTTTAAATTTTTTGTAGAGTTGAGATCTTGTCATCTTGCCCAGGCTGGTGTGGAACTCCTGGGCTCAAGCAATCTTCCTATCTTAGCCTCCCAAAGTGCTAGGATTATAGGCATGAAACTATTAGGCCCAGCCTATTTTTTTATTTTTTGTAGAGATGGGGTCTCACTATGTTGTCCAAGGTGGTCATGAACACCTGGCCTCAAGTGATCCTTCCCACTCAGACTTCCAAAGCATGGAAATTACAGGCATGAACCACCATGCCTGGCCTTAGTTTCTTTCTTTCTTTTTTTCTTTTTCGTTTTTTCTTTTTTTTTTTTTTTTGAAACAGTCTCACTCTGTTGCCCAGGCTGGAGTGCACTGTCCCAATCAGCTCACTACAACCTCTGCCTCCTGGATTCAAGTGATTTTCCTGCCTCAGCCTCCTGAGTAGCTGAGATTACAGGTACTCACCACCACACCTGGCTAATTTTTGTATTTTTAGTAGAAACGGGGTTTTACCATGTTGGTCAGGCTGGTCTTGAACTCCTGACCTCAAGCAATCCACCTGCCTCAGCCTCCCAAAGTGCTGGAATAACAGATGTGAGCCACCGTGTCTGACAGCCTTGGTTTCTTATTTGTGTTCTGGCTTTATGAAAGTTTCTGTTTTAAAAAATTTTAAAAGAAATATTTGAATTTTTCACCTGCTCAGTGGTAAAAATCTTCTAATAAGTATTCTCCAGTTTTCATATATTTATCTTGTTCCTTTCCTCCCTTTTTAAAGAAAAATTTATTTTTTATTTTGTAGAGACAATGTATCCCTATGTAGCCCAGACTGGTCTCATATTCCTGGGCTCAAGTGATCCTTCCCTCTTATCCTCCCAAAGTGCTGGAATTATAGGCATGAGCCACAGCACCTGGCCCCTTGCCTCCTTTTTTCTTCTGGTGTCTTTGCATAGATCCCCTACTGATTCCTCTTTTTTTTTTTTTTTTTGAGACGGAGTTTCACTCTTGTTACCCAGGCTGGAGTGCAATGGCGCGATCTCGGCTCACCACAACCTCCGCCTCCTGGGTTCAGGCAATTCTCCTGCCTCGGCCTCCCGAGTAGCTGGGATTACAGGCATGCACCACCATGTCCAGCTAATTTTTTGTATTTTTCGTAGAGACGGGGTTTCACCATGTTGACCAGGATGGTCTCGATCTCTCGACCTCGTGATCCACCCGCCTCGGCCTCCCAAAGTGCTGGGATTACAGGCTTGAGCCACCGCGCCCGGCCTGATTCCTCTTTTATTTCAGAGGGTGAGCTTTTCAGGTGGGATAAGAGGCAGGGCCTTTTCCAAGGAGTAAATCAATGCTAAAGCAGACTTGTCAACTGCCAGGCTGACTGTGGAAGGCATGCCTCAACATGCACACAGAGCCCCTGGGCAAAGGCTGTGAGGCTCGCTGGTTCCAGGTGGTGACAGAAATCTGTGTAATTCCTAGCCGACCACTAAGCTAACCAAGAAAAGACTTCAGTAGCCATACCCAACACAGAATATAGACTTGATGGTATTGTCAGCAAAGTCACTAACAACAGTAATCACAACGAATCCTGGGGAGGGAGAAGAATATTTCTAGAGTTTGGCACATCTTGTTATTTAAACTGTCCATTTTTCAGAACGAATTGAGACATGAAAAGGAATAAAGAAAGTATGGCCCACACACAGGAAAAAAAAGCGACCAATAAAAACTGTTTCTGAGGAAATCCAAATAATGAACCCACTTGAAAAAAAAAAAAAACTTTAAATCAGCTATTTCAAATATTCTTAGCCAGGCAGTGTGGTGGGCACCTGTGGTCCCAGCTGCTTGGGAGGCTGAAGTGAAAAGATTGCAGGAGTTTGAGAGCAGCCTGGGAAAAATAGTGAGACCTCACCCTAAAAAAACAAAATAGTTTAAAGAACAAAAGAAAATCGTGTCTAAAGAATGAAATGGAAAGTATAAGAATGATGACTCACCAAACGGAATATCAACAAAGATGGTAAATGATATAAAGAACCAAGTAGAAATTCTGGAGTTGAAAAGTGCAATAATCGAAATGAAAAATTTACTATAGAGGCTCAACAGGCAAAAGAATCAGTGAACTTGAAGATAGCTTAACTGAGGTGACCTTGTTTGAGGAATGGAGAGAGTGAAGAAAAAGGAACAGACTAAGATCTGTAGGACATCATCAAACATATCAACATACACAAGATGGGAGTCCCCAGAAGAGACGGACAGAGAAGGATGAGGAAAACGTTTGAAGAAAACAATGGCTAAAAGTGTCTCACTTTTTTTTTTTTTTTTGAGATAGAGTCTTGCTCTTTTTGACAGGCTGGAGTGCAGTGGTGCGATCTCGGCTCACTGCAACCTTCGTCTCCTGGATTCAAGCGATTCCCCTGCCTCAGCCTCCTCAGTAGCTGGGACTACAGGCGCACGCCACCACACCCGGCTAATATTTTGTATTTTAGTAGAGACAGGGTTTCACCATGGCCAGGATGGTCTCGATCTCCTGACCTCATGATCCACCTGCCTTGGTCTCCCAAAGTGTTGGGATTACAGGCGTGAGCCACCGTGCCCAGCCATGTCTCACATTTTATTAAAAACACTAATAGTTTACTTCAAGCAGAATAAACTCAAAGACATTCACACCTAGACACATTATAATCAAATGATTGAAAGTCAAAGCCAAATAGAATTTTGATGGCCGGTTGCAGTGGCTCACACCTGTAATCCCAGCACTTTGGGAGGCCAAGACTGGTGGACCACCTGAGGTCAGGAGTTCAAGACCAGCCTGGGCAATATAATGAGATCCCGTCTCTAGTAAAAATACAAAAATTAGCGAGGTATGGTTGTGGGTGTCTGTACTCCCAGCTACTCAGGAGGCTAAGGCAGGAGGATTGCTTGAACCCAGGAGGCGGAGGTTGCAATGAGCTGAGATCATGCCACTGCACTCCAGCCTGGCTGACAGAGCAAGACTCTGTCTCAAAAACCAAACAACAACAATTTTGAAAGTAGCAAAAGAGAAGCTACTCATTGCGTACAATGATCTTCAATGAGAGTCACAGCTAATTTCCCATCAGAATCTATGGCAGCTAGAGAGCAGAGGGAAGATGGAGAAATTAAGACATTCCCAGATAAACGTATATCATCTCTACAAAAAAAAATTTAAAAAATTAGCCAGGCTGGTGGTGCACACCTCTAATCCCAGCTACACAGGCATCTGAGGCAGGAGGATCACTTGATCCATCAGTTTGAGGCTGCAAGGTCCTCTGATCGTGCCACTGTACCTCAGTCCAGGTGATAGAGTGAGAACTTGACTCTAAAAAATGTTTTTTTAAAGATCTGGCCGGGCACAGTGGTTCACACCTATAATCCCAGCACTTTGGGAGGCCAAGGCGGGCAGATCACCTGAGGTCAGGAGTTCAAGACCATCCTGGCCAACATGATGAAACCATGTCTCTACTAAAAATACAAAAAAATTAGCCAGGCATGGTGGCGGGTACCTGTAATCCCAGCTATTTGGGAGGCTGAGGCTGAGGCAGGAGAATCACTTGAATCTGGGAGGTGGAGTTTTCAGTGAGCCAAGATCATGTCATCGCACTCCAGCCTGGGCAACAAGAGCAAAACTCCATCTCAAAAAAAAAAAAAAAAAAAGATCTGAGCAGGAGTAGTAGTGTACACCTGTAGTCCCAGCTGCTCAGGAGGCTGAAGCAGGAGGATCACTTGAGCCCAGGAGTCTGAGGCTATGTGTGCTATGATCATGCCTGTGAATAGGCACTGTACTCCAGCCTGGGCAACTTAGTGAGACCCTGTCTCTGAAAAAAAAGAAAAGTTATTTATTAAGAACTTAAGCTTCCATCTTAAGAAACTAGAAAAGAAAAAAAATATCAAACTAAACCAAAAGCAAATAGAGAGAATAAGATCATAAAAATTAGAGTGGAAATAAATAAAATAGATAATAGAAAAATAGTAGAGTAAGTAAATCAAGAAACCAAGAATTGGGTTTTAAAAAGGTTAACAAAATTGACAAAGCAAAGCTACTCTTCTCCCATCACACGGTCTGATTTCTGCAAATATGGTATTTCAGTTATTTATTGCTGCATGACAAATCACCCCAAAACACAGTGGCTTAAGACAGCTGCAACCAACCATTTTTTTTTTTTTTTTTTTTTTGAGATGGAGTTTCACTCTTGTTACCCAGGCTGGAGTGCAATGCGCGATCTCAGCTCACCGCAACCTCCGCCTCCTGGGTTCAGGCAATTCTCCTACCTCAGCCTCCTGAGTAGCTGGGATTATAGGCACGCGCCACCATGCCCAGCTAATGTTTTGTATTTTTAGTAGAGACGGGGTTTCACCATGTTGACCAGGATGGTCTCGATCTCTTGACCTCGGCCTCCCAAAGTGCTGGGATTACAGGTTTGAGCCACCGTGCCCGGCCCAGCTGCAACCATTTAAATAAAAGTTCTGTATTTTAGGCAGGGCTTGGTGGGTATGACTCAACTCTGCCCCCACATGATAGTGGCTGGAATTGCAGCAACCCAGAAGCTCTACTGGACGGGCTGAAATTTCCAAGATGGTCCACTTGTACAGCTGGTAGTTGGTGCTGACTGTTAGCTGGGGCTGCAGTTCTGGGCTTTTCCTTGTGCCATCATGGGCTTCCTTACAGCATGGCAACTGGGTTCCGAGAAGGAGTGTTTCAAGTATTGAGAGTGGAAGCTGCCAGTGTCCTGGAGACCAACCTTGAAAGTCATACAGCATCACTTCTGACACCCTCTATTGGTCAAAACATCACATAGCCTGTCAGGATTCAAGAGGAGGGGAAACAGACTCCACTTCATGGAAGGAGTGGCAAAGAAATCGCAGTTGCTTGCCGGCGTGATTCCTCAGTTGGCTGCTTTTTCTTTGTTCCATGGGAGCAAAGCGGACCCAGGGCTGTTCTTGCCGCTGCTGCTCATCTGCTCCCGTTGCTGCAAACAAGATTTTGTTTTTGTACACTAGGGTGCGCTCCTCTCCCTCAAGGCATGCACTTTGCTCCTTCTCACATTTAGGGTGTGTGTAGGGGGATGGGAATCCAGGCAGAGAGGTCATGGACACAGACTCTAGGGCCAGATGGCCTGGGTTTGAATTCTGCCTGTGCCACTGTTAACTAACTGTGTGTGCACAGTCATGTCATCTTTCTGAGCTTCAGTGTCATTGCAAATGCTATTCAGGTTATTTGCTTCTGCAGCCACTGCTGCTCTATCTGCAGCCACAGGCACCCTCTGTGGTCTTCTGTCCCTCTCTGGATCTCCATCGCTTTCAGCACGCTCACCTATTATTTTGGTACTCAGGATCCCTGGGTGGCTCCTAGGTTCACTGGAAATGGACTTTATGTTTCTGTATCTCATTCTCCACGTTGCTTCTCGTGATTTTTGAGAGGAGGGAGGAAAATGCTAATTTTGTTTTACCATACGCAAACCAGAAGTCCAACAAAAAAATTTTTTTTGAGAAAGGGTCTTGCTCTGTCACCCAAGCTGGAGTGCAGTGGTACGATCTTGGCTCACTGCAACCTCTGCCTCCCAAGTTCAAGTGATTCTCGTGCTTCAGCCTCCCAAGTAGCTGAGATTACAAGCACGGGCCACCATGCCGGGCTATTTTTGTGTTTTTAGTAGAGACAGGGTTTCACCATGTTGGCCAGGCTGGTCTTGAACTCCTGACCTCAGGTGATCCACCCACCTCGGCCGCCCAAAGTGCTGGGATTATAGGCATGAGCCACTGTGAGCAGACCCAACAAAAACAATTCTGAAGAATAAGAATAAGCTTGCATCACCAGCTATCATGAGTAAAACTATGGTCTTGGCACATGGATATCTGTGTGTCTTTGTCTGTCTCTTTCTGTATCCATCCTAATAGAACAGAATTGGAGCCTAGAAAGTCATCCAACATGTGCAGGAGTTTGGCTCCGACGGAGGTGACAAAACAAACCATGAAGGAAAGAACGGACTAAGTAGTATGTGGTACTGAAAAAGCTAATGTTAGAGCCTTACCTTCCACCACACAAAGTACATTCTATACTAAACACCTATATGCGTCTGTTTAAAAATGGAGGGCTGGGCCGGGTGCTTGTGGCTCACACCTGTAATCCCAGCATTTTGGGAGGCTGAGGTGGGTGAATCACCTGAGGTCAAGAGTTCAAGACCAGCCTGGCCAACATGGTGAAACCCTGTCTATACTAAAAATACAAAAATAATCCGGGCGTGGTGGCGAGCACCCGTAGTCCCAGCTACTTGGGAGGCTGAGGCAGGGGAATTGCTTGAACCTAGAAGGCAGAGGTTGCCATGAGCTGAGATCACACCATTGCGGTCCAGCCTGGATGACAAGAGTGAGACTCCAACTCAAAATAAATAAATAAAAAATAAAAATGGTGGGCCTAATATATACTCTTCTCCCCATGGAAGCCCCTTTCCTCTGAAAAGACAGTAAAGGAATTTAAGAAGTATAAAGCCAGCTGGGCGTGGTGGTTCACGCCTGTAATCCCAGCACTTTAGGAGGCCGAGGTGGGTGAATCACAAGGTCAAGAGATGGAGACCATCTTGGCCAACATAGTGAAACCCATCTCTACTAAAAATACAAAAATTAGCTGGGTGTGGTGGCTCGTGCTTATAGTCCCAGCTAGTCGGGAGGCTGAGGCAGGAGAATCACTTGAACCTGGGAGGCAGTGGTTGCAGTGAGCCAAGATTGCACCACTGCACTCCAGCCTGGGCAACAGAGCAAGACTCCATCTCAAAAAAAAAAAAAAAAAGGGGAAACGAAGTATAAAGCCAAAAGGACAAAGAGAATGAACAGGACAGGAGAGAGGAGCACACAGCACTGGCAGAATTTCAGATGCTGGAAAGGGGATGGCTGGAGGGTGACAGAGTCAGCAGCAGGGAGAAGGTGGCACCGAGTATGCAGAGGACCTGGCCCGCCAAAAGGAAGTAGTTTCACATCTTGGTCCTGAATTCCCAACCTCATGATCCATGCACCTCAGCCTCCCAAAGTGCTGGGATTACAGGCGTGAGCCACCGCGCCCAGCCGGATATTGGGTTGTTCACAGAATCACTGAGAGAGCTGAGGAACCAAGATCCAAGACTAAACCATGTCTGCAGTCAAGCCCCAGGCCTTCAGCTGGCACAGCCATCGCCTGCTAGCTCTGGGCAGGGACAGGGGAAGGTGCCTCTGATACTATTGCCTCTGCTATCCTGGAAACTCTTTCCACAATTGCTTCTGCCTTGTGCAGCCTCTGCAACTCTAGTGCTACACGCCAAGTTAGGGGAAGTGAGTCCAGCTGGCAGAACCTAGGTCGCATGCTTACCCATATGCAAAGGTGGGCGGGCAGCTGGCCTTTTAGCCTTTATGATGGAAGTGGTCTCAGCTTCCTACATAGGAGAGGGGCTCAAACACTAAGCAGCTAAAAGAATGATAAATGGGACTGGATGTAGTAGCTCATGTCTGTAATCCCAGCATTTTGGGAGGCCGAGATGGGTAGATCACCTGAGGTCAGGAGTTCGAGACCAGCCTGGCCAACATGGTGAAAACACATCTCTACCAAAAATACAGAAATTAGCTGGGTGTGGTGGTGGGTACTATAATCCCTGTTACTTGGGAGGCTGAGGCAGGAGAATTGCTTGAACCTGGGAGGCGGAGGTTTCAGTGAGCCAAGATTACGCCATTGCACTCCAGCCTGGGCAACAAGAGTGAAACTCTGTCTCAAATAAATAAAAATTTAAAAAAGAATGATAAATGGACACATTGCTATCATTTATGTAAAACTGACAAACACCCAAAGCAATAGACTAGGCTGTACATATGGAGACAGGTAGTTAAAGTATAAATCATTAATAGGAATTAGTTAATAGGAATGACATACATTAACTCCAGGAGTGTAGGTACCTCTGAGAAGGGAAGGTAAAGGAAAAGATGTAGGACTCTAGTTGTATCTGTAACATTTTGTTTCTTAAAAATAAGACCTCTGGGCGGGGTGTGGTGGCTCATGCCTATAATCCCAGCACTTGGGAGGCCGAGGCAAGAGTATTGCTTTTCACTAGCCTGGGCAACATAGTGAAACCCCCATTTCTACAAAAAAAAAAAAAGTAGCTGGGGATGGTGGCACATACTTGCAGTCCCAGCTACTAGGGAGGCTGAGGTGGTAGCATCACTTGAGCCCAGGAGGTGAAGGCTGCAGTGAGCTATGATCAAGCCACTGCACTCCAGCCTGGGTGACAGAGCAAGACCCTGTCACAAAAAAATGAAAAATAAAATCTCTCAAGCAAAGATGGCAAAAATGTTTATATCTGTCTATGTTTGGTGGTGCGTAGGAGAGTATCATTATTTTCTATGCTTAACTGTATGTTAGGAAATATTTCCTAATTTCAAACGGAAATAAAAAATCACTTCAACTAATCGGAGGTGTGTGCCAAGCAGCTCAGGTCTCTGCAGGTGTTTCCTTATGTAACCGTTTACTTGTGAATTAGCCCTGTGCCCACCAAAGGAAGTAGAAAGCTTTGCTTGCTTGCACTCGCCTGTCTTTCCACTGAAGCACTAAATCAGAGACTTGGAGAGACCGATAGGGAAGCAGGAGGATTTTATTAAGGTGGCCACCAGCTCACTGGATTAACATCCTAAGGCTGAGCCCCGTATCAAGAAACAGAGGGTCTTTTAGTTGCACCTTTAGTGTGCAGGATGACGAAGCAGGAAGTAAATTTACAGAACCAAGAACAAAGAACAGTTCATCAACCTGTGACATGCCTTGTGATATTACATTTGAAAATAGCATCTTGAGAAACACAGTGTACATTCTTCGGGTGTTATCTGTCCTGTAACCTTGCAGTGGGCAGTAAGAAAAACAGGAACTTTTAGATGTCTGGGAACTTGCTAAGAATGTGAGGAGGATAGATAAGGCAGGTTTTACAGGGAGTTGGTTAATTTTAGACAGAGCTGGGGGTTAGGTTTTATACTGAATTGAACACAACACAGTTAACTGTCTTTACTGTACAGCAATTATAAATTATTTCCCTCTTCATTCCCCACTTTGTTGCTTGTTATTAATACTTTACTAGGAAGCAACACCACTACTTTGAATATTTATTACTGCTATTTGGGGGATAGGTTAATTTTGGCTAGCTGTTTTTTTTTTTTTTTTTTTTGAGAAAGGGTGTCCCTCTATCGCCAGGCTGGAGTGCAGTGGCGCCATCCCGGCTCACTGCAACTTCTGTTTCCGGTTTCAAGCAGTTCTCCTGCCTCAGCCTCCTGTGTAGCTGGGACTGCAGGCATGCACCACCACGCCTGGCTAATTTTTTTTTTTTTTTTTTTGAGACGGAGTTTCACTCTTGTTACCCAGGCTGGAGTGCAATGGCGCGATCTCGGCTCACCGCAACCTCCGCCTCCTGGGTTCAGGCAATTCTCCTGCCTCAGCCTCCTGAGTAGCTGGGATTACAGGCACGTGCCACCATGCCCAGCTGATTTTTTGTATTTTTAGTAGAGACAGGGTTTCACCATGTTGACCAGGATGGTCTCGATCTTTTGACCTCGTGATCTACCCACCTCGGCCTCCGAAAGTGCTGGGATTACAGGCTTGAGCCACCGCGCCCGGCCATTACTTTTTTTGTGCTTTTAGTAGAGACAAGGTTTCACCATGTTGGCCAGCATGTTGGCCAGGATGGTCTTGATTTCTTGACCTCGTGATCCACCCGCCTCGGCCTCCCAAAGTGCTGGGATTACAGGCGTGAGCCACCACGCCCGGCCTTGGCTAGCTGTTTCTATGAGCTTATGTGCCATTTTATTTTAAGCACGCTTATATTTTCATAGATGAATGTTGAAAGGGAAGGCCCAGTTGAGTGTATTGTGGAACCAATTAGAAAACCTTTCCTAGGAGTGCTTTTATGCTTTTATTGAGTGATGGCAGGCTGGCATCTGTTTGCTAATGGCATGATATGCTTACGGTCCTGAGTTAGGTTCTTGGAAACCTTGTTTTGCCCTATTGGGCCTCAAATGAGCTTTTACCTTTATCTCGCTGTGGCCCCTTTGTGGCTGTGCCTGTCTTAGAGCGTCCCTCCCTTGAGGGCTCTTATCCGTCATTGGCTAACCAGCCATCCGCCCCGGGCCAACCAGGGTGTGCGTTTGGAAGGCTGTCGGGGGCTGACCCACAGAGCGTTGTGAGTTCAGGAACAGGCTTGTCACTTACCTTTAAGTTGCTTCTTTGTTGAGCTGCCTGCTTGGAAAGATGGTGTTAGTAAGGCTTTTCCAGGCTCAGAGCATGACACTTGCATACTTCAGGCTTATTCCATTTGGACATTTGCTAGTAGTAAAGTTTTATCTGATGGCTACTGTTGTTTAAGCCCACAGCAAGCACCACCATTATACATGTCATTTTGGGGCAGCTCTATTTCTTCTTGAGGTACAGGCTCATATTTTGTTAAGGCTATTAGTTGGCTAGTGGTTTGCTTGGCTACAACTGCTTCTGTAGTTGACTGAATGCTTCCAGTTAGGAGAGATAAGAGACAGGGAAGTATTAAACATCCCCCTAATATGATTATTACTTCTCCTATTAGGGTTTTAAACCCTCCAAACCATGAAAACCATCCTCCAAAATGGGAGTCTGGTGACCATCCCTTCCAAGTTTGTCCTGGAACATGAGCTCGCTTTTGCATTCTAGCTGTTATTTTCATGACCATTGTCATCAACTTCTAAGCAACAATTTGAGAGGCTAAACTTTCCATGTACTCCTCCTTCCTGGGAGAGACGATCATCCAGTGCTAGACCGTTTTATAGATTTTATAGATGGCATTTCTCATTCGTGTAGCCTGGATTACCAGCAAATCTAATGCTCTGGTAGTTCCATTGGTTATGATTTCCAGGACGGCTTGTCATCCTGTAATGTGGTTTATCATGTCAATAGGTGTGCAGTAACCCCAAGAGCCGCCCTGTGCCCATGTGGCTGGTCCCTAAAATGTTGTGATTATTTCAGAGGGCCATCTTTCCAGCCTCCTATCTCTGTATCTTTTTTTAGGTTTACAACTCTTGACTCTTTGACTGTTTTCATCGTAGACAGGATATCCTAGTGCTTCTCTTTGTTCTAGTGGGATTAAAAAAAGGATGGTCTAATAGTTCCTAAGACACAGCCCCCTTTCCACTTGGCCTGTGTTGTTGATACGCATGGGTTCCACAAATCCAGTAGAGGCCATCAGGGGTGTTCCATTCATTTGGGGTTTCTAATTGATCCCACACAGAGCTTAAAGTGGGGCATTGAGGAAAAGGATTCCGGTCAGGTGGGGGTAAACCATCCTCAGTGCTTCTCCCTCCCGCTTCTCCTCTGCGCCGTTGCCCCAAGCAGGTTGTTTCTCCTACTGGATCAGTAAAAGTTTCTCCCATGTGAGCTATGTAAAATTTCCAATTGTGGGGGATCTTAACAACCACACACTAAGGCCTGAACTTACAGACCCTGTGTCTGGGCTGGTAAAATTCTCCTGTGGCATTGTCTCTTTTGCTTTCCATGGCTATTGGCCCCCTGTGTGAGTTCCCCCATACACATAGCAGGATGAAACCTCTAAACTGCCAGCTACATTTTCTGCTAGTTGGGCAAATAGATTCTTGGCTGGTGAAAGAGGTTCAGAGTTTGCTTGACTAATTTGTTTATTAAAGGACTTGAAGATTTGGAGTTGCTGTTGGGTTGGCCGGACTATATAGTATGTTTAATAATGTATATGGATGCCCTGCAGTCCCAGTGTTTGGGTTTATCAAGGTCGAACCATAAAGGGGTATGGTTAGCCTACACGGGAAAATTGGGATTCATGATAGTTATATTAACATGGTTGCATGTGTGTGCTTTGCATTGCATTGTGTCATGATATTCGGTGACTGTGAGTGGTTCGTAATCTGGGGATTGAGTTATTGCTTGCCAGCAAGTAGGCAGCTGACATTCTCCTGGAGGGATGGTGGAGCAGATAAGGGGCCACATGCTCATGCATGAGAGCTGAGTCCATATCCTAGGGTTTGAAGGAGACTAGTTTCAGGTATGAGCCCGTTAGCAAGCTGACAATTGTCAAAAGTTAGAGATGCGGTCCCTATGTGGCCAGGGGGTACCTTAGTGAGATTTAAAATTTTTCCTTCAACAGACCCAATGCAGATTTTGAACCAGGCCCCTGGTGGGGACTTGGGATCGTAACACACATAAGGTTGTTCATTTCCAAGATCACATGCTGAATATGTGATAATGTGGTTGTATACACATGCCTCTGGGTGAGTGCTGGTACACTCATAATGGAGCTGGTATAAAAGAGTTTTAGGCTGGGCACAATGGCTCATGCCTGTAATCCCAGCACTTCGGGAGGCTGAGGCAGGTGGATCACCTGAAGTCAGGAGTTCAAGACCAGCCTGGCCAACATGGTGAAACTCCGTCTCTACTAAAAATACAAAAATTAGCCGGTGTGGCGGTGGGTGCCTGTAATCCCAGCCGCTTGGGAGGCTGAGGCAGGAGAAACGCTTGAACCTGGGAGGTGGAGGTTACAGTGAGCTGAGACTGCACCACTGCACTCCAGCCTGGGCGACAGAGTGACACTCTGTCTCAAAAAAAGAAATAATTTTTTTCCATTTTCATGCTGCGAAGACATACCTGAAAAAAAACTTTTTAAAAAGTTTTAACTTCAGTATTCCCTACCCATGTCTTATGTAAGCAAGGAGGAAAAGTTTCTGCAGAGTCTCCCTCTTTTTGCCCAGTTCTAGGGTCTAGGGAAATGAGAGCAAGGCATAGAATGTTATACGAAGCATCGGCAACCTCAATCTTTCCCTGATAGGAAACAGCAACAGAAACGGCAGCATAGTAATAAGAGAGTCAACAGTATTAAGATAGCAGCTAAGATTTCAGTCCACATTTACTTTTGACGACTCCTCAAGCTTCAGCCATGCATAGACTAGTCAGCCTCCTGCAGTGCGACTGGAGCAGGGCTGCTGTCACTGTTAGCAGTTTGGTCCTTCAGATCAGGCTGGCTGGGTCTCACTCACGAGTCCACTTGTTTTCAGGATCTTGCTCACTAGTCCACTTTTCCTGCCTGGCTGTGGGTTTTGACCGCTGTGACGAATCCAGAGCACCATGCCTACAACCTTAACAGCAGTTGGGCTGGACAAAATTACAACATGGGGCCCGTCCCAAGTTGGTCCTAAGGTAGTTGGCTTCCACTTTTTAACCCAAACCGAGTCTCCTGGTTTGAAAGGGTGAACTGGGTCTATTAGGCTGACGGGTAATTTTTCTCGGACCCAGCCTCGTATTTCTTTTTTTTTTTTTTTTTGAGACGGAGTTTCGCTCTTGTTACCCAGGCTGGAGTGCAATGGCACCATCTCGGCTCACCGCAACCTCCGCCTCCTGGGTTCAGGCAATTCTCCTGCCTCAGCCTCCTGAGTAGCTGGAATTACAGGCATGCGCCACCATGCCCAGCTAATTTTTTGTATTTTTAGTAGAGACGGGGTTTCACCATGTTGACCAGGATGGTCTTGATCTCTTGACCTCGTGATCCACCTGCCTCGGCCTCCCAAAGTGCTGGGATTACAGGCATGAGCCACTGTGCCCAGCCCTTCCAGTGTATTTTTAACAACTGTGTTAAGTCCTGAACAATTTCAGCCACAAATGCTGGGCCATTATCTGATCCTATGGCTGAAGGCTGCCCAAATCTGGGGATAATATCCTTTAGTAATATTCTAGTCACTTCTCATGCCTTTTCTGTCCTAGTGGGGATAGCCTCCACCCAGCCTGAGTAAGTCCAAACAAACACCAGCATATAGCCATTACCACCTGCTCGGGGCAACTCTGTGAAATCTACCAACAAGTTTTCACAAGGTACTGCCCCAGTTCCTTGAATTCCCCGGGTTGGCCCCTGCCGGAGGCTGTTTTGATTACAGGTTAAGCATTGTTCGCAGATGGCTTGGGCGATGACAGTGAGCCCTGGCACATAAAAGTGGTCCCCCACGAGTGTTTCCAGTGCTGTTTTACCTATGGGCGTTCCTTGGTGGAACTGCTCTACAAACTTGGGGACTGTGACTTCAGGAAGAGCTAAGCTTCCATCTGAGAACCTCCACCAGCCTTTCTCAGTATAGGCTCCATTCTCCTGAGCAAACCAGGCTCTTTCATTTGGGGAGGAATTTGTCTTCTCAGGCGGGGGTTCTGGGAGGAGAGGCAGGGTGCAGGCTGCCTTCCTAGCTGCTGTGCTGGAAGGCGGGGTATTCATCGCTGCATGCCCAGCTTCTGTATCTGCTTTCCTGTTTCCTCTTGCCTCTAGGGTCCCACCTTTTTGATAGCCTCGGCAATGTATAAGAGCTATGTCCTTAGGTTCCCATACTGCATCTAAAAGCTGTAGGATTTCCTCCGGATATTTCACTCTGTCCCTCGGGCAGTTAGGAGTCCTCTCTCTTTGTGTCTGCTCCCACATACATGCAGTGTAGCAAAAGCATACTTGGAATCAATGTATATGTTGGCTCTTTTCCCTTTAGTTAACAACAGTGCCCTCGTTGAGGCTCTCAGTTCTGCTCGCTGGGCTGACGTGCCCATTGGCAGACTGTGGGCATCCACTACTGAGTCCAGGGTTACAGCTGCGTCTCCTGCCCACGTGACTCCTTCTGTTACAACACTGCTGTCGTCTGTAAAGTATTCAACATCTGGGTCCTGGAGGGGCCGGTCTGTGAGATCCTTTCTGCTTGAAAATACTTCATCTACGGTCTCTATGCAGTCATGTAAGGGAGCTCCTGGCTCCAGCGAGAACAGGAGAGCAAGCAGGGTTAGGAGTGTTTACGGTTTCTAAGGTTTTTGTGGGAGTTTTCACGTAAAAGTCCTTGGTACTGGGTCATTCTGGGATTTGACAGCCAATGGTGCCCTCTTTGATCCATTAATGATAAGAGAGAGTGTGGCACCTGTACAGTCCTGTCCTAGAGTTCATTCATCTGTCCTAGAGTTAATTCATCAGCTTCCTGTATGAGCACAGCTGTAGTGGCAAGAGCCTTCAAGCAGGGTGGCCATCCCCGGGCTACTGTGTCAAGTTGCTTAGATAGTTAGGTGACCAAGCAAAGCCATGATCCTAAGATTTGGGTTAAAACCCCGATGACCGTCCCCTCTGCTCATAAACCTACAGGAAAAAGGGTTTAGTTATGTCTGGCAGTCCTAAAACAGGTGCCCCAACTAGAGCCTTTGTGATTGCATTAAATGCTTTCTGTTGCTCTGGTCCCCAGAGGAAGGGTTTCTTTCCCCCCTCTTTTGTGGCTTCATATAATGGTTTTGCCATTAGTGAGAAATTTGGAATCCAAATATGGCAGAACCCTGCTGCCCCCAAGAACTCTCTGACTTGCCGCTGAGAGGCTGGGGTTAGAATTCTGCAGACACCTTCTCTGCATGCACTCCCTAGCATACACTGTCTGTGGCTTATAACAAACGCCAAGTATGTGACCACTTCGCAGCAAATCTAGGCTTTTCTTTTTTTCCCTGGATACTTTATACCCTGCCTTCCACAGGAGGTAGAGGAGGCCTTGGGTTTCTTTATGGCGATCTTCTATAATGGGTGCTGCTGGGAGGAGGTTGTCCGCATAGTGCAAAAGGACACAGTCCTCGTTTGGTGGGTGTAAGCACTGAAGTCTGAAGCCAAGGCCTCACTGAAAATGGTGGGGGAGTTTTTGAACCCTTGGGGAAGCCTGGTCCAAGCATACTGGAGATTTCCCCATTGGAAGGCAAAGAGGGGTTGACTGACTGGTGTAAGGAGGAGGCAGAAGAAAGCATCCTTTAAGTCTAAAACAGTGAACTGTACTGCCTTGGAAGGAATCAGCAAAAGTAGGGTGTGCCTGGCTGACGAAAGCTGCATGTACCATACGTTGGTTGGCAGGGACTTCTGGGTCAAACGGGGCATAAAGCCAAGATGCCTCACAGAGCCTCTCTTAAAATTCACTTGGACTTTCATCCAGCTTTTGGCGGACTTCTCAGCGTCTTCCAATATTTGTTATCCTCCCCCCGACCCACCATCCTGCCTCCATCCTGTTTAGAAGTGCAGCTCTCTGTAAGTTCTGCAGCCCTTCTTCCCTGGGGTCGTGCTTTGAATCTGCTTGGGAGGGAAATGCTGTACTGCGTGTTGCAGGGCGTCATTAGCTCCTGCTGGTGCGTTATTTTCTAACCATGAGAGCGCCGGCTTGGCTGATTCTTTGGCGCACTTCTGTATTAAACAATGTTAGCAGGAGCTCCTGGCAATCCGGCCAGCTGGGATAGACTGTGTCATATCAGTAAGTGCCTGGGGCTTCTCCGTGAAGGAGGGAGTGTGCTGTTTCCAGTTTAGAAGGTCAGTCGTGGAGAAGGGTTGATGGATAAAAAGTCTCTGCCCACCACAGACGTGTCCCTGCTCATGTAGGTAGGCTGGTGCCCGCATTTCGCAGAGAGGCATTTGTAAAGCCTGAGTGCAGCCAGAGCAGAGTGCTGTCTGCATCCTCCTCTTTTTCCTTTTCCCCTTTCCTTTTGTGAGGGGGAGACACTGAGCTCTTGCTCCTTTCTGTGACTCTTCTTGAGTTCTTTCGTCTAAGCTTGGTCTTGCATGGCCCCTGCCCCTTGCTCTCCTCCTTGCCTTGGAGGTGCTAAGGATGGCACGTAGTAAAGAGGTGGAACCTCCCTCTCCTCTGGGGAAGTCTGCAAAACTGGTTTCTCTGGTAACCTGTTGTTCTTTCTTCTCTTCCTTTATGGCCTTGGGGTCAGCGGGTTCCTTGATCTCCTGTGATCCTGCCTGTGCCTCGCAGTAAGCGGCTAGACAAGGTTGCAACCCTCAGGGTGTGTCTGATTCGTTTAACCGTGAATCAATATGTATGGAAACTGATCTGGATGCCCTGGCTATCCTCTGGTTCCACTAACCACCCGCAACACTCAGCCAATAGTTTCTTTGTCTATGGTTCTGTCGGCCAGCCACCTGACTCCAAAAGTGGGCCATTCTAACTCACAGAGTCCTTAACTTCTCTGGAGACAACTTAACCCCAGAGCCCCCTGAGAAACCTTTCTTAAAGTTCTTTAACATGCACTGGTGTGGGTTTCGATTCCTTTCCCCCCATCCACCCACGTGGCACACGCTCTCTCTGACCTTTCGCTTCAGAATGATCACTGTTCTACTGTCATGGGAGTTTTCAGACTGCCCCTTAGCTAGGAGGGTTCCTTACTCCCACCACAGTCAGCTGTGGCCGTGGGGCGGCTCCTCTTAGCTGTATGTGGTCAGTCCCTAGTGAATTAGTCCTCAGTCTCTTTGGAGCATGTAGTCCATGCTAAGGGATCTGCACCTCCCGGCTTCATGGCCCACATTGGCTCCTCCTGGAACTGCCTCTTCCATACACTTTCACATACCTCCGCCTTTCCATATATCTTGTACTTTTTCCTTTAAGAACTGGCTTAATGTGGTGGGAATGTGGGTTTCATCCAAATCAGCAAGTCACTCCTGCCTCCCTGAGTCTTTCTGGGCAGGATTAATAGCCACTTCTTGGGAGTTGATCAGACACCCGTTCTGCCCTCTTGGGCAGGCTTTTATTTTCCTTCTTTCTTTCTTTTATTTTTGGTTATTTTATTTTATTATTATTTTTTGAGACAGTCTCGCTCTGTCACCAGACTGGAGTGCAGTGGTGCGATCTTGGCTCACTGCAACCTCCACCTCCTGGGTTCAAGTGATTCTCCTGCCTCAGCCTCTCGAGTAGCTGGGACTGCCAGTGCACGCCACCATGCCTGGCTAGTTTTTTGTATTTTAGTAGAGACAGGCCTTCACCAAGTTGGCCAGGATGGTCTCGATTTCCTGACCTCATGATCCACCTGCCTTGGCCTCCCAATGTGCTGGGATTACAGGTGTGAGCCACCGCGCTTGGCCCTTTATGAGTTATTTTTGTTTTGGGGCTCTTAGGGCCTCACCATGGTTCCTGAAGAACGCTGGTCCTGGGAATCATCCTACAGCCCCTTTCAAGGTTCCAATGGGCCGTCTGGGAAGTGGGAACCCGGACACAGGGAAGACCTGGTCTCCTATCCAGGCTGACATTCTCCCGGTGGCATCTAGGATCCTGAGTCTTCCTGGCCCCAGGGCCTTGGTCCCACAGGCAGAGGAGACAGTAAATCTATCATCTCCAATCCTGGACGAGCCCCCAGAAAATGAGGCAGTAAATCAGAGACTTAGAGAAACTGATGGGGAAGCAGGAGGATTTTATTAAGGTGGCCGCCGGCTCAGCGGATTAGCATCCTAAGGCTGAGCCCCGTATCAAGAAACGAAGGGTCTTTTAAGCACCTTTGGGGTACAGGATGATGAAGCAGGGAGTAAATTTACAGAACCAAGAACAAAGACTAGTTCATCAACCTGTGACATGTCTTGTGATGTTACATTTGAAAATAGCATGTTGAGAAACACAGTGTAAACATTCTCTAGGTATTATCTGCCTTGTGACCTTGCGGCTGGGCAGTAAGGAAAACAGGAGCCGGCCAGGTGCGGTGGCTCACACCTGTAATCTCAGCACTTTGTGAGGCTGAGGCGGGCAGATCATGAGGTCAAGAGATCGAGACCATCCTGGCCAACTTGGTGAAACCCTGTCTCTACTAAAAATACAGAAATTATCTGGGCATGGTGGTGTGTGCCTGTAGTCCCAGCTACTCAGGAGTATGAGGCAGGAGAATAGCTTGAACCCAGGAGGCAGAGGTTGCAGTGAGCCAAGATTGTGCCATTGCACTCTAGCTTGGGTGACAAAGCAAGACTCCATCCTCCCTCCCCCGCAAAAAAAAAAAAAAAAAAAAAAAAAACCCTGAAAAACTAAGATGATAAATTTCATGGTATGTGTTTTCTTTTTTCTTTTTTTTTGAGACGGAGTTTTGCTCTGTCACCAGGCTAGAGTGCAGTGGCACGATCTCGGCTCACTGCAACCTCCGCCTCCTGGGTTCAGGCTATTCTCTTGCTTCAGCCTCCCGAGTAGCTGGTACTTACAGGCATGCACCACCACGCCCAGCTAATTTTTGTATTTTTATTGGAGACAGGGTTTCACCAAGTTGGCCAGGATGGTCTCAATCTCTTGACCTCGTGATCCACCTGCCTCAGCCTCCCGAAGTGCTGGGATTACAGGCGTGAGCCACCGCACCTGGCCGGTATGTGTTTTCTACTATAATTAAAATAGTTGTATAAGTATTAGCTATTTTTATTTTACAGGTGAGGAAACAGAGATCCCATCACAGAGCTGGACCCAAACCAGTGCTCTTGCCAAACATTGGAGGCTTCTGGGTTCCTTAGGTTGAGGAGGTCCTGATGAGGACCTTATGAGGGGCCTAGTTTTGCAGTTAGCACCTAAGAAATCACATGGCAGAAGCAGGCAGCACTCTCTGTAGGAAGTCTGGTCTCGGCAATCCAGCCAGCCAGCTGGGGTTGTCTCGGGTTGTAACTTGGTTCTGAGGCCCAGACTTGCAGCCTGAAGGTGGCCTGGTTTATTTATTTACCTACTATCACATTTGGTAACAGCGGAAGGGCATAAGGGTGCAAACCTCACTGTACGGTCTTATCACAATCTGATCCTTGTCAATCGGACATAGCCGGGTTCAGAGGAAGCTTAGAAACCCATACAGAAAGCCTTGCGTGCCCTTGTGAGAGGCAGAGTGGGGAGAGAAGCCTTTACCGAATCACTCAAGATGCAGCTTTCTCGGCAGAAAAGGTGTGTTGACGACAAAGGGGTGAGGTTCCCCAGAATAGTCAGGAAATTATTTATTTATTTATTTGAGACAGGGTCTCACTCTCTCACCCAGGCATGATCACGGCTCACTGCAGCTTCGACCTCCGGGGTTCAAGCAATCCTCCTGCCTCATCCGAGTAGCAGGGACTACAAGCGTGAGCCATCATGCCTGGCTGATTTTTAAAATTTTTGGTAGAAACAGGGTCTGGCTTTGTTTCCCAGGCTAGTCTCAAGCTCCTGGATTGCAAAGTACTGCAATGTCCCCCAAAGTACTGCAATGACAGGTGTGAGCCGCTGCACTTGGCCCAAATTTCACCTAAGGGGGGTTGTGTTAATTAAGACGTATCAAAAACTTATTTCCTTGAAACTCAGTACATCCTAGTGACCATGCAGTAAACAAAGTTAGGCATGGTGTAGCTGTACAGTCGCCTTGTAAATAAAGGAAACTGGTTTTTTTGAAGCTATATTCCAGGAGGCAGGTTAACAGAAAAACAGACCTAAGGACATAGTTCTCTGCACCCAGACTTCTGCCTGGTGTGCCAAAGAGATGAACATCCTGCCAGCAGGAGAAACCATCCTGGATGGGCCCAGGGCAAGAGGGCCAGGGTAGCTCAGGGTAGGGCTGGGCACTTTTTGCAGCCCAGATACTGGGAGAGAAGCAGACGGGGTAGAATGGTGGCCAGCTGGGGGTAGTACTGAGGAAGGGCCTACCCCGTAGCACTGGGCTGGATGTCAGCAGCGGGGTGGGCCCTGGCTTTACTCGGCCTCCAGCGTGGCTCTGAATGAGCGGGGAGAGCGGGGAGAGTGGGGAGAGCTGGAGAGGCAGGCTTGAGTTTCCTGTTGTTACCTATTTTGTAGGTGTCGGTAGCAGATGGCAGATGCTCTGTGGTGGTGCAGCGTCTGCATGCCTCATTTTTCACTAGCCTGTGAGTTGCTCAGCCCAAGGGCCCCCATCCTTGACCTCTGTGGAACAGTGCCAGGTTCACAATGGATGGGCCATAAATGTTTGGGGGCTGGTGACCAGGGCACTAGCACTGGGCAGGGTGGTCTTAGAACACGTTCAAGGAAAACACATTTGATCTTCGTATTTGGTGAACGCTGAGTTATCCATTGTGACTAAAAGTAGAGTTAAGATCAATGTAGCCTGAAGGCCACGGACCCATTTTACAGTTGTGGGCTCCAAAAAGTCAGGTTGCTGCTGGTTCATCACTTGGAAAAGAATTCAGGACACAAAATCAGGCTGCAGGGACAGCCAGCATATCATAGGCCTTTAGCCTCCAGATCTCAGGTAACAGGAATGAAGGGCCACTGGGATATGGAACAGAGGCTGCCTTCAGCAGAACAAAGCCAACTTACTGAGCATCTACTAAGTTCTAGATTGGGGATGGTGGACTGGGTGCTGAAGATGGTGATGAGTAAGAGAGTGTTTCTGATCCCTCAGTGGGAGACAGGAAATCAGGCTTTACTAACTATAGATAAAGGCTAGTGCCATGTCAGGAAGACTCTGGTATCCACAAAGGGCCATAGGATACACATGGGTTTAAGTTCTTAAGATGGAAAAAAAAAATCAGGAGTCCTTAGTATAGAAACATGGTTGCTGGGCGCGGTGGCTCAAGCCTGTAATCCCAGCACTTTGGGAGGCCGAGGCGGGTGGATCACGAGGTCGAGAGATCAAGACCATCCTGGTCAACATGGTGAAACCCCGTCTCTACTAAAAATACTAAAAATTAGCTGGGCATGGTGGCACGTGCCTGTAATCCCAGCTACTCAGGAGGCTGAGGCAGGAGAATTGCCTGAACCCAGGAGGCGGAGGTTGCGGTGAGCTGAGATCGTGCCATTGCACTCCAGCCTGGGTAACAAGAGCGAAACTCTGTCTCAAAAAAAAAAAAAAAAAGAAACATGGTTGTTAGCAAATATAAAACAAACTCATCAAGTCATTCACTAGAACTAGATGAACTAGAATTAGTCATTGCATCCCCAAATACTCATTAACTAGTCCTACCATTTATTTCCTTAGAAGCTTTAAGGAGATAACTTTATGCCAAGGCACAATGCCTTACAGCAAGGAGTTATAAAAACACATTATCCCAGAACAGACCCAGGCTGGAAATATTTAATACCTCAAGAGAGGCTAAAACATGGGCTGAAAGCTATGGCTCATGCTTGTAATTCCAGCACTTTGGGAGGCTGAGGCTAGTGGATCTCACCTGAGATCAGGAGTTCGAGACCAGCCTGGCCCACATGGTGAAACCCCGTCTCTACTAAAAATACAAAAAATTAGCTGAGTGTGGTGGCTGGCACCTGTAATCTCAGTGACTCGGGAGGCTGAGGCAGGAGAATCACTTGAACCCAGGTTGCAGTGAGTTGAGATCTTGCCATTGCACTCCAGCCTAGGTAACGAGCAAAATTTGGTCTCCAAAAAAAAAAAAAAAAAAAAAAAAGCTTAGCCATCTGGTGTGTTTGCAATGTGTCAACTAAGCTAAGTTGGAAACACAACCCAGAATTCCTTCCCTGCTTACTTCTGGGTTAGCAAGGACCAATGACCTTGTGTGAGATTTGAGAGGTGGAAATAATGTAGCGGCCACATTTGTTTTTTCTAATTTTAGAGACAGGGTCTCACTCTGTTGCCTAGGCTGGAGTGCAGTGGCGTGATCATAGCTCACTGCAGCCTTGAACTCCTGGCAGGTATCCTCAACCTCAGCGTCTCAAGTAGCTGGGCCTACAGGTGTGCACCACCATGTGTAGCTAATCAAAACAATTTTTTTTTGTAGTGAGGTCTTGCCATGTTGCCCAGGCTGGTCTTGAACTCCTGGCCTCAAGCAATCCTCTCGCCTCAGCCTCTCAAAGTGCTGGGATTAAAGGTGTGAGCCACTGACCTTGGCCCCCAGAGTGTATTTTAAAAAGACACCTCTGCTTAACATGCTGGTGAGCTTCTCACTATAGCTTTATTTCAAAGTAGACTCTGTGGCCTGCGGCTCTCCTGCCATTTCAATTCCACCAGATGTGTGGGAATTCTAAGGAACTACCACCTTCTTCCATGCACCAACAGCATCATTCCTCATGCTAGAAAAAGATCTATTTTAAAATGGTGTAAGGGCATCAGGTGACCTGGGTGATCACGGGCTGGCTGCATCACCATTCTGGGTCCTCCCATTCTCGATTCTCCAAGGTTCCCATATCTTTAGAAGACGAAGAATCCCTGCCTTATAACCCATGCTCGAGATGTTCTAGCTATACACAGCAGTTACCCAAACAAGATGCTGCCAAAAAATCTTAGGAGTTGTATTTAACAATGTTTCTTTCTTTCTTTCTTTCTTTCTTTTTTTTGAGACGGAGTTTCACTCTTGTTACCCAGGCTGGAGTGCAATGGCACGATCTCGGCTCACTGCAACCTCCGCCTCCTGGGCTCAGGCAATTCTCCTGCCTCAGCCTCCTGAGTAGCTGGGATTACAGGCACGCGCCACCACGCCCAGCTAATTTTTTGTATTTTTTTTTTTTTTAGTAGAGACGGGGTTTCACCATGTTGACCAGGATGGTCTCGATCTCTCGACCTCGTGATCCACCCGCCTCGGCCTCCCAAAGTGCTGGGATTACAGGTTTGAGCCACCGCGCCCGGCCAACAATGTTTCTTTCTTGGCATGTATTATTAAAGTCACATATGGAGATTCTAGGCAATTACAGGTAGTGCCTTCTCTTCGTATCCTTCCCCTACTATCCACAGAAATCTGCACGTCAGACAAGTAGTAGAGAAAAATCTGAAGGGAAGTACTGAAGGTCTACCAAAACTTCTCAAGCCATTGGAGAATGTCCTTTAATGCACTTTTGTCAGTCACTGTCATTCAAATGCACAAGAGCCAGCTGATAGGAAAAAATATGCAGCTGGGTTGGGGAATTCTGAGTTTCAGGATTTTGACTAACTGGCTCAAATTCAGTACATTTCATCACCAATATTGGAAATGGTCTCGTCTCAGAGAATACAGGGTTCGAATGCACCATGGTAAAAGCGGAGTTGGGTGTGTTGCTAAGGCCACGTTAAGTATGGACAAAGCCCTTCACTGGCAGTCCTTGTGTTTTGGAGATTGTACAGGCTGCCTCTGAATTACTGAGATCACAAATTTACAGTCAGGAATCTTCTCTGGCTCAGCCTCAAGATCCCTAGAGTGATCATTATTTTAGAAAAAAAGCATGCAGATAAAAGGAATTTATTACTGTTATTGTTGAGATAGGGTCTTGCTTTTTCAGGCTGGAATGCAGTGGCGTCTTCATGGCTCACTGCAGCCTCAACCTCCCAGGGCTCAAGTGATCCTCCCATCTCCGCCTGTGACTAGGCCTACACGCTCATACGTGTCTAATTTTTGTTCTTTTTGTAGAGACGGGGTCTCGCCATGTTGCCCAGGCTGGTCTCAAACTCCTTGGCTCAAGCCACCTGCCCATCTCAGCCTCCCCAAGTGCTGGGATTATAAGCATGAGCCACTGCACTCGGCTAGGAATTTATTTTATTACCAAATAATTTAACAGCAAGGAAGGAGCAATATAATTCAAATCCAGAGATGAAGCCAAGAATTCAGAGGGAAGAAAAGGTGCCTAGAACCTGTATCGACCTGTCTGTAGACCTCAGAGGTCCTACTGGCATACTATTCCAGCGCGTGCCACCTTTTTTTGTAGTGTGAAAATTAGTATTTGCAGTATATATGACATCTCTTTAGGCCTCGAGAGTCTGTGATGAGGCGTACTGATGCCATATGCTACTTAAGAAAATGCATGCTCAATACAGAACATCACTTCAGATATGCTTACTTATGTTTCAGACACTTATTAAAGGGCACAATTAAATTTTATTTTGCAAATTGAGCCTACCTTAAAATCAATTTAAAAAGGCGAAATATCCACTGGTTAATGAAAGAACAAACACCTTTTATTTTTCCGATTACTTGGTCCTTTTTAGCAATGATGCATTGTTCCGTCGCTGTCACCCCAAGGTTGCTTTCAGGTACACCTTAGAGCAAAGAGCAGGACGATACTATCCACTGCCACAGGCTGGAGTGCAGTGGCACGATCTTGGCTCACTGCAACCTCTGCCTCCTGGGTTCAAGAGATTCTCCTGCCTCAGCCTCCTGAGTAGCTGGGATTATAGGCGTGTGCCACCACACCTGGCCAACTTACGTATTTTTAGTAGAGACAGGGTTTCACCATGTTGGCCAGGCTGGTCTTGGAACTCCTGACCTCAGGTGATGTACCTGCCTTGGCCTCCCAAAGTGCTGGGATTACAGGTGTGAGCCACTGCCCCTGACCTCTGATGTCTGATTTCTTCAAGTTGGCCCCCACCATCGTTTTTTAACCAATATAGCTTTCTCTGAAAATCACTTAAGCAAAAACCAAAAACAATGAGAAGTCACTTTTTTTTTTTGATTTATTTAAAGAACACACAAAAAGGTGCATCTAAATGATTTTTTTTTTAAAAAAACAATGTTTTTAATTCATCATATGCTGACTCAGCAATCCATATGCAGCCTAAAAGGTGGTTGGTTGAGAGATGTCTGTGGACTTCTACACAAATTGTTTAAGATTACTGAATTTGATACAAGAATACTCGGAAGTGCCTTCTTGAGTGGTAACGGGCACCCTGCAGTTATTTGATTGGAACCACTCACACACCCTCCCCCTCCCCCCACACACCCTTGCCAGTTCCTCCTGGTGAACCATAATACACACGTGGGAGACAGCTGGCATCATGTGAGTCTTGGAATAGCTTTCTTGTTATCTGCAAAAAGTCAGGTGGCCTTTTTAGTATCAAATTTCCATCTTGGCCTTACTGGAACCATGCTCTATAGAGCTTTGCAAACAGTTCAGCAAGGAAGCAAAATCAACTTTTGCTCTTCATATTTCCTAGGTGAGACTGGGGCTTTTATAAGAAATATTTCATAAAAAAGACAAAAGCATAAATGAGAAATAAGAGGAATTTTAGTTATTACAGGAAAAAACTCACAAACTGGTTCCCTTCGTTCCATGGAGAAGAAAACTATTATAAAAGGGAAATAATTCGATTTTTAGATTTTAAGAGGGCCCTAATCAAATAAAAGTCTTTTGATAAAACCACCATAAAAATAAAAACTAAAATATAACTGCCAGTGTTTTTTAGGATTTAAAAAAGTGAGATGTTCCAGGTTTAAGTGAATGGTTCCCTGGGTTGCCAAATGCATTCCCATAAGTGTTTCTTAGGCTGAGGGAATAGAGAGCCATGCTCAGTCTGTTTACCCGTAAGGACTAAAATTCAACTACATGTACACATTTATTTTAAGACTTGCCCTAGTTCAATGCTTAGCTCAAGTACTGGAGATTTAGGCTACTGGCTGTACCTGCAAGGGAAGCTATCTTCAACTCTTTCACAACTCTCACCAGAACAGAGAAGCTTGCTAGGGCAGGAAAAGCGAGCAACTGTGTCAAACCTGCAAGTGAAACCCCTAACGCAGAAGAGCAACTACTTACTTGTCAAGCGTACAGATTTTGTGTTTAAAAATTAAGCTTAGTATTAAAAAGTCAAAATTTTTTTGCATGAATGATAGAGGAGTGTAAATAAAGTTCCATAAACCAGGATACATATGCTTATGAGCCAGTAATTTTAAAAGACAAAAAAAGCTGCATGGATCTTAAATGGATATGTAAATAGATCCACTCCAGGTCAAAAATATTGTAAGAACAAGCCGTAAATTCTTACTATCAAGGATTAGAGTGAAACAAGAAGCTGAACAGTAGCAGTGCTGGCAGGAAGTACTGTGTATTGAATATTATTTCCTAAAAGGAATAGAGAAGGGGAGAAAAAGCACAATTCTGATTGCTCTTTTCGTATTTCAGTATCTCAGAATTTCATCCAAAATAGGAAAAGCTAATCCAGAAACGCCTGTCTGCTCATTACCATTGGTGAAGGGTGTTTTAGGAATGACAGGATTACTCCCCCAGGGACACGCTGTGTGCGGTAGAAACCCACTCTCAGTCGGAGGCTGGCCGAGGAGGGGGGTCTTTGGGAGGTGGCTAAGTCAGCAAGCAAGTGGCCTCTGAGGTTCTGGCTTTCACGTCTGTGACACTGTTGTGGAACTGGGGAGACAGGAGACTCCTCTACTGTGGGTTCTGTTGGTTAAAAATGCAACAGATTGCATTTTCAGCACTTCAGTCATTTAAAAAACAAAACCTCATGCTCCTTCCCCTACCCCACCCACCTGTGGGAAAGGAGAAATTCAAGAAGCTTTTTTTTTTTAAAAAGGTTTCTGCAGTGCTATGAAAGGTCAAAGGTAAAGCCTAACAGCCCCACGTGGTTAGGATGTTCTTGAGGGACCCTGAATTGGATACTGAAGGCTGACAGAAACTGAAATGAGCCGGACTGAAGCTGCTGCCTCCCTCCCTCCACACCACAGTCATTTCTGTTTTGTTCCACCTGGAGTGGTCCCATGCCACCCTTCAGTGAACCCTCCGGGCAGCAGCAGGGGGCTGTTTTTGGGAAGCTACTGGTTTTGTTTTGCCATTTGCTTCCAGAATCACATAGACTATAACAAACTTGACATTAAACACTGTTCAGTCCTGAGTTGGGGGAAAGCCCAGTGAGGAGGGGGGCCGAGTTCATTAGGACTCTTTCCTCCTTGGCGTGGCGTCATACGTGGCCTTCAGGTTTCTCTTCTTCCACTGCATGACTGGCTGTTAGTTTTTCATTAGTGACTCCTTCTGAAGTCTTCTTGCTCATTGCTTTATTGGCCTCTTCCTAAGGAAGAATTAAGCAATCAAGAAGGTTAGAGGAAAAAGAAGTGAAGTAATTCCTGGCTCCTCCAGACTGTTTATCAGGTCCCAAACATGAGAATGTTGCAGTGATTTTCTCTATGTTATCTAGATGGATAGGTCAGGGCTGTGCTACAATAGTTAGAGTGGGAGCTTTACCTTTCTTGGTGTAAATGACCAGCTTGACCCATAGGACAGCTGTGGGATAATGAAGTCCGGGCATTCATGGAGACTGGGATGAGATCAGAGTACCAACTATGCTGTAGGACATGTCTCTCTAGACAGACCTCTTCTGCCACATTTGCCAGGCTGGCTGCTGACCCTCAAGGTAATGGGCATGATGGTGGGGCTCCTGTAACACCCCATTTCCTGGGAAAGTCGGAAGTCTTAATGAGGAAATACTACTTGAAAAAAAATCCTGATGGGTTTATAATTTTTCAAAAATGACAAAAGGGTTGGGCATGGTGGCTCATGTCTATATTCCCAGCACTTTGGGAGACGAGACCAAGGCAGGAGGATCCTTTGAAGCCAGGGGTTCAAGGCCAGCCTGAGCAACAAAGGGAAACCTTATCTTTACAAAAAATAAAAAAAAATTAGCTGGGTGTGGTGGTGTGTGCTTGTAGTCCCAGCTAGTCAGGAGGCTGAGGTGGTAGGATCACTCGAACCAGGTTAGTTGAGGCTGCAGTGAGCCATGATAGCACCACTGCACTCCAGTCTGGGTGACAGAGTGAGACACTAACTCTGGGTGGGAAAAGTGTTGGTGCAAAACTGTTTTTGCAAGGCCAGGCGCGGTGGCTCAAGCCTGTAATCCCAGCACTTTGGGAGGCCGAGGCGGGTGGATCACGAGGTCGAAAGATCGAGACCATCCTAGTCAACATAGTGAAACCCGTCTCTACTAAAAATACAGAAAACTAGCTGGGCGTGGTGGCGCGTGCCTGTAATCCCAGCTACTTAGGAGGCTGAGGCAGGAGAATTGCCTGAGCCCAGGAGGCGGAGGTTGCGATGAGCCGAGATCGCACCATTGCACTCCAGCCTGGGTAACAAGAGCGAAACTCCGTCTCAAAACAAACAAACAAACAAACAAACAAAAAACTGTTTTTGCCATTGAAAGTAATGGCAATTACTTCTGAATCAATTTAAGGGAATTTAGTTCTCTCATCTTTCACAACCTGTGCCTTGGGTGAGTGGAACTGCCGAACTGCTCTACTCAACCTTTGGATCCAAAGCAGCCTTGGCCTGAGATCAGATTGAAATCGTTTTCCCTACTCTTGAGCCTCTTGGGTTAACTGTTCCTGTCCCCTAAAATCAAAGGGGCACGGTCAGGCTCTTGATCCACCTGCAGTCAGTGGGCTCTGCACACACCTTGGCATCCTGCTCTGCAAACTTCTTGAACATGTTGGCGTATGTCCTGCGGTCCCGCTCGTTGTGCTCCTTGGCCTTCTTCTGGCACATGAAGATCTGCAGTCTTGCAGCCTTGTTCTGGGGGTTGACTTCCAACACTTTCTCAAAGTCACCCTTGGCTGACTCAAACTCGTTCATGAGCAGCTGGGCTTCCCCTCTCCTATACAGGCCTTTCTCATTGGCACTGTCCAGTCCAAGGGCCTAGGAACAGACGGCATATATTTCAGAAAGGATGAATTTTAAAATCTAGTAAACAGTTTACCAAAGCTCTCTTGCCAAAGGAGATGAAAACAGTGTTTTCATCAAAATGGGGCTCAAGATAATTATATACTACTGATCAAAATTTACTACCCAAATTATTTTCTGCATGTAATGCAATTTCTAGGAAGATCTCAAAGGGATTTGAGAGGGGCTCTTGAGAAGTTCATTTTAAAGTTCCTTGGAACAAGTGCCCAAAAATGGCTGAAAAAAAAAAAAAAAAAAGGAAGAAGGAAAAGAAAGGCACTTGTTCTACCAGAGAAAAAGACATACTATAAAACTACTGAAATTAAGACAGTTTGGTTACTAGTATGTGGACAAACAGCTCAGTGGGACAGAATGAATCATTCAGAAACAGTCACGTGTCTGCATATAAAAACATTTGAAAACAACAAAGGTGGTAGGTGAATCAGTGGAGAGTTAACTTTAAAATAAACGGGGCCAGGATGGCAGCCATCCACATAGAAAGCAAAAGTTAAGGCCGGGTGCAGCGGCTCACGCCTGTAATCTCAACACTTTGGGAGGCTGAGGTGGGTGGATCACCTGAGATCAGGAGTTCGAGACTAGCCTGGCCAACATGGCAAAATCCCATCTCTACTAAAAACACAAAAATTAGCCAGGTGGGGTGCCTGTAATCCCAGCTCTTTGGGAGACCCCCATCTTTACAAAAATAAATTTAAAAATTAGCAGCATGTGGTGGCATGCACTTGTAGTCTCAGCTACTCAGGAGGCTGAGGTGGGAGGATGGCTTGGGCCTGAGAGTTTGAGGCTGTAGTGCACTACAGTCATGCCTATGGATAGCCACTGCACCCCAGCCTGGGCAAAATAGCAACACCTTGTCTCTCAACACACACACACACCCACACCCACACCCACACCCCCACACACACCCACACACCACACCCACATCCACCCACACCACACCCACACACCACACCACACACACCCACACACTTGTTCTCTTTTTCTCTCCACTCTGTATGAAAAAAAGAAAAAAGGCTGGGCGCGGTGGCTCAAGCCTGTAATCCCAGCACTTTGGGAGGCCGAGGCGGGTGGATCACGAGGTCAAGAGATCGAGACCATCCTGGTCAACATGGTGAAACCCCGTCTCTACTAAAAATACAAAAAAAAATTAGCTGGGCATGGTGGTGCGTGCCTGTAATCCCAGCTACTCAGGAGGCTGAGGCAGGAGAATTGCCTGAACCCAGGAGGCGGAGGTTGCGGTGAGCCGAGATCGCGCCATTGCACTCCAGCCTGGGCAACAAGAGCGAAACTCCGTCTCAAAAAAAAAAAAAAAAAAAAAAAATGTATAAAATTAAAAACTGGTCTTGGGAGACGGGATGTGATAGGAAACACTAATCCACAAAATTCAAAAGTCATCTCACAAAGAATGAACAAAATAGTTGCCTTTTGTTTTTCTTATCCTTTTATGTCTACTTTAAGATACATTCAATGATTAGCTTTTACTTTTACCCATAGTACAATATACATTGTTCACTCTGAGGCCAGAAAGCTAAAATAGTATCAGCTGGTGTATAAATATCACAACAGTACATATGATAAAACGCTGTTATGGAGTACTGTGTTTAAGCGCTCAGAGACCAAAGACAGCGTTAAGACAAATATGAAAATGAATAGGCTGCTGATGCTCTGTGGGCCTTTCAAATTATTTATGCCTATCAGTGAATAAATGATAATAAAAACTGACCTATATATATGATTCATATGAACAGTCGCAGTCTGTTAAAGGCCAAAAGAGCTTAAGCTAAATCTGCTCTTATTGAACTGAACCTGAGGAGTTCTGTATCTACTCTGATACAAACACTACAGTTGTAAGGAAGGCCATGGTCAAGAATTACTTAATTTTAATCAAAATGTTTCTTCAGAATGCATTATCATAAACAGTCTAGGTATCATAAAAGTCTGACTGTAATAACAATCTTTCTGAATTTCCCAATTAATACTGAGAAACAAATAATCCCAAACATTCAAATTAATAAAACAAAGCAAAATGAAAAATCCTCCAACCTTTGGCTGAGAGGAAGCAAAAGATGGAGACGGAGAAAAGATCTGGAATATCTAAAGTCCATCTCACAGGAGACACATGTTACCTTGTCACAGCATTCAACAGCTTTGGTGTATTCTCTAAGCTTCAGGTAGCACATGGCCAGGTTCAGAAAGGCAGCAAGCAGAAATGATTCAGAAGCTTTCGATTCCTTTTCTGATAAACCATATTCCATCTCTAACCAGGATACTATCTTCCCATACTGAATCACCGCCTGCACGTATTTGCCTCCCTAGGAGAAAAAAGCGTCATTATCGGTACTCGGCTCTTGAGGGTACAAAAAAGAAGCAAATCCTCAAAGCAACCCCTCAAGCAAACCCTGGTACACCTCCTCTTGGAGGTGGCTCTCCAGGGAGCTTCCCCGCGGCCTTGTGAACAGGTATGGGGCAGCACCTGAGCCTTGCCTACTGCTGCTCCCTAGCAGTTCCATCTGTCCCTGTGGCAGGTGTGCAGCAAGGTTTCTGGGCTACTTTCTTTGGTGCTAATACTGTTTTTCTTTCTTTCTTTTTTTTTTTTTAATAGTAAAGAATATTAGCATCATACCCGGCTCTGGTGCTAATATTCTTTAGTCTTTCAAAAGGATTGCGACCAGTTTTAGACAATGCCACCAGAAATAAGAGGAGGAAGTTACTTTTCTCTTCAGCACTTCACAGCAACTACTATCTGGCCAAGTGCTAGTTCCAAACACAGCAAATCTTATTTGAACCAGTCTCCGTTGCAACTACTAAACTCTTTGTCATTCGTAGTGCAAAAGCAGCTCTAGACAGTAGGTAAATCAATGGGTGCAGCTGCATTTCCGTTAAACTGCACTTACAAATACAGGCAGGGGCCAGATTTGACCAGCACACTGTAGTCTGCTGAACGCTGATCTATAGGCAATGGGAATATGAATAACTGGATAAGCAGCATACAACATAAATAACAACTATAAAACAATATACATCGCAAAGCAAAGGTCTGCCAGTCAGCTATGTGAGAAAAATCTTTCTCCTACTCATATTTTTGTTCTCACCTAATTAGAAGTAGAATTCTAACAATTTTAACAATCACATCAATTAATTAGATATATATATATATGCTCATATAAGAAATTCTGGGGGCTGGGCACAGTAGCTCACACCTATAATCTCAGCACTTTGGGAGACTGAGGCAGGTGGATCACTTGAGGCCAGGAGTTTGAGACCAGCCTGGCCAACATGGTGAAACCCCATCTCTACTAAAAATACAAAAATTAGCCAGGCATGGTGGCATGTGCCTGTAATCCCAGCTACCTGAGAGGCTGAGGCAGGAGAATTGCTTGACCTGGGAGGCGGAGGTTGCAGTGAGCCAAGATGGTGCCACAGCACTCCAGCCTGGGTGACAGAGTGAGATTCTGTCTCAAAAAAGAAAAAAAAAAGAAAAGAAAAAAGTAAACAACTCTGGTGACAGACAATGTGTTCCCTGTGATTTTAAGATGAATGAAGGAAGTAGGGGATCGTTAGTAAATACGCAAATAGAAACAGGAGTGCAAGCAGGGATTCTCTTTTGAGGAGGTAATGGTAAGCTCAAAACCACAGTTACATCCTGCCAGCTGGCAGAAGAGCAGCCACAACTATGAGGACATGAAATTCAACGCCTGAACGGCAGTGTTAAGACCACGTTAGCAGGATTTACCACAGTCAAAGAAGCGCGTACATCTCATCGCCGAGTTGTCTCTCCCCACAAATACTCCAACCCTCACCCAAGGACTCTAAGTAAGAGAAAAACCATAGAGCCGGTCGAACAGGATGTGCCTGTCTTACAGGACTTCAAGCAGGTGACGTTAAGAAACACGCTCTGCCTGTAGAAAGGAAGTCCTGATGGCGGATTTTCTGGTGATGAAGTGGGGGCAAACCTGTTCCAGCTGGAGGGCCTGGTGTGAAAGAGGGCCGGGCTACCTCCCTTGAACATCCTTCTTCCCAAGTCACGCGCCTCGGACAGGGAAGACCGGCACTAACATCAAAGTCTGTCATTCTCTCTGCCTCAGGAATGTGTGATACAGGTTATTCATAAGAACATGAAACCAGGGCATTTTATTATAAATACTGAAATTCTCAAGGAAATTAGATTTGCTATGGACTGAATTGTGTCCCCCATCCCAAATACCTATGTTGAAGCCCTCACCCCCAATGTGACATCTGCGGATGGAACGTTTGGGGAGGAGGGATTAGGTTTAGATGAGATCATGAGGGTGGAGCCTCATGATGGGATTAGAGCCTTTAGAAGAAGAAACACACGAGCTTGCTGCCCTCCGCCCTCTCTCCACTCACACGCACAGGGAAAGGCCATGTGAGGACACAGCAAGAAGGGGGCTGCAAGGAACCAGAGGAGAGGCGATCCCCAGACACTGACCCTGCGAACGCCCTGATCTCGGACTTACGGTCTCCAGAAGTAAATTCTTGTTGTTGAGCCACCCAGTGCATGGTATTTCGCTGTGGCAGCCCTAGCTGCTGAGACAATACTTACATTTTGTCATAGCCTTAGGCCTACCACTTCTCTTTTGGATGCTATAAAAAAAAAATAAGAATAAAGTCCTCACCAGTTTCAGGCTGGCATTTTCTTTCTGTCACCGCCTTTTCTCTTGCTGGTCTTTGAGGACAGGCAGCATGTCCTCTCTCTTTTGGAATATCCAGGGTTTAGCACAAAGAGTCCTTTAATAAAGGTGTGCTGAGTAAATACTGAAGTAAAAGAAATATAAGTATGGAATCAAAACTTTTCTAGCCGGGCGCAGTGGCTCAAGCACTTTGGGAGGCCGAGGCGGGTGGATCACGAGGTCGAGAGTTCGAGACCATCCTGGTCGACATGGCGAAACCCCGTCTCTACTAAAAATACAAAAAATCAGCTGGGCATGGTGGCGCGTGCCTGTAAGCCCAGCTACTCAGGAGGCTGAGGCAGGAGAATTGCCTGAACCCAGGAGGCGGAGGTTGCGGTGAGCCGAGACCGCGCCATTGCACTCCAGCCTGGGTAACAAGAGCGAAACACCAAAAAAAAAAAAACACAACTTTTCTAAAGTGGTGTGGTGGCTCACGCCTCTAGTCCCAGCACTTTGGGAGGCCAAGGCAGGAGGATCTTTTGAGTCCAGGAGTTCAAAGCTGCAGTGAGCTATGCTTACATCATTGCACTCCAGCCTGGGTGACAGAGCAAGACACTGTCTCTCTCTAAAAACAACAACAACAACAACAACAAAACCTTTTTATATTATTGGAAGCAAAAAAGGTGTGGGTAGAAATGAAAGGTGTTGTTTCATTGGGATTAGGTGGGAAGGACAGGCATTTCCCCAGTCATGCCTCATTTCTTCATCCTCTCTCCTCCATCTCTAATATACCTATTAACTTTTCTGCTTATCCCCTCATACACTGTATAGGGAAAGAAAAGAAGATCCAGGGAGGACAAAGACCTAGATCTGATCATTTCAGTAAGTTCTAAATCATCAGAATGGTAGAAAGGTAAGGTAAAACAAAACAAAACAAAAAACAAAACAAAACAAAAACAGGTACTAGACTTCTTAATAGTTCTTTTACATCTATGGGGCATTTTAATTTTTTGAACGCTCTTTCATATATATCATATAACTTTATTTAGACTTCAACTTCCAACGAGTGAAGTCTGTCCTGTACTCCCTGCTTCTGAGGTACTAAAATGGTTCTCACTGAGGGGTGATTTTGCCCCCCAGGGAATATCTGACATGTCTAGAGGCATTTTTAGCTGTCATATCTGGGTAGGATGCTACTAGCATCTAATGGGAAGAGGCCATGTATGCTGCTAAGTATTCTACAATGTACAAGACAGCCCCACACAACCAAAAATTATCCCACTCCGTATGTTGATAGCACTGAGGTTGAAAAATGCTGCACAAAAAAAAGGAAAGTGATAAAGGAGTGGACTCTTAGAAATTTTTTTAAAACCTCAAATCCTAGAGTCATAAATGACTTGTTTCTAAATCACATTTCTGGTATTTTGGAACAGCATGGTAGTGAAAATACAGCAAAGCCCCATGTATCTGAAGAGCTCAGAGGTTGAACGATTCTCCTTAACTAGCTTGTTTTAGAAACGCTTTCTTCCCAGGAGAAGCACAAGGGGGTGCAAGAATCCCTTATCACTGCAGTGTCCTTAGCCTTCTCACCGCTCTGCTGCCAAGTCAGAACAAAGAAAAACACTTACCAGGGGTGAGTTAATGCTCCTGTCCTGCAGAACACTGTCAGCTATGAGGGCAAATACCGTTTCTGTTTAACTGGCTTGCACAATGTCTGGCTTAACATCATGCTGTTACCTGTACTTAATAATTATTTTCAGAGCCAAAGAAAGAGTTCTTTCTCACTTTTCTTGTCTTTGGTATTCAAAGGTTGAAATGAGGATTTTACATCCTCAATGGCAAAGTCATTCCCACTTAAAAGCTGAGTACAGTGCTGGGCGCGGTGGCTCAAGCCTGTAATCCCAGCACTTTGGGAGGCCGAGGCGGGTGGATCACGAGGTCAAGAGATCAAGACCAACCTGGTCAACAGGGTGAAACCCCGTCTCTACTAAAAATACAAAAAATTAGCTGGGCATGGTGGTGCGTGCCTGTAATCCCAGCTACTCGGGAGGCTGAGGCAGGAGATTTGCCTGAACCCAGGAGGCGGAGGTTGCAGTGAGCCGAGATCGTGCCATTGCACTCCAGCCTGGGTAACAAGAGCGAAACTCCATCTCAAGGAAAAAAAAAAAAAAAAAAAGCTGAGTACAATTCAACCCTACCCTACAATTACCCATGTAGGTATAAACCAAACCAACAGATCAATGGAAACAGAATTCCACTATGCAGACGGCATGAAATATAGATTTTTAGTTCAGCTCAGCTCTGCTCTGCTCTCACCCACACATCTGGACTCTGTGCAAATGCATAACATGCCAAGTCAAATACCCTGGAAAGACAAGGGCTGGGAGGGCTGTAGGGCAGATTGAAACCCGCCCTCAAAGTTGGGAAGGGAATACGTACAGGAAACTATCTACTAACCATTTTGAAGTTTTACAGCTAAAGCGAGCAATATTGCTGAGATCTTTTACCTATAATTATAAAGGTGCCTCCAGGGAAGTTTTTAGTGGTACAAAACGTTCAGAGACATTCTGGGAGAAAAGTCTTAGGTCAGTGGTTTTGAATCTTTCATTAATTTTTCCCCAATGGACTAATGTTTTGAAAGATTTTGTCTATTGAATTCCATGTTAAAAATAATTTGTTCCATATGTATGACTGCTGATCCAGATTTTATTCCAAGATTGGTAATTTTAAGAAGGTTCAGCATATTACAGCATACACAAATCACTCTTGCAGTTGTGACGCTAATAAGCAACGAAGTGAAGTAACTGTACAGACACTGCTTTCTGCTACTGATTACTAACTCTAGCCATCTCTCTGTAGATATTCAGAACACAGCTATATGACACATGGCTTCACAACATTATTTCATTACCAATAATGTTCTCCAAAATTCTGTATCATAGCAACCAATTAGAGCGTCTGAATAGCTGAGCTGTTTTACTACGCTGAATCAATATAATTCTAGTCAAAGGCCAAAAGCCTTAAATCTTTTCCAAACTGTGAATATTCTATTTAGAAGTATTGAGAAATATATAAAATACAGTTAAGGATTTTTATGGACTTCAGAAACACAGAAAATACTGTTAAGGACCCATGATCTTAAGAAATCTTGTAGAAACATTTTCCACTCTATTGTTTTATGTATTTGGATATACAAACAACCCATTCAGAATCTTACTTGAATAGTTTAAGTACCCAATATATCTCAATTAGAATTAAAAACAAAACAACACTTGTTCTTGAGAGTTTAGAAACTCACAGAAATTAAGGCTGAAGGGAAACTTGGGGAACATTTATTCTAACTTCCTTGTTTTTCACTTGAAAATATAACCTCTTTGGACCTTATGATATTAAATCATTTGAAGAGCCACACAGCCCATTTTCCCCAATTCCAAGCTCATTCTATCATACCCCAATCCTTTCTGGTGATCCATAAAAGAATTTAGTATACATGGCTGTGCACGGTGGCTCATGCCTGTAATCCTAGCATTTTGGCAGGCCAAGGCAGGTGAATCATGAGCTCAGGAGTTTGAGACCAGCCTGACCAACATGGTGAAATCCCATCTCTACTAAAAATACAAAAATTAGCTAGGCACAGTGGTACATGCCTGTAATCCCAGCTACTCAAGAAGCTAAGGCAGGAGAATCGCTTGAACCCAGGAGGTGGAGGTTGAAGCGAGCCAAGATTGAGCCATTGCACTCCAGCCTGGGAGACAGAGTGAGACTCTGTCTCCAAAAAAAAAAAAAAAAAAAAGTTTAGTATACATAATAGATAATGATAAGAATAAACATATAAATAATTATATATTATATAAACCTATGACTTTAAATTTGTTTGAATACTACCCACAATAAGAAATATGCAATCCTGGCCGGGCACGGTGGCTCACGCCTGTAATCCCAGCACTTTAGGAGGCTGAGGCAGGTGGATCACGAGGTCAAGAGATTGAGACCATCCTGGGCAACATGGTGAAACCCCGTCTCTACTAAAAATACAAAAATTAGCTGGACGTGGTGGCGCGTGCCTGTAATCCCAGCTACTCAGGAGGCTGAGGCAGGAGAATTGGCCTGAACCCAGGAGGCGGAGGTTGCGGTGAGCCGAGATCGCGTCATTGCACTTCAGCCTGGGTAACAAGAGCGAAACTCCGTCTCCAAAAAAAAAAAAAAAAAAAAAAAAAAGAAAGAAAGAAATATGCAATCCAGTACATAACCATACACTACACAAGTAAAATTTTTATTTTGTTTTGTTTTGCTTTTTGAGACCGAGTTTCACTCTTGTTACCCAGGCTGGAGTGCAATGGCGCGATCTCGGCTCACCGCAACCTCCGCCTCCTGGGTTCAGGCAATTCTTCAGCCTCCTGAGTAGCTGGGATTACAGGCATGCGCCACCATGACCAGCTAATTTTTTGTATTTTTAGTAGAGACGGGGTTTTACCATGTTGGCCAGAATGGTCTTGATCTCTTGACCTCGTGATCCACCCGCCTCGGCCTCCCAAAGTGCTGGGATTACAGGCTTGAGCCACCGCGCCCGGCACAAGTAAAGTTTTTTTGTTTTTTTTTTTTGAGACGGAGTTTCGCTCTTGTTACCCAGGCTGGAGTGCAATGGCGCAATCTTGGCTCACCGCAACCTCCACCTCCTGGGTTCAGGCAATTCTCCTGCCTCAGCCTCCTGAGTAGCTGGGATTACAGGCACGCGCCACCAAGCCCAGCTAGTTGTTTTTTTTTTTGTATTTTTAGTAGAGACGGGGTTTCACCATGTTGACCAGGGTGGTCTCGATCTCTGGACCTCGTGATCCACCCGCCTCGGCCTCCCAAAGTGCTGGGATTACAGGCGTGAGCCACCGTGCCCGGCCACAAGTAAAGTTTTATGCAACAAAACTGATTCTTGGTCGGGCGCGGTGGCTCACGCCTGTAATCCCAACACTTTGGAAGGCCAAGATGGGCAGATGACGAGGTCAGGAGATCAAGACCATCCTGGCCAACATGGTGAAACCCCATCTCTACTAAAACATAAAAAGTTAGCCGGGTGTACTGGCACACGCCTATAGTCCCTGCTACTGAGGAGGCTAAGGCAGGAGAATCGTTTGAACCCAGGAGGTGGAGGTTGCAATGAGCCGAGATCTCACCACTGCACTACAATCTGGCAACAGAGCAAGACTCCGACTCAAAAACAAAGCAAAAACTGATTCTTATAACTTACTGCAATACACTTCCACAAAACTGATATCATGACCCAACAGTGTGTCTCAGCTCAAATTCTGAAAATACATGGTGCCCTCTGGCTGTGTTAAATTTGGGTTGATTATATATTCCTACATAATTCTCTAGTTGTTTCCTTTGGATTAACATTGCCACTCCTCCCTCCTGACAAGGTTGTAACTTAATAATAGCAGTCTTATAGCAGATGTCCCACAAGGTACACTTAGGCCTCACTGCTTTATACTGTTGAAAAATATCTAATTTCTGTTCACTTATTACAGTGGCAGAAAATGAAAGAAACCTTGAGAAAACTCCCATTCTCCCTCTAATTCTCATCACTGAGGCCTTTCTGCCTGACATAGAGAAAGCATATATTTGGGATGGGGAAGCAACACTGATTACAACAGAATGAAGTGGTTTCTTTTTTTCTTACATCTAGAGGTTTTAAGATCTAAGTGAGAAAATATCACACTCCTACATACTCCAAGAAGGGTTTCTGAGAAGGAGTCTATGATGAATATCATTCAGGAATATCTGGAGATTCCTCACAAAAGCAAGTGTGCAGGTATCATCTTGACTGTTAGAAGCAATCAACTCTCCTGTCAGTTTCTTTTGAAATCTGTGCATGTTCTCTTTCCTTTTGTCGTATGCCCTAGCGACTTCATCAATGTATAAAGGGAAATAGGCGGGGTGTGGTGGCTCAAGCCTGTAATCCCAGCACTTTGGGAGGCTGAGGCAGGAGCACTGCTTGAGACTAGAAGTTTGAGGCCAGCCTGGGAAACAAAGGGAGACCCTGTCTCTAATATATGTATATTAAAAAACAAAAACAAAAACAAAAACAAAAACGGCCAGGCGCAGTGGCTCAAGCCTGTAATCCCAGCACTTTGGGAGGCCGAGGCGGGTGGATCACGAGGTCGAGAGATCGAGACCATCCTGGTCAACATGGTGAAACCCCGTCTCTACTAAAAATACAAAAAATTAGCTGGGCATGGTGGCGCGTGCCTGTGATCCCAGCTACTCGGGAGGCTGAGGCAGGAGAATCGCCTGAACCCGGGAGGCGGAGGTTGCGGTGAGCCGAGATCGCGCCATTACACTCCAGCCTGGGTAACAAGAGTGAAACTCCGTCTCAAAAAAAAAAAAAAAAAAAAAGAAGAAGGAAGGAAGAAAGGAAAATGATGTGAAACTTACCCCTATGAATTATATTCTTTGCTAACAATTATTCTATTCATTATTTTTTCATTCTAAAAACCCTTGTTGAGTGCCAACTATGTACCAAGCCAGATGCTTTAGGCATGAGTGATACTGTGGTGGTTGGGGACGCCAGACCTGATCTGCTTGTATGGAAGGTTACAATCTAGAGCAGAATGTGTAAAAGAGAAATCTGTATTTTTTTTTTTCACACTAATTTACTCTTTTCTCACCATTTTTCACATTGAAATGACAGATTTGTAAAAATTCCAGCTTATTTTTACCAAGCGGAGTGTTGATAAAATCAGAGTAGCAACTCTCAGCACAACTCTCTGACACTTGAGTAAATACTCTGAGATGGAAAGGATGGTACAGAGACTCACACACCTTGAAGTATACGGTTCCCTTCTCTTTGACAATGGCAGCCTGCTCCAATTTTTCTTTGGTATCCATCTCCCAGGATTCTTTGGCCTGTGTGTAAATTTACGACAATGGTTAGACGAACACAGAGAGAAAAGCATCAGTTGAGGCCCATTAGAACACAGAGCAGTTAATTCTAGAAGATACTCCAAACTGAAAAGACTCTGGCTGTTGGAACTGTGTGTCAGTGACAATTTACTGTTAGGCCAGTGCTTCTTTACACTTCTTTACACTTTCCAGCATGACCAAGCTGCAGCTTAAACAGTGTTGCTCAAGAGGGAGGAGCTGCAAAAACACAGTAAGGAACATACTCTGGTAAGCACTGTTACAAAGTGAATCTTTCCGAGTATAAGGTGAAGCAACGCAAAGTTAGGGCCACACCTTATCTCCCTCTTGCAAACCTCTCCACTAAGGTGTTTTTCTCAAGCCTTCGTTTTTCAACTCTAAAATGGGAACATAACTGTAGTCAAGCTGTAGTTGTATATTCATAGAGAATTTTCAAAATTCAGGGTCAGGCTGTCTCAACACTCCAAAACAACTGGATATGCTACTAATACTGCTAAATTCCATAAACTTGCAGATGTATACAGGGGGATTTCAAGCAAAACATAACTAGGAATAAAGCTCATGCAAAAATAACACTTTAGAGCCATAAGCCAATGACTTCATTATCATCTGCTAGGTTGTACTGTGCGTATCATTACTTCCTCCATTACAGAAATAACTGGACTTGCCATTTTAAAGCTGGATCTAGAAGGACCATAGAGTCAAGAGAACAGTCTGGAATCCTTCCGGAAAAGTGGCAATAGGGGTTGTCAGTGCTACTGACTGCATATAAATTATGAAGTTTAAACAGGTAACTAAACTTCTCGCTATTCAAAAGACAACAAGTGTGTGTTCCTGTTGTCATAGCCCCTGCTATCCTCTACTTTATTACTATTTTCTGAGACGGAGTTTCATTTTTGTTGCCCAGGCTGGAGTGCAATGGTGCTCACTGTAACCTCCACTTCCTGGGTTCAAACGATTCTCCTGCCTCAGCCTCCCAAGTAGCTGGGATTACAGGCAGGCACCACCACACCTGGCTCAATTTTTTGTACTTTTAGTAGAGACAGGGTTTCTACATGTTGGTCAGGCTGGTCTTGAACTCCCAACCTCAGGTGATCTGCCCACCTCCACCTCCCAAAGTGCTGGGATTACAGGTGTGAGCCACTGTGCCCGGCCGCTATCCTCTACTTTTTAAAAGTGAATAATGAAAGGGTTACTAGTCTTTCTGGCAACTCGTATAATTCTGTTTCCTAATAATGTAGCTAAATTATTCAAAAACTTAGTTATGGTTCAATTCCAGGTTTTGGCACCAAAACAAACAAACAAAAACACCTAGTTAACAAGTCTCTGTATTTTTTATATTGGCTTCAGTCTTTACGGAATATAAGTATATTCTTTTTTTTTTTTTGAGACAGGGTCTTGCTCCGTCACCCAGGCTGGAATGCAGTGGCATGATCACGGCTCACTATAGCCTCAATTTCTCAGGCTCAAGCAATCCTCCTGCCTCAGCCTCCTGAGTAGCTGGGACCACAGGCATGTGCCACCACATCCAGCTAATTTTTTTTTTTGTAGAGATGGGGTCTCACTGTGTTGCCCAGGTTGGTTTCGAACTCCTAAACTCAAGCAATCCTGCCTCAGCCTCCCAAAGTGCTGGGATTATAGGTGTAAGCCACCATGCCTGGAATATAAGTATATATATTTTTAGATGGAGTCTTGCTCTGTCCCCCATGCTGGAGTACAGTGGTACGATCTTGGGTCACTGCAACCTCCACCTCCTGGATTCAAGCAATTCTCCTGCCTCAGTCTCCCAAACAGCTGGGATTACAGGTGCCTATCACCACACCCAGCTGATTTTTGTATTTTTAGTAGAGACAGGGTTTCACTATATTGGCCAGGCTGGTCTTGAACTCCTGACCTCAAGTGATCCACCTGCCTAAGCCTCCCAAAGTGCTGGGATTATAGGTATGAGCCACTGCGCCCAGCATGGCCTAGAATATTCCTAATACTACAAGGCAGAGGATTAAATCACATTGCCACAAATATAATCATATACCTTCATGTGATTTCCAATATACCAAGCAGTAGTGTATGAATATACTCTTGGAGCAATGACAGGACACAGGCTTGCTGTGGCACACCACTGGGAGTGCTCCTAAATAAGTAGTGTCCGGGGGAAGAGGGTGCTTTATAAAAGTGGACATCATAGGAGGCCGAGGCAGGTGGATTGCCTGAAGTCAGGAGTTTGAGACCAGTCTGGCCAACATGGTAAAACCCTGTCTCTACTAAAAATACAAAAAAATTAGCCAGGCACGGTGGCATGCACCTGTAATCCCAGCTACTTGGGAGGCTGAGGCAGGGGAACTGCTTAAACCAGGGAGGTGGAAGTTGCAGTGAGCCAAGATCACACCACTGCACTCCAGTCTGAGTGACAGATCAAGACTCTGTCTCAAAAAAAAAAAAAAAAAAAAAAAAAAAGAAGAAGAAATAGGAAAGCCAGAGGTCTACATAACCACATGCTAAAGACTATGTTCTCTCTAATAATGATAATAATAAAAACCCCACAATATGCTACGAAGACAGCATTAGTCGATCAGTGCTGAGCTAGCAGGCCTTTGGAAGAGGTTACTTGACAATGATCAGTGGTCATAACCAGAGCATGTTTCTTTGGAGGACATGAAGTGGAAGGGGTATGATTAGAAACGTCACTGTTGGAGGAGAATCTCAAAGCAGGCCTCTCCTCACCTTCTTAGCCCAAAGGTACAGGCCCACAGGAGAATGATTTTTTTTCCGAATCTACAAAATATAAATGGTCATGTTTCCATTTATATTAATGTGCTTAATGTGGCCAGGGACAGTGGCTCACATCATAATCCCAGCACTCTGTGAGGCCAAAGCAGGAGGATGGCTCAGACCAGGAGTTTGAGACCAGGCTGGGCAACACAGTGAGACCCCATGTCTACAAAAAATAAAATTAGCTGAGTGTGGTGGCATGCGCCTGTAGTCCCAGCTCCTTGGGAGGCTGAGGTGGAGGACTGCTTGAGCCCAGGAAGTCCAGGCTGCAGTAGCTACGATTGCGCCCACTGCACTCCAGCCTGGGTGACAGAGTGAGATTCTATCTTGGGAAAAAAAAAAAAAAAGCTTAATGTACAGAACGTGGAAGTAGCACTATGCAAGAATAAAAAAAGAATACAAATGCAGTCCTTCAGGAGCTCTGCAAAGGGTGGGGCTTTGGAAATGCCAGGGGCATGTGGCTGAAGATGACAGCAGACCTGGCTCAGGTATATGCTGTGTGTCCAGTTCAGCTGCTGCTGGGAGCCTCCAGAGTGAAACTGAGATGGAAATATGTTCAAGGAGGCATGCTGTCTCTGGAATCCAAGGCAACTGACAAATTCTCTCTCTTCTCCACTTGGAGAAGTATGAAAAGAAAAGGCCCAGGGTTAGGAGGTTTCTTTCTTGTATCCCTGGTCACAGAGCCTAGTGGCCCTCGAAGACTTGCAGTTGGGATAACAACTTGCAGCTACAGTGCAGGCCTCTTCGTGACTCCTGTGAAGGGTACAATCCGTTCAGCTCCGAAAAGCTGCACCCTACTCCCCCAAGGAGTCACTTGGCAGAACGTGAACCTTTCTGTCCTCAACCCAGGAAAAAAAAAGTAAAAAAAGAACAAGTCTAGGAACAAATAAGGGAACAAGTCTTGGATTCTACCCAAAAAAAGTTAAAAAAAAAAAAAAAAAGCTGACACATAGGAACAAAATAAGAACACGGAGCTCCTTCGTTGTATATCGGCTGTGCTCTGTCAGTTGTCCCATTCTTTAGCAGCAGTGCTGGAGGCAAGAGACAAACTTGACAATGAATAAACACCATCCATCTATACCACCTACTAAGATAAGATACTAATTTCTAGGAAGTGGATGCAGAAGAGACATCTACCATGATTTTAAGGAAGTTGGTATTTTCTCACCTTTTCGAAGCTCTTAAGTGTAACTTCATAGATAAGCTCAGCATTAGGTTCAATGCCAAATTTAGGCTTCCCTGCCTCTCCAAAACCATATCTGAAATGGAGAGTAAAAAATGAAACTTTAAAAGAATTGGTGTATTTCCAGGCACTTCCTTTAGTATTTTGAGGCATCAAGCCATTATCTGCAAGCTACATATGTCAGAGACCCAGAAGACAAACCAGATGTTGACCAGAAGATACAGTGTGAAGTATCATTGCTACAGTTTTCATAGAAACCAGGCTAGATTTAGTTTTCTCCTTCATAGTCACATGTAATGCAACACCTGTACTCCTTGGGGCAGCTTGATTAATGGGATTTTAAATGTCGCTGCCTTTTTCTATACTTGATTTTATATCTAGTTCTTTTTATAAAATGGCCATGAGTTAGCTACTAGGAATTTTCTCCTAGGTTTTATCAGCAGGAAGGAAAGGGAAGACACAGCCACTGTAATTGTTAGGGTGGTATTCATCAGAAGTACGTTTTGATAAGGTTTTAACTTTAAAGTGCTGTCACCTTCTAGTAGTATCACTTCCAGTCACATAAATGAAGGGGAAAGGTTCACATATCAGGAAAGAAAAGTTTTCACACTATTTAAGTTTTTTTTTTTTTTTTTTTTTTGAGACAGAGTTTCTCTCGTTACCCAGGCTGGAGTGCAATGGCGCGATCTCGGCTCATCACAACCTCCGCCTCCTGGGTTCAGGCAATTCTCCTGCCTCAGCCTCCTGAGTAGCTGGGATTACAGGCACGCGCCACCATGCCCAGCTAATTTTTTTTTTTTTTGGTATTTTTAGTAGAGACGGGGTTTCACCATGTTGACCAGGATGGTCTGGATCTCTTGACCTCGTGATCCACCCGCCTCGGCCTCCCAAAGTGCTGGGATTACAGGTGTGAGCCACCGCGCCCGGCCTATTTAAGTTCCTATTTAAGTTTTTTAAAAGCACATGAAGAAACACAAACAACGTAACAATATACTCAAAAATAAGCTGCCCTAGCAAGTTCTGGCACCTTCTCTAGAGAAATATTCTTATGGCTTGTAGCTATCACAGAGTATAAGATTCTATACCTTTAGCCAAAACTGACTGAGTAAAACAACCGAGGACATATAAATTTGTTGTTTGGATCATGTAAGATCTCCAGCAAGTTAAATGTATTCGGGAAGCAGATATCAACTAGAATGGGAGCTCTAGCAGAGCTCTGTCTGATTCAACTGTTTCCCAGTGTTGAGAACAAGGCCCAACATATTAGTCAAGTGTTCACTGAAATATATTCTGTTCCCATTTGTTGCAAGCCAAGCTGTTCTTTAATATATGAAATGGTATTACAAAAAACTTAGTAAACTCAAACTTTCAGGGTACAGATTGAAAGAGGTCAAAACCGAGTTAATCGAATACCTCCAGTTTTCTCTGGGGCAAAGGGTGTGAAAGGAAACATTCCCATTTTGTTGCCTGCACCACTTTCTTTACCTTTTGCCTGAATTTTCCAGGAATAAAAATGCTTTCTCACCTCCACTGTTACACAGAAAATGGAAGCTGGAGCCAGAAAGAGGAATAGAGATACAAGAGCTGGCAGGAATGAGGAGCAGGGCACAGGGCATCTTCCACAAAGACATAAAAAAGGACATAATTACCAGTGACCAATTTTAAGAAGTGATGCCTAGTTTTCTACTTTGAGATCTTAGAGGTATATATATACTATTTTGTTTCTGCCATCTGATTAATTAAAAAAAAAAATCCATAAGCACCTCAGTAGGTAGGTGAGTCCTTGCTAAGCATATGTTTATCGACAGCATATTACATTTGGAGTCCTGTGCTAAGCAGTTGCAAATGCAACAAATGATCTGGCATTTGCCTTAGACCAGTGGATCTCAACCAGGGCGATTTTAACACCTCTTCCTTCCAGGGAAGCTTTGGCAACGTCTAGAAACATTATGGGTTGTCCCAACTATGGAGGTGCTACTGGTATCTGATGGGAAGAGGCCAGGAATACTGCTGGACAGCCCCCTATGACCAAGGATTAGTAAGCCCAAATTGTCAACAGCGCTGAGGATGAGAAAATCTGCCTTAGAGGAAGGTGGGGGTGGGGAGCGTGGGGGTGTATCAAGAGAGGCACCAAGTATCCTACTATTGATGGGATTAAAGAAGACCAAAGGAAAATATTTCTACAGTCTCTCACAGGTGAAATGAAGCCATTTAGTCAAGAAACGTGGTGTGGCGCACATTATCCTGCAGAGGTGGAAGCTCACGCCACGCTATTCTGGCAGCACCTATCCTGACTTCCGTATTACACAGAAAGTTGTTAGCCTGCGTAAAGGAGGAACCAGGGCACTCAACTCATCTGACTGAAAAACAAACACCACAAGAGGAATCTTAGGACCTAACCAAAAGATAATCTAGACTATAGTAACGAAAGGAATTCAGTATTAATGTCCTTGAATTAAGACTAGCCTCCAGAGATTAGAGATACAAATAATGACTATTAATGACCATTAAGTCTTAATGTGCATATAAGAAGCACTTGGACTGCAGCTCTTATCAATCACTCCCTTTTTACAGATGAATAAACAGAGGCTCAGAGAGAAGTGCTTCCTGAGAAGTCACACAGAGAGGCAGTGGTAGAGCCAGGGTTTAAAATCAGACCTTGTGTGTCCCCAGGAAATGTTTTTTTGTTTTGTTTTGTTTTGTTTTTTTTGACTCATACTGCCTCATAACTAGATGCCATGGCTCTTGGTAGCCTGATGTTTGTTTTTTTTTTTTTTGAGATAAGATTTTCAATCTGTCACCTAGGCTGGAGTACAGTGGCCCAATCTCAGCTCACTGTAACCTCCGCCTCCCAGGTTCAAACGATTCTCCTGCCTCAGCCTCCCAAGTGAGAAGCTGGGATTATAGGCACCTGACAACATCCCTGGCTAATTTTTCTGTTTTCAGCAGAATGGGGTTTCATCATGTTGACCAGGCTGGTTGCGAACTCCCGACCTCAAGTGATCTGCCTGCCTTGGCCTCCCAAAGCGCTGGGATGATAGGTGTGAGCCACCATGCCTGGCCAGTAGCCTGTGTTTTTGTTTGGGGTCCGTTCATGCATGACAGAAACATAAGGAAAGGGAAGGAAAAAGTTTAAACTATCTACACTTGACCTAAAACAAAAAAGATTTATTAGTCTCAGTATTTAAAATAATACAAAGGGAAGATAATGTCCCAATAAGAAGAAAGAAAAACGGATTATCTGGAAATGTTCTATGAATTTCTTATGAAGACATTCTAGGCCAGGCGCAGTGGCTCACATCTGTAATTCCAAGCACTTTGGGAGGCTGAGGCTAGAGGACTGCTTGAGTCCGGGAGTTTGAGACCAGCCTGGGCAACATAGTGAGACTCTGTTTCTACAAAATGAAAAAAAATTAGCCAGGCATGGTGGAGCATCGCCTGTAGTCCTAGCTACCTGGGAGCCTGAGGTGGGAGGATCTCTTAAGCCCAGGAGTTTGAGGCTACAGATTATGCCACTGTACTCCAGCCTAGGTTACAGAGTGAGACCCTGTCTTGGGGTCGGGGCGGGCGGGGAGCGGGGGTAGAAAAAAAAAACCCATTCTTCCCAAGAGCCTATCAGAGTATCAGAGTCAAAGAGAAGGTCTGCCTTAGAAATATTCTGGAGAATGAAATATGGATGTCACTGAGAGCTATTTGAAGATATTTTCTGCAACATTTAGATGTAATGTTTTATGGAAGTGGGAACCTGAATAAAACAAGTAAATTCACTGCAAGCACGGAAAACATGCTTAGCATAAAGGTTTTTATACACACACACACACACACACACACACACACACACACACACCCCACAGCATATAAGAAGTACATATATATACACATACATATATACAGCTTGTAGGGGTTTTCTACATATATATAGTACTATGCAATGCATATGCAGCAGTCTCATATTACAGAGAATGCACTCCACATAATTCCTCAACGTTCAAGGTGTTCCAACCAACACCTTGAACAAAAATTATGTTCCTTTCTAAATATGCTAAATTATTTCCATAAAGCACATAAAAAACTTTTTTTTTGAGATGTTGTTTCACTCTTGGTGCCCAGGCTGGAGTACAATGACACGATCTCAGCTCATTGCAACCTCCCGGGTTCAAGCGAGTCTCCTGTCTCAGCCTCCCGGGATTACAGGCACATGAAACCATGCCCGACTAATTCTTGTGTTTTTAGTAGAGACAGGGTTTTATCGTATTGGTCAGGCTGGTCTCGAACTCCTGACCTCAGAGTATCTGCCCACCTCAGCCTCTTAAAGTGCTGGGATTACAGGCGTGAGCCACTGTGCCTGGCCATTGAAAACTTTTATACCTAGAAATTTATGAAAACCTATTGACAACTTTTATGCCTAGAAAGATCTGAAAAATCTTCCTCATGTTAAACAGGATTTCCTTTTTCTTGCGGTCTGAGAGTAAAATGGAAGAGATAGCAAGCCGTTACAATAGCAACAAAAGCTCACACACTGTGGGCTCACGTGTGCCCTACACGTGTAGGATTTCATTCAGCTCTCCATAACTTTATGAGGTGGATACTGTTATCCCCATTTACAGAGGGAAAACTGAGGCTTAGGAGAGTGAAGTGCCTTGCCCAAGTGTACACAGCTGGGAAGTACAGGGTAGGGTCTAACCACTAATGATACAACAAACAGTTTAAACCAGAAAAGAACTGTTTGTGTTAAAAAATATACAGTCAATTTCTATTTTTCCTTGCCATTAAACTTGAGACATCTGTCCCCACAACTGCCTTTTCAGCCAGGCTAAAATGTAATGTATATAAACTGGTTCATATAACATTATGTCCTCATAATACATACAGAATTTCTCCTAAGGAAGCTTAAGTTTTGAAAACATACATTAGACATAAATCTACCTCTCTGAGTTTAGAATTACTATAATGATTTGAAATGGTGATTAAAACTAATCAGAGATGGCCTGGTGCAGTGGCTCATGCCTGTAATCAATCTCAGCACTTTGGAAGGGTGAGGCAGGTGGATCACTTGAGTCCAGGAGTTGGAGACCAGCCTGGGCAACATGGCAAAACCCTGTCTCCACAAAAAATACAAATATTAGCCAGGTGTGGTGGTGCACACCTGCAGTCCCAGCTACTACAGAGACTGAAGTGGGAGGATCACCTGAGCCCTGGAGGTTGAGGCATGAACCATGATCATGCCACTGCACTCTAGCCTGGGCGACGGACTGAGATCCTGTTTCAGGGAAAAAAAAAAAAAGTAATTAGAGATTATTTGAATATGGAAGAGACAGCTTTTTCTATGCTCTATCTGAATTTTAAGAAGTGTCTCCTAGAAACAGAATTAGTTTCACCTAAGAGTAAACTACAAATACAGAGTAAATATTAATATAAATAAGACACACTAAAGTGGGGGCTATAGTTAGTGGAAAGAGGAACCAGGTAGAGAAAAAGAAGGCGTTATACAAAGGGTGCTTCAGTAAGGTCTTTAAAGAGTTCAAGGTAGAGCATTTTGGAAGGATTTTCAAGTGGTAGTTGCATGACTAAAACATCACCTCAAAAATATGATTATGGGCCGGGCGTGATGGCTCACACCTGTAATTCCAGCACTTTTGGAGGCCGAGGCAGGTGGATCACTTGAGGTCAGGAGTTCGAGATCAGCCTGGCCAACATTATGAAACCCAGTCTCTAGTAAAAATACAAAAATTAGCTGGGCGTGGTGGCAGGTGCCTGTAATCCCAGCTACTCAGGAGGCTGAGGCAGGAGAACTGCTTGAACCTGGAGGGTGAAGGTTGCAGTGAGCCGAGATCATGCTACTGCACTCCAGCCTGGGTGACAGAGCAAGACTCCATCTCAAAAAAAAAAAAAATTTTATATATATATATATATATATATATATATATATATATATATATATGATTATTGATCAAATGCTGGGGCAAAGGTAAACTGCCACTGGATTACTACAGAGGCTACAAAATGACACTGCAAAAGGCATAACATCACCCACTGGCAAGTGCAGGTCATCAAGAATCTCAGTAACTCAGAATCCCACTGTCTGAAATCCATAGAGCCAGAGGGAGGATACACTAGATAAGCAGATGCACTCTCATGCAGAAAGAATCAAAACACCCTGGGTTCTCTCAGGGGTCTGTTTCTCAAGACAGAAGGGTTGGATTCACGGTATAATTTTAGATCTAAAAATAATACTAAACATGTTTTCACAAGAGAGACTGTCAGTGTCTGATAGCTCTGAGCTTGGAAGTGCTAGTGGATATCCTTATGATGGGAAAAATTTAGGCAAAAAATGAGTCATCTCCGTTGCCTTTATATCCAGGAAGAATGTGCTTTTCTTTTTTCAGGGCCTCTGTATTAGAACAAGTGGCACAAGTTCAAGTGGTAGTAAATTGTCCAAATGCTTCTCTGGTTCCCAACCCCCATGTTTTCCTGCCTCATGCCTAATTTAGAGAAAAGGGAAGAGGAGGTGAGAGAACCACATGTGAGAAGGGTCCATAACTGCCTGTCTTGGCAATACTGCAGGTAAAACAAATCATCATAAAAGCAAAAAGTGCCTGTAAGCCCTTTTCTGAACACGTATCAATCAAGTAAACATGCTCACAAACCTCTGTGACACTGTAAGGCCCATTAATTTATGTGCTGACTAACTGCAGCCTGATTTAATTGTTTCCGCTGTTGGATTAACTTCACTGAAAATGCCAAAACGTTGAATGAAAAAGCAAGCATAGCCCTGTCCTTTAGGTGACTTCACTGTGTTCCAAACTGGTATGCTGCTTACCGTGGTCCAAGATGTAAAATACACTGTTCTTCCCGCTGCATTTTCTCCAGAGCTTTGTCAATTCCAATTGGAATGTCGTGGTCTTCTCCTTCACCCACAGTGAATGCCACATCTCTGCAGTCAAACACCCTTCCACCACAGCGGCCTTCCAGGTGGACTGAGGGTAAGGAGACAGGAAAGTCAACAGAGCTGCTGCTTAGGACTGGTTAATTCAGTGATGGGATAAAAATGAGTGGCCAACAGTGTAGCAAATACCATTTCCCCTTTCTCATTTCACAAAGAAACACACGCAGTATGTCTTGGTGAAGCTTCATCTACCCAGTCTGAAAGTTTAGGAGCAACCATATTTCTTTCCAAGTTAAACTTATATTTACTGATATTTGTATCAGTTTAGTGGGTAGCAAACCAGAAACAGGTTTATTGCAGGCATAAGCCACCACGTCTGGCCTAGACTCTTACATTTCTAGGAAAAACAATTCTCTGAAATTTTACAGCTACTTTTAGTATTAAGGGTATTAATTCTTTCCATTTAGGTTTTTGATGCAATAAGAAAAATGGATGGCTGGTATGACAGCATAACAGTCACCAAGTAATATAATACTTTGGATTTCATAAGAAAATCCTGACTGGGTGCAGTGGCTCTTGTCTGTAATCCCAGCTACTTCGAAGGCTGAGGCACAAGAATCCTTTGAACCTGGGAGGTGGAGGTTGCAGTGAGCCAAGCTCATGCCACTGCACTCCAGGCTCCCTCCAGCTTGGGAGACAGAGGGAGACTCTGTCACTCTCTCTCTCTCTCACTCACACACACACACACACACACGCACCCTTTATTTCTACTTATGTAATATAATGGCCTCTATTCAAATCTAGAGATTTCCTAAAATGCTTCTTTTCTAAGACTGGCTGATCTACTTTAGATCAATAACTTGTGGAGAGACTAAAAATCACTCATTCTGTAATACTCATTCCATGCCCAATGAGACAACTATTATCTTCAAATAAAAATTCAATTCTAACTTGTTCTGCTTTTGAATTACATGATCTCAATGAAGCTCTGAAATTCTATGATTCGATGATCTGATAATATCACTCTCAATATCAATATAGCCCAGAAACCGGCTTCAAATCTAATTTCTGCAATTAATCATTTAATTGAACTACCTCTAGCCCAGGTCTGAGAAATGGGAGAAACTGAAGAATGAACAGGAATGGTGTAGACACTAGGGGCCAAAATGTCCCCTGAACATTTATGCTCTAAAGCTTTCTACGCTTTTCCTCTCTTTTTTCTTCTGATTTGCTAAATCTTCTCTGTATTGTTCCAATTGTGCTGCCAAAATGAGTACTCCCCCCTTTTTCTGAGACTGAGTCTTGCTCTGTGGCCCAGGCTGGAATGCAGTGGCATGATCTCGGCTCACTGTAACCTCCATTTCCCAGGTTCCAGCGATTCTCCTGCCTCAGCCTCCTGAGTAGCTGGGACTACAGGCACGTGCCACCACGCCTGGCTGATTTTTATATTTTTAGTAGAGACGAGGTTTCATCATGTTGGCTAGGCTGGTTTCGAACTCCTGACCTCAGGTGATCCACCTGCCTCAGCCTCTCAAAGTGCTGGGATTACAGGCATGAGCCACCAAGCCCAGCCCACCCTACCCTTTTTTAGCCCACCAGTATTAATATCATCTTGATGTGTTCCCCTTGCAGACACAGAATGGGGTCTAGGAAACTTGGGCCAAACTAGAAAGGGCCTAACTCTCAAGTCAGCTCCTCCAAACTAGGGCTAGAGCTAGACTGGCTGGGTAGAGCTGGCACATGCATTTTAGTTTATGTCCTACACTCATAGATGCTGATAATTCCTTCTGTTATATTTACTTTTAGTATGCTCTACATAAAATAAAAATTAACTTGTGGGAAATTGAAAGTTCCTCTGAATTGGAAAACATTTTAAAAATAATTCAACTTTAAAATTTTCAAATATAGTCGTACTTCACTTAAGGATAGGAATACATTTTGAGAGATGTGTTATTAGGTGATCTCATTGTGGGAACACCTTAGAATGTACTTAGACAAATCAAGACGGGACAGCCTACTATAACCTAGGCTAAGTGGTATAGCATATTGCTCCTAGGCTATAAATCTGTATAGCATGTTACTGTACTGAATACGGTAGGCAACTGTAACACAATAGTATTTGTGTATCTAAACATTAAGGAGGTAGAGTAAAAATATGGAATTATAATCTCATGGGACCACTGTTCTATGTGGAATCTGCTGTTAAACAAAATGTTATATATAGCACATAAGTGTGTACATGCAGACTAGAGAGGATCTACAGGGAGTCTGAGGCTTAAGATATTTTTACTGAATTCTCTAAGGGTGGTGGCACACACCTATATAAGTCTCAGCTACTTGGGAGGCTGAGGTGGGAGGATTGCTTGAACCTAGAAGTTTGAGGCTGCAGTGAGTTATTATTGTGCCACTGCAATCCAGCTTGGGTGACAGAGTGAAACTCTGTAACAAAAAAAAAAAAAAGATATTTTTACTGGAATAAATAAAAATTGATGTTTCTAAGGAGATTAAGAGTTCTAAAAAGTTTACATTCCTAAATATTTAAAAATCTGCCAATGAAATTTAGACTAACGATAACACTTTTCTTGCTTTTTTTTTTTGTTGTTGTTGTTGCTGCCCAGGCTGGAGTGCAATGGCACGATCTCAGCTTACTGCAACCCCTGCCTCCTAGGTTCAAGTGATTCTGTCTCGGCCTTCTGAGTAGCTGGGATTACAAACAGGCACTGCCACCACACCTGGCTAATTTTGTATTTTTAGTAGAAACAGGGTTTCACCACAATTCGTCAGGCTGGTCTCGAACTCCTGACCTCAGGTGATCCGCCTGCCTTGGCCTCCCGAAGTGCTGGGATTACAGGTGTGAGCCACCACACCCGGCAACACTTTTATAAAAAAAAGATTTGCTGAGCAAAGTAAATTTCAGCCCATGTATTGTAGAATGTCTCAAGTATAGAGATTTATTGTCGTAGTAGCTCACAACTTAGTCAACAATTTTTTTTGTCTGAAGTTTATTGCTGGAAGTATCATCTTCCTCCCCTAAAGGAGAGTACATTTAGTGGGGGAGGAAATTATCAGTACATTTGTTGTGGCTTTTGGTTGATCAAGTTTGAATGTGTTTTCAAAACAGGAAATCCAGACTCTGTAAGGATTCCTGACTGTGTGTTAGTTTCCTAGGCAGGTTTTCAGCTTGATGTATGTATTTGATATTAAAATTACATAAGTAATTCCAGAAGTTCTCTTTAGATGTGATAACCCTTTATTAGGGGAAAAAACAGTGGCTCCTAATAAACACGTTGGGGCAGATAAATGAAGTAACCATGCCAAAAAAACATCAAACTGTAACAAAGGCATAATTAAGAAAGCAAAATATTCACTGTAGCTAGTCTCTCTGAGAGAGACAATAAATGACAGAACTAGTGTCTAATGCTGTAATAGGACAGTAAAAACTTGTGATAGATCTTATAAATATTTTCTACTTTACATATGGACCAATCTTTTTTCCTGGTAAATCTAATCCCTCAAAATTGGACCCTGCAGCATTATAAAATCTTAAACGGATACGCATCCAGACACACACACCCCAGTTTATATGTATATAAGAAACCAATACCCTTGTAACATTGACAATAATTCGGAATGTCAGAGTAATAGAAGGTATCACAGCCTCATGGTAAATACAGCCCATCGATTCTCTACATCTACAAGCAGCAAAGGGTATTGCTGGGTTAACTGGTTTCTAAACTTGGAACACTGATGTGACAAGGTCTACAAGACTGCTGACAAGAACTCACACATCACTTGGAGCCACGGAAAGACTGCTGACTGCCACAACAGGGACCCCACTTGTGGTAACAGATGCAGATGTGCAGAGCTCCTATAGCTCCACTTACTCTTTTTAATACTAGCTTAAAAACTGCTACCAAAAAACCCAAACCAAAAACAAAACAAAAACCATGGCAGCTCTCGCTGTGGAAGACCTGTGGTTGTTTTTTGACCTGGCATCTTTTAGTAAAATACTAACTTAATAAATATTTAATAATAACCATCATGACTCACTGGGAGTGCAGCCTCTAGGGCTCAGGAGGTCTGTTGCTAATCCTTAACCAGCATAATTTACGGGAAGTAAATCATCTATGACGTGCCCAAAGAGAATAAAAGTACATACAGGATGCTTCTACTTAGGGCTTTTTTGGTAGAGAAAGAAATAAACAAGTTAAAGAGAGACAACATTTTTTCTTGACTTAAGGACTATGTAACTTAAAGGAGGAGGGAGGTCCTCCAAATCCCCACAAAGTCAAACCAAACCAAATTACCCAAGCTTAGCTGCGCAATCGGAGTGTAACCACATCAAGCAAGCTGCAAAACATCACTTAAACTGGAGCTCTGACTTATTGTTCTCTTACTGCCCTAGAGCAATTTTGTTTTGAAGAGCACAGAACACCCTGTTCTGAATGTGGCTGGCACATGAACTGGATGTGCTGACAGCAATTTGTACTTCGATTAAAATAGAGGGGGGAGAAAGGAAAGAGAGTACACAGCAGTAACAAAAATGAAATGCAAGAACCCCTAAACCATGCAATTTGTATTTTAGGAAGCAAAACTGAGAAAGCCTCCATAACTTAAAAGAAAAAAAAAAGGTGCTGTAAATGCTCCAGCCTAAAGACGTTAGCTCTGGTAAGTGTCTATTTTTCCCTTTTCTAATTATAGTAGTCGGTGTGTGATGGCTTTGCACTCATTCTCAAAACAATGACTGGGTCGTGGGGATCTGAATGGGAATGTTGTAATGGCATTACTACTAGACAAGACTGGTTATCTGGCCAGAGAAAACCAGGTTGTGACAGGTTACTCTCACTGGGCAAGGGTTTTCTTTGCTGCCTAATTCATGCCAAATGGGCTTCTCTCTACCTGTATCTCCTGCCACATAGAGTATGGTACCTAAGAGAGTAGGATCTTAGTAACTCCCTGAAAAGGCAAGCAGAGATGGCTTTCTAAAAGCAGGAAAACAAAAGAAACATATTCATGCATGGTGGTCAGATTTCCCCCAAACTGTCCCCCTTCCTCTTCTGCACCGTTTTGTAGTATTTAGGGTGAACACACACCACTGTGAGATTGCTTACAGAACTGATGGACAGATGTTAACAGGCATGGAACCTGGCTCCTGGAACTGAGTAACATTTATGCAAGTGATTTCTTTTCCTTAGTCTAAACAAGAAGCATACAACCAGCAAGAAATTCTCCACGAACACCAACCCTTACCACTCTTGCCTTCACACTACTATAGCACTTGAGTTAGACTTGGATTCCAGTCCCATTCTGCCACTTCAATTCTGGTATTAAGCAAGAAGCTCAGTTTCTTCACTGATAGAATGTGGATAACATACTAGCTAAATAATAATTATTGAGAGGATTAAATGAGATACCGAATTAGAGCTTTTAATCTAGTACCTGATATTCATTCATTCATATGTTGGGGTGTCTATTCTGTGAAAACACTGTTAAGTTGATATACAGAGATGGACTAAATGAATATTAGCTATGATTATTTTCCTACATTTAGTGGTAAATTATACCAGATTAAACATGTTTTAGAGCTCTAAGAAAACATTTAATGGCTCAACACAGAAAGCTGTCAAAGTATGAATAAAATTCTTAGTAGGCAAAGGCCATATCTTGTATTTCTTCACAGTACCCAGCACAGAGTTCAGGGCCAGCAAGTAAATATTTATTTAATGACTAATCTTAAAATAGGGCATTAAGGACAGGGTGGTAATTTTCACTAATTTATACAAATTTTCCTGTTTGAATCTATTAGTATTCCTATTTTAATACATTCTAGGAAGCTATACAAATTCTATATTGATATGAAACCTGTGTTTTTTAATACAATTCTAAAATAAGTGACCAATTGGCTGGATTTTTTTTTTTTTTTTTTGGCAACAAGAAAAACAACAACAACAAAAGACTATTTTCTTCCTTTTTTTTTGAGACAGTCTTGCTATGTTGCCTAGGCTGGAGGGCAGTGGCACGATCTCGGCTTACTGCAGCCTCCACTTACTGCAACCTTCACCTCCTGTGTTCAAGTGATTCTCGTGCTTCAGTCTCCCTGGTAGCTGGGACTATAGGTATGCACCTGTATTAACCATGACCAGTTATTTTTTGTGTTTTTAGTAAAGACGAGTTTTGCTATGTTGGCCAGGCTGGTCTCAAACTCCTGACCTCAAGTGATCCTCCTGCCTTGGCCTCCCGAAATGTTGGGATTACAGGTGTGAGCCACTGTGCCCAGCCTTTTTATTTTTATTTTTTGAGTTGAGGGTCTCACTCTGTTGCCCAGCCTGAAGTGCACTGGTGTGATCATGGCTCACTACAGCCTCACACTGCCTGACTCAAGTTATTCTCCTGCCTCAGCCTCCCTAGTAGTGGGGACTATAGGCACACACCTGGCTATTTTGTTGTTGTTAAAGATGGGTCTCACCATGTTGCCAGACTGGTCTCATACTCCTGGCCTCAAGAAATCCTCCCACTTGGCCTCCCAAAGTGTTGGGATTACAAGCATGAGCCACCACGGCTGGCCAAAAAGACTTATTTTCTATTATGATTTTATTCTACCTGAAGACTTGAAGATACCTTTTAAGAAGAAACAAACTATATAAATACAAAATATCTGAAAGAATAAACACTGGCCACTTTAGACCAAGTACCATATTACATTATTTTGTGAAAACATATAATAAAATGGTTTTAAGAATTTGCTCTCAACTCCTGGACTTATTTCCCAGGACATTCATAAATACTTCAAAAGCATATGAAAAACAAAAATATAAAGTCTCACAGCTCTATCAGATCTCAGTATGGGCAGACAGGGAATCTTTCTTCTATTTTCAAGTTTTGGTACCTTTTTGATTTTAGTGTTTCATTTATAAAGAACACATAGCTAGACATTGTTCTCGCCTTATGAGAACTTTTCCCTTTAATAGGTGAGTTTATTCCATTCATATATTTTGTAATCACTGATGGGTGGTTTTATTCCCGTATTAGGTTTTCTATACGTTTTCTTATTTTTTAAAATCATTTTTGCTCAATTGGTGACGTTTTCCTTGTTCCACTACTTCCCTGCTCCACATGGGGTAGTTTGGAAGTTCTACATGCTATCCTTACTAGTACTTTCCATTAAAGCTTGATCATTTAAAGGTATACATATCTTCATCAATGTTCAGAATTAATCAGCATAAAGCATTCAATAAAATCCAACATCCCTTTATTATTAAAAAACCCTCAATAAACTAAGCATCAAAGGAACATATTTCAAAATAATAACCACCTATGACAATATCTTTTTTTTTTTTTAGACAGGGTCTTGTTCCATTACCCAGGCTGGAGTGTAGTGGTACAACCATAACTCACTGAAGTCCGCATCACCCAGGCTCAAGTGATCCTCCTGCATCAACCTCTCAAGTAAGCTGGGACTACAGATACATGCCACTATGTGTGGCTATTTTTTTTTTTTTTTTTTTTTTTAGTAGAGACACAGTTTTAGCATGTTGCCCAGGCTAGTCTTGAACTCCTAAGCTCAAGCAATCCACCTGCCTTGGCCTTCCAAAGTCTGGGATTACAGGTGTGAACCACTGGGCCCAGACATCAATATTATACTGAATGGGCAAAAGGTGGAAGCGTTCCCCCTAAGAACTGGAACAAGGAAAGGATGTCCACTCTTAGACTTCTATTCGGCATAATACTGAGCCACAGCAATCAGTATGTGGCAAGTCCGAGGCAGAGCAATCAGGAAATAGAAAGAAATAAAAGGCATCCAAATAGGAAACTAGAACTCTACCTCTCACCATATACAAAAACTAACTCAAGATGGATTAAAGACTTAAATGGGAGGCCTCAAACTATATAAATCATAGAAGAAAACCTAGAAAATACTCTTCTGGACACTACCTAGGCAAAGAATTTCTGACTACGTCTCCAAAAGCAAATGCAACAAAAAGAAAAACTGACAGTTGAGACCTAATTTGAGCTTCAGCACAGCAAAAGAAACTATCGACAAAGCCGACGGACAACCTACAGAATGGGAGAAAACATCTGCAAATTATGCATCTGACAAAGAACTAATATCCAGAATCTATAAACAACTTAAGCAAATCAACAAGAAAAAAACAAACAGCCCCATTAAAAAGTAGGCAAAGGACATGAACAAGCAGCCAACGAACATGAAAAAATGCTCAACATCACTAAGCATCAGAGAAATGCAAATCAAAACCACCGTGAGATATCATCTCACACCTGAGTCAGAATGACTATTATTAAAAAGTCAAAAAATAACAATGTTGGCAAGGTTGTAGAGAAAAGGGTATGCTTAAACACTGTTGATAAGAATAGAAATTTGGAAATTTCAGCTCCTGTGGAAAGCAGTCTGGAGATTTCTCAAAGAACTAAAAATCGAACTACCGTTTGACTCAGCAATCCCATTACTGGGTATACAAACAAAGGAAAATGAATCGTTCTATAAAAAAGACAGCTGGCATTTGCACTGGCATGTTTACTGCAGCATTGTTTGTTTGTTTTGAGACAGAGTCTCGTTCTGTTGCCCAGGCTGGAGTACAGTGGCACAATCTCAGCTCACTACAACCTCCACCTCCTGGGTTCAAGCGATTCTCCTGCCTCAGCCTCCCAAGTAGCTTGGACTACAGGCATCTGCCGCCATGCCTGGCTAATTTTTCTATTTTTAGTAGAGGCAGAGTTTTACCATGCTGGCCATGCTGGTCTTGAACTCCTGACCTCAAATGATCCACCCACCTTGGCCTCCCAAAGTGCTGCAATTACAGCTGTGAGCCACCATGCCCAGCCCGTTTTGTTTTGAGACAGGGTCTCCCTTTCTTTTCCAGGTTAGAGTGCAGTGGTATAAATATGACTCAAGTGATCCTGGACTCAAGTGATCCTCCCACTTCAGCCTCCTGAGTAACTGGCACTACAGGCATGCACCACCATGCCTGGCTTTTTTTTCTTTTTTCTGCAGAAATGGGGGTCTCACTATGTTACCCCATTTGGTCTGTAATTCCTGAGCTCAAGTGATCTTCCTACCTTGGCTCCCAAAGTGCTGGGATTAAAGGCATGAGCAACCATGCTTAGCACAGCATTTATTCTTAAGTACAGTTACATTCTTAGTAGCAAAGACACGGAATCAACTGAGGTATCCATCAGTGGTGGACTGGATAAAGAAAATGTGGGGTTCCTTCCACCATGGCCGCCACTGGAGAGCAGCAGCCATGGCTCTGTGCTACCCTATGGCCGTGGGCCTCAACAAGGGCCACAGGGTGATCAAGAACATGAGCAAGCCCAGGCACAGCCACCACTGTGGGCACCTGACCAAATAAATACACCAAGTTCGTGTGGGACGTGATCTGGGAGGTGTGTGGCTTCGCCCCATACGAGCGGCGTGCCATGGAGTTAGTGAAGGTCTCCACAGAACAATGGACCCTCAAGTTCATCCAGACAAGGGTGGAGAGGCACATATGCGCCAAGAGGAAGTGGGAGGAGCTGAGCAATGTCCTGGCCACTATGACGACAGCTGCTGCCAAGGACTGAGCACTCTGCCCTGCCCTTTCTCCAAAATAAAGAATAGCTTGACAAATTTGAAATTAAAAAAAAAATGTGGTACATATACATCATGAAATACTATGCAGCCATAAAAAAGAATGAAAGGATATTTCCCTGCAGCAACATAGATGCAGCTGGAGGCCAGTATCCTAAGGGAATTAACACAGAAACAGAAAACCAAATACTGCATGTTCTCACTTATAAGTAGGAACTAAACCCTGAGTACACACAGACATAAAGATGGAGACAAGAAACACTGGGGATTCTAAAAGCAAAAAAGGATGGAGGGGTACAAGGACTGGAAACTACTTACTGGGTACCATGTTCACCACCTGGGTGATGGGTTCAATAGAAGCCCAAACCTCACCATCACAGACAATATGTAACAAACTGGCACATGTCCCCCCTGAATCTTAAACTAAAAAAAAAAAAAAAAAGTAATTAGCATAATCTCCCCTGGAACAAGAAATTGAGACAACTGGTTGTGATAGTACACACTTGTACTCTGAACTACTTGGGAGGCTGAAGCAGGCAGATCTCTTAAGCCCTCGAGTTCAAGACCAGCTTGAGCAACATAGCAAGACCCCATCTGTAAAAGGATAAAAAGTTAGTTGGGTTTGCACCCTCAGTCCCAGCTACTCCGGTGGCTGAGGTGGGAGGATGGCTTGAGGGCAGGAGTTTTAGACTGCAGTAAGCCACAACTGTGCCACTGCATGCCAGCCTGGGCAACAGAGACCTCATCTCTAAAAAGTTTTTTAAAAAAGAAAATAATCTTGGACAATTTTGCCTTCCCCTCTTCATTTCCTACCCTCACCACCTTCTGTTAAAATGACCCAGAATCCAGACTTTTATATTATTATTATTTTGAAACAGAGTCTCCCTCTGTCATCCAAGTGGGAGTACAGTGGTACGATCACAGTCAGGTCACTGTCACCTCCATCTCCTGAGTTCAAGTGATCCTCCAGCCTTGGCCTCCTGAGTAGCTGGGATTACAGGTATGTGCCATCATGCCTGGCTAAATTTTGTATTTTTAGTAGAGACAGGGTTTTGCCATGTTGGCCAGGCTGGTCTTGAACCCCTGGCCTCAAGTGATGCACATACCTCGGCCACCCAATGTGCTGGGATTACAGGTGTGAGCCACTGTGCCCAGCCCAGATTGTTGCATTATTAATATTACTTTTAACATTAAAGCTGTACTGCTTCAGAGATCTTTCAGGATAAATGTATCCAATATAGAAATATTTTTTTTCTTGCTACTGTTTCTTATGCCTTGAGTTGCTGCTTCTTGACTTATTTGTTTGTTTTGGTATATCCCTACAGTATTTTTTTCAAAAAGAAAATGAGTCTGCAAATTCCAAGAAGTTAATTTTGTTCTCATACATAAATGATAGTTCGGGTGAGTACAGAATTCTAGGTTCAAAATACACAGAGCTATAGACAATGATCAAAAGCATTGTCTTTAGTGTAGTAAGATTCTTATTTCTTTGCACATAGCTTGTTCTTCCTGGGAAGAGTTCAGGATTTTCTTGTAAGCTACAGAATTCAGAAATATCACCAGCATATATCTGGGTGAAAAACCACTCCTTCTTCCTGGGTACCACTACCAACTGGCCTTTCAATTAGAAGATTCTTTTTCTTTTATCACTTATTGGAAATTTTCTATTAGATGTTTGATTAGATGCATATTACCTCTCCTGGATTTTTTTTGCACATAGCTTGTTCTTCCTGGGAAGAGTTCAGGATTTTCTTGTAAGCTACAGAATTCAGAAATATCACCAGGATATATCTGGGTGAAAAACCACTCCTTCTTCCTGGGTACCATTACCAAGTGGCCTTTCAATTAGAAGATTCTTTTTCTTTTATCACCTATTGGAAATTTTCTATTAGATGTTTGATTAGATGCATATTACCTCTCCTGGATTTTTTTTATCCATGTCTTCTAATTTATTTTTTACTTTTCATCCCTCTTTTTATCTGTGTTCTGAGAAATCCTTGGCTATCTTTTAGATCACCAGATTTCAGGGACTGTCCATTTTGCTCTTCAACCCTTCCTTTGAGTTTCAGTTTTGATTAATGATGCTCGCATTTCCAGAAACTTTTTTGTCCTCCCTTTCCTTATCGAGGAAGCTGGCTTTCTGACTTACAACTTTGATGTCCTGTTAATTATTTCTGAAGACAATCATTAGTATTTTTAAAGTTCCCTTCTATTTCTTTCTTCTGTTAGTCCACTTCAGTGCTTCTTTTTTTGTGGTATTTGCTGATGATTCTTTGTTGTTTGGCCGTATTATAAAGGAAGGATTCAGAATGATCAAATGACTATAGTTAGCTGGCACCATTTTTCTAAGCAATTGGATACGTTTCCATGGCAGGCCTTTTCCCAAAAGGGTGGGCTGATTGTGGGGATCTAAGGGCGAAGATTCCACAAATATTTGTTAGGCATTTACTATGAGCTGAGCATGATGTGCACAGAAAAACTGACATCAGGGCAGAACACTTTAGCATTATTTACTGTGAAAAGCTGTCTTTTCACTTTCTTCCCCTTTAAATTGGTTTTAAAAGTGTTTAAAAAAAAATACATTCATTTTCCTTAGTCCTAGTCCTAACACTTAGAGCCTTTGAGGCACATTTTATTTTATTGTTTATTTTTAAATTTATTTTATTGTTTTTGTTTTATTTTAGAACCTGGCCTTACTGGTTTTAGCTTGGGAGAAAAAGTCACAGCCAGATCCTAGTCTAGTAGTTTTCAGTCCTTGACTGCAAAATAGAATCACCCAGGAGTTTTAAAAAAAAATACTTTTGCCTGAAGTTCCATCTTCTGAGGTTTGAGATTCTTATTTAACTGGTCTGTGCATCCCAATTTTTAAAAGCTCCCCAGGTAATTCTAAATTCACCAAAAGTTGAGAACTACTGCACTGGAGGTTTACTGGCCCCACGGTTTCATTCCGTTTTATAACAACCCTGATGACAAAACTAAGAAAAGAGAAAAACAAACAAACAAAAAAACCCTGATGATTGCTGCTTGGGCTCCCTCACACCAGCTGACTACGAGCTTGGAGTTCCGCCTAAGCCTGTTGAGAAGAACGGTATGTACCTCTGCAGAAGCCCTCTTTACACCTGTCTTGGGTTGGATCTGCTGAGACTAGTTTCCATTGGTTCAACTTCATTGACTTTACATATTACAGAAATTCTGATCCACTCTTACATTCCTCCCCTTTCCAGCAATATTATTGATTTCTTCTTTTGAAAACCTTTGTCCCCTCCATCTATCATTTCAGTGAGATTTGAACAAGGAAAGGAGGCATGCCAACAACGGGAACCTGTAGAACACTGTTGAAAATTACACACTTAAAAATACTGCTGACTGTCTGCATTCTTTGCATTCAAATGTGGCTGAAAGTACTGAGAGGCAAGAGAACCACATACAGCCAGCATTTTGATGGGCCTCTTCCAACCACTAAAGTTGACAAATCAGACTATGTGAGAGACTAGGGATGGGGGAAGAGTAATTGGTAGCAATTTAGAGCCTTATGTTAGTCAAATTAGATTTTCTAAGAAAGCACAGCTTAAAAGTAGCAATGTAGCCACGACTTAGAATTAAACTTAAGTATGAGGACTGAAGTAGCAGTCATCATAATTGTATCAATTAGGGTACCTAAGAACACAGTGACTTTTTAAATGAAACAAACAACTTTGAATAAAAATTACAAGATGGTCATCTTAGTTGACACAAGAAAAAGGATACTGGGACAGATGATAAAAATTGACCTGTAAGCATTAGGATCTTCATGTAAAGAGTAAGAATAAATTCCATCAAACTAATGTAAGTTTTCTCTTCCACACAGAGACAAATTATGAAAAGGAAGTAAAAGTTCACAATTCAGTAAAAGCCTTTTTGAGTCCATAATATTATTCTTCCCCCCAAACCTAGAGAAATATGATTTAGATAAGATTACAATTAAGATACATGATTAATTTGAAGACTGTTATTAGAGACAAATTGGGTCTATAATAACCATGGTAGAGCCAAGAGGATATGCTGATAGATGACATGTAGGAGATATATATATATATATATATATATATATATAAAGGAGTCAGCTGGATGCAGTGGTTCATGCCTGTAATCCCAGCACTTTGGGAGGCCAAGGTGGGTGGATCACCTGAGGTCAGGAATTCATGACCAGCCTGGCTCACATGGTGAAATTCCACCTTTACTAAAAATACAGAAATTAGCTGGGCATGGTGGCATGTGCCTGTAGTTCCAACTACTTGGGAGGCTGAGGCGGGAGAATCACTTGAACCCAGGAGGTGGAGGTTGCAGTGAGCCAAGATTACACAACTGCACTCCAGCCTGGGCCATTGCACTCCAGCCTGGGCTACAGAAGAAGAAAAAGAGGCATCAGGGATCTTTTTCCTTAGATCAATTAAAAGGAAGCAAAACAAATTAGAGAAACACAATATATAGGGGAGAAGAAATTAAGTGTCCACTAAATGTCTGACACTTGTCTTCATAACTGTATTGGTCCGTTCTCGCGCTGCCTTGAAGAACTCCCCGAGACTGGGTAATTTATAAGGAAGAGAGGTTTAATTGACTCACAGTTTCATGTAGCTGGGGAAGTCTCAGGAAACTTACAATCATGGCAGAAGGGGAAGCAAACACGTCCTTCCTCACATGGCATCAGGAGAGAAAAGTGCCAGCAGGGTTTCCCTGACAGACACTTATAAAACTATCAGATCGTGTGAGAACTCACTCTATCATAAGAACAGCATGGGGGAAACTGCCCCCATGATTCAGTTACCTCCCACTGGGTCCTTCCCATGACACGTGGGAATTATGGGAACTACAATTCAAGATGAGATTTTGGTAGGGACACAGCCAAACCATATCACTGTCACACAACCTGTGGTAGTGAAAATTTTTCCCATTTTACAGATTTTAAAAACTGGATGCTCCAGGTAGTTAAGTAACTTGTCTAAAGTAATAAAAATATCAGGCAACAATTCCAAGATTCAAAACTCAAGTCTTTTGCTTTGGAAGCCTATCTGTCCCCTCCCCCATACCACTTAATTATTTCTTTACACTTAAATGACAGAAATTTAGTAAAACACGTATCTATCATGACATATTGTAAAGGGTAATCAATATCAATTGTTCTCGTTCACTCACAGCTGGCTTTTATTCCAGGTTTTATTTACTTATTTTATTTATTCATTTTTTGAGATGGAGTTTCGCTCTATCACTCAGGCTAGAGTGCAGTGGTGCAATCTCTGCTCACTGCAACCCCTGCTTCCCAGGATCAAGCGATTCTCCTGCCTCAGCCTCCCAAGTAACTGGGATTACAGGTGTCCGCCACCATGACTAATTTTTTAGTACAGATGGGGTTTTGCCATGTTGGTCAGGCTGGTCTTGAACTCCTGACCTCAGGTGATCTGCCCACCTTGGCCTCCCAAAGTCCTGGGATTACAGGCATGAGCCACCACACCCAGCCTAGTTCCAGTTTTTATATCTGGTTTCACATCTAAGTGTATTTGGTGATGCTACAAACGAAAGGCAAACCAGTAAAGACTGAGACTTCAAAAAAGAAAAAGGAGATCTTGGTTTTAGATGGGGACCGCCTTTAAGGTAATCTTTGTTCTCCTCCCCCAGATAGCTAACTTGTTTAAAGGAGGAAAAACCAGGACATTTTAACCTTGATAAACGAAAGCATGACACAATACACTTCTATGAAATAGATTTGTTACAGAAAACCAAGAAGGTCTTTTGAGTGAAAAAGCAAAATCAACCATTTACTCTAAAATTTCCCAGGAAAGTACATTCTAACAAGATGAAAGGCAAAAGATGAGTCTTTGCTCGTTCTTCCTTTTCCTTTCCCCTTCCTTTCCTTTCCTCCCTCCCTTCCTTCCCTTTCAATCTCTCTCTCTTTCTCGCTCTCTTTTATTGAGACAGAGTCTTGTTTTGTTGCCAAGGCTGGAGTGCAGTGGCATGAGATCACAACTCTCTGCAGCCTTGAACTCCTGGGCTCAAGAGATCCTCCTGCCTCAGCCTCCTGAGTAGCTGGGACTACAGGCATGTGCCATCACACCTGGCTAAATTTTAAATTATTTGTAGAGACAAGGTGTCTATGTTGCTCAGGATGGTCTCAAATTCTTGAGGTCAACCCATCCTCCTGCCTCAGCCTCCCAAAGTTCTGGGATTACCAGTGTGAGCCACCACGCTTGGCTCCCTTTCTTGAAACAAACAGAAAAAATAAAATGACATAAAACAATGAAACACAGGAAGAAAAACCAGGATCTAATGATATAATTAATGAGACAGGAACAGGGTAGAAATAATGGGGAAATGGGAACAGGTTAATAGGGATAAGGGGGAAATAACACTTTTGAGTATATTGTTTTCTGCATAGTTTAGAATCATGGTAATGTTTCACATATCCAAAACAAAACAAATAATTAAAATTAACCAGAGCATGGCAGGAACCCAAAATGGAATATAAACAGTAACAAATGAACAACTTGTTACAACTGAGTAACGAAATCACATTGACGGGGTTGAGGAAGCAAGAAGTTACCTGAGTTAGAAAGCAAGTGTTTTTTACTCAGTATGCTTAGAAATAAAATAAGAAAAAAAAAAAAAAAAGAAAAGAAAAGAAAGAAAGAAAGAAAGTGTTTTGAATATACAGTACACTATAAGGCTGATGACAAAAGGAACTAAATGCAAATATTTCCTAAAGTCAGTTTGTCACCAGGGTCTAGCTTAGCAATTCTAAAAGCACCTTACATATACACTATGATGGAGCAAATGAGTATGCTGTGGAGAACTGAGAGCACTTTCTCACTTTTGGAGAAAGGAGTTTCAAATGAGCAAAGGGCAAGTGAACCTGCACTGCAACTGCCAGTGTGTGTTCACGGTTTTCATATCTATACAGGTTGGCCAGGCGCGGTGGCTCACACCTGTAATCCCAACACTTTGAGAGACCAGGACAGGAGGATCACAAGGCCAGGAGTTCGAAACTACCGTGGCCAACATGGTGAAATCCCATCAATCCCATCTCTACTAAAAATACAAAAAACAGCTGGGTGTGGTGGCAGGCATCTGTAATCCCAGCTACACCGGAGGCTGAAACAGGAGAATCACTTGAACCTGGGAGGCAGAGGTTGCAGTGAGCTGAGAGTGCACCACTGCACTACAGCCTTGGTGAAACTCAAAAAACAAAAACAAAACAACAACAAAATAGATATACACACACCAGGATGATGCAGAAATACATACAGATGTATGTGTATGTAGGTTGAGTTCCATATATTCTCTACTGCTCTGTCTGCTAAGAGGGTCTAGGAATGATGGTATCTGAAACTGAAACTCCTGACCTCAGGTAAGCCACCCGCCTCGGCCTCCCAAAATGCTGGGATTACAGGCTTGAGCCACCATGCCGGGTGGGAATGATGATATCTCATAGCAGGAGCAAACCTAGCACGCTGATCTTGGTTTCTAAATGCCTTTCTCCAATAAAAGCAGTCAGAGCTCCTTGGAGAAATAGTTAGTTCCAGGTCTGGGGCAGGAAAATTTTAAGATGAGCCAAGAATGTCTTGTGATACCAGGAAGTAAGGAACTGCTAAAAAAAAAAACCCAGAACAATGGGATAATATTGAAAGGACACAAAAACAAACTTAAAGGAGTTTCCAATTGTCAAATCTGGGACAATAGGAACAATAAATAAGAATAGTAATGAATAATAACCTACAGAATAAAATAAATATCCACAGGTCCATACTGATATAAATAAACTGAATATATATACAGTAGGATTCCAATTAATGTAGAGAGAAGAATAGCAACAGAAAAATTACCATTAGTCAAATGCCACAATAATGACTACTGCATGCAAAAATCAACAAATGCAGGCCGGGCGCGGTGGCTCAAGCCTGTAATCCCAGCACTTTGGGAGGCCGAGGCGGGTTGATCACGAGGTCAAGAGATTGAGACCATCCTGGTCAACATGGTGAAACCCCGTCTCTACTAAAAATACAAAACATCAGCTGGGCATGGTGGTGCGTGCCTGTAATCCCAGCTACTCAGGAGGCTGAGGCAGGAGAATTGCCTGAACCCAGGAGGCGGAGGTTGCGGTGAGCCGAGATCGTGCCATTGCACTCCATCCTGGGTAACAAGAGTGAAACTCCGTCTCAAAAAAAAAAAAAAAAAAAAAAATCAACAAATGCCAAAATGAATGTGTAAAGTTGTGATATAAAACAAGATAGTACTTCCATCCTAATACTTTTTAATTACAAAGGGAAAACAGTAACTTTGTAGTAGCAAAACATGGTTTCCCACCTTAACCCAGTGTTCTATGTTAACATCACCAGTAATGGGACATCCCTATCATGTACCTCTTGATAATGATGAAAGGCACAACATCACTTCAGTGGTCTTTTCCCCAAAATGCATAACCTCAATCTAATTTAAAACATAACAGAAACCCAAATTGAGATATTCTACAAAATCATCAGTTGTCTTCAAAATAGTAGAGTAGGCCAGGTTGGTGGCTCATGCCTGCAATCCCAGCACTCTGGGATGCTGAGGCAGGTGGATCACCCAAGGCCAGGAGTTTGATAACAGCCTGACCAACATGGTGAAAACCTGTCTGTATTAAAAATACAAAAATTAGTAGGGTGTGGTGGCATGCATCTGTAGTTCCAGCTACTCAGGAGGCTGAGACAGGAGAGTTGCTTGAACCGAGGGGGTAGAGGTTGCAGTGAGCTGAGATTGTGTCACTGCACTCCAGCCTGGGTGACAGAGCAAGACTCCATCTCAAAAAAAAAACAAAAACAAAGAAAGTAAATAAATGCTGGATCCTGAGTTTGATCTTAGACCAGAAAATGACAGTAATATAATATAGTAACTGGTGAAATTCAAGTAAGATCTGTAAAATAGTTACCAGTACTACATCAATGTTAACTTTTGATTTTTATAAATGTACTGTGATTAGATAAGATGTTAACATTTAGAGGAAGCTGTGTGAAGCATGTAAGAAAAAACACTCTATACTAGTTTTGCAACTTTTCTTTTTTTTTTTTTTTTGAGACGGAGTTTCGCTCTTGTTACCCAGGCTGGAGTGCAATGGCGCGATCTCGGCTCACCGCAACCTCCGCCTCCTGGGTTCAGGCAATTCTCCTGCCTCAGCCTCCTGAGTAGCTGGGATTACAGGCACATGCCACCATGCCCAGCTAATTTTTGTATTTTTGGTAGAGACGGGGTTTCACTATGTTGACCAGAATGGTCTCGATCTCTTGACCTCGTGATCCACCCGCCTCGGCCTCCCAAAGTGCTGGGATTACAGGCGTGAGCCACCGTGCCCGGCTAGTTTTGCAACTTTTCTGTAATTCTAAAATTATTTCAAAACAAAAAGTAAAAAAAAAAAAAAATTGACTCCCATTACAAATACTATCAAAAGCAAGATCTGATTTAACTTAATCTGCTCTAAAGTAATCTCCACAGTGGTAATTTTGTGGTATTGTCTATAATTGGAGAAAGCTTTTCCTCTTAATTTAGTTGACAAAACCCTCTAGTTTAAAAATAAATATTATAAATTACTGAATCTAGGGAGTTCCTGTATTCGTAGGAATAAACCTCTATCTTTGTATATACTTTGAAATTTTTCATAATAAAAATTTAAAATACACATTATAGACAAGCTTAAGTGCTTACTAATAGAGTGAAGATGATTTGCTATAATTCCTGTAACTTTTGTAAACATTTAGAATTCTATGATGGAGTTTTAGGGCTAGTAGGGCCTTAAAAATCAAGAGGTCCAACCCTGCCTCCCTACATAGGAAAGAAGCTAACTCCCAAGGGTGAGGTCTAGTTGGAGTCAGCCTGAGGCCATGGCTGAGGCTGGAATCCTATCTCCCAACTCCTAGTCTGGAGCTATTTCCCTGATATGCTATATTTAAAGCTCTTCATTTATTAAAAAAAAAAAAATTATTCCCAAATGACAGAGCTAAACACTTCAATTGTAATAGCACAGTAGTATTTGTAACTGCTTCCCAAAACAACAGAATTTAAACTGATTTGCCAGACTCGTAGAAATAAAATGTGGGTTGAAAATATTACATACTTTAAAAATAAGAAAAATTAAAAAATCAGCTATTCTAATTTTGTTTTATATGAACTCTTTAATTTACTTTTTTTTTTTTTAAGAGACAAGGTCTCACTAGGGTGCCGAGGCTAGAGCATACTAGCTATTCACTGGTGTAATCATAGCACACTGTAGCCTTGAACTCCTGGCCTCTAGTGATCCTCCCATCTCAGCCTCCCAAGTAGCTGGGACTACAGGGACGAGCCACCACAATCAGCTAATTTTCTCGATGTTTTTTAGTAGAGGTGGGGACTCACTATGTTGCCCTGGCTGGTTTCAAACTCCTAAGCTCAAGAGATCCTCCTGCCTCAGCCTCCCAAAGTGCTGGGATTATAGGTGTGAGTCACTGTGTCCAGCCAATATGTTCATTTCCACAAACAGATTTTTTTTAAAGTCTCCATTTTGTCCACATAAATGGAGCCCAACTTTTAAGGATTAGTTCCCTCTTACTTCAATACTTACTTTGTACTCTTGCTCCTTCATTTGGATTTGAATATCCCTCTCCTCTCCGTTTAGTTCTCCGGATAATGCCTCCATCTTCAAGTAAATCCTCTCCTTTGAAATCAAGAAGCTCTACCTAGAAAGAAAAACGGAATTCAGCTAAGAAAAGATCAAATAAAGCCAATTTAACATATGTGAAGGCAAGGGCAACCAATTCTTTCATTTTATAAAATAAATCTGTTTAAAAATATATATATTCATCTATGTATCTTAATTATTGGAAAAGCAGCAAACAAAACCCACTATACTTTTGATACTTGGAACAAATTTCATGTAATAAAATGTCTTGGACTATATCCTAAGGGACTGCAGTACAAAGATAGGAAATACTAGGAAAACCACCCTGTGGGCAAAAAGCCAGAGCTACAAGGTACTGATGTAAAATTATTTTATTTGAGGCCACGACTTTCCCACCCTGGATTTACAGAGTTTCCTTCTCAAAATGTAAAAATAAATCTCATGAATGTGGCCTATGACTGACTAAAGGTGTATCTTACCTAGCTAGGGTGGTTCTTAAAAATCAAGTTTTGCCAAATATATGTCATTCAACAAAGGATGAATGATGTTTTATCACTATCAATGGCTTCTAGAGAAGTGAGATCTATGATATATAAACTTTTATAATATGAAAGTACCTGCAACTTGACATAGGCATATTTCGACATTTATCACCAACATTTCCATCCTGTATTCTGGTCAATTTTGAGTATATCACACTCACACCACAGACCAGAATCTTTATTTCTAAGTGTAGTGTCTTGTTTATTTGGATATGAACTTTCTGTGCTAGAAGCATGTTTCTAAGAAAGCACTGGCACGCACAACCTTGGGTGTGTGGGAAGCAATTCAAGAAGCCAGGCTCCAAAATAAATAAGTTGGACCTGATACTCTATAGCAAGCTTAGCTCCTTTTCCCACTGTTGCTTCAAAGCCATTTCTATTGTAGAGCAGATGCTGACAAGGCAGCATCACACACATACTTGCCTCAAAAAAGAGAGTTGCATTTGAGGGAATTTTAGGAAGACTGCCAGTTGCTCCATATGCATATTCTGGTTTGCACAGTAAATGGCATATCTCTCCTTTCTTCATGGTAGCCACCCCAATGTCCCATGCCTTGATGACTTGGCCTAAGAGAAAGGAAAAGGTAGTTGAAAGCTATAAGGCTTCTTTTAAAAGATTTAACTTTCATAAAACAAAAGTTCAAAGTTCCAGTTCTTCATACTATGTACTCAGCTAGAAAGTAGGGGCTACAAAATGACAGAACTCAGTAGAAGTTAATAAACTAAGATTTTTTTTTTTAAGGCTATCATAAATGATTCACTGCTAATCAGCCCAGCACTTTGGGAGGTCGAGGCGAGAGGATTACTTGAGCCTAGGAGTTTGAGACCAGCAACACGGCGAGACCTCATCTCTACATTAAAGAAACAAAAACAAAAACAAAAAACAACACCCCCAAAAAACACAGCTGGGTATTGTGGTGCACAACTGTAGTCCCAGCTACTCTAGAGGCTATGGTGGGAGGACTGCTGGAGCCCAGGAGCCCAGGAGGTTGAGGCTTCAGTGAGTCATGATTATGCCACTGCACTCCAGCCTGGGTGACAGAGTAAGACCCTGTCTCAAAAAGGATTCCCTGCTGAAAGGAATGAAAGTAGTATAAATTCCTAAACTATTCAAAAATTAAGTCTCTCAAAACTGGTGGTAACATTATCCATGAAATATGACTGTGTTGCAATTGTTGCTTAATTTATCATTTCAACTATATATAATAAGTGCATATTTTCTAGGCAGAGACAGAACAAAAATAGTACTGAAAAACAGAGTTTGTCCTAAGGAAGCTTATAATTTAGTTGGGTAGACAAAAAACAACAAAACAAGAAGTAACCAGAAGAGTATAAACTGCAAAGGGTTCATGAAACACATTTCTTCTCAAAATTTATAATCAGAAAAATGTTTCTTTAAACAAAAATGTATGTGTCTTTTTGTCAACCCACAGCTACAGAACTTAAAATATTTTATTTTTTGCCTACTTCCAGGAAACTAAGTTAAATTTATTGCTCAGTAGAACTATAATAGGCTATATAATTGTAATCTCAGTGTTTACAGTTCTTATGATGTACATCATTATCTTACTGTAAGTAGTATCAAGTCCTTTGGGAGAAAGTAGAAAATTTAGGCAATTTAAAAGGCTAAATTACATTTTGCCTGGGCGTGGTGGCTCCCGCCTTTAATTGCAACACTTTGGGAGGCCAAGGTAGGCAGATCACTAGAGGTTAAGTAATTCAAGACCAGCCTGGCCAACATGGTGAAACCCTGTCTCTACTAAAAATACAAAAATTAGCTAGGCATGGTGGTGCAGGCCTGTAATCCCAGTTACTTGGGAGGCTGAGGCAGGAGAATTGCTTGAACCTGGGAGACAGGGGTTGCAGTGAGCAGAGATCAGGCCACTGCACTCCAGCCTGGGCTACAGAGCGAGACTGTCTCAAAAAAAAAAAAAAAAAAAAAGGCTAAATTACAAATGAGGTACTCTATCCAAAACATTAAGTATCTGGGGACTAGGCACATTGGCTCATGCCTGTAAACCTGGAGGCGGAAAGATCCCTTGAGCTCAGGAGTTCGAGACCAGCCCAGGCAACATGGTGAAACCCCATCTCTACAAAAAAATACATATTTAAAAAATTAGCCAGGCAAGGTGATGCTTGCCAGATACTCAGGAGGCTAAGGTGGGAGCATTGCTTGGGCCCAGGAGGTCGAGGATGGTGCCACTGCACTCCAGCCTGGGCAGCAGAGTGGAGACCCTGTCCTGTCTCAAAAAACAACAAAAAAAAGTAAGTATTCAAAGTGGGATCAAATAAAAGATCAACCCCAGAGGAAGTGAATTTAAAATGAGCTGGTGGTAAGATATTAAGACAAGGGAAACCCTACGTAACAGTATGTAAGCAGGGACAGATAAAACATTTGTCATTCATGACTTTAGCTTAATCTTTATTAACTATTACAACTTTTTAAAACGTTAGCTACATTTATTTCAGTTAAAAATGTATGTAAGTGGCCAGGAACACTGGCTCATACTTGTAATCTCAGCATTTTGGGAGGCCAAGTGGGAGCATCCACCTGAGCGCAGGAGTTTTAAGACTGGCCAGGGCAACATTGTGAGACTCTATCTCAACAAAAATTTTAAAAATTAGTGTGGCATAGTGGCACATGCTTATAGCTCCAGCTATTTTGGAGGTTAAGACAGGAGAATAGCTTGAACTCAGGAGTAAGAGGCTACAGTGAGCAATGATTATGTCACTGCACTCCAGCCTAGGTGACAGCAAGATCCTGTCTCTTAAAAAAAACAAAATTATTCAAGTAATACATGACTATTATTAAAGCACCCATGAGAGAGATGGAAAGTGAAAGCTGAAAGGCCATCCACCTGCTTCTTATAAGTCACCGTTATGTTTCTTTGGTATTCTACTGTGTGCCGTCACTTTTTTAAAAAATTTAAAACACACAAAAAAATATTTCTGAACTATTTTTTCATTTCATATATATCTTCATCCTCTTTCTTCATCAGTAGAAAGGAGGATGTAAACTTTAGAGGTCAAAGATGCAGCATACTCTAACCTCAGACCACTGGATTTGAATACCAAGTCTGCCCTTTACTATCTGTGTAAACTTGTAAAAGTTATTTAACCTCCATGCTTCAGTCTCCTCACCTGCAAAATGGAGATAATAATAGTACTTGCCATATATTAATAGTTGTTGTAAGGATTATTAGATAAAACATATCAAATGCATGGCACGGTGCATGGCATATATGTATTTGATAAAGAAAAGACATCATAAATACAAATAGACCTACCTCATTCTTAATGGATGTATAATACTACAATTTCCTATTGATAAATATATTACTAACAGTAATCTAATGAGACTACTTGTCCATTTATGTTTGCCTACTCTACATAAGTATATTTGGAGGGTAACTTCCTGGAAGTGCAAAGGTGTTATGCACTTTAAATTTGATAACTATTGTCCAACTGTCTTTACAAAATGGCTACATCAATTCTTTTTTTTTTTTTTTTTTTTGAGACGGAGTTTCACTCTTGTTACCCAGGCTGGAGTGCAATGGCACAATCTCGGCTCACCGCAACCTCCGCCTCCCGGGTTCAGGCAATTCTCCTGCCTCAGCCTCCTGAGTAGCTGGGATTACAGGCACACACCACCATGCCCAGCTGATTTTTTGTATTTTTAGTAGAGACGGGGTTTCACCATGTTGACCAGGATGGTCTCAATCTCTTGACTCGTGATTCACCAGCCTCGGCCTCCCAAAGTGCTGGGATTATAGGCGTGAGCCACCGCGCCTGGCCTCAATTCCTTTTTAAGAGACAAGGGTCTTGCTCTGTCACACAGACTGGAGTGTAGTGGTGTGATTATAGCTCACTGCAGCCTCAAGCTCCCAGGCTCAAGCAGTCCTCCCACCTGAGCCTCCCAAGTAGCTGGGACCACAGACATGTGCTACCACATTGGGCTAATTTTCTTTTTTCTTATTGTAGACAGTCTCACCATGTTGCCCAGGCTGGTCGCAAACGCCTGGGCTCAAGAGAACCTCCTGCCTCAGCCTCCCTAGTAGCTAGGACTACAGGTACATACCACTGTGATTTTAAATTTTTCTGTAGATATGGGGTCTTGCTACATTGCCCAGGTTGGTCTTGAACTCCTAGCCTCAAGTGATCCTCCTGTTCAGCTTTTCAAAGTGCTGGGATTACAGGTGTGAGCCATTGCATCAGCCCAGTATTTCCCCCCTTTTTAAGAGACAGGGTCTTTCTATGCTGCTCAGGCTGGACTCAAACTCCCAGTTCAAGTGATCCTCCTACCTCAGCTTCTGAGTGGCTGAGACTACAGGCACCTGGCTTCAACTGATTTTTAACAAGAGTTTGAGAAAGAAAAAGTAGCCTCCCCAACATTTGGAAACTGCTTGAACAACTACAGCTAGACCTCAGTGTTCTTTGAAGCTGGCCTAGGGATTACAGGGAGGCCATATTATTCTCCTGAGGGACATAAACAATCTCATAAAATATCAACATTGGACAAGGTCACTCTGAGACTGTGTTCAAGTGAGACAAAACAAAAATACTTCACAATTTTGTCTGGTTGGGCCCAGTGGCTCATACCTGAGGTCAGGAGTTTGAGACCAGCCTGGCCAACATGGCAAAACCCCGTCTCTACTAAAAAAACAAAAATTAGCTGGGGGTCAAAGAGGGTTCCTGTAATCCCAGCTACTTGGGAGGCTGAGGCAGAGAATTGCTCGAACCCGAGAGGCGGAGTTGCAGCGAGCTGAGACCGTACCACTGCCCTCCAGCCCCACTTCAAAAAAAATTGTTTTGGTCTCAGCCTAGAGAAAAAAAACAAGGTCATTGTGCATTTTACAAAACACCAAACACCCCCCTCTCCTGGCTAATATGAGTGACTGCTGCTTCTCTACCAGTTGTAGCTTTGGTCTCACTCTACTCTAGTTGGCCTACCTCCTAATAAGATATATTAAGACACCCAAACGTAGAATCACTGCACATCCTAACAGCATCTAATCGAGAAAGCTCTGCTTTCCTAAAATTCCCCAAAATCACCTAATACAAGCCCAAGTACTATAAAATATCCCTTCTAACACTCTGAGATACTCCACAGTTCACATAGTGTGCATCCTCCCTCACAAGCAGTGAACCAACGTGTCCAACTATAGGTGTATTTCTAATGGTCTGTGGCTGCAGGGCACTGACAAGGCCCACTCCACTTATGGGAGCAGTGTGTGGGACCACACCACAGGAAACCAGTCGTATCACTCAGTGTATTTGCAAACAGAACAGAGAGCATCAATTAGTCTGGAGTGGGGTAAGCAAGCTTCTATGCCGCATTTCCTTAGGTTAAATTCCTAGATGTAGAATTACTGGCCCAAAAGCATAAATATTTTGTTTTTGAGAAAGGGCCTCACTTTGTTGCCCAGGCTGGAGTGTAGTGGCACGATCTTGGCTCATTGCAACCTCTGTCTCCTGGGTTCAAGCGATTCTCGTGCCTCAGCCTCCCAAGTACCTGGGATTACAGGCACATGCCACCATGCTTGGTTAATTTTTGCATTTTTTGGCAGAGACATGGTTTTGTCATGTTGGCCAGGCTGGCCTCAAACTCCTGACGTCAAGTAGCCCACCTACCTCGGCCTCCAAAATTGCTGGGATTACAGGCGTGAGCCACTGTGCCCAATCCTCAAAGCATAAACAATTTAAAGATTTCTCATCTTTAGGATCTTAGTCATGGGTAAAATACAGGGAGAATATATAAAGTCACTTTATTCTTATACTTCATCTAGACCTCAATTTTACTAGCTTACACACAATTTATCAATTTCAGGAGTCTTACTCCATTTGTAATAAAATATGAAACAAGAATATATATGTACACAAATGCTAACACAGCTATCACTGAATTTAAATGCTTTATATGTATGTAACTATAGGCAGGTGAAACAGTTTAAAAGTATATATTGCCCAGTATAAAAGCAATGCATTATACTTTTTCTTTCTTTTGCAATATTAGATTTTTTCTGGTTTAAAAAAATTATGTAACACATTTTAAGACACAACATTTTGATCCCTGAACACTTTTATTTATAGTAAAGACTATAGTGACCCCTTCAGAACATTCTGACTACATAATGTTTTCTCCTTGAATTAAAACACAAACACACACACACACACACACACACACACACACACAAATGAATTTACCACCTTAGCTATTTTTAAGTGCATAGTTGAGTATTTTAAAGTATATTCACACTGTTGTGCAACTGATCTCCAGAACTTTTTCGTCTTGCAAAACTAAAATTGTATACCCATTAAACATTCCTCCTTCCCTAACCTTTGGCAACTTCCATTCTACTTTCTGTTTTTATGAATGTGACTACTCTAGATAGACACCTCATGTATGTGGAATTCGTCTTTTTTGTCACTGGATTACTTCATTTAGTATGAAGTCCTCAAGGTTCATCCATGTTGTAGCATCTGCCAGAATTTTCCTTTAAAACTTAAATATTCCACTGTACCTTTCTATCACATTTTGTTGATCTATTTATCTACTGATGGACACTTGAGTTTCTTCTACCTTTTGGTTACTGCTACGAACATGAGTGTACAACTATCTCTTCAAGACCCTGCTTTCAATTCTGTTGGTTATATGCCCACAAGTAGAATTGCTAGATCACATGGTAACTGCATTTTTAATTTTTTGAGGAACTGCCATACTGTTTTCCACAGAAGCTGCACTATTTTACATTCCCACCAACTGCGCATAAGGGTTCCAATTTCTCTACATCCTCATCAACACTTGCTGTTTCCTGTTTTACTAATAGTACCCATTCTAATGGGTATGAGGTTGATACCTCACTGTGGTTTTGACTTGTATTTCCCTAATGATTAGTGATGTTGAACATCTTTTTGTATGCTTGTTGTCCATTTTTATATCTTCTTTGGAGAAATTTCAAGTCCTCTGCCCAGTTTTTAAAAATTTTTGTAGAGATAGGGTATCGCTATGTTGCCCAGACTGGTCTTGAACTCCTGGCCTCTAAGTGATCCTCCCACCTAGGTCTCCCAAAATACTGGGATTACAGGTATGGCCACTGCAACTAGTCCTTTACCCATTTTTTAATTGGGTTATTTTGTTGTTTTTGTTGAGTTGTAGGAGTCGTTTATGCATTCTGGATATTAACCCCTTATTAGATATAAGAGTTGCAAATATTTTTCTCCCATTCCATAGGTTGCCTTTCATTCTGCTATTGTTTGATACACAAAAGTTCTTAATTTTGATGTATTCTATGTTTATGATGTGCAGTAATTTATATTTAATTCTGTTTTTGCTTTTGTTGCCTGTGCTTTTGAAGTCATGCCAAGAAACCACTGCAAAATCCGGTATCATGAAGCTTTTCCTCCATATTCCTTTTTTTTGAGACGTAGTTTTGCTCTTGTTGCCCAGGCTGGAGTGCGATGGTATGTTCTCAGCTCACTGCAACCTCTGCCTCCCAGGTTCAAGTGATTATCCTGCCTCAGCCTCTAGAGTAGCTGAGATTGCAGGTATGCACCACCACACCAGCTCATTTTTCATTTGTAGTAGAGATGGGATTTCACCATGTTGGCCAGGCAGGTCTTGAACTCCTGACCTCAGGCCCACCTGCCTCAGCCTCCCAAAGTGCTAGGATTACAGGCATAAGCTGCTGCACACAGCCTAGTTTTATTTTAAATTAGTTATAAAAGGGCTCTAATAATCATCCCTACTCCCTACCAATAGGAACTAATCATGAATTAAAGAAATGATGTATTTTGTTTTGTTTGAGTTAGGGTCTGGCTCTGTCACCCAGACTGGAGTGAAGGTGTGTGATCATAGTTCATTGCAGCCTTGACCTCCTGGGTTCCAGCGATCCTCTCATCTCAGCCTCCTGAGTAAGCTGGGACTATAGGCGTGCACTGCCATGCCTGGCTCATTTGTGTATTTCAGTAGAGACGGGATTTCACCATGTTGGCCAGACTGGTATTGAACCCTTGGGTGCAATCGATCCTTCTGCCTTGGCCTCCCAAAGTGCTAAGATTACCGTCATTATGTTTAAGACTCTTTTTAAAGTGTTCAAATCTTATGTTACATTGTATTTTTGTGATTTCTCTAATTACTAAGAGAACTAATCACAGGATAATCTCTCCCCACCTTCATTGCTTATAATTTTAAAAAACAGGGAAAGAAAACAGATATGGTTGCATATCTGTCCTGTGACAGCCTTAAGGATCAACTCTGCCAGGCTAAATTGTTACATACTTGAAGGTAGGGGTCATATTTTAATTATTCTTTCCCAAACAACTACAGTACCACAATATTGTAGTCAAAAAAAAAGAACAAGGCCAAGATGTAATATTAAATTTAAATGGAGTTAAGAAATTTGCTTAGCTCTCCACAGCCTAAATCAGCTCCTCCCTGATATCCACTCACCAGTGGAAACTGGAGGCATTCCTCCTCTATTGCAAAGTACCAGGAAAAACCAAAGTAAGTACTTTCTTAAAGTTTGCTGTCTTTCTAGCTTACACTTTAGGGGACAATTAGAAAAATTATATATTTTAGCCTAGAAGCTTTCCTTACAAATTTCCTGAATGCTCCTTAACTGCACGTAAAAAAAAAAAAAAAAAAAAAAAAAGTAAATAGATATTAAGAACCTATTGGCTGGGCACAGTGACTCATGCTTGTAATCCTAGGACTCTGGGAGGCTGAGGCGGGAGGATCACTGAAGCCTAAGAGTTCAATGCTGTAGTGAGTTATGACGGGCGCCATTGCATTCCTGCCCTGATGATAACAGGCATGGTGGTATGTGCCTGCAAGCCCACCTACTTGGGAGGCTGAGGCAGGAGAATCACTTGAACCTGGGAGGCGGAGGTTGCAATGAGCTGAGATCACGCCACTGCACTCCAGTCTAGGTGACAGAGAGAGACTCCATCTCAGAAAAAAAAAAAAAAAGAAAAGAAAAGGAACATCTACTGTATATCAGGCACTCAATAAATACTGCTAACCAGGAACTACTTCATTTCTGTACCTGGTTTGGGCTATGTTTTAAACTTTAAGATCTAATATAACTTAAAAGAGACTAACCTGAATTTGAATACTGGCTCTGCCATTTACTGTATAGCCTTGGGCAATTTGCCAAAGATAACACAAGATTCTGTTTATGTGAAATTCTAGAAAAGGCATAATTATAGTAACAGAAACCAAGTTAGTCACTGCCTGGGGCCCGGGGTCCAGGAAGGAAAGTGACTTTGCAAAAGGACATAAAATTACTTTTTAGGGTAAAGAAACTGTTTTATATTTTCATTGTGGTGGTAGTTACAGAAGTATTATCAAAATTCATCAAACTATATATTTAAAAGTGTAAAACTTTATTATATGTAAATAATACCTCAATAAAAAACATTCAAAGTGGGTTCAACACAAATGTTAATATGATTGTCATCTAAATTATACTAATTGTATAAAGAATCCAAAAAATAGTAAGATTGGTATGTGAATTAAATGAGGTAATACACATAAGGCCCTTGGCCTGGCATTGCAAGTACTTAAAGTACCAGCTGATTAGTCTTTCAACATGTATTTTCCCCTTCTCACCCCAGTATACTACTGGCTGACTAAATTAACAGCTATGTTTACTAATGGTCACAGATCGTAATGTAACAAAAGTAAGATTTTATTAATGTAACAGGCAGATTACTCATATTTACTTTATTATGGCCAAATCTCTCTAATAAAAGGGTAGTACAGAAACATGAAGAATCCAAAATTATTGGTTTATTTTTCTCTTACTCCTCAAATCTGAGGGAAAAGTATAAAAAGTAGGATTTTTATCTTTGTGATTCTCAGGTGTGTCAGTCACATACGAAGAACATAAAAAGCAGCCTCAGTGAAGTGGCCTTATATCAGATGTATCACCAGGCTTTTACAGGGGTGAATGGAGAGGCATGAAGCTTCAGTACTCTTGGATTTACTTTTAAGAATAGGGTAGAGGTTTGGTGCGATGGCTCATGCCTGTAATCCTAGCACTTTGAGAGGCTGAGGAGGGCGAGACCAGCCTGACCAACATGGAGAAACCCAGTCTCTACTAAAAATACAAAATTAGCTGGACGTGGTGGTGCATGTCTGTAATTCCAGCTACTCAAGAGTCTGAGCCAGGAGAATCCCATGAACCTGGGAGGCATAGGTTGTGGTGAGCTAAGGTCGTGCCATCGAACTCCAGCCTGGGTGACAAGAGTGAAACTCTGGCTCCAAAAAAAAAAACAAAAAACAGAAATTAGCTGGGCGTGGTAGCAAGTGCCTGTAATCCTACCTACTTGGGAGGCTGGGGTAGGAGAATCGCTTGAACCTGGGAGGCAGAGGTTGCAGTGAGCCGAGATGGTGCCACTACACTCCAGCCTGGGCAACAGAACGAACTCTGTCTAAAAAAAAAGAATAGCGTAGAAATAATTATTTCATCCTCCAAATCTATTGCCCTCTTCTACTTTACTGAAAATATATTTCCTGTGGGGAGGAGGGTAAAAGAACAGAACTCCTATTATAGACTTATGTATGAAAATCCTCAGTCATTCTTAACTCAACTTCAATTTCAACTTCTTTTTAAATGGGCTATGACCAGTTCTAAGAATTCACACCTCTAATATTTAGTTTAGAAAACCTAGTGAGAGAAACCACACCTCTTCACTCTAATTTCTGTAACATATTCCACAGTAGTAATAATCAGTTCCCTTAGATTGATTCTGTCTTTCCCAACTTCCTGGGGTTTAGCAAGATAACAGAGCATTTTTTCGAAGGTTTGTATGCATGCATGTGTAGTCAACAGGTAAGAGTCAGGGCCGAAGATGTTATAACACAGTTTTTACCATTCCATTATAAAACCAATCAATAATCCTAACACTGCAACAATAGTAATCAACATCTGAGTGCATACCATGTGTTAGGCCGAATGTGAGGCAATGGTGTACATTACCTTACTTAATCCTCAACATAACAGTATACACTTATATAATCATATATAATATATGATTATCATCACCTTAGATGAAGAAAGAAAAGCACAGAATTTAAAAGATGGTACAGTTGGCTGGGTGTGGTGGCTCACACCTGTAATCCCAGAACTTTGGGAGGGCAAGACAGGTGGATCACCTGAGGTCAGGAGTTCGAGACCAGCTTGGCCAACATGGTGAAACCCCATCTCTACTAAAAATACAAAATTAGCCAAGTGCGGTGGTGTGTGCCTGTGGTCCCAGCTACTTGGTAGGCTGAAGCAGCAGAATAGCTTGAATCCAGAAAGCAGAGGTTGCAGTGAGCTGAGATTGCGCCATTGCACTCCAGCTTGGGCAACAAGAGCGAAATTCCAACTCAAAAAAAAGAAAAAGATAGTATAGTAAAAGCAACAGATGTATACAAACCAATGTTACCTTTTCTTATTTATTTATTTATTGAGATGGAGTCTCACTCTGTAGCCCAGACTGGGGTGCAGTGGCTCAATCTAGGCTCACTGCAACCTCCGCCTCCCAGATCCCAGTTCAAGCAATTCTCCTACCTCAGCCTCCCAAATAGCTGGGATTACAGGCACGAGCCACCATACCCAGGTAATTTTTGTATTTTTTAGTAGAGATGGAGTTTCACCATGTTGGCCAGTCTGGTCTTGAACTCCTGACCTCGTGATCTGCCCGCCTCGGCCTCCCAAAGTGCTGGGATTACAGGCGTGAGCCACTGTGCCTGGCCATGCTTATCTTTTCAATGAAATTTTTACAGATAGGTTCTTATAGTTCTATTTTAAATATTGAAGTCATACTAGAATCCCTAAATTAGAATGACTTTCCATTGAAATATTTCTATTTAGGCCAGGCACAGTGGCTCATGCCTATAATCCCAGCACTTTGGGAGGCCAAGGTGGGCAGATCACGAGGTCAGGAGACGGAGACCATCCCTGCTAACACGGCGAAACCCCATCTCTACTAAAACTACAAAAAATTAGCTGGGTGTGGTGGCATGCGCCTGTAGTCCCAGCTACTCAGGAGGCTGAGGAAGAAGAATGGCTTGAACCCAGGAGGCAGGGGTTGCAGTGAGCCAAGATGGTGCCATTGCACTGTAGCCTGGGTTACAGAGTGAGACTCCGTCTCAAAAAACAAAGAAAAAATATTTCTATTTATTCCCTTGGGAGAGGTACAATATAAGGGATCAATGTAAGGTACAATATAAGGGATCAATGAACAATATTTATGCTACTGTCCATTTATATTATTTTCTGCATTTTGATGAAGTACCTACTGCTACAAAATTTAAGTATAAAACGATAGGCCAGGTGCAGTGGCTCACGCCTATAATCCTAGCACTTTGGGAGGACGAGGCAGACAGATCGCCTGAGCTGAGGACTACCCTGGGCAATATGGTAAAATCCTGTCTCTACTAAAATACAAAAAATTAGCCAGGTGTGGTGATGCACACTTGTGGCCCCAGCTACTCGGGAAGCTGAGGCACAAGAATCACTGGAGCCCCAGAGGTGGAGGTTTCAGTGAGCCAAGACCACGCTACTGCATCTCATCTTCGGCTTTAGAGTGAGACTCCATCTCAAAAAAAAAAAGGGGGGGGGAACCCCCACAAAACTATAAACTCCCAAACCAATGTTTCTTGTTTTGCAGGCAACTAAATACACTATGCTATAGATGTTTTACCAGAGGTATATTGTGCTATCCTAATATTTCCAATTACCATCTTAAGGGGGCCTCTAAAGGTCTCTCTGTGTTGGTATTAGTTTTTTATGGTTTTTGTTCCCGCATTCTTTACAGAATGAGCAAGAATCAAGAATGGAATCACACGGGCTCTCTGTAGACTTCCTTTACAGAAGCAGTTAAGATTAAGTGGCTTACTCATGTTAACATACCACAAAGAATAGTGAAGGCAGAAACCCTGGCTTTCTAACACCCAGCTGGAAGCTTTTCCCATGAGACCATGCTGGCTCTAGACAGGTATGCCGAGGTACAAAGTCAACTGAAAGTTGCCCCTTTTTTCTCCCAACTTGTATTTTTTAAAAAATCTTCTCACCTTGCTTAAAATTCTAGGAAACGCATTCACCATAGTGTTTTTGCTGAGAAAATCGCAGTAGAGAAGGTAACAATATAAATTCTCAACAATTCTTAATTCTACTCACCAAGATAACTGCTAAAAGGTGACCTGTTACCTTAACTCTATCAACTTCTTTTTTTTTTTTTTGAGACGGAGTTTCGCTCTTGTTACAGACAGAAATTCTAAGGGTAGAGTAAGGATTTAGGAGGGGGTCTGACAAGGCCAGTCACTCTTAGGTCACCTAAATAATGATGCCATACCCATTCTGGCAGCCCTGGAGGTTCAGATCCCTAAATCAACAAAAATTAAAAAAAAAAAATTCTAAAATAACTGTCATAATTATCTGCCACAAGACTGTGTTTGATTTTTACTGCTATCTTATTCAAACAAAAGATTAGCACACGAGCCATTAATCTACTAAGGACCTAAAGGAGAAGGGAGCAGTGGCATGGTCAAAACTGGAGCCTGGAAAGAGCACAGCTAGATGGGAAGCAGAATTCACCAGGCACACAAATGATACAGAAAGCAGGGAAAGCTGAGTGGCAAGAGACAGAAAGTAACTCCTCAGTTCCTGCTTACTATTTCCTTTCCAGATCCATGCTTAGTTAGCAATTCCACTAGACACAGAGCTGAAGGAGAAGGGTTATGAAGTCCACACTGAACCTTAGTGGTGAATAGGTTGAGTACTTCTTTTTTCCCTAATCTAGGAACAAATTACAATTGCTTTTCTGGCAGACAAGAATAAAAGCCATAACTCAGCCACCAACTTCCAATAAGCCACACGGTCTACGAAGTTTAATTTGATGTATGGGTTATTATTCCTATAAGATTAAAAAATAAGACTAAATGAACTAAAGACATTTAAAAGCATTTGTGGCCAGGCACAGTGGCTCATGCCGGTAATCTTAGCACTCTGGGAGGCTGAGGCAGGCAGATTGCTTCTGCCCAGGAGTTCAAGCCCAGCCTGGGCAACGTGGTGAAAGCCTGTCTTTACCAAAAAAAAAAAAAAAGAAAAAAGAAAAAAGAAAAAAAAAATACAAAAATTAGGCTGGGCATGGTGGCTCATGCCTATAATCCCAGGTATTTGGGAGGCTGAGGTTGGCAGATCACTTGCGGTCAGGAGTTCAAGACCAGCCTGGCCAACGTGGCAAAGCTCCAGCTTTGCAAAAAATACAAAAATTAGCCGGACGTGGTAGTGCATGCTTGTAGTCCCAGCTACTTGGGAGGCTCAGGCAGGAGTATCTCGCTTGAACCTGGGAGGGGGATGCTGCGGTGGGCCGAGATGGTGCTATTACACTCCAGCCTGGGCGACAGAGCAAGCCAGGCATGGTGGCACACACCTGTATACCAAGCTATTGTGGGGCTGAGGTGGGAGGATTACTTGAGCCTGGGAAGTTGAGGCTACAGTGAGCCAGCCTGGGTGACAGATTGAGATCTTCTCCCCGCCCCCTAAAAAAAAGCATTTGAAAATAAATTAATAAAAAATCATACTAGTTCTCAACCTTTTTTCCTCAGGACCCCGTAACATCTTAAAAACTGAGGACTCCAAAGAGCTTTTGTTTATATGACATATCTACTGATGTTTACTATATTAAAAGTTAAAAATTTGTTATTTAATAATTTTAGAATAACCCCATGTTAATAAGTAGTTTAATTTTGTAAAGTATTTTTATATTTCGTATTTTCCAAAACAAAAGAAATTAGAAGCGTGTCATGTTTTAGAATGTTATACATGGAGAAATGTTTGACTTGTAACATGAGACAACCAGATTCTCATATCTACTTCTGCATTCATCTGTTGCAATTTTGAATGAAGTACGTGGGAAAAAAATCCAAACCCACAAAGATAAGATAGTTGAAAAGGGTAGGAGCCCTTTAATAACCTTTTAGATAATTGTGAATATAACTATCTGATACTACATCAAAACTGTACAAGTTGTAAGTTTCATAAAAGTCAATTACAATGTGGAAACTGAAAGTATACCAATGAACTTTTCACACTGTTAACGTTAAAATCTGTTGGTCTAACTTTGAATGAATTGTTTATTCACATATGATCGTATAACATCTTGCATTGGTCACTGAGAAAATATTGGTTCTTAGTTATAAAGATCTTCCAATCATTGTATAAGATTTAAAACCACATTCATTAGTACCCACTGACCTCATCAGAAAAGCCTTCGGAAGCTGTCAAGCTCACAGTGGCAGATAGGAGTTCTCCTAAACTATAATTTTTACTTAAAAACTTAATGGCAAAAAACATTGTCAGTTGTTTTTCCTTGAAGTGACAGACTTACTCCATTCATTCTCAGAAAAACACCTGCCAAATACTGAATCAATTCTGCATCATCACAGTCTGCCCTTTCAAGTAAAAATGGTGTTTCATGAAATAAATGCAGTTAGTTCAGATCTCAACTAAAACAAGAGCACAAGTAGTTTTCCTTGAGACAACCATCATACTATACTTCGGGGTACAGAAGTGCTTTTTTGTTTTTTTTTTTTTTTTTTTTTTTTGGAGACAGAGTCTGACTTCGTCGCCAGGCGCTAGGCTGGAGTACAGTGGCACAATCTCAGCTCACTGTAACCTCCGCCTCCCAGGTTCAAGCAATTCTCCTGCCTTAGCATCTGGAGTAGCTGGGACTATAGACGCACACCACCACACCCAGCTAATTTTTGTATTTTTAGTAGAGACGGGGTTTCGCCATGTTGGCCAGGATGGTCTCGATCTCTTGACCTCGTGATCCGCCTGCTTTGGCCTCCCAAAGTGCTGGATTACAGGCTTGAGCCACAGTGCCCGGCCCAGAAGTGCTCTATATGTATTTCCCTTTCTGTCACAGAATATCCAAGTGATGTGAAACTTGAGGATTGGGTTTTAATAAAACTAATAATTTTTACTGCTTTATCAGGACATTCTTACGTGAAACTAGCTTTTTCCTTTATGTAAACAGTGAATGAGTGGTAGTGGAAAATACCATGACTACTGAACAGCTGGTTACCACTGCCTTGATTTGTGTTAAGGAAGCAGCAGTTTTTTACCACTGAAGCTTTTTGTACCATCGGTGCAAATGTCAGTGCAGTAAAAAGGCAAATAATATCTTAGTATTGTGATGAAAGCAAATGACACTTGGGACCCCCTAAAAGGATCTCAGGGAGCCCTAGGGATTCTCAGACCTTTGAGTATTACTGCTCTAAAATATATTTAACTTTTAGAAAGGATAGAATCAGCTGCTTCTACATATTATAAACATTAATAAAGCTAAGTAAAACACAACTCAAAAAAATACCCTCTTACCTTTGCCAATACTAAAGACAAACGGTTCATTTCTATCATGACTGGAATCAAACTTCTTTCCATTTGCCAATTTTCCGTTGTAATGGACATAAACTCTGTCTCCAATCATAGGTGTTTCCTCACCATGCCCCACTCTTTTGACAATCTAGAAACGACAAACATTAAGAAAAAAAAAAGGTGAAATTTTTACTTGTAATCAGAGAATAAAAAGTTCACACAATCCATCCCAAGACACCCAGGCAGATCTGCAAATATGCTATTATCCATTCTTTCTAACACCTTCCTTCATAGTCCTGACAGTAACTCTCATTGTTAGAAAACTGTCCTTTACCAACCTGTCTCTTGTATCTACTTTTATTGCTAATCACATTATTTATTCCTTCAAAGAATTAACCAATAAATCCTGTTCATTGGTTTAATGCCCTATATTTTGACACTAAATTCTCTCATAACACAGACTTGTGAGCTAGTCCATGTACACACTAACTTAGACCAGAAAGAATGGTAGACTTTTAAAAATATTCCAAAAGAAGCTTAAGCAAAGTTTCAAAGGCGTAACTGTATTTCCCCCCTTTGCTAAAAACATTAGCTTTTGACTAAATTCTGCTTGTTTACTTTCAGAAAGCCCAATTTCCTGGTAAAACAGGTTATATTTCCTATATTTTAAACATAGTCTATCTGTAAAAGACATGAGTATCATTGCACAGTTTGATATGATACTAAATAATTTGTTTTCTAGTATTTAGCTATCTTAAAATACAGTGTATTTATTTTGTTCTTGGCTGAGCAAGCTGCTAATGTAGTTAGTCAGTTCTGGGAAAAGAAAAGCAAATACAGGTGTGTGGTGGTGTAATTTAGTTTGTCAATCATCTATCCCAAATTAATCATTTTTAGTAGGTAACAGAGGATGGTAGCTAACATGTGATGAACATCTTTTTGGGAGAGGCGTTTGCTTTGAGTTTTATTTAAATAATTTGGCCATTTGCTCCTAAATTCTTTTTTGACAAGTAAACCCTCTGCCTAAAATAAACATCACATAAACACTGTGAACTAGATTCCATAGCTTTCTTAACTCAAAAGCCCAAACATCTTTATTTTATTTTTTGAGACAGGGTCTCACTCTTCCACCCAGGCTAGAGTGCATGCAGTGGTACAATCATTGCTTGCTGCAGCCTCTGTCACCCAGGCTCAAGTGATCATCCCACCTCAGCCTCCCAAGTAGCAGAGGCTACAGGCACATGCCACCATGCCTGGCTAATTTTTTAATTTTTAGTAGAGATGAGCTCTTGCTATGTTGCCTAGGCTGGTTTGGAACTCATGAGTTCAAGTGATCCTCCCGCCTCAGCCTCCTAAAGTACTGGGATTACAGGTATGAGCTACTGCACCCAGCCTCAAACATTCTTTAAAGGCAAAGAAGTATTACTGCCCTTCTAGGACTTCAAAAGAAAAAAAAAATAGTTTCAAAACATTAATCTAAAAGATATCTTACAATATTCTTCAAGGGCTCATGTTCATGAACTGGCTATGCTCAACTGTCAGCCTATGTGGAATGACTCTGCACTTCCAGGACTATAAACAATAACTGGGCATTTGGGAGGAATGGCTACCAGAGAGTCAGAGAGCCATCCACACCAGCAAGTGGTACTGTGGTATCACTTCAGGATTCCCTAGCAAGATAAACTTGTGCCTAAATCTAGAGTTGCCTTAAGGACATAATCTAGGTTCTATTCATCTTTAAAATATAGATCCAACTTTTGTCTTCCTCGGATAGTTACTAAATTTCCAAACCAGCACTGGTTCTTTTTAAAATATATTTAATAGTTAATAAGATAGATTATTATAGGACAGGCAGTATGCTAAGTGCTTCACCTAATCCTAATCACTCTGTGAGACTGATGGCATTATTATTCTAATTTTACAAATAGGAACTTAATCACAGAGAGGTTAACTAAATTGCTCTAGCTCCGCACAGTTACTAGACCTATTTAAATATTAACCAAAAGACTCATGTTGAAATCCGAGGCTCTAGACAATGATAAATTATATAATTTAAAGGGCTTCAAATCCCAAACGTTTCTTAATAAGCCTAAAAACCTTGCAATTAGATTTACTCCCTAGAACAAAACAGGGTCTGAAGCAAGTTGGGGATCATGTTCCCTGGGCGTAGGCACTCTGAAAAGATGAAAGGGAAAGTTGTAAACAGAGGCAGGGAGATGCCGAGGACAGCCGGCAGAGCCTCCACTGTCTCTAGAAGCTTCGTGGAATTTAGGAGGAGTAACTGTAACTACAAGGTTGAGAAGCCCTCTAGAAAAAGACAATAGGATGTAAATCTATAGCATAGAACACTTATTCTACAGCTACAAGTCTCCAAAAGTTGACTTGGCACATAGCAAGCTAACAGCAATTCACATATATTCAGAAGAGATCCTGGCACAGAAGAAAGGCTTTCATATAAGTAAGGTTAGACAAACAAAAATTCTTATTTGCTACTGCTGGCCTAAGAGATATTAAAACTTAGCATCCTGGTAATATTTAGAATGCATCAGATAAGCTTTTCAGGAAAAACAAAACTTAACTATACAAAACTTTTATGTGTTAACAATGGTGTAGGAGAAATAACTTAATGTGACTAAAGCCACTTAACCTTTCTCAGATTCAGTTTATTTACTTATAAGATGGACGAATCAAGAGATGCTCTGATTGTCTCACCACACTGTTGTAAGAAACAAAAAAAATTCACATGAAAATGATTATAGGGTGAAGAAATACATACAATCATGCATTGCTTAAGGACAGGGATATGTTCTGAGAAATGTCTCCTAAGGTGATTTCATCCTCATGTGAACATCACAGAGTGTACTTACACAAACCTAGATGGCCTAGCTACACACCCAGGTCAGGTGGTTTGGCCTATTGCTCCAAGGTTAGTTACAAACCTGTACATTTTGTTACTGCACTGAATACCGTAGGCAACTGTAAAACAGTGGTATTTGTGTATCTAAACATATCTCAACATAGAAAAAGGTAAAGTAAAAAAAAGGTGTAAAAGAAAAATATTGTACACCTGTACAGAACACTTATTATAAATGCAACTTGCAGGACTAGAAGTTGTTCTGGATGAGTCAGTGAGAAAGTAGTGAGTGAATGTGAAGGCCTAGGATATTACTATATACTCCTGTAGACTTTATAAACACTGGACACCTAGACTATACTAAATTTATTTAAAACTTTTTTTTTCCTTTAATAATAAATCAATCAGCTTATTGTAACTTTTTTTTTTTTGAGACAGAGTTTTACTTTTGTTGACCAGGCTGGAGTGTAATGGTATGATCTTAGGTCACTGAAACCTCTGCCTCCTGGGTTCAAGCAATTCTCCTGCCTTAGCCTCCCAAGTAGCTGGAATTATAGGCACCCACCACCACGCCTGGCTAATTTTTTGTATTTTTAGTAGAGATGGGGTTTCGTCACATAGGCCAGGCAGGTCTCGAACTCCCGACCTCAGATGATCCACCTGCCTCGGCCGCCCAAAGTGCTAGGATTACAGCCGTGATCCACCATATGCCGGCAACATTTTTACTTTGTAAACTTTGTAATTTTTTTTGGCTTTGACTCTTTTGTAGTGACACTTAGAATACAAACACACTGTACAGCTGCATAAAAATATTTTCTTTCTTTATATCCTTATTTTATAAGTGTTTTTCTATTTAAAATTTTTTTTTCTTTTACTTTTTAAACCTTTTTTTGTTTAAAACTAAGACAAACACATACATTAGCCTAGGCCTACAGAGGGTCAAGATCATCAATATTACTGTCTTCTACCTCCACATCTTGTCCCATAGGAAGGTCTTCAGGGGCAATAACACACATGGAGCTGCTGTCTCCTGTAATAACAATGCTTTATTCTTGAATACCTCCTGAAGGACCTGCCCAAGGCTGTTTCTTATTTGTTCGTTTGTTTTTGAGACAGGATCTCACTCTGCTATCCAGGCTAGAATGCAGTGGTATGATCATAGTTCACCGCAGCTTGGAACTCCCAGGCTTACATGATCCTCCTGCCTCAGTCTCCTAAGCAGTGGAGACTACAAGTGCATGCCACTATGCCTGGCTAACTAAAAAAAAAAAATTTTTCTACAGATAGGGGTCTTAACTATGTTGCCCAGGCTGGTCTTAAACTCTGGCCTCAAGTGATCCTCTTGCCTTGGCCACCCAGGATACTGGGATTACAGACATGAGCCCCTGGACTCAGCCAAGGGTGTTTTACAGTTAACTTTTTAAAAAGTAAGTAGAAGCACACTCTAAAATAATGTTAGAAAGTGTAGTAAGTATATAAACCAGTAATATAAACATTAGACTATACATAACTGTATGTGACTGCAGTGCAGTAGGTTTGTCTACACCCACATCACCACAAACACATGAGTAATACACTGTATTACCATGTTACTACCGCTACGACACCACGAGGCCATGGGAACTTTACAGCCCCATTATAATCTTATGGGACCACTGCTGAAGGTACAGTCTATCATCGACTGAAATGTCACTATGTGATGAATGATTGTATAGTGTTTAATGGTAAGAACGCTAGTTCAAAAATAAGATATATTCTCTGAGGAAATTTTAATAGATCTCTTCACTGTATACAAGAACACTGTATGTAAAAATAAACCCCTCTGAACTTTTCAAGTTAGCTTTTCTTTCCTTAAAAAGTCTTCAAAATTGTCATTAGCTAGCTTTAGTGTACTAAAATGATACATTAAAATAGTAACCCATTTGTCTACTCAGAATAGGGAAACATAGCCCTTTAGAATGAGATATAACTTGGACCTAAACCTCAGGTAAATCTGCATTTACTAAGATATATGATATTGGGCAAGTTAATTTTTTTTTTTTTTTTTTTTTTTTTTTAGATGGAGTTTCACTCTTGTTGCCCAGGCTGGAGTGCAATGGCACAATCTCGGCTCACCGCAACCTCCGCCTCCTGGGTTCAGGCAATTCTCCTGCCTCAGCCTCCTGAGTAGCTGGGATTACAGGCACGCGCCACCATGCCCAGCTAATTTTTTGCATTTTGAGTAGAGATGGGGTTTCACCACGTTGACCAGGATGGCCTCGATCTCTTGATCTCGTGATCCACCCGCCTCGGCCTCCCAAAGTGCTGGGATTACAGGCGTGGGCCACCGCGCCCGGCCTGGGCAAGTTAATTTACCTAGCTCAATCTCAATTCCAACATCTACAATCTGGGATTGTAAACTAAAATCTCCAGCTGGGTGCAATGGCTCGTGCCTATAATCCCAGCTACTCAGGAGACTTAGGTGGGAGAATCGCTTGAGGCCAGGTTTTCAAGACTAGCCTGAGCAACATAATGAAACCCCCTCTCTCAAAAATTTAATTAATTAATTAAAAAATAAATAAAGTCACAGCTACTCAGGAAGCTGAGGTGGGAAGATCACTCGAACCCAGGAGTTAAAGACCAATCTGGCCAACATAATGAGACTCCAAATCTTGAAAAAAAATCTTGGAGTTATGAAGACGAAATGAGAATCTAGCTATAGTGTTTAGCACTTAGTAACTCTCAATAAACATTGTCCACCCCAGAACCCCTCAGAAAGATGTTATAAACAATCTTTCCAGATAGCAGATTTCCTTGTATGTCATTTAGCTTTGTGGCCTCACCTTTAATACACCCCTGTCTTTCTTGGAGGTAACATCCTCTCCCTGCTCAGCAACAGTAGCTGCGGGGTTTCCTCGACTGTTCTTGGCACCTTCATCAGTAGTCATTGTCTTTTAAGTAGAGGACCTGCTAAGAAGAAAAATATTTTAGGTAGGAAAAATATCACTTCTTCATGAATCTTCATTGCCCCTGGGAACTGAGCTCTACCCAACCTAAGATTTATTTAGAGCCAGCAAGCTTAGATACTGAAAACAAAAACAAAGGCATTTGCTATGAGTATGTATTGATGTCATCCATCATGTAAACAAAACATCATCCAATTCTTCAATTTCCCATCTAGCTCTGGTCTCAAAACAGAACAGTACAAGTCAGGTTTGGTAGCGATTACATTCCTTAACATAACATGGTGAGCAGTCCCTTCACGTCTTTGAAAACATCCTCTTCCTATAGCCATGTTCTTGACAGAGGATTAAGACCTTATCAGTTCTTAATAAAAGAAGTGACAATGTATCAATCATAGTGAGAAACAGAACAGGCTTTAGATTCTGAGACCCAAGTCTGAGTCCTAGCTCCAGCTCTTGACATTTCCAATTTCCTTAATTTCACTGAACCCTCATTTCTCATCTGCAAAATGGACACAGTACACGATTCACAGGGTTACAGTGAGGCAGCAGTGAGATAACGCTCGTTAAGACATCAGTACAGATTGATAACTTAAACATGTGTAAGCATTATTTATAATCACGATTGGACCTTCTGTAGGGTCATTTTTCATCTCCTGCTCAAAATACCTATGGAATGAGGCTCTTCCATATGACATTCAAGGCCCTTCACAATCTGGCCCTAATCTATCCTTCAGTTCTAGCTGCCATTATTTTCTTTTACTTTCTTTCGAGCAGCTCATGCTGCAGCTAAACTAGGCCAATTCCGCTTCTACAACAAGCCCAGTGCTTTCCCATAGTCATTTTATCTTCACTCCCTTTCTTGTTTCCAAAACATCCACCTCCCTCAAATGCTACTTCTGGGCCAGGCACTGTGGCTCACGCCTGTAATCCCAGCTTTTAGGGAGGCAGAGGTGGGAGGATAGCTTGAGCCCAGGAGTTCGAGACCTGCCTGGGCAATGTAGTGAGACCCCATTCTCTACACAAAAAAGGAAAAAGACAAACAAACGAAAAAAAAAGGCATAACTCCCCTCAAACGCTACTTCTGTCACACCAATCTTGACCCTCTATTTGTAGGTCATTTTGCCCTTTTATGTACTTCCTCAGCTTTCCTCTCAATTCATTGTCTATAAGAGATATATAAGACTATATGCCTGTTAGGTTTAAAAGATCCTTCAGAGCAAGGTCTATGCTTTGTTCACATTTGAATTCCCTATAATGCCTCTACCTTTTAGAATGGTAAGACAGAAAGTGCAAGGAAATTGTCTTGTAATCTAAGGGGGGGTCTTTCTCTGCTCCTTACAAGCTGTTTGACGTGGAGCTACTTTAACTTCTCTGAGACTTTCTTCCTTGCCTATGTGATTAGAATAAAAATACCTGTTTTCACAAATAGTCTTCTTGATGAAATGGCATAATGTATATGTTTAAGGTATACTATTCAAATGTTAGCTCTTATTGTTATTGTTGGTCACCTGACAGAGACTTTTTCATGCAAGGCAAGCCAATGTAACAGGCTAATCATAGGCTAAACAAAACACACCCAGCCACTGCCATGATAAATTCCACAGTGCTCCCTGCTTGGGCAGGGGAAATCAAAAAGGAACCAATCCTACAGTTATCCCACATTAGGGTAAAAACAAACTTAAGGCCCCCTAAAGTCATCTGAGCATTTCTGTCTACAAAGAGTCTTTCTGCACTTGTGGAAAATGTCTTACTGATTCAACTATAATTAGACAACTGAAACATATATTGTAGTGTTTTAACTCATTTCCAAATGACCACCATTGATTTCAGTTCAACAAAGACACAAATACAACTGTTGTGCCCCAAAATCTTCAAAGAGAACAGCAAAAACCAGGGGCTAAGTCCTTCTGCTTTAGTTTCTAATACAGTTTTTATACCAAACATAAAAGATTCAAATGTTTGGCTCTGGATAAGCAAAAGGCCAGAATAAATCATTCTCAAACAAACAACAAAATTTAAACACCTAGCTTTACATAAGGCTGGCTATATAATCAGGAAAATCAGATGAACGGGATTGGTTCCCAGCTTCTGGAAACCTCCTACTTGTAACACACTTCTGTGATGCACAGAAACTTGTAAAAGGCATCTCGATAACACAGGGAAAAGATCTTTTAAATATTTGGAGGGTCCTGGACTGGATGCCTGGGAAAATATATGCCCACAAAAAAATTTCCTAGGGCTTCACAGAGATACTGACATCCATCAATAGATCCCTGGTTAAACTGAGTTTTAAAGCACTGAACAAATTAAAACCACCAGATGAGCGGTTACAGGAAAAGTACCCCAAAGACTACTTACTATTAAAAAAGAGAAAGGACCTTTCAAATAAAATGATCTGACTGATACCACTTTAAGAAGTGACCTGCATCATAACCAAACTCTGCATCACTAATAATGAAAAAACTGCTATTAGTGTGTCTCCTAATGTGATGTAGTAATGTGATATAGATGTGCTATCACCTTTCACTTTCTGTTTTGTTTTGTTTTGAGACGTAGTCTCCCTCTGTTGCCCAGGCTGGAGTGCAGTGGTGCAATCTCGGCTCACTGCAACCTCTGCCTCCTGGGTTCAAGGAATTCTTCTGCCTCAGCCCCCCAAGTAGTTGGGATTACAGGCACACACCACCATGCCTAGCTTATTTTTTTTAGTAGAGACAGGGTTTCACCATATTGGCCAGGCTGGTCTTGAACTCCTGACCTTGTGATCCACCCACCTCAGCCTCCCAAAGTACTGAGATTACAGGTATGAACCACTGCGCCTGGCCTGTGCTATCACCTATGTGGTATTCCTATAAAAATGTTTAACCAGAAACTAATCAAGAAGAAAAGACAAAAACAGATATGGAGCATTCTACAAGACCATTGGCCTAGACTCCTAAAAAATGTTAATGACATAAAGAACCAAAAAGGTGGCGTGTGCTTGTAGTCCCAGCTACTCAGGAGGCTGAGGCGGAAGGACTTGATTGAGCTTAGGAGTTTGAGGCTGCAGTGAACTGTTATCATGCTATAGTACTCCAGCCTGGGCAGAAGAGCAAGACCCCATCTCTTAGAAGATAAAGAGAGAGAAAGAGAAAGAGAGAGAGGGAGGTCTGTTCCAGATTAAAGGAGATTATAGAGATATGACAACCAAGTGTAATCAGTGATCCTTGGCTGGATCCTGGGTTAGGGGATGAAACATTATAAAAACTTGGAAAAGCAGGCAGGGTGAAGTGGCTCACGCCTGTAATCCCAGCACTTTGGGAGGCTAAGGCAGAGGAATCACAAGATCAGGAGTTCAAGATCAGCCTGGCCAACACGGTGAAACCCCGTCTCTACTAAAAATACAAAAATTAGCCAGGCATGATGGTGGGTGCCTCTAATCCCAGCTACTTCGGAGGTTGGAGCAGGAGAATCACTTGAAACCAGAAGGTGGAGGCTGCAGTGAGCCGAGATCGTGCCACTGCACTCCAGCCTGGGCAAAAGAGCAAAACTCCATCTCAAAAAAAAAAAAAAAAAAAAAAAAAAAAAAGAAAGAAAGAAAGAAAGAAAAAAAAATGCTTGGAAAAGCAGACTGTATATTAGCTTATTATTACTATGTTAGCCTTCTGGAGTGTGATATAGTATTGTGTTTTATGTAAGGTGATATAATTGTTCGTAGGAGACAAATGCTGTAGTATTTAGGGGTGAGGTGTCATAATATCTCCCACTTGCTTTCAAATCATTGAGTGCTAGAGAGAACACACATGCCCAATGTCACAAAAAAATTTAAAACAAAGCATTGAGCAAACATAACTACAACACATCCAAAGACAATGCTTTCTTCTGAATGTTCTTCATTTGGAGTTCAGCTAAATTTTTATTTTTATTTTTTGAGACAGAGTCTCACTCTGTCACCCAGGCTGGAGTGCAGTGGCGTGATCTCGGCTCACTGCAACCTCCGCCTCCCAGGTTCAAGCAATTCTCTGCCTCAGCCTTCCAAGTAGCTGAGATTACAGGTGCCTGCCATCACACCTGGCAAATTTTTTTTTTGTATTTTCAATAGAGACAAGGGTTTCACCCTCTTGGCTAGGCTGGTCTTGAACTCCTAACCTCATGATCCACCTTCCTCAGCCTCCCAAAGTGCTAGGATTACAGGCATGAGCCACCGCACCCAGCCTCAGCTAAATTTTTAAATGAAAATACTGTCAATGAACCTGAATATAGTATTATTCTCCTTAATATGATTTTATCCTATTTGGCCTCAAAAAGGTTGAACAAGGACTAAGTCATTAACTTCCCCTCCCCAGGAGGATGCTGGGATGACAAGAAAAAGTTTTTAAAATTTGCAAAACTCTGAGATGGAAAACCAGAACTTTGAGGGACTTTCTGAACACCACACAGCAGATGAGTTCAAATGGAAGGAGAGAGCAAAAAAGAACAAGTTGCCTCCCAAACACCAACTGCTCTTCCCAGGGGAGCCTGGAGAAGCTCTAGGCCTGGGGTCAGTCGAGAAAGCAGGAGTAAGCCAGGGGAATGCACTGGAGAGCAGCATCTGGGGGAAAAAGCAGAACCTGTGTTTGGATCACCTAGGCCAGGTAGGTTTCTTTCCCTCCAGAGGGCACACTGTGGCTCCCATCTTTTCTTCTCTGAAAGACATAACAATCTTTATTCTTGGAGTTCAGACCCATCACAAGGATATGTCAAGGTACCTGAATTCCTGCAGGGGCTTGATATCCTGGCCCTTAACTGCTGAAGACAAGTCTTGGGGGATCTCCAGAAAAATTTTCTAGCATTATTTCTTCTCCTTTGATGACTCTGTCCTCTAACTCTAGAAGTATTATTAGATAGATTTTGGACATCTTGGTTTTATCCTTTGGATTTCTTAAATATTTTTCTAAACCTGGGCTAAACAACAGTCACCTGAGGAGCTTTTAAAAAAGCTACTGATGCCTGGACTCCACCCCAGAAAGTCTGGATTTAATTGGTCTGTGATGGGGTGAGGGTAACTGTGTTTTTAAAAAGCATGTTAGATGACCCTAATGTGCAGCCAGATATAGTTGAGAACCACTGGATATTTCTCTCATTTTCCATCTCTGTCCCTTTGCTTTATATCCTAAGAGACATTCTTTGATGGAATTTTCATTCATTCATTCATTGTCTCTTAAGAGAGAGGGTCTTGCTCTGTTGCCCAGGCTGGAGTATAGTGGTACCATCATTGCTCACTGAAGTCTTGAATTCCTGGGCTCAAGCAATCCTTCCCCTTAGCCTCCCGAGTAGCTTAGGATTGCTCAGTAGTTCACACCTACTGCTTTTTAAAAAAAATTTTTTTTTGGTACAGAAAGGGTCTCGCTATGTTGCCGAGGCTGGTCTCAAAGTGATCTTGGGCTCAGGTTATCCTTCTTCTTCATCCTCTTGAAGTGTTGGGATTAAGAGTGAGCCACCATGCCTGGCCTGATGGAATTTTTACATCGACATTTGGTCATCAGCTATGTTCAACACATCACTTAGTGTATTCAAGGGATTTTTAAAAGAATTTAGTGGCCAGGTATGGTGGCCCAAGTCTGTACTTCTAGCACTTTGGGAGGCTGAGGTGGTCAGATCACTTGAGGTCAGGAGCTCGAGACCAGCCTGCCCAATGTGGCGAAACCCCCTATCTACTGAAAATGTAAAAATTAGCTGGGCCTGGTGGCGGCGCCAGTAATCCCAGCTACTCAGGAGACTGAGATAGGAGAACTGCTTGAACCCAAGAGGTGAAGGTTACAGTGAGCCAAGATTGCACCACTGCACTCCAGCCTGGGGAACAAGAGGGAAACTCTGTCTCAAAAAAAAAAAAAAAAAAAAAAAAAAAAGAAAGAAAGAAAGAACGAAAAAGAAAAAGAATTCAGTAGGCCAGACGCAGTGGCTCACACCTGTAATCCCAGCACTTTGGGAAGCTGAGGTGGGCAGATCACCTGAGGTCAGGAGTTCGAGACCAGCCTGGCTTGCATGGTGAAACCCTGTCTCTACTAAAAATACAAAAAATTAGCCAGGCATGGTGGTGGGCACCTGTAAACCCAGCTACTTGGGAGACTGAGGCAGGGAATCAATTGAACCCGGGAAGTGGAGGTTGCAGTGAGCAGAGATCGCACCACTGCATTCCAGTCTAGGTGACAGGGTGAGACTCCATCTCAAAAAAAAAGAAAGAAAAACAAGAAAAAGAATTTAGTAGTAATGTTTTTCATTTTTACATATTCTTATCCGATTGCTCATTTTTTTAGCACTTAGTCTTTATTTTGTAGATGCAATTACTTCTGAAATCTTTCTGAGTGTATTACTGAGAATAAAATGGAGCACTTCTTATAAGCGCGTATTTGGCTAAAAGATTTTTTTTAAAGGAAAAAAATGCCTCAGCCTTCTGGGAGGTGGCATTTTGTGTATCCTCTAGCGTTTCCCAAGAACACTAGGTAGTGGGAATTCTCCGAAGTTTGAGACAGTAAAGAAGTGAAAATAAGAGAAAGGTAGCATATTGTGAACATGAAAGTTAAAAGTAGAAGAGAGATGTACAGACAGGCAAAAGTAACAGGTGAGAAGTTTGATACTTATACTAGGGTTATAAAAAGGGGAAAGATGAAATTATTTGGGTGAAAGAGAAGTGGAGAGCAACCAGATAGGCTTAAATGCATAGGGAAAAGAATCTACGGGAGACAAAAAGTAATGATGCAAGAATAGGAAGAACAAAGGCACAGATCTGTTCATCAACTAAACACAGATCACTGAGTTCCAGCTAAATTTTAACTATATGGCTAAATAAAAGTATTTCAAAGTTTTTCCTCAAGAGGATGGTCATAGGAATATTTAAGTAAAATTTGGCAAATGCATACTATAAAAATACACAGTTTTTGAAAAGGATGAGATAAATAGAGTAGAGAATCATTTAGCTAAGAGTCTAAACAAAAACATCCAAACAACTGAATTGGGAAAATATTTTGTAAATGTTCATCTATTTAAAAAAATGTCAGGCCCAGTGGCTCACACCTGTAATCCCGGCACTTTCAGAGGTCAAGGCTGGAGCCCAGAAGTTTGAGACCAGCTTAGACGACACAGTAAGACCCAATCTCTGCTAAAAATAAAAGATTAGCCAGGTGTGGTGGCACATGCTTGTGGTCCCAGCTACTGGAGAGGCTGAGGCAGGGCAGGAGTATCACGCCATGATTGCACCACTGAACTCCAGCATGGACAACAGAGCAAGATATTAAATGGAAAAAAAAAAAAGTAAAAAGGAATAGCATTGCAGTAAATGAAGTGTACTGTTATGGTGCATAGTGCCCGGTGATGATTTGGTTCTCTGGAAAAAGAAAAAGTCAGTTGATGATGCCACAATAGGCTAACACATGTAATACAAACAGTGCAATTTATTTTTTATTTTTATTTTTTACCAAACTGCTAAAACAGTGTTACCTCTGGAGAATGAGATATGGGAGAATAAGAAGGAATTTTCACTTCTTAGATTTTATTTTTTTATTATTTAAATAGTTTAACATTAAACATGTATTACTTTCATGATCTTTTTAAACTCAGGGAAGTAAAATGAAACATTTTACGGTTCCGCTCATCTGGACTTTTTATTCTTTCTCTTCAATTTAATTCAAACATTTTGGAGTGCTTTTTATAGAGAGCAAGAGAACTCTGGCTGGGGCATGTTCAGCAAGGGGTGCTTGTGAGATATCCAGAAGGTTATCAGAGACAGGGCCTGAGCTCAGGAGAGAGTGTGGATGACAGTTATATACTGGGGAGTCATCGGATTCTACACAGTAATTAAGATAACAGTATTGTTGCAATTATGTACTACAAAGCAAATAAAACCATGGCTCTCAAACGTTTAATGTCCAAGTCTCACTTTTTTTAGGCTTAGCATTCCTAATTGGAAAATCCAAACTCCTGGATGCTCCAAACTCTTTAAACTTTTTGAATTCTAACACGATGCCGTAAGCAGAAAACTCTACACCTAATACTTCTGCTTTCTAATGGTTCAAGGTCTACAAATTTTACTTCATGAACTAAATTATTAAAAATAACATATAAAATTACCTTCAAGCTGCATGTATGAGTACATACAAACATACATAAATTTTATGTTTACACCTGAGTTCCATCCCTAAGATACTGTATCTCATGAATACATGTATGTGTATGAAGTCAATCGACAATGTGACAATGGGCTAATATATGTGATACAAACAGTGGGGTTTATCATAGTTATTTGCAGCAACCAACCACAGTTCCTAATCATAGATTTTAGTGGGTATAATCATTTTAGAGCACTGGATTACAATTACGCAAATATTATATATTATTACATGCCAAAGTATCTTTTTCCCTTAGTAAAATACGCAAATATTCCAAAATCTGAAAAAAATCCAAGATCCAAAACACTTCTGGTCCCAAGCATTTTGGATAAAGGATACTTGATGACCTACAGTACTTTTGACAGCATAATTGAATTTTTTGGTTTTTTTTTTTTTTTTTTTTCTGAAACAGAGCCTCGCTCTGTTGCCCAGGCTGGAGTGCAGTGGCGCAATCTCAGCTCACTGCAACCTCTGCCTCCCGGGTCCCGGTTCAAGCAATTCTCCTGCCTCAGCCTCCCAAGTAGCTGGGATTACAGTAACGAACTACCATGCCCAGGTAATTTTTGTATTTTTTAGTAGAGATGAAGTTTCACCATGTTGGCCAGTCTGGTCTTGAACTCCTGACCTCGTGATCTGCCTGCCTTGGCCTCCCAAAGTGCTGGGATTACAGGTATGAGGCACTGCACCTGGCCTGAATAGTTTTTACTATTACAAGCTGACTATATTCCTTCTCTAAATTTTATCTGAAAAATCTAATCTGGAGAATTACACTATACCTGAGTGTTCAAATTATAAAAGTAAAAATAAAATTCCATTCTATCAGGAGTACTACTTAAGAACATCCAAGCATAATTAAAATCTATCTCTGAAGTGTATTATTAGAATATCTGTGCATACACAACACATAGCAGATTTATCTTATTAATTAGATTAGTTTGGCTTAAATATGGACAGTAAAGAACAGAGGACCACACCTAGCTGCCAATATTTGAGTATACGTTAACTAGCAAATGGAGGAAGAGAGGTTTCAGAGAGTTGAGATGCAGAGAGAAAAAACCCAAGGCAAAAGTATTTAATACTACATCCTCTTATAATACTAGCTCATTAAAGCACTATTATATAAATTGTTTCCCAAAGTCTATTATATGCCAAAGAGAAAAACTGTACAAGAGTAGCATTTGGGGTCTGTATAGAAAGAATAAAAAACCTTGACCATCTTAGGCCAGGCGCGGTGGCTCAAGCCTGTAATCCCAGCACTTTGGGAGGCTCAGGCTGGTGGATCACGAGGTTAAGAGGTCGAGACCATCCTGGTCAACATGGTGAAACCCCGTCTCTACTAAAAATACAAAAAATTAGCTGGGCATGGTGGCACGTGCCTGTAATCCCAGCTGCTCAGGAGGCTGAGGCAGGAGAATTGCTTGAACCCAGGAGGTGGATGGAGGTTGCAATGAGCCGAGATCGCGCCATTGCACTCCAGCCTGGGTAACAAGAGCGAAACTCCATCTCAAAAAAGAAAAAAACCTTGGCCATCTTAAATCCCCACCATAAAAATATGGAAGGAAGAAAGGACCAGTAAACTCAGATCTACTTTTTTCTTTTGAGACATGTTTCACTTTCGTTGCCCAGGCTGGAGTGCAATGGTACAATCTTGGCTCACCGCCACCTCCAGGCCACAGGTTCAAGCAATTCTCCTGCCTCAGCCGAGTAGCTGGGATTATAAGCATCTGCCACCAGGGCTAGCTAACTTCATATTTTTAGTAGAAATGGGGTTTTTCTGTGTTCATCAGGCTGGTCTTGAACTCCCAACCTCAGGTGATCCACCCACCTTGGGCTCAGATCCACTATTAACTAGCTGTGGAATCTTTGGCCCCTCACTCAGTTTCTATATCTATCCTTTCAGGGTGTTAGACTAGAATCATATCTAAGGTTTATTCCAACTCTATTATTTTGTATTTATTTATTAAAAAGTAATTCTAAATGTATGTTTTAATTTTGGGGAAAATGAAGTTTGCTATGTGGAAGGAAAAACAATTCCCGGGGAATAGGAAGTTATCTTAACAATACAGAGTTTACTTCCCATTGCAATCCTCTGGCAAAACATGACTTCTGAGCTTTACTCCCTTATATATGATATTAGTTTTCTATAGATGCCATAAGAAATTAACACAAACAGGCCAAGTGAAGTGGCTCATGCCGGTAATCCCAGCACTTTCCAAGGCCGAGGCAGCTGGATCACTTGAGATCAGGAGTTCGAGACCAGCCTACCCAAATAGTGAAACCCTGTCTCTACTAAAAATCCAAAAATTAGCCAAGCATTGTGGTGTGTGCCTGTAATTCCAGCTACTCAGGAGGGTGAGGCAGGAAAATCACTTGAACTCGGGAGGTGGAGGCTGCATTGTGCTGAGATCACACTACTGTACTCCAGCCTGCGGAAACAGAGCAAGACTTCGTCTCAAAAAAAAAAAAAAGAAAGAAAGAAATTAACATAAACTTAGTGGCTGAAATAATACCCATTTATTATTTTATAGTTCTGGAGATCAGAAGTCCAGAATGGGTCTCACTGGGCTAAAATCAAGGTGTTGGCAGGGCTGCATTCCTTCTGGAGGCTCTAGGAGAGAACCCATCTCCTGGCTTTTTCCATATTCTAGAGGCTGCCCACATTTCTTCACTGGTGGCCCCCTTTCTCCATCTTCAACCAGCAATACTGCATTTCTCTGATCATTCCTCTGTAGTCATCTCTCTGACCATAGCTGGGAAAGTTTCTCCACTTTTAAGAATCCATGTGATTAAGTTCAGCCCACCTGGAAAACCCAGGAAAATCTCCCCACTTCAAAGCCTTTACCCTTGTTCACATCTGCAAATCGTTTCTGCCCTACAAGGTGACATATTTACAAGTTCCATTTTTGAGGAGCAATTTCTTCTCTCTACCATTAGTACCTAATCATCCAATCAAGATCAAAAGAATTTCTCTCAAGCTTGGAATTCCACTGACTTCCTCCATTTGGCACTTAGGGTGTCTCAACATTCTTCCCTTTCCTTTTCTTTATCATCCAGTTGGATAATAATGTTTTAATCTAAAATAAATTTTAACATTTTATGTCATTCTGAAAATTCATTCAGAAATTCAGAAAACATAAAGTAAAACAACTGGTTTCTCAATTTTGTCATAAAATTATAAGTAAATTTGCTATACACAATGCATGTGTTACCTCAAACCCAATCACTGAAAAATTATTTTAAAAATTAGTCTCAGTCCCTTATGTGATTCTGAAATTTGAGCAGCATGCTAGAAATGTTGAAGAACACACATGAGGTATTTTTTTAACAGATTTTGAGACATAATTAAGCTACGATAAATTACACATTTAAAGTATACAATTCAATAAATTCTGACATATGTACATATATCCATGAAACCATCACGACAATTAAGATGATGAACATAACTATTACTCACAAACATTTTCTTCACAAGTCATCCATTTGCAGCTCAGGTCTCCAGGCAATCTGATCTGCTTTTTGAATAGATTTTACGGAATTTCATAAATGTGTCATTTTTTTCTGACTTCATTTCCTTACTAAAATTATATTGAGAATAAAATATGTTGTACGTATCAATGACTCATTCCCTTTTATTGTTGAATAGTATTCCATTGTATAAATAGATCACAAATGTCCCTGTTGACTCACATTTGAATATATTCAATTTTTGCCTATTACAAATAAAGCTGCCATGTATTTAAATACAAATCTTTATGTGTTCATATGTATTCATTCCTCTTGGATAAATGCCTAGGAGCAAAATGGCTGCAGCACTTGGTAGTGTTTATTTTAAGTCCTTAAGAAAATGCCAAACTGTTTTCCAAAGTGGTTGCACCATTTTACATTCCCAGAACAAGTATATAAGAAAGAGTTTCAGCTGCTCCACATCCTCACTAACACTTATTACTGTCAGGCTTTTAAACTGAACACATTCACATTACAGTGGTATACTCTTAAAGTTTTACTCTGCATTTCACTAATGACTGATGATGTTGATCATCTTTTTTTAATGTGCTTATTTGCTGTTCACGTATCTTCTCTGACAAAACATCTGTTCAAACATTTTGACCATTTTTTAATAGGTTGTTTATCTTATTATTTTTGAGGGATTTTTTTTCTTTCTTTTTTTGGAGACAGAGTCTCACTCTGACACCCAGGCTGGAGTGCAGTGGCGCAATCTCAGTTCACTGTTCACTGCAACCTCAGCCTCCCAAGTTCAAGCGATTCTTGTGCCTCAGCCTCCCGAGTAGCTGAGGTCACAGGCCTGTGCCAGCATGCCTGGCTGATTTTTGTATTTTTAGTACAGACGGGGTTTCACCACATTGGCCAGGCTGGTCTCAAACTCTTGGCCTCAAGTGATCTGCCCACCTAGGCCTCCCAAAGTGCTGGGATTATAGGCGTGAGCCACTGGAACTGGTCTTAATATCATTGAGCGTTGAGAGTTCCTTATATATTCTGAATACAAGTCTTTTATCAGATTATCTTCTACAAGTATTTCCTCCCAGCCTGGGGCTTGTCCTTTTATTCTCTTAAACATGGCTTTCAAAGAGATATTCTTAATATTAATGAAGTCCAATTTATCATTTTTTTCTTTTATAAATCATGCTTTTGATGTTGTACCTAAGAAATCTTTACCAAGCCCAAAGTCAAAACAATTTTCTTCCAGAGATTTTATAAACTTGGGCTTTCCATTTAGGTCTATGATTTTCGAGTTAACTTTTATGTATCATGTAAGGTATAACTCAAGATTCACGTTTTTATATATGAAGACCAAACTGTTCCAAAACCTTTATTTTTGAAAGGACAACACTCTTTCTATTTAATTGTCTTGGCAGCTTCTTCAAAAATCAACTGACTATGTATTTTTTCTGGACTTTTCTATTCTGTTCCATGAATCTGTTTATCTTTACATCAGTTACCACAAATACTGTGCTTTAATCACTATAGCTGTAAGTTTTGGAAATCAGTGTTAAATCCTCCATCTCTGTTGCTCTTTGTCAAAATAGTTTTGGCAATTCTAGATCTTTGCATTTCCATATGAATTTTAAAACCAGTCATCACTTTCTTGAATCTTCCAATCTTTGAACACAGTATCTGTTCATTTATTTAGATTTTCTTTAATTTTTCTCAACAATGTTTTATAAGCTTGCAGTTAGAGAAGAGCTTGTATATTTTTTGTGAAATTCAGCCTTATTTAGTATTTTTTTTACTGTCAGTATTATTTTTAAATTCTAACACCTGATTGATTTGTTAGTATATAGAAATACAACTGACTTTTCTATATTGATCTTGTATCCTGTAAATTTGTTAAGCATACTTAATTGCTCTAATACCATTTTTGTAGAAATCATAGGCAATCATGTCATCTGTGAATAAAGAGAATTTTACTTCTCCCTTTACAATCTGGAATACTTTTTCTTATCTTATTGCACTGGCTAGAACCTCTAGAACAATGGTGAATACAATTGGGAATAGCAGATCCCTGACTTGTTCTAAATATTGTAAGGAAAGCATTCAGTCTTTCAGCATTAACTATGATTTCAGCTATTGGTTTTTCACAGATGCTCTTTATCAGATTGAAAAGTTCCCTTCTTTTCCTCATTTGCTGAGTTTTTATCAGCAAGGCATGTTAAATCTTATTAAATGTTTTTTTCTGCATCTATTGAGCTGATCATATGCTTCCCTTGCTTATGTGGTACATGACATTGGTTTTCAAATGTTACATCAACCTTGCATACCTGGAATAAACCCTATTTGGTCACTGCATTTTATCATTTTTATATATTATTGGAGTCAATTTGCTAAAATTTTGTTAAAAATTTTGCAGGCTAGGTGTGGTGGCTCACACTTGTAATGCATTTTGGGAGGCCAATGTGAGTAGATTGTTTGAGCCCAGGAGTTCGAGATCAATCTGGGCAACATGGTAAAACCTCAACTCTACCAAAAACAAAAATTAGCCAAGCATGGTAGCATGCACGTATAATCCTAGCTACTCAAGAGACTGAGGTGGGAAGATGGCTTAACCCCAGGAGGCGGAGGTTGCAGTGAGCCATGAGATCGCACCACCACACTCCAGTCTAGGCAACAGAGTGAGACGCTGGCTTGGGGGCAGGGGCGGAAAGAATTTTGCAACTATGTTCATGAGGGATATTGGTCTATAATTTTCTTTCTTTGTAATGCATTTGTCAAATGTTGGTAGACTAGATTTGTCTAGTTTGGCATTTGGTAATACCAGTGTCATAGAATGACTTAAGAAATATTCCATCTTTATCAACTTTATGAAGGAGTTTGTATAAAATTGGAATTATGACTTCCTAAAATGTTTAGCAGTATCAGGAATACCATGTAGGCCCAGAGTTTTCTTTGGGGAATTCAATTTATTTAACAGATACAGGACTTTTCAGGTTGTTTCTTCTTCAGTGAGCTTAGGTATTTTTTATCTTTCAAGGAATTTGCACATTTCATCTAGGTGTCTAATGTATTAGTATAAAGTAATTCATATTCTCTTATTGATCCTTTGAATAATTATAGAATCTGAGCTTTCTAGGCAATTATTTCATTCTTGATATTGGTAATATGTGTGTTCTCTGTTTCTTGATTAGTCAGATTAGAGGTTTGTCAATTTTATTGTTCTCAAATAACCACCTTTTGATTTCACTGACTTTCTCTACTAGTTTTTTTTTTTTCTATTCTACCAATTTTGGCTTCTATCCTTAACTCTTTTCCTGTTTACTTTGGGTTTACTTTTCTCTTCTTTTTCTAATTTCTTAAGGTGAACGCTGAGGACACTGATTTGTGATTTTACTTTTTACCCAATACAGGCATTTAGTGCTATGAATTTTCCTCTGAACATTTGCATTAACCACAACCTACAAATTCTGATGATTTTCATTAAGTACAAAATACTTTCTAAATTCATCTTTGATATTCTTCTTTGACCTGTGGGCTTCTTAGGAATATATTAGTTTCTAAATATTTAGGAATTTTCTAGGTATCTTTCTGTTATTGACTTTTAATTCCCTTTGGTCAGCGTATACCTACTCTATAATAATCTAAGTCACTTTAAATGCATTGACATTGTTTTATGAACCAAAATATGGTCTATCTTATGAAATGTCCTGTGTGCAACTGAAAAAATTGTGTATTCTGCTTGTACTGCATAGAATACCATGTAAATGTCAATTAGGTTAGTTGATAGTGTTGTTGACATCTTCTAAGTCATTTTTTGTCTACTTGTTCTATCAACTATTGAGAGAGAGGTGGGGTATTGAAGTCTCCAACTATAATTTTAGATCAATTTCTCCTTTTAGTCCTATCAGTTTCTGATTCATGTATTTTGAAGCTCTGTTACTAGGTGCATAAATATTTAGGACTATTAATTTCACTTGATGAATTGACTCATTATCATTATTAAATCATCTTCTTTATTGCTAGTAATATTTGCACTAAAATGTAATGTCTGAAATTAGTATAGCTATTTCAGCTTTCTTTTGATTAGCATTAGCAATAAGACATCCTTTTCCAACCTTTCAATTTCAGTTATATAATATTTGTATCTCTATACATAAAGTATGTTTCTTTTTTTGAAAGAGATGGGGTGTCACCATGTTGGCCAGGCTGGTCTTGAACTCCTGACCTCAGGTGATCCACCCATCTCGGCCTCCCAAAGTGCTGGGATTGCAGGCTTGAGCCACCACACCCGGCCTATAAAGTATGTTTCTTATAGGCAGCATATAGTGGGTTTTGCTTTTTTATTTAATCTACTAAGCTCTGCCTTTTGAGGTGTTTAGACCACTTATATTAAATATGATTATTAATATGGTTTGGTGTAAATCTGCCATCTTATTTGTTTTCCATTCATCACATCTGTTCTTTGTTCCCTTTTTCATCTTTTTCTTGGATCTCTGACTTTATAATGATCAAATTTAGAAATTTCTTGACACTGTTTCTTCAAAATTATTTTCTGTATTTCCTCCTCTCCTTAACACTACAACTACATGCATATTAGGCCACATGAAGTTGTCACACAGCTCACTGATGCTCTATTCATTTTTTCCTAGTCTTTTTTTCTTTCCTCTCTGAGTTTATTTTGGATAGTTTATGTTGCTATGACTTCAAGTTTTCTTTCAGAAATTTCTCTCCCCCTACCTTCCCTCCTTTTTTCTTTCTTTCCTTCATTTATTTAAGAGACAGGGTATTCTTGCTTTATTGCCCAGGCTGGAGTGTAGTGGCATGATCATGGCTCACTGCAGCCTTGACCTCCTAGGCTCAAATGATCTATCCACTTCAACCTCCCAAGTAACTAGGACTGCAACTGTGCACCACCATGCCCAACTAATTTTTAAATTGCATTTATTTTATGGCCGGGCATGATGGCCTCACACCTACAAGCCCAACACTTAGGGAGGCTGAGGCAGGAGAATCATTTGAGCCCAGGAGTTTGAGGCCATCCTGAGCAACATGGCAAAACCCCATCTCTATGAAAAAAATCAACAAATTAGCTGGGTATGGTGACACCGTGCCTGCAGTCTCAGCTACTTGGGAGGCTGAGGCAAGAGGACTGCTTTAGCCTAGGAGGTTAAGGCTGCAGTGAGCCATAATCATGCCACTGCATTCCAGCCTGGGTGACAGAGTGAGACCCTATCTCAAAAAATAAAAATAAGAATAATTTTTTTAAGAAGAAAAAAGTATTTTTTTAAAGAGATGGGGGGGGGGAATCTCACTCTGTCACCCAGGCTGGTCTCAAACTCCTGGCCTCAGGCAATCGTTTCACCCTGGCCTCCCAAAGTGCTGGGATTATAGGCATGAGCCACTGCACCCAGTCTGGCTTCAAGTTTTCTAATCTTTTCTCCTGCACTGTCTAATTTGCTGTTAAACCCAAGCAGTGCATTTTTCATTTCCCACATTATAGTTTTCAGCTCTAGATGTTCAATTTGGCTCATATCTTCCATATTTGTATTTAACATTCACAATGTTTCTGGGTACTTTCTTGACTGTATGGAATATAGTTATAATAACTTTTAATATCTCTGTTTGCTAATTCCATCATCTCTGTCATTTCTGGGTCTGTTCCTAGTGACTGATTTTCTTTTTCATAGGCTATATTTTTCCCACTTCTTTGCAAACTTGTTAATTTTTTACTGGTGACTAAAATAAAATTTTAACTTAGTGAGAGCTACGTATTATTGCATTCCTACAAATACTGAGCTTTGTTCTGGGATGCAGTTAAGTTAATTGGAAACGGTTTGATCCTTTGGATACCTTTTTTTTTTAATTAATTTTTTTAATTGTACTTTAGGTTCTGATGTACATGTGCAGATCATGCAGGATTGTTGCATAGGTACACACATGGCAATGTGGTTTCCTGCCTCCATCCCCCCGTCATCTATATCTGGCATTTCTCGCCATGTTATCCCTCCCTGACCTCCCCTGGATACTTGTTTTTAAGCTTTTTTTTTTTGTTTTTTGGTTTTTTTTTGAGATACAGTTTCACTCTGCAGTCCAGACTGCAGGGTAGTGGCACGATCTCAGCTCACGGAGACTTCTGCCTCCCAGGTTCAAGTGATTCTCCTGCCTCAGCCTCCCAAGTAGCTGGGATTACAGGTGCACACCCCTGCACTCAACTAATTTTTTTGTATTTTTAGTAGAGACAGGGTTTCACCATGTTGGCCAGACTGGCCTTGAACTCCTAATCTCAGGTAATCTGCCCCCCTCAGCCTCACAAACTGCTAGGATTACAGGCATGAGCCACCATGCCCAGCCTTTAAGCCTTTTTTTTAAATTTATTACTATTATTTTTTAATAGCTCAATGCAGCCTTGAATTCCTGGGCCCAAATGATCCTCCCATCTCAGCCTCCCAAGTAGCTGGGAATACAGGTGTATACCACTAGGTCCAGCCCATTTTAAAATTTTTTTGTAGAGACAGGATCTCACCATGTTGCCCAGGCTGGTCTTGTAACTCTTGTGCTCAAGAAATCCTCCTGCCTCGACCTCCTAAAGTGCTGAGGATCGCTACTCAGGAGGCTGAGGCAGGAGAATTGCCTGAACCCAGGAGGCGGAGGTTGCAGTGAGCCGAGATCGCGCCATTGCACTGCAGCCTGGGTAACAAGAGCGAAACTCCGTCTCAAAAAAAAAAAAAAAAAAAGTGCTGAGGATTACAGGTGTGAGCAACCACGCCCAGTCTGCTTTTAAGCTTTGCTGGAGGGATGAGAGCATTCCTCACTCTAGGGCTACATTTGCCTCACTACCTAGGCAATACCTTTCTGAGTAATCTACCCTATGTCCTGTGACTTATGAAGATTTTCTGGTCTGTGTGGTGGAAACCAACTATTCTTGACCCTGACAAAGAATTAGGAATTCTTCCCTCAAATTCTTTTGGGTGCTTCTAAGTTTTTGGTAGCCTCCGCACAACACATTCACTGACCAGTACTCATTTGAAGACTTAGGGGGACTGTCTGCAGACCTCTGGAGTACTCTAACTGTGCAGCTCTCTCCTCTCCAAACTCTGGCCACTTTGGCCTTCCTGGACTCCAGCTCCATCTTCTCAAGTCAAAGAGATTTCTGTGCTCTGCCTGGGGTCCCCCTCCGTACCCTGAAACCTGGAACTCTTGTTACGCAATAAGCTAATATATAACTATAGATTCTATCTTGTTTGTTTCTGCTTTCTTGGGATCACTGTCCTGTGCTGCCTGTTGTTCAGTATGAAACTGATGCTTAACATATTTTGTCTACGTTTTTGCTTATTTTGTGATTACAGCCAAGAGAGTAAATCCAATCTTGCTATTCCATCTTGGCCAGAAGCTCAAAGCCGTAAGTACAAGGGAGACATAGTAAAAAGACACAAGTAAGGGGAAGAAAGTGTCTTATAGAGTAGCTGAACAAATTTTGACAGTCTGAAATGTAAAGGGGATAGGTTTTTCATGTCTCTATAAATAAAGTCAAAGCCTGTAGCTAATGCTTTATTTTAAAATAGATACTATGTGTGCATATTTCTACAAGTCTAGATAACTGAGTCTTATTTTGTTTCTTCAATCTATATAAAAATGGCTATTTTAAACCTTGCAAGAAAAAAAAGAAGGCTGGGTGCGGTGGTTCACGCCTGTAACCCCAGCACTTTGGGAGGCAGAGGTGGGTGGATCACAAGGTCAAGAGATTGAGACCATCCTGGCTAACATGGTGAAACCCCATCTCTACTAAAAATACAAAAAATTAGCCAGGTGTGGTGGTGTGTGCCTATAGTCCCAGCTACTCAGGAGGCTGAGGCAAGAGAATTGCTTGAAACCGGAAAACGGAAGTTGCAGTGAGCCAGGATCGCACCACTGCACTCCAGCCTGGTGATAGAGCGAGACTCTGTCTCAAAAAAAAAAAAAAAAAGAAAAAGAAAAATTGTGATTTTACATTTCAGAAGGCCATTAACAAATAAATATCACAATAAAAAAAAAAACTGAGACCAAACTATTTCTCCCCTTCTTTTGAGTAATTCAATTTAAAAATATGCCAGATAAATCATCTTAATACTTCAAAGTTATAATGCTACAACAGTTGCCTTTGGGTGACTTTGTATTAATAGGCTTTAGCAGGTCTTTAAATTTCTCTTTCCCTTTGGAACAAACCCCAAATGCCCACCTATTACACTACTTAAACTAGAAAGAAAACCCCAAACTATTTAGAGCACAAACACTCTGCAACACACTTGCAAACAGCACGTGAACAGCAGCCGTCACCAAGCCACAGAGCTCTCCCTTCTCTGTAAACTTTTAACTAACCCTAGCACCACCTGCAGATCTCTTAAAAAGCATATAATTTCAGGCTGGGTGCCATGCCTCATGCCTGTAATTGCAGCACTTGCTTGAGCCCAGGAGACCAGCCTGGGCAATATAGGGAGGTCCTGTCTCTACAAAATAAAGTAAAAAAATTAGCCAGGTGGGAAAGCACACTCCTGTAGTCCCAGCTACATTGGGAGCTGAGGTGGGAGGATCATTTGAACCCAAGAGATTGGTGCTGCACTGAGCTGTGATCATGCCACTATACTCCAGGCTGAGACACAGAGCAGGACGTCTCCATATATAATATATATATATATATATATATATATATATATATATATATATACACACACATACATATGTATAATTTCATAAGAAAACAATATATACAGATGCCAAAAACGACGGAACTCAAACAGAGGCAAAAAAGGCAGTGAAGAGCTCTGCTTGAACAATTTCCTTTTCCCCCTCCCCAAATCACTTTCCATCAAAAGTGGCTTCTGTAGCTCAGACTATACTGACTTGTCACCTTCAGGGTACTCTGCCACTGTTCATTCCACTTACCAATGGGAATTAGATAAACTAGCCAGATTTCTTAAATTTTATCCAAAGGTTCTGATGAAAGTCCTAAGCTAGGGTGTGAGAAAGAGGCTTTTAACGGAGAGTGGAAAGACAGATGAGAAAGTAAACAAAACTGACTGGAGAGGGAAAGGAGCATTCAAGGAATTGAGTATTATATCTGAGGCTGGCCCACTCTAATCATAACCCTATACCTTAGCTCCTCACCTTCACACAGTTTTCCTAGAAAGATGGGTACCTGGATTTTATCTACAGAGTAAAGAAGGGTTGTATTTTGAGTTATTTTATTAGTCAAAACTTAAATTTTAAAAATTATAACTATGTTATATGTAACATAGTTTGGGAAATAAAGAAAATATGTTAACCATATACAAATATTACAATTTTAGGGTACTTTTTAAAAAAATAGACTTTATTTGTTAGAGCATTTTAGGTTCACAGCAAAAGTGAGCAGAGTACAGAGAGTTCTCATATACCTGCTGCCTGCCCCGAGCCTCCTCCACTATCAACTCTGACACCAGAGTGTTACGTTTATTATAACTGATGAACTTACGCTGGTGATCATTAACAATCCATGAACCTACATCATTATCACCCAAGTCCATAACAGTTTACATTAGGGTTCACTCTTGACGTTGTATATTGTATAGGTTTGGACAAATGCATAATGACATGGATCCACCATTACAGTATCAGGGTAGCTGACCTGTCTTAAAAGTCCTCTGTGCTCTGCTTATTCATTTCTCCATTTACACTAACTCTTGGAAACCACTGATTTTTTTTTTTTTTTTTTTTTTTTTTGAGACAGAGTTTCACTCTGTTGCCCAGGCTGGAGTGCAGTAGCACAATCTCAGTTCACTGCAATCTCCACCTACTGGGTTCAAGTGATTCAACCTCCCGAGTAGCTGGGACTACAGGCATGCGCCACCACACCAAGCTAAATTTTGTATTTTTAGTAGAGACAGGATTTCACCATGTTGGCCAGGCTTGTCTCAAATTCCTGACCTCAGGTAATCTGCCTGACCTCAGGTAATCCCAGCTTCCCAAATTGCTGGGATTACAGGCATCTTCTCCCTCCACCCTGGGAAGTCCCAGTCCCATTATCCTGGTGTGAGAACAAATTTGGGCTTTCCTGCTCCACCTGAGGTAACCAACTCTCTTTCATAATCAGGAAACCAAATGTCACCTTCTCAAGAAACTTTATTTTCACATAGCTGAAGTGTAAAACATAGGTGACCATTTTTAATAAGCATAAATCTTTTAGCCACACAATGTCTACAAGAATTATGACTTTAAAATTTTTGTATTTCAAAGATATCTGAACTGAAATAAATCAGTTTCTTTTAAAAAAAAAAAAAATGTAGCTGGGTGTGGTGGCATGTGTCTTTAGTCCCAGCTGCTCGGCGGGGCTGGGGTAGGAGGATCACCTGAGCCTAGGAGGTCAAGGCTGAAATGAGCCATGATTGTGCCACTTCACCCCAGACTGGGTGACAGAGTGAGAGACCCTGTCTAAAAAAAAAAAAAAAAGTCCATATACAGGTTTTTGTCTGGATATATGTTTTCAACTCATTTGGGTACACACCAAGGAGCATAACTGCTGCATTATATGGCAATGGTATGTTTAGTTTTCTAAGAAATTGCCAGACTGTCTTCCAAAGTGGTTTTACCATTTTGCGTTACCACCAGCAACAAATGAGAGTTCCTGTAGTTCCACATCCTTGTCCGCATTTGGTGTTGTCAATGTTTTGGACTTTAGCCAGTCTAATAAGTGTGCAGTGGTATCTCATTATTGTTTTAATTTGCAGGGTTTTTTTTTTTTTCTTTTTGAGACAGAGTCTTGCTCTGTTGCAGTGGAATGATCTCGGCTCACTGCAACCTCCACCTCCCAGGTTCAAGTGATTCTTCTGCCTCAGCCTCCTGAGTAGCTGTGATCACAAGCACATACCACTATGCCTGGCTAATTTTTGTATCTTTAGTAGAGACAGGGTTTCGGCACGTTGGCCAGGCTGGTCTCAAACTCCTGACCTCAGGTGATCCACCCACCTCAGTCTCCCAAAGTGCTGGGATTACAGGCATGAGCAACTGTGCCCAGCCATGTTTTAATCTGCAATTTCTTAATGACACACAATGTTGAACATCTTTTCATATCTTTGTTTGCCATCAATGTATCTTCTTTGGTAAGGTGTCTGTTAAAGTATTTTGCCCATTTTGAAATCAGTTTTTCTTATTGTTGAGTTTTAAGAGTTTTTTGTATATCTTGGATAACAGTCCTTTATCAAATATATCTTTTGCAAAGTCTGTAATTTGTCTCCTTATTCTCTTGGTAAGGGTTATTTTAAACATTTATCGTTTTTCATTTATTTATTTTTCTTATCTCAGCATCTTCCCAATAAACATTTTTTTCATACAGTTGCCCTCATAGTGTACCTATTTTATATTCTGATTCTTCCAATTTAACACTATGCACATTTTAAAATGTCACTATTTAGTAGTATTAAAATAACTACAATTATAAATGACTACATTATATCCTATTGAATGCTCTCCAAACTGATGAATGAAATCCTTGCCAAAATCTAAGCTGGCTTTGTGGCAGAATTTAGCAAGCTGATCCTAAAATTCATATGGAAATTTAAGAGACCCAAAATAACCAAAACAATCTTAAGAAGAAAAAAGTGGTAGAACACACACTTTATAGTTTCAAAACTTACTACAAAGCTACACTAATCAAGACAATGTGGTAGTGTCAAATGGACAGACACACACAGATCATGGAATAGAACTGAAAGTCAAGAAATAAACTTACATTCAGCCGGGCATGGTGGATCACGCCTGTAATCCTAGCACTTTGGGAGGCCGAGGCCTGAGGTCAGGAGTTCTAGACCAGCCTGACCAACATGGAGAACCCCTTTTCTAAAAAACCAACCAACCAACCAACCAACCAACCAGCCAAATAAACTTACATTCATGGTCAACTGAGTTTTGAAAAGGGTACCAGGACACTTCTGGGATAAAGAACAGTCTTTTCAACAAATTGTGCTGGGACAACTATCTCTTCACATGCAAACGATTACAACGTTGGACAAACCTTAAACCATTTACAAAAAGTAACTCAAAATGAATCAAAGACATAAATGTAAAATATAAAACTATAGAACTCTTATTAGAAACCATAGGGGTAAATCTTCACTGACCTTGGATTTGGCAAAGGTTTCTTATGTAAAACTGAAGGCCAAAGCAACAAAAAAATAGAAAAACTGAACTTCATCAAAATTTAAAACTTTTGTGTCAAAGGACATCATAAAGGAAATGAAAAGGTAATGCACGGAATGGGAGAAAAATTTTGCAAGTCATACATATAATGAGATCTGTAGCCAGAATATAGTAAGAGGCCAGGTGCAGAGGCTCACATCTGTAATCCCATGTAATTATAAGCAATTAACATAATTAAAAGTATGGGTTCTCTTTATTACATATGTAATCCCAGCACTTTGGGAGGCCAAGGTGGGAGGATCACTTGAGCTCAAGAGTTGGAGATCAGGCTGAGCAACATGGCAAAACCCCATCTCTAAAATAAATAAACATATATATGTACACACACATGTATGTATATATAAAGAAATCCTCCAAATCAATAAAAAGACAAAGCGAATTCAAAATGAGCAAAAAATATGAACAAATCTTCTCCAGAGAAGATGTAACAAATGGCCACATGAAAAGACGCTTGGCCAGGCACTGTGGCTCACACCTGTAATCCCAGCACTTCGTAAGGCCAACGTGGGCAGATCACCTGAGGTCAGGAGTTCAAGACCAGCCTGGCCAACAAGGTGAAACCCTGTCTCTACTAAAAATACAAACCTTAGCCAGGCATGGTGGCATGCGCCTATAGCCCTGCTACTCAGAAAGCTGAGGCAGAAAAATTGCTTGAACCAAGATCATGCCCACTGCATTCCAGCCTGGGTGACAGAGCAAGACTCCATCTCAAAAAAAAAAAAAAAAAAAAGAAGATGCTCGGCCAGGCGTGGTGGCTCAAGCCTGTAATCCCAGCACTTTGGGAGGCCGAGGCGGGTGGATCACGAGGTCAAGAGATCGAGACCATCCTGGTCAACATGGTGAAACCCCGTCTCTACTAAAAATACAAAAAAATCAGCTGGGCATGGTGGTGCGTGCCTGTAATCCCAGCTACTCAGGAGGCTGAGGCAGGAGAATTGCCTGAACCCAGGAGGCGGAGGTTGCTTTGAGCCGAGATCGTGCCATTGCACTCCAGCCTGGGTAACAAGAGCAAAACTCCGTCTCAAAAAAAAAAAAGATGCTCAACATCATTAATCATTAAAGAGATACAAATCAAAACTACAATAAAATACCAAACATACCCACTAAGATGACTACTATAAAAAAGGTAACAAGCTGTATACAGTGGCTCACACCTGTAATCCCAGCACTTTCGGAGGCAGAGGCAGGCAGATCACTTGAGGTTAGAAGTTTGAAACCAGCCTGCCTGACATGGTGAAACCCGTCTCTACCAAAAAATACAAAAATTAGCTGGGCATGGTGGCACATGCCTATAGTCCCAGCTACTCAGGAAGTTGAGGCACAAGAATCACTTGAACCCGGGAAATGGAAGTTGCAGTGAGCTGAGATCACACCACTGCACACCAGCCTGGGTGACAGAGTGAGAGCCTATCCAAAAGAAAAAAAAAAAGAGAGAGAGAGAATAACAAATATTGAAAAAGATGTGGAGAAAGTGAGACTCTTACTCACTGCCTTGGAGAATATAAAATGGTGTGGCTGCTTTGGAAAATAGCCTGGAACTTCTCTAAAAAGTTAAATAGTTAAGCCATTTGCCCTAATAATTCCATTCCTAGGTGTATCCCTAAGGAAAATGAAAACATATGTCCACACAGAAACTTATAGACAAATATTCATGACAGCACTGTTTATATACATGTATATAATAATTATTATATATAATAATAATAGCCAAAGAATGAAAATAATCCAAGTGTCCATTAACTGAATAATGAAGAAACAAAACATGGTATATCCACATAATGGAATATTAACCAGCAATGCTGTACTGATAACATACTACAACATGGATGAACCTTGAAAACACTAATGTTAAATGAAAGCAGCCAGTCATGAAAGGCCATGCATTATATGATCCCATTTATATGGAAGGTTCAGAATAGGCAAATTCATACAGACATAAAGTAGACTGGTGGTTGCTTAGGGTTAGGGGAAACAGGAGGAAATGGGGAGTGGGAAATTTCTTTTTAGGGTTATAAATGTTCCAGAGTGGGACAGCAGTAATAGTTGCACAAATCTGTACAATATGCTGAAAACACTGAATTATACACTTTATTTTATTTACCTTATTTTATTTTATGTATGTATTTTATAGAGATGAGGTCTCGCTATGTTGACCAGGCTCATCTTGAACTCCTGGCCTCAAGTGAACCTCCCATCTCAGCCTCCCAAAGTGCTGGGATTACAGGCATAAGCCACCACACCCAGCCTGAACTGTACACTTTAAAGGGGAGAATATTATAGTATGTGAATTTTATCTCAATTAAGCTGCTATTATTCTACTGAATGGATGACCATAATTCATGAATGATATACATTGCTTCCAACTTACTGATACTCTGTAATACTGCTATGAACATTTTTGTGCCTGAGCTTTTATCATAGGTAATTCAAAGTATGGCTTTTTGGTGGGCAAAGCGGCTCATGCCTATAATCCCAGGCACTTTGGGAGGCTGAGGTGGGCGGATCACCTGATGTCAGGAGTTTGAGATGAGCCTGGACAACATGGTGAAACCCCATCTCTACTAAAAATACAAATATTAGCTGGGCGTGGTGGCAGGCACCTGTAATCCCAGCTACTCAAGAGGCTGAGGCAGGAGAATCGCTTGAACCCAGGAGGTGGAGGCTGCAGTGAACAGAGATCATGCCATTGCACTCTAGCCTGGGCAACAAGAGTGAAACTCTGTCCCCACTGCCAAAAAAAAAAATGTATGGCTTCTTGAACACAGTCAACACAGTCTGCTTGAATGAGAATCTTACCTTGACAATATAGCAGCTGTATGATCGTGTGCAAGTCACTTACCTTCTTTGTGCCTCGGTTTCCCTAACTAAAACACAAGTTATCAGTATCAACATCTCTTGGGATTGTGAGGACTAAAGTAATGCACATAAAGGGCTTTGTACATTGCCTGTTACATGGTAAACTTTCAACACAGTAGTAGTAGTAGATACTGTAACTGTCATTTAGTTTGTATTACCTTCTCTTTTCAAATTTTTTATTTTTATTTTTTTTAAGAGACAAAGTCTTCCTATGTCGCCCAAGATGATCTGAAATTCTTGGGCTCAAGTGATCTTCCTGCCTCAGTCTCCCAAGTTGCTAAGATTTACATGCAAAAGCCACTGGGGCTGGCTAGTTTGTATTATTTTCTTAAGATTTCCAGAGTGGTATCACCTCATCAAAAACAGTGAGAATTTACGTGTCTGATTTTTTTTTTTCTTTGAGACAGGGTTTCGCTCTGTTGCCCAGGCTGGAGTACTGTGGCACAGTCACGGCTCACTACAGCCTCAATCTTCCAGGTTCAAATGATCCTCCCACCTCAGCTTTCCAAGTAGCTGGGATTAGAGACATGCACAACCACACCCAGCTAATTTTTTTATTTTTATTTTTGTAGAGACGAGGTCACACTATGTTGCCCAGGCTGTTCCTGAACTCCTGGGCTCAAGCGATCCTCCCACCTCGGCCTCCCAAAGTGCTGGGATTACAAGTGTGAGCCACCATGGCTGGTTGTGTCCGAATATATTTCAACAAAATACATCTCAAACTGGGTATACTAATATTTGGCCCCAGTAGTAAGTATATGTAAATATATAAGAGAACAAGGATTAACTAGCTATCATAATTACAGTAAATTTGTTTTGTAAGTAGGAATCTCATTTTAAATGTGCATTCATTTTTGCTGCTTTTGGCCCTTAGTTGTTTGAAAGCCAATAGTTTTTTAAACTATCCTATGAATCCTACACACTATGAATACCTACTGAATAGGAAATGTCTGTAAGACCCTGTTCTCGGGGATACAGAGGAAACTGAATTAAGTTAACCCAAGGATTTTTTGTGAAGGCAAAGAAACATTTTAATTCCAAATAATTATGATTACACAGAAGAGAGCTACAAAGTGTTTCTGAGTCCAAAGCGGGGAGAAGGTGGCAGTGTCTGAACTAGTTCTTGAAGGATGGGCATACTTTCAACTGGCAATGGTGAGGCAAGAGTAAAATCAAGGCTGGTAAAAGAACACAGCATGTTTCAAGCCTAAGCAGCTTAAGTACAAAGTGGCTTGGGGCAGGAATGATGAGAGACCAAGAGTACAAAAAGGACCCTCTAAAACAGAGCCAGTGATCACGTGAACTGAGGGGGCAGGCTTCTCACAAGGCAAACTGTGCAAAAAGACACGAAGACACAAAAGCATCATGACCCATCCAGGGAGCTGCATGTGATTCCATTTGGTTAAAGCGACAGGAACGTGTGGGAAAGACGCAGATGATGCTAAATAAACAGGCAGAGGCCTGACTGTGAAGGACCTTGTGTGCCAGAATAAAGTACATGAACTTTATTCCAAAGGCAAGAGGAACTGAAGCATTTTTAAGAAAAGAAGTGACAAGCAGACTAGCTTTAAGAAAAAATTACTCTGACACTCCAGTGGCTTCCCATCTCACATAGAATAAAACCCAACATGCTTAATACCCTACATATACTGATCACTGGCTATCTCTGAAATTATTTCTCCTTCTGCCCTCAGTCACTGCTCTGGCTACAGTGGCCTTTTGCTGCCCCCTCCCATGTCCCCTTTCCTCAGCGCCTTTGCACTTGCTGTCCCCTCTACCTGGAACTCTTACCTGGATAGCTACATAGCTCGCTCCCTCACTCCTTTCAGGTCTGCCTTGATGTTCAAACACTTTCTTATCAGAGTTGCTTTTACTGTTACTGGAAATAAAAGAGCAAAAATCGACTATAATCAGCCCCTGCTATGTTTTCCTCCAGTGTATTTACAGCATCTGTATACCGCTGTCTCTCCTTACTAGAATGTAAGCTCTTTGATGAATCCCTTCAATAACCGTGTGACATTGGGATTGTTATTACTGCCATGTCCAGACAGCAAAACTAAGGGAAGAACTAAGTAATCTATCCATGGATATACACTGCTAGTGAACAGTGGAACCAAGGAGAATGACTCCAAAGCCTACACTCTAACTGTTTTACATACTGACTCCCCAGTAGTGTCCCAGGTCCCTGACTCTGATTCTAAAGCATTTCCTGTGAACAGGCTCCATGCTGACAAGCACTAAGCCAGCAAAAACTCTGAATTCACAGTATGTCCTCCTGAAAAGACATCGATTCTTATCATTTGTATTAGCCAAGTTTTAAAAGCTAGGAAATATTTTTTAAATAATTAATCAAAATGTACAAGATATCTGTACTTTTATCTATCCAAAAATTAGGTGTTTTTTTTTTTTAGCCCCACAGATATTCAAACAAGATGAAAAGATTTTATCAACTAAAAGGAACACAGCCTATGATACCAAAACTGCTTTCCCAAGATCCTTTTACAGGTATCACATTCAATTTCAGAAATAAAACTCAACAACATCTTTAAAATCATCATCACAATTTTCTGACACACCACTCCCAGAGGAAGAGCAATGTGGTATCTACAGGAAAACATCCAGCAAATACAATTATCATATGCACAGTAAAAGAATGAAAGGTAGGCTCGGTAACATTTCTCTCGATTCTTTTCCCATGCCTGAAATTATTAAATTTCCTCTCTGCCTGGGCGTTCTTTCATCCCATCTCCTGTTACCATCAGTATCCTCTCTTTAAAATGTAGTTTTCAATCAACAGTTGCTCCCATCAACCACTTCATACCAGAACTCATCCACTTTACTTCCTTACTTTTTTTTTTTTTTTTTTTGAGACGGAGTTTCGCTCTTGTTACCCAGGCTGGAGTGCAATGGCACGATCTCGGCTCAAAGCAACCTCCGCCTCCTGGGTTCAGGCAATTCTCCTGCCTGAGCCTCCTGAGTAGCTGGGATTATAGGCACACGCCACCGTGCCCAACTAATTTTTTGTATTTTTAGTAGAGACAGGGTTTCACCATGTTGACCAGGATGGTCTCCATCTCTTGACCTCGTGATCCACCCGCCTCGGCCTCCCAAAGTGCTGGGATTACAGGTTTGAGCCACCGCGCCCAGCACTTCCTTACATTTTTAAGGAAAATTAACTGTTTCAAAATTGGTGCCTTCTCCATTTACTTCATAATCTGTATTATCTGGGCATTCTCCTAGGTTTGCAACTTCAACATAATTTTTCTCCACTTAGTCAACAGGATCTGCCAACTATTCATTGTGTTTCCTTACCTTAATTTTGACTCCATAGCTATCACCACATTCTGAGTTTTCTTCCTCTCTCTTGTCAATTACTACGGTTCTCCAGAGGACCCGCCTATCTCCAGGCGGCTCACTCACTTTCACTCATTCTGTATACACTGCTAGTGAAGGCTTTCTTACTCAGCACACCTACTACATTATTCCCTAATTCAAGGACCTTAAATAGTGCCCCAGCATAACAAATCTAAACTTCCCAAGACAGCACTTGGTCTTCTGCTCCTTTAGAACATCACTAGCAAATGTTTATCCTAACCATTCTAAAAAGATAAAAATCTAGAAACCCAACATTGTGATCTTCCATGTCTGAATCTGTACAATGCATACTATGGGTCTGCAGAGGTCACGGTACACCATCTTCCACCTAACTTCAACTGATCATATCAGCCAATGGAACTATAGACAGTCGCCGACTTATGGTTTGGGTTACGAGTTTCAACTTTTTTTTTTTTTTTTTTTGAGATTGAGTCTCACTTTGTCACTCAGGCTGGAGTACAGTGGCACGATCTCGGCTCACTGCAACTTCTGCCTCCTGGGCTTAAGCAATTCTCCTGCCTCAGCCTCCCAAGTATGGATTACAGGTACCCACCACCACACCTGGCTAATTTTTGTATTTTTAGTAGAGACGGGGTTTTACCATGATGGTCAAGTTGGTCTTGAATTCCTGACCTCAAGTGATCTGCCTGCCTCAGCCTCCCAAAGTGCTGGGATTACAGGCACGAGTTTCAACTTTATGATGGTGAGAAGGCCATACACTTTTAGTAGAAACAGTTCTCCAAGCACCCATACAACTATTCTGCTTTTCACTTTCAGTTTTCAATAAATTATGTGAGATATTCAACACATTATAAAATAGGCATTCTATTAGATGCTTTTGCCCAACTGTAGGCTAATTTAAGTGTTCCGAGCACATGTAAGGTAGGCTATGATGTTCAGGTTAGGTATATTAAAAGCATTTTCTTTTTTTTTTTTTTTTTTTTTTTTTTTGAGACGGGGTTTCGCTCTTGTTACCCAGGCTGGAGTGCAATGGCGCGATCTTGGCTCACCGCAACCTCCGCCTCCTGGGTTCAAGCAATTCTCCTGCCTCAGCCTCCCTAGTAGCTGGGACTACAGGCGTGCGCCACCATGCCCAGCTAATTTTTGTATTTTTAGTAGAGACGGGGTTTCACCATGTTGACCAGGATGGACTCGATCTCTTGACCTCATGATCCACCCGCCTCGGCCTCCCAAAGTGCTGGGATTACAGGCTTGAGCCACCGCGCCCGGCCTAAAAGCATTTTCAACTTACGATATTTTCTATTTACAATGAGTTTATCAGGATGTAAAACCATTATAACCCAAGGAACATGCATATTACCTAATCTATCATCTTCTGAACATCTCGAATCACCACAACAAGGATTCATTTTCAGAAGTTTAATCCTCTAATTCACAAAATGAAAGTGCGTACAGTTATCAGAAAAATAACACTTCATATCTTTAGTAAGAGTACAAATTGGTAGAATATTTTTAAGGGCAAATTTCACAATATTTACTGAAAATTTATGAGCAAATATCCCTTAGCCCAGCAACGCCACTTCCAGGAAATAACCTGTAGATATTCTCACAGAAGCAAGCAAAAATACATGCAGAAACACTACTATTACAGCTAAAAAAAAAAAAAAAAAAGGTGGGGGGGTGAGGAGGGGTGGGTTTCCTTAATAGACCTATTATATACCCCTACAATGGAATATTTATAAAATTAAAAATAAAGACACAGTTACAAATGAACTGATATAGAAAGTTTAAGAATGGCATGAAGAAAAGAAAGCTATTTACAGAACAGAATGTAATTGTTCTATTTGTGTAAAGAAAATGTGTATGAAGAGAAAATATCTAGAAAAAAAATACAGTAAGCCATGAATAGTAGCTAATTCTGGAGAATGGGGCTCAGGAGAAGAAACAATAAATTTTCACTTTTTGTTTTATATATATGTGTGTGGGCATACATACATACATACATGCCTTCTAAAAACATAGCCAGTTTATTAAATTTACGTTAATAAAGAAAACAGTATAGCAAAGGCTTTTAACCTTAGATGAATATAATTGATCTTGATTATCCACAGCACAAGAAATATGAGCTATTAAAAGTGCATAATGAGAAATTTATCCATTCAACTATTTATGGAACATTTACTACCTGTCATGCATTATGCCTGATACTGACATAATGGCGAACCAGAAAGACCTAGTCCCTGCTCCCAAGGAACTTACAGAAAGGCCTGTTGGACTCCAGTGTTTCTGTCTTCTCTGTAAGAACCACTCTGACTTACAAGTGTGTGCTCTCACTTTGCCTATTACGTTTATGGCTCCCATAAGACAGATATTAATTAATAGAATCACTATATCAAACAAAAAGAAACCTTAAAATGAGTAACCCCTGTTTCCTCTGTAATAATAAAAATTATTATTACTATTTTGAGACGGAGTCTCGCTCTGTCTCCCAGGCTGGAGTGCAGTGGCACAATCTCGGCTCACTGCAACCTTCACCTCCGGGGTTCAAACAATTCTCCTGCCTCCGCCTCCCAAGCAGCTGGGATTACAGGCGCCTGCCACCATGCCTGGCTAATTGTTGTATTTTTAGTAGAGACGGGGTTTCACCATGCTGGCCAGGCTGGTCTCGAACTCCTGACCTCAGGCAATCTGCCTGCCTCAGCCTCCCAAAGTGCTAGGATTACAGGTGTGAGCCACAACATTCAATGGCCCATAGTTACTTTTTAAAGTTATTAGAAGCACAATCTGTGGAAAGAACAATTCAACAAGCACTCTTTTAAATAAGTAAGTAGTAACCTAGTTAGCTAGGCACAGTGGCTCATGCCTGTAATTCCAACACTTTGGGAGGCCGGGGCAGGTAGATCACCTGAGGTCAGGAGTTTGAGACCAGCCTGACCAACATGGTGAAACCCCATCTCTACTAAAAATACAAAAATCAGCCAGATGTGGTGGCAGGTACCTGTTAATCCCAGCTACTCAGGAGGCTGAGGCAGGAGAATCACTGGAACTCAGGAGGCGGAGGTTGCAGTGAGCTGAGACCCCGCCACTACACTCCAACCTGGGTGACAGAGTGAGACTCTCTCTCTCTCTCAAAAAAAAAAATAGTAACGTAAATGTTAAATGAAGTTTAAGGGAAATTAGCTAACAACATTGAAAAAGGAAAAAAAATTATAGGAAATTTTTATTTTATTTTCCTCACTAATTTACTTAATTTTTCTACAATGAATATGTAATATAAGAAGGTAAAAGTTATTATTCAAAAGAATCCTCTAATGGCAACAACAGATCAGCTACTGTATAAAATCCAACTCCTTTTCCCACACTATACCCGGCTCTTATGTTCTGGCCTTGCTGAGACTCCTTGTGTTAGCTCAGAGCCCACTCCTCTTTATGCTGGAAACAGCATCCCAGGACTTTCCTCTGGGAAGTCCTGCTCCTTACCACTTAGGCTAGGCCTAGTGTCCAGTTTTTGCCAGTCATTGCTTTCTATCCCCTTGACTACCACAACAGTTCAGGGGTAAATACTCGACCCTAACAGACCAAAACCAAAATCAATCCTGAAAAAAGACTAATTTTAATGAAACTCTTAAATTGATTATAATTAAGTGACAGGTAATACAGCTAAAAATCCTTTTAAAAACTTTGTAATAAACGTAATTTTCACTTAATGTGGTCCCTAAATGTTTTGTGTGGCTATTAATTTCAAATCATAAAACTGGAGTGGAATAGTCATGTCACCTGTTTTGTTAAAATGCACAATAAAACAACAACAAAATATAATGGCACAATTTCCATTTCTAGGAAGCTATTAGAACTTCATGATTGTCTCAAAGAATTAGAATGTTAAATTCCTATCAATCACATCCGTTAAAATACTAAGTATAGAAACAGTAAGAAAATACAGCTCAACCAGGCATATACATTAGTCACATTTCCTCTGACAAATTTTTTTATAACTTCAAAAATAAAGACTCCTGCAGGAAGTATTTTATATGGAACTTAAAATGCCACAATACATAAGAAAACACTTAAGATGCATTTAACTTTCAAAAAAAGTTTGATCAATTAATTATTTTCTTCTCAACTTTAAGAAAGTATAGAATATATTTATATATCACAGGAAAATAAAGTTAAATTCAGTGTAAGAAAACAGAAGTTAACCATCAGAATTCCCTAAGACTGAAATAGGCTATTTTGTAAAACAGGGACCTCCTCTTCCTTGGAACTAAGCTAAAACTAAAACTCTGGAATTCTCTGGAAATAAGACATCCTTGAGGAATTCAATTGATGTGCCAGCTGTTTTATTTCTTGAAAGAATATAGCTGAACACATATAATAATCTGTTGCTTTTTTTTTCTAGTATTGCACAATGTTCCTGGCCTACAATGCACATACTGTATCTATTATCATATTTAAACATCTGACAGCATTGTTGTAAGAATCCTTAATATTTGTCTCTAATTAAATACATAAATAAAATTTTCAGTCTTCAAAAGAGCATGGTTTTCAGTAAAGTATCATATATATTTTTTCCACATAGTCTAAATACAATACATTTCCTGACCTTTTAGCTTTCAGTTTCCTGTTCGTCAGTGGCTACAGCTCTAGAGGCAATACATAAACACATCCCAGCCATGGTATTTCCACTTTTGACAACAGTGGACATGAACTTAATATGACCAATATAATTACAGTGCATATAATAGTATCTGATGGCTAAGACAGAAACAGCAGAAATTCAATTATTTTCAAAATTAGAAATATAAATTATGTTCCATATACAAGAATTCACATAACAAACCTTTTAAAACTTATGAGTCAGAAAAAGTGCCTCTCTTGTGAAGAAAACCGAAAAGGTTTTCTTTATTAGACAATAATTATAAAACCTATCCTGTTTCCTTTTTTCTCTTGCTTGCCAGGAAGCTCAGAGCTAAATTTAATGTTCAAACGCAGAAACGATCTGGCCTCAGATTGCTAATGTAAAGATTTCTTCCCATTCCCTCATTCTGCTCATTATTTCTCAAGTGATTTATGCTCATTTTCTATTTTTGTTTTTAATGGTCTTTGCCTATTTTGTTTTAATCACAAACTATCAAATCCTTTTCAATAAATAAGTTCATATAAATTATAAATTAAAGAAAACCTAATGACCTTAGTTTGTATCTTCACACCACTGCATAACCAGCTAATGCAATTTATAGAAAATGGAGATCCTAAAAGGTATCTTTGCTGTTTTAAAGTTAATTATTTTACATGATTCACTTTTAGAAAAGCCAATGACAATTTTTTTTTAAATAAAAGAATAACAGAATGAAGCAAGGATCGAAACTTAAATTACTAAATTAGAGACACTGAATTAGGAGGATTCAAAATTTTTTTATGTTTTAAATTTGCTGACAAAATTGGTCTGGCAAAGCTAGGTAACTATCATTGAAAAAAATAAACTTACATAAAGGGTATTAAATTCTGAGTAGGTGAGATGGCTCACATCTGTAATCCTAACACTTTGAGAGGCCGAGGCGGGTGGATCACTTGAGGTCAGGAGTTCAAAACTAGCCCGGCCAACATGGTGAAACTGTCTCTACTAAAAATACAAAAAAAATTAGCTGGGTGTGGTGGTGGGCATCTGTAATTCCAGCCACTCGAGAGGCTGAGGCACAAGAATCACTTGAACCTGGGAGGCAGAGGTTGCTGTGAGCCAAGATTGTGCCACTGCACTCCAGCCTGGGCAACAGAGCAAGACTTCATCTCAAAAAACAAAACAAAAAACCTTCATATACTGCTATCCGTGTCATTAGCTGCAGAGTGGACATCAGGTATAAAAATATTGAAATAGTCTAGGAATCTAAGAAAAAGGGGGAAAACTCAGTCACATGTTTAAAAATTATAAATGTACACATACACATGAAAATGTCTGTATATGGTAATACCAAAATTTGTTAAACAGAGATCAAAAGGGAGGTATTAATTAAATTAATAAGCCAGGTACAGTGACTCTTGCCTGTAATCCCAGCACTGTCCAAGGCCAAAGTGAGACGATCCCTTGAGCCCAAGAGTTTGTGACCAGCCTGGACAAAATGGTAAAACCCTGTCTCCACAAAAAATGCAAAACTTAGTTGGGCATGGTGATGCACACCTGTAGTCCCAGCTACTTGGGAGGCTGGGGCAGAACGATTGCTTGAGCCTGGGAGGCAGAGGCTGCAGTGAGCTAAGATCACACCATTACACTCCAGCCTGGGTAACAGTGTGCAACCCTGTCTCAAAAAAATAAATAAACAAAAACAATAAAAGGAAAAGAAACTACAATCCAAACTGACACATGCAGCCAAAATCTTAAAAAATATATCATGAATTTAAAAAAATCTAAACAAGTCATATTAAAAATGGAAAAGAGGCCGGGCACGGTGGCTCAAGCCTGTAATCCCAGCACTTTGGGAGGCCGAGGCGGGTGGATCATGAGGTCAAGAGATTGATACCATCCTGGTCAACATGGTGAAACCCCGTCTCTACTAAAAATACAAAAAATTAGCTGGGCGTGGTGGTGCGTGCCTGTAATCCCAGCTACTCAGGAGGCTGAGGCAGGAGAATTGGCTGAACCCAGGAGGCAGAGGTTGCGGTGAGCCGAGATCGTGCCATTGCACTCCAGCCCGGGTAACAAGAGTGACACTCCATCTCAAAAAAAAAAAAAAAAATGGAAAAGGGAAATGAATGCATTTTACAACAAAAAAGACAGCCTAGAAAGTGCCTAACATTATATGAAAGCTTCCCACTTTTAGAAGACACAAATAAAATGATAATAAATGGAAGGAACAAGACAGCCAAATAGTATCTATAAAATGAAAGTGAAAAAGTCAATTATCCCTTTCTATCTCAAGATATCAGAATTGCAGGGTTTTCTGCACAAATGGTGGAGCCATACCAGAATAAAACAAAACCAGAATTACAGGGTTAATAGAAGTTAAATTACAAAAAAATTCATATTCTAAGACTGAAATTAACAGCAAAATTTATTACTATGTAAATTTAAAAAGCTAGCAACTACCCACAAATATAGCTTAACAAATTGTTTTTAAGCAGCAATAACATAATTCAACATAAGAAAACATTTAAAAAATAGAAACAGAAGTTTCAACACATTATATGAAGGGACTAACAGAAACCTACACACACAAACCCAGCCCTCTAAAGAACCCCAAAATCTACTTTTGAGGCATTTATCTTCTCTCTTAGTAGCAATAATTAGAAGATAAAATGTGTTGTGTCTTTTTTCTTCACCATCTCCAGTAACGGCTATAAGCAAGATAAAATTTGTTATAAAGGGTAATCATCCAAATACAAAACAAGTCACAGATCAGAAAAGGGAGTAAAAAAAATCCCTTTTTACCTTCAGAAAAATGAAGACAAGAAAAAGAAACCAAACCATGAGAAATACAAATAAATAATATGATACAAGGTATTGAGGACATGGAAAAAAAATTATATAGACATTTGTGAATTATATGATTCAAGTTCACAGTGTTTAATATAGAAAAATGAATATTTCAGTAAAAAATCAATCTAGTCCAGCAGCTTGCCATTTTTTTTTTTTTTAAAGAAGTAATGTGGCAGACTGCAGAGGTCTAGAACATCTGTATAAAACCCAGGCCACTTTTTACTTCTTTAATCATGGGAAAGAATATAGAACATGCAGTTTACCATTTGCAAAATGATTTATTGATTATGCTTATAGAGACTAAAAAGTATTTGCACATTACGCCAATTTTCAAAATGCAGAGAGGGCAAACGTATTTAAACATAGGTTTTGAAGGAAGAAAAGGAAGTGATGTGATACTGAACTGGTGCTTGGGAACTAACATTATACATGAGAAAAAACTACCAGCCCTGTAAAAGGGAAGAGAATATTTACTGAGCAACTGGTATGGCCAGACACAAAGCTTAGATACCTTACATCACATTACATCTAGGTAGAAAAACAACGTAGAAGAAAATGCTTGAATACATAACACACCATTGTTTTGTGGGTGGCATACATTAAAATCTAAGAGAGTGGCTCCTGCCTATAATCCCAGCACTTTGGGAGGCCAGGGCAGGCAGATCACTTGAGGCCAGGAGTTCGAGACCAGCCTGGGCACCAACACAGTGAGACCCCATCTCTACAGAAAATTTAAAAATTAGCCAGGTACGGTGGTGTGCGCCTTTAGTCCCAACTACTTGGGAGGCTGAGGTGGAAAGATTGAGCCTGAGCCTGAAAAGGAGCTGTGATTGTGCCACTGCACTCCAATCTGGGCAACAGAGAGAGACCCTGTCTCCAAAAAAAAAAGAAGAAGAAACAAACAAAAAGTCCACTCTTTTGAGAATATTATTTATGTTTATAATACTATTATAATTTACAACTCTAAAAATGAAAGCAAAAAACCCTCTCCTCAAAGCAGATTTTGGAGTGTTGGTTTTAAGTGTTACTTTAATAGTGATGCTCATCTGAGAAATAAAATCACGGGCTTATTAATAAGGTTGAATTATCACATAGTTCCTGTAAGTAAAATTATTTTTTGTCTTGGTGCTTAACAGTAATAACACAAAACTGACTTATTATACTACTAAAATTCCCACCCAGATGGCTGAGAATCACACTGAGATGATAGTAAAAAACAGCCTTCACCCATTCAAAAGTGGGCAAAGGATATGAACAGACACTTTTCAAAAGAAAACATTTATAAGGCCAACAAACATATGAAAAAATGCTCATCATCACTGGTCATTAGAGAAATGCAAATCGAAACCACACTGAGATACCATCTCACGCCAGTTAGAACGGCAATCACTAAAAAATCTGGAGACAACAGATGCTGGAGAGGATGTGGAGAAACAGGGACACTTTACACTGTTGGTGGGAGTGTAAATTAGTTCAACCATTGTGGAAGATAGTGTGGTGATTCCCCAAGGACCTAGAAATAGAAATTCCATTTGACCCAGCAACCCATTACTGGGTATATATCCAAAGGATTATAAATTGTTCTATTATAAAGACACATGCACATTTATGTTCATTACAGCACTGTTTACAACAGCAAAGACCTGGAACCAATCCAAATGCCCATCGATAACAGACTGGACAAGGAAAATGTGGCACATATACACCATGGACTACTATACAGCCATAAAAACTATGAGTTTGTGTCCTTTGTAGGGACATGGATGAATCTGGAAACCACCATTCTCAGCAAACTGACACAAGAACAGAAAATCAAACACGACATGTTCTCACTCATAGGCAGGTGTTGAACAATGAGAACACATGGAAACAGGAAGGGGAGCATCACACACTGGGGTCTGTTGGTGGGGGGGAATAGGGGAGGGACAGCAGGGGGTAGGGAGGTTGGGGAGGGATAACATGGGGAGAAATGCCAGATATAGATGACGGGGGGATGGAGGCAGCAAACCACCTTGCCATGTAGGTATCTATGCAATAATCCTGCATGTTCTGCACATGTACCCCAGAACCTAAAGTGCAATTATATACATATATATATATGACAAAAATAAAACAAAACAAAACAAAACAAAAACAGCTTTTATTTAGTTGCAAAAGGGGCAGCCCTGCTCATTCATTAGCTGTGGATCTTCAGCATATGCCTCTACTTCCTCTGCACCTCAATTTCCTCATCTGTAAAACAAGATGGCTGGACTAGAAGATGGTTCCCTTCCTTCTTCCCTTTCTCCCTCTTTCTGGTCCTTTCCACTTTATGGCTTGGTGATTTAGGATCTAGACTGGGGTTTTGAGGACAGAGAAGAAACACTAGCAGAAACCCACTATACTTTGTAGAAAAGGAGTAAGGATTATGTAAACAACTAGAATATGGAGAAAAAGAGAAAGCCAAACACATTTACAAAAATAAATGGACAAATCGGCCAGGCGCGGTGGCTCAAGCTTGTAATCCCAGCACTTTGGGAGGCCAAGGCAGGTGGATCACGAGGTCGAGAGCTCGAGACCATCCTGGTCAACATGGTGAAACCCCGTCTCTACTAAAAATACAAAAAATTAGCTGGGCATGGTGGCGTGTGCCTGTAAACCCAGCTACTCAGGAGGCTGAGGCAGGAGAATTGCCTGAACCCAGGAGGCAGAGGTTGCGGTGAGCCGAGATCACGCCATTGCACTCCAGCCTGGGTAACAAGAGCGAAAACTCCATCTCAAAATAAATAAATAAACAAATAAATGGACAAATAAAGAGTCATAATGGCTGTTTAGAAGATTATGAGCTTTACTATCAAAATTAGCTTAAACAGAAGTTTCAGTTACTTTGAAATCAAGAAAGACGGGGAGAAATGCTGGAGATACAGATTTAGAAATGATGTGTAACACTTAAGACTCAACCCAAGAATCTTCCCAAGTTCCCTCAGTATATATGGAAGAGATGCCACACTCCTTGGCTTAATCATTCATGACTCTGCCCCAACAAATTCATCTACTATTCTCCAGCAGGCTATCCCTCTGGCCAATTTAGTTTCATCATTTCAAACAAACCTAGAGTATCTCCCTTCATTATTACTCCATGTTCTATCTGAAATGCATTCTCCCTTCTCTCAACTTATTAATAATATGTTATCATATTGTTAGAACAATGTTTGAGGAACCATTCTAAGTGTTTTACATATATTAATTCATTTAATTCTCTCAACAATCCTAGGAGAGAGGTCAAATCACTTGCTTAAGATGACACAGTAGCAGAACTGAGATTCAAACACAAGCAGTCTGGCTCCAAAGAGACTGTCAACTTGCTAATTAGTCCTTCAAAGCTCAGATCAAGTTTTGTCACCTTCCTTAAGTTCTCATTTGCTTAAGCAATTATTCCTGCCTCTTGAGCCCTTAAGTCAACCACTCATTTGCCACTTACCATTGGATCTAGGTTGTTATTCATCTTTTGTGCATATGTTCTATCTTTTCTGAGAGCAGGATCATGTCCTATTCATTTTTTTAACACTACTTAGAACCTAGCAGAACTTAATAAATATCTGGAACATAGCAGTACTTATTAATGAAACTACAATAGTATTTAATATTTACTGAAGACATACTAGATGCTGAGCTAAGCGCTTTACATGTATTGTCTCATTTAATCCTCACAAACTTGAGGTAAGTGCTCATTCTGTCCCTCTCCCATGTTATAGATGAGGAAACTGAGACTTACAGAAAATAAGCATCTTATCCCATATTACAAAGTGGCAGTGATAAGATTCACTGAAGTCTTACTTAAGAGTCTACGCCATACTCTTAATCCCCAGGCTACCACAAAACACCTCAAGGAAAGAAAGCATCAATCTTAACAACTCAATTTGCACTTAGCAGCAGCAATACTTCAGTATTACGGAACGGTGTGGATTCAGGATTAGAAGTTCAGCTGCTGCCTTCAAGAAACTCATAGTCCATTATGACTTCAGGATCAAACTTTTATCATTGCCAAGAGTGACTATCATCAAAACTTAGGATTTTAACTTATATTTTAGAGGCAAAATCAAAACAATCCTCGGAATTCTCTTCTACACCAATTTTTCTACCTTCAGGCTTGCCCATCTTCTCTCACCCTAGGACTCATCTCTCCAGTTCCTGTATAACAGAGTAGAAGAGCCCCATCAATCCAAACAACTATTGAGACATCTGAATTTAAATCAGTAATAGCTTCGACTCAAGGGTCTATCTGATAAATTCCACAATCATAATGAAATATGGGTAATGAAGGATAGCTGGAAAAAAGCAGCAGCAAGAAGAAGCAGAGAAAAGGGGATTTGAAGTCATACTGCAAAGCAAATAGAAAAGGAAAAGGCTAGAAAAGCAGGAAAGTGGATACAAATATTAACAGAAGGTGAAAGTAAGGGTCCAGAATAAATTCAGTGAAAAGATACAGATAAATCTAAATCCACTTTACAAATGCTGACTCCTTTAATTATTTCTTCTCCTAACCTCTAATGGAAACAGAAAAACATGTATGTGAAACAGCCCCTGAAAAATCATTAACTAGGAAGAGCATATAAATTAGGAGGTTTTCTTTTTTTTCCTGAGAAACCACTCATCTTAGAATTTCAGAACTGCAGAGGGACCTTAAGATATTACCCAAAATCCAACCCGCTCATTTTATACATAAAGGTTCAGAATGGCTAAGTAATTTTAACATACCCAAGATCATACAGCAACTTAGTGGCAACACTCATGAATCAAATTCCAGTGTCTATCCTACCATACCAGGCTTCCTGGGATAGTTTATTTTCCTTCTTTCCCCCCCTCCTCAATAATCATTAAATTAATTTCTGCATAAACATTTCCAAATCCCTATATTATCTGTAGTTCCATCAGAAGAAAATAATCAGATATTCTGAATTATCTAGGGTAATATATTATTTCATTCTCTTATCCCCAAAATCAGTAATTACTTAAACTAGGTCTTGGTTTGTACCAGGAGGAAATTTTAACATTTCCCAGAAGGGCAGAAATACGAAAAAAATCTCCATCAATGGACCAAAAGCAAGTCAAAACTACCACCCATCTGGAAAGGAATCACGCCCAAGACCCCTGAAAGCTAGACAAGTGCTAGTGGGAACAACAAAGGAGGTCAGTTATAATCTCATTTCTATTTTATATTCTCCCAGCTAAGCTCAACTCCTATCTTTCTGACAAACCAATTCCAGAAGCCTGCAAAGAGAAGGTAGAGTAATGAAACAGAGCGGCACGTCACTTTAAGCAAAGGTAGATTTTCAAAGGGTCAGGAAATATGAGACACAGGATAAGAAGAGAGTCTTTAAGTAAATCCAAAGACCTGTACTTTCTGCCATAAAAACACTAGAAAGTCTTAAAAATGTGTTATATATACTCAGTTCAACATTTCCCTTACTACAAAGCACTTGCCGATATTCTGGGCTTGGAGGAATTCATCCTGGGCCACAATCTGTGGTCTAAGAAAGTCTGCTGTTGAAACCCCTTGAAAAATCATGGGCACTGCCAGCCACCACTATTCCACCAGGTTATTTGAGCTGTGTGATTTGGCAATCTTCCATATCACCTTGGTTTAAATATAATTATTACCTAGGTCTTAAAAATGATGTGTCTGCCTAAAGGCTGATTGAAGCCGATCTCTCTCTCTCTCTTTTATTTTTGGTAATTTAATTTTTAATAACAGAGGTTCTATCATCCAGACTGGAGTGCAGTGGTGTGATCATGGCTCATTGCAGCCTCAACCTCCTGGGCTCAAATGACCCTCCCACCTCAGCCTCTCCAGTAGCTGGTACTACAGGCACATGCCACCACACCCGGCTATGACTGAGGCCTTCTCTGGAAGGGAAGAAAATGTCCTATTTTACATCAAGAGCATATCTTAATTTTGATATGTATGAAGTTCATTAAAGATTCAGGATAACATCCTGCTTTAACATGTTAACCAATCAGGACAAGTGTAGTGAAAATGAAAAGGACAAAAAGATACAGAGACATAAAGTTAGAAACAAAAGGATTTAGTGACTCACTGAGTTTAAGAAGAGTCAAAATGACCAGTAAGAATAATGGAGTCATTAACAGCTAAAGAGGAAAGTCACGAAGCGAAATGTTTGGCTGGAGGGAGTGGGGAGGGGTCATGTTGGCATACAACTGCTACAGAGATGGTATTTAAGTATATTTCACTTCAAGGGCCCGGCGTGGTGGCTCACGCCTGTAATCCCAGCACTTTGGGAGGCCGAGGCGGGTGGATCACGAGGTCAAGAGATCGAGACCATCCTGGTCAACATGGTGAAACCCCGTCTCTACTAAAAAAAAAAATTAGCTGGGCATGGTGGCACGTGCCTGTAATCCCAGCTACTCAGGAGGCTGAGGCAGGAGAATTGCCTGAACCCAGGAGGTGGAGGTTGCGGTAAGCCGAGATCGCGCCATTGCACTCCAGCCTGGGTAACAAGGGCGAAACTCCGTCTCAAAAAAAAAAAAAATTCATTTCAAGACATAAGTGACTATTTAGACCTCAAGTTTAGACAGTGATGTAGGTTTGGGGCCTAAAAAAGGGGTGGCAGTTAAAGCACTGCAATGATGTTTTTAGAGAAAGAAAAGGCAACAGAAAAACATTTAGACAACTGCATTCCTCAGATATTACACTAACCTAACTTTCCAGATGAAAAGTACCTTATTCTACACATATAGAGTATTTGAACTAATTTATTCTAATAAAAAGCATAAAAATTAATCTTTCTTTTTCTTTTCCAGGCTATGAATTGACAAAAAGAAGCTAAAGATAAAAACAGTTTCATAATTACCATTTGTCCAAAGTCAATCTCTGAGCTAAAACACAATGCTTTTTTATGCTTCCCTATTTATAACAAAACTTTGAGAAAAAACTAAGAAAGATTTGGTGCACCAATACTGCCACTGTTTTATGATCTCTGTGAGAACTTAACAGTTTAAAAAAGCACACTGCCTGGACATGGTGGCTCATGCCTATAATCCCAACACTCTGGGAGGCCAAGGCAAGCGGACAGCTTAAGCCCAGGATTTTATGACCAGCCTGGGCAACATAGTAAGACTCTGGCTCTACCAAAAAATTTGAAAATTAGCGAGTCAAGCCGGGCGCGGTGGCTCAAGCCTGTAATCCCAGCACTTTGGGAGGCCGAGGCGGGTGGATCACGAGGTCGAGAGATCGAGACCATCTTGGTCAACATGGTGAAACCCCGTCTCTACTAAAAATACAAAAAACTAGCTGGGCGTGGTGGCGCGTGCCTGTAATCCCAGCTACTCAGGAGGCTGAGGCAGGAGAATTGCCTGAACCCAGGAGGCGGAGGTTGCAGTGAGCCGAGATTGCGCCATTGCACTCCAGACTGGGTAACAAGAGCGAAACTCTGTCTTAAAAAAAAAAAAGAAGATTAGCGAGTCATGGTGATGCATGCCTGTAGTCCCAGCTAATGTGGAGGCTGAAGTGGGAGGACTGCTTGTGCTTGGGAGGTCAAGGCTGCAGTGAGCTATGATTTTACCATTACACTTCAACCTAGGCAACAAGCAGGACAAGGACCCTGTTTCAAAAAAATAAAAATAAAAATAACCAAAATGGCAGTAATCAATGAATCTGGGGAATGGGTACATGGAGGTTCATGAAAGAATCTGGAGAGTGGGTATATGCAGCTTCATTAGACTATTCTCTCCAGTTCTGTCTATGTGTACAACTTTCATAATAAAAAGTCTAAAAAGGTCTACTTACAGACATTTTTTAAGTCCTATCTTCAGTTAAGGCCAACCATTCAAAACAAAATTCTAGCAGATGCTTTTTGAATAATGTTTTCTTCCTTCTCAACAGATCAATTAAACACCATAGTGAAATGGACCATAAAAGGGGAAAAGGCCTCATCTGTCATTTCAGAGACACATGAACATGTTTATTACATGGAAAAAATCAAGTCTTTTTACCCATGTTGATTGATGAGAGACATGTTATTCTTCAAAGAATTATGCTTTTGTTGAAAAATATACAGGTTAAATGACTAGAGAAAATGTGGTATATATGCACAATGGAATACTACTCAGCCACAAAAAGGAATGAAATAATGTCTTTTACAACAACTTTGATACAGCTGGAGGCCATTACGCTAAGTGAACTAACTCAGGAACGGAAAACCAAACACTCCATGTTCTCGCTTGTAAGTGGGAGATAAACTAGAAGTATACAAAGGCATACAGAGTGATATAACAGACTCTGGAGACTCAGAAGAGGGCAGGGGAAAGGGACCAAAAAAACTACATATTGGGTACAATGTCTATTACTCAGGTAACGGATGCACTAAAATCTCAGAATTCACCACAATATAATTCATCCGTACAACAAAAAACTACTTGTACTCCAAAAGCTATTGAAATAAAAAAATATTACATTTTAAAACTAATAAAAATAGGTCATATAAATGTATTATTTTCATTAGCAAAGGCAAAACAAATGTTTATCTTGAACGTCAATGATTAATTTGTTGAAGCATCTGGTTAGCCCTACAGTTACTTCAAACATCTTCCACTCTGCTAAATAACCAAATAAACAACTTTCTAATGTAGATGGGAAAAAAAAAAAAGATATTTTTAAAAAATGAGCCAGGCCAGGTACAATGGCTCACACCTGCAGTCCTAACACTTTGGGAGGCCAAAGTGGGAGGATCACTTGAGGCCAGGAGTTCAAGACCAGCCTGAACAACATAGCAAGTCTCTGTCTCTATAATTTTTTTCCTTTAATTAGTCAGTCATGGTAGTGCAAGCCTGTAGTCCCAGTCACTAAGGAGGCTGAGGGGAGAGAATCATTTGGGCCCAGGAGTTCCAGGCTGCAGTGAACTATGATCACATTACAGCACTCCAGGCTGGACACCAGAATTAGACCCTGTTTCAAAAGAAAAAAGAAAAGAACCAATATCCATTAATTATGCCTAATACTAAATTGTAATGAACACATACCAGAAAGTATATAAAATAATAAGGAGAAGAGAAAAGTTGAATTTTTTTAGCCATTATTGTTTAAGCTATGATTTAAATTGATTGAATCTAAATCAGATCACAGTACTGAGGCTGTGGGAACATTAAAACTAGTAGACAGTGACAGATTCACCACTCAGGTTTACCACTTAACAACAATCAAGAATAGTTCAGTTTACAAACACCAATGTCTTTCCTGCCTATGAAAAATAGCACCACCCAAAACAAGCAGATTTGTATGCCTCCTCTTCTTTGTCTGGTAAGTTCTAGGACAGTAAAAACTGTTCATGTCTGTGTAACAGCTAGCACATTGTAGGTGTCCAACTCTTCTAACAGAAACAGTCACCACTTCCAATGCCCAGAAAGCTATTGCTAGGTTTCAGTCACATTCCCTAGGTGACATGTGTAGGATAACAAAATAAAGTGGTTTTCCTCACAGGCAGTTCTACCTTGAATCATTTTCAGGATCCTGTTTCCTGTAACAGAGACATGTTGTCATGAGTCTTAATTGAAAAGCAGTATAAATATATATACATGAAGACAAAAGACAATCAACGATTTTCTCATCATTATTAAACCACTGGTTAATTCCTAAGAGTTATTTCATGTTTTCTAGATAACAAGATCATCCTCATTTTCTTTTTTTTTTTTTTTTTGAGACGGAGTTTTGCTCTTGTTGCTCCCAGGCTAGAGTGCAATGGCAAGATCTTGGCTCACCGCAACCTCCTCCTCTCGGGTGCAAGCGATTCTCCTGCCTCAGCCTCCTGAGTAGCTAAGCTGGGATTAGAGGCATGGCTAATTTTGTATTTTAGTAGAGATGCGGCTTTTCCACATTGGTCAGCCTGGTCTTGCCCGGCTCATTTTGTATTTTAAAATGCCCGGCTAATTTTGTATTTTAGTAGAGATGGGACTTTTCCACACTGGTCAGCCTGGTCTTGAACTCCCGACCTCAGGTGATCCACCCACTTCAGCCTCCCAAAATGCTGGGATTACAGGCATGAGCCACCACGCCCGTTGATTATCCTCATTTTCAACAAATTTTTTAAGCTTTCTTTCCTTTATTAAAGTAAAATTTTACATACTATAAACTCTTAAGTTTGAATCAATATGTTTGAATAAATGTATATAACAATTGGCAAACCTGTACAAAGGTATACGGAAGTTCCTTGTACTAGTCTTGCAACTTTTGTGTAAGTTAAAAATTATATGAGAGCTTGTTTGGAGGTTCTAGCAGGGGAGCGCAGCTACTCGTATACCCTTGACCGAAGACTGGTCCTCCTCTATCGGGGATGGTCGTTCTTTTCAACCGAGCGCACAGCTTCTGGAGGGACACACATGGGAGTGGTAAGGGAGGAAGGGGACACCCACGTAGCCAGCCAAATTAGCCAAATCAACCCTGGTGATCAATGGGGTGACAAAATGTCGCAGCCAGATTGCCCTCACATCCTAAAAATTATATGAAAACAAAGTTACCCAAAAAGTATATAATTGAATTACCATCACTCAAGTCAAGCTACAGAATATTTCCATCACGCCAGAAAGTTTCCTTGTGCCCCTTACCAATCACAGCCCCTACCAAGAGGCAACCACTGTCCTGATTTCTATCACCATATCTTAGTTTTGCCTGTTATTGTATTTTTCATAAATGGCATCATAAACACTTATACATACTTATCTGTGCCCGGCTTCTCTGGCTGTGAACAGTATTTCTGAGATTTATCAATGTTACTATGTGAATCAGCAGTTTATTTCTACTGTGAAAAAAGTTGCTATGAACCAATCGTTTTGTGGGCATATACTTATTTTCTCTTGATACAGTAAGATTTCATTGAAAAGTTTTACATATAAATATGCCTGGGAAATAAGGCAGTATAGATACTGCTATAAATACATAAAACATATAGCAACTATATAGTTATATATAATGTAAAAAAGATATTTGATATTTACACATATATGTGTAATATACACACACATACACAAGCCTGAATAATTCTAAGAAGTCCACCAGAAAGATATTTTAAAAGAATTTATGGTTGGGCATGGTGGCTCACGCCTGTAATCCCAGCACTTTGGGAGGCCGAGGCTGGTGGATCATGAGGTCAGGAGTTCAAGACCAGCCTGGCTAAGATGGTGAAACCCTGTCTCTACTAAAAATACAAAAATTAGCTGGGCATGGTGGACGGCGACTATAATCCCAGCTACTCAGGAGGCTGAGGGGGAGAATTGTTTGAACCCAAAAGGTGGAGGTTGTAATGAGCCAAGATTGTGCCACTGCACTCCAACCTGGGCAACCGAGCCAGACTTCGTCTAAAAAAAAATTAGCCAGGCCTGGTGGTGCACACCTATAGTCTCAGCTACTCAGGAGGCTGAGGCAGAAGAATCACTTGAACCTGAGATGCAGAGGTTGCAGTGAGCCAAGTTCGAGACACTGCACTCCAGCCTGGGCAACAGAGTGAGACTCCGTCTCAAAATAAAAGAATGTATAAAGTTCATAGTGAAAGTAAATCTAAGATGGGAATGATGAGCATCTAAATTTTTCTTAGTAATTTTATATTTTAACCTAACAATAATTCAAAAGAGAAACAAGTATCGCTCCATGTAAATTACCTTGTTAGGTTTCAAGGAAACACATTTTTCTCTTGAAACAAAAATCTCCTCCAAGCTAGAACTTCAAAACAGTGTTACCATCCACTAGGTAATAATTTTTATGCTAGCAACAAAACCCAAAACGTGTGTTCAGAATACAAGACTGTTTTATTGTCTTGCTTTTTTAAAAAAGTTAAACATGGAAAAACTCAATTGGTTAATATCTAACATGGGTAAAGAACATTCCATGCTCATTCAGAATACATTCTGATGCAGACTCAACCTCTAGGATGTTTTCTCCATTCCAAAAAGTAGCCTATCGCATGCAGCATTATGTCTGTGATTGGGACATCTTGACTTTCAAATTCACTGTGCAATTTTCAGCTAACAATGGAGGAGGTTCTTTCATTTCCAGAGATAGGAACATTGAGAAACAAATACAAATCTAACCTTTGAAAAGAACAATCTGAAATTTGCAACCCTGCTTTTTACATGAAATGACCATTTTCTGGGGACTCCTCATTTATAACATCTATAAATTGCCAAAACGAAAACAGAATGCTATAAATGATTCTAGAAATTTACCACTGCCCACTTAGGATTTGCAACTACAAAAGAGAAAAAACAACCTTCTTCCACTCTAATTTTTGTTCACCTCTTATTCTTCTTTCCAAAAAATGCACAATCTCAAAAAGATACAATTCAAATGTACATTTTTAAGCCAGGCATGTTGGCTTGAGCCTGGGATCCCAGCACTTTGGGAGGCTGAGACAAGGGGATCACTTGAGCCCAAGAGTTTGTGTGGAGGCTGCGGTTAGCCACCACAGTTCAGCCTGCGTGACAGATCAAGACACAATCTCTTTAAAATATATATACACACACACACACACACATAATGTATGTATATATGTGTATATATATATATCTTTTTTCATAAAAAATATAAAAACATACATAAGCCAATCTCTGTAATAAGTATATATATATGTGGACTGGGCACGGTGGCTCACACCTGTAATCAACAATTTGGGAGGCCAAGGCAGGCAGATCATAAGGTCAGAAGATCAAGACCATCCTGGCCAAGATGGTGAAATCCCATCGCTACTAAAAATTAAAAAATTAGCTGGGCGTGGTGGCGCATCCATGTAGTCCCAGCTCCTCGGCAGGCTGAGCAGGGTCTCATTCTGTTGCCCAGGCTGGAGTACAAGGGCTTGATCACAGCTCACTGCGGCCTCAACCTCCCAGGCTCAAGTGAGCCTCCAATCTCAGCCTCCCAAATAGTTGAAACTACAGGTGCACTCCACCACACGTGGCTAATTTTTCTATTTTTGAAAAGAGGGGGTTTCGCCATGTTTCCCAGGCTGGTCTTGAATTCCTGGGCTCAAGCGATCCATTCGCCTTGGCCTCCCAAAGTTCTGGGATTACAGGTATGAGTCACTGCACCTCACCACCTTTTTCTAAGAAGAAAAACAGCCTTGATTAAGCCTTGATTTTGATAACAAAAATGACAGCAACTCCAAACGACTATAATCACAACTTTCAGTATCTTTTGCCTGACTTTTTTAGAGAACTAAAATAAAATATTATTCTTTTTTTTTTTTTTAATATTTTGATTTCAGACCAAGGGTGAAAAACAAATACAACAAATATATAGACCCCACACTCCCTCTGGTGGACCTTCACTCTCATTAACCAAATGTTTTCCCAAAAGGCTATAAGTAGGCCCTATACTATGGCTCACACTTATAATCCCAGCACTTAAGGAGGCCAAGGCAGGAGGATCACTTGAGCTCAGGAGTTGGACACCAGCCAGGGCAACATAGTTAAACCTTGTCTCTACTAAAAATTAAGAATTTTTAAAATTAGCCGGTTGTGGTGATGGGTGCCTATAACCCCAGCTACTTGGGAGGCTGAGGTGGGAGAATCACTTGAGATCAGAGGTTGGGCAGGAGGATCTCTTGAGCCCAGGAGGTCTACAGTGAGCCCACAATCACGCCACAGCACTTCAGCCTAGGCAATAAAGCAAGACACTGACTCAAAAAAAAAAAAAAAAAAACCTAGAAGTAAATACTAAATTAAGCATAAAATGTAGGTTCTCATAACAAACTACTATAAGAAGTACAAATTATTTTGAGTAGGGCCGGGCGTGGTGGCTCACGCTTGTAATCCCAGCACTTTGGGAGGCCGAGGTGGGTGGATCACAAGGTCAAGAGATCGAGACCACCCTGGTCAACATGTTGAAACCCCGTCTCTACTAAAAATACAAAAAATTAGCTGGGCATGGTGGCGCGTGCCTGTAATCCCAGCTACTCAGGAGGCTGAGGCAGAAGAACTGCCTGAACCCAGGAGGTGGAGGTTGTGGTAAGCTGAGATTGCGCCATTGCACTCCAGCCTGGGTAACGAGCGAAACTCCGTCTCAAAAAAAAAAAAAAAATTATGTTGAGTGGAATTTTAGTGTTCTAAATATTGCTAAAATACTCTCATCAATCTGTTAGTAATGTAATAGTACATATGGCCCTACTGAAAATTATTTTAACCAGTTTTATTTGGCAGTACTGTCTTTTACATAGTAAATAAACATCTTATTTGCAAATTAAATCACACTTAAGTGTTTATTGTTTTAAATCAATAGTTTTGTGACACACATACCACCATCCACCCAGTCTCTACTGAATACAGATTTTCTCTTTTTTTTTTTTTTTTTTTGAGACAGTCTCTCACTCCGTAGATTTAACTTTTCTTTACACTTTTGGGGATACGATGACAGGATTTTAAAATGCACTAAAATATATTACAGAAAAATTCAGAAATATAAAATATTGAAAAAAATCTACTAATCAGCTAAGTTGAAAAGTTCAAATAGTTTCAGAATTACAAAATGCAGATTATTTAACTTAAACATGAATTACAAAATTTACTGTGCCAATACGTACAATACAGATTATTCTTTAGGAACTGTGGAAACTTAATTAAAGCTCTTTAGAGGAATTTTTCATACCAGGTACAAGTATATTACTGTTAAATAAAGCAATACTAGGCCAGGCGCAGTGGCTCATGCCTGTAGTCCCAACACTTTGGGAGGCCAAGGCGGGTGGATCACCTATCAGGAGTTCAAGACCAGCCTGGCCATCATGGAGAAACCCCATCTCTACTAAAAATACAAAAATTAGCTGGGCATGGTGGCACCAGCTACTCAGGAGGCTGAGGCAGGAAAATCACTTGAACATGGAAGATGAAGGTTGCAGACAGCCCAGATAGCACCTTTGCACTCCAGCCTGGGCAACAAGAGCAAAACTCCATCTCAAAACAAACAAACAAACAAACAAACAAACACTACTACTGTCTCTAATAGTGCTGTTTGATCTGTCCTCAAAGTTAGCTGTTTTAATATAAGTCCTTGTTTTCTGTAGCTTTATTTATTTAAAAATACTTATTACCACCTCCAAACTCAAAAACAGTTATACCTGAGGGTAAATGGCTTTAAACACTCCCAGTGTTTATTGTGTGGATGTGAGAATTCAACTTATGCTTAATTTTAAAACTGAAATTGTGGTTGATAATTTTATAATATCATCTATTACAAGTTAAAGTAGACAAAAGTCAGTAATTAAAATATCTAAAAACTGATTTTTAAAATTATAATTAAAATACTAAAATATACTATATGTAAATAAATTATGAAATATAACTTTATTGTATGTGGCATATATATACATCACCATAGAATAAACACAATAATTATGAATAGTATTTAATATATTCCTGTACACTAAAGAGCAATTACATAAATGATCAAAATAATGGAAGCTACAGTCTTATTCAGATTCTTACAACTATTTAAATAGAGTAAGTCCTCCATATACGAGGATGAGTTATTGTTCAACGCATCTATCCACACTAAGCATCAAAAAGCCAACTTATCTTTTAACAGCAGTAACTTCTGCAGGTATACAAACAGGATGTTCTTTCTTCTCCAGACTAATTCATCCTAAGCTGAGAAGCCTTTAGGAAACTAAACTGAACCCAAAATATGCATTATTTTCCAAGAATAAACAGAAAACTAAAGATTAGTTGCCTAATTCAATATTTTAAGTTTTTCATGTTGAACTGATTAAAAGTGTGTTTTAAAAAAGAAATTCACACAAAATTCCCATAACTAAAAGAATTAAAGATTCAGAAACATATTTGTTTTGTTAAATGTTAGAAAGACAAAGGCCTCATAGCTTGTTTTGGAGAAATAAAACAATTTATAAAGACCATCTTTGATTTTTTAAAATCTAAAATAGTCACAATTATTGGTTAAAGAATTTATGGTTCAATGGAGAACTCTTATCAGCTATTAGCTAACTCTAATTACCCAGGCAAATAAGTAAAATGACCATTCAATGAATAATAAACCAGCATAATTAAGATTAGTAACTGTGTTCTTAACTTAAACTTCATCTCTGAAGTATAAATCCTACCTAATACAGATATTAGAAGACACATTAGAAGAAAAAACCTGAGTAAATCAAGCATTTCTCACAAATAATGAGTATTAATAACCCTTGTTTTAAAAATGTTATTTCTATAGAATCTCTCAATTGGTCAGGGCCATAACTGTAGATTGTCAGGCAGAGGTCAGCTGGGGGAGAGACAAACAGAAAATGGTGAAGTGAAAGTATGACAATAAAAATTTCCCACCAGAGTAAGAATCTTTTCAAGTCGATTCTTGGCTTTTGATTGAAACACCAAGAGAAGCAGCTCCCTTCAGAGAATTACTTTATAATTCCCTAAAGTAAAAACCCTTATGGGGAAGGTGGACAGAATCCCAGACTATTAAAAATACTTAACCAAAATATGCTTTAACTTTCCCCTTGTCCACAATCTAACAAAATGGGAAGACAATGAAAATAAACACTCCTGTCTACCCTCAGAGAAGCAAAGAAAGCTCCCATTCAGTACGAAGCCTTATTCCACTGGAAAACATACTCCTGAAAAGTAAATCCAAAACCACGAGCTCAAACTGCCTCATGCACAATTTACTGAACGGCGGCCAAACGCTGTACACACTGTCCTGAACCACACTGAAGGGTATCTAGAGTTCTGCATCTCCGCTTACAACTTGAACCTTACTACGCTTTTCGCCACCACTGCAGAGCCCGATTTTAAAAGCGAGACTATGACGTTCCTGCCGGCTCGTGGATCGAAGAAAGGCACTCTGCACCCTGACGCTCGAAGAGTCTTTTTGGCAATATCGGTTTTTGACTCTTATACGGTGACCGGCGCACGTTTTTGGACGATCAATAGTGAGGCAGAAGGCGTTTTCACATCCTAGAACTGAAGAGCGTAAGGAGCCCGGGCATAGCGTTCAGCCGCTTGGGTCTGGCCCGGGAGTGACGCGGATCACCTGTTAGACGGCGCCGAGCGGACTCCTCCACGAGCGGCCGTCTGCGGCGCTGAGGTTCCCGGACGCTTTTCCGGGGCGGCAGGTGAAGGCGGGGACCGCCCGTTCACAACCGGAGCAGGGCTACCCCACCACCTGCCCCTGAACGGCCCCGCCAGATGGGCAAGTCTGCCCCGCGCCCGCGGCGTCCCAGCGCTCGTCTCGCCCCGGGGTCCGGTTGTCCCGGTGCCCCGGCCCGAAGGCGAAGTTTGGCTCCCACCCACAGCGGTGCCGGCTCCGGCGCTGCCACGCTCTCCGAGGGTCCCGCCGCCCGTCCCGGGCGAGCCGGGGGCCGGAGACCAGAAGCGGCGCGGGACCTGTGATCCCCGGCGGGAAACAAAAGCCCAGCGAAGACGAGCGGGCGCGACCCGCCTCGCATCCGCCGGGAGAGCGCGGCGGGGGCGGGGAGCGGCGCCCGCGGCCACCCCGCTCCGCGCCTCCCGCGGGGAGCACCGGCCCTGCGGCCCCGGGGGCGCGGCGAGGGGCGCCGCAGTGGGGCCGGGGCCTCCCCGCGCGCTCTCCTCGAGGCTTCCCGGACCTGCTTCCCCAGACACGCGGCTCCAGGGCTGCGAAGCCGCGTGGGGGTGGGAGCTGAGGCGGCGAGTGCGGCCGCGGCGGGACCGGGAAGGACGGCGTTCGGCTCCCGGGGCGCCGCGGCCGGCCGCCCCATTCCCGCGGCCATGGCGCCGGTACCTGTCGCCGCGGGGGCTCACCGACTCCGTCACTCTCTGCCTCGCTAGCGCGCCGCGCACCCTTCTGCCCGCCCAGCAGGCCTCCCGCGCGCCGGACACCGCCGCCTGAGACTGGCAGCGCCCGCGAGCGGGCCCGAATCCCCCGGGCAGCGCCCGGCCCCGTCCCGCCCCCGCCGGCCGCAGGACCCGCCTTCCATAGGGCCCTGGGGCTGTCAGTCCGCCCCCAAAAGGCGCGCGGGCTGTCGATCCGCCTGTCCGGATTGGTGGCCGCGCGCCGTCCATGCAAATGAGGCCCCGCCCCCATTCGTTGGCTTCTCCGCCTCCCCACGCCAGCCCACGTGTCTGGCCCTTGCCCTTTGTGGGGGCCATAGAGAAGGGATGGTGGAAACCGACACCCCCTCACATCTCTTACCTCCCGAGAAATTAATGCCTAAGCAAGGTAGTTGACTTCCCGTCTGTATCGTGTCTCTGAAGGCACTGCCCCTCCTGTCTGTCCACAGGGTCTACTCAGAGGCTGGAGAGGGGCAGGCCAGGCTGTTTGGATTAAGTCAATTGGCCAGGTTAGCCTTAGGAAGCCACCCCATTAAGTCAAAGATGCACAGTCAGGTCTGGGGAAATCCCACCTCGAGAAACAGTTTAGCAGATATCACCTCCCTCTGGACACCCAGTGGCTCTAACGACCATACTTTCTCTTGGCTTGCTACCTTTCAAGCAGGAGATCCCAGGCTACTAAAACAAGAAGAGGCCTTAAAAACGGCTGAGTTCAGCGGGCGCGGTGGCCTATAATCCCAGCTTTGAGAGGCCGAAGCGGGCAGATCACGAGGTCAAGAGATCAAGACGATCTTGGCCAACATGGTGAAACCCCGTCTCTACTAAAAATACAAAAATTGGCTGGGCATGGTGGCACACACCTGCAGTCCCAGCTACCCAGGAGATTGAGCCAGAAGAACCGCTTGAATCTGGGAGGCGGAGGTTGCAGTGAGCCCGTATTACACCACTGCACTCCAGCCTGGCGACAGAGCAAGACTCCATCTCAAACACACACACACATACACAAACACACACACACGCACGCACGCACAAAACGGCTGGGTTCTGAGGTCAACTCCAAAAGGTAGACTACTGAGCAAAAGCAACTTCAGGACAGACCTACCTTCCTCCAACCAGATGGCTATCTCTGAGTCGCTCCCATAGAGATGCAGGAACTGCACCTGGGCCTTAGGGAATCTAACTCAACTCTTTCATTTTAGAGGAAACAGAAACCTAATATCCCATAGCTAGTTACCCATGGGACCTAATAGTTACCTATGGTAACCTAATGTCCCATAGCCAGATTAGAACTCAGGTCTTCTGGCTCCAAATCTGTTCTCTTTGCACTATACTGCATCCAAATATTTATGAAGAGCCTCGTCTACAAATCTCCATGCTGCCTTCAAGAGATGACGTCTGTAGAAAAGATAAATAAAGCCAACACTGAAACCACCTCGAGAGCAGGGGCTCTGTCTCAGCCATTTGTCTATTCTCAGTGCCTAGAAGCTTCCCTGTTTACCAGCTGCCAGGGAGAGTCACTGAAACAACTCACTCGTTCATTAACGCAGAAAAACAAAGTTGATCAAAATTCCTCCACATACTAACACCAATTGATTAAGCATCTACTATGCTTAATAACAGTACATATGAAGCTCTATGCTATGTGCAGGGTATATATGACCCAATCCTCAAGGGCTTCAGCCTAGGAGTCAGTGACATACATATAATAAGTCAGTTCTCCTCTTGTTACAGGGGTTGTGGCGGATGTCTGCATAGGGCATGGCGGGAGGCCCCAAGGAAAGAGGAATCAGCTCTTTTTCTAGGAGAGGCAGGGAAGGCTTCATTGAAGAGGTTACCTGACAGTAGAGCTGAATCTTAGAAGATGAAGCAGGTGTTTGCCAGACAGAGGGGTGTGGACAAGGAGGAAAAGGGACTCCCAGGCAGGAAGGGATGGCATGAGCAAAAAGCATGCAGACCTGGAAAATCCTAATAATTGAGGGAACAGTGAGGAGCAGTGTGGGCAAATCTGCAGAGGGCTGTGTGGACGTGTCACATGTCTGGGACCAGGCTCTTCCAGGAGGAAGACAGAAAGGCAGGGGAGGCTGCCAGGCTGTGTTGTAATACACCGCAGCAACAACAACAGGCCCTGTAGATACAGCTACAGGCTTCTTTTTTTCTAGGCCAGAGTCTGTGGAGAACAGTCAGTTCCACAGTTCCAATGGCAGCCTGGCTAGCCCCACCCACTCTCCCAGAAAACCACTCTGGTCACTGCACTTGCCTTCCTTGGCATTTGGAAACACGTGTGCTTGTGTTTTCCCTAAACATTGCTGTCCTTCAGAATTCAAAGATGTTGTGGGCTATGGCTGCAAACACCTGGGTGTGGGATGAGCAGCCCTTTCCTAAGGCACAGAGTGGTTCTTTGCAGGGCCTGTTGTTAAGGCCAACTCCATGAATGTGTGACCCGTGCAGTACATAGGGCCCGGTACTTAGAAAAGCCCTGTGCTTGGTTTAATGCTCTGCTGCTGCCATCTTGAAATTCATAGTACTTCCTCAACAAAGGGCCCTGCATTCTCATTTTTCACTGGGCCTCACAAATTATGTGGCCAGTCCTGCTTGTCACTGGTAGTGACCCTGGGTATGCTTGTGGAACTGCTTAAACCTCATCTCATTTAAAAAGCACTTGACATTCACCAGACTTGTTCACATGCATTTTATCACTCGATTCTCTTTTTCTTTCTTTCTTTCTTTTTTTTTTTTTTTTTTTTTTTTTTTTTTCAGAGATGAGTTCTCACTCTATTGCCCAGGCTGGTCTCGAACTCCTGGGCTCAAGAGATCCTTTGACCTCAGCCTCCTAAAGTGTCAAGTTTACAGATGTAAGCCACCCTGCCCGGACTTATCACTTGATTCTCACAATGGAGTAGGCCGGTATGACTCTTTATTCTCATTTATTACTTAAGAAAATTGAAGTTTGGCAACTTTCTCCAGGTGGCACAGCTAGGAAGTAGCAGAACTTGTACTTGAACTCAGGCCAGGCAAGCTCTGTTCCACTTACTATCGGGCTACCTCCATCCTGGTTTCTGAATCCTTTTAAAGGAAGCTTTGTACACTAAGGTTTTTAAGAGTCAGAATGCATGGTAGAGTTGATATCTATCATTTCATGGCTGCCTAACACCTTTTGAATAGTTTTTCATTAGTTTTTAACAATTCTTAGCCATTATATGTTCAAATACTGTTTCTGTCCTTTTTCTTCTTTCTTTCTGGGGCTCCAATTGAAACATATTCAATCTTCTTACTTTATCCCTTTCTTCTGTATTTTCTGTCTCTTCTCCTTCCATGGTTTCTCCTAATAATTTTCTTCTATTTTCAGCTCATTCTCTTTTCAGCATTAAAAAAAAAAACAAAAAAACAATCTCCTCTTAAACCCAACCATTGAGTTCCATTTAGTTATTCTATTCTTTAGGTCTAGAATGAATTTCTATTTGGTTCTCTTTCTTGCTTGCTTTTCTTTCTTTCTTTCTCTCTCTCTCTCTCTCTCTCTCTCTCTCTTTCTTTTTTTGTTTTGAGACAGTCTTGCTCTGTCACCCAGGCTGGAATGCAAGGGCAAGATCTCAGCTCACTGCAACCTCCACCTACCAGGTTCAAGCAATTCTCCTGCCTCAGCCTCCCCAGTAGCTGGGATTACAGGCGCGTACATCATGCCCAGTTAATTTTGGTATTTTTAGTAGAGACCAGGTTTCGCCATGTTGGCCAGGCTGGTCTTGAACTCCTCACCTCAACGCCTTGGACTCCCAAAGTGCTGGGATTACAGGTGTGAGCCACCGCACTCGGCCTCTGTTTGGTTCTTTCTCAAATCTGCTATGCCAATTCATGTAGCTCTCAATCCCCTGTTATAATTTTCAGGCTTGTCTTTTCCCTCCTTAAACATAGTATCATTGTTTTATGGTCTATAACTGATAATTCCAAACTGGAGTTCCTGTGAGTCTGCTTCCAATGTCAGATTTTGGTTTTGCTTTTTACTCAAAAAAAAAAAAAAAAAAAAAAAAAAAAGAGATAGAGTCTCTTCATGTTGCCCAGGCGGGTCTCAAACTCCAGGGCTCAAGGGATCCTCCTGTCTTGGCCTCCCAGAGTACAGCGATTACAGGCATGAGCCACTGCACCGAACCAGTTTTTTTTGTTTTGTTTTGTTTTGTTTTTTTGAGGCAGAGTTTCACTCTTGTTACCCAGGCTGGAGTGCAATGACGCGATCTCGGCTCACCGCAACCTCCGCCTCCTGGGTTCAGGCAATTCTCCTGCCTCAGCCTCCTGAGTAGCTGGGATTACAGGCAAACGCCACCATGCCCAGCTAATTTTTTGTATTTTTAGTAGAGACGGGGTTTCACCATGTTGACCAGGATGGTCTCGATCTCTTGACCTTGTGATCCACCCGCCTCGGCCTCCCAAAGTGCCGGGATTACAGGCTTGAGCCACCGCGCCCAGCCGAACCAGTTTTTATTTTTGTTTTCATTTTCAAGACAAGGTCTCACTAAGTCACTGAGGCTGCAGTGCAGTGGTTTGGTCATGGTTCACTGCAGCCTTGACCACTTAGGCTCAAGTGATTCTCCCACTTCAGCCCCCTAAGTAACTGTTACTACAGGTGTGCACCACCATGTCTGGTTAATATTTTTTATTTGCAGAGGTGGGGGTTTCACTATTTGCAGAGGCCAGGCTGGTCTCGAACTCCTGGCTTCAAGTGATCCTCTCGCTTCGGCCTTCGAAAGTGCTGGGATTACCGGTGTGAGCCACCACTCTTTGCCCCATTGTTCAGTTTTTACTGATTCTTTCTCATGTCACCACAGACCTGGTTGTGTTTTGGACATTGTATTTTTTAAAAATCATTTTAATTAACAATAATTATACTGTCCTCTGGAAAAGATTTCCATTGGCTTCTACCAGGATCTAGGGACACTGGCAGTCTGGGATCATCTTAACTCAATTTCAGGGCTCCAGACTTTCTGACCCACCCAGTGACTTGAAGCTGGACTGCAGTCTGTAGAAGGGTTTGGTTTGATTGGTTGGTTGGTTGGTTGGTTCCCCTTTACTCAATTTGGGGTCCCAGTTTAAGATTGAGAGTTTTTTTTTTTTTTTTTTGAGACGGAGTTTCGCTCTTGTTACCCAGGCTGGAGTGCAATGGCGCGATCTCGGCTCACCGCAACCTCCGCCTCCCAGGTTCAGGCAATTCTCCTGCCTCAGCCTCCTGAGTAGCTGGGATTACAGGCACGCGCCACCATGCCCAGCTAATTTTTAGTATTTTTAGTAGAGACGGGGTTTCACCATGTTGACCAGGATGGTCTCGATCTCTTGACCTTGTGATCCACCCGCCTCGGCCTCCCAAAGTGCTGGGATTACAGGCTTGAACCACCGCCCCCGGCCATTTTTGTATTTTTTTAGTAGAGACGGGGTTTCACTATGTTGACCAGGATGGTCTTGATCTCTTGACCTCGTGATCCACCCGCCTCGGCCTCTCAAAGTGTTGGGATTACAGGCGTGAGCCACTGCGCCCGGCTAGATTGAGAGTTTTTTAGTTATATATTGTTCCATAGCAAACTACTCCAGAATTTAGTGGCTTAAAACAGATGTCCAGCTAACTGTTTTTAAAGGACCAGATAGTATATATTTTAGACTTGCAAGCAACATGGTTTTTGTCGCAATCACTCAACTCTATCATTATAGCACAAAGCAGCCATAGATAATAGAAAAGCAAATGCATGTCTGTGTCCCAATAAAACTTTACGAAAACAGGCAGCCATCTTCAACCTGATAAAGGGCATCTGTGAGAAACCCACAGCCAACATCATACTTAATGGTGAGAGGTGGATGCTTTCCCCAGGAAATAAGACAAGGATAAGAGAAGAATGTCCATTCCAACCACTTCTATTTATTTATTTACTTATTTTTTTTTTTTTTTTGAGACGGAGTTTCACTCTTGTCACCCAGGCTGGAGTGCAATGGCGCGATCTCGGCTCACCGCAACCTCCGCCTCCTGGGTTCAGGCAATTCTCCTGCCTCAGCCTCCTGAGTAGCTGGGATTACAGGCCCGTGCCACCATGCCGAGCTAATTTTTTTGTATTTTTAGTAGAGACGGGGTTTCACCATGTTGATCAGGATGGTCTCGATCTCTTGACCTCGTGATCCACCCGCCTCGGCCCCCCAAAGTGCTGGGATTACAGACTTAAGCCACTGCACCCGGCCTTCTGTATACTTTCAATGAGCAATCCAAAGATGAAATTAAGAAAACAGTTTCATTTATGATAGCATCAGAAAGAATATAATACATCTTATTGGAATACATTTAACGAAAGAAGTATAAACTTAGAAAATGACAAACATTGTTGAAAGAAATTAAAGACAGTCCTTTTTTTTTTTTCTTTTATGACAAAGTTTCTCTTTTGTTGCCCAGGCTGGAGTGCAATGGCATGATCTCGGCTCACCGCAACCTCTGCCTCCAGGTTCAAGGGATTCTCCTGCCTCAGCCTCCCAAGTAGCTGGGACTACAGGCATGTGCCACCACACACAGATAATTTGTATTTTTAGTAGAGACAGAGTTTCTCCATGTTGGTCAGGCTTGTCTCGAACTCCTGACCTCAGGTGATCTGCCCGCCTCGGCCTCCCAAAGTGCTGGGATTATAGGCTTGAGCCACCGCTCCCGGCTCAAAGATGGTCTTTAATGGAATGTATGCAGGGGTTTTTAAAAAAATAAATTAAAGACCACCTAAATAATCAGAAAAACTGGCCAGGCGTGCTGGCTCATACCTGTAATCCCAGCACTGGCTCTACAAAAAATACAAAAATTAGCCTGGCATGGTGGCATGCACCTGTAGTCCCAGTTACTCAGGAGCTGAGGTGGGAGGATTGCTTGAGCTCAGAAGTTGGAGGCTGCACTAAACTGAGATCATGCCACTGCATTTCAGCCTGGGCAACAGAGCCAGACTCTGTCACAAAAAAAAAAAAAAAATGGAAAAATTTGGAAAAAATCCTATGTTTATGATTTGTAAGACTTAACATTGTTAAAAATGCCAATTCTTTCCAAATTGATCTTTTGACATAATGCAATCCCCATCAGAATCTGAGATTACTATTTTATAGAAACTGATGAGCTGATTTTAAAATTTACATAGAATTGCATTAGACCAAGAATAGCCAAAACAATCTTTAGAAAGAAAAACAAAGTAGGAGGGGTCCTATTTCCATTTCAAAACTTACTGCAAAACAGCAATAATCAACTCAGTGTGATACTGGCACAAGGATAGACTTATAGAGAAATGGAATAGAATTGAAAGTCCAGAAATAATCTCATTCATCTACAGTCAACTGATTTTTGACAAGGGCGCCAAGCACTGGTGAGAATATGGAGAAACCAGAATTTTCATGCATTGCTGGTGGGAATGTGAAACAGTACAGCCTCTGTGGAAAACAGTTTGGCAATCCTAAAATGTTCAATATAGAATTACCATATGTTCCAGTAATTCCACTCATAGGCATTTATCCAAAAGAATTAAAAGCAGGAACTCAAACAGATACTTGGATACCAACGGATATATCAGCATTATTCATAATAGCCAAAAGGTGGACACAACCCAAATGTCTAACAACTAATGAATGGATAAACAAAATGTGGTATATCCACACAACGGAACATTATTTGGCCATAAAAAAAGAATGAAGTGCTAATAGATGCTACCTTGAAATAGATGAACCTTGAAAACATAATGAATGAAAGCAATCAATCACAAAAGATCTCATACTATATGATTACATTCATATGGAATGTCCAGAACAGAGAATAAAGGAGATAATACATAGATTTCTTAGGGCTGGAGGTGTAGGAGAAGGGAGGATGGGAAGGTGATAGGTAAAGAATACAGAATTTCTTGTTGAAAAATTATTATTATTATTATTTTTTGAGACGGAGTTTCTCTCTTGTTACCCAAGCTGGAATGCAATGGTGCAATCTCGGCTCACCACAACCTCCATCTCCTGGGTTCAAGCAATTCTCCTGCCTCAGCCTCCCGAGTAGCTGGGACTACAAGTGTGCACCACCATGCCCAGCTAATTTTTGTATTTTTAGTAGAAACAGGGTTTCACCATGTTGACCAGGATGGTCTCGATCTCTTGACCTCGTGATCCACCCGTCTCAGCCTCCCAAAGTGCTGGGATTATAGGCGTGAGTCACCGTGCCCAGCTGAAAAATTATTATAAAGTGGACCATGGTGATGGTTGCACATATATGTGAATATACTAAAAACCATCGTGCTGTACACTTTAAGTGGGTAAACTGTATGGTATGTGCATTATATCTCAATAAAGCTGTTAATAAAAATAAAAGAACAAATAACCAGCCATAGGTCATAGTTTGCTTACTCCTGGCTTAAAATAACAACTGTCATATTTACTCACTGTTATTTGTCCGTTCTCACATTGGCTATAAACAAACATAGCCAATGTGAGAACGGACAAATAACAGTGAGTAAATATGACAGATTGGGTAATTTATTAAGAAAAGACGTGGCTGGGAGTGGTGGCTCACCTCTGTAATCCCAGCACTTTGGGAGGCCGAGGTGGGTGGATCATCTGATGTCAGGAGTTCGAGACCAGTCTGATCAACATGGTAAAACCCTGTCTCTACTAAAAATACAGGATTAGCTGGGCATGGAGGTACATGCTTATAATCGCAGCTACTCAGGAGGCTGAAGCAGGATAATTGCTTGAACCTGGGAGGCGGAGGTTGCAGCGAGCAGAGATTGTGCCATTGTACTTCAACCTGGGCAAGAAGAGTGAAACTCCATCTCAAAATAAAATAAAACTGGGTGCAGTGGCTCACGCCTGTAATCCCAGCACTTTGGGAGGCCAAGGCAGGCGGATCACCTGAGGTCAGGAGTTCGAGCCCAGCCTGGCCAATATGGTGAAACTCTATCTCTACTAAAAATTCAAAAATTAGCTGGGCATGTTGGTGGGAGCCTGTAATCCCAGCTACTCGGGAGGCTGAGGCAGGAGAATCCCTTAAACCCAGGAGGCAGAGGTTGCAGTAAGCTGAGATTGTGCTATTGCACTCCAGCCTGTGACAGAGTAAAACTCTGTCTCAAAATACATAGATACATACATACATACATACATAGAAAAACAAAAGAGGTTTAATTGGCTCGTGGTTCTGCAGTCTGTACAGGAAGCATAGCAATTTCTGCTTCTGCTTCCAATCATGACAGAAGGCAAAAGGGGAATAAGTCCTCTCACGTGGCAGGAGCAAGAGAGAGAGGTAGCCGGGAGGTGCCACACATTTTTAAACAGCCAGATCTCATGAGAACTCACTATCACAAGAACAGCACCAAGGGGATGGTGCTAAACCATGCATGAGAAATCCACCACCATGAGCCAATCACCTCTCACCAGGTCCCACCTCTTAACACTGGGGATTACAGCTCAACACGAGATTTGGTGAGAACACAGATCCACACCACATCATTTGCTCATGATTCTGCAATTTGGACAGAATTCAGCAGGGACAACTAGTCTCTAGTCTATGTGGCAAGGGTGGGGCAGCTTGAACAGGGCTGAATGATCCACTTCCAAAATGGCCTTACATGAAAGGCAAGTAGGACCCTAGCTGTGATGCTGGCAAGGTTCTTCAGCTTTTCTCCACATGGGCTCTCCATGAAGCTAGGTTGGGTTTCTCACAGCGTGTTTGTCTCAAGGTGATCGGACTTCTGAACGTGGTATCTGGCTTTCCCCCCCAGAGCAGATATGGAAATTGTCAGGCCTTCTTAAGGTTTACACCTGTAACTGACATAGCATCACTTCTACCACATTCTCTTGGTGAAAGCAGGTTACAGCCCAGTCCAGGTTCAAGGGGAGGGAACTAACAATGGTGTGAAGACATGGTTCTCTGGAGACCACCAAAGTACTCTATCACACTCCACCTTCTGCCTCCTAATGAATCGCTGGCTCTTACATGTACAATACACGTACTGCCCCTTAAGTCCCCTGTGAAGTCTCACCCCATTCATGTGCCAGTATTGAGCTTGTAGTCCATACTTTCCTCATCTAAATCAAGGCCAGGTATAAATGAGGCTTCTCAATTGATTCTCCTCTTAGTCTGAAGACCTTTGAACTAAAGAGACAAGTTATCCACTCCCTATACACAATGGTTAGGCCAGGAAAAGAAAATCATAATTGGCATTTTCACTAAAAAGGAGGAAATGGGCCAGGCACGGTGGCTCATGCCTGTAACCCTATCACTTTGGGAGGCCGATGCAGGTGGATCACCTGAGGTCAGGAGTTCAAGACCAGCCTGACTAGCATGGCAAAACCTCATCTCTACTAAAATTACATAAATTAGCCAGGTGTGGTGGCCCATGCCTGTAATTCTAGCTACTTGGGAGGCTGAGACAGGAGAATCACTTGAACATAGGAGGCAGAGATTGTAGGGAGCTGAGATCACGCCTCTGCACTCCAGTCTAGGGGACAGAGTAAGACTCAGTCTAATAAAAAAAAAAAAAGAAAGAAAATGTAACTACCCTGAAGAACTGGGATCTAACTAAGAAATTATGTCCAACTGGATTTCAGAATTGCTACAGACCTGTGGCTGCTATGTGCCTGCCATTTCCTCCTTTTTATTTTATGTGTTTTTTAGACAGAGTCTCGCTCTGTCACCCAGGCTAGAGTGCAGTGGCACCATCTTGGCTCACTGCAATCTCTGCCTCTTGGGTTCAAGCGATTCTCTTGCCTCAGCCTCCAGAGTAGCTGGGACTACAGGCATGCGCCACCATGCCTGGCTAATTTTTGTATGAAGCTGTCTTTTTTTTTTTTTCTAGGTAAAGCTATCTTCTTAAGGCTTAAGCCAGAAGTAGCACAACATCACTACCACTATATTCTATTAATTAAAGCAGGTCACAGGCCAGGGGTGATGGATCATGCCTGTAATCCCAGCATGAGGCAGGTGGATCACAAGGTCAGGAGATCGAGATCATCCTGGCCAACATGGTGTAACCCCATCTCTACTAAAATACAAAAAATTAGCCTGGTGTGGTGGCATTTGCCGGTAGTCCCAGCTACTAGTAAGGCTGAGGCTCGGCAATTGCTTGAACCCAGAAGGCAGAGATTGCAGTGAGCTGAGATCGCACTACTGCACTCCAGCCTGGCAACAGAACAAGACTCTGTCTCAAAAATAAATAAATAAATAAATAAAAATGCAGGTCACAGGGCAGCCCAGAATCAAGGGATATGCAGGGTATGAACAGCCATAGCCATGGCTCAGTCTACCACAAGAGTGATTTGTCAGGGTGTCCAACCTTGGTAGGCCCTGAACTCCGAATTCATACCCTTAATCCCAAGAAACTTTCAAAGGTATAGCTCAGCCTCTTCGATGGCTCCTTCAGACTGGCAAATGCCCTTGGGCAAAAGCAGGCCCAAGTGCTGGGCTCACCTCCCTGGTAGAGTCACCACATTTAACAAATAAAAAAGGCCAGGCACAGTGGCTCACGCCTGCAATCCTGGCACTTTCGGAGGCCAAGGCGGACGGGTCACCTGAGGTCAGGAGTTCAAGACCAGCCTGACCAACATGGTGAAACCCCATCTCTACTAAGAATACAAAAAATTAACTGGACGTGGTGGTGCATGCCTATAATCTCAGCTACTCAGAGGCTGAGACAGGAGCATCGCTTGAACCCAGGAGGCAGAAGTTGCAGTGAGCTGAGAGTGAGCCACTACATTCCAGCCTAGGCAACAGAGCGAGACTCTGTCTAAAATATTAATTAATTAGGGGCCGGGCATGGTGGCTCACACCTGTAATCCAGCACTTTGGAAGGCCAAGGCAGGCAGATCACCTGGGGTCAGGAGTTTGAGACCAGCCTGACCAACATGGTGAAACCCCGTCTCTACTAAAAACACAAAAATTAGCCGGGCATGATGGCACATGCCTGTAATCCCAGCTACTCGGGAGGCTGAGGCAGGAGAATCACTTGAACCTGGGTGGTGGAGGTTGCGATGAGCTGAGTTTGTGCCATTGCACTCCACCCTGGGCAACAAGAGAGAAAATCCGTCTCAAAAAAAAAAATTTATTAATTAGTAATTAACTAGTTAATTTAAAAAATTAAAAATAGGTTGTCCAGTTAAATTTGAATTTCAGATAAGCCACGAATACTTTTTTTAGTGTAAGTATATCCCAAATATTACAGGAACATAATTTGCATATGAAAAAAGTATTCATTGTTTATCTGAAATTCAAATTTAACCGGGACACACACTGAAAAATTATCCATTATCTGAAATTCAGATAAGAATTTAACTGGGAGTGCTGTGTTTTTGTTTGATTTTGTTTGTGTGTTTCTTGAGACAGGGCCTCACTCTGTTGCAAAGCTAGAGCCCAGTTGTGCAATCTTAGCTCATTGCAGCTTCAACTTCTCACATTCAAGCAATCCTCCCACCTCAGCCTCCTGAGTACCTGGGATGACAGATGTGCAGCACCATGCCCCACTAATTCTGTCTATTTTTAGTAGAGACAAGGTCTCACTATGTTGCCCAGGCTGGTCTTGAACTCCTGGGTTCAAACACACCTCCCACCTCAGCCTCCCCAAGTGTTGGGATTACAGATGTGAGCCACCATACCTGGCCAGGAATGCTGTATTTTCTTTAAAAAAAGGAAAAGAAATACATAAGAGGATACTGAACCTCATTCATAACGTAATGAAAATTATGCAATTTAATATAATGATACGCCATTTTTATCTACTAGATTATTTAAAAGTTTGATAATATACAGTACAGATAAGGATGTGGGAAATAGGGCAAAGCCATTTTTGTTTGTGGGAGTGAAGATTGCGTAACCTCCCTTGGCAGAGAATTTAACAATGTTTATCAAATTTTAAAACCCACATACTCAATGACCTAACATTCCACTTCCAGGAATTCATTCTATAGCTATACTCCTACATGTCAGCCAAACTATGTATACAACAATGTTCTCTGTGGTATTTGTAACAGCAAGAAACTAAAGGTAATTTGATCATCAGTAGCAGGAGACTGTTTTACTAAATTATGGCTTTGCCATTCAACATATGCAATAATTTCTTTTTCTTTTCTTTTTTTTTTTTGAGACAGAGGCTTGCACTGTTGCCCAAGCTGGAGTGCAATGGTATGATCTCGCTCACTGCAACCTCTGCCTCCCAGGTTCAAGCTATTGTCCTTACCTCAGCCTCCCAAATAGATGGGATTACAGGCACCCACCACCATGCCTGGCTAATTTTTTTGTATTTTTATTAGAGATGGAATTTCACTATGATGGCCAAGCTGGTCTCAAACTTCTGACCTGGTGATCCACCCACCTTGGCCTCCCAAAGTGCTGGGATTACAGGCATGAGCCACCGTGCCCGGCCTCATACGCAACAATTTAAAATATGATATGGCCGGGCGCGGTGGCTCTAGTCTGTAATCCCAGCACTTTGGGAGGTCGAGGCGGGTGAATCACGAGGTCAAGAGATCGAGACCATCCTGGTCAACATGGTGAAACCCCGTCTCTATGAAAAATACAAAAAATTAGCTGGGCATGGTGGTGCGTGCCTGTAATCCCAGCTACTCAGGAGGCTGAGGCAGGAGAATTGCCTGAACCCAGGAGGCAGAGGTTGCGGTGAGCCGAGATCGTGCCATTGCACTCCAGCCTGGGTAACAAAAGCAAAACTCTGTCTCAAAAAAAAAAAAAAAATATATGATATGTATCTATGTACTTACGTGGAAAGATCTATAAAATATATCAGGTGAAAAAGCAAAGCATAGAACAGAGTATAATAGATGCTCCCATTTCTACTTTTGAAAAATTATATATCTATAGTTAAATGTAATTAAAGTTCCAATGGAACTTTATAGAAAGATATGCAAGAAACTCATAACAGTAGTTATGCCTGAGGGTATGGGACTGGGAATCTAGGGTAAGAAGGTCTAGGTTTTATTGCATTTCTCTTTATATTGTTTTAGTGTTTTACCAAATACTTGAACTACTTTCATAATTTAGATCACTGGTAAGTATGAAAAGACTTTTGACCTAATTTGTTTTTTTAACTTTTATTTTAGGTGCAGAGGTACACGTGCAGGTTTGTAATATAGGTGAATTCATTTTAAGGGAGTTTGTTGTACAGATTATTTTGTCACCCAGGTACTAAGCCGGGTACCCCATAGTTATTTTTTCTGATCCTCTCCCTTCTCTCTCCTCCCACCTCCACCCTCAAGTAAGCCCCAGAATCTGTTGTTTCCTTCTTTGTGTCCATGTGTTCTCATCATTTAGCTCCTACTTATAAGTGAGAACATGTGGTATTTGGTTTTCTGTTCCTGTGTTAATTTGCTAAGGATAATGGCCTCCAGCACCATCCATGTGAAAACTCATGACTAAGGACATGATCTCATGACTTCTGACCTAACTTGTGGTAAAAGAAATGTAAACCGGCCGGGCGCGGTGGCTCAAGCTTGTAATCCCAGCACTTTGGGAGGCCGAGGCGGGTGGATCACGAGGTCAAGAGATCGAGACCATCCTGGTCAACATGGTGAAACCCCGTCTCTACTAAAAATACAAAAAATTAGCTGGGCATGGTGGCACGTGCCTGTAATCCCAGCTACTCAGGAGGCTGAGGCAGGAGAATTGCCTGAACCCAGGAGGCGGGGGTTGCGGTGAACCGGGATCGCGCCATTGCACTCCAGCCTGGGTAACAAGAGCGAAACTCCGTCTCAAAAAAAAAAAAAAAAATGTAAACCAAGACCATGTTATACCTGTCAGAAAGATATATCACTTTCTCCTTGAAAGACTGCTAACGTTTTCTGATACAGTGGGTCTGTCAAGGTGTGGGAAAATATTATTGGTAAGAGCAAAGACTGATGAAACTTCTTCAGAGGGAAATTTGGCAGTAACACAGTCTTTGACCTAATACTTACACTTCTAGGAATTTTTCCTACAGAAATAGCCCCATCTATGCCAAGAAAGTAGGTAGATACAAAGATCTAGTTCCTTGCATCATCATTTGTAATGAGTATGAATAACTTAAGGTCTGTCAGTTGGTTAAATAAATGATGGTACATTTGTACAACGGAATTCTTTTTCTTGAGACAGTGTCTCCCTCTGTCACCCAGGCTGGAGTGCAGTGGCGTGATCTCAGTTCACTGCAACCTCCGCCTCCTGGGTTCAAGTGATTTTCTTGCCAGCCTTCCTAGTAGCTGGGACGACAGGCATGCTCCATCACACCTGGCTAACTTTGATATATGTAGTAGAAATGGGGTTTCACCATGTTGCCTAGGCTGGTCTCAAACTCCTGACCTCAGGTGATCCACCCACCCTGGCCTCCCAAAGTCCTGGGATTACAAGCATAAGCCACCGCGCCTGGCCTTGTACAATGGAATTCTATGTACGATTTTTTTTTTAATGAGGCAAATCTATGTAAACTTGTCACAGGATTGTTAGCTGTGCCCCAATATCCATTCTCCTTTTTTCCTTCTATTTTTGAGCTGGGTACATGGCTATTTGGAATAAAAAATAAATTTCCGGACCGGGCGCGGTGGCTCAAGCCTGTAATCCCAGCACTTTGGGAGGCCGGGGCGGGTGGATCACAAGGTCGAGAGATCGAGACCATCCTGGTCAACATGGTGAAACCCCGTCTCTACTAAAAATACAAAAAATTAGCTGGGCATGGTGGCACGTGCCTGTAATCCCAGCCACTTAGGCGGCTGAGGCAGGAGAATTGCCTGAGCCCAGGAGGCGGAGGTTGTGGTGAGCCGAGATCGCGCCATTGCACTCCAGCCTGGGTAACAAGAGCGAAACTCCGTCTCAAAATAAATAAATAAATAAATAAATAAATAAATTAATTAATTAATTTCCAGGCTGGGTGCAGTGGCTCACATCTGTAATCCCAGCACTTTGGGAGGCCTAGGTGGGCAGATCGCCTGAGGTTGGGAGTTCAAGACCAGCCTGACCAATATGGAGAAACCCCATCTCCACTAAAAATACAAAAAATGAGCCAGGCATGGAGGTGCAAATGCCTGTAATCCCAGCTACTCGAGAGGCTGAGGCAGGAGAATCACTTGAACTTGGGAGGCGGAGTTTGCAGTGAGCCGATATCGTGCCATTGCACTCCAGCCTGGGAAACAAGAGTGAGACTATCTCAAAAAAAAAAAAAAAGAATAAATTTCCCAGCCTCCTTTGCTGGTAGGTGTGCCCCTGTGTTCTGTTTTGATTTTTGTTGTTGTTGTTGTTTTTTGGTGTTTTTTTTCGCTGGCTAGATGCAGATGTAACGGCAGGAGCTCAGACAGCCACAATGGAACATGAAGTAGAAGCTCCATGTTGAAGATAGCATAAAAAAACAACAGAAGGAATCTAGGTCCCTGATAATTATGGAATCCTAGTATTGCCTGGCCACTTACCTCTGGACTTCATAAGAGAGAGAAATCAATGTCTAATTTTGTAAGGCACTAATATTTTTAATTTTCTTTCACTAGCAGCCAAACCTAATCTTAACTGACACGTACTGTATTAGTGTGCTTTCATGCTGCTGATAAAGACATACCTGAGACTGGGCCAGTTACTAAAGAAAGAGGTTTAGTTGGACTTATAGTTCCAAATGGCTGGGGAGACCTCATAATCACGGTGGAAGGCAAGGAGGAGCAAGTCGCATCTTATATGGATGGCAGCAGGCAAAGAGAGCTTATGCAGAAAAACTCCCCCTTCTAGAACCATCAGATCTTGTGAGACTTAATTACTATTATGAGAACAGCATGGGAAAGACCTGCCCTCATGATTCAGTTACCTCCCACCACGTCCCTCCCACAACACAGGGGAATTCAAGATGAGATTTGGGTAGGGATACAGCCAAACCGTATCACATATAATGATGTGTAATGACTTCTCTTTTTTTTCTTTTTTTTTTGTTTTATTTTTGTTTATATATATATTTTTTTGATGTGTAATGACTTCTAAGATAAATTGTTAAATGAAAAAGCAAGGTGTAAGCCATGTATACAGTATAATACTATTTTTGGAAAAAAGTGCAGAAAGATCTAACTATGTTTGCCTATGGGCAGCATTTTCCAGAAGTATATACTCTGAATTTTTTACCATGTGCAAATATAACTTATTCAAAAGTGAACTTTAAAAAATCAGTTTTATACTGGAATAAGAATATAAAAAATATTTTTTAAAAAATAATAAAAAATCAGTTTTAAACTAATTAATAAATGATTTGTATTTCTAAACCGTAACAATCTGATAAAACTATGGTTGGATTTTGTTTTCTTTCTTGTTTTCTATCTTTGTAAGATTTTAAGATATTTACATGCAAAATAGAACAGTCCCAGACAGTGAAAATAACTTATGCTTTAAATATTTCTGTTTTGCTGTCATGCAAACCCTTTAATTCCCAGGACCCCAAAGGTCAATGTATGGAACATACATTTTAGAGTCACAAGTCCATTAAGCAATCTGTAATTGAGCGTCTATGATCTATCAGGCACTACTTTTAGGTAAACACAACAGACAAAATACGTTTGTTCATGGAGCTGATGTTCTCATGGGGCAAACAGATTAATGTGCTAAAAAGTGTTGAGAATTCCATTAGAGAGGGTAGTGAGGGAAGACCGCTGAGAAGGTAGTATTTGTACTAAGACCCAAATGATGAGAATTCCAGAAAATGATCCAACACCATGCAGAAACAGAAGGGACAGGAAGGGCAGCTTCAGAAGAGGTAGCAGGGCAGCATCTGTGTGCTTCAGTGAAAAATCCTCTTCACCTAACCGGAAGCATGCAGAAGACTGGATGCAGTGGTTCATGCCTGTAATCCCAGCAATTTGGGAGGCTGAGGTGGGAGGATTGCTTGAGACCAGCCTGGGCAACATAGGGAAACCTGGTCTCTACGAAATGTAAAACAATTAACTGGGCATCGTGGTGAGTGCCTGTAGTTCTAGCTATTCAGGAGGCTGACGGGGAGGATCACCTGAGCCCGGGGAGATTGAGGCTGTAGTGAGTCATGATTGCACAACTACACTCCAACCTGGGCGACAGAGTGAGACATTGTCTCAAAAAGAAAAAAGTGTGAAAAACAAAAAGCCAATGATACCAAGAGCTTGCCAAGATGTGGAATAGTTGGAACTCATACTTTGCTGGCGAGAACATACAGCCACTTTGGAACACAGTTCGGCAGTTTCTTCTGAAGTTAAGCATACACACATTTGCCATACGACTCAGCAATTCTGCTCCCAAGACAAATAAAAACATGTGTCCACAAAAGGAGCTGTACAAGAGTGTTCACAGCAACTTTTTCATAACAGCCCGAACCAACAACCGTAATGTCCATCAACAGAATGAATAAACAAACTGTGGTATGGCCATCTAATGGAATACAATACGGCAATAAAAAGGAACAAACTACTTATATGTGCAAAAACACAAACAAATCTCAAAAACGTTATGTTGAGCAAAGAGAAGTCAGATACAGGCCGGGCGCGGTGGCTCAAGCCTGTAATCCCAGCACTTTGGGAGGCCGAGGCGGGTGGATCACGAGGTCAAGAGATCGAGACCATCCTGGTCAACAGGGTGAAACCCCGTCTCTACTAAAAATACTAAAAATTAGCTGGGCATGGTGGCGCGTGCCTGTAATCCCAGCTACTCAGGAGGCTGAGGCAGGAGAATTGCCTGAACCCGGGAGGCGGAGGTTGTGGTGAGCCGAGATCGCGCCATTGCACTCCAGCCTGGGTAACAAGAGCGGAACTCCATCTCAAAAAAAAAAAAAAAAAAAGAAGTCAGATACAAAACAGTATATACCATGTGACTCCATTTATGTGAAATTCTAGGAAATATAAATCTAATCTATACTGATACAAAGAAGACTGGACAGGTAGGGATGGGCCTTTGCTTGGGCCGGGTAGGGATTGATTGCAAAAAGAAGCAAAGGAGACCAGTATAGTGGCTCATACCTGTAATTCCAACATTTTGGAAGGCTGAGGTGGGCAGATGGCTTGAGTCCAGGAAGTGAAGATCACCTTGGGCAATATTGTGAAACCCTGTCTCTACAAACAAACCAACAAACCAACCGAAAAAAAAAAAAAACCAGGTATGCTGACTCACACCTGTAGTCCCAGCTTCTTAGGAGACTGAAGTGAGAGGATCACCTTAGCCTGGGAAGTAGAGGCTGCAGTGAGCCGTGATCTCAGCACTGCACTCCAGCCTGGGTAACAGAGTAAGACCCTGTCTCAGAAAAAAAAAAAAGAAAGAAAAAGAAGAAGACCGGGAGCGGTGGCTCATGCCTATAATCCCAACACTTTGGGAGGCTAAGGCAGGTGGATCACCTGAGCTCAGGAGTTCAAGACCACCCTGGCCAACATGGTGAAACCCCATCTCTACTAAAAATACAAAAATTACCCAGGCATGGTGGTGCTCGCCTGTAATCCCAGCTATTCAGGAGGCTGAGGCAGGAGAATCTCTTGAAACCAGCAGGCGGAGGCTGCAGTGAGCTGAGATTGCACCACTGCATTCCAGTCTGGGTGACAGAGCGAGACAAGAGAAAGACAGAAAGACAGAAAGTGGGGAGAGAGGGAGGGAGGAAGGAAAGAAAGAAAAGAAAAAGAAACAAGGACACTTTTAGAGTAGAGGAACTAATCTATATTGTGATAAAGGTTCATCAAACTGTACACTTAAATGGGTGAATTTTCTTGTATGTAAATTATGCCTCTGTAAAGTTGATTTAAAACACACAGTGTGGGCCGGGCGCGGTGGCTCATGCCTATAATCCCAGCACTTTGGGAGGCCGAGGCGAGTGGATTACAAGGTTAAGAGATCGAGACCATCCTGGTCAACAAGGTGAAACCCGGTCTCTACTAAAAATACAAAAATTAGCTGGGCATGGTGGCATGCGCCTGTAGTCCCAGCTACTCGGGAGGCTGAGGTAGGAGAATTGCTTGAACTCAGGAGGCGGAGGTTGCAGTGAGCTGAGATCGCGCCATTGCACTCCAGCCTGGGTAACAAGAGCGAAACTCCGTCTCAGCCGGGCGCGGTGGCTCAAGCCTGTAATCCCAGCACTTTGGGAGGCCGAGGCAGGTGGATCACGAGGTCGAGAGATGGAGACCATCCTGGTCAACATGGTGAAACCCCGTCTCTACTAAAAATACAAAAAATTAGCTGGGCATGGTGGCACATGCCTGTAATCCCAGCTACTCAGGAGGCTGAGGCAGGAGAATTGCCTGAACCCAGGAAGCGGAGGTTGTGGTGAGCCTAGACCGCGCCATTGCACTCCAGCCTGGGTAACAAGAGCGAAACTCCGTCTCAAAAAAGAAAAGAAAAAAAAAGAAACTCCGTCTCAAAAAAAAAAAAAAAAAAAAACAATACACAGTGTGTGTTTGTGTACTTACCAGTCTGGTACACTATGTTTCTACTTCTGTTTCTTGTTTTTTGAGACAAAGTCTTGCTCTATCGCCCAGACTGGAGTGCAGTGGTGCAATCACAGTTCACTGTAACCTTGAACTCCTGGCTCATGATCTTCCTGCCTCAACCGTCCAAGTTGCTGGGACTACAGGTGTGTGCAATCACAATAGGCTAATTCAAAAAACATTTTTTTTTAAATTTAGAAACAGGGTGTCCCTATGTTGCCCAGGCTGACCTCAAACTTCTGGGCTCAAGCAATCCTCCCACCTCAGCCTCCCAAAGTGCCGGGATTATAGGCATGAGCCACCACACTTAGCCTCTGGATTTGCTAAAAAATAGCTTGCAGATAATTGTTGTCACCCACTCTTTTTTTCCCTTTTGTCCCCTGCACCAAAGTGAGTTAAGCCTGTCACCTGGAATTTCTTTTTTTTTTTTTTTTTTTGAGACGGAGTTTCGCTCTTGTTACCCAGGCTGGAGTGCAATGGCGCGATCTCGGCTCACCGCAACCTCCGCCTCCTGGGTTCAGGCAATTCTCCTGCCTCACCCTCCTGAGTAGCTGGGATTACAGGCACGCGCCACCACGCCCAGCTAATTTTTTGTATTTTTAGTAGAGACGGGGTTTCACCAAGTTGACCAGGATGGTCTCGATCTCTCGACCTTGTGATCCACCCGCCTCGGCCTCCCAAAGTGCTGGGATTACAAGCTTGAGCCACCGCGCCCGGCCCAGTCACCTGGAATTTCTAACTATTAAGGCCAACTCCATCATCTCAGCCCTCACCACAGAGATGTTTGTCTCCATTTTATAGAGGAATTTTAGAGAAGGCTTTTGCAGGATGGGAGGTGTCAGGAGAAAGCTCCAGAAGTGGGTAAGGAGGGCAAGGGTGGTAGGCATCTTTCCAGGGAGATACACCTTGAAGCATCGAAGCCCTAACAGTTTGCTAAGGAACAGCTCTTTGGGCCTGGCACTAGGAAAGGCTCCGTTTTATAAGCCAATCCCCTCACTATCTGCCTCTTCACAACAAGAAGCAAGATTTGTCTACTGTCCCAGCCTAGTTCTCAGAGAGCTGAGGGCTATCACTGCATAGCTAGATGCTGTTTTCACCCTGTCATGCAAACCACCAACAGGTATTTCCTAAGCCTGGCAACATGCAGATAAGCTGGCTACCCTCAGGGAGATGCTGAGATACCAGCGCCTCGTCTTCTGAGATTCAGCTCTGATGGGCAGGAACTGGGCTGACCCTAGAACTGAAGCTGGCCATGTGTGGCCTGGACATTCCCCAAAACTATTTAGTAAGGTTTCATCACAGCTTTGCTTTCCTGTCCAGGTCCTGTGGGTACAAAGCAAAACTAATCTTATCCTAAAGCTGGGTGTGATGGTGGGTGCCTGTAGTCCTAGCTACTTGGGAGGCTGAGATGGGAGGATCACTTGAGCCAGGGGGTTAAGTGATCCATGGGTCACTTAAGCCAGGGTGCAGTGAGCCATGATCACACTACTGCAAAAAAAAAAAAAAAGAAAAGAAAAAAAAGAAAAAGAAAAAAAAGAAAGAAAGAAAAAAATCTTACCCCAAGAAGCCAGTATCAGTAGAGTGGGTATAAGTGAGCAGAGGCAAAAAGAGGGGAGTGACTCCTTGGGGCATCTGGTGAGTGAGGAGGATGTGGCTCAGGTCAACAGGAGCCACACTTGTTGAGGGAACCCTAGGATTAGAGTGAGGCAACAGCCAAGTCCAAATCCTGTGGCCTAGAAGAGGGACAGCCTGATGGAGTTTTGCCTCATCATGAAGACTGCTGGCTCCAGTGACAATATTAGCTAACATCTACTAGGCACTTCATGAAGCTGGACCGTGGGTGGCCTAGATGCTCTAAGGTGCCTTAACTAATTTAATCTCGAAAGACAACCTTATTCGGTAGACGCTATCACCCTTTGACAGTTAAGGATATGGAGGCACAGAGGTTTTAAAGGACCTGCCCTTCTAGCAAGCAGCAGAGCTGTGACTTATGCTGTAAGCCACAGTACCTCTCAGAAGTCAGTGTAGGAGGCTGAAGCTGCTGGCTGGAGGGTGGGGGCTCAAGAATCAACAAACTCTCCTGCCCTGGGGATTCTCATTTGAGCTTTTTCCCAGACTGAAATGCTCAATTTGCATAAAGGGCAGCAGAGAATGTTAAAATGTAGCCACTTGCCCAAAACTGTGCAGCCACCCAGGAGGGCTGTGACCTGTCTCTCTGGACTCACACCCTTACATCCTCTCTCCCCTACCTTCCTGGACTGCCTGTCCTGATACTAAGCGTTAGAATCTAAATGTTTCCTCGACTTTGTACTTTTTTTTTTTTTGAGACGTCTTGTTACCCAGGCTGGAGTGCAATGGCGCGATCTCGGCTCACCGCAACCTCCGCCTCCTGGGTTCAGGCAATTCTCCTGCCTCAGCCTCCTGAGTAGCTGGGATTACAGGCACGCGCCACCATGCCCAGCTAATTTTTTGTATTTTTAGTAGAGACGAGGTTTCACCATGTTGACCAGAATGGTCTCGATCTCTCGACCTCGTGATCCACCCGCCTCGGCCTCCCAAAGTGCTGGGATTACAGGCTTGAGCCACCGCGCCCGGCCCTGACTTTGTGCTCTTTTTCCCTTTCTCTGATTGTCAAAATCTGTCAAGGCTCAGCCCAAATCTCACCTCTTCCAGAAATCCCTCACAGACATTCCTGATTGAAACAATTCTGTCCCCAGTCCATCTGCTGAGACGTGAGGCTCTCAACTGAGGGCTTGGGTCACTTCTCGGTGGATCTGTCTCCCTGGGGGCATAACCACAGGGCTTCCTCAGTAAGCAGCTGATACCCACCCATGGTTAAGCAGGTCCTTAGAGGGTTGTGAGGACATCTCTCTTCACTGACTTGAAAAATCTTAGGCGACTGGACAGTGGCTCCCGCAGGTAATCCCAGCACTTTGGGAGGCTGAGGTGGGTGGATCACCTGAGGTCAGGAGTTCAAGATCAGCCTGGCCGACATGATGAAACCCTGTGTCTACTAAAAATACAAAAATTAGCCAGGCATGATGGTTGGTGCCTGTAATCCCAGCTATTCGGGAGGCTGAAGCAGGAGAATCACTTGAATATGGGAGATGGAGGTTGTACTACCTCCCAAGTCTATAGGTGTATGCCACCATGGCTGCCACCATGCCCACATAGTTTTTGTATTTTTAATAGAGACAGGTTTTCACCATGTTGTCTAGGCTGGTCTTGAACTCCTGATTTCAGGTGATCCACTCTCCTAGGCCTCCCAAAGTGCTGGGATTACAGACTGTCTGGCATTCCATTAAATTTTAATGAGTGAATTCATTAATTAATTCATCAGATGTTAATTGATGCTGGTTGCTCAAAGCTATATGAGTTGGCAAATACTTCTAACAGTGAATGAGTGCAGGGATTAACTGCACAGCATCTTCAGCCAAACTGGCTGTGAGGAAATCCTACTCTACCTTACTGGGCATGTCACCTTAGGTCAGTTACTTCACCTCTCTGTGTATCAGTTCTCTCATTTAGAAGATGGAGATGATAATGATAGCACCTACCAAGGTTGTTATGAGGCTTACACAAGCTTATATATATATATGCATATATATCTACATGCAAAGGAATCAGAACAAAGCTAGGTCAAGGAGGAAAAGGCATCCAGGCGGCCGGGTGTGGTGGCTCACGCCTATAATCCCAGCACTTTGAGAGGCCGAGGCGGGTGGATCATGAGGTCAAGAGATCGAGACCATCCTGGTCAACATGGTGAAACCCTGTCTCTACTAAAAATACAAAAATTAGCTGGGTATGGTGGCACACGCCTGTAGTCCCAGCTACTCGGGAGGCTGAGGCAGGGGAATTGCTTGAACCCAGGAGGCGGAGGTTGTGGTGAGCCGAGATTGCACCATTGCACTCCACCTTGGGTAACAAGAGCGAAACTCCGTCTAAAAAAGAAAGAAAGAAAGAAAGAAAGAAGCCGGGCGCGGTGGCTCAAGCCTGTAATCCCAGCACTTTGGGAGGCCGAGGCGGGTGGATCATGAGGTCGAGAGATCGAGACCATCCTGGTCAACATGGTGAAACCCCGTCTCTACTAAAAATACAAAAAATTAGCTGGGCATGGTGGTACGTGCCTGTAATCTGAGCTACTCAGGAGGCTGAGGCAGGAGAATTGCCTGAACCCAGGAGGCGGAGGTTGCGGTGAGCCGAGATCGCGCCATTGCACTCCAGCCTGGGTAACAAGAGCGAAACTCCATCTCAAAAAAAAAAAAAAAAAAAAAAGAAAGAAAGAAAAAGTCATCCAGGCAGCAGAAACGGCATGTACAAAGGCTCAGAGGCGTACACCAGTACAGCAAGCTGAGGGAACCAGGAGGAATTCCATGAGGCTGGAACTTAATGTGCAGCTGGAGCAGGCTGAGAGTTGCATGCTGGGCAAAGTGGGGAGACCTCATCTCTAAAAATATTTTTAAAAATGAGCCAGATGGGGTGGTGCACCCCTGCAGTACGAGGTACTCAAGAGGCCAAGGTGGGAGAATCACTTGAGCCCAGGAGTTCAAGGTTACAGTGAGCTATGACTGTGCCATTGCACTCCAGTCTGGGCAACAGAAACCCTGACTCTAAAATAAAAACAAAATAGGGAAGACAACAGGAAGATCAGTTTGGTGGCGTGTCTGTATATTCTGGGGAGGGGTGGGCAGAGGCGGTGGGCTTGGTGTGCAGCATGTTGTGTTTGAGTTCCACCCTCGGGAGTTTTTCTTCCTGTGTGATGTTCTCCAGGCTCTCACACCAAGACACACACACTCTTAGAAGATAGTTACTGTGTCTGGCTGGTCGCAATGGCTCACACCTGTAATCCCAGAATTTTGGGAGTCCCAGGCAGGCGGATCATGAGGTCAGGAGATTGAGACCAAGCCTGGCCAACATGGTGAAACCCCATCTCTACTATAAAATACAAAAATTAGCTGGGCATGGTGGCGCACACCTGTAGTCCCAGCTACTTGGGAGGCTGAGGCAGGAGAATTGCTTGAACCTGGGAGGCAGAGGTTGCAGTGAGCTGAAATCATGCCACTGCACTCCAGCCCGGTACCTGGTGACAGATTAAGACTCTGTCTCAAGCCGGGCATGGTGGCTCACGCCTGTAATCCCAGCACTTTGGGAGGCCGAGGCGGGCGGATCATGAGGTCAAGAGATCGAGACCATCCTAGTCAACATGGTGAAACCCCGTCTCTCCTAAAAATACAAAAAATTAGCTGGGCATGGTGGCGCATGCCTGTTATCCCAGCTACTCAGGAGGCTGAGGCAGGAGAATTGCCTGAACCCAGGAGGCGGAGGTTTCAGTGAGCCAAGATCGCGCCATTGCACTCCAGCCTGGGTAACAAGAGCGAAACTCCGTCTCAAAAAAAAAAAAAAAAGAAGAAGAAGAAGAAGATAGTTACTATGTCTTATGATTTCTGTGCCACCTCTCATCCTTCCTACCTGTCCCAACCCATCCCAGGTACATGCTCTGTGCTAAGTGACTGCAGCTAAATTGGGTTTAATGAAATCCAAGCTAATGAAATCCCTGCCTAACTCTTGAGATCTGATAACTGGGTCGCAAACATTACCCCTCTACCCGGCTGGTCTCTGGATTTCTGCTGTGTTGCTCTGGAGGAGTCAGAGAAGCCACCCTTCTGTTGAATGGGGCTAGATTGCCTGGGACCCTGCTGCCAGCCCCAAAGCTGCCACATCAACCTTAGGACTGGGCCCTCTTCCAATCCTTCCCACCTCCCCACATGGGAGAGCATGGGCCTGGGGCATCGGTAGCAATGGGAGGAATGGATGAACTGGAGGGAGGAGTGTAGCAGTGAGAGCACAGACCAGCCTCGTGTTTACTGGTCTCACCAAACCTCAGCTCCATGGAGACATTTGTTCCTAGAAGTGATGGAATCCTTACCCCACCTCTCTGTCCCCATTCTTGCCAGGCACCCAAACAAGGTGCTGTTCCAGAGTAAACCCACAGCTTTTGAGCTGTCTCTCATTCCCATTGGGCCATCAGTAGGAAAAATTAACAGACAAAAATCCAGTTGAACATAAAGTCAGAGGCAGCTGGGAACCAGCAACTGAGCCTGCATTTCCCCTGCATGTGATCTGAGGGTGGAGAGCAGGCCCCTGTCACAAGAAAGCGTGTGAGTGTGTGTGCCTGTGTGCCATGCATTCACGTCTGTGTGTGTGCTCTGTGTGCACGTGTGTTTGTGGGGCTCATGTGCATGTATGCAACTGTGTGTATGCCCTCATGTGTCCACATCTGTGTTGCCCATTACGCATGTCTGTGTATGCCCTGTGTGTATGTGAGAAGAATGTGCACTCGTGGCAATGCCCACCCAGGGGAGGGGCAGGGGAGCTGTGGGAGCAGTGGGGTACATCTTTGCAAACTTGCTGCTGTGGGCAGGTAGGTAGGAGTAGGTTTGGATATGGTTGTGGGAGCAGGAGCCACGTGTCTGTTGTGAGGGAGGATTTCCGCCGGGGTGTTGGACGACTGAGGTGGGGCAGCCGTGCTTCTGGCTGAGACCCCCGCCTTCTCATCCTTCCTGGGGTCACCTCCCAGGGCAGCCACCGTGGCCAGAAGTGCCCAGGTTTGATGCTCCAGCCTGGGCTGGCATGGCCAGCAGACAGCACAATGTCTTCAAGGCCCAGCAGAAGGACGACCTCAGTCTCTGAAAGGTGAAAGGGGGCATGTGGAAGTGTAGGATGGGAATAAGAAATCCCTTCAAGGCCGGGCGCGGTGGCTCAAGCCTGTAATCCCAGCACTTTGGGAGGCCGAGGCGGGTGGATCACGAGGTCGAGAGATCGAGACCATCCTGGTCAACATGGTGAAACCCCGTCTCTACTAAAAATACAAAAATTAGCTGGGCATGGTGGCACGTGCCTGTAATCCCAGCTACTCGGGAGGCTGAGGCAGGAGAATTGCTTGAACCCAGGAGGCGGAGGTTGCGGTGAGCCGAGATCGTGCCATTGTACTCCAGCCTGGGTAACAAGAGCGAAACTCCGTCTCAAAAAAAAAAAAAAAAAAAAAAAAGAAATCCCTTCAATTCCTCCAACAGTGGCTGACAAAACAGACCCCATATCCAAGGAAAGCTGTGCCCTGGGATGGGAGGATTGCAAAATGGAGGAGGCTCTGTCTGTTCTGGTAGTGGGAACCTAGGTGACACCACTCCCCAGATGCCCAAGGACTGCAGGGCCTCTGGGGACAGCATTTGAATTAGGCCATAAATGATTAGGAGAGTATCAGAGGAAGGAAGTAGGAGGGGAAAGGGGGCATTCCAGGCAGCAGAAACAACCTGAGCAAAGGCACAGAGGCGAGAAAATGGAGGTGTGCCCAGAAGCTGCCTCCTGCATGCTCATGGAGGAAAGCTGAGGCCCAGAGAGAGGAAGTGTTTCTAAGACCTAGCAGTAGCCATGAGGTCCTCTCACTCCAGGTCAGTGCTTTTTGCTACCCTAGAAAGCTTGCAGGAGGGCACACCAGGGAGTCAGCTGTTGGTTTGGTTTCCTTTGCTTTCTTATCCCCAGCTAGGGCTCAGTCAGGGATCGATCCTTGTTCTTGGCCTTCCTCTGCCAGCAGCTAGCTGTGTGATTCTAATAAGTCACTTCCCCTCTCTGGGCCCCTCATCTCCAATGCGAAGGAGGTATAAGGCCTTGCCTCCACCTGGGAGGCAACTCTGACTCCCTAGCAAGCTAAAAAGTAGCTTAGTTATTCTCCTCTTCCCAGCACCTGGCAGACTCTATAGCATGACACAGGTTTTTGAATGAAGAAAGAAAGGAAAGAATGAAAAGCATCATGACTCTTCCTTAGCACTCTGCTTTGACAGCCTCAGCTTCTCCCCTCCCCAGGCAGGACAAAGGATGTAGGAGTCTCAGACCTTGAAAAGGAAGTCAAGAAAAACAAATAACCTAACTACATGGGGGCCCGAAACTCTGCCTCCGGGTGGATGCCCCCGAAAGAACCTTCCCTCGCAGCCTTGGCCTTGCTGCAACTGTGCAGTGGTCAGGGCCTGGAGGAGGGGCAGGGACCTCTAGGAGACCCAGAGGCAGCTGGGCCTGAGCCAAGACCGCACTCACAGCTTCTCTGCTCCAAGAAGTGTCCCAAGCCCTCTGGTCCCAACCCTGAGCGGTTGGGCTGGCTCTGAAACCTCCTGTTTCCCAGGCCAATGATACCTTCATTTTTCCAGTTCCAATAACACCTTTTTTTGAGGCCCTCTCCTTTCATGTTAAGAACTTTATTGCTCATTTCCCTCTTCGGTGACAGCAGCTGTATTTCTTTTAACTTTGTGAAACACACACACCATCTATGGTGGCAGAAATCAGAATCAGTTGCCTCTGGGGTGGAGACTGACTGGAAGCGGAAACAAAGGAATTTGGAAGTGGTGAAAATGTCTGAAATCTTGATCTAAGTGATGGTTACATAGGCATAATATTTGTCAAAATTCATCAAGCTGAACACTTAAGATTTGTGCATTTTACTGTATGTGGAATGTGTGTTGATTTTACCTTATAAAGTACTGCTAGCATCTAAAAGATACACATACGGAAAAGTACATGAAACGTACATGTTCAGTTTAATGAATTATTTAGCCAGCGCCTGTGAAACACCACCCACGATTCCTGGTGCCCCTGTGCAGTCCACAGAGCCGGGATATAACCAAGCAGTTTCCCAGGGACCCCAACACCCACAGACGGGGCACCTCGACTCCAGACACCATGTGCCTCTTGCTTCCTGGACTCATGGAAATACAGAGGCCAGGGATGGGGCAGAGCCCATGGGCTTTGGAACCTAGAATTTCCCATCAGTTCAACACCAAGCTTGACCGAGATTCCCATTCTAGTGAATTGAAGGAACAGAAAACACACCATTTCCCCTTTCTGGGAGGGGAGTTTCCGTACCCGGCCTCCTCCAGTGAGTCTTGGCTGGGGGGTGGGGGTTGTCCCTAGTTAAAGTCAAGGAGAACTGTGCCTTCCCTGCATCCCTGCTAAAAATAACTCCAGGCAGTGTTGCTGCCACTGAGCAGCAGGAAGGACAGAGTCGTGTTTTGCTTTAAACCTAGAAGCAGCTCGGCAGTTGGGGGCTAGGGCGGGGTGGGAGAGCAGGCTAGGGATCTGAGAACCCTGGCTGTGCTCAGTGCATCCCCCACCCCCAGCTGCAGCTGGTCTTCCGGGGGTGCCTGGGAGGGGTGTATGTGTTAGCGCATGCACGCGCATGTGTGGTGACAGGGCCTCCCAGCAGCAGAGCAGGAAGCCAGGGAAGGCTGGGAATGGGTGGGGAGGGGTCTCTGTCCTGCTAACTGGAGCATGCAGCTGGAGGGCCAGGCGTCACATACTCCATGGGGTCCCTACCTCCTCTGAGAAGCCTTCTGTTCCTGCAGCCCACACCAGGCTCCCTGGGGATTGGAGAGGCTAGCCTTCTGCAGCGTGGCCGCCTGCCCCTCAGGGCTCCTCGCACACACGGGGCTGGAGATGGTCGCTTGGCAGTCCCTGTCTCTGTCTGGCTTCCGCTCTGCCCAAAGAGATTGGGAGGTCCTCAAGGGTGGGTGCAGTCCGGCAGCGAGGAATTTCCCTGGAAACGGGAAGTACAAGATGTGTCAATATGGGATCCTAGCAGAGGAGTGAAAGGCTGAGTAAAGGGAAGGGAAGAGGCCCTCCTGGCTGCTCAGTCTTGCTCTCTCCTCCCACCACTCCCCTGCCTGTCTTATACATCAGAGGCCTCGAATTGTTGATCTCTCTTTCTCTGTGCTTGTCTTGGGTCCCTGGCTCCTTGGGACCAGGATCATCCTGCAGTTGGCCTCCATTTTCCAAGGTAACAATAAAGAAGAATCACCATTCATTTCACAGGTACCCCATTCCAGGCACTGTGCTGACTCTGATGTGGATGTTCTCATTTAATCTTCCCAGCAAGCCTTTGATATTGGAATGATTACAATTCCTCCCTATTTATAAAGGAGGAGGCCGGGCGCGGTGGCTCAAGCCTGTAATCCCAGCACTTTGGGAGGCCGAGGCGGGTGGATCACGAGGTCAAGAGATCGAGACCATCCCGGTCAACATAGTGAAACCCCGTCTCTACTAAAAATACAAAAAATTAGCTGGGCGTGGTGGCGCGTGCCTGTAATCCCAGCTACTCAGGAGGCTGAGGCAGGAGAATTGCCTGAACCCAGGAGGCGGAGGTTGCGGTGAGCCGAGATCGCGCCATTGCACTCCAGCCTGGGTAACAAGGGCGAAACTCTGTCTCAAAAAAATAAATAAATAAATAAATAAATAAATAAATAAATAAATAAAGGAGGAAACTGAGGCTTAAAGTGGTAAAATGCTAGTCTAGGATCTCACTGGCAGTACCTGACAAAGACAAGGCTTGAAGTCATGATATAGAACACAGAGCATGTCCGAGATGACCGTCTAGGAGACAATAAGAATTTTCCGGGAGACAGTAAGAATTTTAGGGCCAGGCATGCTGGCTCCCTCCTGTAATCCCAGCACTTTGGGAGGCTGAGGTGGGTGGATCACCTGAGGTCAGGAGTTCAAGACCAGCATAGCCAACATGTTGAAACCCTGTCTCTACTAAAAATACAAAAACTAGCCAGGTGTGGTGGCGGGCACCTGTAATCCCAGCTACTTGGGAGGCTGAGGCAGGAAAATTGCTTGAACCCAGAAGATGGAGGTTGCAGTGAGCTGAAATCATGCCACTTCACTCTAGCCTGGGCAACAGAGCAAGACTCTATCAAAAACAGAAAAAAGAAAAAAAAAAAAAAAGAATTTTAGAAATTTGACCATCTGGGCCAGGTGCAGTAGCTCACGCCTGTAATCCCAGCACTTCAGGAGGCTGAAGCAGGCAGATTCCCCTGAGGTCAGGAGTTGGAGACCAGCTTGACTAACATGGCAAAACCTTGTCCTTACTAAAAATACAAAACTTAGCTGGGCGTGGTGGTGGGTGCCTGTAATCCCAACTACTCGGGAGGTTGTGGCAGGCAAATCGCTTAAACCCAGGAGGTGTAGGAGGTAGCAGTGAGCCGAGATCACACCATTGCACTCTGGCCTGGGTGACAGAGTGAGACTTGCTCTCAAAAAAAAAAAAGAAAAAAGAAATTTGACCATCCTAGATAATTTAGGACACATGGTTGCTGAACTTGATTATTTTGTTTAAAAACACACACATATATGCCGGGCGCGGTGGCTCAAGCCTGTAATCTCAGCACTTTGGGAGGCCGAGGCGAGTGGATCACGAGGTCAAGAGATCGAGACCATCCTGGTCAACATGGTGAAACCCCGTCTCTACTAAAAATACAAAAAAATTAGCTGGGCATGGTGGCGTGTGCCTGTAATCCCAGCTACTCAGGAGGCTGAGGCAGGAGAATTGCCTGAACCCAGGAGGCGGAGGTTGCGGTGAGCCGAGATCGCGCCATTGCACTCCAGCCTGGGTAACAAGAGCGAAATTCCGTCTCAAAAAAAAAAAAAAGAAAAGAAAAACACACACATATATATACATACACACACCAAAATAGCCCAAAAAATAGTGGCTGTACAGCCAAAATTTGTACTCCCAGTTGTGATTTTGACCAAGAAACTAACCATCCTGACAAGCCTGAGTTTCCATCTCTACAAAATGGGTATGATAATCCTTGCAGAGGATTACTGAAGAGTAGTGTCTTTGAACGCAGCCCTTTTCCTAAACCTAGAAAACACAAAGCTCCTTCATGCCTTGAGGCCTTTGCGTGTGCTGTGCTGTTTCCTGTGCCTGAAACCCTCAGCTTCCAGATGTTCATGTGACTGGTTTATTCTCGTCATCCAGGTCTTAGCTCAAACATAACCTTCCTCAGAGCAGCCTTCCCTGACTACTCAGCAGACCCCCATCACACTCAATTGCATCCCTGTTTCATTTTCCTCTTTGTACATATCGTGATCGGAAATTTCCTTACTTATTTGTTCTGTCTGTTTTTTTATGGCCTGTCTCCCTCCCAGCTGCCAAGGAGATAAGTTTCTTGAAAGCTGGAGGCCAAGCGTGGTGGCTCAAACCTGTAATCCCAATACTTTGGGAGGTTGAGGTGGGCAAATCATTTGAGGTCAGGGTTCAAGACCAGCTTGGCCAACATGGTGAAACCCTGTCTCTACTAAAAATTCAAAAAAAATTAGCCGGTCATGGTGGTGGGCGCCTGTAATCCTAGCTACTGGGAGGCTAAGGCAGGAGAATCGCTTGAACCCAGGAGGCAGAGGTTGCAGTGAGCTGAGATAGCGCCACTGCACTCCAGCCTGGGCGACTGAACAAGACTCCGTCTCAAAAAAAAAAAAAAAAGAAAGCTGGAACCTCTGTGGGGTTGAATGACCCATTCACAGTGCTCAGAACAGCACCTGGCAAACATCAGAGCTTGCTAAACATTTATGAATGAATGAATGAATAAATGAGCTTTGAAAATAGCATTATATTTAAGTGACTGACTCTCACGGGCCTTGCTGAGGGCGGTGAATGTGGGCTAATGGGGGATCAGAGGAGAGTGCTTTGGGCCTGGCTCTGGCCCAGGCTAAGCCCTGAAGCTCCTGGGCTGCAGGGAACCATGAGGCTGCCTGGGCTTCCGGCTGCTCCAGGATAAAGGTCAACTCTTGCTGGAACACGAGGTTCTGCACCATCTGGGCTTGCCTGCCTCTGGCCTCATCTCCCCAGGCTCTCCAACCTGCACTCCATGTTCAGCCAGACCAAACAACTCCCAGTGCCCACCAGAGAACACGGGGCTGCTTCACGCCTGTGTGCTTTTATACACACTGTTCCTTCTACCTGGAACGCCCTGCACCCTTGCTCTGCCTGGCCAGTTTCTCTCTCCCTGAACCTTCTGCTGTGGCCACGCCCAGTCCCCACCTTCCCAAGACACTGTAATGACCTGTTTTTGTGCATTTTTGCAAGTAACCCAGGGACGCAGACTTCCCAAGTAGCCCATACAGGGAAGTGACCTGGTTGCGTGTCCCCAGTTTGTAGTGCAATACTTGGCACACACAGTAGGTGCTTAATAAATACTCAGGCACAGTTTTTGGACTTTGGTTCCCAGGGCATTAACTCAATTCTTGGGACACACAGTAGGTGTTCCATAAGTGCCCACTGGATTAACAAGGCTGAGCAATCTGATACAGCAGAAGCTTGGGGCAAGATGAGGCATAGGGGTAGGAGTAAACAGAAGACGCTTCCTGGGAAACAAGATGGTGTCAGAGGGAAGAAACCAGAAGGGATCTTGGGAAAATTCCCAGAAGACTGAAAATACAAAAAGCAAAAGTAGGCAGGGCACAGTGGCTCACATCTATAATCCCAGCACTTTGGGATGCCAAAGTGGGTAGATCACTTGAGGTCAGGAGTTTGAGACCAACCTGGCCAGCATGGTGAAACCCCATCTTTACTAAAAAAAAAACAAAAATATTAGCTGGGCATAATGACGCACATCTGTAGTCCTAGCTACCTGGGAGGCTGAGGCAGGAGAATGGCTTGAACCATGGAGGTGGAGATTGCAGTGAGCCGAGATCGTGCCACTGCCCTCCAGCCTGGGTAACAGAGAAACACTCCATTTCAAAAAAAAAAAAAAGTAAACACAGATAGATGGAGGTAAACAGGACTCTTAGTGAACAAGGATAGAGAAATACAGAAGGAAAGATAAATGAAGAAGAATGAACTCAGAGAAAGAAGTTCGGAAAGACAAAATGTGCCCATGAGAGCCACAGAGGACAGACTGCCAGAGACCAGGACAGGCCAACTAAATACATTATGTCTGGTGCCCCTGCTTCATGCCCTGGGGGAAGATAAGGTTGGCATGGGCAGTGTGGTGCTGTGGTCCCTTCCTTGGGTGATAGGGCTGAGTGAAAGCCCACACATCATCAGGACATCTTGGAAAACTTTTCCTCTCTTAGCTCAGGAGAGGCCCTGTGATAGGAAACAAAGCTCCCCAGAGAACAACTACAAACCTAGTTTCTTGCCCTTAGGCAAGCAACTTAGCTGCTCTTGCCTCAGTTTTCCCAGCAGAAAGGTGGGCCCTATTCTTACTTTAGAGACATAGTAAGATCATACTGAGTTAAGGTAGGTATACGAAATGTACACAACTTGATACAAATGCCAAGGATTGACATCATGGTAGTGCTTTCTCCCAAAGCCCTGTTGTGAACGGGTCCTAAGAGAGGCTGTGACACTGTCACTAGGTGCTGCAGACAGACCTGACTTCAGAGCCCTGGAACCCAGGCTCAGCCTCTGGTTTTTGGATCCTAGAGCCAAATCAATACAACCAGGCACATATATATATATATATATATATATATATATATATATATATACACATATATATATATATACACATATGTATCCAGGCAGTTTATTCCTGGGTGGAGGGTGAGGGGCAGCAGGCATGCCAGTCAGCCAAGAGACACACGGAGCCCGCAGCCAGCAGGCCTGACCATCCAACTCCACTGCTGAGACTGTCCTCTGGGGCTTTGATAGCATCCAGATTTCAGCCTGTCAAATGGGCTAAAAACGATTTTCTAGCTGTTAGATCACACCTCAAGGCATGTACGAGCTCCACGGAGGCAGAGTTCTCTTTCATTTGAAGGGAGAAGGGAATAAGACTCAGTCCTGGGAAATGGAAGATTTGCATTGTAGGTACATAATCTCAGGAATCTCACAAACTGTTTTGAAGTGCTGGCTTTGGCTGGGTGCAGTGGTGCACACCTGTAACCCCAGCTATTTGGGACATTTACTCAGGAGACTGAGGTGGGAGGACTGATTGAGCCCAGAGGTTGAGGCTGCAGCGAGTACAGTGGGGCCGTACAGTGGAGTACAGTGGCGTACAGCCCCACTGTACTGGGTGACAGGGTGAGACCTTGTCTCAAAAAAAAAAAAAAAAAAAAAAAAAAACCAAAAGGTACTGGCTTTGATGTCAGACAGACCTGAATGTGAATCTCAGCTCAGCTTTGTCATTTCTCTGAGCCTCAGTTTCCTTAACTGTCAAAGAGGGCAAACAATAGCACCCGCCCCCAGAACTGTTGGGAGGGGTAAATGAGATCCTGTAAATAAAGGCCTGAAATTAAGCTTGCGTCTAGTAGTGAGTCTCCTGGGCCACAGTCTTTGGGTTCCAAAATCTGGTTGGGGGTGGTGTGCAGAGATAGCTCCCCATATAAGCAATCAAGATTAGTCATCATCATGAATAATAATATCCCATGCTCCTGGGGGAGGAAGGCCAGATCATAAATGTATTGCTCTCTCAATATCTAAGCCACTTTGAGGAGATTAAACTGGTCACATCTCAGAAAATCACTGAGAAATCACCAAGTGTCAAATTCCATTAGGAATATGTGACTCATAGGGGTGAGAGGATGGGTTGATCCCCCTCCCTGCTGCCAGGTCACCACCTCTGCCTCTGTTCTCTGTGACTGACGAGGAAGGATCACTGATTACCAGGTCTGCCGAGCTTTTGGAGGCAACTTAGGTAGCTCTGTCACGTGTCTAGCTGGGCTCAGGGATATTGCTAAAATGCTTGGGAAACAAGGCTGGCAAGGGGAGAGGGATCAGCCTCAAACGTCCAGAGAAACTTCAGACCCGGTGTGGAGATGCCAAAGCTTTAGAGGCAGTTTCAAGGCTGGGTGATGGGAGAGAGAAAGGACTGGGGGCTTCACCCTTCTGGAGTCTAACTTCTTCCTTCCAGGGTCTCTCTGCACCCCGCCGTCCCACCCCCAGCAAGAGTTTAGAACCTACAGACTGGGAGTAAGAAGTAGGAGACTCATTTCTTGATTCATGGGGGGTTGGGGAGCCCAGGTGGAAGATGTGGGGGATGAGAGCAGGGGTAACTGACAGCAGGATGCCACAGCTAAAGAAGGAAGTATAAATATAAAGCGGCCAGTGTAGGACTGGACAGAGGCCATATGAAACACACGGTACATTCCGGCCCCAGCATAACAAACTGTACCAGCCTTTTTGAGAGCTGTGAGCACTAAAAAGGGGAGGGAAGAGCAGAGGTTCCTTCGAGGTTGGCCCTGCCTCCTCCTCCCCCACTTCTCCCACAGCTCGGGGCACCGCAGGGAAAGTCCTGATGTTTCTTTTGCAACCACAGGAAACCTACCATCCCTGCTCACACTCTGTACCCAGTGTTCCTCTCAGCAGCTCCAGACTGGGAGGGAGCAATGAGTGTGTATGCGTGGAGAATGTGGGGTGCAGACAGCCACAGCAGCCCAGGTAACACCCGGAAAGGCGGCAAGCGTCACTTGGATACTGACTGGAAGTCACAGCCTGTAAAGGCTGCAAGGGAGGTACAGATGACGGCAAGGAAGTGCCTTGTGCAAGGTCACGCAGGCAGTTGTTCCCCAGGGTGGGACCAGAGTGCATCCAGAACTAGGCAGTGCTGGGCAGCTCTCTTGGGTGTAGTGTGTAGGAGTGGCAGGCCAGGGAACAGGCAGTGCCCAGGGACTAAGGGTGGGGAGCCCAGATCCAAGGCTGCCTCTATGCTCTGGTTGGCTTTGGGAAAGCAGGCCTGGCTTGGGCACTGTCCCGTCCAAGCCTCCCAATCCTATTCCCGCTACCTTAAATATTAGAGATAATGCATGTGAAGTGCCTAGCATGGAGGCTGTTTTGTGGCGATGTCGACCAGAATGATTCACATCCACCCCTCCCCTCTCCTCCTCCACACACACACAGCTCAAGGCCTAGAACCTCCTGGGATCTTTCTCCCATAACACCGCCTTCTTTCTTCTGAGTCCCTATAGCTATTACACACATTTGGTACTCACCACCTGCTGGTTCGGGTTATTATTTAACCTTACATCCAGTGCGTTTGTCGTTTCAATTGCCCAACAGGAGGATATCATTTCAACATACCCAATATTTATTGAACATGAACTCCCATGTTGAGCCTGGCCTGTGGGGGATGAGTTGGAATGGTGGCGGAGGGCGGGGGCGGTGGAGGAGAGGGCTCGGAGAAGAAGCAGACTCTGTTTCTGCCTCAAGGACTTTCTAATCTGGTTAGAAGAACAGGATTAGTAAACAGATCGCTAGAATATGAGACAGGCCACACACTGTGCTGTGAGAAAGGTACAAACTGAGTGTGCTGGGCGTTCCGAGGAGACAGGAATCAGATTTGGCTGGCACTATTTCAAGGGAGCTTTACGAGCTGGAGCAGGAGAGATGGATAGACAGGGAGGACCGGCATCCTGGCATGTGAAATGGCACAGCAAACTGTGGAGGTGGGAAGGAGGGCGAACAAAGGACTTCAGGAGTGTCTTAACCTCATAGTGACATTCTTTACCAGAATCCAACACAGAGCCTTCCGCATGGTAGACGTACTCACTATATAAATGCTTTGTTCCCTCCTCTTGGTTTGGAACTTTTTTTCTTTTCTTTTCTTTTCTTTTTTAAGACAGAGTCTTGCTCTCACCCAGGCTGGAGCTGGAGTGCAACGGCACGATTTCCACTCACTGCAACCTCCCCCTCTTGGGTTCCAGCGATTCTCCTGTCTCAGCCTCCTGAGTAGCTGGGATTACAGGCGCCCTCCACCATGCCCGGCTAATTTTTGTATTTTTAGTAGAGACAGGGTTTCACCATGTTGGCCAGGCTGGTCTCGAACTCCTGACCTCAGGTGATTCCCCCCGCCTTAGCCTCCCAAAGTGCTGGGATTACAGACGTGAGCCACCGCAACCGGCCAGGGTGGGATCTTTAGGACCAGCACTTAGTGATGTCTTTCCGCAGAAGGATGGATAAGGAGAAAACGTGGCTCTGAATAAACCGGGAGGTCGCGGGCAGTGGGGGTGGGGGTGGGGGTGGGGGTTGGTTGGGGCTAAACAAAGTGAGGGGTCATATTCAAGGGGCAGTTTGGGGTTGTCTTCCTTGGCTTTGCCCTTCTTCCACCCTGCCGTCCACACCCACCCGACAGTGTCTGGGCTCTCCCGACTCCCGGCGTCCTGCCAGGGATTTCCCAAACCGTCCAAAAGGGCTGGGCTTGGTTTGCCAGCTCTGGGAATCCCTGGAGTCTCCGTGTTCCTGGCATCTGAGAGGGATCAGACAAGTGGGGCGAGGAAAGGGGAGGCTCCTCCAGGGGATCGCTTGAATTGGCCCCCTCAACACAGGCTTCCGTTGTCACATGACTGCGTCCCAGGTCTCGCAAGTCTGGGGCTGGCGTGCTCCAGCTATCCTCCTCCCGCCTCCGGGACTGAGCGCTGGAGAGGCACGGGCGGCAGCTTGGGTGGCTGCTTCTCCTCGTAGAGCTTCCCACACCTGCCCCCTCCCCTAGCTGTGCTAATCCAGGCGCCACCCAAGCCTGGGGTACCCAACCAGGGGCAGATGGGGGATGGCTTGGTCTGGGTGCTCCAAGGCCGGTGAGTGGGCAGGGCTGAGGGGCCCACGCGCTCTCCGGAGGTTGCTCGCCAGCCCCTGCCCCAGCGCGCACTCGCAGGGCTGCGGCGGCCGGGAGGCTGCGCGCCGAGCGCAAGTCGCGAGCACAAACAGGGCGAGGAGGCTGGTGTGAGCGCCTGGGCCCGCTGCCAGCGCGCCGGGGCTGGAACACAATGTCCCGAGCGGGCGGGCGGGCGGGCGAGCGCGAGCGAGAACAGCCTGACTCAGCAGCTGGGTAAGTGGGTGTGCTCGCTCACCAGATCAACCGCTCTTGCAGCCTGCGGTCAACGACGACCCGGCACTCGGCGGCTCCCTGGAACGGGAGGGGCGAGCGCACGGCCGGCTCCTCTGTTCGCGCCTGAGCCTGCCGCGCGGTACCTCCACGTGGCCGGTTTGCGCCTCCCTCTGCCTTCCCGCCCCTCTATTAAAGCGTCTCCCAGCCCCCAGCTTGAGCGCAGCCCGCTCTGCCTACCTGGGAGGAGCACTCTCCTTACCCCACCCGACAGGTGTGGCCAGGCACACAGCTGCTGGGTACATGTCCTGTTTTTCCCAAACCTCACCACTCTGGGACGCCTCTGAAAGTCTTAGCATGGGGGATTAACTCTTAGTTGCAGAAGTAGGAGATTGTTCTGGAGTAGTGGTGGAGAAGGGAGCCCAGGAAGAGGGTCCTAAAAAAAAAGTGGGACTTAGGGCAAGAGGATCTCCTCTATCTCTGTCCTCACCTGACCCAGAGTTCAGAGTCTCTTCCTGCCTCCTCCCCTCAAAACCACTAGGCCCCTGAAGTTTCCTCCTCGAAGGGAGGGAGACACAGGTGGTGTGGTGTTTTGAAGCTTCCAATCCTGCCACCTGGCCACAAAGCTCCTTCTTCCCCCTCAATGCATGGGAATTGGGGTCCCCATTGGGGACTTATGCTGCCCCTATCCTGCCTCCTGGGGTCTTATAGGGCCATTGTGAGGATGACAGCAGCCCAGAGCAGGGCTCTTCTTGAGGGTGGGGACCTGTCCCACATCCCAGCTTCCTGGGGTGCCTGCATGGTGCCCGGAGGGATGCTTTGTGCCTGGAGAGTGCCAGGGTGGGCGGGGAAGAGTGATTCCGGGAAAGGCCCTGGCAGGCAGCACAGGCCTGGACTCCAGGGCCCTTGAGGGTGGGACTAGGGGAGGGACCTCAGGCTGCTGAAGTGCCTCACCTGGGCCTCAGGCCCCCAGGCCCATCTGATGGCATCTCTGGCACCCTCTGTGGCCAAAGATGAGGAGATGGGCCATGGGCTCCTTTCCCATGCATGCATCACACTTCCTACACAGGCTGTCACCCAGCCAATGCACACTGCAGCACCAGTCTCAAGGCACCTAAACTGCCATCTACTCCCACCTTCTTCCTGATGCTTGAAATCTGTCCATGATCCCAGGTCAGTGATTGCTTGAGGCTGTGACAGGAACACTCTGAGACAGCAGCCTACTGCCCTTCTGGACTTCCCTATCTCCAAGTCCAGTCATCTACAGGACATCTGCCCTTGCATGGCCTAGAAGTGACTGAACTCATCATCATGGCCCTCACACCAGCTCCTCCCCATGCCCACCATGACCCTCCCAGTCCTGAAACTCACTGCAAAGGTGGATTAATTTTTTTTTTTTTTTTTTTTGAGAAGGAGTTTCGCTCTTGTTACCCAGGCTGGAGTGCAATGGCGCGATCTCGGCTCACCACAACCTCCGCCTCCTGGGTTCAAGCAATTCTCCTGCCTCAGCCTCCTGAGTAGCTGGGACTACAGGCACGCACCACCATGCCCAGCTGATTTTTTGTATTTTTAGTAGAGACGGGGTTTCACCATGTTGACCACGATGGTCTGGATCTCTCGACCTCGTGATCCACCAGCCTCGGCCTCCCAAAGTGCTGGGATTACAGGCTTGAGCCACCGCGCCCGGCCAAAGGTGGATTAATTTTCAACTATGTTCTCTCCTTCACCATCCTATGTCTGATCTCTTACCAAATTCTGCAGATTCTTCCCTTTGCTGCTTTTATTTCAAAAGGTATTGTTTGTTCATTACTTTTCTCCTTCATCCTTTCCCCTCCAGCCCCATAGATTCCACCTTTGGCCCAAATTCTCACAGCAGCTGCCACTGTCCTTCCTTTTTCCTTCGTCCTACACACCCTGCTGGAATAATCTTTCTCAAACACCATGTATTGTGTATGTTATCAATGTCAGACTTCTCAACCAAGCACACTGAGTACACTAGCTAATCTAGTGTAGGCTCTGTGATGGGACCTGAATTCATGCACGGCATGTCCAGGCCACAGGGACTAGTGCAGTGCCTCCTGCACAGCAGGAGGGCAGCAAATGTTCCTCAAGTGACCCATCCATTTGGTGGTGTTCCCTTTCCATTCTTCCGATTCTCTCTCCTGCCTTGGTCTCCCCAGTCCCACCAAGCCTATTGGCTTCCCGATGATCACTGGGGCCCTTTTGAGTGCCACTATTTTTCATTTCCCCAAAATCTTTGGTGGGGCAGGGGGGTGGCGGTGGCTAGTGGGGAAGGGAGAGACTGACATCCAAGTTAATGTCAGGGAGTTTGTGGCAAATACCAACTGCAAAACCTTAGGTGCAACGAGGGCAGCTGCCTGCTAGGAGTCCCTGCTCCAGTGAGACAAAACCACAGAGGACGGCAGAAAGTGGAAAGGAGAGTGAGTGGCACAACCAGTGGCTTCCCTTTGAGCCTGTGAGCTGACTTCAATCTTTCCTTTTTTTTTTTTTTTTTTTTTTTGGAGACAGAGTTTCATTCTGTTACCCAGGCTGGAGTACAGTGGTGCAATCTCAGCTCACGGCAACCTCCGCCTCCCAGGTTCAAGCCATTCTCCTGCCTCAGCCTCCCGAGTAGCTGGAACTACAGGCACGTGCCACTACGCCTGGCTAATCTTTTGTATTACTAGTAGAGACAGGGTTTTACTATATTGGCTAGAAGGTCTCGAGTTCCTGACCTCAGGTGATTCACTCACCTCGGCCTCCCAAAGTGCTGGGATTACAGGCATGAACCACCACCCCCGGCCTAATCTTTTCTATATTTTATTGCTTAGTTATGTCCTGCGGTATTTTAAACCCCTTCTCCAGCAGCCTGTAAGCTCCTTAATGGCAGGGACAGCGCCAGACATCAGACATCTACTTATTTTGAGAAGCAGGCCTGAAATACTTTGGAGGCCATACGTAACTTGGGTCTGGATCCTGGTTCCAACATTTAGCTGTTTGGCCCTGGATAAGTCTCTTGAAACCTCTCAGAGCTAGTTTCTTTGTCTGCAAAAGGCACTAGTAACACTTGTCTTGTAGACTGAGGGGCAAAAATTACAGAGAATACAAAACACCAGGAAAGTGCCTGTTGCACCCAGTAGTTTATTATATTCCTTCCCTGCAGGCTTAGAGCCTTTCCTGAATTGGGAGAAAGGTGTTCCTTAATTACTGCCCATACTGAGACACTTTAAACTTCAAAAGGGACACTGTTAATAATTATGTCGGTTCCTGGGTTCCTGGGACGCGGGGTCACCCTACCCTAGTTCACAACAACTGGCAGTGTTTGGATGGCACGCAATATCCCAGTGCCGAAGCGCGGCGCCAAGCGTAACGCTTAATAACGGCCTGTTGAATCGACGAGCTAACAGAAGCTGACCCTCACTCCGTTTTTTGGACATCATTGAGTGAAACAAATTGAAAAGCCCGCCCCCGCCGCGCCCCCACCCCCACCCCGACCCCCACCCCCACCCCATCCCAGAGCCACCCGCAGCCTCAATTCCCTTAGGTCTGCCCTTCGCTAGCCCACCGCCCCGCCCCGGTTGCCTTGACATCGGTGACGTCACCGAGGGGCGTGGCACCTCTCCATCCTCGCCCAGCGCCCTGGGCCCCTCCGCTTCCGAACCTTGGGGGGAGGATGATGTTGGTGGCGCTTGACCCTACTCGCCTCCCGCCGGGCCAGCATCTAACTACGCCCGCCTGGCCGCCTTTCTAAGGAGCGCAGTTGTCTCGAGTGTGGGTACCCCACCTCCACCTCACCCTCACCAGGGTGAACTATAAGGGGGTTTCACAGAGTGCCGGATCCCAGTGAGCCCTCCACCCCTCCACCAGCTGCGGGCCACAGATCCTGAGAACCTGGGCCCAGCGCTCGCCCCTTCTCGGGCAGCCCTCTTGCTACACGTCCTGGGGGGCGGGCGGGAAGAATGGGATCCCCGCCCAGGAGGCGCGCAGGCGCCGCCGAGCGCGGGAGAGAAGGAGTTAAACTAGGTGCCGGCGCCGGGCGCGGCGGGAGTGGGGGAGGGGAGCGAAGAGAAAGTGAGAGCGGGGGCGGAGCGGGGACGGGAGCGAAAGAACATCCTGTGCCCGTCGCCGGATGCGCGCGGGGGGAGGAGGTAGTCCGGGGAGGGAGAGCAAGACGGGGGGAGGCCCGGGGCCGGGAAAGGCGCGGCCTCCTTCCCCCGCAACCCCTCCTCTGGGGGCGCTGGCCCCCTCCGTCCCCGCGCCTTCGCCGAGGCCCCGGAATTTGGTTCCTGGGCCGGAGTAGGCGCAGGCTGGAAGGAGATGATCTCGGAGAGTATGGAATCCACGTCAGGGCAGGGGCGGCCTCCAGCCTTTCATCTCTTGGCTTTCTGCAAGGGAAGCTCGCACGTGTTGAGCGTCCCCTGCGCAGAGAGTACACACATTCTCTCAGTCAGTCCTGACAGCGGCACTTCCAGGCAGTAGACAGGAATTCATATACTCGCGTTCTGGAGGAGGAAACAGACTCAGATTATGGAATTTGTCCAAACCTCACACTGCTGGGATTTGAATGCAGGCCTGTCGAACTGCAAAGGGCTTTTCATTGGAGTTTAGGGTAGGGTAATTTCCCCTTAGCTGCTATGCACACAAGTGCTGGGCCGCTGCAGCGTCAGCTTCGGGAATGGTGGTGTCTTTTCGTAGGGGACCTCCAACAGCATCTGGCTGGAGCTTCTGTCATTAACTTCTGTCATTAAATAGGCTCAAACACCCATTGCCAGGATACTGGTAAAGAGAATGAGGAAGTGGCCTTAGGGTTCTACAGGTAGTTGGACGCTTCTTAGGAACACAGTTTAGGGGAATGTGTTGTAGGGCTCCTCCTCCTCATTTAGATATTTGTGAGGGCTTCAAAGAGGACTCCAGAGTCACTCAAGGCAGTTACATGGATTACAGGAGTTGGGATTGATTCACTTTTAAAAAGACCAGGGAGTCCTGGTGTGGTGGCTCAGGCCTGTAATCCCAGCACTTTGGGAGGCCCAGGCAGGCAAATCACTTGAGGGCAGGAAGAGTTTGAGGGCAAATCGCCTGAGGGCAGCCAGGCCCAAATGGTGAAACCCTATCTCTACTAAAAAATACAAAAATTAGCTAGGTGTGGGTTTGTGCATTCCTGTAGTTCCAGGTACTCAGGACAATTGCTTGAACCTGGGAGGGGGAGGCTGCAGTTAGCCAAGATCATGCCACTGCACTCCAGCCTGGGTGACAGAGCAAGACTCTGTCTCAAAAATAAATAAATAAATAAATAAATAAATAAATAAATAAATAAGGCCATCGCAGTGACTCCTGCCTGTTATCGCTGCGCTTTGGGAGGCCAAGGTATGAAAGATGAGAGGATCACTTGAGCCCAGGAGTTCGAGACCAATATGGGCATCATGCATGGCAAAACCCTGTCTCTACAAGAAAATACAAAAAATCAGCTGGGTGTGGTGTCACACGCCTGTGGTCCCAGCTACTTGGGAGGCTGAGGTGAGAGAGTGAGGTTGAGCCTGGGAGATCAAGGTTGTAGTGAGCCATGATAGCGCCACGGCACTCCAGTTGGGGAGATAGAATGAGACCCTGTCTTAAAAAGAAAATAAAGCAAAACAAAAACAAAAACAAAAACAAAAACAAAACATCATGACTGGCGTGAGAGGTAAAGGAGTAAGTGGAAGGAAGGGCTGACTCATGTGCTTTTCAGTCTGGGATGCATTGAGGGCTACCATCTGTGTTCTCACTGCCTACCCACACCCCACATGTTGTCCAGGTGAAACCTGCTAAGATAATTAGGATTATAGTCAACATTTGCTGAGCTCTGTGTGCTGGGCACTTTTCCAATTGCTTTACTTAATCCTCACAAACAATCCCATGAAGTAAGTCTGTTTCCATTTTACAGGAGGGGAAAATGAGGCACTAGGAGAGGACAAAGCTAAGTCCGTGACTGAAATGGTTTTTTGGGTTTTTTTGCCCCTCTAGACGGAGTCTTGCTTTATTGCCCATGCTGGAGTGCAGTGATTCTATCTCGATTCACTGCAAACTCTGCCTCCCGGGTTCAAGCAATTCTTCCCAGCCTCCTAAGTAACTGGGATTACAGGCGCACACCACCACGCCCAGCTAATTTCTGTATTTTTTATGAGAGATGGGGTTTTCCCATGTTGGCCAGCTGGCCACTCCTGATCTTGTGATCTGCCCGCCTAGGTCTCCCAAAGTGTTCGGATTACAGGCATGAGGCACACTGCGCCGGGCCCTGAACTGGTTTTGAACCCTGGCTAGAACCCATACTTATTTACTAAACGCAACTGTGCTTAACATGATGAGAACATCGGCCTTGGAGGTAAAAAGCTGGCATAGGCTGGGCGCGGTGGCTCAAGCCTGTAATCCCAGCACTTTGGGAGGCCGAGGCGGGTGGATCACGAGGTCAAGAGATCGAGACCATCCTGGTCAACATGGTGAAACCCCGTCTCTACTAAAAATACAAAAAATTAGCTGAGCATGGTGGCGCGTGCCTGTCATCCCAGCTACTCAGGAGGCTGAGGCAGGAGAATTGCCTGAACCCAGGAGGCGGAGATTGTGGTGAGCCGAGATCGCACCATTGCACTCCAGCCTGGGCAACAAGAGCGAAACTCCGTCTAAAAAAAAAAAAAAAAAAAAAGCTGGCATAGCCTAGTGTGGCGGCTCATGCCTGCAATCCCAGCACTTTGGGAGGCCAAGGCGAGCAGATGATGAGGTCAGGAGTTCGAGACCGGCGTGATATCAACATGGAGAAACCCCGTCTATCCTAAAAATACAAAAAATTAGCTGGGCATGGTGGCGCGTGCCTGTCATCCCTGCTACTCAGGAGGCCGAGGCAGGAGAATCGCTTGAACCTGGGAGGCAGAGGTTGTGGTGAGCCAAGGTCGTGCCATTGCACTCCAGCCTGGACAACAAGAGGGAAACTCCATCTCAAAAAAAAAAAAACAAAACAAAAACAACCCTGGCATAGATGTCAAAGAGGTCTGTGCTTGGGTAGCCCATGTCCTTTTCATAGGTAAGGGCAGGTAAGTAACTCATAGCCGGCTTTATTTTGGCGCTCAGACTTCTCTTTAACCAGTGGTTCCAGATTTCTGGATTCGACAGAAAAAGCAAGAAAACAAATGAAAGCCAGGTTTCCATAGAGTTGCAGCTTTTAATTTATGCTCCCTAAGATCATGCAGAGCCAGGCATGGTGGCTCACGCCTGTAATCTCAGCACTTTGGGAGGTGGAGGCCAGCAGATCACCTGAGGTCAGGAGTTTGAGACCAGCCTGGCCTACATGGAGCAACTCTGTCTCTACTAAAAATACAAAAATTAGCCAGGCATGGTGGCGTGTGCCTGTAGTCCCAGATACTCAGGAGGCTGAGGCAGGAGAATTGCTTGAACCTGGGAGGTGAAGGTTGCAGTAAGCTGAGATGGCACCATTGCACTCCAGCCTGGGCAACAAGAACAAAACCCAGAAAAGAAAGAAAGAAAACAGCATGCATGCAGAACATACCTACCATCTATTATCACCATCATTAAAGAAAATACTTTTTTTTTTTTGAGACAGGGTCTGGCTCTGTCACCCAGGCTGGAGTGCAGTGGTGTGATCTCGGCTCACTGCAACCTCTGCCTCCCAGGCTCAGGCAGTCCTACTGCCTCAGCCTCTAGAGTAGCTGGGGTTACAGGCACGCACCACCTCACCCAGCTAATTTTTGTATATTTTGTAGAGCGGGGTTTTCGCCGTGTTGTTGAGGGGGTTTCACTTGAGCCCAGCTCAGGCTCAAAATCCTGGGCTCAAGCGATCCACCTGCCTCAGCCTCCCACAGTGCTGAGATTACAAGTGTTAGCCACCATGCCTGACCTAAGAAAATACATTTTAATTCTTCTCAAAATAGGAATGACAACATCTGAATCAAAAACAATTAGTCCCGGCTGGGCGTGGTGTCTTATGCCTTTAATTCCAGCACTTTGGAAGGCCAAGGTGGGTGTACTGCCTGAGCTCAGGAGTTCAAGACCAGACTGGGCAACATGGCAAAATCCTGTCTCTACCAAAAATATAAAAAATTAGCCAGCTACTTGGGAGGCTGAGGCAAGAGGATTGCTTCAGTCTGGAAGCAGAGGTTGCGGTGAGCCAGGATCGCTTCACTGTGCTCCAACGTGGGTGACAGAGTGAGAGACCCGCTTCTCAAAAAAAGGAAAAAAAAGGAAAACAATTATTACCAAGAAAAGATGGTTAACGGATTTTAAACCAACAAATAGACATTTCTTTGTCTTTTTTGTTGTTGTACTGTGGACTAGTGAAAATGTCACTCTGGGAATGACTTGCCTCTAATCTCGGAATCATTTGAGAGCAGAACCAGAAGAAAAGCGCTTTAGGTGTGGCAAGATGGAGTTAGGTTGCAGCCAAGAAAGAACATTTTTTGGAAGTTTTTTTTTTTTTTTTTTGAGACAAAGCTTCATTCTTGTTGCCCAGGCCGGAGTGCAATGGTGCCATCTCAGCTCACTGTAACCTCCGCAGTCCCAGGTTCAAGTGATTCTCCTGTCTCAGCCTCCTGAGTAGCTGGGATTACAGGCACGCACCACCATATCCAGCTAATTTTGTATTTTTAGTAGAGACGGGGTTTCTCCATGTTGGTCAGGCCGGTCTGGTGATCTGCCCACCTTGGCCTCCCAAAGTGTTGGGATTACACTTGGGAGTAAAAAAAAGGCGCTTGGCGTTTTTTTTTTGTTTTTTTTTTTAGATGGAATCTCGCTCTATCGCCAGGCTGGAGTACAGTGGTGCAATCTCACCTCACTGCAACCTCTGCCTCCCAGGCTCAAGCAATTCTCCTGCCTCAGCCTCCCGAGTAGCTGGCACTACAGGCATGCACCACCACGCACAAATAATTTCTGTATTTTTAGTAGAGACAGGGTTTCACCATGTTGACCAGGATGGTCTCAATCTCTTGACCTCGTGATCTGCCTGCCTCGGCTTGCCAGAGTGCTGTGACTACAGGCATGAGCCACCGCACCTGGCCTGGAGGTCTTTAAAGAACAGGTGAGCATCACATGTGCTTAGGAAGCAAGGGTTGCAGAATCAGCTCCATGGGATGGAGGGGCCAGTAACTCTGGGTCCCACCCTGGAGAAGGGCAGAGCAAGACCTTGTTTTGAGGGATTTATTCTCAGATCCACCAAAGTAGCCTTGGAATCTACATGACACAGTTCCCGTCAGGCAGTCGTTTTCTGCCCGGAATTCAGTAGAGAGGCGACGGGATTGCGTGGCAGTAGGGAGGCTTCCATGGGCTTCTACTCACCCTTCACTGCAGGGAGTCCGTGTAGTCACCCACCTTGGGGCTGAGTGCTGGGAATGACCCTTGAGGTGGGCTGAGGATGGAAGAGAGCAGGGGAAGAGAATGGTCACCCAGGACTGTTGCTTGTTTACTGCCTGCTGCCTAGGGTGTAATGGGCTACGGGTCTGCGTGGGCAGGCCTGGCTGGCCACAGCCTCATTGGAAATGCTGTTTTCCTGTTTCCCTACCGCCCTCCATCCTGGGTGCAGCCCAGGGTCCAGAGCCTTCTGCTCCATTTCTCCCAAAAAGGGCTCAGGACCAGGTAGGTGAACACCTGCTCTGGGGCAGCGTGCTCAGCACTGGCTATGCGCCTGGCCCTAGTTTGGAGCTTGCCAATTGCCTGTTCTGTAACAGAAAGTGGGGTCAGAGGGTGTGGGGAGACCCTGCTGGGGAAGAGAGAAGAGTCTGGTCTCACCTGCCCCATCTTAGTGGTGAGGATCAAGGCCTCTACAGGTGGGCTCACATCTGGGATGGTGGCATCTTCTGACTCCAGAGGACTTCCCAAGCCTCATCTCATCTGTGGGGAGGCTGGGAGGTAGTACTTCCAGATTTAGTTGAAAGGCACAGCTTTACCCACATTTTAATCCTGGAGTTTCAGAATGGTAAATTTGAATCCCTTTAGGTTACAAATGCAGAAACAGACTAAGGAAAAGGCGATCCCTTTCTCCACCAAGATCATTCTGGTTAGATGGGTCCGGAGCCCCAGTTACTCGACTCTGTCACTGTTCTGCCCTCAAGTTCTTAAAGAATGACAGAACACAACTTAAACCACCTGCTAAGTACCCGATTCTATGTTGGATGCAGGAGATGCAAAGATAGCTACCCTCAAGAGCTTTATGTCAAACAGGGAAATGCCAGGGCAACACTGGCAACGCTGGAAAAGGGTGGATTTGCCGCAGAGTCTGTGCATGTTTCTAAGATGCTCCCCTTCTTTTCATCCTCTGATGCGGGGAGGGAACCCTACCTGAAGAAACACCCCAGGACCCAGGGAAAGATTTAGGGTGCAGAGATCACAGATGGGAGGGCCAGGGAAGTAAAGGAACAGGGCTGTCAGTGGGCTCACGCCAAACACCTGTCCCAGAAATGCCCTAAGGCCCCAGCCCAGAAATGGACCTCTGCTTCCCTCTAGTGGGGGAAAGGCAACCTCTGGAGCTGCTTGCCAGGGCTCCACCAACCTTGCTCCGTTAAAGAACAGGGGATGTGAAGGACCTTCTGCCCTCTCCCTCTTTTTTTTTTTTGAGACAGAGTCTTGCTCTGTTGCCTGTGTTGGACTACCATGGTACATTGGCTCACTGCAACCTCTACCTCCCAGGCTCAAGCAATTCTCCTGCCTCAGCCTCCCAAGTAGCTGTGATTACATGTGTGCACCACCGCGCCTGGCTAATTTTTTTGTATTTTTAGTACAGATTGGGTTTCACCATGTTCGCCAGGCTGGTCTTGAACTCCTGAACTCAAGTGGTCTGCCCGCCTCAGCCTCCCAAAGTGCAGGGATGATAAATATGGGGCCACTGCACCTGGCCCCATCTCTTTTCAAACACCCCTGGCTGCCCCATTTCCTGACCACTGCTCTCCATCCCATCATCTCCCCAGTTTCCTTTGTTGCCTGGGTTCCGATTCTCGTACCCTGGTTCCTGACCCTGCCAGAGTTCTGGTTCCGGAAGGCCCCCTACAGGTACCTTGGGCCTAGCTCTCACCCAGGCCCAGGGCAACACTGAAGACATGGGCAAGAGCATCCCCCAATACCTGGGACAGCTGGACATCTATAAGAGTGTAGTAAGCCTGGCCACAGGTGCTGGGGCGATCTACCTGCTCTACAAGGCCATCAAGGCTGGCATAAAATGCAAGCCACCCCTCTGTAGCAACTCGCCCATCTGCATCGCCCGTGAGTGTCCAGTCCCTGGGGAGAGGGCTCTGCCCCAGGAGGCACCTGCTCCCGAGGCCTCTGCTGTGGGAGGGCCCAAAGGTGATGCCTCCAAGTTCTGCTTCCCTTCGTCTTTCTCTTCTCCATCTTCCTCTAGCCCACCCTGCAGTGTCCTAGCAAGGCCCTGCTAAAGATGCTAGCTCAGGGGCCCTGGATCTCACTCAAGTGGATCCTCAGACTCATCTGGTAGATCTCCAACTACTACTTCACTCTGGCTTCTTGGAAACTTCAGCAGCTCCTCCCATCCCTTTTTTGCCGAAGAGCTTGAGGCTTTAAGGAAAGGGAAAATTGGCGGACTGACTGTATGACCAGAGCTTCCACTAGTCCATATGGTACTTTTGTGTAGAGTAGGAAGATGAACCCCTTTTACAAGACTCTTTATTGCCATCTGCTGGAATATTGTTGCCATATACTGGTAATGATGAAATACTGCTTGTTACCACCATATGCCAGACAATTGTTAGAGTAAATGGCCAAATCTATGCTGTTATGTTACAGACAATACAACGTAAGATAGGGTGCCCTTGGGCCGTAAACATTCATTCAGCTGTACATGGTGGTCCTGCCTATGGTGAGAAAGCTTCTCTGAAAAGGCAAGGCAGCTTTGTCCCCAGGTCCCTGTCCCCTACTTCCCAACCCCATTCTTTTCATCATGTCTGAGTCCACAGCCTGAACTGGGCTGGGGTGGCTGTCTAGGCCTGGCAGTCGAGCGAGAGCGGCACGGGCGGGACTCAGGTGAGCTCCGGAGGCTCCTCAACTCTTTGGAGTGCAAACAGGATGAGTACGCCAAGAGCATGATCCTGCACAGTATCACTCGCTGTGTGTACTTGTTGGAGGCTGAGGTGAGGGAAGGGAAGCAGGAGGTCCCCGCTAGCCAGCCTGGCCCCTGGGGGTTACGGCCGATCCCTGCCCCTGGACTGGCCAGACTGTATTCTGGGACCTGTCTCTTTTGGGCTGATAGCGGGAGGGGTGTGCTGAGGGATCTTGGTGACGGGAGGGGTGGGGGTGGGGGGGCAGTGGGCCCAGAACACCCGCTTCTCCTGCCTCTTCCATCTCTCCCCACATACTCCAGGCCTCTGCTTGTACGACGGATGACATCGTGTTGGTGGGTTACATGCTGGATGACAGGGACAACAGTGTCAAAACCCAAGCTCTGAATACACTTAAAGCTTTCTCTGGCATCAGAAAATTCAGGCTCAAAATCCAGGTGAGCCCAGGGCGAGTGGTGGGGCAGGCAGGAGGTCTATAATCCTTAAGTCCTTTAATTGGCGTAGGATAAATGTTCCAGAAATTTGTTTGGGTGTGAATTTGTAACCCCAAAAATAAGTGGGAAAACTGTGGTCAGATTTCCAGCAGGGTCATGAGGCCTTTGAATTTTAGGATGAAACTGAACTGAGGCACTAGTGGTATCTCTGAGCCCCAAATAACAGAACCCCCCCCAACTACCCCCAAGCTCCCTGCCACTGCCATGTTCTTTCTGACAGCAACCAATTCCCGACACTGGCTGGTTGTTCAACAGTTTAATTCGGTTCAGACACTAACTATCCATAGTTAGATCAGACCTCACAGGTTAAGGGCTGAGTCCCCCAAAGCTTCCCCCCAACTTCAGGTACCCGTCACAGGTCTGACTTCTGGCCTGCCGTGAATTTGGGGGTTCCCACAACTCCCTTTTTAGATTTAGTAATTTGTTAGAATGGCTCACAGAACTCAGGAAGGGACTTTACTTACAATTACTGGTTTTTTGTTTTTTTTTTTATAAAGGACATAGGGGCCGGGCATGGTGGCTCAAGCCTGTAATCCCAGCACTTTGGGAGGCCGAGGCGGGTGGATCACGAGGTCGAGAGATCAAGACCATCCTGGTCAACATGGTGAAACCCCGTCTCTACTAAAAACACAAAAAATGAGCTGGGCATGGTGGCGCGTGCCTGTAATCCCAGCTACTCAGGAGGCTGAGGCAGGAGAATTGCCTGAACCCAGGAGGCGGAGGTTGCGGTGAGCCGAGATCGCGCCATTGCACTCCAGCCTGGGTAACAAGAGCGAAACTCCGTCTCAAAAAAAAAAAAAAAAAAAAAAAGGACATAGGAACAGCCAAATGGAGGAGACACATGGGGCAGGGTGTTGGGGAGGACGCACGGAGCTTCCGGGCCTGTTCCCGGACCAAACTGAGGGTCTGGCTGCTACTTCTTGTGGCCCAATAATGAGATGCAGATGAACTGGGGAGGAAGACGTGTTTATTTCTGTAACCACTTACAGGGAGAAAGCTTGGAAATTATCGCCATACCAACTCAAAATTACCAAGTTTTTCAGAGCTTATATACCTTCTAAGCTATATGTCTGTGTGTAGGTGTGCATTCATCTAAAGACATGATTAACGTCTTCTGATCTATAGCTAAGGTCTGAGTCCTGAAGACCTTCCTCTGGAGCCTCAGTAAATTTACTTAATCTTAGTGGGTCCAGGTGCTGGGGTGATTACCCTTATTTTGTCTCCTGCTAAATCAGGGAGGTTTGAGGTGTTCCTTCAGACCCCCAATAAACTTGTTTGTGGAGACCTTGGGGAGCCTCTTCAGACCCCCAGTAAAACTTGTTTAATCCTGGGCCGGGCGCGGTGGCTCAAGTCTGTAATCCCAGCACTTTGGGAGGCCGAGGCGGGTGGATCGCGAGGTCGACAGATCGAGACCATCCTGGTCAACATAGTGAAACCCCGTCTCTACTAAAAATACAAAAAATTAGCTGGGCATGGTGGCTCGTGCCTGTAATCCCAGCTACTCAGGAGGCTGAGGCAGGAGAATTGCCTGAACCCAGGAGGTGGAGGTTGCTGTGAACCGAGATCGCGCCATTGTACTCCAGCCTGGGTAACAAGAACAAAACTCCGTCTCAAAAAAAAAAAAAAACTTGTTTAATCCTAAATGGGTCCTATTAAGAATTCTTTCATTATTTTGTCATGCTTTAAGGCCCAGGAAAGGCCCAGGCAAAACTCTTGGTGAGCTTCTGTTATACTCCAGGCTTTGTATGAGGTCGCTGGCTTTTAACATTTAACTTAACCAGGCAGTCAGTACTAAAACAGTTGTTAGGGAGGTCTACTACAGGCCCACTTGAGGAGCACCCTGCTGTTCCCAGCACCTCCACACGTTCAACAACCGGAAGCTCTTCGAACCCCGTTAAACATTTTTATTACATAGTCTTGAGGAATTAAGTCATGTGCAGCTGCTCACACGTCCCCAGAAGTTGGGGGTGAAGCTGACCCCAGCCTTCTAATCATGCCTTGGTCTTTCTGGTAACCGGCAGCTATCCAAGGGCCCTGCCTGGGGTCACCCCTCATTAGCATAAGCTCTGTTGTGACCAAAAAGGACTGGTTTGCAATAACAAAGGACGCGGCTGTCACTCAGGAAATTCCAAAGGTTTCAGGAGCTCGGTTCCTGGAACTAGGGACAAAGATCAGACGTATTTTTTTGCACTCCATCCCCCATGCCTGTGTTGATCAGAGGTTGGTGTCCGGGCCACGGATTCCTTCTCCACTACTCCGTAGAGAAAATACAAAACACTACATGTCATTTCCCCATTTCCCCGTTATCATGCCCCCAGACTTACTGTATCCACACCCATCCTCCCTGCTTTCCTGCCGGTGCCATGAAAAAATGGCTTTCTCCCGGTCTGTGGCCAGTGATAGTCTCAATCCTGCCTCCCATCCCTTCCTTGAGGGCCTCTCTGATTGCTTATGCCCTCTACCGCTGGCAGTCTCCCACACTCCCCGTCAGCACGCAGTAGGCTCCAACCCCTCCCATCTTATGTAAAACTTGGGAATAGTGTATATGTGTAAGGTAGAAAGAATAACAATAAAACCGAACATGCCCAGGCCAAGAAATAGAGCACAGCCCCTTCCACATCTCAGCTGCCTCCCCCACCAGAGGCAGCCATTGGCCTGTATTTTGTTTAGAGTTCTGAATTTTCTTTGTAGGATTACCATATGTGTATGTATCCCTGCGTACTCTAGCAGGGCACGGCAGATAATAAAGAGGTAAAATATAGTCTGGTATGTTTTTAAGCTTCACGTACGTGGAAATGGATGGTTTCTTTTCTGTGGTTGGCCTTTTCTCCCTGCTGTGTTGAGAGGTTCATCCTTATTGGGCAGCTCTCCTTTCTTTTTTTTCCTTTTTTTTTTGAAACAGAGTCGTGCTCTGTCACCCAGGCTGGAGTGCAGTGGTGCGATCTTGGCTCACTACAACCTCCACCTCCCAGCTTAATTCTTGTGCCTCAGCTTCCAGAGTAGCTGGAATCACAGGTGTGCACCAGCATGCCTGGCTAATTTTGTTTTATATTTTCAGTAGAGACAGGGTTTCACCCTGTTGGCCAGGCTGGCCTTGAACTCCTGGCTTCAAACGATTCGTCTGCCTCGGCCTCTCAAAGTGCTGGGATTAGACATGAGCCACCATGCCCGGTCCACATTTTAATTTTTGGCATCAAACTTTTTTGGGGAAAAAATTCTTTTGATATATATCCTCAAAATATGCTCACTATGATGACATATCAACAAAAGTAAACACACAAAAGATTAAAAGTAGATTGAGAAACAAGCAGATAAAGAGACCTAGAGACATCTCCACTTGCTGCCTCATCCCTCACATCCTTCAGCCTTCTCAAGGGCAGTGGTGCAATCTTGGCTTACTGCAACCTCTACCTCCAGGGCTCAAGTGATCCTCCCACCTTAACCTCCCTCATAGCTGGGATTACAGGCATGCACCAATATGCCAGGCTAATTTTTGTACTTTTTGTAGAGGTGGGGTTTTGTAGAGGTGAGGTTTTGCCACATTGCCCAGGCTGGTCTCGAACTCCTGAGCTCAAGTGATCCACCTGCCTCAGCATCCCAAAGTGCTGGGACTGTGGGTGTGACCCACCTTGCCTGGTCAGGCTGGGATTCTCAAGCATATCATAATCACCTGATGACTTGTTAAAAGCAAAGATTTTGGCTGGACGTGGTGGCTCACACCTGTAATCCCAACACTTTGGGAGGCTGAGGCAGGTGGATTGCCTGAGGTCAGGAGTTCAGTACCAGCCTAGCCAGCATGGTGAAACCCCATCTCGGATAAAAATACAAAAGTTAGCCAGGCGCGGTGGCTCAAGCCTGTAATCCCAGCACTTTGGGAGGCCGAGGCGGGTGGATCACGAGGTCGAGAGATCGAGACCATCCTGGTCAACATGGTGAAACCCCGTCTCTACTAAAAATACAAAAATTAGCTGGGCATGGTGGCGTGTGCCTGTAATCCGAGCTACTCAGGAGGCTGAGGCAGGAGAATTGCCTGAACCCAGGAGGCGGAGGTTGCGGTGAGCCAAGATCGCACCATTGCACTTCAGCCTGGACAACAGAATGAGACTCCATCTCAAAAAAGAAAAAGAAAAGAAAAAAACAAGGCAAAGATTTTGGGACCCCATGCCTGGAGAATTCAGTTCAACAGGAGAATGTTGTTTTTCACAAATCCCTCAGGAAATTCTGATGCAGGCGGCCTGAGCCCTACTCTTCCTTTTCCCCAAGGTCTGTATCCTGAGGACCTGACCCCTGGTCTCTTTCCAGGTGAAAGTAGTTACTCTCTGAATCTCAATTTCCATCTAGTTGTGCCCTTCTGGATCTCGGCACCCTGTCGGCTCCCCTCCCTTCCCCATAGCCAGCTGCTACTAGGCATATCCGCTTAGATACCCTCTAATTCGACACATCCAAAATGGAGCTCACCCTATTCCCTAAGTCAGGCCACTCTCTCCCGAGGGCTCTTAGGCCATCAGGCCCTTTGGGTGTGCCTCGAGGTTCTCAGTATTAAGTGCAAGATTGGTGATGGGCTGCACCTCCTTGCCCTAACCCCAACCACGTACACTGCCTGCTTCATGCTCTCACATGCTCCCATGCATCTGCTATTCCCTTGTTCTGAAACCCTGCCCCGGACTTGCTGACTCCAACCTGTCCTGCAGGTCTCCACGGCTCATGAGGGGTGGGGGCAGGGAAGGGCAGGGTACTGATGGGAATGCTCACTTCCACTCCAGGACTCTTGCTTCCTCCTTACATGGCCCATAAAAGTGAAGCTTGCGAGGTTGCCCGTCTTTGATAATACCTGTAGGTCCAAGCATCTTGCATCATAGAACCTAAGATCCCTTTATTCACTCACTCAGTGTAATATTGAACACTGTGCCAACATGCTGTTCTAAGTACAGGAGAGAAAGCAGTAAGCAGAACAGGGAAGATCCCTGTGCTTGCTCAAATTTGTATTTTAACAAGGCAAGGCAAGCAATACACAATAAGCAAAATATAGAGTGTGTTTCATGTGGTAAGTGCCATGCAGAAGAATAAAAGGGTAGGGGTGGATAAAGGAGGTTGGGTGTGGGTGATGCAGTTTTCAAGAAGAAAATCTTCTGAGACATTGGGCTTGGTGAAGAGTCCATGACACCAAAAGCATGACCTATGAAAGGAAAATCAATACATTGGACTTTATTAAAATTAAAAACATTTACTCCATGAAAGATCCTTTTAAGAGGATGAAAAAACAAGCTGCAGACTGGGAGAATAGATTTGAAACGCACGTATCTGATAAAGGACTCCGCTAGATTATATCAAGTGCTTTCAAAACTGAATATTAGGCCAGGAGTGGTGGCTCACGCCACCACTAAATGGCTAGTAATCCTAGCACTTTGGGAGGCCAAGGCTGGAGGATCACGAGGTCAGGAGTTCGAGACCAGCCTGGCCAGCATGGTGAAAGCCCATCTCTACTAAAAATACAAAAATTAGCCTTGCGTGTTGGTGGGCGCCTATAATCCCAATCTCAGGGGACTGAGACAGAAGAATTGCTTGAACCTGGGAGGCGGAGTTTGCAGTGAGCTTAGATTGCCCCACTGCACTCCAGCCTGGGTGACAGAGTGAGACTCTGTCTAAAAACAAAAACAACTCTGAAGGTTAAAACAAACAGTCCAATCAGGAAATGGGCAAAAGACATGAACAGATAGTTCACTGAAGAGGATATATGGATGGCAAATAATCTTATGAAACGATGTTTAATATCACTAGCCATTAAGGAAATGCAATGAAGACCATGCTGAGATATTACTATGTACCTATTAGAAGATGTAAAATCGCCGGGCGCGGTGGCTCAAGCCTGTAATCCCAGCACTTTGGGAGGCCGAGGCGGGTGGATCACGAGGTCGAGAGATCGAGACCATCCTGGTCGACATGGTGAAACCCTGTCTCTACTAAAAATACAAAAAATCAGCTGGGCATGGTGGCATGTGCCTGTAATCCCAGCTATTCAGAAGGCTGAGGCAGGAGAATTGCCTGATCCCAGGAGGCGGAGGTTGCGGTGAGCCGAGATCACGCCATTGCACTCCAGCCTGGGTGACAAGAGCGAAACTCCGTCTCAAAAAAAAAAAAAAAAAAAAAAAAAAGAAGAAGATGTAAAATCAAAATTAGACACAATACCAAATGCTGGCAAAGATGTAGAGAAACTGGATCTTTCATATATTGCTGGTAGAAATATAAAATGGCACAGCAGCCACTCTGGAAAATAGTCTGGTAGTTTCTTTCAGAACTAAGCATACATTTACCAACAGCAGTTGAACTCCTGGGCATTTATCCTAGGGAAATGAAAACTTACATCTGCCCAAAAACCAGTATACAATTGATAGCAGTCTTACATAGAATAGCCCCAAACTGGAACAACCAAAAATGTCTGTCAATAGGTGAATGGTTAAACGAACTGGTATAGCCATCACCATGGAATGCTACCTAGTAATAAAAAGGAACATAATACTGATGGCTCTCGAGGGCATTACGCGGAGTGAAAAAAGCTGTTCTCAAAAGATCACACAGAAGGTGATTTCATTTATATAACATCTTCAAACTTGAAAGGTCATATATAGAGATGGAAAACACGAGTGGTTGCCCGGACTTCAGGCTGGGGGAGCAGGTTGAGTGACTCTAAAGGGGTCTCTTGAGATAGATCTTTGTGGCAATGGGACAGTTCTGGTGGGATGATCTGTCGGTTGCAGTCATGATTACACAAATATGTGCATGTGGTGAAATGACATAGAACTATGCACACATATTATACCAATTTCCTAGTTTTGATATTGTACTATAATTGTGCAAGATGTGACCATTGAGGAGAACTGGGTGAAGAGCACATGGGACCTCCCCGTACTATTTTTTCAACTTCCTATACATTTATAATCATTTTAAAATAAAGACCAGGCATGGGGGCTCACACCTGTAATCCCAGCATTTTGGGAGGCTGAGGTGGGTGGATCATATGAGGTCAGAAGTTCAATACCAGCTTGGCCAACATGGAGAAACCCTGTCTCTACTAAAAATATGAAAATTAGCTGGGTGCGGTGGCACACCTGTAATCCCAGCTACTTAGGAGGCTGAGGCAGGATAATCAGTTGAACCCAGGAGGTGGAGGTTGCAGTGAGACAAGATCACACCACTGCACTCCAGCCTGGGCAATACAGTGCGACTGTCTCAAAAGAAAATGAAATAAAATAAAAATAAATGGCCGGGCGCGGTGGCTCACGCCTGTAATCCCAGCACTTTGGGAGGCCGAGGGGGGTGGATCACGAGTTCGAGAGCTCGAGACCATCCCGGTCAACATAGTGAAACCCCGTCTCTACTAAAAATACAAAAAATTAGCTGGGCATGGTGGCGCGTGCCTGTAATCCCAGCTACTCGGGAGGCTGAGGCAGGAGAATTGCCTGAACCCAGGAGGCGGAGGTTGCGGTGAGCCGAGATCGCGCCATTGCACAACAGCCTGGGTAACAAGAGCGAAACTCTGTCTCAAAAAAAAAATAAATAAATAAATGAAAATTTAAAAAATATGTGTGTTACACATGACAATGCTATAGAGAAAAATAAAATAACAGTGGGAGTGGTAAGGGAGGCTGGGATGGGGGTGGTTAGGGAAGGGCTTACTGAAAAGGTAACATTTTAATAAAGTCTTAAAGGAGGTGAAAGCGTGAGTTGTGAGTCTCTGGGGGTAGATTGTGCTAAGAGAGAAGACAGCCTATGCAAACACACACTAAGACAGGTGTGTGCCTGGCATGTTCATGGACTACCTATGAGGCCATTGTGATGGGAACCTGGGCCGTGAGGGAGAGAAGATGGAGTCAGAGAAACAGTAGGGATAGAGAGGCAGAACATATCGGACAGTATGCCACTGTAAGGACTTTAGCTTTTTTTTTTTTTGAGACAGAGTCTCACTCTGTCACCCAGGCTGGAGTGCATTGGTGCAATATCTGCTCACTGCAGCCTCCACTTCCTGGTTCAAGCGATTCTCCTGCCTCAGCCCTCCAAGTAGCTAAGATTACAGGTGTGCGCCACCACACGCAGCTAATTTTTGTATTTTTAATAGAAATGGGTTTCACCATATTGGCCAGGATTGTCTTGAACTCCTAACGTCGCGATCTACCCGCCTCAGCCTCCCAAAGTGCTGGCCGGGACTTTAGCTTTTTACACTGAATGAAATAGGGACTTTGAGCAGAGGAATGACATGTCTAACATGTCAGCTGTTCTGAAAGTTCATGCCGGGGGGCAAGTATGGAAGCCGGGAAACAGGAGCCTGTTGCAGAATCCCGATGAGATGACTGTGGCTTGGAAGAGGGTGGCAGAAGAGCGGGTGAAGAGAAGGGGCTTGATTTTTGACAGATTTTGAAGATAGTGCCTACAGGATTTTTTGATGGATCGGAAAAGGGGCGTGAGAGAAAGGAAGGAGTCGATGCCAGCAATTTTTGGCCTGAGCAACTGGAAGAAAGGTGTAACCTGTAGCTGAGAGAGGGAAAGCTATAGAAGGAGCAGGTTTGGGGATGGGGGAGCATGTTAACTCGGAGAGCTCCGTTAGACATTCAGGGAGAAAAGTGGAACTGGCAGCTGCATATGTGAATCTGGAGTTCAGGGGAGGGGCAGCATAGCTGGACCTAGAGACATAAAGGAGAGAGTCACTAGCATGTGGATCGTAATTAACACGATGAGTCTGGATGATACCAGTAAGGGAGTGAAGCAGGTAGAGAAGTAGAGAAGAGGAGGTTGGGCAGAAGAGCTAGGAAAGAAGTCTGTGGAAAAGAAGCCATATAATTTCAGGGCGATGGGAGTGGCCAACGGGGTTGAATGATGTTGAGAGTTAGGGAGAGCTGTCTCCTGGGTTTGGCCCAGTGGACATTCATGGGGATGGTGAAGAGTGAAGTCAGATACTGGAATAGTGGTGATCACCTGTACAAGCAGGCCCTTCTGTTCTCTCCCACCCCAGGAACATGCCATCAAGGTGCTCGAACTGATCTCCACCATCTGGGACACGGAACTGCACGTTGCGGGCCTCAGACTCCTCAACAACCTTCCGCTGCCCGACTATGTGCATCCGCAGTTGCGACGGGTGATGCCTGCCTTGATGGAGATCCTGCAGTCAGACTACATCCTGGCACAGGTGCCTGAGGACCATGGCCAGGGCCCTGCCTTGCTGACCAGCCCCAGCGAAGCATTCAGAGGGAGGAGGAGCAGAGGTTTTTGTCTTCCTTGTACAGGCCCAGACTCACCTGCCTTCTCATGCTTTACTCTTTCCTTTATTCAGGTGCAAGCCGTACGTCTCCTGAGCTACCTGGCACAGAAGAATGACCTTCTCTATGACATTCTCAACTGCCAGGTGAGAAAGAAATTGAAGAGGGCCTGATGAATACCAACTCAGGTATTGTGGGGAGGGAAGAATCGTGACATCTCCAGACAGATTTACCCCTGATGAATTATTTTATGTCTTTTCCTGCCTCTGCACTAAATGCATTGAAACCCGTCCCTCTTCTGTTCCCCCGAGTAGAAGGAGACTCCATATGTTGGAAGGGGGATTCCCCTTTGAGGAGTTTCCTGAATTCTGAGAGTTAGGAACACAGGAGACAAAAGTTAATGTAGGTATTTTAATAATGGGGGGAAATGACTATGGCAAAGAGCATTATTAGGGATAGACAAGATTAGTCTGTGATAATCAGTGGTTCAGTTCATCAGAACAGTAGGGCAACTCTAAACTTGTATGCACCTAATAACATAGTCTCAAAATATATATGACAAAATCGAAAGGAGAAATTAACAAATTAACCACTACAATTAACAAATATACCACTACAGTGGGAGATCTGGAATTTTTTTTTTTTTTTTTTTTTTTTGAGGAGGAGTTTCGCTCTTGTTTTTTTTTTTTTTTTTTGAGACGGAGTTTCGCTCTTGTTACCCAGGCTGGAGTGCAATGGCGCGATCTCGGCTCACCGCAACCTCCGCCTCCTGGGCTCAGGCAATTCTCCTGCCTCAGCCTCCTGAGTAGCTGGGATTATAGGCACGCGCCACCATGCCCAGCTAATTTTTGTATTTTTACTAGAGACGGGGTTTCACCATGTTGACCAGGATGGTCTCGATCTCTTGAGCTCGTGATCCACCTGCCTTGGCCTCCCAAAGTGCTGGGATTACAGGCTTGAGCCACCGTGCCTGGCCGATCTGGAATATTTTAACCACTCTTGCAGCAACTGATAGATAAGAAAACTAAAACTAGTGAGGATATACTCCTAATGAATAACACAAATAAGCTTGAGCCATTAGACATAGCCAGAACAGGATTAAATGCATAGTCCTGTCAAGCACACACACAATATTTGTGAAAATAAGTCACACATTAAGCCTTGAAGTTTGTCACAACAAATTTTCCAGAATGAATATTACCATATCACTCGTGTTTTATGATCACAAGGCAATTAAATTAGAGGACGGTAATAAAAGAAAAACTAAAAAAATTACTATACACTTAAGTCTGAAATTTAGATATATTGGGGAGTTTAGGCAGTAGGAGGTTACGAGAACAAGATTTTAGAACTTGCCTATGAGTTCATTCCCATTCTCTCTCTATTCTCATCACAGGTTCACTCCAACTTCCTAAGCCTGTTCCAGCCCACACAGCCAGGGAGTATCCTGTATGAGGTACTGGTGTTTGCTGAGCGGCTGAGTGAGGGCCGGAATGCACCCCACTACCGTGCTGTGAAATGGCATTACAACGAACAGTCCCTGCATGAATCCCTCTTTGGGGAAGAGTCGCGGCTGGCAGACCGACTGCTTGCCCTGGTCATCCACCCTGAGGAGGATGTTCAGATCCAGGCCTGCAAGGTCATCGTCAGCCTGCAATATCCCCAGGACTTGAGAGCCCGGTCCTCCACCTGCCAGTCCAGTCGTTCCTACTTTAAAAACACGGAATAAAATTAAGGAGAGCCAATAAATGACTATGAGAGAGAAACTTGAAGTTTCTTGAAGCTTGGATGTTTGTCAGTGGCCTTCCAGGGCTGGGTAGAGATTTCATTCAGCATAATCTCTGCTCTAGCATTTGGCACAGCACAGGCTTATCTCTCAGAACACATCCCCACTTCCATGTCTGGGGGACTGGCTCTCCTCTTCTCTTGCTGCTTTTCTTTTTCTTTCTTTTTTTTTTGAGACAGAGTCTCCGTCTGTCACCCAGGCTGGAGTACAACGGCATGATCTCGGCTCACTGCAACCTCTGCCTCCCACGTTCAAGTGATTCTTCTGCCTCAGCCTCCCAAGTAGCTGGGACTACAGGCACCCACCACCATGCTAGGCTAATTTTTGTATTTTTAGTAGAGATGGGGTTTCGCCATGTTGGCTAGGATGGCTCTTGCTGCTTTTCAAATCAGGGGGTTAGAAGAAGGCAAGCTTGGGGATTGAAGGCAAAGATAATCAACAGGACACAGTATAGCGTTAGATTAGTTAGGATGTGCCAGGCTATGCCGCAGTAACAACACACACCTCAGTGGCTTAAACATGGCAAAGGTTAATTCTTGTTTACACTGCACGCCCAGTGCAGATCAGCTCAGGGGTGGAAGGGCAGGCTTCTGCTCCACAGCACCCTCATACAGATAACCAGGCTGAGGGAGGCTTCTTCATTGTGTTTCTACAACTATTACAGAAGGACAGGGAATGTGGCAGTGATAACTGTCACCACTTCAGCTCACATCTCATTAGCCAAAGCGGGTAAGGAAGATCATTCTTGCCATGTGTCCCAGGAAGAACTGATGATACTTGGTGACAGCATGAATGACAGAGAGCTGCAGGCATACTCTGGGTCAGAAAGGGAGCTCTGGAGTCAGAGTGCTGGCTTCCAGTCCCAGCTCTGTCATTTCTAACCGTGTGACGTCAGGGACCATTAATCCTATTTGAGCTTCAGGCCCCTCATCTGTAAAATGCATATAAGAATAGCACTTATTTCATGAGGCTTTTGGGAGAATTAAAGAGGGATGAGATAACGAACGTTAAGGCACAGCGTTCTGCATTCATTTCTCAAAGATGTGCTCTGAGGAGCTATAAAATCATTACTGAGAAAACGAAAGATCCGCACTGGGGAGGTGCTTGGAGGGTGTTGCTTCCAGCGTTTCTCCAGTCTCTTCAGGTTAGAGTCCTAGAGGTCTCCATGAAGCACCCTGAAACGTCATTGAAACTTAGCTTTGGAAACCAGAACAATGGTGTGAGTAACACCATAACCGTGAAGTTTCCAGAAACAAACCAAATACGGTCACTCATTTTCCGATTTTCCCATTTATTTGCATTTCCCATTTTTGATTCATTTTTTTTGTTGTTGTTTTTGAGATGGAGTCTCGCTCTGTTGCCCGGGCTGGAGTGCAAGGACTTGATCTCGGCTCACTGCGACAAGTGATTCTCCTACCTCAGCCTCCTGAGTAGCTGGGATTACAAGCATGTGCCACCACGCCCAGATAATTTTTGTATTTTTAGTAGAGATGGGGTTTCACCATATTGGTCAGGCTGATCTCAAATGCCTGACCTCGTGATCTGCCTGCCTCAACCTCCCAAAGTGCTGGTATTACAGGCGTGAGCCACCATGTCTGGCCCATTCATTGTTTTATCTGTGAGTCCTTGCTGGGAAGCAGTCGTGCCTGCTAAGAAAATCCTATGGGAGGGAAACCTAAGGTTGGAGCCATTCCCAGCCTGCCACTGCTCAGTCAAGGACACAGAACCTGGTCCAGCCACAGGCTCCCAGTGTTCTGCAGAAGCAGGATTTGAAAAACAGCCTCATCCAGGACCAACCCTAGCATTTTCCTGAAAGGAAAACAAACCCAAAAAGGAAAAGCAGGCTGGGCATGGTGGCTCATGCCGGCAATCCCAGCACTTTGGGAGGCTGAGGCGGGCAGATCACCTGAGGTAGGGAGTTCGAGACCAGCCTGGCCAACATGGTGAAACCCCATCTCTACTAAAAATACAAAAAAAAGCTGGCAACCCACTGCAGCCTAGACCTTTTTGGAACCATACCAGCCTTTGGTTTATCCTGCAGCACTGCTCATCTGAACCTCTCACTTGGCATTTAGCAAATTAAAGCTTGAATCTTATATACCTTGTTATTTTATTTCTTTTTTGTTGTAGGACATATTTTTTGTTTGTTTGTTTTTGAGATGTAGTCTCACTCTGTTACCCAGGCTGGAGTGCAGTGGTATGATCTTGGTTCACTGCAACCTCTGCATCCCCAGGTTCAGGCAATTCTCCTGCCTCAGTCTCCTGAGTAACTAGTGTAAGGGTCATTGCCGAGTTTAAAATGAGGAAACTGAGGCCAGAATAAGAAAATTAAATGCCAATTTATTCAGCTCCGGGGCGAGGTTCTCTGGTAGGGGAAAGGGGGCCAGAGAAGTTGCGCTGACTTCCTGGGGTGTGGGGTTTTTATGGCTTGGAGGAACGAGCAACAGCTGGGTGCTCTGACTGGGTCCAGGGGAGCAGGATTGAGATGGGGCGGGCTGCTATTGGTTGGCGGGTTGTTGGAAGGGTTTTCCAGTGTGAGAGCCGGCCAGGGTTGCATTAGCTGGAGCCTTCCAGGGGAGCCATGCGGCAGAGCTAAGTGCAGAGTCAGGTGCTGCGTGCAGAGGTCGGTGTGTCCGACCTCCCCGGCAAGGCAACCGGCCTTACATTCTGACCCTTTTGATCATATGGGACACCGCTTCTTTCTGGCTACTTCCTGCTGAATAGGGGCAGAGTGAGGGAGAAGGGTCAGTTGGCTGGTGCCCCGGTTGGGAGTCGGACTTTACAACTAGGATTACAGGCGCCTGCCACCATGCCCAGCTAATTTTTTTTTTCTTTTTTTTTTGAGATGGAGTCTGTCTCTGTTGCCCAGGCTGGAGTGCCGTGGGCACAAAATCGGCTCACTGCTACCTCCACCTCCCAGGTTCAAGCAATTCTCCTGTCTCAGCCTCCCAAGCAGCTGGGATTATGGGTGCACACCACTATGCCTGGCTAAATTTTGTATTTTTAGTAGAGACTGGGTTTCACCATGTTGGCCAGGCTGGTCTCAAACTCCTGACCTCAAGCAATCTGCCTGCTTCAGCCTGCCAAAGTGCTGGGATTATAGGCATGAGCCACCATGCCCGCCTGCCTGCAGTAGGACATATCTGACTGCTTATCAAAGCCTTGAAGGAAGAGCCTGCTCAGGGCAGGCACATGATAGCAATTGGCTGATGGTAATGAAAGGAATTGGCGGTGAGCAGATCAGATGGGAGTGGTGTTTTAGTTATCTGTTGCCATGTAACAAAATTATGAGAAAACTTACAGGTTTTTTCAGTCTGGGTCTGATCAAGAGAGAAACCTCACAGTAATTTAACAGGAAATTTCTATATAATTATTAAAACAAGGGATGGAGTAACAAAGAATTGGTTAGTAAAGAGTTATGAGAACCCTACAGAATAATGAATAGCTGACATGAGGAGCAGGCTGTACCTCCCAAGGTTGAGATACAGCACCCAAGAAAGAGATACCCTCTCCCGACCCAGGGCTGAGACCCAGACTTTGAGTAGAGCACAGCCCACAGCTCACGAGGTGGCAGAAAAGTCACCGTACTGTCATGCCAGTGGATCTCGCCAGAAATATGCCCTCTAGGATGCCAGGGAAAGCTCTTCCCAGGGAAGTGTGGAACCAGAGACTTTCCACTACAGAGCTAACCAAGTGGGGTGCAGGGGAAGCTGCTGCCCACTGGAGGCTTCTGGCCTTCATGTGCTGCCGGAGCTGGCACTGGAGAGACTGTGGGTGCTGCAGGAGCCTGATGCTGGAGAAGCCATCTGCACACAGGTGCTGTGTGAGACAGAAGTTGGAGGCATTCTGCTTACACTACAGCCCAAGGTGGGCAGTGCCAGAAGCTGCTAGCCGCTGGGCGTTGCTGGCTACTCCAGGGACCGGGTGCTGAAAGCTGTTTGCACAGCAGGAGCCTGTAAATCAAGCACACTGGAACCAGGAAGCAAGAAACGGTTTTCCTCCCACAGTGTCTCTCCAGCTCCCTTCCTCTTAATTTAAATATTTAAATATCAATAAACATACGTTATCTCTCACAGGAATTTTTTTTTTTTTTTTTTTTTGAGACAGAGTTTCGCTCTTGTTACCCAGGCTGGAGTGCAATGGCGCGATCTCGGCTCACCGCAACCTCCGCCTCCCGGGTTCAGGCAATTCTCCTGCCTCAGCCTCCTGAGTAGCTGGGATTACAGGCACGCGCCACCATGGCCAGCTCATTTTTTGTATTTTTAGTAGAGACGGGGTTTCACTATGTTGGCCAGGATGGTCTCGATCTCTTGACCTCATGATCCACCCGCCTCAGCCTCCCAAAGTGCTGGGATTACAGGCTTGAGCCGCCCGGCTTCATCTCACAGGAATTTGAGAGCATCTTGACCCGGTAGTTCTGGCTCAGTCAAGCTGTGGTTACAGTCACGCTTTTGTCAGGGACTGTTATTTGAAGGCTTGACTGGGGCTGGAGGATCCCCCTTCACGACAAAGCACTTATGGGACTGACAGGTTGCTGCCAGCTGTTGGCAGGAGACCTCAGTCTCTCTACACGTGGGCACCTCCACAGGGTTGTTTGAGAGTCTTCACGACATAGCAACTGGCTTCACTAATAGTAAATCATCCAAGAGAGAACAGAGCAGATGTTGCAATGTCTTTTCTGACCTAACCTCAGAAGTCACACACTGTCATTTCCACCACATTCTATTCATTAGAAGTCAGTCTCATTAATGGGGGAGGAGAAAAACAAACAAACAAACGAAAACAAAAAAGAAGTCAGTCTAGTCCCCATTCAAAGGAAGGGAATTAGGCTTTACCTATTAAAGAGAAGAGGATCGCCGGGCACGGTGGCTCAAGCCTGTAATCCCAGCACTTTGGGAGGCCGAGGCGGGTGGATCACAAGGTCAAGAGATCGAGACCATCCTGGTCAACATGGTGAAACCCCGTCTCTACTAAAAATACAAAAAATTAGCTGGGCATGGTGGCACGTGCCTGTAATCCCAGCTACTCAGGAGGCTGAGGCAGGAGAATTGCCTGAACCCAGGAGGCGGAGGTTGCGGTGAGCCGAGATCGCGCCATTGCACTCCAGCCTGGGTAACAAGAGTGAAACTCTGTCTCAAAAAAAAAAAAAAAAAAAAAAAAGAGAAGAGGATCAAGTAATTTGTGAACATTTTTTAAAAACCACACTTTGGGAGACCGAGGCAGTTGGATCACTTGCAGTCAGGAGTTCGAGACCAGCTGACCAATGGTAAAACCCCCGTCTCTATGGAAAAAAATACAAAATACAAAATTAGCTAGGCATAGTGGCACGTGCCTGTAATCCCAGCTACGTGGGAGGCTGAGGCAGGAGAATTGCTTGAACCCAGGAGGCGGAGGTTGCAGTGAGCCAAGATTGTGCCATTGCACTCCAGTCTGGGCAACAAGAGGGAAACTCTGTCTCAAAAATAAATAAATAAATAAAATAACCACTACGGGGGCATTGTCAACAAGGATTAATTGGACACCTACTATGTGCTCAGGAGCTAGATGCATCTGTATCCCCACAGAGACATTCCCTGCCAAGGAGAAGAGAAATTCTATTACCAGTAGTTGACGCTCCATCCCTTCCCTCTGTCTTCTTCCTCCAGTTGTTTAGCTTGTTTTCTCACCTGCAGACCTCTTTGACCATCAGGCCATTCTATTTTCTTTTTTCTTTTTTTTTTTTTTTTTGAGACGGAGTTTCGCTCTTGTTACCCAGGCTAGAGTGCAACGGCGCGATCTCGGCTCACCGCAACCTCCGCCTCCTGGGCTCAGGCAATTCTCCTGCCTCAGCCTCCTGAGTAGCTGGGATTACAGGCACGCGCCACCATGCCCAGCTAATTTTTTGTATTTTTAGTAGAGACGGGGTTTCACCATGTTGACCAGGATGGTCTCGATCTCTTGACCTCGTGATCCACCCGCCTTGGCCTCCCAAAGTGCTGGGATTACAGGCTTGAGCCACTGCGCTAGTTTTGATTTTTAAGTCATTCCTGGAATTCCTTTCTACTTAAAATAAGTACGATGGTGTCTGTTATCTGCAACTAATCTCTGATGATAAGGTAACTGACGTAGGATAGGTATCACTAAACGTTTGTTGAATACATGAATGAATGATGAATGAACAGGCAAAGGAGATCACCAAGATGCCTACGGTGAGTCGGGCAGACGAACCTAGTGCACTCAATTGAGTGGTATTGACAGATGGTAAGTGGGCAATGAAACCAATTTGGTGCATCCTAACAGCATTTTTTTTCATTTTTTAAAAATTATTATTACTATTTTTTCGATGGAGTCTTGCTCTGTCACCCAGACTGGAGTGCAGTGGCGTGATCTCAGTTCACTGCAACCTCCACCTCTCCAGTTCAAGTGATTCTCCTGCCTCAGCCTCCCAAGTAGCTGGGATTACAGGCGCTCACCACCATGCTTGGCTAATTATTGTATTTTTAGTAGAGACGGGGTTTCACCGTGTTGGCCAGGCTGGTCTCGAACTCCTGACCTTGTGATCCACCCATGACAGCCTCCCAAAGTGCTAGGATTATAGGCATGAGCCACCCCCCACCTGGCCCTAACCAGCATTTTAAAAAGATGAGATAGAAAATAATTTAAAATCTCAGAGAAGATGGCATATGGTAAATGTAAGTATTGTTTTGTGAAACTTTAGTTCCATACATGCATCTACACATTGTACATATGCACAAGCACACACATTTGCAGTGGTGATAATCAAACCAGTATAACGCAGACACCAACTAATTGGAGCTACTAGTTGTCCGAATACCTGTGTAAAATGTACCTTTACCATGGGTTGTAGTGAAAAAAAAAAAAAAAAAAATCGATTGAAGTCTATTGGTTTATAGAATGCAGCTTAGGCTTCCTGGAGGTCAGTGGGGGACGGAACAAGTTTCCAAGACCCTTCCTTCAGTGTTGCCCTTGGCTAAAGGATACTGTTCGTGGTTCCTTCCTGCCCCAGGGAGCTGTTCCTGAATCCAGGTATGGTCTTAAGCAGAGCAATCCTCCGTGTATGGCAACTTGGGATGTTATGGACACCTGTAATTCTGCCTACTCAGCAACCATGTCCCATTCCTCAGGAGGCAGCAACCCCCCCATCTCCCTGCCTTTGGGTAGCTGCCCTGTTCAGGCTCCATGAGGTTCTGCTGATAAAAGTCCCTGGTCCCCCTGACCTTCTCAGGACTTCTAGATGGGTGCTGAAGGGAGGTGCATAGAGCTATGTACAGCTCCCTGCTGCTCCCCACTGTGCACAGAGAGCAGCCTCCCTCCCTGAGAGAAAATGAGGCTGCCTGAAGGCTGAAGCTGAAGAGAGAGACACCTGTCAGTGGTTCCTCTTTGGAGCCCTGAGGCCAGCCTCACATAGGGACTGACCCAGTACTATTTCTTTTGGTTTTTTTTTTTTTTTTTTTTTTTTTTTTTGAGACGGAGTTTCGCTCTTGTTACCCAGGCTGGAGTGCAATGGCGCGATCTCGGCTCACCGCAACCTCCGTCTCCTGGGTTCAAGCAATTCTCCTGCCTCAGCCTCCCGAGTAGCTGGGATTACAGGCACGTGCCACCATGCCCAGCTCATTTTTGTATTTTTAGTAGAGACAGGGTTTCACTATGTTGACCAGGATGGTCTCGATCTCTCGACCTCGTGATCCACCCGCCTCGGCCTCCCAAAGTGCTGGGATTACAGGCTTGAGCCACCGCGCCCGGCCTCTTTTGGTTTTTATTTTAAATTACATAATTTAGCTTGGGTTGTTTTACTTGCAGCTGCAAGAGTTGAGATTCCCTCGTGGCTCCTTGAGGTGGGCAAGGGGCCCTCACTGCCTCGGCGACTGGTCATGAATGTGGCTCAGAATCACCAAGTGGGAGAAGGAAGGGACGAGGGTCATCTGGTGCCAGTGAGTCCACACACACACCCCACGCACAGGCAGTGTGGGCAGGATGGCAGTGCGGGGCATCCCCCTGCCATGTGCCCTCTGGAGAGCTCTCTGCTGCGTGAACCTTTCACCTAAACACAGAGGTTGTAGGGAGCCCTCGTTGGTCCCTCTGAGGAAGGTCCCTGTCATAGGCTGAGCTGCTTGGAGAATTTCAGTCCCCTCCCATGGGTGAAGGCAATGGGGCGGCACACCTGGCCGCCAGCCACCACTGCCCACTCTGTCCTTCAGGCCAAAGCCCTAGGGCCTAAGGACCAGCCCAGTCCAGGAGGAGGACACAGGTCAGCTCTTTCCCCCGTATCCAGACCTGTCTTTCTTCCAAGCTGAACTGATAGACCCTGCCGGGTCAGCCTGTCCCGGGAAGACATAAAATGAGAACTGTGTGTTCCGAGCCCTGCCCCTGCTTCAGAGTATGTGTGTGGGTGGGGTGGCTAGAAGCTGGGAAAGCTGATCTCCTTCAGGGCATGCTGGGGCTCTCCTTCTAGAGACCCTCCCGTCCTCACAGACAGAGCCAGGCAACCCCACCCTCACCCTGCACCCCTGACTGAACGGCTCAGGTCCCCCTGCTTTGACTCCAGCACTGCCACCACCAGCCCAGCTTTTGACCAAGGAGCCACCTTAACTGTGGCTACTCTCACTGTCCCCCAAGTTCCCTGGAGCGCTGACTGCCCCGTCTCCATCCTGCATCCTCCACGAGCCCACACTGTCTCCTTGTGGTTCTACCCACAGCGACTCACTCTCACCTCCAAACCCTTGCTCCTCTGTCCCCTGCTTGGAAACCCCTAGTCTCTGCTTGCCAAAGTCCAGTCCCCCCTCAAGGCTTAGCAAAACAGCACGGCCCCCTCCTGCCCGGGGTCCAGAACATACAAGCTTGAGGCCTCCACCTCTTCACCTCCAAATCCTTCCCACTCTGGTCCTCTTCTGGCAGGCTTTGCTGATCTCTCTTCACATTTCAAACTCTTAGGGCACCCACTCATTCCTCACTCTTCCCAGATTACTTTAAGAGTTCCTTCAGGAAGGACTTGAGTAGTGCAATTTTCACGAGATCAGTTCTCCCCGGAATTTTATTTTGGATTTCAAAATGATAAGACATCCGGCCGGGCGCGGTGGCTCAAGCCTGTAATCCCAGCACTTTGGGAGGCCGAGGCGGGTGGATCACGAGGTCGAGAGATCGAGACCGTCCTGGTCAACATGGTGAAACCCCGTCTCTACTAAAAATACAAAAAATTAGCTGGGCATGGTGGCACGTGCCTGTAATCCCAGCTACTCAGGAGGCCGAGGCAGGAGAATTGCCTGAACCCAGGAGGCGGGGGTTGCGGTGAGCCGAGATCGCGCCATTGCACTCCAGCCTGGGTAACAAGAGCGAAACTCCGTCTCAAAAAAAAAAAAAAAAGACATCCAAAATATCTTGGGAACTGACAGAATTTGTGCACATATATTTAATATATTGGCCAAAAGCCGGGCTAAGTGGCTCAAGTCTGTAATCCCAGCACTTTGGGAGGCTGAGGCAGGCAGATCACCTAACATCAGGAGCTCAAGACTAGCTTGGCCAATATGACGAAACCCCATCTTTACTAAAAATACAAAAATTAGCCTGGTGTTGTGGTGGGTACCTGTAATCCCAGCTACTCGGTAGGCTGAGGCAGAAGAATCGCTTGAACCTGGGAGGCACAGGTTGCAGTGGGCCGAGATCGCACCACTGCACTCCAGCCTAAGTGACAGAGCAAGACTCAATCTCAAAAAAAAAAAAAAAAAAAAAAAAAATATATATATATATATATATATATATGCCAAAAAAGAACATGAACAGTGAAACAAAATTACTGAGGCCGAGCATGGTGGCTCATGCCTGTAATCCAAGCACTTTGGAAGCCAAGGCGGGCGGATCACCTGAGGTTGGGAGTTCAAGACCAGCCTGACCAACATGGTGAAACTCGTCTTAAAAAAAAAAAAGAAAGAAAGAGGCCGGGCGCGGTGGCTCAAGCCTGTAATCCCAGCACTTTGGGAGGCCGAGGCGGGCGGATCACGAGGTCGAGAGATCGAGACCATCCTGGTCAACATGGTGAAACTCCGTCTCTACTAAAAATGCAAAAAATTAGCTGGGCATGGTGGCACGTGCCTGTAATCCCAGCTACTCAGGAGGCTGAGGCAGGAGAATTGCCTGAACCCAGGAGGCGGAGGTTGCGGTGAGCCGAGATCGCGCCATTGCACTCCAGCCTGGGTAACAAGAGCGAAACTCCGTCTCAAAAAAAAAAAAAAAAGAAAGAAAGAAAAGAAACAAACAAACAAAACTGCTTACTGTATAATGGCTATTATTGCTTTTTAAAGATATATTTTAAATATTATTTATTATTATTTTTTTTTTTTTGGTCAGGAGTTTGAGACCAGCCTGGCCAATATGGTGTGAAACCCCATCTCCACTAAAAATTAGCTGGGCATGGTGCCACATGCCTGTAGTCCCAGTTACTTGGGAGGCTGAGGCAGAAGAATCGCTTGAACCTGAGAGGTGGAGGTTGCAGTAGCCAAGATTGAGACACTGTACTCCAGTGTGAGTGACAGAGCGAGACTCCTTTTCAAAAAAAAAAGTCACGAGTTACACAGCAGAAACGATGGTAGATGCTAAACAGTCCAAGCTTCCTGTGCAGAAGGTTGGAAGTTTGGGGACATATGACTAGTTCCAACAGGTGGTTTGAAGGCAGGTCTTCTATGGTGACTTTGGAGGCTAGTCTTTTTTTTTTTTTTTTTTTTTTTTGAGACGGAGTCTCGCTCTTTGTTGCCCAGGCTGGAGTACAATGGCACAATCTCAGCTCACTGCAACCTCCGCCTCCTGGGTTCAAGGGATTCTCTTGCCTCAGTGTCCCGAGTAGCTGGGATTACAGGCATGTGCCACCACAACCGGCTAATTTTTTGTATTTTTAGTAGAGATGGGGGTTTCTAAACGTTGGTCAGGCTGGTCTTGAACTCCCAACCTCAGGTGATCCGCCCCTGCCTCAGCCTCCCAAAGTGCTGGGATTACAGGCATGAGCCACTGCTCCTGGCCTAGTCTTTTTTTTTTTTTTTTTGAAACAGGGTCTCACTCTGTTGCCCATGCTGGAGTGCAGTGGCACAATCATAACTCATTGCAGCCTCAATTTCCAGTGCTCAAAAGATCCTCCTGCCTCAGCCTCCCGGGTAGCCAGGACTACATGCATGTGCGACCATGTCTAGCTAACTTTTTTTTTTTTTTTTTTGTAGTGATGAGGTCTCACTATATTGCCCAGGCTGGCCTTGAACTCCTGAGCTCAAGAGATCCTCTTACCTTGGCCTCCCAAAGTGCTGTGATTACATGCATGAGCCACCATGCCCAGCCAGAGGCCAGTCTTATAGATGGCTTGGCTACTAATGGGAAAAGGGGCTTTTTTTTTTTTTTTTTTTTTTGAGACGGAGTTTCGCTCTTGTTACCCAGGCTGGAGTGCAATGGCGCGATCTCGGCTCACCGCAACCTCCGCCTCCTGGGTTCAGGCAATTCTCCTGCCTCAGCCTCCTGAGTAGCTGGGATTACAGGCACGCACCACCATGCCCAGCTAATTTTTTGTATTTTTAGTAGAGACGGGGTTTCACCATGTTGACCAGGATGGTCTCGATCTCTTTTTTTTATTTTTTTTATTTTTTTTTATTTATTTTTATTTTTTATTTTTTATTTTTTTAAAGAATAAAGAAGAGGAAGAAAGAGAAAGAGGAAGAAAGAGAGAGGATGGGGGTATTGCTTTATTGCCCGGGCTAGAATGCAGTCTAAATATGGGTATGCCTATAATTGTCCTTAATAATGGAGACATAAAAGAAAATGAGGGAAGAGAATAGCAAACAAGGAGCCGACCAAGATTTCTTTTAAACTTCTAAGTTGATATGATGTGGTACTGATAAGAGTATATATTTTGTGTATTTAAAGTGGCGAGTTCTATAAATGTTAATTACATTTACTTGTTCCAGATCTGAGTTCAAGTCCTGAATATCGTTGTTAATTTTCTGTCTCATTGATCTGTCTAATATTAATGTTGAAGTCTCCCACTATTATTATGTGGGAGTCTAAGTCTCTTTATAAGTCTTGTATGTCTGCATATTCCTGTATTGGGTGCGTATATATTTAGGATCTTTAGCTTTTCTTGTTGTTGCATTGATCCTTTTATCATTATATAATGTCCTTCTTTGCTTCCTTTGATCTTTGTTGCTTAATTGTAACTTCTGCTTTTTATTTATTTATTTTAGCTCTCTGTTTGGTTGGTAAATCTTTCTCCATCCCTTGTTTGGAGTCTTTGTGTATCCTCGAATGTGAGATGGATCTGGATGCAGCATACTGATGGGTTTTAGTTTTTTATTCAAATTGCCTGTCTTTGGATTGGGGGATTTAGTCAATTTAAATTTAGAATTAATAATAATATATGTGAGTTTAATACTGCCATTAGCTGACTATTTTGTCCATTAGTTGATGTAAATTCTTCATTATATTGATGCTCTTTTTGATAATTTTTTTAGAAAGGCTGATACTGTTTGTTCCTTTCATATGTGTAGTGGTTCTTTCAGAAGCTCTTGTAAAGCAGGCCTGGTGGTGATGAAATCTCTGAGTGCTTGCTGATTCACAAAAAACTTTATTTTTCCTTCACATGTGAAGCTTAGTTTGGCTGGATGTGAAATTCTGGGTTGAAAGTTCTTTTCTTTAAGGATGTTGAATATTGGCCCCCACTCTCTTCTGGCTTGTAGGGTTTCTGCTGAGAGATCTGCTGTAAGTCTGATAGGCTTCCCTTTATGGGTAACCTGACCTTTCTCTCTGGCTGCCCTTAGTATTTTCTCCTTCATTTCAACCCTGGTGAATCTGACGATTATGTGCCTTGGAGTTGCTCTTCTTGAGGAATATCTCTGTGGTGTTCTCTGTATTACCTGGAGTTGAATATTATCCTGCCTTACTAGGCTGGGAAAATTTTCCTGAATAATGTCCTGAAGCGTATTTTCCAACTTAGATTCATTCTCTTCGTCACATTCAGGTACACCGATCAAGCGTAGATTAGGTCTTTTCACATAGTCCCATATTTCTTGGAGACTTTGCTCGTTCCTTTTTATCCTTTTTTCTCTAATCTTGTCTTCTTGTTTTATTTCATTGAGTTGGTCTTCGACCTCTGATATCCTTTCTTCTGCTTGATCAATTCGGCTGTTAAAACTTGTGCATACTTCATGAAGTTCTCCTATTGTGTTTTTCAGCTCCATCAATTCACTTATATTCCTCTCTAAATTGTGTATTCTTGTTAACATTTCGTCAAATCTTTTTTCAAAGTTCTTAGTTGCTTTAGATTGGGTTAAAACAAGTTCTTTTAATTCACAGAAGTTTCTCATTATCCACATTTTGAAGCCTGCTTCTGTAATTGGAACACACTCGTTCTCTATCAAGCCTTGTTTCATTGCTGATGAGGAACTGTGATCCCCCGCTGAGGGAGAGGCGTTCTGATCTTGGGCATTCTCAGCCTTTTTTGGCCGTTTTCCTCCCTTCATTATAAATTTATCCATCTGTGGTCTTTGAATTCACCGTCTTTGTAATTAGGTTTCTGAGTGGTCGTCCAACTTACTGATTCTCAGCGCCGAAATCTGAGCAACCCACTGCACCGACCAAATCAGCGGCGTTAAGATTAATGGTGCTTTTCCGACTCTGCACCAAGAACCGTCGCTCCAAGGCGCCGGCAAAACCGCCTCGCCGGTCACAAGAGTCGCGCTGGCGACCCGTGGGGCTCCTCCGCTGGGAATCTCCTGGTGCGTGAGCAACAAGAATTCATGTGAAGGTGTGGCGTCCTCTCATTCTTTGCGCTTTCAGTGGGAGCTACAATCCCGAGCTGTTAGTGATCAGCCATCTTGGATGGTCTCGATCTCTTGACCTCGTGATCCACCCACCTCGGCCTCCCAAAGTGCTGGGATTACAGGCTTGAGCCACCGCGCCCGGCCGGAAAAAGGGGCTTTTGCCCCAAATCAGACTTTACATAAAGCATGATTGTGCCAAGCCATGAAACTCCAGTTCTGTTGTGACAGCCAGTGTTAATTACTCTGTGACAGCTAGTGCTAATACAGGGAGGGCTCACTGAAATAACGGATACAGGGCCCTCTGAGTGCAGTGAGGGCTGTTATTCTTGGAGAAAATACCTTAATGCCCCACCAAGATAGGATTCTTCAGTTCATTTCTTCTTCTTCTTCTTCTTTTTTTTTTTTTTTGAGACGGAGTTTCGCTCTTGTTACCCAGGCTGGAGTGCAATGGCACGATCTCGGCTCACCGCAACCTCCGCCTCCTGGGTTCAGGCAATTCTCCTGCCTCAGCCTCCTGAGTAGCTGGGATTACAGGCACGCGCCACCATGGCCAGCTAATTTTTTTTTTTGTAATTTTAGTAGAGACGGGGTTTCACCATGTTGACCAGGATGGTCTGGATCTCTTGACCTCGTGATCCACCCTCCTCGGCCTCCCAAAGTGCTGGGATTACAGGCTTGAGCCACCGCGCCCGGCCTCTTCTTTTTTTTGAGAGAGTCTCACTCTGTCGCCCAGGCTGGAGTGCAATGGTGCGATCTCGGCCTACTGCAACCCCTGCCTCCCGGATTCAAGCAATTCTCTGCTTCAGCCTCCTGAGTAGCTGGGATTACAGGCACCCACCATCATGCCCTGCTAATTTTTGCATTTTTAGTAGAGAGGAGATTTCGCCATCTTGGCCAGGCTGGTCTTGAACTCCTGACCTTATGACCTACCAGCCTTGGCCTCCCAAGGTGCTAGGTTTACAGGTATGAGCCACCGCGCCGCTCTGCCCTCAGTTCATTTCTTAAGCAAAACTTCAAAAGCAGAAGCAGGCTGGACATGGTGGCTCAAGCCTGTAATCCCAGCACTTTGGCAGGCCGAGGCGGGTGGATCACGAGGTCAAGAGGTCGAGACCATCCTGGTCAACATGGTGAAACCCCGTCTCTACTAAAATTACAAAAAATTAGCTGGGCATGGTGGGGCGTGCCTGTAATCTCAGCTACTCGGGAGGCTGAGGCAGGAGAATTGCCTGAACCCGGGAGGCAGAGGTTGCGGTGAGCTGAGATCGCGCCATTGCACTCCAGCCTGGGAAACAAGAGCGAAACTGCGTCTCAGAAAATAAAATAAAATAAAACAAAATAAAATAGGGTTTTATCGGCCGGGTGCGGTGGCTTACGCCTGTAATCCCAGCACTTTGGGAGGCTGAGGTGGGTGGATCACCTGAGGTCAGGAGTTCATGTCCAGCCTGGTCATTATGGTGAAACCCCATCTTTAAAAAAAAGAAAGAATTGGGTTTTATCTTATAGTTTCAAGCTTCTACTTGGAAGCAGCACGTCTGGAGGCCTCTAGGGCCTCCACCGTCTAGAAACCCGCCTGTGCGAGCCTGAGCGTCTTTTCCCCTCCTCCCTCCCTTCCTCCGGCGCGCAGCCCCGCCTCCGGCCCTAAGACCACAGCGTCCTCGCCCTCCACGCCCTCCTCCGCGGGGGCGGCCTGGGGCGCCGGGTCACGTGGCTGGGGACAGGGTTTATCCCGCGGCCCCCCCAGCCCCGCCGCTGCTCTGCCGCCTGGGCCCATGGCCGCAGCCGTGGCGCTGGTGGCGGGGATCCTGGCGGGGGTCCTGGCGGAGGCGGGGCTGCCGCGCTGGAGAGCGCTTCCGCACCTTAAAAAGGTGAGCTGGGAGCGCACCCAGCCCGCCGCGACAGCAGGGAGGGTGGCCCCGCCGCCCGGGCAGCCTCGGAGGGACGGGTGGGTCCGGAACCACCCAGAGCTGGGGGCATCCGCCCAGGCGGGCAGCTTGGGGCATCCTCCGACGGACTTCAAAAGCCTCTTCACTTTCCCTGGCAGCCGCGGAGGGGAGAGAAGTTAGCCTGTGACCAGCTTTCCGACGACCTCTGTCCTGGGCTCGCCTCCCTCCCCGAAGTGCCCCCAGCCAAACCCTCCCTGCCAGCTCTGGTTTCTCCCCCTCTTCCTCCACCTCCCCTCCCTGACCAGTGATTCTTCCAGGCACGAGGCCTCTCCCCTCTTCTCCTCTTTCTCTCCCTCTCTGTCGAGCACACAGCCCCCTCATTCTCATCCCCCAAACCCCGCACGGCAAAGTGGGATTTAAGAGTACACACGCCCTGTGGGACTCATGGAGGTGAAGGGGGTCGAGGAAAGGAAAGGCTAATCCCTCTCTCCTCTCCTCTGCCTCCCTGGGTCCTGCCGAGGGAGGGGTGCGGCGGGTGTGGTGGTGGGAGGGTGCTGGAAGGGACCGTAGGCGACAACCTCATGACTTCGCCTAGACCCCTGGGTTCTTTGGCAATGGTGGGAACCTTCCCCTCCTCTCCCACACAACTCAAGGATTGTCCCCAGCCTGGCAGACATCCTGCCTGTCCCCACAGAGAAACACAGACAGATGCTTCCACCACTCTGAGTGCTTCAGTGGCTGCTGCCTCCTGGACTTGGATTCGGGTGGAGCCTTCTGTGCCCCCAGGGCCAGAATAACCATGATCTGCTTGCCCCAGGTGAGGCTCTGGGGTGGGGCAGCGTCTTCTGGCAAATAGAGAAGTGGGCAGAAGAGGTTGAAAAAAACACCTGGCCCCACCTGTTTTTTCACCTCTGCCTGGAGTGCCCTTCCCCTTCTCCACTTGGCAAACTCCTACTCATTGTTCAAAACAACTCCAGCCACCTCCTCTGAGAAGCCTTCCCTCCTTGGAGCTCCTGTATCTTGGGCTCAGACCCTCAGCAAAGCATGTGTCTCCCTAACTGGCCACGTTTTTTTCTCTGCCTCTCCCAGTGGTTGGAACTCTTTAAGGGCAGGGATTGCATCATATTCATTTATGAAGCATGTACCCCCAGCTTAGTGTCTGCACATAGCAGGTGCTAAATAAATGCTTGGTTTTGTTTATTTGTTTGTTTTGAGATGGAGTCTTGCTCCGTCCCAGGCTAGAGTGCAATGGCACAATCTTGACTCACTGCAACCTCTGCCTCCCTGGTTCAAGCAATTCTCGTGTCTCAGCCTCCCAAGTAGCTGGGATTACAGGCATGCACCACTATGCCCAGCTAATTTTCATATTTTTGGTAGATATGGGGTTTTGCCATGTTGGTCAAGCTGGTCTCAAACTCCTGACCTCAGGTGATTCACCTGCCTTGGCCTCCCAAGGTGCTGGGATCACAGGCATGAGCTACCTCGCCCGGCCAATTAATGCTTGTTGAATGAATGAGTATCTCTTTTTTCACATCACTGAGGCAGGGTAAGTGGGAAATGACCTTCCCCTTACTAATCCCCATCTCCCTGACACAGGGGCATGATTTTTTGAGACCGAGTTTCATTCTTGTTGCCCAGGCTGGAGTGCAATGGCGCCATCTCGGCTCACGGAAACCTCCACCTCTTGGGTTCAAGCGATTTTCCTGCCTCTGCCTCCACAGTAGCTGAGATTACAGGCATGCACCACCATGCCCAGCTATTTATTTTTTTAAGAGACGGGGTTTCTCCATGTTATTCAGGCTGGTCTTGAATTCCCAACCTGAGGTGATCTGCTTGACTTGGCCTCCCAAAGTGCTGGGATTACAGGTGTGAGCCACCGCACCCAGCCGACATGATTTCTTGAGAGGATCATGGCACTGTAGTGGCAGGACCATAGCTTTGGAGTTGGACCTGAGTTTAAATCCTGACTTTTTTTTTTTTGAGACGGAGTTTCGCTCTTCTTACCCAGGCTGGAGTGCAATGGCGCGATCTCGGCTCACCGCAACCTCCGCCTCCTGGGTTCAGGCAATTCTCCTGCCTCAGCCTCCTGAGTAGCTGGGATTACAGGCACGCACCACCATGCCCAGCTAACTTTTTGTATTTTTAGTAGAGCCGGGGTTTTACCATGTTGACTAGGTTGGTCTCGATCTCTCGACCTTGTGATCCACCCGCTTTGGCCTCCCAAAGTGCTGGGATTACAGGCTTGAGCCACCGCACCCGGCCTAAATCCTGACTTTCGACACCCTACCTTTGCAACCTCTGGCAGGCCATCATGGCTCTCTGAGCCTTAGTTTCCTCATCTACAAGGAGAGGCTAAAGTACCTACCTCACCAGGCTGTTGGGAAGATTTTGTGGTCCTGGCAAGGACGGTGTGCAGTCCAGCACGGTTGTCACTCACTGCTAGGAATGCAGGGAGCAGAATGCTCAGTATCCCCTGTTCCTTCTCTCCTGGCCCTGGGCCCAAACCTTTCTGGGGTGATGGGCCTAGCCATGCCCAGCCTCCGTGTCCCTGTGTGGGGAGTTGCCAATGCCCTAAGGAAGCGGCAGGGCCCCTGCTGTGGCCTACAGCTGAAGTGGCTAAAGGGTTTTGTTGTTGTTTTGAGATGGGGTTTTGCTCCTGTTGCCCAGGCTGGAGTGCAATGGCATGATCTTGGCTCACTGCAACCTCCACCTCCCAGATTCAAGCGATTCCTCTGCCTCAGCCTGTGGAGTAGCTGCGATTACAGGCATGGGCCACCACGCCCAGCTAATTTTTTATTCTTAGTAGAGAGGGGGTTTTACCATGTTGGCCAGGCTGGTCTTGAAATCCTGACCTCAGGTGATCCACCTGCCTCAGTCTTCCAAAGTGCTGGGATTACAGGTATGAGCCACCACGCCCGGCCTAGAGGGTCTTGTTATTATTATGGCCACTTGATCTGCTTTATCTCATTTAGTCCTCATAACAACCCTATGAGGTAGGTTACTGTTACTGTCCCCATTTGACAGATGAGGAAACTGAGCTGGAGAGGTTCATTGACTTACTGGAGGTCACGCAGTTATAAGCTGTAGAAACAGCGCAGGCCGGTCCTACTCCAACCCTGGTACTCTTGGTTCTGGTCCCTGAGAAGTTGAAGTCCCCAGCCTTCCTGCATCCTGGTGACACCCAGTTCTCTTACCCACACCCTGCAGACCAAGGGAGCCATCAACATCATCTGCCCTTGCCGAATGGGCTTGAGGTGCACGTCCGAGGACTTGGTGTGTTCCCGCCGGTGCCATATGATTTAGAGGAAGATGCAGGCTGGTCACTGCTCCCTTGGGGCCGGAGGCCCTGGGCACCACCAACTTGCTCCAAATCCAGCTCCTGAGACATTAAAGTCACTTCCTGGCCCTGGCCTCTGTCTGTACTTTCTGGGCAAGGGGAGCTAGTGGGGATTGTACCAGTCTAGGGGGCAGGCAAAAGGGGAGACTGGAGGCATGAACGAGCTTCTCGTGGGGTTTGGCCCTATCCGGAGCTCAGGGTAGAAATGCAGGAAGGGAATGGCATAGGGAGGGTGTGGGAGAGCAGGGGCTGGAGGGCTGTGTGGAAGAGGCCGGACTGAGGAATGTGCCTGGAGTGTGTATGCTGGGGTGTCTGCGGAGGGGTGTGTGTAGGGAGAGACTAAGTGGAGGTATCTGGATGTTCTGCCGGGCGGGTGGAGGGGAGCAAAAGGGTAGAGGTCATTAGAGAGCTGGTGGGAATGTGTGCAGTAGAAATTCGAAAATGCCTGTGCTGGGAAGGGGATCTGTGCATCCATGCCTCCGCTCTCTCAGGCATTTTGGCCACTGCATGGCCAAAAAACTGAGGCCCGGAGAAGCCACTTGATTTGCCCTAGGTCACATAATGATCATTGGGGTAGCAGTGAGGACTCTTCTGCTGCAAGTATCTGAAAACCCAACCCAAATTGGTCTAGGTGAGGAGGGGATTTATTGGTGATCAGAAACGGAAGCCTGGAGGTTGGGCAGCCCTCAGGTAGGGCCAGAGCCAGCAGCTCTCAGGCTGAACTCCTTCCCTTTAGTCACAAAAGTTCCAGGTGTCATCTAATAATAACAGGTAGGATTTACTGAGCACTTCCTATGTTCCAGAAACTGTGCAAAGTACTTTCTTTTTTATTTAATTTAATAATTTGAGGCAGGGTGTCACTCTGTCATCCAGGGTGGAGTGCAGTGGCTCGATCACAGAGTACTACAGCCTCAAGCCCTTGGGCTCAAGGGATCCTCCATGTCAGCCTCCCAAGTAACTGGGCCTACAGGTGTGTGCCACCATGCCCAGGTAATTTTTTTCCTTTTTATTTCCTTTTTTTTTTTTTTTTTGAGACAGAGTTTCACTCTTGTTGCCCAGGCTGGAGTGCAATGGCTCGATCTCAGTTCACCACAACATCTGCCTCCTGGGTTCAAGTGATTCTCGTGCCTCAGACTGCTGAGTAGCTGGGATCACAGGCATATACCACCATGCCCAGCTCATTTTTGTTTTTTGTTTTGTTTTTTACTTTTTTTTTTTTCCCTTAAGACGGGGGTTTCACCATGTTGGTCAGGCTGGTCTTGAACTCCCGACCTCAGGTGATCCGTCCGTCTTGGCCTCCAAAGTGCTTGGATTACAGGCGTGAGCCACTATGTCTGGCCTAATTTTTGTTTTATTGGTAGAAACAGGGATTCTCCATGTCGTTCAGGCTGGCCTCAAACTCCTGACCTCAGGTGATCTGCCCACCTTGGCCTCCCAAAGTGCTGGGATTACAGGCATGAGCCACCTCACCTGGTCTCTCTCTGTCTCTCTCTCTCTCTCTTTTTTTTTTTTTTTTTTTTTAATAGAGACAGGGTCTCACTATATTACCCTGGCTGGTCTCGAGCTCCTGGACTCAAGTGATCCTCTTGCCTCAGCCTCCCAAAGTGCTGGGATTCTGAGCATGCGCCACTGCGCCTGGCCCAAAGTGGTTTCTTAACTGTATTGACTCATCTTTCTGTCACAACAGGTGCATAGTAGATGTTATAATTATCCCTGTTTCACAAACAGGTTATTGAGGCTCCTAGAGTAAGGGTTGGAGCTGAGACTTGAACCCAGACAATCCTGCCCCAGAGGCCAGACTCTTAACTGCACCTTGTACATTCATACTGTTCCTTGCAGAGAAAGAAAACATCTCTGTTCCACAATTCTCAGCAAACATCCTAAGATTGGTCCTGATTGGATTGGCTTAGTCTGCCTGAACTAAACCTTGTGGTGGAATTTGCTGATTGGCCTAGCCCGAACTTTGTGCAGGATGGGAAAATTCTGACAGCGTCAGGTGCTGGTTTTACTTGGTGTTCCCACAGCCCGGAGGACGCCCACACAGTCGGTGTGCAGGTTATTTAGCTGGACCTTGGAAAAGCCACCACCACCTGTGGTCCATGATGCTACCCCAGTGGCCGCTGCTGCTCCTTCTCCCCTCCTTTCTCTTCGTCCTCACCAGGTGTTCATTTTCTCCAACAAACAAGTTTTTGGTAAGAAAGCTGGAGAGTGCAGTCACCTCCTCCTCTACTGTCCTATACTGTTTGGGGAGGTGAGTGGGCATGGAGGCTGGCGTGGGAGAAGTCCAGAAGTGGGGGCAGCAGGGAGTGTTGCATGGAGGATGTCTCAGAGGAAAGAGAAAACACCCTGGTCCTGGGAGCTGTGCCAGGGCAGTGCCGGGTGCTGCTGCCACAGAGGTGAGTGTGAGAGAGACCCCCGCCCCGCCCATGCCCACATGTGGTAACGGAGACACATATTCACTCATACAACACATTTTATTGAGTACCTACTATATGTAAATTGTTTTTCTACATTTAGGGATATGGCTGTAAGCAAGAAAGATAAAAATCCTTGCCCTCGTGGAGTTGTCACTCTAGTGTGCGAGGCAAAGAAGTAAAATATGTTAGTATTTATCTCGGGATAAACATGCAAGGAAAGGGAAAATAAGAAATGGGCTATGGGAGTGGTGGTGGGAGAAGAGTGTGCAGGTGTTTTGTGTTTTGAGATGAAGTCTTGCTTTGTCACCCAGGCTGGAGTGCAGTGGGGCAATCTCAGTTCACTGCAACCTCCGCCTCCTGGGTTCAAGCATTCCCCTGTTTCAGCCTCCTGAGTATTGGGATTATACTTGCCCACCACCACGCCCAGCTAATTTTTTTTTTTTTTTTTTTTTTTTTTTGTATTTTAAGTAGAGATGGGGTTCTACTGTGTTGGTCAGGATGGTCTCAATTCCTGACTTCAAGCAATCCACCCACCTTGGCCTCCCAAAGTGCTGGATTACAGGCGTGAGCCACTCTGCCTGGCCAGGGTTTGCAGTTTTTTTTGTTTTTTTTTTTGTTTTTTTGAGATGGGGTTTCGCTCTTGTTACCCAGGCTGGAGTGCAATGGCACAATCTCGGCTCACCGCAACCTCCGCCTCCTGGGTTCAAGCAATTCTCCTGCCTCAGCTTCCCTAGTGGCTGGGACTACAGGCGTGTGCCACCATGCCCAGCTAATTTTTGTATTTTTAGTAGAGACGGGGTTTCACCATGTTGACCAGGATGGTCTCGATCTCTTGACCTCGTGATCCACCCACCTCGGCCTTCCAAAGTGCTGGGATTACAGGCATGAGCCACCGCGCCCGGCCGGGTTTGCAGTTTTAAATGGGGTGCTCAGGGAAGAGTTTACTAAGAATGTGAAATTTTAGCAAAGACCTAAAGGGAGGTCCTTCCTAACGGCAAAGCAGGCAGGTCTCTGGAATAAGAACATTCCAGGTGGAGGGAACAGCCAGGGCAAAGGTCTAGGGGTGGAAATGTGCCGGCATATTCAAGGAATAGCAAAGTGTAAGGACTGCAATGTATAAGGACTTTAGTCCAAGGGGCTGAGAAATACAGCAGTGAACATGAGAGCAGATCTGTTTCCTAGAGCTGAGGTGCTAGCAGGGGGAGATAAATGATTTTTTTTCTTTTTTTTTTTTTTCAGGACTAAGTATTTTATTATTTTCACCAACAACCAATATAGTAACAGAAATTGAAATTGACAGCAACTCAAAGCAACTTGTTTTAAGAGACAGGGTCTCACTATGTTGCCCAGGCTGGAGTGCAGTGGCTATTCACAGGCACGATCCCACTACTGATCAGCACTGGAGTTTTGACCTGCTCTGTTTCCAACCTGGGCCGGTTCATTCCTCCTTAGGCAACCTGGTGGTTCCCCGCTCCCAGGAGGTCACCATATTGATGCCGAACTTAGTGCGGACACCCGATCCGCATAGCACACTACAGCCCAGAACTCCTGGACTCAAAGGATCTTCCCATCTCAGCCTCCTGAGTAGCTGGGACTACAGGCATGTGCCACCGAGCCTGGCGATAAATGATTTTTTTTAATGTATAAATAAGACGATTTCAGGGAGACGTAAGTGTTGTGAATAAAGTACAACCAGGTGATGGGGACTGCTCTGCTGGTGTCCAGGAAGGCTTCAGCCGGAGGCAGGAGAGGGAGGCAGCCAGGCAAAGAGCACAGAACAGGGTCCTCCAGGCAGAGGGCCAGCCAGCACTAACGCCCTGGGGCCGGGCCAGGTGTGGATTCAGAACCCCTGTAATGGCTTTGAATTCAGAGAATGACTTTATGGGAATTATCTTTTTAAAAAGACACCTCTAGCTGTTCTGGGAAGAATTGACCTGAGGAGGCTGGGGAGGTGGAAGTAAGAATGGGGAAGGGGAGGGGCACCGGGGGGAGTCACTGGTAATCGTGTAAGAAGGGAGGCCCTGAGGCAGCTATGACCAATCCAGTCCTCCTTTCCTGCCTTATTTTCTTTCTTTCTTTCTCTTTCCTTCCTTCCTTCCTCCCTTTCTTCCTTCCTTCCTTCTTTCCTTCTTTCTTTTCTTTTTCTTTCTTTCTTTTTCTTTCTTTCTTTCTCTCTCTCTCTCTCTTTTCTTTCTTTCTTTCTTTTTTTTTTTTTTTTTTTTTTTTTTTTTGAGACGGAGTTTCGCTCTTGTTACCCAGGCTGGAGTGCAATGGCGCGATCTCGGCTCACCGCAACCTCCGCCTCCTGGGTTCAGGCAATTCTCCTGCCTCAGCCTCCTGAGTAGTTGGGATTACAGGCACGCGCCACCATGCCCAGCTAATTTTTCGTATTTTTAGTAGAGACGGGGTTTCACCATGTTGACCAGGATGGTCTCGATCTCTTGACCTCGTGATCCACCCGCCTCGGCCTCCCAAAGTGCTGGGATTACAGGCTTGAGCCACCGCGCCCGGCTCTTCTTTTCTTTTTCTTTCTTTCTCCTTTTTTGTTTGAGATGGAGTCTTGCTCTGTCACCCAGGCTGCAGTGCAAAGGCATGATCTGGGCTCACTGCGACCTCTGCCTCCCAGGTTCAAGCCTCCCAAGTAGCTGGCACTACAGGCATGTACCACCATGGGTGGCTAATTTTTGTATTTTTAGTAGAGAGAGGGTTTCACCATGTTGGCCAAGCTGGTCTCAAACTCCTGACCTCAGGTGATCCACCCATCTCAGCCTCCCAAAGTGCTGGGATTACAGGCGTGAGCCACTGTGCCCGGCCTTTATTTTCTTTTTCTTTTCTTCTTTTTTTTTTTTTTTGAGACGAGTTTCACTTTTGATGCCCAGGCTGGAGTGCCATGGCAGGATCGGCTCACTACAACCTCTGCCTCTCAGCTTCAAGTGATTTTCCTGCCTCAGCCTCCAGAGTAGCTGGGATTACAGGTACATGCCATCATGCCCACCTAAGTTTGTATTTTTAGTAGAGAGGGGGTTTCTCTGTGTTGGTCAGGCTGATCTCGAGCTCCTGACCTCAGGTGATCCATTCATCTCAGCCTCTCAAAATGCTGGGGTTACCGGCATGAGCCACCACGCCTGGCCTATTTTCTTTATAGCACATAATCATACATAATAGATAGGATTATACATATATAATATAAATAGTACTTACTGTCATATATATATATATATATATATATATATATATAAAACATATATATGGTAAAAATTACACCTTACTAGGTGCCCAAATCTTGAATTTACATAGAAATTAATGGATTTGAACCTATGCAGATCCCCTCATCATTACCATCATAACAAGATATAGGGCATTTTCAGCACCCCAAAAGGCTCACTCCTGCTCCTCCTTGTCAATAGCACCAAAGGCAGCTGTCTCTTGACCTCTGTTATTATAGTTTCGAACTTTGCATGATGAAATCACACAGTGTGTACCTTAAAAAAAATTTGGGCCGGGCGTAGTGGCTCACACCTGTAATCCCAGCACTTCGGGAGGCCAAGGCAGGTGGATCATCTGAGGTCAGGAGTTCAAGACCAGCCTGACTGACATGGTGAAACCCCATCTCTACTAAAAATAAAAAATTAGCCAGATGTGGTGGTGAATGCCTGTAATTCCAGCTACTTGGGATGCTGAGGCAGGAGAATCGCTTGAACCCGGGAGGGGGAGGTTGCAGTGAGCAGAGATCGCGCCACTGCACTCCTGCCTGGGCAAAAAAAGCAAAACTCCGTCTCAAAAAAGAAAAAGAAAATAGATTGTTCATGTTTCTCATTAGACTTAAGGTCTTTGTTAATGTTAATGGTGGAGAGTATTAATGAGGCATGTCCAACCCCCACTTCCTGTCATGGCCTGAACCAGTCTTTCAGGTTAAATTTTAGAGTGTGCTGGCCAAGGAGGGAGTCCATTCAGATAGTTGCAGATTGGTGGTAGGAGGCTTCAAATTTTATTTTTAGTTTGTACTAGCCACATGTAGTTACTTAGATTTAAATTGATTAAAATTCAACAAAATTTAAAATTCAGGCCAGGTGTGGTGGTTCATGGCTGTAATCCCAACATTTTGGGAGGCCAAGGTGGGAGGATTGTTTGAGCACAGGGGCTCAAGACCAACCTGGGCAACAAAATGAGAGTCCTGTCTCTGTTACTGGTAGAAGGCATCTGGGTTACTGGCAGAGAATCTGTATGCATTTGCAGCAACCTGAGTGCTTGCCTCCTCAGAAGAAAGAATTCGACTGAGGGGCATAAGACAGAAAAAGTGACTGAGGCAAGTTGCAGAGCAGGAGTGGAAGTTTATTAAATAGCTTTAGAGCAGGAAAGAATGAAAGGTACACGCCGGGCGCTGTGGCTCAAGCTTGTAATCCCAGCACTTTGGGAGGCTGAGGCGGGTGGATCACGAGGTCGAGAGATCGAGACCATCCTGGTCAATATGGTGAAACCCCATTTCTACCAAAAACACAAAAAATTAGCTGGGCATGGTGGCGTGTGCCGGTAATCCCAGCTACTCAGGAGGCTGAGGCAGGAGAATTGCTTGAACCCAGGAGGCAGACTTTGCGGTGAGCCGAGATCGCGCCATTGCACTCCAGCCTGGGTAACAAGAGCGAAACTCCGTCTCAAAAAAAAAAAAAAAAAGAAAAAATGAAAAGTACACCTGGAAGAGTCCCAAGTGGGCAACTTGAAGAACAAGTGCAGTGTTTTAACTTTGGTCCTAGCCCTTTACAGCCTGGCCCCACTCCAGCGGCATGTGTCTCTCACCCCTGATTCTTCCCTTAGGGTGGGCTGCCCTCATGTGCAGCGTCGTTACCCTTGGGAAGTGAGCACACTCAGGGTGTTTAGGAAGTTGTATGCATGCCCATCCGAGGCTTTCTTCCCTTTTCTGGTGAAGTGTGCCCCCAGAAGTTCATACTCCTCCATTTCTTTTTCTTTCTTTTTTTTTTTTTTCTTTTTTTGAGACGGAGTTTCACTTTTGTTACCCAGGCTGGAGTGCAATGGCGCGATCTCGGCTCACCGCAACCTCTGCCTCCTGGGTTCAGGCAATTCTCCTGCCTCAGCCTCCTGAGTAGCTGGGATTACAGGCACGTGCCACCATGCTTAGCTAATTTTTTGTATTTTTAGTAGAGATGGGGTTTCACCATGTTGACCAGGATGGTCTCGATCTCTTGACCTTGTGATCCACCCGCCTCGGCCTCCCAAAGTGCTGGGATTACAGGCTTGAGCCACCGTGCCCGGCCTTCTTTTTCTTAATATGCATTCCCGGGCTCACTCGCCCAACACCTGCGATTTTATTGGAAGCCCTTTTTGCTTCTCCCTGCCCCTGCATTCAATGAACACTTTAATGTTAACATCTGTGGACCATTAGGAGATTGTCTCTCCTTGGAGCCTAGCTGCCAAATTATCATTTTTAGAGAGGTAATGAGATCATTGTTGAACCATCACCTGACATTCTTAGTGGGTGGGGGAGAGCCCTCTACTACCCAACGCAGGCCTGCCTGTAACATAGCTACAAAAAAAAATTAAAAATTAGCTGGGCATGGTGGTGTGTGTGTGTGGTCCCAGCTACATGGGAGGCTAAGGCAGGAGGATTGCTTGAACACAGAGATTGAGGCTCTAACTGTACCACTGCACTCCAGCCTGGGTGACAGAGTGAGACCTTGTCCAAAAAAAAAAAAAAAATTCTAGCACTTTGGGAGGCCGAGCAAGACAGTAGATCATCTGAGGTCAGGAGTTCAAGACCAGCCTGGACAGCATGGCAAAACCCTGTCTTTATTAAAAATACAAAAATTAGCCAGGCATGGTGGCACACACCTGTAATCCCAGCTACTTGGGAAGCTGAGGAAGAGAATCACTTGAACCCGGGAGGTGGAGGTTGCAGTGAGCTGAGACTGGGCCACTGCACTCCAGCACTCCAGCCTGGGTGACAGAGAGAGACTCTGTCTCAAAAAAAAAAAAAAAAAAAAAAAAAAATTTAAATTCAGCTCCTAGTTGCACTACCGCATTTCAAGTGCTCAGTAGTGGCTAGTGGCTATTGGACTGAGCAGAAAAAGCACGTTTTCATCACTGCAGAAAGCTCTGCTGGACAGTACTGCTCCAGAATGTCAGCTGCAGGTGGACAGGGACTTCTGTTTTTGTTGTTTCCAGCTGTTTCCAGCTGCATTCCCGGTGCCTGGCACTGTTCAGTATTTGCCTGTTGAATGACTATTGAAATTGTCAGACAGAGAGATTATGGGTGGCTGTGATCAATAATGTTAATTAATGTCCTAAGGCCCAATACTGGGTGGAGGTCATTGATGTGTGTGTGGGTGGGAGTGTGGGGGGCGGGGAATGCATGTAGGTGACCATCAATCACAGGTGAAAGCATGAGTTTTCGGGAGAGAAGGCTCTGCAGCAGAAAAGTGCAAGAGAGAGATTGGGAAGTCTAGAGCACCCTGCTGTTTATGAGAAGCAACCTATATTGAGGGCACAAAGAGAAAACTTTTAAACAACTGTTCAGTCCTCTCCAGGCACCGTCTGTCTGCACAGACTTACCCCGGCCTCCAGGTAGAGACCGCCCTACCTGGCAGGAGCCAGAGGTGTTGGTAGGAACGCAGTCTGGGGAGGAACCCCGTAGGGAGAAAGCCCGGGAATGGGCAGCTTGGGCGGAAGGCGGGCAGTGGAGCCTGGTGAGGCCGTGTCCCTCCCTGCAGGACCTCAAGGAGTTTTGCTATCGGAATCAGGATTGCAAGTCTGGGTGCTGCCGCCAGGCTCCAAAAACCTGCGAGGCGCACTGCACGGAGAAGGGGTCCGAGGGCAGCTTGTGTCAAGTGCAGGTGAGTATCGGGAGAGCCAGAGGGGATCGAGGGGAAGGGGAAGCCAGGGCGGGCCCAGATTCCTGGGGAGGGAAGAAGCGTAGGTAGGGGGAAGTGCCCTGGAGCCTGGAATTCCCCCGTGGGACTGCACCTCCAAGCCTTCTGGGGGAGCCTGTGGACGGAACCAATATGGGAGCCCACCCTAGGGGCTTGGAATCTTGGACGGGGCTGGAAGGCGATGCTTCACTCTCTAATGTGGGTTCTCATTCTCCAGGGGTCCTCTCAGCAAACCCCGAAAGTAGTACAGTAAATGGGCACAGCTAGGTCCGGCCTCTGCCCCGGACCCCGTCTTCATTCAGCCCAGGAGTTCTGCTGTGGCCCCGGTGTTCCTGGTAGAGGATGGGCAGAGGCAACCTCTGAGCTGGGTGTGTAGGGGAGGGAGTTGATTTGCCCATAGAAGGATTTAAAGACAAGACTCAGAGGCCCCACCATGATGTGTTCATGGACTTAGGACAGCCAGATGGGTCAGTGGCAGGCAGGGTGACAAAGACTGGAGCTGGGAGGGCACTGAGCAATCCAGGCGCCAGCCTAGAGAAGGCAGCCAGAGGCACCACTCTGAGCAGCTGGCAAGCTATCCTTTATCCCCGGCTCCTGGCTGTGGGCAAGCGCCTGGGCCCTGGAGTTGGGCTGGGCTGGGCTTAGGGGCTAAACGAAGAGCTGCCTCCAAGGTCGTCAGAGTCCTGTCTTTCCCAGGCATACTTTGGCCAATATAGAGAGTGTCCCTGCCAGTGGAACCTGACTTGTGTGTATCCTAAGAAAGAGAAATGGCTTGGCATCACCTATGGCTTTTGTCAGAACGTTGCATAGAAGATGTTGGCCCACAGAATGTTCTTCTAGTGCTGCCTCTTTCTTACTGCTTCCTCCTCTTCCACCTGCTCTCCTCCCTACCCAGAGCTCTGGGTTCCGCCTTGTTCCCTGGAGCCTCCGCCATGAGTGGAGGGAAGGAGGAAGCAGTGATGCACCATCATTGAAATAAAGAGCTTTCAATGTTTGCAGCCCACAGAGTTGGGGCCTGGGTGGGCTGGGCTGGGGTGGGCATGGTACAGGTTTCTGGCAGGTGGGAGGTGAAATGAGGGAGGAAGCAGGAAAGGACACTGTTGGGCCTGGGGTCTTTCCCCAGTTGGGGAATGAATGAAAGTCCCCCACAGGAGACCAAAGCTCCCCTCCCACCCCAACCCCTTTCTGCCTTCAGCGCAGTCTATAATCTACCCCCTGAAAGTTCAGTTTATACTTGATATTTCAGTTCCATGACCTTAAATTTCAGAAGTGTGAAAGAAGGAACACAAAACATCCATGTATATAAAGAATTGACAGTGTTTAGCACTTCCTAGATGCCAGGGGCCTTATACACATGATCTCATTTAATCCTACAGCAAACCTGTGTGGTCTGTCCTGTTATCCTCTCTGTTTTACAGGTAGGGAAAGAGGGGTTGAGCAACTTGTTCAAGGTCACACAGCTGGAAAGTGCTGAATCTGAATCTTTTGAGAGGCAAGAGAAGAGGGGGGATGAGAAGGGAGAGCCCAGGAAAGTGAGAAAGAGAGACTGGAGCAGCGACTGCGGTGTGGGGTTGGGGAGAGAATGAGTCAAGGGGAGTTTTAGGAAGTCTCACTGCGTGTGTGAGGCTTTTTGAGTTAGATGCTAGCTTGCTTGTTTGTGTGTAGTGCCTGTTATATTCAGGTTACATTTTGGAGTTAATTCAGATTTTGGACCTAAGATTCCACATTCAGCCACCAGAACTGAGCCAAACGTGCCCTCCAGGATGTTGGGCTTAGGATGCAAGGGCTCGGGAGTTTGGAGGTGAGCTATGGTTGTACTTAGAACACCCCCTTGTAAGTCACAGCAAAATGATGTGAACCATATCTTGGTAGAATATGCTGTCCTGTACTAAATGTGTCAAACAGATAACCAGATTTCCATCATGTTACATGAGCTCTCCCCATTCAGAGAAAACCTGTGAAATGACCACAGAAGGAGAGGTGGCAGGCTGGACACTCAGCCTCCAAGGATACCCAATGTCTAAGAATTTAGAACAGGAAAGGGAGAATACAAAGCCCAGAAAGAAACCCAAGCCTGTACAGCCAACTAAGTTTCAACAAGGGCACCAAGAAGACACCATGGGGAAAGGCTAGTCTTTTCAATAAATGGTGCTGGGAAAATTGAATATTCACATGCTAAAGAGTGGAATTGGACCCTTATCTTATAGCACACACAAAAAGAAACTCAAAATGGATTAAAGACCTAAATGTAAGACCTGAAACCATAAAACTCTGAGAAGAAAATGCAGGAGAACTATGACACGACATTGGCCTTGACAATGATTTTTTGGATAAGACACCAGAAGCACAGGCAACAAAAGCAAAAATAAACAAATGGGACTACATACTTCTGGGCCAAGCATGGTGGCTCATGCCTGTAATCCCAGCACTGAGCTCAGGAGTTCAAGACCAGCCTGGCCACCATGGTGAAATGCTTTCTCTACTAAAAATGTAAAAATGAGCTGGGCATGGTGGTACATGCCCATAGTTCCAGGTACTTGGGGAGCTGAGGTAGGAGAACCACTTGAACCCGGAAGGCGGAGGTTGCAGTGAGCCAAGATTTCTCCACTGTACTCCAGCCTGGGCAACAAAGCAAGACCCTGTGTTAAAAAAAAAAAAAAAAATTAAGCCGGGCGCGGTGGCTCAAGCCTGTAATCCCAGCACTTTGGGAGGCCGAGGCGGGTGGATCACGAGGTCAAGAGATCGAGACCATCCCGGTCAACATAGTGAAACCCCGTCTCAACTAAAAATACAAAAAATTAGCTGGGCATGGTGGCACGTGCCTGTAATCCCAGCCACTCAGGAGGCTGAGGCAGGAGAATTGCCTGAACCCAGGAGGCGGAGGTTGCGGTGAGCCGAGATCGAGCCATTGCACTCCAGCCTGGGTAACAAGAGCAAAACTCCGTCTCAAACAAAACAAAACAAAAACAAAAACAAAACAAAAAAAAAAATTAAGTTGAGGAAATTTTATGATTTTATTTTGTTTTGTTTGAGACAGGGTCTCACTCTCAGCTCACTGCAGCCTCATCCTTCTGTGCTCAGGTGATTTTCCCATCTCAGCCTCTAGAGTAACTGGGACCACAGGTGTGTGCTACCACGCCTAACTAATTTTTAAGATTTTTGTAGAGATGAAGGGGGGTGGGTCTCACCATGTTGCCCAGGCTGGTCTTGAACTCCTGGCCTCAAGCAATCCTGCTTCGGCCTCCAAAGTGCTGAGATTACAGGCATGAGCCACTGTGCCCAGCTGAAATTTTAGTTTCTTTCCAATATTGAGTATTTTCATCCAGGAACATAAAATGCTTTAAAATAAAGTTGTTAATATTTTTTCATAAACATTTTTAGCCTCACATGGAGAAAACAAAAAAGGAAGGGAGCTGGGGGGAAGATAGTTGCTGATATGATTAAACTGGTTCCAAGTGTTGATGGAGGAAACACTTTTCCTCTGTCCTCTTTTTTTTTTTTTTTTTTTGAGACAGAGTTTTGCTCTTGTTACCCAGGCTGGAGTGCAATGGCGCGATCTTGGCTCATCGCAACCTCCGCCTCCTGGGTTCAGGCAATTCTCCTGCCTCAGCCTCCTGAGTAGCTGGGATTACAGGCACGTGCCACCATGCCCAGCTAATTTTTTGTATTTTTAGTAGAGACGGGGTTTCACTATGTTGACCGGGATGGTCTCGATCTCTTGACCTCGTGATCCACCCGCCTCGGCCTCCCAAAGTGCTGGGATTACAGGCTTGAGCCACCGCGCCCGGCTTCCTCTGTCCTTTTAAGTTGAGTAGTTGAAGGCCTGAGGATTAAACTGATAAAAGAGAAACAACAGATTTTTATTCAGAATGTAGGGGAGTTCACGTAAAAATGTGGCTCTAGAAGGAAGTTAGAATTTGAGGATTATGTACCATGTCAACAGAAGAAGAGGAGGAGGAGAAAGGGCACTCCCAGGAAAGTAATTTTTAGGAAAGATCAAAGGGGCCTTAGGAGAAAAGATGGGAGATTTGATAGTTTTATGACCTGTTTTGTGTTTTGTTTTGAGACGGAGTCTTGCTCTGTCGCCAGGCTGGAGTGCCATGGCATGATCTCGGCTCACGACAACCTCTGCCTCCCGGGTTCAAGCGACTCTCCTGCCTCAGCCTCCCAAGTAGCTGGAATTACGGGGGTGCACCACCACGCCCGGCTAAATTTTGTATTTTTAAGTAGAGACGGGGTTTCACTATGTTGCTCAGCCTGGTCTCAAACCCCTGATCTCGTGATCTGCCCGCCTCAGCCTCCCAAAGTGCTGGGATTATAGGCGTGAACCACCACGCCTGGCTGACCTGACTGCGTAGGTGTGCTGCTGACCTTTCTCCTCTTCAACAATGAGTCCATTTTCCCTGGTTCTGAGAAACTCCTGGGAAGGGGATTTACGACAAGGGAGCTCTTTTGCAGGGCTCTGCATTTAGGCAGACAGAGTTCAGAAAAGAGGCTGTTCTCATCTAGCCTGGGCAGCATGGTGAAACCCTGTGTCTAAAAACAAACATCAACAACAACAGCAACAAAAGAGTAGCCAGGAGGGGGCATGCACCTATAGTCCTAGCCTTAGGAGGCTGAGGCGAGAGGATCACTTGAGCACCAGGAGGTCGAGGCTGCAGTAAGTCATGATCACACCACTGCTTTCCAGCAAGCAAGAAAGAAAAAGGCCCATTCTCAAATGCCTTCTGCTCAAAATAATTTTCATGCCACAGTGGCATTTTCTAGACCCCTTCACAACCCATGGTGATTCCGCTGCCCCTATGGGAAAAGTGGTCATTGGTAGAGGCTGCTGTTGTCAGAATCCAGAGAGATTTGTAGGGAGTAAAGTATAGATGCTCCCTGACTTATGATGGGGCTACATCCTGATAAACACATTGCTTAAGTCGAAAATATCTTAAGTTGAAAGTGCATTTAATGGGCAGGTGTGGTGGCTCACGCCTGTAATCCCAGCACTTTGGAAGGCTGAGGTGACAATCAGCCTGGGCATCATGGTGAAACCCCATCTCCACGAAAAATACAAAAATCATACAGGCATGGCGGCACACACCTGTAGTTCCAGCTACTTAGGGGACTGAGGTGGGAGGATCGCTTGAGCCCAGGAGGTCAAGGCCGTAGTAAGCCATGATCATTCCACTGCATTCCGGCCTTGGTGACAGAGTGAGACCCTGTCTCAAAAAAAAAAAAAAAAAAAAAAAAAGCATTTAATATACCTAACCTACTGAACATCATAGCTTAGCTTAGCCTACCTTAATGTGCTCAGTCAGAATGCCTACATTAGCTGGGCAAAATAACACAAAACCTTTTTTTTTTTTTTTTTTTTCCTGAGATGGAGTTTTTGCTCTTGTTGCCCAGGCTGGAGTACAATGGCTCAATCTTGACTCACAGCAACTTCACCTCCTGGGTTCCAGAGATTCTCCTGCCAGGCGCGGTGGCTCAAGCCTGTAATCCCAGCACTTTGGGAGGCCGAGGTGGGTGGATCACGAGGTTGAGAGATCGAGACCATCCTGGTCAACATGGTGAAACCCCGTCTCTACTAAAAATGCAAAAAATTAGCTGGGCATGGTGGCGCATGCCTGTAATCCCAGCTACTCAGGAGGCTGAGGCAGGAGAATTGCTTGAACCCAGGAGGCGGAGGTTGCGGTGAGCCGAGATCGCACCATTGCACTCCAGTCTGGGTAACAAGAGTGAAACTCCGTCTCAAAAAAAAAAAAAAAAAAAAAAAAAAGAGATTCTCCTGCCTCAGCCTCTTGAGTAGCTGTGATTACAGACATGTGCCACCACACCCAGCTAATTTTGTATTTTTAGTAAAGATGGGGTTTCTACATGTTGGGCAGGCTGGTCTCAAACTCCCAACCTCAGATGATCTGCCTGCCTTGGCCTCCCAAAGTGCTGAGATTACAGGTGTGAGCCATTGCACTCAGCCCAACACAAAGCCTATTTTAGAAGACAGTGTTGAATATCTCATGCAATTTGTTGACGTTTACTGAATGCATATCGTTTTCACACCATCATAAAGTTGAAAAATTGTCAGTCAAACCATTGTGAGTTGGGACTGTCCGGTTCTTTGAGCTGTGTGTAGACTGTGCCTCTGCTGTGCAGGCCAGTGATCCTGAAAAGCAGCAGAAATTGAGAGTCTACAGCAGCACTGGCTGATGGGAATAAAGTGCAAGCTATATCATGTTTGGGGTCTTGGTCACTTGCTCCTGCAGAGCCCAAAAACTAACTCCCTACTCACTTTTGGAGACCAGGGACATTTTCCTTATGCACCCCCCGCCCCACGACAGTCTAAAACATGGTGCCAGCCACAGTATGGTCATTCAGTGGACACCTGAGGAGGACGTGAACGCAGATCTCTGGGACTGAATGTGGCACCAAGCTGCATGACTTAGCCTTGCCTCGGGGCCTGACCCCTCCTGGGTTAAGGCATTGAAGGCTCCTCTTGTTGAGCACACAATTCATATGTGGCAGACACCGTTACCTGGTTTCACAGTAGCCCTTGCCCCCTTCCCTGCCTCCTTCCCTGCCAACTGAAACCCAATATTGTTTGGGTATCAAAGTGCCTGGCCCCAAGAGAGGGATCTTATTCCCTTTGCTTTCCCAGCATCCCTTGCAGCTAGAGGTAGTCAGATAACCCAGTTCTAGGCACTGAGATATGAAGAGAAAGATAAGAGGGTATGGGCTGGGTGTGGTGGCTTATGCCTGTAATCCCATCACTTTGGGGGCCAAAGCAGGTGGATCACCTGTGGTCAGGAGTTCAAGAACAGGCTGGCCAACATGATGAAACCCCATCTCTATTAAAAACACAAAAACTAGCTGGGCGTCGTGCCAGTGCCTGTAATCCCAGCTATGAGGGGAGGCTGTGGCAGGAGAATTGCTTGAACCTGGGAAGTGGAGGTGGCAGCGAACCCAAATTGTGGCACTGCACTCCAGCCTGGGCAACAGGGTGAGAATCTATCTCAAAAAAAAAGAAAAGAAAAGAAAAAGGAATCATAGAAGGGAGCAGTGGAGTTAGATGGTACAGTGCCAACATGTTCTGATTATGTGACATTGGGCAAGTTCCTTAACCTCTCTGAAACTTGGTCTATAAAGTTTGGTTTATCTATAAAGTGGAGATATAAGCCGGGCGCGGTGGCTCAAGCCTGTAATCCCAGCACTTTGGGAGGCCGAGGCGGGTGGATCACGAGGTCGAGAGATCGAGACCATACTGTTCAACATGGTGAAACCCCGTCTCTACTAAAAGTGCAAAAAATTAGCTGGGCATGGTGGCACGTGCCTGTAATCCCAGCTACTCAGGAGAATTGCCTGAGCCCAGGAGGCGGAGGTTGTGGTGAGCCGAGATCGCGCCATTGCACTCCAGCCTGGGTAACAAGAGCGAAACTCCGTCTCAAAAAAAAAAAATAAATAAAAATAAATAAATAAATAAATAAATAAATAAAGTGGAGATATGAAAATCTCCCTCCTTCGATCCTTGTGAGCATTTGCTGGCACAGAGTAATGTGCCCTCCATCACGTCAGGGACACCACCTGGGACGTGGGACACCATCTGTGGAAGCCTGACCTGCAGACCCTGACTCAATGATGGATGAATGAATGCACTCTCAGTTTCAATGGGCTAGGGATGCCCATTGGCTGCTTTCAGATGGCGAAATGCATCCAATCCAACCAGACCCTAAGTCTGTCCACACATTTATTCCTTTAAGACAGGCGTCCCCAGACTTTTTACACAGGGGGCCAGTTCACTGTCCCTCAGACTGTTGGAAGGCCGCCACATACTGTGCTCCTCTCACTGACCACCAATGAAAGAAGTGCCCCTTCCTGAAGTGGCGAGGGACCGGATAAATGGCCTCAGGGGGCCACATGCGGCCCGAGGGCCATAGTTTGCGGAAGCCTGCAAGATTTTACAGGAGGTTCTAAGTTAAAGCACTTGTGGATAATTAACATGGTTAAAAGAGTTGTTTTACGACTGACAAAAGCTTTAGATTCCTGGCCCAGAGTAAATACTATTAAAGGTAATTCCCTTTTGATCTTCCCCAGGGAGAGCCTCCCAGCCCAAAATTAACATGTGTAAACAGAGTGGAGACAAATGGGTGTGGAGTGAGGCCTTTGATCCACTCTCTCTCTCCCTAACTTAACTTAATGGAACAGCTGGTCGCCTTCGGCCTGCCCCAATAAAACCTTTTGGCTTTCCAAAAGGTTTGAGACTTTCAAAAATGTCTTTACTATTTTCCGTAATATTTTGCCAGCCACCCCCAGTGAATCTCAACAGAGTAAGCTCACAGCAATTGTGAGTGGTCTGACCCCTTAACACATGAGTTATGTCAACTAGGTGTCACATTTGAGAATTATGTCCAGAAAAGAGGTGAGAACCTAGAACTGGGGACTGGTAAGCTCTGATGCTGCGTGATGAACATGGGCATTAAAACTTACCCACAAGGTGCTGGGGTGTGTGTGTGTGTGTGTGTGTGTGCCCGCTTGTCTCTTTGAGAATCAGAGGGACAAGGAGGGCATCCCAGGTAGGTGTGACTGCTCCCCAGAAACGGAGAGCTTCCCAGGCTGGCTGGACCTCCTTAATAGCTTTGTCTCCAGTCCTCAGTCTGTTTGGCTGCATCCTCTCTGGCCCCAGATCATCCCTGCTTCTTCCGACCTGCCCGAAGCCTACCCTGGTGTGCCAAAGGCGTGATGCAACTTCAGGGAAGATGCTGACTCAGAATGAAAGAATATGCAGGAGACTGGGAAAGGTTTGCAGGACTCCTTTAATTGTCAAGAACCCAGTCAGAAAACAGAGGCGCTGGTCAAGGAGGTGGCCAGCCCAGGAGAGGCCCTGGAGCAGGGGAAAGATGCCCCTGCACCTGGAGGCCTGCAGCGCGCTGGGCTAGGCGTGGGAGTGGGTGGGCGGTCTCACTGCTTGGAGCGTCCAGTGTCGTGGCAGACGCCAAAGTTGGTGTTGGTGATGGCACCCGTGATGGTCTTGTCTCCCTCACAGGTCAGGCCACGCTCACAGGGACACTTGTGGTAAACCCCGTAGAGCGTCTGCAGAGACACAGCCAGTGGAGTCAAGGCAATGAGGGGATACTTTGGACATCACTTGCCCCCTGCCTGACCTAGAGAACCAGTAGGCCAGCCTGTGCTTTTGGAGAGTGCCTCTCCCACGTGCCTCCCCAGGGGTGCCACAGGCCCTGGAGACCCCAGTTCTGACTTCTGCTCTGGCTCACTTGCTGTTACTAGCTTGATCTCTCTGGGGGAGTCTCTATTTACCCAGCCATGAAATGGGGATAACAAATCCCCAGCCCCACCCATCTCACTGGTCACTTGGGAGGGTTAAGAGAGACGATGGGATGGGAAAGTGCTTCGACACCTGTCGACCTCCCTCTCGCCTCCTCCACATTCAGTGTCCAGGCTGCCCCCCTTTCCCTGACCCCACTCACAAGCATTCAGGGCCCTCCTCCCCATTCTCCCCCACCCACGCCAAGTCGTAGTGTACCCACCTTGGCAGAGCACTCGTTGTTCTCGCTGGCCAGGGGTGCGCAGCGGGCGAGGCCCAAGGCGCTTGAGTGGTGGCAGCATTTGCTCTTGCACTGGGCACTATTCATGCAGAGCTCACCTTCTTCCTGCCAGGGGCAGCCGGTCAGCCCAGGACCCACTCCCTCAGGTCCCTTCTCCACTCAGACCCACACCTGTCACCCCGTATGCTGACTGTGTCTCCCCTGGTGGAGATGTGTGTGAAGGAATCCAACCTTTGAGTTTGGTGGCTTCTGTGCCCCCCACTCACACGAGAAGTGGGAATGCTGTGACAGAGACGCAGCCTTGCACAGGGAGGGGGTCAGGACCCTCAGGTTCTAGTACCGCTGTACTACCAATTCCCTGTGTGACTGGGCAAGTCACTGTCTCCCAAGCCTCAGTGTTCCCATCTGGAATGTGCACACGAGGCCCCTAGACAGGCTCTCCAAGCGTCTCTGGGTCCCACACTCCTTTGAGGAGATTGCGAAAATTGCATCTCTGCAAGACTCCTTCCTCCCCCAACAGATCTGATCTATAATACACCCATGGCCCTGAGTTAAGAGAGTTCAGAACCTTTTAATTGTGTGGATGTTCTGGAAGGGCTTTCCTAGTGGTGACCGAGCATCCCAAACTGTGTCGGACGCACGGAAGCTGGAATGGTTGGTAAAGCATTTTCCCAGGATAGAAGTCCAGGGCTCTGGATTTTTCTAAAGCTCCCTCATAGCCAGGTTGAGCTGCTGCTCTGAAGATGCTCCAGTTGGAGCTGGAGAGGAGCTGATCAGCCTTTCCTGTGGCCCCCAGAAAGAGGCACAGGACAGGACATGGCGGACATGGCAGTAAACTGAGGGATGCGAGATGCCACTGCTCCCAGCCCCTGCCAGTCCAGGTGAAGACATCTCCACCTGGGGACTTGGGAGGCCCCCTTCTGAAGACCCTCTTACCAGGTTTATAATAATCCCCCGGGGGCCGGGAGCCGCATAGGCCACCGAGAGGGCGACGAGCAGGAGGATCAGGATCTTCTCCATGGCGAGTGGGACAGCTGGTGTGGGTGGCAGAAGACAGAGCCAGCTGTGGTGATGGGGCTATAAAAGGGGCCCTGACCTCACGTGACCCGCCTGTATCCCACAGGGCAGACCGTGGGCAGAGGCGCAGCTGTGGCCAATCTGCTGGGGGGTGGGTCCTGATAAGGAAGATGGGCGAGTACCTAGTGGCCTTTTGAGTGTGTGTGTGTGTGTGTGTGTGTGTGTGATAATCATGTTACACCATGGTTAAGGGTGTGGACTGTGGTACACTTTGAGCTGTACAAGTTATTAGTGAGGCAAACTTGCTGACTGTTCCAACTATTATTCTGCCTTTCATCTTTTTTTTTTTTTTTTTTTTTTTGAGACGGAGTTTCGCTCTTGTTACCCAGGCTGGAGTGCAATGGCGCGATCTCGGCTCACCGCAACCTCCGCCTCCTGGGTTCAGGCAATTCTCCTGCCTCAGCCTCCTGAGTAGCTGGGATTACAGGCACGCGCCACCATGCCCAGCTAATTTTTTTTGTATTTTTAGTAGAGACGGGGTTTCACCATGTTGACCAGGTTGGTCTCGATCTCTCGACCTTGTGATCCACCCGCCTCGGCCTCCCAAAGTGCTGGGATTACAGGCTTGAGCCACCGCGCCCGGCCCTGCCTTTCATCTTAACTGTCAACTAAGGATAAAGAGTTGTGAGGGTTGAATTAATACGCATTTATATGTGTTACAGATATATAAACATTATTGTATACAATTATAAGAATACATTTATGCTGTATATTCCCATATGCCACATAAGCAGTGGGTAAGGGCACCTGCCCTTGTGTCCTGAGCTCCTGGGAAGTAACTGGATGAGTCCGAGGCAAGAGAGGCACCTACTGCATGAGTGCCTGCTTACATTCTGTCTTCCTGGGGCCTTTCTGCCTCGCCATAGCCAGGCCTTGCCTTTGGCTCACCCAGGCCCAGGTGTCCAGCTGTGTCAGACTCCGGGGATGGGGGTTCCAGCCTTCCACCCCTCAACCTTCCTTCAGTTTCCGTGGGGGAATCCAGGGCAGGCCCAGGTCCCTGGGGCTGACAGCACTGCACCCCCAGCAGGCCAAGATGTGTGTGCTGTCACTCTGGCACCCTCCCCCTGCCCTCACACCAGGGGGCTGCCTGCAGGAGTGACTCAAGGGCCCTTAGGAGGCCCTTTCTGCATGTCTCTCTCCCCTTTCCTTTCCACCCCACTTATTATCTGCAATTCTAGCATCAGGCTCCCCTTTCATTAAGGTTTCCACTCACGCTGTCCCCTACCCAAGGCCATGTGTGCGCATGAGCAGTCGCTAGTCCTGGCTAAGAATGAAGAGGTCTTGTGATCCTCAGATGGAGCAGGGGCCTCAGGAACCTGGGAAAGGCACAGGTGTCTGAGTTTGTTCAGGCATGGGAACAGAGCAGCTTTTCCTGAAGGACTGGTCACGGCAGCCAGAGGCCCCCGCCCTTCCCCTCTTCATCCCAGGAGGTGGTAGACAAGACAGCTCCACTGAGAGGCACAAATTGGGTTGCCTCAAGTGTCGGGGACCGGTCCGGGATGGCACGTCTGCCGGTGGTGTCTCGACCTGCAAGAGGGTCCCAGAACCTGGAAGACAGCGTGCTCTTGAAGAAATAAAGAGAGATAGAAAGTACGGGGTTCTGGAGGGCTGAGAAGGCCGTGCCTAAATAGCAGCCTTTATTTTTCAAAGGCCAGGAATAAATAAACTTTCTTTGCTCTGGCTTACGTCATTGCAAGAGGAAATGAAAATCTATACCTTACATGGCCTATACAATAGAGAAGTCAGATACACAAACAGTGGTTGTAAAAAGTAATAGAATTTCCTGTGATCACAAAGCTTGTTTACATCCAGACATTATTCCTCATGGCTGCAGGTATTTCTGGTTTGATCCTGTTTTAGGACTCACATGTAAAAAGGTTTTCTGGTTTTGCTTATCAGAATATCTTTTAACCAGATTCTCCTTTGTCTGCTCCTGATTCAACTTATCTTAACTCCCCCATTCAGGAGTCTCTGAGTCTGGGATCAAAGCCATTCATATAGTGGCATTTGCTTTGCAAATATCCCCACAGTTAAACCATTATCTAGGGTACAAGACAGTCATGCAAGTAAAGAAAAGGTTAAAGCTATTAAAAGTTCAAAGCAGAAACTGGTTGCTGGTAGGAAGTCACTGGGTCTAGCAGCACCGCATAGTTTAGGCCCAAATGATATCATGGTTGATATTAGGAACTGATCATTTATCTTTCAGTTCCTTCTTCTTGATAGCTCGACTGCCTCCAGTAGGAAACTGTGTTTGGGATCAAACTCACTGTATAGTGAGACGCACGCCTTTTGGGGGTCTCACATGGGAATGTTTCCCACACTCAAGCACAGCATTTTTTTATGATTTGAGATGGAGTCTTGGTCTGTGTCACCAGCCTGGAGTGCAGTGGCACGATCTCAGCTCACTGGAATCTCCGCCTCTCAAGTTCAAGTGATTCTCTTGCCTCAGCCTCCTGAGCAGCTGGGACTACAAGCGCCACCACGCCCAGCTAATTTTTTTTTATTTTTAGTAGAGATGGGGTTTCACCGTATTGGCCAGGATGGTCTCAATCTCCTGACTTCATGATTTGCCTGCCTCGGCCTCTCAAAGTGCTGGGATTACAGGTGTGAGCCACTGCGACTGACCAAGCACAGCTTATTTAATTTAATTTAATTTTTTGAGACAAGGCCTTACTCTGTCATTTAGGCTGAAGTGCAGGGGTGCCATCTTGGCTCACTGCAGCCTCCACCTCCTGAGCTCAAGCAGCTCAGCCTCCCAGGTCTCAAAGTCCTGGGTTCCAGCAAGCCTTCGAAAGTGTTGAGATTACAAGTGTGAGCCACTGTGCCCAGTCTCAAGCACAGCTTCAATCCAGACCAAGCTGGCTTCAAAACTCAACATTTACTAGCTACATGATCTGAGACACATTATTGAAAGTGAAGCTCCCTGAACCTCACTTTCCTGATTTACCTTAGGGGGATAATGGCTCCTACTTCCTGAGGTCAGGATTAAGACAATGCAAGTGAAATCCCTTCTGAAGTGCCTGGCACAGGGTGGCATGTAATATGACCCCCTTCTTCTCACCTTTACATCCCTGGGGTGTGGAATGTAGAGGAACAGCTGGAGGAACAGCCAAGAGACCCTCAAAACGGGAAAAACCCATTTGGTTCCAGTGATACAAAAATGCAGGCTGGCCAGTAGGGTTGCTTTTAATAATAAAAAACGTGGAGGGCTGGGCTCAGTGGCTCGCTCCTGTAATCCCAGCACTTTGGGAGGCCAAGGCGGGTGGATCACTTGAGGTCAGTATTTCGAGACCAGCCTGGCTGACATGGTGAAACCCTGCATCTACTAAAAAGACAACAATTAGCTGGGTGTGGTGGTACATACCTGTTATCTCAGCTACTCCAGAGGTTGAGACAGGAGAATCACTTGAACCTGGGAAGTGGAAGTTGCAGTGAGCTGAGATTGTACCACTGCACTCCAGCACTCCAGCTTGGGCAACGGAGTGAGACTCCGTCTCCAAAAAAAAAGACAAAATATTAGTCCAGGCATGATGGCTCATGCCTGTAATCCCACCACTTTGGGAGGACAAGGCAGGTGGGTCAAGAGGTCAGGAGATCGAGACCATCCTGGCTTACAAGGTGAAACCCTGTCTCTATTAAAAAAGAAAAGAAAAGAAAAGAAAATACCAACATTGTAATGCTAAGTGAAAAAATGTATACAAAATTGTGCAAACATTATCCAACTGTTTAAAGGAGTATGTTCAAAAGAGGAAAATGCAGAGATTAACAGAAATCATAATCACCAACATTTTTGAACACTTTCTTTTTTTTTTTTTTTTTGAGATGAAGTCTCACTCTATCACCCCAGGCTGGAGTGTAATGGCATGGTTTCAGTTCATTGCAACCTCTGCCTCCCAGATTCAAACAATTCTCCCATCTCAGCCTCCTGAGTAGCTGGTACTACAGGCATGTGCCACAACACTTGGCTAATTTTTATTTTTAATATTTTATTTTTAGTAGAGACAGGGTTTCACTATGTAGGCCAGGCTGGTCTTGAACTCCTGATCCCGTGATCCGCCCACCTCAGCCTCCCAAAGTGCTGGGATTACAGGTGTGAGCCACCACGCCCAGCCTGAGCACTTTCTTTCTTTTTTTTTTGAGACAGGGTCTCTCTGTGTTGCCCAGACTGGAGTGCACTGGTGCGATCTTGGCTTACTGCAGCCTTGACCTCCAGTGATCCTCCTACCTCAGCCTCCCAAGTAGCTGAGACTACAGGCAGGCACCACCATGCCTCGCTAAATTGTGTATTTTTTTTGTAGAGGCAGGGGTCTTGCTATGTTGCCCAGGCTGGTCCAGAATTCCTGAGCTCAAGTGATCCAACTGCCTGGCCTTCCTAGGTGCTGGTATTAGAGACCACGCCTGGCCTTTGAGCACTTTTATATATGCCCTGGGCTAAAGATGTATTTTACCCAGCCCTTATGTGGGTAAATTATCATTTCCTGCATTTAATAGGTGGAGAAACTGAGGCTCAGGAAGGCAGGTTAAGTCCATGGATGGTTACTTAGCCAGTAAGTAGTTCATTCAAGTCTAGGTCCGTTGAAAGCCAAAGTCCATGTTTTTAAGATGGTCTTGTCTTTCCTTAGCTCCTGATGTTGGTGTTAGGATTTTTATTATTTTGTGTACACTTTCCTGAATTTTCCTAGTTCCCTACACTAGCCATGTATTTACCTATAAAATCAGGATAACTGTGTATATATATTTAAAGAGAAAAATATGTAACAACCACATAGAAGCAAGGAGAGAAAGACATTGTATTGAACAAAGCATGTAAGTTCAGGTCTGCGAAGGTTCATAAAGAATGTTGTTTGCAGGCCGGGCGCGGTGGCTCAAGCCTGTAATCCCAGCACTTTGGGAGGCCGAGGCGGGTGGGTCACGAGGTCAAGAGACCGAGACCATCCTGGTCAACATGGTGAAACCCCGTCTCTACTTTTTTTTTTTTTTTTTTTTTTTTTGAGACGGAGTTTCGCTCTTGTTACCCAGGCTGGAGTGCAATGGCGCGATCTCGGCTCACCGCAACCTCTGCCTCCTGGGTTCAGGCAATTCTCCTGCCTCAGCCTCCTGAGTAGCTCGGATTACAGGCACGTGCCACCATGCCCAGTTAATTTTTAGTATTTTTAGTAGAGACGGGGTTTCACCATGTTGACCAGGATGGTCTCGATCTCTCGACCTCGCGATCCACCCGCCTCGGCCTCCCAAAGTGCTGGGATTACAGGCTTGAGCCACCGTGCCCGGCCGTCTCTATTAAAAATACAAAAAAATTAGCTGGGCATGGTGGTGCGTGCCTGTAATCCCAGCTACTCAGGAGGCTGAGGCAGGAGAATTGCCTGAACCCAGGAGGCGGAGGATGCGGTGAGCCGAGATCACGCCATTGCACTCCAGCCTGGGTAACAAGAGCGAAACTCCGTCTCAAAAAAAAAAAAAAAAAAGAATGTTGTTTGCTATACTTTGTAGTTGCTTCTGTTATCACACAATCAGTCTGCATATACAGACATTTTATATATATTTTTATAGACTACATATACACATATATTATACATGTAAATTTTTCACTGTCTTTGAGGGCAGGGCCCTGTCTTTTTTTTCTGTGGTTTTGCTTAGATGTCCTCCAACATAACCTTAACATATAGTTAGGCTTTTAGAAATTGTTGATTGAATGCTAAGGGCGAAAAACCAGTGACCAGAAGACAACCGAAAAGGCTTTGCTGAGCTCTGGGGTGGTGAGGCTGGAGGTTCTGGGAAGGCGACTAGGGAGCCGGGTAGGGACGGGGTGAGATGGGATGTGGACAACGCTTGTGCGGGGGAAAGCGTTTCTGCGGCTGGAATTGAGCAGTAGCAATGTGTCAGCCGCAGCCCCACCCCTCCCAATTCTTGTCTTGGTTCAGGAAGGTGAACCGGGTCCTGATTCCCCGTGGCGGGAGCCTGTAGTGGGCGCTCTGCCCCTTCCCCGCCTCTGCCGCTGGCCCCGCCCCTCGCCCAGAACCCCGGGGCGCTGGCCGCGGTGCTGAAACGGCGCCCTCCGCCGACGGAGAAGGAGGCGGGGCTCTCGGGAGCTGTGAGCCCGGAAGGGAGAGGGGCAGGGCGGCGCCAGCAGGCCTGAGACCCTGGCGGGCTTGGGAGGAGGCAGGAGACTGGAGACAGCCTCGGCTGGAGCGGACACAGGCACCTGGCAAAGTTCCCTTGACCAAGCCAAGGCTGTCCTTGTCCTATTAAGCCTCTTCCCCTTGCCTTGGAGGGACCTCACCTCGTGCCCTGACCACAGCCTCCTCCCCAAACCCCGCAAGGCGGTGACCTGCTTCTAGGCCTCCATCCACAAAGCCACGGACTTGCAGCCCACGGGACCCCAGCCCAGGGCCTGCTGCCCTCACCATGGTGAAATTGCTGCCGGCCCAGGAGGCAGCCAAGATCTACCATACCAACTATGTGCGGAACGCGCGGGCCGTGGGCGTGATGTGGGGCACGCTCACCATCTGCTTCTCCGTGCTGGTCATGGCCCTCTTCATCCAGCCCTACTGGATCGGCGACAGCGTCAACACACCGCAAGCAGGCTACTTCGGCCTTTTCTCCTACTGCGTGGGTAACGTGCTGTCCTCCGAGCTCATCTGCAAAGGCGGTCCCCTAGATTTCTCCTCCATCCCCTCTAGAGCCTTCAAGACTGCCATGTTCTTCGTGGCCTTGGGCATGTTCCTCATCATTGGCTCCATCATCTGCTTCAGCCTGTTCTTCATCTGCAACACAGCCACAGTCTACAAGATCTGTGCATGGATGCAGCTGGCTGCCGGTAAGCAGGGATGATGGGAGGGCAGGCAGGGGCCCACCCCGGGGCCACAGCTGCAGCTGCACCTGCCCACCCACTTCCAGGGCTCTGGGCCTTATATTCAGCTGTTCTCCCGTAGCCCAGTCCTACTCAGTGCTCTACAGAAGATTCTGAGGAGTTGAAAATCTTAGAATGGCAGAGGCAGAAAAGACCTAAGAGATGAAACTGTCCAACCCTCTCATCTTACAGATGAGGTCCCAGAGAGGGGAAGTGACTTGCCCAGGAACACACAGTTCCTTGTCCTGACTCTAAGGCCATCACATCAGTTTTTGCAGCTGTGAAAAAGAAAAAAAAAGGAAACTTCCATTGTTGGCCATGTGGGAATAGGACCCAACCTCAGCACAAAGTAGTGACCCCAGTCAAGCACATTCTAGATGCCTTCATCTCCCACCTCTGGGCTTTTGTTCTTCTTTTTTTTTTTTTTATTTAAGATGGGGCTTCACCATGATGGCCAGGCTGGTCTTGAACTCCTGACCTCAGGTGATCCGCCCATCTCAGCCTCCCAAAGTGCTAGGATTACAGGTGTGAGCCACGGTGCTCCGCCCAAGCTTTCGTTCTTTTTAAGAGTGCCCAGAACTCTGTCCTCATTCTCTCCCTCCCACCCCAAACTGCTCTCAGATTCTAAGGTCTCTTGTTGATTTTGGAGTGTTGCTATTAATGCAGGATATGAACTTGCCTATAAAAACTTGCATCTAAAGTCCCCTCTTTCACCGGGGATTGAAAGTCTTTGTTCCTTGATTACGGGATTTTATACTTAAGGCAGCAAATGGAGTGATAATTTGTGAGGTGGAGGAAGCTATCTAAGGTCCTGGGTTTTGTTTTGTTTTTGTTACGTTTTGTTTGTTTTGAGACAGAGTCTCACTCTTTGGCCCAGGCTGGAGTGCAGTGGCATGATCTCAGCTGACTGCAGCCTCAACCCCCTTGGGCTTAGGTGATCCTCTCACATCGACCTCCCAAGTTTTAGCTGGGACTCCAGGTGTGCACCACCATGTCTGGCTAATATTTTTGTGTTTTTTTAGAGATGGGGTTTTGTCATGTTGCTTAGGCAGGTCTCAAACTGCTGGGCTCAAGCGATTTGCCCACCTCAGTCTCCCAAAGTGTTGGGATTTCAGGAGTGATTCACAGCACCTGGCCTAGGGTCCTTTAAAACTATGTGAGGGCTGGGCACAGCAGCTCACACCTGTAATCCCAACACTTTGGGAGAGAGGATCACTTGAGCTCAGGAGTTTGAGACTAGACTGGGCAAGATGGCAACACCCTGTCTCTGAAAATAATAATAATAATAATAAATAAGACAAAACTGTGGGGTAGGCAGTTACTTGTGCCCTGAGGCAAGATCTCCCCTGTCCTTTTTCCTGCTCCTAGCCCAGAAAGGCTTCTTGGTCCTTGTGCCAAGTGGTCTTGCTGTTCTCTGTAGCTCAAGAAGAGGGTTAAGACCTTGAGCTGCATCCTCTGGTACCTTAGTCCCTGCCCACCTCAGGGGCCACACACAAACTCTCCATGCTGGGGAGATGTCCAGGAGTGGCGCTGGGGATTGGAAACTAGGGTAAAACCATCTTGACATCATTGGTCAGAATGAGAAGTGGTGTCATCTTTAAGATGGGGAATGAGACAGGCATCTAAATCCCAGACTACCAAACACATAGAGTCAAGACTGCAGAGGTGGAGGGGACCCAAGAGATCTATATCCATCCCCCCACTATAGATGAGGAATCTGCTGCTGAGAGAAAGTATCAGACTTAGCCAAGGCTATAGCAGATCAGTGGGCAACTGAGGACCTGAAAGAATTAAAGCAGCAGTTCTCAAGAAACTAGATGTATTCCTAAGATGTTTTTATTGAGCCACGTATTTACATAAGTGTAATGATTTGTGAAATACTTTTACATATATTATTTGGAAGGCCCTCAGCACAACCTATTGAGGTGGGTATTTCTCCATTTTACAGAGAAGGTTCTTAGTGGGTAACTTGTCTTTCAGTACGCAAGTCAGAAGGGATACACCTTTGACTCCAAATCTTGCACCCAGGCTACTCAAATGGTTTCAGAGCTCCCAGAAAAGCTGCTTGCCACCTCTCTCTTCTCTGTAGTCTCCCTGCTTGATAAGGGAGAGGTGGGAGCAGGGGTGGGCAGTGGGGAGCAAGGTGGCCATGTCAAGAATGATGGTGGAGGCAGGCACAGTGGCTCATGCCTGTAGTCCTAGCACTTTGGGAGGCCAAGGAGAGGGGATTGCTTGATGCCAGAAGCTCAAGACCAGCCTGGACAATATAGTGAGACCCTATCTCTATTTAAAAATACACACACACACACACACACACACACACACACACACACACACAGTCAATTAAAAATAATAAGACCAGCTGCAGTGGCTCATGTCTGTAATCCCAGCACTTTGGGAGGGTGAGGTGGGCAGATTGCTTGAGCTCAGGAGTTCGAGACCAGCCTCAGCAACATGGCAAAACCCTGTCTCTACAAAAAATACATAATTCAACTGGATTAAAATACATATTGACACCATGTATATATATATATGTGTGTGTGTGTATATATATATATATATATATATATATATATATGAACAAAGGGGAAATGAAGATTTAGTAGTTTTATGCCAAAGAGGAGTGAAATCTATAAAGAACTATATAAATAAGCTCCTCCTAAAACAATAGAAGGAAGCGTGATACATTGAGGCGGGGAAGTGGGACCCTGATCTTTCCATTTACTGTGCATTTGTTTGACAATGATACGCTTGCCAGCTGTTCTTCCTTATCAGGGTTATGGGCTGCTGAAGACACAACCATCTCTCTCATTCTCAGGGCTGTCTGCACAGCCCCCTTCCCCTGAAACATCCCCCAACAGGTGGCATGTGTGAATAGATAGTGCCAGGAGGGGGAGGGGTTACCAGGCCATCTGAGTTAGGCACTATCTGGGTTGCAGAGCTGGAGACACTGATAGCAGAGCTGGCCAGGTGACATCTTATGCAACATTTACGTTGGGGATAGGCAAGAGTGGTGTCACGTTCCATTCTGCTGTGCTGTGGAAGAGGGAATGAGCCGAAGGGAGAGATGCAGAGCGGGTGGGTCCCACATCCAGCAGCTGGGAGATACATCCATTTATTAGCTACCCTTGCCGAGAAGTCTGAGAGCAGGGAAGGGGCAGGGGAGGAGGAGGACTGATGCTTGGGGCAATGTGGGGCTGCAGATTGACAAGATTAATTGGGCTTCTGGGTGCCAGGGGTAGGCTGGGTGTGGTCCCAGCTCCTAGAAACACAGGTAGGCCAAACTGCTTGTCTTCTATGAGTCTTTGTAACCTCATGTCTTAGTCAGTTCTACTTAGTTCTATTTAGTCAGGGCTGCCATAACAAATTGCCATAGACTAGGGGGCTTAAACAACAGAAATTCGTTTCTCACAGTTCTGGAGGCTACAGGTCTGAGATCTGGGTGCCAGTGTGGCATTATCGTGAGAGCTCTGGTGAAGGCCTCTTCTGGGCTGTAGACTACTGACTTCTTGATATCTTCATGTGGTGAAAAGAGGGTAACAGGGCTCTCTGGGGTCCCTTTTATTTCTTTATTTGCATTGATGATGATGATTATTGAGTGAGGGTCTCAAAAATTATTATTTTTACCCAGGCTGGAGTGCAATGGCATGAACATGGCTCACTGCAGCCTCGACCTCCCAGGCTCAAGTAATCCTCCCTTCTCAGCCTCCAAAGTAGCTGGGACTACAGCTGCATGCCACCATGCCCAAATTTTTGTATTTTTTGTAGAGATGGGGTTTCACCATGTTGCTCAGGCTGGTCTGGAACTTCTGAGCTCAGGCAATCCGCCTGCCTCAGCCTCCCAAAGTGCTGGGATTACAGGCATCAGCCACTACACCCGGCCTTATTATTATTATTTTCAATCAACAGAATAATTGTACATATTTATGGACTACAGTGTGATATTCTGATACAAGTATACAAGCAGGGCTTGAAATCTAGGTAGCCTGGTCTGTTGTTTCTCAGCTTTTCCTACTGAGAAAATTAAGGTAATTAGCATATCCATCACCTCAAACATTGATCATTTCTTTGAGTTGGGACGATTTCAAATTTGCTGTTCTGGCTATTGGGAAATATATGATAGAGTGTTGTTGGTTACACTCACCCTACAGTGCTAGAGAACACTAGAGCTTATTTCTCCTGTCTAGCTATACTTTTGTATCCACTGACCAGCCTTCAGCTGTCCCCACTCCCCTCTGGGGTCCCTCCAATCCCATTCATGAGGGCCCCACCCTCATGACCTAATCAATCCCCAAAGGCCCCACCTCCTAACACCATCCCACTGGAGGTTAGGATTTTAACACAGGAATCCTGGGGGGAACAAACAGTCCACTGTACCCCATCTGTAGAACACAGCAGCAGTGGCCAGGCACAGTGGTTCACGCCTGTAATCACAGCACTTTGGGAGGCTGAGACGGGCAGATCACTTGAGGTCAGGAGTTTAAGACCAGCCTGGCCTTGTTGCCGATGAAGGTTATCAGCTGACGTTAAAACAAAAAAAACCAGCCTGGCCAACATGGTGAAGAGAAAGCTTAAGCCACTTGCTCTGAGTCACATAGCTAGGTAGCGGCGAGCTGGGCTTGAAATCGAGGCAGCCTAGTCTACTGTTTCCCCACTTTTCTTATTTATTTTTTATTTATTTATTTATTTTTTTTCTGAGACGGAGTTTTGCTCTTGTTACCCAGGCTGGAGTGCAATGGCGCGATCTCGGCTCACCGCAACCTCCGCCTCCTGGGTTCAGGCAATTCTACTGTCTCAGCCTCCTGAGTAGCTGGGATTACAGGCACGCGCCACCATGCCCAGCTAATTTTTTGTATTTTTAGTAGAGACGGGGTTTCACCGTGTTGACCAGGTTGGTCTCGATCTCTCAACTTTGTGATCCACCCACTTCGGCCTCCCTAAGTGCTGGGATTACAGGCTTGAACCACCGCGCCCAGCCTCCCCACTTTTCTTACTGAGAAAATCGCCCGGAAGAGTGCTTTTGAAGACAGTGATTATTGAACCCAACCATGACCTAGGAACCAGCATTTTACCTTACATTTCTGTGCATAGGTTCTATGCAAAGGAGCCAGCATTAAAAATTCGGGGACGTGTGGCCACTGCACGTGCTGTACTGGGTAAGGGTGAAGAGGAAACTTGTTTGCTCCAGTGGAAGGCTTTTGAAGGAAGCAGCCAGGGAGGCTGGAAAGCCTTCCGGTATTCATCAAATCTAAGATACCTGAGTTGTAGGACACATTTTATTCTATGTACTATAAAAACAAAAACAACTGGAATTCAGTTTGTGACAAAATATTAAAAAACAAAAACAAAAACAAAAACAAAAACAAAAAATACTGATCATCTGACCATGGCCTGACACTTTCGTATTACACGTATTTCAGAGATGTAAGTATGAAAAAGAAATGTGCATCTCAGCACGGATGAGTTCTTCAGTCTGGGATCAGACACTGGAGGGCTTTGAAGCCAGGGTAGGTGGTGCCTGGTTGAGCCCAAGGTGAGGAGAATGGCTGAGGGCCTGGCAGGGCCACCTGGTGCAGTGGCAGAGCCCACCTGGGCTGAGGAGCTCAGCTCTCTGCCTCTGCCCGGACCGCTGGGTCTCAGGGGCCAGTTGCTTTAGCACTCAGATGATCCTCCGTTTTCTCACCTGTGTTTTGTAAGAAGGGTGGTAGAGGCTGCCTCTCCTGCCTCCTGAGCCTGTTAACAGAAGGAGAAAGCAGGTGACAACATAACAGCCGGGCAAGGTGGGAGGTAGTGGGCTGGGCACAACTGGTCTGATGCCATCTGCACCCCTCCCCCGCCCTCAGCCACAGGCCTAATGATTGGCTGCCTGGTCTACCCTGACGGCTGGGACTCAAGTGAGGTGCGGCGCATGTGTGGGGAGCAGACGGGCAAGTACACGCTGGGCCACTGCACCATCCGCTGGGCCTTCATGCTGGCCATCCTCAGCATTGGCGACGCTCTCATCCTCTCCTTCCTGGCCTTCCTGTTGGGCTACCGGCAGGACAAGCTCCTCCCTGATGACTACAAGGCAGATGGAACCGGTAATCCCCCCTCGCCCCAACTCCACAACGGTGTCCCCTGCCTGGAGAACCCGGGGTGTGTGTGGGGTTCATCTTAGCCAATCTTCTGGGGCTTGGCCCCTGGCCAAGGGATGGGGACACCAAGACTAATCGGGCACAGCCCTTGTCCTCCCTGAAGCCAAAGGCCAGTGGAGGGGTGCAAGCTAGCAGGTGACAAGGCAATCTGTGATAGAGGAGTGTCCCCCTCACCCCTCTGCACTCCCAGAGGCTATAGGGGAGAGAGACCCAATCCAGCCTTGGGGGCTAAGTGTGGTCTCCCCTAGAAGGGGGCACTGAGGCTGGGTTGGGAGTTTGCTCCGTGGAGAGAGAAACAACAGGCTGGGGAAGGAGGAGAAAGGCAGAGACCTTGAGGACAACCCAATGAGGGTGAAGAAGTGACAGCTCCTGGACTGCAGATGGTGGGAGCCCAGGATCCCTGGAGGAATGGCAGCCTTGGGGTTCTCGTAATGTCTGTCCTGTTTCAGTTCCCTCCCATCCAAATCCTACCTGTCAGTAATAAAAGTCAGCTGTGGCTGACCCTCCAGGCCCAAGTGGACCCTCCAGGAAGCCCTCCCTGACTGCTTCCCTTTCCCTCCTTCCTAGGGTGCTTTCCACTCCCGTTTCTCATCGGGCTCTTCCTCTGCCAGTCTTGAGGGGCTAACTTTTTTAGAGGATAGACTTCTTCCCCAAGTCAGAGGGCAAGGCCTGTCTTGCACCACTGTGAATCCCCAAATGCCTGGTCTCAGCAGGTGGCCATCACTGGGACCTGTTACAACTCAGGGACCTGTCTGGTCTCTTTTCCCCATAGCTGTTTTCACACTGGCCCTTGGACTAGAAGAAGCAGCCAAACTCTTCTGTCCACTATAACCAAGGACTCTTCCCACATGAGGAACTTGAAGCCCAGAAAGGAGAGTCACTCAGAAGTTCCCAGGACGGGCTGGGCACGGTGGCTCACACCTGTAATCCCAGCACTTTGGGAGGCTGAGGCGGGTGGATCACGAGGTTAAGAGATCGAGACCATACTGGCCAAATGGTGAAACCCTGTCTCTACTAAAAATACAAAACTTAGTCGGGCGTTTGGCACGCGCCTGTAGTCCCAGCTACTTGGGAGGCTGAGGCGGAAGAATCACTTGAACCTGGGAGGCGGAGGTTGCAGTGAGCCAACACCGCGCCACTGTGCTCCAGCCTGGCGACAGAACAAGACTGTCTCAAAAAAAAAAAAAAAAAAAAGAAGTTCCCAGAACAGCAACAAGAGCCCAGAACTCAGGTCCTCTCTGGCCAAGCCTGGGGCCCACTTCTTCATAAGGAAGTGACAGAAAACACTTCATCCTTCTTTGGGGATGGGAGAAGGATAATCACCTGTTATGTGGTTAAAGATGAAAACAAATTACTAGAAAGAGCTGGGCCAAGGAGGAGAGAAGAGGGAGGTTTCTCCCAACACAGTAGGGTAGAGGGAAATGCCTGGGGCTTGGATCCCTTGAGGATTCTGTAAAGGGAAGAAAAAATGAATGAGTAGGGCAGGGGGCAGAGGCTTATGCCTGTAATCTCAGCGCTTTGGGAGGCCGAGGCAGGCAGATAACTTGAGGTCAGGAGTTTGAGATCAGCCTGGCCAACATGGTGCATCCCCATCTCTACCAAAAATACAAAAATTTGCTAGGTGTGGTGGCGCACACCTGTAATCTCAGCTACTCAGGAGACTGAGGTGGGAGAATTGCTTGAACCCGAGAAACGGAGGTAGCAGTGAGCTGAGAGTGTGCCACTGCACTCCAGCCTGAATGACAGAATGAGACCCTGTCTCAAAAAAAAAAAAAAAAAAAAAAAAAAAAAAAAAAAAAAAAAAATTGACCTAGTGTTTACTGAGCCTCTTCCATGTGTAAAAGTGATATAAGGGTCACTGTTATTTAATCCTCACAGCAACTCTGTGAGGAGATGTTGGAGCGAGTCATTTCGGCAGCAGTCTGTATGACCAGGGCTTCTCCAGGGAGGGAGGCTTTTCCAAGGACCACCAGCAAGAGCTGCTGGAGGCATTTTGTCTAGCGCTTGGCCTCGGGGCAGAGCCACCCTGAAATCTGTTCGGCCTCGTGGACAGAGTTGTTTGTTTGTTTTTAGAGGGAGTCTTGCTCTGTCACCCATGTCGGGGTACAGTGGTGCCATCTTGGCTCACTGCAATCTCCACCTCCCGGGTTCCAGTGATCCTCCCGCCTCAATCTCCCTAGTAGCTGATTACAGGTGTTTGCCACCACGCCCAGCTAGTTTTTGTATTTTAGTAGCGACGGGGTTTCACCATGTTGGTCACGCTCTTCTCTAACTCCTGACCTCAAATGATCCTCCTGCCTCAGCCTCCCAAAGTGCTGGGATTACAGGCGTGAGCTACCATGCCTGGCTGGACAGAGTATTTTTATACTACCCATTTGGATTTTTTTTTTTCTTTTTTTCTTTTTTTTTTTTTTTTTGAGACGGGGTTTCCTCTTGTTACCCAGGCTGGAGTGCAATGGCGCGATCTCGGCTCACCGCAACCTCCGCCTCCTGGGTTCAGGCAATTCTCCTGCCTCAGCCTCCTGAGTAGCTGGGATTACAGGCACGCGCCACCATGCCCAGCTAATTTTTTGTATTTTTAGTAGAGACGGGGTTTCACCATGTTGACCAGGTTGGTCTCGATCTCTCGACCTTGTGATCCACCCGCCTCAGCCTCCCAAAGTGCTGGGATTACAGGCTTGAGCCACCGCGCCCGACTGACACCTTCTCTTAAAAAAAAAAAAAAAAAAAAGGATCGTGCTGAGGATCCTATAGCATATATAATACACTAACAATGCCTGCACACTGCAAGTGATTAATAAATTAATTCAGCAGGTCTGATAGTTCTTTCTCCTTTCTTTCCAGTATATTTACCATTTTTTTTTCTTTGAGACAGTCTTGCTTTGTCATCACCCAGGCTGGAGTCCAGTGGTTCGATCTTGGCTCACTGCAACTTCTGTCTCCCAGGTTCAAGTGATTCTCCTGCTCAGCCTCCTCAGCAGCTGGTATTACAGGCACATGCCACCACATCTGGCTAATTTTTAATATTTTTGGTAGAGATGGGGTTTCACCATGTTGCCCAGGCTGATCTCAAACTCCTGGCCTCAAGGGATCCACCCTCCTAAGCCTCCCAAAGTGCCGAAATTACAGACTTTTTTTTTTTTTTTTTTTTTTTTTGAGACGGTATCTCACACTGATGCTCAGGCTGGAGTGCAGTGGTGGGATCTCGGCTCGCTGCAACCTCTGCCGCCCAGGTTCAAGCAATTCTCCTGCCTCAGCCTCCCAAGTAGCTGGGATTACAGGCGCCTGCCACCAGGTCTGGCTAATTTCTGTATTTTTAGTAGAGATGGGGTTTCATCATCTTGGCCAGGCTGGTCTTGTACTTCTGACCTCAGGATCCACCTACCTTGGCCTCCCAAAATGCTGGGATTACAGGTGTAAACCACTGTGCCAAGTGCCGAAATTACAGGCATGAACCACTGCATTGAATCATATTCATTTTTCAAATCACACATCTGCCTAACTGCTAACAGCTACTGTACTCCAGTTGCTGAACAACACCTTTAGGCACTGGAAGTACAGTGGTAAGTGAAGTCTAAATTGGAGCTTATGGTCTGTTAAGGGAGACAATCATGCAGTGCAGAATTACAAGCTGATAAGTTATGTGAACAAAAAGGTGCAAGCTTTCTTGAGAGAGTAAGAGGAATCTGATGTAGTCTGGAGATAGAGTAGTGTGCAGGAAATTATCCTAAAAATGAGGCTTGGTAGTAACATATACTGTTCTCTCCTTCATTACAGAGGAGGTATGAAGCAGAAGGAGCTGAAGGGTCGGTGAGTAATTCTATGGGTGAGTGGTCTGTGTCCCCTCAGAAGGGCTGGGGCTCTCTGCTTCCCTACTGAATCCCCAGGCAGCGGGACACCAGGGGTTGTGCTGCGATTCTGCTTGGGGACAGAGGAACACCACTCCACTGGGGCAGGAGCTACTTGACCTCTGAGACTTTCACTGGGGCGAAAACAGGAAGCCTTTAGTTTTACTTGTGCCTTTTTTTTTTTTTTTTTTTTTTTTTTGAGATGGAGTTTTGCTCTTGTTGCCGAAGCTGGAGTGCAATGGCTCGATCTTGGCTCACTGCAACCTCCGCCACCTGGGTTCTCCCAAGCAATTCTCCTGCCTCAGCCTCCCAAGTAGCTGGGATTACTGGCGCCTGCCACCACACCCAGCTAATTTTTTGTATTTTTAGTAGAAATGGGGTTTCACCATGTTAGCCAGGCTGATCAAACTCCTGACCTCAGGTGATCTGCCTGCCTTGGCCTTCCAAAGTGCTGGGATTACAGGCGTGAGCCACCATGCCCAGCCTTACTTTTGTCTTGAGAGGCAGAAAAGATCAGGGAAAGAAGAAATAATTTAAAACTGGCAAGAGGTTAGTTTCATAAATTCATCTTTTGTGGAACCTGGCACACAAGAGCAGACTCTTTTTAGAAGTCATTATTGTAATTTGGACCCTTATTTTCAGAAATAATTTTTTTTTTTTTTGAGACGGAGTTTCGCTCTTGTTACCCAGGCTGGAGTGCAATGGCGCGATCTCGGCTCACCGCAACCTCCGCCTCCTGGGTTCAGGCAATTCTCCTGCCTCAGCCTCCTGAGTAGCTGGGATTACAGGCACGTGCCACCATGCCCAGCTAATTTTTTGTATTTTTAGTAGAGACGGGGTTTCACCATGTTGACCAGGATGGTCTCGATCTGTTGACCTCGTGATCCACCCACCTCGGCCTCCCAAAGTGCTGGGATTACAGGCTTGAGCCACCGCGCCCGGCAGAAATAATTTTTAAGTGATTTGTAAGAAACATACTAGAAAACTTAATAAAATAGAAAATAGAAGTCAGAGAGAGAAAAACAAATATTCAAAAAAGCTAGGCTAATGGTATTACTGTCTTGAGTATTAAATTTAGCTCTATGCTCCTGGATAGCCAAGGCAAAAAGAAAAACAGTAAGTTAACCACTTTTTTAAAAAAATCACTTTTTTTCCTTTTTTCATTATTTATTTATTTATTTAAAGACAGGGTTTCACCATGTTGGTCAGGCTGGTCTTGAATTCCCGACATCAGGTGACCACCTTGGCCTCCAAAGTGCTTGGATTACAGGCGTGAGCCATCGCGCCCAGCCGTTAACCACTTTTAATGTCTGGTTCAAAAAGAAGCATAACATATTAATGTATCTTTTTAAGTGTCCTCACATTTGTTAAATGTGATTTAACAAGAACATTCAGGAATGTATTAAAAAAAGAAAAACCCAGCCGGGCGCGGTGGCTCAAGCCTGTAATCCTAGCACTTTGGGAGGCCGAAGCGGGTGGATCACGAGGTCAAGAGATCGAGACCATCCTGGTCAACATGGTGAAACCCCGTCTCTACTAAAAATACAAAAAATTAGCTGGGCATGGTGGCGCGTGCCTGTAGTCCCAGCTACTCAGGAGGCTGAGGCAGGAGAATTGCCTGAACCCAGGAGGCGGAGGTTGCGGTGAGCCGAGATCGCGCCATTGCACTCCAGCCTGGGTAACAAGAGCGAAACTCCGTCTCAAAAAAAAAAAAAAAAAGAAAAAAGAAAAACCCCACAACAGTGTCGCCTCCCTAACAGCTGCTTTGAGGACCTAGAGCTGACCCGGCGCATTGTGTGGGGAGGAGGGTTATCTCCATTTAAGCTGTTTTTATTTTTGCAAAGTACCTTCCAATCCTTGACCACATATATTTTAAAAATAATCATAAATAAAATTGTGACCTCCACCTCCCACACTTTAATTAGAGCATGATTCTCAAACTTCAGTGTGTAGACAGTCATCTGGGGATCTTGTTAAAATGCAGATTCTGCTGGGTTTAGTGGCTCACGCCTGTAATCCCAGCACTTTGGGAGACTGAGGTAGGCAGATCTCCTGAGGTCAGGAGTTGGAGACCAGCCTGGCCGACGCTGGGAAATCCCGTCTCTACCAAAAATACAAAAATTATCTGAGTGTGGTGATGCTCACCTGTAATCTCAGCTACTCAGGAGGCTGAGGCAGGAGAATCGCTTGAACCCAGGAGGCGGAGGTTGCAGTGAGCCGAGAGCACATCGCTGCACTCCAGCTTGGGCAACAGGAGTGAAATACCATTGTTGAAAAATGCTGAGTGTATGATTGCTGAGAAATGCTGAATGTATGATAAAATATATTGTTTGCTAGGAATAATGATGGCAAGGAAAACCTAGCTGCCCCCCTGCCCCCAGCAAAGTAGAAAACTACTTGGGGCATTCTAAAGTGGCAGGACAACATATAAATATCATACACTGGTTAAGACAATTCTTTATGTGTGGGACATCTGACCCTGCCCCCGTGGCTGCCTCGTGGAGAATACTTTTTAGTTTGTCTGTGATCAGCGGGAAGCAGGCAAAAGCTGCCTACTTGGTATATTTTTGTGTTTTGAGAAAATGCCAAACATCTGTTTGTTAATAATAATCACCTGTTCAGAGAGAATAAATACGTGGGTCAGAGGCTGCTCAAGGCCCTCAGCCCAGAATGCTGTCAGCCCCTGAGGCTCTCAGCTTAAAAGGCTGTTGGGCCCCCCGATAGACCCACTTCGCTCTTCTGTCTGGGTGTCTGCTTCTCAATTCCTTCAGCGCCGCCTGGGTCGGGGTCTCTGTGGCAGAGCTGGTTCTCACTACTCCGTCTCAAAAAAAAATAAAGCAGATTCTGATTTAGTTGGTCAGGTGGTCCGGGGCCACAGACCCTGCATTTCTTTTTTTTTTTTTGAGACGGAGTTTCGCTCTTGTTACCCAGGCTGGAGTGCAATGGCACAATCTCGGCTCACTGCAACCTCCGCCTCCTGGGTTCAGGCAATTCTCCTGCCTCAGCCTCCTGAGTAGCTAGGATTACAGGCACGCGCCACCATGCCCAGCTAATTTTTTGCATTTTTAGTAGAGACGGGGTTTCACCATGTTGACCAGGATGGTCTTGATCTCTTGACCTCGTGATCCGCCCGCCTCGGCCTCCCAAAGTGCTGGGATTACAGGCGTGAGCCACCGCGCCCGGCCAGACCCTGCATTTCTAACTAGCTCCTAGCTGACAGCCTGCTCAAACAGAAATCACACTTTGAATAGAAAAGCATTAGAGCATAACCTTTTAAAAAAATGTTTTTGCAATGTTTATTATTAAAGTTTTTCAAAGCCAGAAACGCCACAGCACTGGCGTACCACAATTTTTTTTTTTTTGAGGCAGGATCTTGCTCTGTCTCCCAGGCTGAAGTGCAGTGGCATAATCACGGCTCATTGAAGCCTCAATCTCCTGGTGCTCAAGCCAGCCTTCCACCTTAGCTTCCTAAATAGCTGGGACTACAGGTACATACCTCCTGCCCAACTATAATAATCTTCTTTTGTTTTGTTTGATGTAGAAACAATGTTTTGTCTTGTCTAGGCTGGTCTCCAACTCTTGGGCTCAAGCCATGCTCCTGCCTTAGCCTCCCAAAGTGTTGAGATTACAGGTATGAGCCACCATGCCTGGCCTGGTGTACCATTTTTAAAACCAGATTTCGGTTATTAGACATTTAGTTTTGCTATCATAGATAATAAAACTTTTTGCTTCTGTTGATAAATTCCCAAGTGGAATTAGTGCATCAAAAGGCGACTACATGGGGCCGGGCACGGTGGCTCAAGCCTGTAATCCCAGCACTTTGGGAGGCCGAGGCGGGCGGATCACGAGATCGAGACCATCCTGGTCAACATGGTGAAACCCTGTCTCTACTAAAAATACAAAACATTAGCTGGGCATGGTGGCACGTGCCTGTAATCCCAGCTACTCAGGAGGCTGAAGCAGGAGAATTGCCTGAACCCAGGAAGCGGAGGTTGCGGTGAGCCGAGATCGCGCCATTGCACTCCAGCAGCCTGGGTAATAAGAGCGAAACTCCGTCTCAAAAAAAAAAAAAAAAAAAAAAAAAAAAGGCAACTACACCTCTATGTTTGTCTTTGTCTTTTTTTTAATATTACATTTTAGAAGGCCTAAGTTTTTACTTGAATGACAGTCAGTACTATCTTACACATGATGAGGAAATTAACATGTCTAGGTAGAACTGAAGTCAAAATTTAAGCATACATAGGGAAGGGTTGTTGTTTTTTTTTTTTGAGACAACATCTCCATGTCGCCCAGGCTGGAGTGCAATGGCTCAATCTCGGCTCACTGCAACCTCTTGTCCACCAGGTTCAAGGGATTCTCCTGCCTCAGCCTCCCGAGTAGCTGGGATTACAGGTGAGCACCGCCACACCTGGCTAATTTTTGTATTTTTAGTAGAGACGGGATTTCACCATGTTGCCCAGGCTGGCCTCGAACTCCTGACCTCAAATGATCCACCCGGCCAGGCTTCCCAAAGTGCTGGGATTACAGGCGTGAGCCACCATGCCCAGCCTATATTGATTTTTAAAATGACTTAATTTTAAACTCTTGCTATCTTTTGTTCTTTTGTTTTTCTTATACCACAGGTCATCATCTACTTCTCAGACAATGGAAAACTAGGTAATTGAATTCTTCAGAGTTAAGAACTTGTTCTTCCAAGTTTCCTTGTTCCTGGATGCTCTAGGCCTGAAGGCTGAAGCCTTTTGTTGTAACACTAAAACCGGACAGTCTCCTGAGACAAGACCTCCTACTGTACTCTTTCAGGTGAAGCAGAACTGCAATGACCCACATCAAAGCTATTCAGAGGCTGAGCAGTGTAAGCAGCGCTCACCCGCTGGGGACCCAAGTCCTCTTTTTAGCTCCACGCCGCACCTTCTTGAGGCCTCTCCTCTGTAAAGCGAGAGGGTAAATGGGTCCCTCTCTAGGGGCCTTCCCTCCAGGTCTGTGTCTGATGGCTTTTACGCACACACAGAAACACACACACACACAACCAACCAGCTCTAAGAGGGGTACTGAAGAGATGATTGGATATGTGCTGGGTCATTTTGGGGTGAGGTGTAGGGGTTTTTTGGCTTCTCCGTTCTCACATTTTGTTTTCTTATTCCTGCTCGGAAGGCGGTAAGGAATGGAGAGGTCATCAGAACCTGAATCCTTTAACATCCACTGGGAAGTGGTGCAGGCAGCTGATGTACTTGTCAACAGTCCAATTTTGCCATTTGGAGGGCAATGCTTGTTTTTGTTCTAAAATGGGCAAGAACTAGATCTAAATTAAGGACAACAGGCAGAGATTATTGTAAAAAGTGAACTTGGAAGGATATAAAATCAAAGTGAACATCTACATATTAGAAACTCTCCTACCTTTATAAGAAATGGTGCAGCCTGTAAACATAACTAGATACTAAAGTAAACTTGCTTGCCAGGCATGGTGGCTCACGCCTGTAATCCCAGCACTTTGGGAGGCTGAGGCAGGTGGATCACCTGAGGTCAGGAGTTTGAGACCAGCCTGACCAATAAGGTGAAACCCCGTCTTAAAACAAACAAAAAACTTGCTTAATTCCTTGGTTGAAAAAATTTTTTTGAGTCAGTCTTGCTCTGTTGCCCAGGCTGGAGTGCGGTGGCATGATCTCCACTCACTGCAACCTCTGCCTCCCAGGTTCAAGCAGTTCTCCTGCCTCAGCCTCTTGAGTAACTGGGATTACAGGTGTGCACCACCATGCCTGGCTAATTTTTTTTTTTTTTTTTTTTTAAGACGGAGTTTCGCTCTCGTTACCCAGGCTGGAGTGCAATGGCGCAATCTCTGCTCACCGCAACCTCCGCCTCCTGGGTTCAGCCAATTCTCCTGCCTCAGCCTCCTGAGTAGCTTGGATTACAGGCATGTGCCACCATGCCCAGCTACTTTTTTGTATTTTTAGTAGAGACGGGGTTTCACCATGTTAACCAGGATGGTCTCGATCTCTTGACCTTGTGATCCACCCGCCTCGGCCTCCCAAAGTGCTGGGATTACAGGCTTGAGCCACTGCGCCCGGCCATGCCTGGCTAATTTTTAAATTTTTGGTAGAGGTGGGGTTTCACCACGTTGGCCAGGCTGGTCTCGAACTCCTGACTTCAAATGATCCGCCGGCCTTGGCCTCCCAAAGTGCTAGGATTACACAGGAGACACGGTGCCCGGCCTGAAATTTCTAAACACTTAACATGTTATCTCAAATTTCCTGGCCTTTTAACTGGGATATTTCTCTTGTATCACAAGGACTTAGTGTGGATTTTTGCAAGGACTTAAATGCATATTACGCATGTAGTTTTAAAATTCCAACTTTAAAAATTTTTTTAGAGATGGGGTTTCACCATGTTGGTCAGGCTGGTCTCAAACTCCTCACCTCAGATGATCCACTTGCCTCAGCCTCCCAAAGTGCTGGGATTACAGGCATCAGCCACTGCACCCAGCCAAAGCTCCACAACTTTTATTGGAGTCTACCTGCCCAATCCTCCAACTTCAATGTCTTTAGCAATGTAAAAACAAACTTCCTTTTCAGTTGGTCTCTGGTTTATAGTCACCTTTTTTTGAGAGGGAGTCTCACTCTGTTGTCCAGGCTGGAGTGAAATGGTGCGATCTCGGCTCACTGCAGCCTCCTCCTCCCAGACTCAAGCAATTCTCCTGCCTCAGCCTCCCAAGTAGTTGGGATTACAGGCATGCACCACCATACCTGGCTACTTTTTGTATTTTCAGTAGAGACGGGGTTTTGGCATGTTGGTCAGACTGGTCTCAAAACTCTTGACCTCAGGTGGTTCGCCCACCTCAGCCTCCGAAAGTGCTGGGATTATAGGCATGAGCCACTGCACCCAGCCTATAGTCACCTTTCTATATTAATAGTCTGAAGATTTTTAAGAGCTTTATGCTATCAATGCTTTGCTAATTCCCAAGGCACTATTCAAGCTTCTTTGGTGCCTTAATGCCTTATTAAAAAAAAATTTTTTTTTGTAGAGATGGAGTCTCATGCTGCTGTTGCCCAGGCTGGAATGCAGTGCCATGATCATAGCTCACTGCAGCCTTGAAATCCTGGGCTCAAGCAGTCCTCCTGCCTCAGCCTGAGTAGTTGGGACCACAGGTGTCAGCCAACACACCAGGCTAATTTTTAAATTTTTATGTAAACATAATGTTGCCCAGGCTGATCTTAAAGCCCTAGGCTCAAGTGTTCGTCCTGTGTTGGCCTCCCGAAGTGTGGAGATTACGGTTGTGAGCCACTGTACCCAGCCATAAGGCCTTATTTTAAAGCAAATACAAATTCAGATTCTATTTATCAGCAAACCACCAATTTTTCTGTGATACAGCAAATCTAAGGGCAAATGGTTTCCTTATAAGGCTAAATAGAAAGACTCTACAGTTTCAAAGGAAAAGAATGGGCAGTAACGAAGTCCATTTATAAGGTGGGACAGCTCTGTAGCAGCTAGTTTCCCTTGGACACGTAGAGCCCAGCCAACTCAAAATTAAAAGGGGCTGGGCTGGGCACGGTGGCTCAAGCCTGTAATCCCAGCACTTTGGGAGGCCGAGGTGGGTGGATCACGAGGTCGAGAGTTCGAGACCATCCTGGTCGACATGGTGAAACCCCGTCTCTACTAAAAATACAAAAGATCAGCTGGGCATGGTGGCGTGTTCCTGTAATCCCAGCTGCTCAGGAGGCTGAGGCAGGAGAATTGCCTGAACCCAGGAGGCGGAGGTTGCGGTGAGCCGAGATCGCGCCATTGCACTCCAGCCTGGGTAACAAGAGCGAAACTCCGTCTCAAAAAAAAAAAAAAAAAAAGTTAAAAGGGGCTGTAAACCCACTTTCTTGTTGGCTCTTTTAAGATAGCTACAAGCTGTCCTGTAACAGTACTAAGGTTTACCCAAACTCTGGGAATTCTAGCTTCATACATTTAACACCAGGTGTAGGAGGCCTGCCTAGGTTGGTCAGTCTGGTGAACATACTGGTTTAATGAATCCCAGTAAGTTACATTTTAACATTATGAAAACACTAAATGTGTTCTAAGTATTGCACAATGAAAATAAATTAACTAGAACAATTTACGTAGTTCAGGTGTAGGTGGGGAAGGAGGATGAATAGAGTAACACTAAAAACTATCACAAAAATGAAAAGCAATTTAAGAACTAGACAAGTGTATAAAGCAAAAAGTAATACATTATCTCTAGTATGTAAGTCCTGACCAAGTCATCAAATAAGAAAGCACTCCAACGGAAAGCCAGACAATTTACAAATAATCAAAAAAATGCAAATACCTATGAAAACAAGTTTATGTCCTCACTAGTAATCCAATAAGCAAATTCTAACAATATTCCTGTGGGGGTGGGGGCAGCACGGCACAGACTAGCAATTCATAATGGAAGAGGCCTGTTCATACACTGTATATACAGAAAAATAGTCCGATCGTTCTGCTAGCTGTCCAGATAAGTTAGGCAATATTTACTGAAAGCCTAAAAAATGTGCTCTCTGGCCCAGTTCAACAATCTATCCAAGAAATGAAGAGATAAGCCTGTGTAATACATCATGCCACACTGCCTTAGTAAGAGCTTATATCTTTAAGTCTTCTGAATTTTGCACACACTGTGCATTTATAATTTGAGAAAAACAACAACCCCCAACAAAATCTTCTGAAAAAAGTGCTACTGGATGTAGGGAGAAACAATTAAAAAAAAAAAAAGTCTGAAAAACAGTATTCCACAAATGTTAATTTGGCTCTGTTAATTCAATCCCACTCCCAATTTAAAGCGAGAAGCAAAACTATGAACCCCACAAAATGGCAAGGGCAACTACTAAGGGCAGACCAACTTGGGCAACAAATGAACAGAGATCTTTTGGAAACATGTAGGTTATTAAATAATTTATTGTACTGCATTTACAAAGAAAACAGACAATGCACTCAGTAGAAAGAATAAAAATGTATTCAGGGCTTTATTTTTAACTGACAGCAAATAGAAATCCTTTAGTGAGATCCTGGCAATCTGATAGTATTATAATTAAGCTCAATAACAGTACATGGGGTACTTGGAAGATCAAGTTCTACAGCTGCCTATTTCCACATCTTTCAATCTGTCTGGCTCCTTAAACAATAGGGAGAAAAGCCCTTATTTGGTGGAGGAGCATTTCCAAAATGAAGTTACAGGTTCTCTCTCTCTATTAAAATTTATTGTCACATCAACTGTTTTAGGGCCTGCTGTGTGGTTTTTATTTCAGCTTAATATCATCACCAGAATTCCTGTAATTCCACAATTGTGATTTTACAATGCAGAAGAGAATTCAGTTCTAGTCTATTGCTTTAGATGTAAAAACAGCTGAAAACCCAAAGTGGATTAGAATTGCTGAAGGATTTCCCTGCCGTTGTTTGATACAATCTATTCTCTTGATTCTTGAAAGGTGCATAGAAAGCCTAACTTAAAATTCTTTCTACAGGAACACGTCTGATTTTAAGAGTACCCAATGAAGGATCCGATGAGTGGCTGGCCAGTTACTCAGAGTGATATGTTTATGAGTTAAATGGATTGCATAACGGCACCACTTTTCCTTTGTCACTGTTGGTGGATAAATGACAAAGTAGATTCCAGTCTCCTGTATGGAAAGGTGGTTACCCAACAGTCTCACTGGTAGCTTGCTAGTAGTAGAGCCAAGTTGCACCTCTGTGGCTTTCTGTAAATTCGAGTCCTATAGCCGCTTCAAGAATGGTGTAATCAGCCGGGTGTGGCGCTCATGCCTGTAATCCAAGCACTTTGGAGGCCAAGGCGGGCGGATCACCTGAGGGCGGGAGTTCAAGACCTGCCTGATCAACATGGTGAAACCCTGTCTTTATATATTAAAAAAAAAAAAAAAAAGAATGCTGTAATCTCCAAGGCCCACTTGGTCCATGCTAAAGAAGTGGCTGTGACCCCAGTCCTGCCCCTCTTTTGCTCTTTAATATTACTGGAGGAATATGTAATATCTAGGTCAAGTCTAGGAGAGGCTCGTCCTAAAAAAAAAAAAAATTGCAAAGTCTTTTCTCATTTAAAACAAAAAAGCCTCAAGTACATCTCAATCATGTCAAAATTATGGTTAAAAACTGACATTACAGGCCGGGCGCAGTGGCTCATGCCTGTAATCCCAGCACTTTGGGAGGCCGAGGTGGGTGGATCACGAGGTCAAGAGATCGAGACCAGGCTGGGCACGGTGGCTCAAGCCTGTAATCCCAGCACTTTGGGAGGCCGAGGCGGGTGGATCACGAGGTCGAGAGATCGAGACCATCCTGGTCAACATGGTGAAACCCCGTCTCTACTAAAAATACAAAACATTAGCTGGTGGCACGTGCCTGTAATCCCAGCTACTCAGGAGGCTGAGGCAGGAGAATTGCTTGAACCCAGGAGGCGGAGGTTGCGGTGAGCCGAGATCGTGCCATTGCACTCCAGCCTGGGTAACAAGAGCGAAACTCCGTCTCAAAAAAAAAAAAAAAGAGATCGAGACCATCCTGGTCAACATGGTGAAACCCCATCTCTATTAAAAAAAATACAAAAATTAGCTGGGCATGGTGGTGCGTGCCTGTAGTCCCAGCTACTCGGGAGGCTGAGGCAGGAGAATTGCATGAACCCAAGAGGCGGAGGTTGCGGTGAGCTGAGATCGTGCCATTGCACTCCAGCCTGGGTAATAAGAGCGAAACTCTGTCTCAAAAAAAAAAAAAGAAAAAAAAAAATTGACATTACGCAGGGAAATAGCAGCGGAGAATGGCTAATCTTAAAAAACAATCAACCAACAAAAAAACCAAACCAACAGAAAACAGTGCCATCCCACCATTCCCTTGGTTCTTTCGTTTGGGGTTAAAGACCCCAAGCTTCTGAGAAAATGAGAAAGGCAAAGCCACAGAGGAAAACTGCTTCAAGGCCAGAATTTTGGGCAAGGTAAAGAAAAGGCTGTACATGAGAGCAGGGGACTGTTTGGAAAAGAATCAGAATCTCAAGATCTATTTTTCTTAAATGGGAAAGCCCTGAAACCTAGATCTCCGTTCTACAGTCATCCTGATCCTTTAGTTATGGGGCAATAAACTCAAGTGAAATGAGTCAAGTGCCAGCCATGGATACAAAAACAAAAAATAAAGCGGTCAATCAAAATAACTCTGGTCTTAGGGTAATAGAAGACATATTGGAAAGGACTGCTTATAGAACACCTGAGGTTCTCAAGAAATTACTATTCGATGGTTCAGTTTTTGTTTACATTAAAAATCAGACTGAAGATTCAAAGATCTTAACTATTAAAGGATGATAGGAATTTGACAGTGCTTTGAACAGTGATAATGGTACCCAAATTTGGTGTTCATACAGCTAATTAAAAAAGACAGTTGAAAAGTTGCAGGAAAAAATGTGAACATAGAGAACAACAGAAACAGTCCAGGAAGATGATGCAGCCTGGATACAGCAAGTTTAATGTCTCTGCTGTATACACGATTAACACCCTTTTCCCTCCTCATCCTTATGCTGGCAATAGGATATACACTAGAAAGTTTGACTCTTAGAGTCAATGAATAAAAGGATGGGCTCATACAACTTCATAGCTCTTTTCAAAAAGGATGATTATAACTTAAAGGATGTCCTAATGGGAAGGAAAAGTACAGGGCAAGAGGCTGTTTCACATTTTAGTTCATTAGTCTTTGGCAGAGCCCAACCAAGGCCAAATTCACCTAGGATGCCCAATGGCTGTGGGGATCTCCACAGGGTCAAGTAAGCAAACCCAAATGAACATGTTGGATTAAAAAAAAAAATCTAGAAACTCTTGAAGGAAGAGCTTCACCCTGAAAAGGGGAGAGGAAAATGCTTGGAGGGGAAGGGCAGAGGGTCAGCGTGTGATCTCTGCTGTGGTGCTGGCCAGGGGCTTAGGAGTTAAGCCAAGGGTGCCGGAGACACTCGGCGGCAGTGGCTCTCTTCTCAGGGATCAGCTCCAACATGGGCAGTAAGAAATCCGTGAAGCCAGCTGCCTCTTCCTGAGACCACTCATACTTCTCCACTAGAACCTCAAAAAGGCCCCAAGGTTTCAGCTTCGTGATGTGTTTCAGGTCACCTGCAGTGAAGACAGTATAAAAAAGCCGCTGACCAACACAGACAAATGACAAGATCCTCTTGCGGAAATCCAGGCACTAATCCATGTAGTCTATGAGGAATCAAAATTTGCAGTCGGAATATAATCCCAGCTTCACAAAGTATTTCTTTTCTGACATATGCCTCAGAAAGAAGTGCCTCTATCTTAATAAGGCTCTAAAAATTTAAGGTAATTTGTTTTCTCCCCTATTCTAGACTTTTTTTAGTCCCAAACTAGGTATGACAATCAGGAACTAGATATTTACTAAAATAAACATGAAATGTCTGTATCTTCAACATGGGTCTCATACGGTGTGCAGAGGCACTCTAGCACCATACATTGAGAAGAATTTGCTTATACTCTTTTTTGTGTGTTATGTGCTCAATACTTTAGTAAATGTTACTTCACGGTGAGACAGTAATTTAAAAATAAAATACCATGTCAAGCATGGATAAAAGCAACAAAACAGAAAACCCAGATCCTGTACAGCTTTCAGATACAACAGCTTCATTACTGTATACCAGGGGTCCCCAACTCTACACCCATACCCTCTGCGGTACCAGTCTGCGGTCCGCCAGGTCCGCACAGCAGAGGTGAGTGGTGGGCAAGTGAATATTACCGCATGATTTCTGCCTCCTGTCAGATCAGTGGCTATGTTAGATTCGCATAGAAGCATGACTCCTACTGTGAACTGCACATGGGAGGGATCTATGTTGCATGCTTCGTAGAAGAACCTAATGGGTGACAATCTGAGGTGACACAACTTTATCCCAAAATCACCTCCCACCCCCTATCCCACACTGCCCATGGAAAAATTATCTTCCACAAAACCAGTCCTTGGTGCCAAAAAGATTGGGGACCACTACTCTACACTATACTGGAATATCAACCTCATTGTTTCTCTGAAGTGACAAATTTTTAAAAGACAGTCAATTATGAATGGCTAAGGTAAATGCTGCTTTTCAACTTTTAAGATGCCCAGGCACATTGGCTCACGCCTGTAATTCCAGCACTCTGAGAGGCTGAGGTGGGTGGATCACTTGAGCTCAGGAGTTCAAGAACAGCCTGGGCAACACAGTGAAAGCCTGTCTCTACCAAAAATACAAAAAAATTAGCTGTGTGCAGTGGCATGTGCCTGTGGTCCCAGCTACTTGGGAGGCTGAGGCAGGAGGATCATTTGAACCTGGGAGGTGGAAGTTGCAGTGAGCCAAGATCACGCCACTGCACTCCAGCCTAGGTGACAGAGTGACACCCTGCGTCAAAAAAATAATTTTTTAAAAAATAAAAATTTTAGGCCGGGCGCGGTGGCTCACGCCTGTAATCCCAGCACTTTGGGAGGCCGAGGCAGGTGGATCACGAGGTCAAGAGATCGAGACCATCCTGGTCAACATGGTGAAACCCCATCTCTACTAAAAATACAAAAAAATTAGCTGGGCATGGTGGTGTGTGCCTGTAATCCCAGCTACTCAGGAGGCTGAGGCAAGAGAATTGCCTGAACCCGGGAGGCGGAGGTTGCGGTGAGCCGAGATCGCGCCATTGCACTCCAGCCGGGGTAACGAGCGAAACTCCGTCTCAAAAATAAAATAAAATAAAATAAAATAAAAAAATAAAAAAATAAAAATTTTAAGTCTCTTCTGTGAGCAGTGAGTGCCTATTTGATTACCTACCCGTTACACACATGCCTTAATCTGACTACACACAAGGAGGAACTCTTATGAAACATTTTGCAATTTTCCCACCTAAAAAGAGGTTTAAGAAAGATCAATGTGGCCAGGCACTATGGCTCACACCTGTTAATAATCCAAGCACTTTGGGAGGCTGAGGCAGATAGATCACTTTAGGTCAGGAGTTTGAGACCAGCCTGCCGACATGGTGAAACTCCACTTCTACTAAAAATATAAAAATTAGCTGGGCATGGTGGCACATGCCTGTAAGTCCAGCTACTTAAGCAGCTGAGGCAGGAGAATTGCCTGAATTGGGGAGGCAGAGGTTGCAGTGAGCCAAGATGGTGCCCCTGCACTCCAGCCTAGGCAACAAAGCAAGACTACGTTTTTTTTTTTTTAAAAAAGGGCCGGGCGCAGTGGCTCACGCCTGTAATCCCAGCACTTTGGGAGGCTGAGGCGGGTGGATCACGAGGTCAAGAGATTGAGACCATCCTGGTCAACATGGTGAAACGCCGTCTCTACTAAAAATACAAAAAAGTAGCTGGGCATGGTGGTGCGTGTCTGTAATCCCAGCTACTCAGGAGGCTGAGGCAGGAGAATTGCCTGAACCCAGGAGGTGGAGGTTGCGGTGAGCCGAGATCGCGCCATTGCACTCCAGCCTGGGTAACAAGAGCAGAACTCCGTCTCAAAAAAAAAAAAAAAAAAAAAAAGAAAAAAAAAAAAACAGAAGAAGAAAAGAAAGAAAGGGTAACATTTCTGAGGATGGCTCCTGTCAAGGATTGAGAAAAGTCATTTTTCTCAGCACTTCTGCAGAAGCTGTGAGGAAAAAGGGAACCATGGCACAATGGGGGTTAAAAAAAACCAGACTGTTTCTAGATGCTTCTAGATCAGGTTTTCACATTTCAGGGTTTTTTGTTTTTTTTTTTTTTTTTTTTTGCAATGCATAAGAAATACATTATTGGCTGGGTGTGGTGGCTCATGCCTGTAATCCCAGCTCTTTGGGAGGCCGAGGTGGGCAGATCACGAGACGGAGATCATCTTGGCTAACACGGTGAAACCTCGTCTCTACTAAAAATACAAAAAATTAGCTGGGGCATGGTGACGTGCACCTGTAGTCCCAGCTACTTGGGGGGCTGAGTCAGGAGAATTGCTAGAACCCAGAAGATGGAGGTTGCAGTGAGCCGAGATTGCACCACTGCACTTGAGCCTGGGCTACAGAGTGAGACTCCATCTCAAATATATCAAGCCAAAAATGGGAAGTTTTGTTTTTTATTTCTTTTTAATAACGAATACATAAAACTGAAGTGTAAAGTTCATTTGCAAGACTAATGTACTTTGAGTGACTGTGTTAGGTGTCACTGGGATGAGTGAGATGTAGTCCCTGCCCTTATTATGTAAGAAGCTTAAATTCCCTGCCCTTTGGTAGAGGCAGTTCTTAGACCAAATGCCAGTAAAAAATGTACCCATTTTTCAGAAGTGCTACAGAAGTAATCAACTTTGTGCAGGCACTATACATATTAACTCATTTAGTAAGAAGTATACACTATTATCCTCATTAAGAAATCAGCAAACTGAGATACAGTTAGATCCTGTCAAAGGTCACATGGCTAGTGGAGTAGCCAGGACTTGAGAGTCTGGTTCCAGTCTCTGCTCATTTTTTTCCTAAGACAGGATCTTGCTCTGATGCCCATGCTGGAGTGCAGTAGCACAATCACGGCTCACTGCAGCCTGGGCCTCCCAAGCTCAAGTGATCCTCCCACCCAAGCCTTCGGAGTAGCTGGGACCACAGGTGTGTGTTGCCATGTCCAGCTAATTAAAAACAAAATTTTTTTGGTAAAGAGGGGGTTTTCCTATGTTACCCAGGCTGGTCTTAAACTCCTGGACTCAAGTGATCCTCCTGCCTTGGACTCGAAAGTGTTGGGATTATAGGCATGAGCCACTGTGCCCGGTCCCAGTCTCTCCTCTTAACCACTTTTTTACCTCTGTGCTAAGTTACAGGTTAGCATTCAAGGCAGGCCCATCATTCTGCAGGACACTGGGAACACGCGCTTACCTCTTCATTTTTAAACACTTCTGTCCCCTTAATGTCTGGGAACACATTTATTTTACCTTTTTTGGTGAAAAATTCCTTGGAATATTTTCCTGCCACAATGAGCTTGCGAGGCACCTTCCCCAGAAGTTCTATGATCAGTGCAATGTGATCTGTATATTTCAAACATTTCAAGAGGAGAAAAAAAAGATACGTAACAAGAGTAACAAATGCAGCTCTAGAAAACAGTAGAAAGAGTAGCATGCACATCTCTCTGTAAAGCATTTCAGGCTTGCTTTCTATCCTAAATTGGAAGAGGAGGATTCTATCCATCTAATGGAGAATCCACAAAGTAAAATTTTTGTGGATTCAGTGATAACTAAAAAAAAATCTTGGGTGTGAATGCTCTGCTTCCTGAAGTCTCCCTGGGTCCTCAAATAAAACTCATGTAACAGCTGGGCGCGGTGGCTCACGCCTGTAATCCCAGCACTTTGGGAGGCTGAGGCGGGTGGATCACAAGGTCAACAGATCGAGACCATCCTGGTCAACATGGTGAAACCTCATCTCTACTAAAAATACAAAAATTAGCTGGGCATGGTGGCGCGTGCCTGTAATCCCAGCTACTCAGGAGGCTGAGGCAGGAGAATTGCCTGAACCCAGGAGGCGGAGGTTGCAGTGAGCCGAGATCACACCATTGCACTCCAGCCTGGGTAACAAGAGCGAAACTCCATCTCGAAAAAAATAAATTAAAAAATAAATAAATAAATAAATAAATAAATAAAACTCATGTAACAATACTACCTCTGCGATTGAAGAAGTCCTGTGAATATTTCCCACTGAGGGCAATGCGTCTTGGAATTCTGCCTATCAGCTCTATAATGTGCACAATGTGCTCTAAAATAGAAGGGTAAGAAGAACAGATCAAGGACAAGCTGTAAAAGAGGTTTTTCTATGAATACCTTTTTCAAGGACTAGCTGTTTAGAAGTATCTACAAATAACACCAAGGATACTGAAGGGAAGACTGGCTGGGAAGGCCAAGAATTATTTCAGGTGGTTGGTCACCCGATAGTACCTGGCAAGTCCCCTTCTGGATTTTGGAGGCTTTACTTCTATTTTGTCTCTATATCTAGGTTCAGGTAGGTTCTTTAGGTAAGATTAAAAAAAAAAACTGTCCTAATATGTGTTAGGCATTCTAGAACTATTATTTGTGATCACTCTGTCTCAGCTTCCCCAGTGGCTGGGACTTCAGGCATATGCCACCACACCTGGCGGACTCAAAAATTTCTTGTAGGCCAGGCACAGTGGCTCATTCCTGTAATCCCAGCACTTTGGGAGGCCATGGCAGGTGGATAACCTAAGGTCGGGAGTTCAAGACCAATTTGACCAACATGGAGAAACCCGTCTCTACTGAAAAAACAAACAAACAAACAAAACAAAAAAAAAACAAAAATTAGTTGGGTGTGATAGCGCATGCCTGTAATCCCAGCTACCTGGGAGGTTGAGGCAGGAAAATTGCTTGAACCTGGAAGGCAGAAATTGCGATGAGCCAAGATCACGCCATTGCACTCCAGCTTGGGCAACAAAAGCAAAACACTGTCTCAAAAAAAAAAAAAAAAAAAAAAAAAATTTGTAGAGATGAGGTCTTGGCATACTGCTAGGCCGGTCTCAAAACTCCTAGGCTCAAGAATCCTCCTGCCTTGACCTGCCAAAGTATTGGGATTACAGGCCTGAGCCACCACCTGGCTAATACCCTATTTTAAAGATGAGAAGCTGGGCGCAGTGGCTCACGCCTGTAATCCCAGCACTTTGGGAGGCCGAGGCGGGTGGATCACAAGGTCAAGATATCGAGACCATCCTGGTCAACATGGTGAAACCCCGTCTCTACTAAAAATACAAAAAATTAGCTGGGCATGGTGGTGCGTGCCTGTAATCCCAGCTACTCAGGAGGCTGAGACAGAACTGCCTGAACCCAGGAGGCAGAGGTTGCGGTGAGCCGAGATCGAGCCATTGCACTCCAGCCTGGGTAACAAGAGCGAAACTCCATCTCAAAAAAAACAAAAAACAAAAAACAAAAAGAAAAAAACAAAGATGAGAAAATGGAACTTCAAAAAGCATAAATGGCCTAACTTGAAACTTCAGGGCTAATATGAGCTACAACTCAAATGAAAACCAATTATCTTATGTCTTATCTAAAGCTTTCTTTTCTAAACTCACTTTTTAAAAATAAAAAATTAGCACAAACATTTTAAACTATAGGTACATGGTGATCTGTAGGCCACTAAAATGTCCAAGTAATATGCGTAGTAACTTATAACCATCACAGTATGAATGTGGACCATGAGCACCACCAGGGAGACGTGCAGTCTCTTAGCCAGGAGGTGAGTGTGAGTCTGGGACCAAGCAGTACACACATCTCAGATAGATCTACTGCCTTTTTTCTTTTTTTTTTACTCTACACGTGACAAATTAAGAATATAAAAGTTCTTTTTTTTTTTTTTTTTTTTTTTTGAGACAGAGTGCCACTCTCAACTCAGGCTGGAGTGCAATGGCATGATCTTGGCTCAATGCAACCTCCCCCTCCTGGGTTCCAGTGATTCTTGTGTCTCAGCCTCCCGAGTAGCTGAGATTACAGGTGCACATCGACATGCCCAGCTAATTTTTGTATTTTCAGTAGAGACAGGATTTTACCATGTTGGCCAGAGATCTGCCTGCCTCAGCCTCCCAAAATGCTGGGATTACTGGCATCAGCTACCACGCCCGGCCTGTAATTTTTGTACAGATGAGGTTTTGCCATGTTGCCCAGGCTGGTCTCAAACTCCTGGGCTCAAGCGATCCACCCACCTCAGCCTCCCAAAGTGCTGGGATTATAGGCATAACCACCACAACCAGGCAAACATAAAAGTTTTTTTTTTTTTTTTTAAAATGATGGCTCCTGGTCAGAAAAAAAGCTTTACTAAATACTTTCATCCTGTAAGTTATAGAATCATGAAGGGTTAAACTTCCAGTTATGTATTTTATAAGGGAAATAACATGCTGGAGACATCCCTATTATCTGGAAATTTGTGAAGGTTTCAGGTTATATCTTTCTCATGTAAAGGACTTAGTGGTGCCATTTAAAGAGGACTTCAACCCTACAACTTTTGAGTGGTTTTGACTGAATTTATGGTTTGGTAACAAGTACCTGCATGTGTTTTTACCATTAACAACAACCAAAATGAGAATACCAACAAAAAACTTAGACTATAGTTTCCTCTTATAAACTATAAAAGAACTTCTTAAAGTTCCTTTTTTTTTTGAGATGGAGTTTCACTCTTGTTGCCCAGGCTGGAGTGTAACAAGTGTAACCAAACTATGCATACACTAGTCACGGGGTAAGCGTCTGCTTGTTCCTGCTCTTATAGGCCAAACTGCAGTAGAACCGCATGGCGAGGAGGTGCTGATATTTGACCTAATAGTATTAACTGGTATAGGATGGAATAAATTAGAATCTAAATATCTAGCAAAGATGGTTTTTCCTTGTCCCCTTATTTGGGACTCTGCATATACATTAAAATTTTCAGGTTTAGTAGCATAAGGTACTACTCAATATAATTCTAGCCACTATGTGTTCTGTATCACACACTAACATGGAGTACCTAGGGAAAGAAAGAGAAAAAAAATTACCCTCCCAAACAAATATAGTAGGTAGTTTCTTTTATTTTTTTTTGACATGGAGTCTTGCCCTGTCGTCCAGGCTGGAGTGCAATGGCACAATCTCGGCTCACTTATTCTCCTGCCTCAGATTCCAGAGTAGCTGGGATTACAGGTGCGTGCCACCATGCCCGGCTAATTTTTTGTATCTTTAGTAGAGACGGGGTTTTACCACATTGGCCAGGCTGGTTTTGAACTCCTGACCTTGTGATCCACCCGCCTCAGCCTCCCAAAGTGCTGGGATTATAGGCGTGAGCCACTGTGGCCAGCCATACATAGTAGGCCTATAATCCTAACTACTATAAGCCTATAACCCCAAACCTATAACCCAGAAAAATAGCAAGCAGAGAATAGGTAAAATCAAGTAGTAATTGTAGTATCTTCTAACATGGGGCTTATATATATATACAAAGTATGTCCAAACTGTACCTAAATAGACACTCATTAGAATTAGATAGCATAGCATTTTCCAAATGGTATTCATTAGGGATATTAGCAAGCCCTACTAACATTACCTATTAAAATCCCAGAAGACCACATTTTGAGAAACAGAGCACTCGGTTCCATAGAGCATGAAATCTGAGTTCCCAAAGGCTCAAGGAAAGTACAAAAAGTAAAGAACACGTTCTCTACACTGGGAGGGTAGATGCTGTAGTGATCTCAAAATAATCCTCATTAATCCTACAAATAAAACATAAGCTACCTCAACTGCGTAAAACGTTTTCTTGGTTATTAACCAATTTAGTTATCTGGATGTCACCATGATAGAAAAATCAGACACACATAGTTGTCTGCTTCCACAGTCTCTTAGACAGTAACTGTCAGCTTGGGCTTTTTCTACTGGCTACCACAAAATGTAAATCCATTCTATTTTGTTTTAAAATGAATTCAAACAAACAAACAGTTTTATATCCAGAAAAGAGAATGGGGGAATAACATGCTAGAGACATCCATATTATAAATTCTGCTAAACGTTGGCAGAATTTATAGAAATAGGATATAGTCTCTGCATTTAAGTAGTGTTTGTATATTAAAACTACTGACGTATAAATAAATTTAGAGGCATAATTGAGCAACAGGTTGATGAACAGGCAAACTCAAACTTGGTAAAGAATGAACCACTGATACACACATATACAGAAAGGAAGATAACTAGATGTTGAAGAAAAAAATGTCCAGCATATAGAAGTTTTAGGTTAGCTGTGGCCTTCTGACTCTGACGGAGCTCTTTAGTATCTTTCAGAAAATATCTAAAAACCTAATATAAAATGTATTTTATTATTTCTAACTTTTCTGGGATTTATATATGTTTTGCACACTAACAAGACTAAAACTCTTCAGTACTAACAAATTATGTTAGTCAAATGTGGAAAGTGTAAATACCACACACACACATTCATGGTTATGGGGACTCACCTTCATCTCGAGTGTACTCTTCCCCTGAGTGAGGTTCAAACAAATAGTCACCTGTGGCCAGTTCAAAGGCCTAAGAAAAAGAGGACAGCATATGAAAGCACAAAAGAAAAGAAGGCCTCTGGAAAGCTTATTGCTATTTGACTCAATATGAAGTAACTTTTGTTTCCTTGAAAAAAATTTACAGATCATTTTTTTTAAAATGCCTAATTCCTACAGCATTCCTTCTATGCCCCTATCTTAATAAAATGGAGAAAATGGCAAAGACTCAGTAAATACCTAAATAGGCACTTACGAGAATTAGATAGCATAGCATTTTCCAAATGGTATTCATTAGGGATATTAGAAATCCTATGTGGTTATTTCATGCCAAAACCTCCCCACCCTAAACTTGAGCAATTCAGCCCTCTTGAGTTTCTCTTTTTTGGCCAGAAAGGAGCACACCTGGATATTAAGGTAATTCCAAGTTATTATTTATGAGAAGAACAGGTCTTACATTATAATCACACATGGCTAGAAACTGAGATTCTGTACCAAACAAAAAAATTCAGACATCTACTTAAGACTCTTTAGTGTTTGACAAGTACATCCTTAACTTTTGCATGGGAAGTACTCCCTAAACTGTCTCAGACGGAGAGTTCCCGATTCCTAGGTCTTCAGAACATCAGAAGATTAACTGTAAAGGGAGTCAGGAGCCACTCTAGCTCAGGTGACTGGCAAGTCAGCACTCTCCAATCAGGAAAAGAAAAGCCAGTCTCCTGTAACAGAAAAACCTCTCACAGCATTTGAGAGTGTCTTAGGAAATGATATCCTTGGGAATAAGTGCCATGTAGCATGAAAAGATAATGTCAGAGTAATGGAGGCGGGGGGGGGGGGGGGCTACATAAATTCTCACTGATGACAAGTAGAGCCTCAAAAATCAATACAACAGTTTTTAAAAATGACCGTATTGACAGGGAAGCACAGTTATAAGTGCCAGTCACAGGTCAATTTTGATTAATGAATGGTACTAAGTAGCCCAAACAACCTTAAGAACTGTAGAGTCCAGGACTTAGTTGGGGCATATTCTTTTTTTTTTTTTTTTTCTTCTTAGCTCTTGGCATCAAGATGATCTTGTTGCACATATTCTCAATTTAGACCCAAGTTTAAGTCTTGGTGGCTCACCAGTGTCAGTTTCCGCCATTTCATGACAGAACAGCCTTTCTCAAAACAGTACTGCCACCCAGAGGGAGACCACAAAACCAAAAGTTTCAGGAATCAAGTACTATCTCTCAATGTCAGCAGTGCTATGGCTCCTTGCTAGGCATAGCTTGTTTTACATTTCATTCGTTTATTATGAAACGGAACCACAATGACAGAGCAGATACTTGTTCTACCCTGAGTTATCCAAAGGTTTATAGTCCCAACAACACAGAAACAGATGTGATTCTTATTCACCAAAACTTGTTAATCATTCCTGACACCAGTATTTTTTTTTTTTTTAAATCTCATGGTCTCATATATAGTATAGAGTTCAGTAAAGATACTGAAATTAAAGTTAAAAAATAAAGAGCCAGGTGTGGCAGTGCTGCACGCCTGTGGTCCCAGCTTTTTGGGAGGCCACTGAAATATTCTTCAGTGCCAAAAAGAAACGAGTTATAGCTGGGCGTGGTGGCTCACACCTGTAATACAAGCACTTTTGAGGCCAAGATGGGCGGATCACCTGAGGGGAGTTCAAGAACAGCCTGACCAACATGGTGAAACCCCCTCTTTATTGAAAAAAAAAAAAAAAAGAAATGAGCCACTAAGCCACGAAGATATGGAGGAACCTTAAATGCATATTACTAAGTGAAAGAAGCCAATCTAAAAAGGCTACATACTGTATGATTCCAACTACTTGACATTATGGAGACAATAAAAATATCAGTGGTTGCCAGGGAGTTGGGGAAGGAAGGAATTAACAGGCAGAGCACAGAGGGGTTTTAGAGCAGTGAAACTATACCGTGAATAATAGTGAAGGATACATTTGCCAGAACTCATAAAAGAGTAAAGCGAAATATAAAACTAAGAACTTTGAGTAATAGTGATGGGTTCACTGTTTGCAACAAATGTATCACTCTGAAGCAGATCAGTAGTGAGGGAGGCTCTGTGTGTGGGGAGTATATAAAGCTTCTTTGTACTTTTTGTACAATTTTGCTGTGAACCTAAAACCCCTAAAAAATAAAGGTTATTAAGAAACAATCCAAAATAAAACCAGTGTACCATCCTTACCAGAGCATTTAAAAGGCAGCCAAGCAGAAAAGGAGGAAGTACAAATGTCAGTTAGCTGATGACATAACCTTTTTTTTTTTTTTTTTTTTTTTTTTAAATTTTTTTGGCAAGACAGAGTCTTGCTCAGTCATCCAGGATAGAGTGCAGTGGCATGATCGAAGCTTGCAGTCACCTCAACTCCTGGGCTCAAGTGATCCTCCTGCCTCAGCCTCCCAAGTAGCTGAAACTACAGGTGTGTGCCACCACACCTGGCTAATTTTTTCATTTCTTGTCAAAAATGGGGTCTTACTATGTTGTTCAGGCTGGTATGGAACTCCTGAGCACCAGTGATCCTCCTGCCTCAGCTTTCCAAAGTGCTGGGATTACAGGCATAAGCCACCAAGCCTGGCCTGACATGATCTTATATATAGAAAACCCTAACGACTCCACCAAAACCCCATTAGAACTATAAACAAACACAGTAATGTTGCAGGATACAAAATCAACACACAAAAATTGGTAGCATTTCTGTAAACAACTATCTGAAAAATAAATCAAGAGAACAATCCCATTTACAATAGCTACAAAAATAATACTTAGAAACATATTTAACCATGAGGTAAAGACCTGTACACTGAGAACTATAAAATGCTGATAAAAGAAATTGAAGACACAAATGAAAAAATATATATGTTCATTGGTTGGAAGATTTAATTTTCTTTTTTGAGACAAGGTCTTGCTCTGTGAGCCAGGCTGTACTGTAGTGGTGCAATATTGGCTTATTGTAATCTCTGCCTCCCAGCCTCAGGTGATTCTCCCACCTCAGCCTCCCAAGTAGCTGGGACTACAGGTGTGAGACACTGTGCCCAGCCTTACTATTGTTAAAATGTCTATACTACTCAAAGTGATCTATCAGATTCAATGCAATCCCTATCACAATTCCAATGTTATTTTTCACATAAAAGAAAAAAAATCCTAAAATTCATATGGAATCACATCTAAATTTATTATATTGCAAATAGCCAAGGCAATCATGAGCACAAAGAACACAGCTAGGCTGGGCGTGGTGGTTCATGCCTGTAATCCCAGCACTTTGGGAGGCTGAGGTGGGCAGATCACTGGAGCCCAGGAGTTCAAGACCAGCCTGGGCAACATAGGGAGATCCCATTTCTACAAAAAATATAAAAAGTAGCTGGGTGTAGTGGGGCACATCTGTAGTCCCACTACTTGGGAGGCTGAGGTGGGAGGATCTCTTGAGCCCAGGAGGTGGAGGCTGCAAAGAGCCATGATTGTGCCACTGCACTCCAGACTGAATGACAGAATGAGAGACCCTGTCTCAAAACAAGAATAAAGCTGGAGGCATCACACCACCTGATTTCAAAGAATACTACAAAGCTATAGTAATTAAGACAGCACGGTCCTGGCCAAAAAAGTAGACGCATAGACCAAAGGAACAATAGAGAGAGCCCAGAAATGAACCCACACATGTATGATCAATTGATCTTTGACAAAAATGCCAAGAATACAGAATGGGAAAAGGATAGTCTCTTCAATAAATGGTGTTGGAAAAATTGGATATAAAAAAATGAAATGGACCTTCATATCACTCCATAAACAAAAATCAAAATGGATGAAAGACTTAACATAAGGCCTGAAACTGAGAAACTCCTAGAAGAAAACACTGGGGAAACCAACATGACACTGGTCTGAGCAATGATTTTTTTGGATTTGACCCCAAAAGCCCAGGGAGCAAAAGCAAATATAGACAAATGGGATAACACCAAACAAAAAAGCTTCTGTACTTTACAAGGACATTCAAAGGCCAAAGAAGAAGACAATCTCATCCTGTCAGTTATGGTCCTACTTGCCCTGATTCCAATGTTTGGAGACTGTTAATTCCTAATGTTCTTCACAGATATGAAGAACATTTCCCTTTTTTTTTTGAGACGGAGTCTTGCTCTGTTGCCCAGACTGGAGTGCAGTGGTGCAATCTCAGCTCACTGCAGCCTCTGCCTCCCAGGTTCAGGTTCAAGCGATTCTTGTGCCTCAGCCTCCCAAGTAGCTGAGATTACAGGCATGTGCCACCAAGGATAGCTAAATTTTTTGAATTTTTAGTAGAGACAGGGTTTCTCCATGTTGGCCAGGCTGGTCTCAAACTCCTGGCCTCCAGTGATCTGCCTGCCTCAGCCTCCCAAAGTGCCGGAATTACAGATATAAGCTACCAAGCCTATGCCCCATTTCCCTCTTTATAACTGCCCTTTTAACTATTCCTCAGTCATCAATGTGGTAGGCAATCGCAACTTGTTCATCTCATTAACTCTCAGAGAGGGTCCTAATCTTTCCATCAATTGATTATATTGGTTGCAGGATTATCTACCTCTTCAGGCACGTCTGATATTCCAGAATTTTTGCTCTATGATCAAATTAAAGCAACATTCTGATTTTCTATGTTGACTGGCAAAATATCATTTGAGGAACAAATCACAATATTTTTCAGGATATTCGTAAGTACCTTCCATTCCTTGGTCAAGATTCTGACATGTGAGTGGGTCCAGAACTATAAGGCAAGATTAACTACCCCTTTACTTTCAGCCTTACTTCATAAGCCTGACATTAGAAATACTATATTAAACATCAAGCAGGATCTACTGCCCCCAAACAAAAAAAGAATATGGAATAAGAAAAAGAAACCAAGGTCCTCATTTTTTTTTTTTTTACAATAAACAACTAATCCACTACTAAAAATGACGTTAGCAAATCCACATTTTAATAAATCAGATGCCACCTGTACTTTATAGCTGGTGGCATCTCTATCATTTATGATTTTCTATAGCAAATCAACTCAAATCAAATTCCTCAAAATACAAAGCTTTAAAACATGACAAGAAAGAAGCCTGAGGTTTTATTTCAATATTCTTTTTGTGCAACAATATTAAAACTTTACTTCAGACAGTCCACCTGCTTTAAAGACCAATGATATGCCACAACAAAGTGCTTTATAAGGGTGTTATCTCTATTAACTTTGAAGACAAAGTTTTTCAGAAATGTAGATAGCAAGAAATCTATGACTTAAAACAGGTTGGAATTGTTATCCATCCTCTTTGTTTTTCCCAGAGTTGCCTGTGAATATTAAATGTTAATTAAAATGAGCACAATATGTTTCTGTTCATTCATTAGGGAGTCTATATGTATTTATTAAACACTACTGAATAATAGAGAAATTGGTCTGTGTCCTTGTTTCCTGGGAGGAAGTCTCTAAACCTTGGATTTTCCAAGTGTTAGGGGTCTTTATTCAGGGTGGGTCTCTTGGACTATATCTAAGCTTATATTAACAAAGTGACTCATGTTGGGGCCCTATATAGTTGTTTTTTTTTTTTTTTTTTTGAGATGGAGTTTCATTCTTGTTGCTCAGGCTGGAGTGCAATGGCACAATCTCGGCTCACTGCAACCTCTGCCTCCCAGGTTCAAGCGATTCTCCTGCCTCATCTTTCCAAGTAGCTGGGATTATAGGCATGTACCACCATGTCTGGCTAATTTTGTGTTTTTAGTAGAGACAGGATTTCATCATGTTGTTTATGCTGGTCTCGAACTCCTGACCTCAAGTGATCCACCTGCCTCAGCCTCCCAAAGTGCTGGGATTACAGGTATGAGCCATCGAGGCCAGCCCCTATATAGTTTTAAGATGATGGCTGGACATACGGGAAAGACCAACCACATGATCAGAAGATTGGGGCTTTCCAATTCCCCAACCTCCAGGGAACAGAGGGGACGCTTGAAGACTGAGCTCAATCACATGGCCAATGATTCAATAAATACCTAATTAATGAAATCTCAATAAAACTTTGGACACCTGAAGCTTGGGTGAGTATCCCTCGTTAGTGACACACATCAATGTGCCAGGAGGGTGAAAAGTCCTAAGGACACAGAAGCTTCACATGTAGTACTCTCAGACTTTCCCCTATGTGTCTTGATTTGTGTTGTTGATAATAAAACTATAGCAAGCTTAGCACTTGCTGAGGCAGTAATGCAAACCCTTCAATTTGTAGCCAGTTGATTATAAATACAGGTGGCTTGTGGACCCTAAGGCTTGTGGTTGGTGTCTAAAGTGAGGGCAGTCTTGTGGGGAACCATGCTCTTAACCTATGAAGTCTGCAACAACTCTGGGTAGTTAGCATCGAAATTACATTGTAAGCATCCACTCAAAATGTGTCAGGCAATGAATCCAGACAGTTATGCCTAACAGACATGATTCCTGACAGCATGGCGCTTACAACATGGTAGACGAGAAACAAGTAAACAAACAGGGTTAGAAATTGGATGATTACAGATCTTAAAGAGTATAATACATTTTAAGAAACAATGTGCACATTCCAACATGAGGCAATTAGTAGGAAATTATTTATTATCAAATCTGACCACTGGAATAGCTGCTTGCCAGGGATAAAATAGCAATTTATGAATCTATGAATGATTGGGCTTCACATTTTGGGAGCTGCAAAAATGTCTGAGGAGATGTTGAACTGTACAAAACGAAGCAGTTTTCAGGGGTTTCTTTGGTCTGAAAAATAGATGAGTGCTAAAAATGCAAAGACACTTGTAATCTCCTAATCAAAACCAACAACCCCCTTAGTAGTCGTTTTAATTATTTTACCCTCAACAATCTGTAGTAAGAAACATTTGGTTCCTTCACCTAATAGGAACTTGGCAGTAACCAAATAAATGCCAGAAAGGTTTTTGAATTTGTACTGCTCTAGACACAGAATTGAGAATACCTACGATAAATTACCTGTGTTAACATTCTTTTCTGCTAGTTAACTTGCTGGTTTACTGAAATTAGCAAACAGGGTAACATATGTACCACTTAACAAGTGAAAGCCAAGGGGAAAAAACGTTACCATGCATGCCGTGCTCCAAATGTCAGCAGGGGTATTATAGCCAGATCCTATTAGAACTTCCAAGGAACGATACTGCCTCGTTTGAATGTCTTCAGTGAAATGTTTGTGCTGAGAAAATGAAGAAAACAGTATTTTAAACTTCATTCTAAAAAGTAACAAGTCAAGATTGCTTAATAATGGAGATGAAAATAAATTATCTGAAGTTTTTCCCAAATCAAAGTTCTCACTTTATTTCTTTTTTTTTTTTTTTTTTTTTTTTGAGACGGAGTTTCGCTCTTGTTACCCAGGCTGGAGTGCAATGGCGCGATCTCGACTCACCGCAACCTCCGCCTCCTGGGTTCAGGCAATTCTCCTGCCTCAGCCTCCGGAGTAGCTGGGATTACAGGCACGCGCCACCATGCCCAGCTAATTTTTTGCACCTTTAGTAGAGACGGGGTTTCACCATGTTGACCAGGATGGTCTCGATCTCTTGACCTCGTGATCCACCCGCCTCGGCCTCCCAAAGTGCTGGGATTACAGGCTTGAGCCACCGCGCCCGGCTCACTTTATTTCTTGAATGGCATTTTTATGCTATTAGCTCCTTGCTTTACACACAGCTACTCGAAATTATTCTTGCAAACAAATGAGCCTAAACTTAATAAAGATACACAGGTTTAGGAAACAACAACAGCTTTTTTCTTTTTAAAAATAGTGTTAGGCTGGGCACGGTGGCTCACACCTATAATCCTAGCACTTTGGGAGGCCAAGGTGGGTGGACTGCCTGAGCTCAGGAGTGCGAGACCAGCCTGGGCAAGTCTCTACTAAAATACAAAAGAAATTGGCCGGGAATGGTGGCATGCACCTGTAGTCTCAGCTACTCGGGAGGCTGAGGCAGGAGAATTGCTTGAACCCAGGAGGTGGAAGTTGCAGTGAGCTGAGATCATGCCAACTGCACTCCAGTCTGGGCGAGAGAGCGAGACTCTGTCTCTATTTAAAAAAAAAAAAAAAAAGTGTTAGTAGAGATGGAGATGGGATCTCGCTATGTTGCCCATGCTGGACTCGAACTCCTGGGTTCAAGTGATCTACCTGCCTTGGCCTCCCAAAGTGCTGGGATTACCGGCATGAGCTACCACACCAAGCAATCCAAACTCTTTAACCTAGCAATTAACTATACTTGTCTTTAACAATCGTCTTTCTGTGCCTTTACTGGTGATGTTCTACTTAGAGTACTCTTTGCTGTTGTGGTCAAATTTCATCTAGTACCCTTTGGAGCCCTGGTCTATACTGGTTTTCTACCTGAAGCTTTCTCTGAGTAATTTCCTATTTTCACAAATACTGTTCCCTCTTTTTAAATTTCAATAGGATTAGAGAATTGTCTTCCACACTTTCCTGTCATATTTGAATATTTGAATTTTCTTTCCTGTGTATGACTCATACTAAGCTTTTTCCTCTCATTATTCATTTATTTTTTATCATGGAAAATTTCAAATATATACAAAAGTAGAAAGAATAAACTCCCATGCCATTATATTATACTAGTGTCACCTAGCAATTACCACTCATTGCCAGTGTATTTTCAACTGTATACCAACCCTGCCACCCACACCAGATTATTTTGGAGTACATATTAGACATTTTATTTCATTCGTAAATATGGCTTTCTGAGAGATCATTCTTTTTAACTATGACAACTTTGTCACCTAAAAAAAAATTAAGATTCAAAACCAAAGAATCAGAGTTACAATATTGAAAGTGCACAGCAAATCTTTAGTATAAGAGGTAAAAACAGACTGAGTGAGGCATATCACTATGAAATTGTCCTACAGACTTCCACTGAAGGAAAAGGTTTCATATAAAGATCAAGAATCGGTCTTTAGCAGCATTATTGTTTTTAATAATAGAGCTCTTTAAAAATCATGTAAAATTCCGTTACTAAATGCCAGACGCTGATGTACTGAAGAGATCAAGTGATATCCAATCAGGATTCAACAGGGTGCAACACCCATGTATTGTTCACCATTGTGTCCTAATGCCTAGGTCAGAGCATGTGCCCATAGTTTGCTGAATGAGTGAATGGGTGAAAAGAACATAGTCATTTTAAATGCAGAGAGACACTGCTATGGTTTGAATGTTTGTCCCCTTTGAAATTCATATTGAAACTTAATACCCAATGTTAATAATACTAAGAGGTGGAACCTTTAAGCCTTTAAGAGGTGACTGAGTCATGAGGTGGGTCTGCCTTCATGAATGGATTAATGGGTTATCACAGGGAGTGAATGAGTTAACAGAGTAGGCTTGCTATAAAAGTTGAAGAGAGATTCACTCTGTTGTTGTACAAGCAACAGAAGACTGTACCACAGTAAAGAAAAGTGGGCTACACATAGGTAAGAAAGCATACATGAGGTGTTCCAAACCTAAAGGCACAGAAGCCTGAAACATGGTGTGGGCAGGAAACCGGCAAGCGTTTGATGTTTGCACAGTGTGGTATTTATTAGTCAATACGTTTCTCTACAATTCATTTGCTAAAATACTTATTGAATACCTGCTATGTACCAGGCACTGTTCTACGTACTAAACATAGATACAGCAGTAAACCAGAAAAACTTTGTTGGCATACGATATACATTCTAGGGAGAGGCTTATTGAGCAAATAAATACATATAATATTAGATTACGTTAAGTGTTGCGGGGGAAAAAAAGGAGAAAGGAAGAATGAGCATCATCGTATTTACATGAGTGAATATGATTATGGTGTTAAGTGTTTGGAGAGTGATAGTTATTAATTATGTTAGGTGTTCAGGGGAAGATCTCCCTAATAAGTGACATTTGGGTAAGGACTTAAAGAAAATGAAGGAGTTCTATGTGAAGAGGATTCCAAGCAGAAGGAAGAGTAAGTTCTCTTTGCTTGGTGGTGTGTGGGCTATGGTAAGGACTCCGGTATTCATTTTGAAGGGAGCCACTGCAAAGTTTAGAGAATTTATGACTTGACTTACATTTAAAATGGCTGACTAGACACAGGCACTATATGCCTCATCCACAGAGAGGAACCAGAACAGTCAGAAGACACCCAAATTCTGAACAGATTGTCTATGACAGAATGCTAGGATTCACCAGAGAAGTGATGGGAAGCATCAGAAGAAAGGAAAGGGTTTAAGGAAGCTGGACATGGCGATACAGTAAGACAGAAACCCCCAGCATTCCACACTCTGAAATGGGTTTTACAATCTTGGTTAGAAAGCCCTGTACTAACCAGGGCCTTGGGCCTGACATACAGAACTGACTAAAGATTGGACAGATGTTCTAAAAAGGGAATCCACAGAGAATCCCACAGGCATCTGAGTTTAAGTAGCTTCAGCTGGGTGCCATTCTGAGAGACTTGATACCAGGACTCTGCAGACACAGCTGCAGTCACTCCACTGCTCCAAGGAAGGAGAGGGGAGCCTAGGCACTCTCATCCACTCCTGGGAGGGTCCCTATCACCCTGCCACGGGCTGCTGTTGAGACCAAGATGTGAGTGGACTGCTTCTTCCCCATGCTGCTTGGCTAAGAAAGACTCTGCCCTCTCTGGTCCCAGGCATAAAGTGCTATTTTGAGAGTTTAATGCTACGTTGCACCTTGTCCTTGGGCAAGTTCGGACTGATCTGGCTGCAGCTGCCACTTGGCTGAGGAGGGACAGAGAAACAAGGCTCCTCTGTGCAGACCTAAGACAACAGGCTGCTGTGAGACTGAGACTTGAGTGTACCATAACTCTTCACAGTTTCTTGCCTATGCTGTTCATATGAGAGGGAACCTAGCTACCCTCTCAATTACAGGCCAACAGCTGGCACCATTTTGAGAGTTTAAAGCTGGGCTAGGCATTGCCCTTGGGCTAAGCTTGAGGCCACAGCTGCAACTGCCACCCAGTCGGGAGAGGGACAGCAGAGACTATGTTTCTCTAAGCACACTTAGGAAAATACCCATTGCCCTGCTACGGGTGGCTATAAAACCAGGGACTAGCCCTCTCCGATCCATCACAGCTACCAACAACAACACAGACTGCTGGGGTCCCAGCAGGTTGCTCCACCACTCTATCCTGCCATCCCCCACATTACGTCAGCTGCTCAGGGGCTTGAGAACTTGCCCAAACACCCAGCCAGAGACCCAGGAATCAACCCTCAAGGACCCACTAACACCAGAGTCAATGTAAACTGCTCCGGGGCCTAAAAACAGAAACACTCACTCCACCAATGCCACCATCAGGGTCCAAAGACTGGCTCAGTTGGCATCCAAGTTGTCGGCAAAACCTCACCACAACCTAAACTGTATCCTAAGCCACAGAGGAAACTGCAGATACCCCTGACCCCTTGTATGGCCAAAAAGTTATACAAAAACAGTATTACCAGCTGGGCACGGTGACTCACGCCTGTAATCCCAGCACTTTGGGAAGCCGAGGCAGGTGGATCACCTGAGGTCAGGAGTTCATGATCAGTCTGGCCAACATGGTAAAACCCCATCTCTATTAAAAATACAAAAAAATTAGCTGGGTGTGGTGGCAGGCGCCTGTAGTCCGAGCTACTTGGGAGGCTGAGGCAGGAGAATCACTTGAATCCAGGAGGCAGAGGTTGCAGTGAGCCGAGATCGTGTCACTGTACTCCAGCCTGGGCAACAGAGTGAGACACTGTCTCAAAAAACAAACAAAACACCCAAAACCAAAAACAATCCCCTGCCAGAAAAAAAAAAATCATACTACCAGAGGCACCCAAAATCAAAGTATCCTACTTAACCAGCAACATATATATAACTTCAGAAAAATAATCTCTCCTACAAAAGTAATAAAAAAAAAATTGGAACAAGTGACTCCTGCAACAAATGTGGAGATATCAATGGAAGGACACAGAAAACATAAAAAAGCAGGTAAACATAACATCAATAAAGGAACACAACAATTGTCTAGCAACAGATCCCAATAAAAAATAATTCCTTGGAATGCCAAATAAATCAAAATACTGATTTTAAAGAAGCTCAATAAGATGCAAGAGATATCTAAAAATCAATACTAGGAAATCAGAAATTCCATTCAAGATGTGAATGAGAAATCTACCAAGGTGACAGACATCTTAAAACACAACAACAAAAAACTCATTTAGTTATTTTCTATAACTAAAAAATTCACCGAGGCAGGTCACAGTTGCTCACATCTATAATCCTAGCACTTTTGGAGGCTAAGGTGCTTTGAGTCCAGGAGTTTGAGATGAGCCCAGACAACAGAGCAAGACCTTGTCCCTACTAAAAAAAATTAGCTGGGTGTGTTGGCATGCACCTGGGGTCCCAGCTATCCAAGAGGCCGAGGCAGGAGGATCGCTTGAAGCCAGGAGATTGAAGCTGTGATCATGCTACTGCATTCCAGCCTGGGTGACAGAGTGAAACACTGTGTCAAATTAATACATTAAAAATTCACTGAAGGAAATACAAAATACATTCGAAAGCTTCAATAATAGACTAGAAAAAGCAGAAGAAAGAATCTCAGAACTTGAAGACAGGTCTTCTGAAATATTCTAGTTGGACTAAAATAAGGAAATAAAAAGAATTACCTGAGCGTGGTGGTGTGTGTACCTGTAGTCTCAGCTACTCAGGAGGCTGGGGCAGGAGGACTACCTGAGCCCAGGAGTTGAAAGTTGAAACAAGTTATGATTCATTTCTGCCTCAGCAACAGAGACCCTGTTTCTTTCTTTTTTTTAATTGAAAAAAAGATGGGGTTTCACCATGATGGCTAGGCTGGTCTTGGACTCCTGACCTCGTGATCACCTTGGCCTCCCAAAGTGCTAGGATTACAGGTGTGAGCCACGGTGCCTGGAGAAACCCTATTTCTTAAAATAAATAAATAAATAAAATAAAATAAAAATGTTTTAAAGTTTAGAAAACCTCTTTAAGAAAATAGTTGATAAAAAAATTCCCAATTCTAACAAGAGAGTTAAGGCATTCAAATACAGGAGGCCCACCGATCCCCAGGAAAATATATCAGAAACAGGACATCACCATGGCCTATTATCATCAGAATGTCTGAAGCCAAAGGGAAGAAATAATTTTAGAATTGGCAAGAGAAAAGCGTCTACTAACCTGCAAAGGAAACTTCACCAAACTAACAACAGACTTTCTGACAGAAACCTTATAGGCCAGAAGAGAACAAGATGGCATTTTCAAAGCTCTAAGAAAAGTTATCCAAAATTTAGTACCCTACCAGAAAAAGCTTCATAAATGACAAAGAAATAAGTCTTTGCAGGATAAGCAAATGCTGAGGGAATTTTTCAACACCAGACCGGTCCTACAGGAAATGCTCAAAGAGGTCTTAAACATGGAGTTTCAATGAAAGGCTGATATTCACCGTCATGAAAAAATATGAAGCATAAAACACACAGTCTTTTTTTTTTTTTTTTTTTTTTTTGAGACGGAGTTTCGCTCTTGTTTCCCAGGCTGGAGTGCAATGGCGCGATCTCGGCTCACCACAGCCTCCGCCTCCTGGGTTCAGGCAATTCTCCTGCCTCAGCCTCCGGAGTAGCTGGGATTACAGGCACGCACCACCATGCCCAGCTAATTTTTTGTATTTTTAGTAGAGACGGGGTTTCACCATGTGGACCAGGATGGTCTCGATCTCTTGACCTCGTGATTCACCCCCCTCAGCCTCCCAAAGTGCTGGGATTACAGGCTTGAGCCACTGCGCCCGGCAAAACACAGTCTTATAAATGGAATGGAGTTTTAAAAAACCACAATCTAGCTATTTGTTGCTTACAGGAAACTCAGCTTACCCATAAAGACACATATAGACTGAAAGGGAACAGCTTGAAAAAGGTATTCCATGCAAATGGAAATCAAAACTGAACACAGGTAGCTATACTTATTTCAGATAAAATAGACTTTAAATCAAAAAACAGTAAAAAAAGACAAGGATGGTCACTATGTAATGAAAAAGAGATCAATTCAGCAAGAGGATACAACAATCCTAAATACGTGTGTACCTGACACTGGAGTGCCCAAATCCACAAAACAAATATTACCAGACCTAAAGAAAGAGACAGCAATACGATAAGTGGGGCGGGGGGGATATCCCACTCACAGCACCAGACAAACCATCAGGACAGAATTTTTTTTTTTTTGAGACGGAGTTTCGCTCTTGTTACCCAGGCTGGAGTGCAATGGCGCGATCTCAGCTCACGGCAACCTCCACCTCCCGGGTTCAAGTGATTCTCCTGCCTCAGCCTCCCAAGTAGCTGGGACTACAGGCACGCGCCACCATGCCCAGCTAATTTTTGTATTTTTAGTAGAGACGGAGTTTGACGATGTTGATCAAGATAGTCTCGATCTCTTGACCTCGTGATCCACCCACCTCGGCCTCCCAAAGTGCTGGGATTATAGGCGTGAACCACCGTGCCTGGCCCAGGACAGAAAATTAACAAAGAAAACACTGGACTTAAACTGGACTTTGGACGAAACAAACTTAACAGACAATTACAGAATGTTTTACTCAACAACTATAGAATAAACATTATTTTCATCAGCACATGAAACATTCTTTAAGATGGCTTGTTAGGCCACAAGTCAAAGTTTTTTTTTTTAAAAACTCTAAATCATATCAAGTATCTTCTTAGAATATGGTAGAATAAAAGTATAAATCAATACCAAGAGGAATTTCAAAGACTACATAAAATTTTGACATGACTAAAAATGAAAACACAACATACCAAAACTTATGTGATACAGCTAAAGGAGTGCTAAGAGAGAAGTTTAATAGCATTAAATGACTACATCAAAAAAGGAGAAAGATCGCAAGTGAACAACCTAGCAATGCACCTCAAGGAACCAGGAAAAACAAGAAAAATCCAAACCCAAAGTTAGCAGAAGCAAAGAAGTAACAAAGAACAAAGCAAAAATAAATGAAAGAGACCCCCCCTCCCCAAAATTACAAAGGATAACAAAATGAAGAATTGGTTTCTTGAAAAGATAAACAGAATTTATAAACCACTAGCTAGACTAAGGAGAGAGAAGATCCAAAAACACAATTATAAATGAAAAGGGAGACCTAAAAACAGATACCACAGAAGTACAACAGATCATCAGAGATGATTATGAACAACTATATGCTCACAAACCAGAAAACCTAGAGGAAACGGGTAAGTTTCTGAAAATACACAACCTCTCCAGATTGAGCCAGGACATAGCAAAATAGAGTTCCTGAACAGACCAATAATGAATAGTTGAATCAGTATTAAAAAATCTCCCAGCAACAACAAAAGTAGCCCAGGGCCAGATGGATTCAGCCAAATTCTACCAAATACACAAAAAACTAACACCAATCCTCCTGAAACTATTCAAAAAAAAAGAAAAAAGAAAAAATTGAGGTGAGCATTCTTCATAACTCATTTTACGAACCAGTATCATCTTAAAACCCAAACTAGCCAAGGACACAACATCAACAGCAAAAAACTACAGACCAATATCTCTGATGAACATAGATGCAAAAATCTGCAATAAAATACTAACAAATTGAATCCAACCACCTATCAAAAATTTTAAAAATCAAGCTGAAATTCTGGAGCTGACGAATGCAATTGGCATACTAAAGAATGCATCAGTCTTTTAACAGCAAAACTGATTGAGCAGAAGCAGTGAGCTTGAAGATAGGCTATTTAAAAACACCTGGGTGGGAGTATCGTGGGGGTGGGTGGTGGGTGGTGGAGGGGTAAGAGACTAAGAGAGAGACAGAGAGACAGAGAGACAGACAGACAGACTGACCGACACAATAAAGTCCGGGCAAAGATTTCTCCTTTTGAGGGCAAATCTAGGAGTTACTGGCCTTAAAGAGGAAGTAGAAGAAGAGATAGGGGTAGAAAGTTTATTTAAAGGGATAACAGAGAATTTCCCAAACCTAGAGAAAGATATCAATACCCAAGTACAAGAAGGTTATAGAACAGCAGGCAGATTTAACCCAAAGAAGACTACCTCAAAGCATTTAATAATCAAACTCCCAAAGATCAAGCATCTTTAAGCAGCGAGAGAAAACAAACAAAAAAAATACAATGGAGCGACAACACACCTGGCAGCAGACTTTCCAGTGGGAAGCCTTACAGGCCAGGAGAGAGTGGCATGACATATTTAAAGTGCTGGAGGGAAAAAACTTTACCCTAGATTAGTATATACAGCAGAAATACACTTCAAACAAAGATGAGAGTAACGACTTACTCACACAAAACAAAAACTGAGGGATTAAAAAAAAAAAAAAAAAGCTGAGAGGTTTTATCAACACCAGACCTGTCCTTACAAGAAGAAATGCGAAAAGGAGTACTTCAATCAGAAAGAAAAGCTCATTAATGAGCAGTAAGTAATCATGTGAAGGTATGAAACTCACCAGTAATAGTAAGTACACAGAAAAACACAGAATATTATAACACTATAACTGTGGTGTGTAAACTACTCTTACCCTAAGTAAAAACACTCATCAACCAATCAAAAATAACTACAGCCATTTTTCAAGATACAGATAGTCATAAATGCTGCTGGGAAAACTGGATACCCAAATGCAGAAAAATGAAACTCAATCCCTGTCTAACACAATACATAAAACTCAAATCAAAATAGATTAAAGACTGAAATCTAAGGTCTGAAACTTTGAAACTACTAGAAGAAAACATTTTGGAAAACCTCGAGGACATTGGTCTGCACAAAAATTTCTTGAGCAATACCCCACACACACAGACAACCAAAGCAAAAATGAGTGAATGGGATCACATCAGGCTAACAGCTTCTGCACAGTAAAGAATACAGCTAACAAAGTTAAGAGACAACCCAGAGAATGGGAGAAAATATTTGCAAATTATGCATATGACAGGAGACTAATAACTAGAATACATAAATAGCTCAAACAACTCTATAGGAAAAAAAATCTAATAAGCTGATCAAAAAATGGGCCAAACATTTGACGAGACATTCTTCAAAAGAAGACATGCAAATGGCAAAGAGGCATATGAAAATGTGCTCAACATCGCTGATCAGACAAAGGCAAATCAAAGCTACCATGAAAGCAACCTAAGTGCTAATCAACAGACGGATATAGAAAATGTGGTACATATACACAATGAAGTACTATTCAGCCATAAAAAGAATGAGATTTATCATTTACAACAAGGATGGAAATGGAGATCATTATGTTAAGCAAAATAAGCCAGGCACAGAAAGACAAATTTCACATGTTCTCACTTACTTGTGGGAGCTAATCAAAACAATAGAACTCAAAGACAGAGAGTAGAAGGATGGTTACCAGAGGCTGGGAAGAATAGTGCGGGAGAAGGGGGATGTAAGGATGATTAATGGGTATAAATAAATTACTTACAAATAATAAGATCTTCTCTTTGATAGCACAATAGGGTGACTATAGTCAATAATTACATATTTAAAAATAACTAAGTATAATCAGACTGTTTGTAAAATAAAGGATAAACGCTTGAGGGGATGGATACCCCACTCGCTATGATGTGATCATTTCACATTGCATGCCTGTGTCAAAATATCTCAGATACCCCACAAATATATATACCTATTACAAATCCATTAAAAATTAAAAATAAAAAAAATTAAAAAAAAAAAAACAACAACCATACTACCCAAAGCTATATACAGGTTCAATGCAATTCTTTTGAAAATACCAATGTCATTTTTTCACAGAATTAGAAAACACAATTCTAAAGTTCATATGGAAAAAAAAGGAACCTAAATAGGCCAGGCGAGGTGGCTCACCCTGTAATCCCAGCACTTTGGGAGGCCGAGGTGGGCAGATCATGAGGTCAAGAGTTCAAGACCAGACTGGCCAACATGGCGAAACCCCATCTCTACTAAAAAATACAACAATTAGCTGGGGATGGTGGCTTGTGCCTGTAATCCCAGCTACTTGGGAGGCTGAGGTAGGAGAATTGCTTGAACCAGGACCTGGGAGGTGGAGGTTGCAGTAAGCTGAGATCACACCACTGCATTCCAGCCTGGGCTACAGAGCAAGACTCCATCTCAAAAAAAAAAAAAAAAAAAAAAAGAACCTAAATAGCCAAAGGTATCCTAAGCAAAAAGAACAAAGCTAGAGGAATTATACTGTCTGACTTAAAATTATACCAGGTATAGCAATCAAAACAGCATGGTATTAGTATTAAAATAGGTACACAGATCAATGGAACAGAATAGAGAACCTAGAAATAAAGCCATATACTTAACAGCAAACTGATGTTTGAAAAGCCAACAAGCACATTCACTAGGGAAAAGACATCCTTTTCAATAAATGGTTCTGGGAAAACTGGACTGGCACATGTAGAGGAATAAAATTGGATCCCTATCTCTCATCATACACAAAAATCAACCCAAGAAGGTTAAAGACTTGAATATAAGACCTGAAACTCATGACTAAGACCTCAAAAGCACAGGTAACAAAAATAAAAATAGACAAATGGGAGTTAAACAAAAAAGCTTCTGCACAGCAAAAGAAATAATCAAGAGTGGGCTGGGCGCGGTGGCTCAAGCCTGTAATCCCAGCACTTTGGGAGGCCGAGGCGGGTGGATCACGAGGTCAAGAGATCAAGACCATCCTGGTCCACATGGTGAAACCCCGTCTCTACTAAAAATACAAAAAATTAGCTGGGCATGGTGGCGCGTGCCTGTAATCCCAGCTACTCAGGAGGCTGAGGCAGGAGAATTGCCTGAACCCAGGAGGCGGAGGTTGCGGTGAGCCGAGATCGCGCCATTGCACTACAGCCTGGGTAACAAGAGCGAAACTCTGTCTCCAAAAGAAATAATCAAGAGTGAATAGCCTGCAGAATGGGAGAAGATATCTGCAAACTATATAACCAACAGGAAACTGACATCCAGAATTAATAAGAAACTCAAACAACAACAACAAAAACCCAAATCATCCCATTAAAAAGTGGGCTAAGGACATGAATAGACATTTTTCAAAAGAAGACAAATGGCCAACAAACATATGAAAAAATGTTCACTATCGCTATCAGCAGAGAAATGTAAATTAAAACACAATGAGGGTGGGCATGGTAGCTCACGCCTGTAATCCCAGCCCTTTGGGAAGCTGAGGTGGGCGGATCACCTGAGGTCGGGAGTTCAAGACTAGCCTGACCAACCTGGAGAAAACCTGTCTCTACTAAAAATACAAAATGAGCCGAGTGTGGTGGCACATGCCTGTAATCCCAGCTACTCGAGAGGCTGAAGCAGGATTATTGCTTGAACCCAGGAGGCAGAGGTTGTGGTGAGCCAAGATGATGCCACTGCACTCCAGCCTGGGCAACAAGAGGGAAACTCCATATCAACAACAACAACAACAAAAATCACAATATCTTTCACCAATCAGAATGGCTATTATTAAAAAATACAAAAAAAAAAAAAGATAACATGTTGGAGAGAAAAGGGAATTCTTACTCTTAGTGGGAAGGAAAATCAGCACAATCTCTATAGAAAATAGTACGAAAATTTCTCAAAGAACTAAAACTACCACATGATCTAGTAGTTCCACTGCTGGGTATCTGCCCAAAGGAAAAGAAATCATATCAAAAAGATGTCTGTACTTTTATGTTTATCACAGCACTACTCAGAGGAACAACAAAGGAATTAAGCTAAATTAGGAATAGATAAAGAAAATGGGGCCGGGCGCGGTGGCTCAAGCCTGTAATCCCAGCACTTTGGGAGGCCGAGGCGGGTGGATCACGAGGTCGAGAGATCGAGACCATCCTGGTCAACATGGTGAAACCCCGTCTCTACTAAAAATACAAAAAACTAGCTGGGCATGGTGGCGCGTGCCTGTAATCCCAGCTACTCAGGAGGCTGAGGCAGGAGAATTGCTTGAACCCAGGAGGCGGAGGTTGCGGTGAGCCGAGATCGCGCCATTGCACTCCAGCCTGGGTAACAAGAGTGAAACTCCGTCTCAAAAAAAAAAAAAAAAAAAAAAAAAAAGAAAGAAAGAAAGAAAAAAAGAAAATGGGCTGGGCGTGGTGGCTCACGCCTGTAATCCTAGCACTTTGGGAGGCTGAGGTGGGTGGATCACCTGAGGTCAGGAGTTTGAGACCAGCCTGGCCATCATGGTGAAACCCCATCTTACTAAAATAAAAAAAGGAAATAAAATGTGGCATGGAATGGTACACAATGAATACTGTTCAGACATAAAAAAGAACGAAATCATGTGTTTTGCAGTAACATGGATGGAACTGGATGCCATTATCTTAATTGAAACAAACAGATAAATACCCCATGTTCTCACTTATAAGTGGGAGCTACATAATGTGTACAAATGGAAGCATAGTGTGGAATGAAGACTCAGAGGGGTAGAGTGGAAGGGTGGATGAAGGGAGGCTGCTTGGTCGTTACAATGTGCACTGCTCCAGTGATGGATACACTGAAGGCCCTGACTTCACCACAGTGCAATTTATCAACCTAGCAAAACTGCACTTATACCTTATGAATATACACGAATTAAAAAATAAAAGTATCACTCTGATAGACGTGTTACCAATAGTCTATGGGGAGCAAGAGCAGCAGAAGGGAGAAAGTGAAGAAGCTATTACAGTCACTACTGAAATCATCCAGGGTGACCTGGACCAGATGATAACATAGTGGAGTAACGAATTACTTGGAAAGTTGCTCCACTGACTTTTTCCTAAAAGTCAGTGCTAAGCTGATTGTATTTTTTTTAAAAGGTTATCACAATATGCCGGGCGCGGTGGCTCAAGCCTGTAATCCCAGCACTTTGGGAGGCCGAGGCGGGTGGATCACGAGGTCAACAGATCGAGACCATCCTGGTCAACATGGTGAAACCCCATCTCTACTAAAAATACAAAAAATTAGCTGGGCATGGTGGCACGTGCCTGTAATCCCAGCTACTCAGGAGGCTGAGGCAGAAGAATTGCCTGAACCCAGGAGGCGGAGGTTGCGGTGAGCCGAGATTGCGCCATTGCACTCTAGCCTGGGTAACAAGAGCGAAAACTCCGTCTCAAAAAAAAAAAAAAAAGGGTTATCACAATATTCTAGAATCAATATGGGAAATGAGATCCTCCTGAGGTCTGAACCATGTCCCATTTACAAAGCGTACGGTTCTTTGAGTAGCATCATGTAAGTGTGAATCATTCTATTACGGATTTTAAAAAGATGTCCATTAAAAATAACCTTGGGCCAGGCGCGGTGGCTCAAGCCTGTAATCCCAGCATTTTGGGAGGCCGAGGCGGGTGGATCACGAGGTCGAGAGATCGAGACCATCCTGGTCAACATGGTGAAACCCTGTCTCTACTAAAAATTACTAAAAATTAGCTGGGCATGGTGGCGTGTGCCTGTAATCGCAGCTACTCAGGGGGCTGAGGCAGGAGAATTGCCTGAACTCAGGAGGCGGAGGCTGTGGTGAGCCAAGATCGCGCCATTGCACTCCAGCCTGGGCAACAAGAGCGAAACTCCGTCTCAAAAAAAAAAAAAAAAAAAAAAAAAGAAGAAGAAGATTGAGACCATCCCAGTCAACATGGCGAAAGCCCGTCTCTACTAAAAATACAAAAAATTAGCTGGGTATGGTGGCGCATGCCTGCAATCCCAGCTACTCAGGAGGCTGAGGCAGGAGAATTGCCTGAACCCAGGAGGCGGAGATTGCGGTGAGCCGAAATTGCGCCACTGCACTCCAGCCTGGGTAACAAGAGCAAAACTCCGTCTCAAAAAAATAAAAAATAAAAAAATAAAATAAAATAAAAATAACCTTGGCCAGGCCTGATGGCTCACGCCTATAATCCCAACACTTTGGGAGGCCAAGGTGGGCAGGTCACTTGAGCTCAGGAGTTTGAGATTGGACTGGCCAACATGGTGAAACCCTGCCTCTATTAAAAATATAAAAATTATCCAGGGCATGATGGCAAACGCCTGCAATCCCAGCTACTCGGGAGGCTGAGGCAGGAGAATCACTTGAACCTGGAAGGCAGAGGTTGCAGTGAGCTGAGATTGTGCCACTGCACTCCAGCCTGGGCGACCAAGCAAGACTCCATTTCAAGCAAACAAAATAACCTTACTATGGCTGGGCAAGGTAGCTCACACCTGTAATCTTGGAACTTTGGGAGGCCGAGGTGGGTGGATCACCTGAAGTCAGGAGTTTGAAACCAGCCTGACTAACATGAAGAATCCCCCATCTCTACAAAAAATACAAAATTAGCAGGACATGGTGCTGTATGCCTGTAATCTCAGCTACTCGGGAGGTTAATGCAGAAGAATTGCTTGAACGTAGGAGGAGGAGGTTGCGGTGAGCCAAGATCCTGCCACCGCACTCCAGCCTGGGCAACAGTCTCAAAAAAGAAAAAAAAAAACTTAAAACCCTTTTTTATTAGATACGTAGAAAAAAAAAAGTATAAATAATTTGCCAATTAAAATGGGATTCCACTAGTTAGCCTGAAGATCACAGAGGAAAATACTTTTCTGAGTTGTCAAAGATAGAATCACTGAAGTATCTTTTTTGGAGAGCGACACTATACATCAAAACATATTTGTAATTATGTTATTATGAATAATTAAAAGTTAAATGACATTATACATCATAAAGCTGTTTTAAAAATCACAAACTTCTGAGTTAGCAATTCTATGCCTAGGACATGTCTTAAGGAAAACTACAAATGATTTAATGTGCAAAGAGTTTCATCACACAGAGCTGTCAAAAATACGTAGTTTAAAGTGTACTAGGGAAACTATGTAATGAACTGAATTGTATTTAATTTCTTGGTTGACAAAGAAAAGTGTCCAAAATATGTTACGTGAATTAAAAGGTTACCATTTATAAGTTAGTCATCAATTTTGAAAATGGGAATAGGGGAGTATGAACACAGGCACTGAGTGTCTAGTAAGGATATATAGATAAAACAAGATTGGCCAGGAGTTGACATTACTGAATCTGGGTGATGGGTACCTGAAGTGGGATGAGGTGACAGAAGGACTGTTTCATGATCACAATTACCATTCTTTCTACTTTTGTAAGTATAAATAAACTTTTCCATAATAAAAGGTTTTTTAAAATATGAAAAAATATTCACTAAACTGTAGTGTTAATCTGGGTATAGAATTACAGATGTTTTACTTTTGCATAACTAAGGCCAAATTCTCATTCATTCTCCCAGTCACTTCAAAATAGCATTGAGACAAGTTTAACTTACCACCCAACAAGCGTTTCCAAGATCAGCAATCTTCACCTTGAGCTTTTCTGCATTTTTTGGCTCAAGGGGATTAACAAGAAAATTTCCAGCCGCGGATTTTCCTACAGACAACAAGTATCATCAATAAGACTGTTCAATGAACAGAGAAATATCCAGTAAGTAATAAAGCTCTTCAAGGTACAAGTAATACAGTCAGTAATGCCCAAATGACAACTTACAATACATAGTCTAAGACAAAAAGAGCACAGTAACACCTTGAGTTTCTACAATTAAAAACCTCTGCCCTCACAGCAACAAATGAAATGCTGTGTACCCAGCACATGATGAATAAACTTCAAAGTTAGCTACAGATTAAAATCCGAAGGTAACTTAGATACCTGTTGTAAAGCTATAGTTACAAAAACAATACTTTTAGTCTAGAGATATATGAATATGTTGTACAGGGAGGGAGTGTTGAGGAAGTACTGCTGCATAGGTACCTTTGTTGTCCAGTGGTCCATTATGTTCTTGCTCTTGTTCATCTTCACAGGGTATCTCTGCCCGAATGCTTTCTTGAAGTTGGCTAATATGTTGTTCACTGAATGACTGATCTATAGTTGAGGAAGACTGGCACACCATGGTATCTGACACCTCAGAAGTTATAGGTGTACAAGAGTCTGTTTCTTGAGATGTGCTGCTGTCTCCATTTTGGGAGCTTAGGAAACTAGGTTCCTGCTTCAACTTTTGTACATCACAGTCATTAGCATTATGTAGATCCTCTTTATGTCTCAATGTTTCATTATTACTGTTCTGAGTATAATTAATGACTTCAATTACTCCATTGCAATTAATTTCTGCTGCACCACCCTCTGTATCACGTTCCATAAGCGTTTGATCCTGGCCAGTGGTATTTGACTCTTCTAAGGAACAAATGAACAAAAAAATATGTATGTGGATGTGTGTGAGTGAAAGAACAGAAACATTTATCACAAGATTAAAACATTTTCTAGAACTTATAGTGAGTGACATAATAACAAGACTAAACATCTAAAACCTATTTCTGGAAGGGCCATGATCTTATTTTTACCCAATTGTTAAATGAAATCTATGTTCCATTTCCTGAGAAAGTTACAAATTACATTTAAATATTACCTGCCTAACATGACAAGATCCATATTCTTATAAAGATACCCCCAGAGATAAGTGTTGTACATATGAAACAATATATTATGTAACAATGATAAATTAATGTTAAAAGTGTGTTGTAATTTTTGTGATGTTCTATTTATACCAAGTTTTTCTTGGGTCATTTTATTAGGTGGGTTCTCTTTCAAGGGTCTTTCAACAGGACTCTCTGATTCTTCTTGCTTGTTTGGTCTTTTTTGCCCAGGGCCCGACTCTTTCTCCATTTCCTCAATTTCCTGCATTCGCTTCTCTAGTAATTCTGCCTGGCGCTTCTGCTTCTTCTTCAGTTTCTTCTTCTTATTCTTTGACATTTTGTCAGCCTGGGCGGAGATTACAAACAGATAAAGCCTTCAGGTGGCTAATTAATTACCCCCAGTTGGAGATACCTGTTAACTTTAATTACTTCCTAATTAAATTTCACAACTCTTTCCCTAACATAGCACTTGAGTCTTTCATTAAATTAAAAGATGTGGGATACTCTTAAAAACCCAAATAAAATCGAATAAATAACAAAGTGTGGTCTTCTGAGCAGTCTGTGGGGCTGGTTTACACTCAGACAAACTCAAATTTTTTAGAGGCCTCACCAGTACAAACTTGATGAAGGTGCATGGGAATTTACCGGAGAAAATTATAGAAGCGCAGGAATTTTTTTCCCTTTGGTTCCCAAACTTGAAACTGTTACCATTCACAACAGAAGAACCACACCCACAACCCATAGATCAAAATTAAATATAGAAACACCTTATACTTACTGGTTTAGGTTGGGGAGCAGTACTGACTGAAAAGAAAAGAAAACCAAGTAAGAATTCTGGCATTCATTAGGCAATACAAGGCTCAGATAAAACACTCTACCAGAATGAAAAGTCTTTCTTATGTAACCTATACCGGAGAGAAAACTATTGTTTTTAAATGACTTAAGTAGAAACCATATTATCATCATTTTAAAGGAAAATAATGTATAATAGAAACTGCCAAACTTTAAAAAAAAAGATAAATGAAATTCTTCCCCAGGTAGCATCAATAAGTGCAAAGAGCCAAGTTCCCATTTCTGGTTTCCACTACTAAAGCTGCTAAGATCACCTATTTTCCATTCCCATGCACTGCTTAAAATAGAAAGGGACAAGCAACAATCTCTTCACCTCCACCTACCCAGAACCTGTCAGTTTTAAAGGGGAGTCTAGGTGACATCAAGAGCTATAGTAATTTGCTCTACATCATGTCATGGATAACAGTGTGGCTTAGCTGGAAAGGTAGGATCTTCAGTCTTCCTCTTTTAAAAATATTTGTATAAGCAGGGCGCAATGGCTCACTCCTGTAATCCCAGTACTTTGGGAGGCTGAGGTGGGCAGATCACGAGTCACTAGCTTGACCAACAGAGTGAAACCCTATCTCTACTAAAAATACAAAAATTAGCCAGGCTAATTTGGCTAGCTACTAAGGAGGCTGAGGCAGGAGACTCGCTTGAACCCAGGGGGCAGAGGTTGCAGTGAGCTGAAATCGTGCCACTGCACTCCAGCCTAGCCAACAGAGCGAGACTCCATGTCAAAAAAAAAAAAAAAAGCATAATAACAGTGTTTAAAAAAAAAACAACACACACATTAAAAATTTATACTCTGGGTAAGCGTACAGTTCAAGTGGTTTTAACATTATTCACACTGTTGTATAACACGATCTGTACAATGTTTTCATCTTATAAAACAGAAACTACATCCATTCAACAACCAACTCCCCATTTCCCCTTTCTTTAGTCTTACTTTTTAAAGGAAGTGCATAACTAATATTTCAATTTGAGGCTCAAGCAAACTCCTCAAAAATGACACACTATTAAAACTAAAATCTGTACCTCAAAAGAAAAAAATCATAAAGCAGCCATAATTTACTTATTTATGTATTTAGTTTTATGTTTTGAGACAGAGAGTCTCTCTCTGTTGCCTAGGCTGAAGTGCAGTGGCACTATCATGCCTTGCACCTTGACCCCCTAGGCTCACGCAATCCTCCTGTCCCAGCCTTCCAAGTAACTGGACTACAGGCATGCACCGCCATGCCTGGCTAATTTTTAAAGTTTTTGTACAGATGGGGGTCTTACTATGTTGCCTAGACTGGTCCCAAACTCCTGGGCTCAAGTGATCCTCCCACCTCAGCCTCCCAAAGTGTTGGGTTACAGGCATGAGCCACTGTGCCGGGTCCCATAATTTATTTAGTATATAATATTGTGTGGCACACTACTAACTGCTTTACCATTTAATCCCAGTAATTCCCAGCTGAAGGGAAATAAAATAAATTAACTCAATTAAGGTCTCTCAATCTCGTATGAAGCCCAAATTCAAACCAGATCTGTCTACTCCAGTGTTTAAAGGAAGCTCTGAAGAGCAATGTTATCTTGCCCCTCTATAGACTACCAGTCCTATAAATGAGCATGTGTGATCAAAGTAAGAGGTAAACACTTCAAAAGTCATCAAATCTTAAGAAAAAATATTTTTAAACAATACACACCAGCTTTTGTAACATACAACAAAAGATACAAAAATATCTCGTTTTTCTCCATCCCATATGAAAGTAATTCTGAGAATGTCTCTCAGAGGCTGATAATGTTTCTTAAATATGATTGGGTGGTGTTTAATTCCCTGGTAACAGAATAAAAATAGAAATTTCTTTTAATTTCTAATGAGAACAAAGTCCCTAAAAGAAAATACACCTGCAGATCCAGAAGGCGGAGGAGCTCCAGATCGCTGCCATTCTGTTGCTTCTGCAGCCAGCCTCCGAATGTACTGCTCATTCACTGACAATAAGATGTTCTCTGGTTTAATGTCAGTATGGATGATACGGCACTTGGTGTGTAAATAATCAAGACCCTGTAACACCTGAATAAAAATAGAGTGGCAGACTTGCAAACACAAAAAACAGGCTTTCTGGAGAAGTACAAGATTATAACACGACATTAAAAAAAAAAAAAAAAAAAGACATGATAGCGTTTTCTCTGGAGAATAAAAGTACCTTTTAAAAAAAGCACAAACGTTCCCAGAAAGATTAAACTATGAAAAAGACAAGTATTTATTTACAATAAAAAATTCCTCAATGTTTTACAAAGCTAATTCTATTTGGAGATATTCTTCAACTATATACATTATGAAGACTATGAATAAACATTCAACACACCCTCTAAGTGTTGAAATGTAGGTGATGGCAGAGATTTAGATATCCTTAATTCAAATTTCCTCACTGATGAAGAACTGAGGTCTGCTGCTGCCCAGTTTGGAGCTCCTTCCACAATACATTATCCAAACAAATTTTTGTCCCTTGAAGTATTAATATTTTCCTGATGGTAAAATTCTATACTGTATATTGAAGGCTCTTTAGAAAATTAGAAAATGCCCATGAATCATGCTGTATAAAGAGATGGCATAATCTGACATGGCAATTATCTATTCATGTAAAATTACTATTTACAACTTCTGGATAAGGGCTCCAATGTTCCCAAGTCAGACAACTCAGCTTCACCTTCTTATATATGAGGCAAACCTGGGGGAAAATGGTTATGCTAAAACATTTAAAAACAGAATAAGCAAAATAAACTTTAAAGATTGAATGCAATATTTAATTTTAGGAATTAAAAATAACTTACTTTTTTTTCCGAGACTGAGTCTTGCTTTGTCACCCAGGCTGGAGTGTAGTGGCACAATCTCAGCTCACTGCAACCTCTGCCTCCTGGGTTCAAGATTCTCCTGCCTCAGCCTCCCAAGTGAGTAGCTGGGATTACAGGCATATGCCACCACACCCAGCTAATTTTTGTATTTGTAGTAGAGAGGGGGTTTTGTCATGTTGGCCAGGCTGGTCTCAAACTCCCGACCTCAGGTGATCCGCCCGCCTTGGCCTCCCAAAGTGCTGGGATTACAGGCATGAGCCACAGTGCCCGGCCAGTAACTTACTTTTTAAAACAAAAATTCGATTGGAAAAAATAAACTCCTGACACTTTAAGAATATTAAACCATCACTGCATAGTCAAGACTAAGATACATACTTGCTGAATAATTTTTTTGACACAAGGCAGTGGAAGCCCCTGATAATTGGACTTGATGATCCACTTGAGCAGATGATGCCCCAAAACTTCAAATACCATGCAGATATCTAGGAGTTAATTAAGGAGGGATAAAACGGCACAAAAGAACAGCGCAAGACAACCTGTGAATTACACCCTATTAAAATGTTATGTATTTTCTTTCAGTATAAAAAGTTACAGAGCTTGAATGAATAAATATATAGCTGCCAATCCTCTAAAATTTCTAAGTCTAATGTAACAGCCAACAAAAGCAATCATGAAACAGAAAATTGTGGGGGGCTGGCTTATCAATATTATTATGTATATTAAAATACTGGTAAAAGAAAAAGTAAAACTTACATATGCAAATAGTGAAAGAAAGCACTAGGCTCATGCGGTTGATTCTATTCATACAAATTAGTTTCTTCCCCAATATCAAAATTAGTGTCCAGGGTAAAAATTTCCACTCTCACAGTTTCAAAGCAAGGAAAACCAAATTCTTCCTTAACTATAGAAGAGATGAATGTACAAGACCTAACCTCAAAAACACAAATGCAAACATTTTTTAAAATAGTAAACTAACTTGCTTTATGCTCTGTAGTTTACAAAACTAAACTTGATTCCAGTGCCACCATGTGTTATCCTTATCGCCCCACACAGTAGGAATACTCTTTGGGTCTAATATTGTGCAGGGCATTACAGGGATTTTGGTAGTATTTTGATGTCTTCCACCCCCACTAGCTTCTCCATGCAAGTCAAGACATACATATGTATAATGTCCTAGTCCTCAGACTTGAAGATTCTCCATTAAAGGAAAGCCTGAGTTCCTTGGAAAAATGGCTAAATCTAAGCAGGAAAAACACAAGGTAAACTTGGAACACCCTGCTGTGCCAACAAATAAGAGAACATGTCAAGAAGAAAGAGGAACCATCTTGAAGAGGATGTCACAGCCAATGTGGAGGCCATTTTAAAGAATAAAGTTACGAGTTAACATATCAATTAAAAACAGAACAAGTCCATACTGATCTGAAAGTGTGGAGGAAGAGAAACATTTTTTTGGGATGGAGTCTCGCTCTGTCACCCAGGTTGGAGTGCAGTGGTGTGATCTCAGCTCACCAAAACCTCTGCCTCCTGGGTTCAACAGATTCTCCTGCCTCAGCCTCCTGAGTAGCTGAGATTACCGGTGCATGCCATCATGCCCAGTTAATTTTTTGTATTTTTAGTAGAGAAGGGGTTTCACCATGTTGGTCAGACTGGTCTTGAACTCCCGACCTCAGGTGATCCACCTGCCTCAGCCTCCCAAAGTCCTGGGATTACAGGCATGAGCCACCACGCCCGGCTGAGAAACATCTTCTTTAGAGAAGAAAGCCAAATAATAAATATAGGAGGTATTACAGAAATAAAAAATCACCAATTTACAATCACTATAGTATACTATTACTGATTCAGGTAGGAATCAGTGAATACTAAGACAACTACATGAAAGACTGTTGGGAAAGGGGATTTTCATAGTGCCAAAATACCATTCCACAGACTGCTTATTAATTAGAAAAAGAATAAAATACCTTTACAACTGAGATATCTGGAAGGCACAGCCTTAACCAAGTGATCAAACTTATTACCACCAATGATAAGCACAAATTCATACCCTGTGCCTTCTAATGCAATATACTGAGAAAACTAAAACATAATCCATGTAATATGCTTGACAAACATAGTTAACTTGAATTTAATCATGAGGGAACAGTCAAACAAATCCAAACTAAGATGGCATAAAACAACTAGCCTGGATTCAAAAAAAAAAAAAAAAAGGTCTATGTCATAAATGTTCCAAATTATGTAAGATTAAAGGTACAGGACAACCTCAAACACAGATCAAAATTACAGTAAGATAGCACCTCAAACTGACAAATGAATAAACTAAAATAAAAAAAAAAAATTGCCAAATGTAAGTGAGGTTGTGGAACAACTAGAACTCTTGTATTACGCTAGTAGAAGTCTAAAATGGTACAAATACTTTGGAAAACTGCTCAGCAAATTCTTTTTTTTTTGAGATGGGAGTCTCGCTCTGTTCCCCAGGCTGCAGTGCAGTGGTGCAGCTCGGCTCACTGCAATCTTCTCCTCCTAGTTGAACCAATTCTGTACCTCAGCCTCCCAAGTAGCTGGGATTACAGGTGCCTGCCACCACTACTAATTTTTGTATTTTTAGTAGAGACAGGGTTTCACCATCTTGGCCAGGCTGATCTTGAACTCCTGACCTCATGAGCTAATTTTTTGTATTTTTGTATTACAGGTGTGAACCATCATGTCCAGCAGCAAATTCTTATATATAAAACCCATGAAAGGCTGGGCACGGTGGCTCATGCCTGTAATCCTAGCAGTTTGGGAGGCCAAGACAGGTGGATCCCTTGAGCCCACGAGTTTGAGACCAGACTGGGCAACACAGTGAAACCCCATCTCTACAAAAAAATCAAAAAATTAGTCAAGTATGGTGGCATGTGCCTGTGGTCCTTGCTACTCAGGAGGCTAAGGTGAGGGGAACACCTAAACCCAGGAGGTCAAGGCTGCAGTGAGCCAAGATCATGCTACTGCGCTCCAGCTTGAGTGACAGAGACCCCATCTCAAAAACAAAACACAACACAACGAACAAAAAACGCCAGCACCTGTCAAGTTTTCTGCTTTAGCCAAAATGAAGTGACAGAGACTGAATTTATCTTATTGATAAAACAATACCCAAAACAGACCAAATTCAAAAACAACAGAAGATTCTGGACATCAGGCAACATGTACAGTGATCCCTGAAAAAAGGAAACGAGCTGAACCATGGGAATGCCCCATCTTATTGCCTTGAGACTTCCTAGGTAGACTCCACAAGATGAATCAATGGGAGGTAAGCGTCTTGGGGAGACCAAGGCAGCTATAATCCAGTGAACAAGGTACTAAAGAGGAGAGAGCTGCAGAAAGAGAAATTCAGAGATTTGCAGAGGGGTTCCCCTCAAGGATACGGCAAAGCACATGTGTATGAGGAAACGAGCAGAGGCAGAGAAGAAAAAAAAACCTTAAAGGATTAGAAAGAACAATGCCCAGCATTTGCATAGGGCTTGGCAAAAGTGCCTGCTCCCAGCAAAGATACTAGAAAAATTCAGTCACAGGGTATTGGGTAGGATATATTTAGGAAAGTCTTGCCTCAGCAGAGGGAATGATTAGCCCTGGACTGAGCAATGCTTTGGATCCATATAAAAGGACAAAACACTTCCCAAGTAACATAACAGCATCCCAGAACAAGGCTCAAGAAGATTTATAGAAATACAAAACATCCAGCAGCCAACAAGGTAAAGTTTACAATGTGATTACCAGGCAATAAAACATATCTGAAATTAAAATAATCAATCATATGAAACTGACTCAGAACCATCACAGAGGTTAGAATTAGACAAGGACATTAAATGGTTATTATAGCTGTATTCCACATGTTCAAAAAATTAAGTGGAGACATGAAAGGTATTTGTTAAAGGACTGAAAATGAACTTACAGAGACAAAAAGTGCAATGTGAGATAAAAACACACTGGATGGAAAAAACGGCAGATTGGACATTACAGAATAAAAAGATTAGTGAACTTGAATTAGTCCAAAACGAAAACGGTTTGGAAAAATCCAAACAAATCCACACATCCACAAAAGAATAAGCTGTGGGGAGCAACTCTAGTGGCCCCCAAAAAGGGAAGAGAGGAAGGAGGTGAAAAAATGGCTTTTTGCAATGAATCAACAAATTACAAAGGTAAAGATACACCCAGCAGCAAAGTATACCTCTAAGTGCTTAGACTCTGGATGTCATTTCTCCGCAAAAGGACTTAGGGTTTCTCAGAGGAAAACTGATTCTAGATTTAAGACAGGAAACTCACAAGGTGAGCCTAGAACATCTTGATGCCAGGTAATAAACTGCCAAAATCTCGTATGGATCCTGACTCAAGTAAGCATCACAAACTAGAAAAGATTCTAAGAAGATGGTGGAGTAGGAAGCCGCCAGAAATCTGTTTACCCACCGAGACAACCAACGCAGTGGCAGAATCCGTCTGATGTGATTATTTAGAAACTCCCAAGTCTATTGAAGGCTCACAACTTTTAGGAGAAGAGGCTTAGATAATAAATTATTGTAAATTTTGGTCAATTTCAGCTCTTAGCACAGTGGCACCCACCTATTCCCTAATCCTATAGTAAGCAGCCCTGCCCACAGTTTGTTGGAGCCAGAGTGGGTAAAAAGGATCCTGTCTTAAGTATCAGAGAGGCAGGTGGCCATTTCTGTACCTCCCCTCCATTGTTTTAAACCCCTCCTCTGGCTGAAGTGATGTTGCAAGGATTTAAAAAGTCAGTGCCCATTTCCTTTCCTTAATTTCTTTCCTTTTCCCCTTTGGGAGCCAGACATTAAGACTAGGATGTTCATGGCCAGGTGTGGTGGCTCGCGCCTGTAATCCCAGCAATTTGGGAGGCCAAGGTGGGCAGATCACTTGAGGCCAGAGTTTGAGACTAAGAGTTTGAGACTAGCCTGGTCAACATGGTGAAACGTCGTCTCTACTAAAAATACAAAAATTAGCCGGGCATGGTGGTGTGCACCTGTAATCCTAGCTACACAGGAGGCTGATGCAGGAGAATCGCTTGAACCCAGGAAGTGGAGGTTGCAGTGAGCCGAGATTGTGCCAAAGCACTCCAGCCCGGGTGATAAAGCAAGATTCTGTCTCTAAATAAATAAATAAACAAATAGCCTAGGACATTCAAAAGCAACAGCATATTGAGGGAAAATCAGAAAGCGACTGTGCATGCCCAAGGAAAGATGCAGACTGAGCAAAGACCTTTTGTTTACATCTCAGGCTGATGCTTGGAGAGACAGCCCTACAAAAGAAACACAAAACCAAAAACAACATGGGGCCAGGCAAAGCGGCCCATGCATGTAATTCCAGCACTTTGGGAGGCTGAGGCAGGATGACTGCTTGAGCCCAGGGGTTTGACACCAGCCTGGGCAACACAGAAAGACCCCATCTCTACAAAAACATTACAAAATTAGCATAGGCATGGTGGCATACAACTATAGTCTCAGCAATTTGAAAGGCTGAGGCAGGAGGATCGCTAGATTCTAGGAGGTCAAGGCTACAGTAAGCCATGACTGTGCCACTGTACTCCAGCCTTGGCAAGAGAGAGACCTTGTCTCAAAAATAAATAAATAAATAAATACCCCAACAAATCTTGAGGACACAGCCAAATCTGACTTCTAGAGTTACCATATTAGATTTAAATCTCCAGTTTTCAACAGAAAATCATAAGGCACATGAAGAAATAGTTAAGTACAGCATATTCAAATGACAAAAGTAAATCAATAGACACAGTCTCTTAAAAAGATCTGATGCAGATCTACTAGATAAAGACTTTAAAACAAATGCCTTAAAGATGCTCAGGCCAGATGTGGTGGCTCATTCCTGTAACTCTATCACTTTGGGAGGCCAAGGCAGTAGGACTGCTTGAACCCAGAAGTTCCAGACCAATCTGGGCAACACAGTGAGACTCCACCTCTACAAAAAGTTTAAAAAGTAGCTGGGTATACTGGCATGCACCTGTAGTCTGGAGGCTTAGGCAAGAGAAGCGCTTGAGTCTGGGTAGTCGAGGCTGATGTGAGCCATGTTCACACTACCACATTCCAGCCTGGGTGATAGAGCAGGACCTTGTCTCAGGAAAAAAAAAAAAAAAAAAGGGCCGGGCGCGGTGGCTCAAGCCTGTAATACCAGCACTTTGGGAGGCCGAGGCGGGTGGATCACGAGGTCGAGAGATCGAGACCATCCCGGTCAACATAGTGAAACCCCGTCTCTACTAAAAATACAAAAAATTAGCTGGGCATGGTGGCACGTGCCTGTAATCCCAGCTACTCAGGAGGCTGAGGTAGGAGAATTGCCTGAACCCAGGAGGCGGAGGTTGCGGTGAGCTGAGATCGCGCCATTGCACTCCAGCCTGGGTAACAAGAGCGAAACTCTGTCTCAAAAAAAAAAAAAAGCTCAAAGAACAAAAGGAAGATGTGGAGAAAGCCAAGAAAACAATATATAAACAAAATGGAAATATTAATAAGGACTAAAAAAACTAAAAAGAAATCAAATGAATTCTTGCTGAAAAGTACAGTAACAGAAATGAAAAATTCACTAGAGGGATTCAAAGGCAGATTTGGGCAGACAGGAGAAAGAAACAGCAAACCTGAAGTTAGGATGATGGAAATAATTTTAAGTCTGAGGAATAGAAAGAAAAAAAATTGAAGTGAAGAGGCTTAAGGGACCTGCAGGACACCATTAAATAGGCCAAATATACACTGTGGCAGTCCCAGTAGAAGAACAGAGGAAGAGGCCAGGCATGGTAGCTCACACCTGTAATCCTAGCATTTTGGGAGGCCAAGGCAGGCAGATCAGTTGAGGTCAGGAGTTCAAGACCAGCCTGGCCAACATGGTGAAACCCCATCTCTACTGAAATACAAAAATTAGATGGGTGTGGTGATGCATGCCAGTATTCCCAGTTACTCGGGAGGCTGAGGCAGAACTGCTTAAACCCAGGAGGCAGAGATTACAGTGAGCTGAGATCGTGCCACGACATTCTAGCCTGGGTAACACAGTGAGACTCCATCTCAGAAAAAAAAAGAAAGAAAGAAGGGCCAGAGAGAATATTTGAAAAAACAATGAAAAACTCAAATTTGATGAAAGACATGAATCCAAAAAGCTCAATGAGCATCAAGTAAGATGAACTCGAAGAGACCCAAGCCAAGACACACTATAATCAAACTTCTGAAAGATAAAACAGAGAATCTTGACAGCATCAAGAAAAATGACTCTTCACATCAGCAAGTTTCTCATCAGAAATTTTGGAGGCTAGAAAGCAGTGAGCCAACATATTCGAAATACTAAAAGAAAAATAATGTCAACCAAGAATCTTATATTAAGCAAAACATTATTTCAAAAGTGAGAGAAAAATTAAGACATCCCATGTAAACAGAAGCTAAATGAGTTCATTACCAGTAGATGTGCCCTGTAAGAAGTGGTCAAGGGAGTCCTATAAGGTGAAATGAAAAGACACTAAACAATGGCACAAAGCCATCCATACAAATAAATAAACAAAGAAGGTAAATACTTGAGCAATTATACAAGTTAATATTACTCTAACAATGGTAACTCCTTTTTTGTTTTCTACATGATTTTAAAAACTAATATCAAAAAATTATTAGTCTAAAAGCTAGTATGATTTTAACTTTGGTTTGATAGAATGGATTTAAAAAATTGATACAACTATATGCTGTCTACAAGAGACACACTTTAGATCTAAAGACACAAACAGATTAAAAGTCAAAGGTTGAAAAAATGATTCCATGCAAATAGTAGCCAAAAGAAATCACGGGTGGCTATACCGATAGACAAAACAGACTTTAAATCAACAAAAGTTACAAGAGATAAAGAAGGACATTATATATATTAATAAAAGTTCAATATGCCACCAAGAAGATACAATTATAGACATTTACATACCTATTAAAAGACCACCAAATATAAAACAAAAATTGACAGAATTAAAGGGAGAAATAGTTCTACAATAATAGTTGGAGAGTTTAATCCCACACTCTCAATAATGTATAGAACAAGCAGACAGAAGATAAGCAAGGAAATAGAGGACTTGACACAATAAACCAATGCAATCTAACAGACCCTTAACAGGTACAGAGTTTCAGTTTTACAAGATGGAAAGTTATGAAGATGGATGGTGGTAATGACTGCATAATTTGATGTTATGTGTATTTTACAACAAAAAAAAAGTAACCAATGAGGAGAAAGAAGGACAACAGCAGCCAGTAGTAGTTGTAGTAGTCGTAGTCGTAGTAGCAGTAGCAGTAGCAGTAGCAGCAGCAGTAGTAGTAAACAAAAAGAAAATAAAGCACAAGACATTTGGCAACTGAAAAAATGACTTTAGAAACTTGTGACAGGCAGGGCGCGGTAGCTCAAGCCTGTAATCCCAGCACTTTGGGAGGCCGAGGCGGGTGGATCACGAGGTCGAGAGATCGAGACCATCCTGGTCAACATGGTGAAACCCCGTCTCTACTAAAAATACAAAAAATTAGCTGGACATGGTGGCGCGTGCCTGTAATCCCAGCTACTCAGGAGGCTGAGGCAGGGGAATTGCCTGAGCCCGGGAGGCGGAGGTTGCGGTGAGCCGAGATCGGGCCATTGCACTCCAGCCTGGGTAACAAGAGCGAAACTCTGTCTCAAAAAAAAAAAAAAAAAAAAAAAAAAAAGAAAAAAGAAACTTGTGACTAAGAAATTGGTCCCAATTTTTGTTTGGTTTAATAATTGTACTGAGGTTATCTTGTTATTTAATAAATCTATTTTTCTTGTCAGAGATGGCATCTTGTTTTGCCACGCACAGTGGAGTGCAGTGACACTACCACAGCTCACTGCAGCCTCAAACTCCCGGGCTCAACTGACACTGCTGCCTCCCTCTCCCAAGTACATGCCTCCCATGCCTGGCTAGTTTTATTCCTATAGAGACAGGGTCCTGCTATGTTGCCCGGGCTGCTGTTGAACACCTCAGCTTCCCAAAGTGCTGGGATTACAGGCATGGGCCACAGCACCTGGCTAGGTTACATTTTAAGAGTCCTCGTCTTTTAAAAATACATTCTAAAACAATTTTGAATAAAACGTTTAAGATTGGCTACAGAATTATCAGGAGGTACAGACAAAACAAGATTGGCTGTAAGTTGATAACTCCTGAAATGGGTAATGGATCTGTGGGGATTCATTAAATTATTTCTACTTCTTTATGATGATTCTGCTAAGACATTTTTTCCCCCCAAGACGGAGTCTTGCTCTGTCACCCCAGCTGGAGTGCAGTGGCATGATCTCAGCTCACTGCAACTTCCGCCTCCAGGGTTCAAGCAATTCTCCTGCCTCAGCCTCCCGAGTAGCTGGGATTACAGGCGTGTGCCACCACGCCCAGCTAATTTTTGTATTTTTAGTAGAGACGGGGGTTTCACCATGTTGGCCAAGCTGGTCTCAAACTGCTGACCTCATGATCTGCCTGCCTTGGCCTCCCAAAGTGCTGAGATTATAGGTGTGAACCACCATGCTTGGCCAACAAATTTCTTTTAAAAAGCAATTAAATAGGCTCGGGAGGGTGAGACAGGAGAATCGCCTGAACCCAGGAGGTGGAGGTTACAGTGAACTGAGATTGCGCCACTGCACTCCTGCATGGGCAACAAGAGCGAAACTGTGTCTCAAAAAAAAAAAAAAAAAAAAAAAAGCAAATAAAAAATTTAACAAAACAAGATTTAAAACGCACATTGCTTAAAAAGACTAAACATAAAATAGAACTGTAAAGCTATTCTCTTTTGTTTCTAGCTTTAATTTGCTTAATTTTCATTTGTTGAGAGTATTATAATTTGAGAATGTTGTTTTAATTTGTAAGCAGTGGTATTAAAATGGCCAAACATATAGCAGCTTTAAAAAAAGCTGGTAGAACATCATAATCAATTGGTAAAAAAAAGATGAGCTAAATAATTTCAGTGAAAGAAAGCTAACGAGTAGCAATCAGAAGGAGCACTGATAATTGAAATCAAAAGATTATATTTTAAAAAAAATCTCTTGGGTAGAGTATAAAGAAAATAACAAAAGGTTGAAAATAAAAGGCTTACATTATTGAGTAAGCACAGTATGGGCACATTATGAATAAGAGGAACTAGCAAAGAGAGTATATAGCATGAAAAAAAAAGTATCCTAAAGACATAGGAGGTCATATAGGTAGACAATAGTGACTGGCTAATATCAACATTATATAAAGAGACCTGTCTCCCTTCCTAATCATTCTTTTCCTCCTCCTTCTCATCCTCCATGGAAGTAGAGTGAGCTAGTTTATATGGAATTCTATGAGAACTAACTTTCTAGTTCAGGGTCCTTTATATTTTAACGTGAGACAGGATAGTGGTCAAGAGAAAAAAATGCCTGAACAAACACACACACAAATGTGAATGTACAACTCTGTGTGGGTATGTTATGTTGTGAAAATGGGTAGGGGCAGGAGAATGACGTGGGCCATTACTGACCTTTAGCATAATGTTCTGAGTTATATCCTTTCAATCTCTAATAGTAGCAAATAATGCAGTAGCAAAGACAGCTGGGAGATAAGGATAAAGAAGGACAGGAAACAACAGCTAAGAACAAAGGGAGAAAAGAATAAAATAGGGAATTATTGGAGAGAAGCTACCCAGAATCCCACCTAGCAATGTCTGAAAAATATCTTGGGACTTGAAATTCAAATCTACTAAGACATTTCAAAAGTTAAAAAACCTTCTTTGCTTAGTTAGGGTGAAATAAAAGTACTCAGCATTACTGTGGAGAGTTCTATAGTTTTACTTGGAACTTTTGCAAATCGGTAAAGAAATAGGGCACAATGATAAACATTACAAGATTAAATAACAGAAAAAAATAGATATAGTCATCATGACATCCTGTGCAGGTTTTAAAAAATTTCTTCGAGTCTTTGAACACACACACACACACACACACACACACACACACACACACACAGAGAGAGAGAGAGAGAGAGAGACAGAGACAGAGAGAGAGAGAGAGAGAGGGAGAGAGAGAGACAGAGAAACACATGTCATCTACAAAGTGACCACAGTAGGCACAAGGTACTGTTTTAAGATGGCTGCAGCAGTTTTCCTTAGACATCCGGGGGATCTGTGATTTGTATGGAAATGACTCAGAATTAACTTCAAAACAATAGATAGTCTTTCCATATTATCACCTGTTCCCTCTCCTTTCTCATCTCTTCTTCCTGCTTCTCTGTTCAAATCTCTTCCCATAGTCTGCATGAAACTAGTCATATGTAATCCTGTATCCTTTAAAAAAAAAAAAAATCAACGGCAACTAGGAATGTGCTTTGTAAGAAGCTAAACACACATGGAAAGTCAAATGATATATAAAATGTCTTTATACTTTTTTTTTTTTTTTTTGGAGACAGAATCTCGCTCTATCACCAGGCTCAAGTGCAGTGGCGCGATCCCAGCTCACTGCAACTTCCGTTTTCCGGTCTCAAGCAATTCTCCTGACTCAGCCTCCCGAGTAGCTGGGACTACAGGCACATACCACCACGCCCAGCTAATTTTTTGTACTTTTAGTAGAGACGGGGTTTCACCATGTTGGCCAGGGTGGTATACATTTTTTAAACAGCTTATAAACAGGTAATTTTAGATTCTCCAATCTAAGTAAGATTCGACTTCTTTTACTGAAAAATCTGATTGAGTGTTATAAGCATAGCTGTTGCAATAACCTTTTTTTTTTTTTTTTTAAACTGTGGGTCAGAAGGAGCAATGATCTTTCAGTTAGCTCACTGCAAGTCATTTTGATAGTAACCTGTGAAGAAAATCAGCTAAGGTTCCTTCCAACTCTACAATTCTAAAAATCCAGATAAAAACATTAAACGAGTCAGTTTTTTCATTCTAACAGAACGTGAACAATCACACCCTTTTAGACTCTAAACATACATTCGCAGCCCCTTCAAAGTTGAGGCCTAATATAATAAATACAATCATACCTTAAATTCTTGTTTATCTAGTATTTTTCTTGGGACAGGGTCTGGCTCTGTGGCCCAGGCTGGAATGCAGTGGGCACGATCTCAGCTCACTGCAACCTCTGCCTCCTGTGTTCAAGCGATTCTCCTGCCTTAGCCACCCCAGCAGCTGGGATTACAGGCACCTGCCACCACGCCCAGGTCATTTTTTTTTTTTTGAGACAGAGTCTCAATGTTGGTCAGGCTGGTCTTGAACGCCTGACCTCAGCTGATCCACCCACCTTGGCCTCCCAGTGCTGGGATTACAGGCATGAGCCACTGCACCCTGCTTACCCAGTATTTTTCAGTTACTTCCCTTAAAGTTTCTGTGCTAATTGACAAAGATCATAGAATCTTTACTTAGTGATACAAGGCTATTTTCTAAAGGTTTCTTTTGACTTCGGTTTAATTTGCCTAAAAAGGGGAAAAACGCTTAAAGCAATATCATAAAAAGGCACACCACACAAAATTAGGCATAATTCAGATCTGTGTTCAGAAGTGTATAATGAAAGATGTAATTTTATTATTGTTTGCCTTGAGAAAAGATACCACGACCATCTACACAACAAATCTAGTTCCTTTCTTTGGGACTGGGATGATTTATTCTCAAATATATTTTTTAAAGGATACGTGTTCCATTAACTCCTGATATTTTAAAGTCATCTAGTAGTTGAACAACCATTTCTCTGTTTGGATCATGAGGGTCTGAATTTCGAACCTGCAGTGGGGAAGAGACGGTATTCAGCAAAAGGTAAAGCATGGAAAGAAAATAAGCCAAATAGTAGGGGAAGAATACTTATGGCAAATTAACTCCAAGAAAGAGCTCACATAAATCTATTTCTAAAACATACTAAAATTTCAATAGCTTTAATGGAGAAAAACTTAAAACAGTCAATTTATAAGAGAAAATACAACCCACAGGAACTGTTTTTCTAATTCAACTATTTTGCTTCCTGATATCCATCAAAGTGTGGTCTCCAAATTAACTGCTGATTACCAGGTTATGAGGAACTAAGAAGCTTTTACAGGATGCAAATCAACCACAGCACTAACCACAGTTTTTTCCAGCTGACTTTTTTTTTTTCAAAGGAAAACTTTCACAATGAAGAAAACAGTTTGTTGATTTACTTTTGGGTAGGTACAAGGCTCCTTAACTTGTCACGAACGGACATTATGTAAAGTATTATCTTAAGCCGGGTGCCTATAACCCCAGCTACTCTGGGGGTAAGGCAAGAAGATCACTTGAGGCCAGGAGTTGGAAAAAAAAAAGTACTGCCATAGAAATCTCCTGGTGCAAGATTCTCACTTTATGAACAAAAAAATCAGAAAGAAAAAAATGGTAACATGGAGGACATACCAGGGTAAAGGCAAACTAAATCCAGATTTTCTAATCTGAGTTTAATTTCCTTCTACTACATTGGCACATTCCTAATTTAAAACAAAACTAAAAATAAATTTCTGATAAAATTTATCTCAGTTTCCAGGCATAAAGAGAATCAGCAAAATACAGTATTTTTATATTATGTATTCCATAACATATTTGAAAACAAAACAAAAAAGATGCTATACATTTATTTACATAACTTTCCTTTTAACCACAGCAGGAAAGATGAACATTATAACAGTGCTACGTGGCCTATAAAACACACTCAGTGAATATTTTTATTAATTTGAAATTTTTTTTTTGGTTCATGTGTAAAGGAAGAATTCTAATCATACCATTTCCCACCAGTTCCCTATTACATGAATGGAATGTGTAAATACTGTTGTCTTCCTCTACCTCTTTAAGGATACTAGACCTTTATAGAAAAAATTATCCATGCTAAGGAGTCTCCATTTGGTGTGTTTTAATTCAATGAAACTTTATTTATAATTCTTTGCATTAATACATATAATCTAATACTCACTGACTTCAGCAACCGGATTTCATCTAGTGCTGTTTCAGTGTAATGTTCAGCACTTTTAACTACTTTCATTGCCACAAATTTCTTCCCCCTAAGAAACAAACACAGGCAATTAAGACTACACAGCCTTCCCTTACTTTAGGAAGCTAAGATTTAGCTATAAGAAAGATGGTTAAAAAGGACAAATATTCTGGAAACCATCATTCTCAGCAAACTGACCTAAGAACAGAAAAACAAACACCACATGTTCTCTCCCATAGGCAGATTTTGATGAACAATAACACATGGACGGGGGGCGGGGAGCATCACACACTGGGGTCCGTTGAGGGGGAACAGGGGAGGGACAGCAGTGGGTAGGGAGGTTGGGGAGGTATAATGGGGAGAAATGCCAGATAAAGGTAAAGTGGGGACGGAGGCAGCAAACCACACTGCCATGTATGTACCTATGCAACAATCTTGCATGTTTTGCACATATACCTCAGTACCTAAAGTGCAATTAAAAAATATATATATGGGCAAATACTGATTTCATGTTTCCCTGTAGCCCATACAAGCTACTTCTATGGAAACATTTGTACTTGTTAATGGCACTAACTAGCCAGATTTCATTTACAGGAAGAAAGAAAATCTGTTCTCAGATCATTTCAGTTGTTGAACATTTCCTCTGAGTTAAAATCCTTTGAGTATCTCCCTGAATTCCAAGCAAACCTGCAAAATGAGGGTAAGTAAGAGGAAAGATGCCACCAAATTCCAAGTGTCCTGTGTATCTGTATACAGGCAAAAACTAAAAGCTTAAAAACTGTAATATTTTCCCATAGGCAGCCAGAATAAATATTTGGGTGAAAACAAAATGATAAAAATCACAAAAAAGCAAATGACCAAAGCTTAACTGGCATTAATTTAATTACTCTTGTCTCTAAAGTAGAGAGGGAGATATATAATACTGATTCTTCATGAAAGAAAAATGATTTGTTCAAGAATATAGAGACTACTGCCAACAACGAAATTCTGATAAATGAATCAAACTAGAGATACACTGAAGCCTGAATCAGCAGTGGAAAATCAGACACATTTGGGCATCATCTAACAAATTCTTTTGCAGAACTACTAGAACTTACTGAATATCCCATGATAACCACACTGTTGAAAAGTGTCCCCAGCCTAACTTTCGGATCACATGATATCTCCCGTTGAATAGATCTCCAATTTTTACAAGATGATAACCCCCTGGAAGAAACATGGGAGATATAATCAGAAAACCCAGGATGAGAAACAATGGTAAGAAAGGGTATTTTTACATCATGTTTTTCAATATCTATATACCTTTTATCAAATAAAAAGTTTCTTTTATACAATCAACAGAAGAAAACCTTAGTAGTCAAATCAGTCGTACAGTATTACTGAATTCATGTTATAAAAAAATCTTAGTGAATAAGATTAATGATTTAGATTGAGCCTACAACAGCCTCATTCACAAATAATAAACAGATTGTATATCACAATATTCTTGTCTCTCAATAATCCAATAAGTTTATCTAAACATATATATCTATTACAGTCTCAGGAGACAGAATAATAAATTCTGTTTATTTAGCAAAAAAAAAAAAAAAAAAAAAAAAAAAAAAAAAGCAAGCAAGTAAACAGGATTTCTTTAAATAAAAACAAAACAAACAGGCCAGGCATGGTGACTCATGCCTGTAATCTCAGCACTTTGGGAGGCAGAGAAAGGCAGATTATTTGAGGTCAGGAGTTTGAGACCAGGCTGGTAAACATGGTGAAATTCTGTCTCTATTATAAATATGAAAATTAGCCAGGCATGGTGGTGGGCACCTGAGGCATGGTAATTGCTTGAATCGGAGTCAGAGGCTGCAGTGAGCTGAGATTATGCTACTGCACTCCAGCCTGGGTAACAGAGCGAGACTGTCTCAAACAAAACAAAACAAAAAAACCCATAAAAAACAGAAAACAGAGGAAGGCCTGAAAAACCTGCCAACAGTGGCAGGAATCAAAGTATCTTCATATGTATCTTTGCCAGCTGAGAATAAGAAGGACCACGGTCTTCTCTTAGATGGTATGATACATTCATTTTAACCACGTTCTTCTCTTAGACGGTATGATACGTTCATTTTATCTTCCTACCCAAAGACTCTGGAAAGTCTCATTAAGAAACAGAAAAGACAACAGGCAACCTGATGACACCGCTTAGGTGTCTGTAATTCCAGTTTAACTTATCAGCTGTCACTATGAACAAAAAGTAGTGAGAAGGTATTTTATAAAAATCTATATGCCGAAATGTTACCACTGGTTATATGTGGCTGACAGCATGGCTGATGGCTTTTACTTTCTTTTCTGTTTAATATGGCTCTGAAATTTTCTAAGGTAAGCATGTACTATAACTTTTAAAGAGGAAAAAGGTAAAAACATTTAGTATATGTGCTGCCGAAGAGAGCACAAGGTAAAAACATCTAATATAAAATTAGGCTTTGATAAATTAAGTCAGACTAAGAACAAATACTATTTCATATGTTTTAGACAAAAGGATACAAGTAAACAGCAATAAAACTGTGTTTATGCTGATAGAGCAAACATTCAAATGAGAAATTGTAAATAAATGGAACATGTCTTCCTTCATATCTCCTTATGAACTTACCTTTACAATAATCATTAGGATCTTCTTGCTCATCATCATCAGATCCCAGAATCTCCTCTTCCTGCTCTGGTATATCACTCTCAGAGTGGGGAGCAGAGCCTCGGTGCTGAGTTTCAGGTCTAAGAAATGTTACAAAAATGCACATTCCATTTGAACAGAAGAAAATAGGACATTATCAAATCCCACCATCACCACAAAAAACTAAACCTTCAGATAATATGAACAAAGTATTACCAAGTGGCAGCCTAGGAAAACACTAGCTATAGTTTTGCCTCATGTTAGAAAAATATTACTTTTTAAAAACATCATACATAATAAAATCTGAAAAATATTAAAAACATATATGTGCCGGGCGCGGTGGCTCAAGCCTCTAATCCCAGCACTTTGGGAGGCCGAGGCGGGTGGATCACGAGGTCAAGAGATCGAGACCATCCTGGTCAACATGGTGAAACCCCGTCTCTACTAAAAATACAAAAATTAGCTGGGCATGGTGGTGCACGCCTGTAGTCCCAGCTACTCGGGAGGCTGGGGCAGGAGAATTGCTTGAACCCAGGAGACTGAGGTTGCGGTGAGCCGAGATCGCGCCATTGCACTCCAGCCTGGATAACTGAGTGAAACTCCGTCTCAAAAAAAAAAAAAAAAAAAAAATGTAATTTTTCTAAGGAGAAAAATTACTTGACTCTCAATATCCAAACATAATCACTGATAAACTACTGAATTTTCTTCTAATATGTTGCTATATCTTCATAAAAATATTTATTTGTAATCACATACTATATAAACAAATTTGCATCTGGCTTTTTCTATTATAAACTTTTTTCATTTCTATGCATCTCTTAAATCTTAACATGCTTCTCTTAGAAGTATCATTGCTTAGTTTGGCACATTCTGCTCAGTTGGACATTTAACTTGTTTCTAATTTTTCATTACTAAAAATACAGTTGTTGAATACTTTTGAATAATCTTTAATCTGTAATCAGAATTATTTCCCTAAAACTAAACTACTAGAGGTTGAAACATTCCTATTTATAAAAATAGCATGTTAATTGTGGAAAATTTGGGAAACACTTGTTTTAAGACATACCTAATCAGAACAACTATTAACATTTTGGAATATTTCTTTCCAGTCAGTGGTCATGAATGCTTCTAATGATTTTTATGTAGTATGACTGCTTCCCAAAAAAGTTGTGCTAAGTTATATCCCCACCAGCCACACATGGGCTTTTGGTATTTAAGTACTATCATGTTCTGAAAGCTTATTTGACAGGTAAAAATGATATTTCATTTTATAATGCATTAAAAATATTATTGATTTCCTTCTCTATATGTCATCAATTGGTTATATCACAATTTTTGTGCACTGAGAAGTTCAAGCAACAGAAAAACCTCAATTTGCATTCAGACTCTGACATTTATTAGTTGCCTGTCTCTTTAAGCATAAAAAACCAGAGTACATCTGGGTCTCATGCCTGTAATCCCAGCCCTTTGGGAGGCTGAGGCAAGTAGATCATCTGAGGCCAGGAGTTTGCGACCAGCCTGGCCAACACAGAGAAACCCTGTCTACTAAAAATGCATTCTAACCTGGGCAACAGAGTAAGAATCTGTCAAAAAAAAAAAAAAAAAAAAAAAGGACAATCAAGGTGGCTCACGCCTGTAATCCTAGCACTTAGGGAGGCCAAGGCAGGTGGATCACAAGGTGAGGAGATCGAGACCATCCTGGCCAACATGGTGAAACCCTATCGCTACTAAAAAGTACCAAAATTAGCTGGGCATGGTGGCACATGCCTGTGGTCCCAGCTACTTGTGAGGTTGAGGCAGGAGAATCACTTGAACCCAGAAGGTGGAGGTTGTAGTGAGCCAAGATCGTGCCACTGCACTCCAGCCTGGCAACAGAGCAAGACTCTGTCCAAAAAAAAAAAAAAAAAAAAAAAGGGCAGGGTACACAGCATTCCTTTCAATGGCTAAAGGAAAATACACTTTAATTTTAATTTTTCAGTATTTATTTACCTTTTCATCAACCTGTTTTATCAGATTATTTTTTCAAAAGATCCAATTTAACAGAAAAACACTTTAATAGCAAAACCAGTTATATGATATTACTGAGCTATTGAGACGTAAGAAATATCTTGATATGACTAATGATTTAGGTTTAGATTTTTAGTGGCCATTCCACCCTTCCTCAATTCCTGATTTTTTTTAATCCCCCAGGGTTCACAAAATTAGTTATAAAACTTCCTGATTCAATGTGTATTGTAACTGAAGACCTGTCTTTGGGAAATCTATTTAGCAATAAACTGGCCCACTTTCCTAAGTGGAAATAAGGAGACCAATACCTGAATTGAACCTTAGAAAGACCGGAAAAGAAAAAAAAAAAAAAAGTAAAAAAAAAGGAGTCTGAAGGAACAACAACATTCCTCAATTTGAGATTAAGATAGAATTCTGAAACAGATTCTCTGATTCAAACTTAAAATGAAAGTAAATTTGGGACCAGGACCGGTGGCTCACACTTGTAATCCCAGCATTTTCTGAGGCCAAGGCGGGCATATCCTTTGAGCCCAGAAGTTCAAGACCATCCTGGGAAAAATGGTGAAACCCCATCACTAAAAAAAATACAAAAATTAATCGGGTGTGGTGGTGCATGCCTGTAGTCCTAGTTACTCAGGGAACTGAGGTGGGAGGATTGCTTGAGGCTGGTACGTAGAGACTGCGGTAAGTCACAATTGTGCCACTGCACTCCAGCCTGGGTGACAGAGTGAGACTTTGTCTCTGAAAAAAGGGGTGTGGAGGGAGGTTAGCTGAAGGTTTATATAATGGAGTTGACACCATACACTGCACAGCAGACAGGCTAGTATTTATCTTGCAGGGCAAAAAAAAAAAGGAGGTCTATTCTCTAAAGAAAATGAAATAAACTGGAAAGAACAAATGCTGTTAGTGGGGATGATGATACCCCAGAGTAAAGTTTTCCAGATTCTGGCATTCAGTAGGACCAAACATCACACAAGTAGCTTCATACCTATTTACTCTAAAGAAAAAGCTGGCTCATGCCTGTAACCCCAGCACTTTGGGAGGCCGAGGCCAGTGGAACCCTTGAGGCCAGGAGCTTGAGACCAGCCTGGCCAACAAGATGGAACCCCGTATCTACTAAAAATACAAAAAGTTGGCGGGGCATGGTGGTACACGCCTGTAATCCCAGCTACTCGGGAGGCTGAGGTGTGAGAATCACTTGAACCTGGGAGGTAGAGGTTTCAGTAAGCTGAGATCATGCCACTGCGCTCCAGCCTGGATGACAGAGTGAGACTCTGTCTCAATAGGAAAAAAAAAAAAAAAAAAAAAACCCTTGCCAGGGACGTAGGGCAGGTCTCTAATGCCTTGCCCATAAAAATTAAGTGACTAAGGATCATTGAACATTTGAAGACAGCCCAGGGCTCCAAAAACAGAGACCAAGATAAGCAATTAAAAAACTGACCCTAGAGAAGAGATATACATTCAGGAAAATGAGAAAACTTAAAAACTAGTTAATATGAATAGAGAAACATTAAATGATGCTGATTTCCGTATAGACTATGATGCTCCAGTCTAAAAAATGAGTAGTTAGAAAGAATTTTCAGAAAATAAAGTTGACCATTCCCTAAATGTAGAAGGGGGGAAAAATGGCCCACTTATCTCATAATCAACCATTATCCCATTAATATCTCTATTCAAGATAATAATGCTCAAAAAGAGATGAGAAAATCAATTCAGAAGTTCCCACATCTGAATAATCAGAGTTGCAAAAAGAGAAACTTAGGAAAATAGAAGAGATAAAATTATTAAAGAAATTCAAGTGGCCGGGCATGGTGGCTCAAGCCTGTAATCCCAGCACTTTGGGAGGCCGAGGCGGGTGGATCATGAGGTCGAGAGATCGAGACCATCCTGGTCAACATGGTGAAACCCCGTCTCTACTAAAAATACAAAAAATTAGCTGGGCATGGTGGCGCGTGCCTGTAATCCCAGCTACTCAGGAGGCTGAGGCAGGAGAATTGCCTGAACCCAGGAGGCGGAGGTTGCGGTGAGCCGAGATCGCGCCATTGCACTCCAGCCTGGGCAACAAGAGCGAAACTCCGTCTCAAAAAAAAAAAAAGAAATTCAAGAAATTTCTGGAGACTCAATTTCGGAAGCTCCACTTAAACCATTATTGGGGAAACTTTTAAAAAGAAGACTCTAAAGGCTTCTAGGAAAAAAAAAAGCTAGAAGGCCATTAATTAGACTGTCATCATTTTTCTCATCAGAAACCTAGTACACTAAAAGACAATGAGGCAATGAGTTCTAAATTCTAAGGATTTTTCAAAAACCTAGTCTAAGTCTCAAACAGCATTTGAGAGCAAAGTTTTTCAAATATAGATGGACACTGAAACTTATCTCCCATTCATTTTGTCTGAAGAAGTTACTTGAGGTCAAGAAAAAAAGCAGTAAAACTGAGAAAGGTCGGGCACGATGTGGCTCACGCCTGTAATCCCAGCACGTTGGGAGGCCAAGACGGGTGGATAACAAGGTCAAGAGTTTGAAATCAGCCTGACCAACATGGTGAAACCCCTGCCTCTACTAAAAACATAAAAAATTAGCCAGGCGTGGTGGTGCATGCCTGTAATCCCAGCTACTTGGGAGCCTGAGGCAGGAGAATTGCTTGAACCCGAGAGGTAGAGGTTGCACCATTGTATTCCAGCCTGGGCAACAAGAGCGAATCTCTGTCTCAAAGAAAAAAGAAAAAAAACTGAGAGAGAAGACACAGAATCCACAGGAGTCTGTTTTACAGATCAAAACCAGAAGAGCTCAACAGGAAATTCCAAGAGCGCAACTACAGAGAAGGCCTGAAATGCATTTAATCTGACCTAGAGCCAGAGACCACAGGGCTCTGAGAGATCCCAGCGGAAAAAAAAAAAAAAAAACCAAAGACTTTCTAAGAAAGTATGCTTGAGACATACTTTCTGGAAGAATCTAACAGTATGATTAAAAAAAAAAAAAAAGTAACACAAGGGAGAAAAATGTAATATAAATGACAACAAACTAAACAAAAAAAGTTACATACTTAGAGGCACAAGACACAGTTGAAAAAACATAAATGCAGTTTATCGATTTTCTACTTCAAAATCAACCTCAGGAAAAAGCATAAAATACTTATGGCTACAAAGTAGAACATAAGGGTTCTTTGTAAAGATTGTAAAGACAGAATTTAGGGGAAGTTGGGAGAGAAAGGAATTCTCATGTTACAAAGTTAAAGTGCCTATTATAGTTGATGAAACCAAAAATAAGTGTGTTGGTTGTTTTCATACACAGTTCCTGGCTCCTAACTCCCATAGCCCTAATTTGTTTCTTGTTATAATGTTGGGGCTCTTTAGGCCTCAAAAACAGGCCTCAGAAAACAGAATCTCTCTCTGACCTTTTCCTGCCCTCCTTCACCTGCTCCTTGTTCTTCCCAAAGCAGTAATGTAATCCTCCCATGCCTTTCCATAAATAAATACTCTGACATACCTTACCTCATTCTGATTGGTAAGAGCCCCAATTCAGAGGTCCTGCACCATACCTTAAGGAAAGGAATGATGCACAAAGAGGCCAAGACTCTGAACAGACTGATCCTGCTGCGTTTCTATACTCGGTCTATTAGGTTGATCTTTTTGTCCAATCACATTTCTCCAAAGTCGTCCATGCTTTGCTTATGCCTACCCAATGACATCTCCATGAAAGGCTGAAGAGGATGAGTTATGGAGAACTTCTAGACAGCTGAATAAGTAGAGATTCTTGGAAGGTGGTACACCCAGAGAGGGCGTGGAAGCGCTGTGCTCCTTCTCATACCTTGGGCCCTATGCATCTATTCATCTCTATCCTTTGTAACATCCTTTATTTAAAACAAACAAACAAACAAACAAAAAAACCAGTAAACGTGCTGCCCTGAGTTCTGTCAGTTCCTCTAGCAAATTAATTCAACTCAAGGAGGGCGTCATGGGAAACCCAATTTATAGCCAGTTCATCAGAAGCACAGGTAAAACAACCTGGGGCTTGCAACTGGCAATGGAAATGGTGGAGGGGCAGTCTTAGGGAGTGAGCCCTCAATCCACAGGGTCTCCAGGAAGACAGGGTCAGAACTGAACTGAATCAGAGGACACCTAGCTGGTATCTGCTACAGAACTGATTGCATGGTGTATGGTGGGAGAAAAAGTCTCACACATTTGGTCACAGGAGTCTTGTTCATTGTTGTGGGGTGACAGCAGACAACAAAACGGTTTTAAGTTCTCTTATTCAAGGTATATTAAAGTTATAAAGTAATCAAAATAGACAATAACAAGTGTTGGTGAAGGTGTGAAAAAACTGGAACCCTTAAACATTGCTGGTGGGAATGTAAAATGGCACATACTTTGGAAAACAGTTTGTTAATTCCTCAAAATGCTAAATGTTAGAATTACCATAGGACCCAGCAATTCCATTCCTAGGTATATACCAAGAGATGAAAACATGTATCCACACAAAAACTTGTACATGGACGTTCACGATGCATAGTTGTAGAATTTTGTTACCAGCAGTGTTAACCTGACTGGGATCTAGTTACCTTGGAAATGCAGGAACTTATTATGAATGTACTATAAAGTAAAATGCTGACTGATTCCTGGGGGCAGGGCAGAATATACAAATACAGCATTATTCATAATATCCAAAAAATGGAAATAATCCAAATTCCACCAACTGTTGGGTATACAAAATTCATATACCTATACATAAAAGGAATGATGTACTGATACCTGCTATAACAACATGAATGAATCTTGACATTGTATTAAGAGAAGCCAATTACAAAAGACCACATAAATCATAAGATTCTATTTATATGAAATGTCCAGAAAAGGCAAATCCATTGAGACAGAAAGCAGATTAGTGGTTGCCAGGATCTGGGAAAAGGGAGTAATGGTGAGCAGTAATGGAGAATAAAAATGCTGTAAATTTAGATCATGGTGAGATTACACCACGCTCAATATATTAAAACAATGGAACTGTACACTAGATGGGTGAATTTGTGGCATGCAAATGCCATAAGTTTTATCTTAATAAAGCTGTTAGAAAACTAAGTCTAAATACAGTGTTTTATTGAGAGGAAGAGGGAGATAAAGTGGTGAGAGTACAAGTGAACTGTATCTTCCTCAATCATAGAATTTATGGTAATAGCTAAGGCTGATGAATCAAGAACAGCAATAAGTATGCTGGAGATATGCATGTCTAACCATTAATAATGAATTAACTATTACTATATATGATACATATATATAATGAATTAAAAACTACTAATAATGAAATATTTAAAATAATGAAACAAAAAGCAACGGGTAAAAGTAATTGCTTTAAGAGGTAGGCCAATGTCTAGGAAACAGGTGAGACTGAGGACTATGTAGCATTTATTTATTTATTTTAATTCGTTAGTTCATTTATTTTTAAGACAGGATCTCGCTCTGCCACCCAGGCTGCAGTGCAGTCGTGCTATCACAGCTCACTCCAGCCTTGCCCTTCTCAGTTCAAGTGATGCTCCCACCTCAGTCCCACGTAGCTGGGACTACAGATGTACACTACCACATCTGGCTAATTTTTAAATTTTCTTAGAGATGGGATCCCACTATTTTACCCAGACTAGTCTAGAACTCCTAGACCCAAGTGATTTTCCAGCCTCAGTCTGCCAAATTGCTGAGATTATAGGCATGAGCTACCATAACCGGTCTGTAACTTTTATTTAAAAAGGCTTCTACTGTGTTTTCTATTGGAACAAATTAGAAACCTAAATGTCCAACAAGAGGTAGGTTGAATACATTTATTAGCTGCATAAATCACCTGTAACTATTTAAATTTGATTATCAATTTCTTCATGTAAGGTAAAACCTGTAATTGCTAAAAGGATCATCTATTCAAGCCCCTTGATCAATACACTCCATTATAAATGTTTACTATATTTATGGATACAAAATGTATCCATGCAATGAACTTTTAAAGTATAGTAGCACAATTTTCAATTGCAAAGATATGGAACCAACTTAAGTACCCATTCACCAATGAATAGGTAAGGAAAATGTAGCATCTATACACCATGGAATACGACTCTGCCATGAAAAGGAATGAAATGTCTTTTGCAGCAATATGAATGGAGCTGTAGGCCATTATTCTAAGTGAAGTAACTCAGGAATAGAAAACCAAATACTGTATGTTCTCACTTATAAATGGGAGCTAAGCTATGAGGACTTACAGACGTACAGAGTGATATAATAGACTTTGGTGACTTGGGGTGGGGGAGAAGATGCGAGGGGGTGACGAATAAAAGACTACATAGTGGGTACAGTGTATACTGCTCAGGTGATGAGTGCACTAAAATCTCAGGATTCCCCACTAAAGAACTCATTCACATAACTATGAACCACCCGTACCCCCAAAACTACTGAAATAAAGAAATTTTAAAAAGTATGTATTACTATATTTTTAAAAAGTTAATTTATCACAAAAATTAGCCAGGCATGGTGGCAGACACCTCTACCTCCCAGGTTCAAGTGATTCCCCTGCCTCAGCCTCCCGAGTAGCTGGGACAATTGGCATGCACCACCACGCCCAGCTAATTTTTGTATTTTTAGTAGAGAGGGGGTTTCACCATGTTGGTCAAGCTGGTCTTGAACTCGTGACCTCAGATGATCTGCCTGCCTCAGCCTCCCAAAGTGCTGGGATTACAGCTGTGACCCACCAAGCCTAGTGTCTGTGTAGAATTTGTTAACATTTTTGTTTAGTTTAGGAAAATGGGAACTGGAGTTAGAGGTCAGAGGGCTTTAAGAGGGAGGTCTTAGGGAAAACAGACAAGAAGGCATGCTTGACACTGGAAGAACCTGACAATAGGATAACTTAACTTTTCTTTTTGAGATGGAGTCTCACTCTGTTGCCCAGGCTGGAGTGCAATGGCGTGGTCTTGGCTCACTGCAGCCTCCGCCTATAGAGTAGCTGAGATTACAGGCATGAGTCACCTCACCTGGCTAATTTTGGATTTTTAGCAGAGACGAGGGTTTCACCGTGTTGGCCAGGCTGGTCTTAAACTCCTGACCTCAGGTGATCTACCTGCCTCAGCCTCCCAAAGTGTTGAGATTACAGGCATGAACTACCAGGCCCAGCCTGCACAGCCCTTGATAAATGCTTAGAACACAGATGCATACAAGGTATTTCTTTTTTTTTTTTTTTTTTTTAGAAGGAGTTTCACTCTTGTTACCCAGGCTGGAGTGCAATGGTGCGTTCTTGGCTCACCGCAACCTCCGCCTCCTGGGTTCAAGCAATTCTCCTGCCTCAGCCTCCTGAGTAGCTGGGATTACAGGTGCGTGCCACCAGGCCCGGCTAATTTTTGTGTTCTTAGTAGAGACAGGGTTTCACCATGTTGACCAGGATGGTCTCGATCTCTTGACCTCCTGATCCACCCACCTTGGCCTCCCAAAGTGCTGGTATTACAGGCGTGAGCCACCACACCCGGCCGGTATTTCTCTTTCATCTTTAGTTATTATTTATTCTTCAGTTAAAGTCCATTACACTTCTGCCCCCAACAGAACTAGATTGTGAAGAATCTTAAATATCAAGCACTGAAGCACTTTACATGGAAGTGGAGCCATCAGGGTGATCCTACAAAAGAAGTGCTTTAGAAAGATTCCTTTGGCCACCTGCAGCCCGGAAAAGTGATGTGGCTGAAGCCTTGCCATCCTCGCTATGTCTGCCAATACCAATTTTCAGAGTCTATTGACTGTAATCTTGCTGCTTATTTGTACCTGTGCTTATATTCGATCCTTGGCACCAGCCTCCCGGACAGAAATAAAACTGGATTGTTGGGTATATTTTGGCAGTGTGCCCGAATTGGTGAAAGGAAGAGTCTTTATGTTGCAGTATGCTGTATAGTGATGGCCTTCAGCATCCTCTTCATACAGTAGCTGGGGAAAATGCTAGAATTTAATTGCCATCAGATTTCATTGTGAACAAGGACTTACTGCAGAAAATAATGGAAAGATTGGTTAACTCTTTTATCTCCGAACATTGAATGAGAAAAATCTGTAGATGCTATTCTCTATTTTTATGTTATGGGACCAATGTTCTATATAAATAATTAAGAGTTAACCATTTAATAGTCTGTAACAATCAACCTCAGTGTGATCACTACAATATTACATTCTGCAAATGTTATTCTGTTGTGTCAGATACCAAATTTTAGTGAGGTATCACTAAGGCACATAGTAGAAAACAAAATTGGTTAATTACTCATGTTCCTTTCACTGTGATTTGGAAATGACTTAATCTTTATAGAACGAGAAAAAAAAAAAAAAAAAAAAAGAAAGATATTCCTTTGGTAAGAAGGTTTGTAAAATGTAGGGGTTCCAGAAGCGGAGATGCAGGAGACCACTGCAGAGGTAATAGTTAAAGCAAAGGTCTCTACGGTCAGGAGACTTGAGTTTGATCCTCGCTCCACAGTTTAGCAGAGCTCCAAAACTCTGAATAAACTGCTAGTGTAAGAAGCTCTCTGCGCCTCTCACCCCATGTGTAAAATGAGGGCAGAATTGTTACCTACCTCACAGGGAATTTGTGAGTATTTATTAATCCTGTGGTTAACGCAGTACCTGAACATAAATTTTACAATTGTAGGTAGAAAAGAAAATAAACAGACAAGTATTTGTTCATTTATTCTACTTAGTTTTACTGAGTGTAGATATTCCAGGTACTTTTTTCTAAGCACTGGGAATGCAGCTGTGAGCAAGTATAGGGTCCCTGCCTTCATTGTGTTTACATTCTAGCATGAAGTGACAAAAAATAGCCCTAATTTATCAGACTGAACCTATCTGGTTCTTGAGTTTTAGCTTGTGAACAGCAAAAGTTGGGACAGCAAAGTCCTATCTCTGTATCTCTAGGAGATACATGCTCTATAATGTCAGGCTATGAAAAGAGCTATAGAGAAAAATTAAGTAGGGCAAGGGAACACAGTGTGCTCATGCTATTTTAAATAGTGTTGTGACATTTGAATAAGGAGGTGAGAGATGCTGGAGTTTATCTGGAATGATTCGAAATGGTGGTTTCAGCAAATGGAAATTCAGAAAGAGGAACTGATTTGAAGATGGTATGTCGGGGGTCTTAGAAATGATTTAGTTATGGCTCTAAAGCAAGCGTCCCCAAACTCTTTACACAGGGGGCCAGTTCACTGTTCCTCAGACCATTGGAGGGCCGCCACATACTGTGCTCCTCTCACTGACCACCAATGAAAGAGGTGCCCCTTCCTGAAGTGTGGCAGGGGGCCGAATAAATGGCCTCAGGGGGCCGCAGTTTGGGGACACCTGCTCTAAAGGATGGTAAAACGGGGCATAGTGGCACACTCCTGTAGTCCCAGCTACTCAGGAGGCTGAGGTGGAAGATCATCTAAGCCCAGGAGTTCAATACCAGCCTGAGCAACACAGTGAGATTCCATCTCTTTTACTTACATGTAAAACTTTAGTTTTTTTCTGTCTTGGGAGTGGAGAAAGGTTAAGATCTCTGAATTCAGGGAACTGCCTTCTGAGGCCTGTGTTATAGACGTTGAATTGAGCCCCTCCTAAAAAGATTCGCTGGAGTGCTATCCTCCAATAACTGGGATTGTGACATTATTTGGATACAGGGTGGGTCTTCACATAGGTAATCAAGTTAAGATGAGCCCAAATCCAGTATGACTCGCGTCCTTTTAAAAAGAGGAAATCTGGATGTAGAGAGACACACACATACAGAAGGAAGATGATGTGAAGAGACACAGGGAAAAGGATGGCCATCTACATACAAGACAAGAAAGAGGCCTGAAACAGATCCTCTCTCAGAAGGAATCAACCCTTTGACATCTTCTAGACTTCTAGCCTGTGAGACAATAAATTTCTGTTGTTTAGCCACCCAGTTTTTGGTACTTTATTACAGAAGACTGAAGAAAATCATGTTTGTATACTATTTTTCCCTTAAGAAATCCTAAATCCCTTTGAAGGAAAGGACTGTGTTCCAGTCATCCCTGTATCCCTTCTAGAGTTATCACATATAGTTAGATCTGATGCAAATTTAACAAGACACTATTTTAAGTTCTAGCACCTACACACAATGGAACTCAATAAATGCTAAATTTCTCCCACTACCTTTTCCATATATATTTTTCCTGAAAGATTTTTTTTCTTTTGCAAATTGACATAATCCTTTACATATCTAATTTTATCTGAACATAACTCCTGAGACACTCACAAGTAGCCTAAGTTTCTCAACTCAGAAATCTTAAGCTGGAGTTACGGCTAATAATATCAAAATAAAAATCTGAGTGCCTAAGTTTACCAGATGTTACATACAAATAATTAAATATAATTCAACCCTGATCCTCAGGTAACTATACTCCAAACTCTACCCCCCCACACACACATATATATGCATACAGAAATATACATGAAAATGAAATACTAACATATGAGCTAAAACTATTAGTTTGATATACTAATAGTATTAAGAAATGTTATATAGGCTTGGCACAGTGGTCCCATGCCTGTAATCCCAGCACTTTGGGAGACCAACACGGGAGGACTGCTTGAGCCCAACCTGGGCTAGATGGTGAGACTGTCTCTACAAAAAAAATTAGCCAGGCTTGGTGGCATGTGCCTGTAGTCTCAGCTATTCAGGAAGCAGAGGCAGGAGGATCCCTTGAGCCCAGGAGCGTAATATAGCCGTAAGCTATGATCACATCACTGTACTCCAGAGCCTGAGCAACAAAGTGAGACCCTGTCTCTAAAAAAATAATAAAAATAAAATTTAAAAAAAATGTCACATAAAAGACAAAGATAAACCCATCTAAGGTAAAGAAGGAAGCACGAGACATAAAGCAGTCATCGGAAAACTTATTTTACCTCAGTAGTGGGCTAGGCACTCAATGCAATTTCATCCTTACAACCTTGCCATCTACAGATAAGGCAATTACAACTCCAAGCCAAAAGGCGCTGTCCTCCATATTCATCTAACAGTGGTTTTGGAGGCAGGCCGAAATCTGGGACTGTGTGATTCAAAAGGACAAGCTCTTTTTGAGCATAATGAGCATGTACCTGTATTATCCTTCTACCCAGAAATATTAGCATGAATTACCTAATTCATCCCATTGCATTCTTCTAATAAATATGCAAAATGCAATTCCTGTTAAATCTATTCTAAAAGGCATAAAAATTAGTAGAAGGGAGCTTGTCCTCAAGCTTAAATGTAGACAGAATAGAGAAAACCTAGCATCTTTGATCAAATTGATAGGTGGAGGCACATCAAAAAATGTTCACAGGCTAAAGTACAGCACCACAATTAAAAGCAAAGTGGGTCAGGCATGGTGACTCACACCTGTAATCCTAGCATTTTGCGGGGCCAAGGTGGGAGAATCACTTAAGCCCAGGAGTTCAAGACCAGCCTGGGCAACATGAGATTCTGACTCTATTTAAAAAAAAAAAAAAAGCAAAGTGAATGAATGGAAAGATACGGTTGCTTATGAGGTATACTGACAATCAGTTACAAAATAAAGTTCATCCTAATATTTCAGGAAATAAAAGTTCACAAGAGGTCGGGCATGTGGGCTCACACCTGTAATCCCCACACTTTGGGAAGCCAAAGTGGGAGGATTACCTGAGGTCAAGAGTCTGAGACCACCCTGGCCAACATGGTGAAACCCCACCTTTACTAAAAACAATAAAATTAGCCAGGTATGATGGCACCTGCCTGTAATCCCAGCTACTTGGGAGGCTGAGGCATGAGAATCACTTGAACCCGGGAGACGGAGGTTGCAGTGAGCTGCAATTGTGCTACTGCACTTCAGCCTGGGTGACAGAGTGAGACAGTCTCAAAAAAAAAAAAAAAAAAAAAAAAAAAAAATCACAAGACTACCCCCGAAAGAACTGTTAGCCTTGTTTAAAATGCCTAGGCCTCTATAACACTATGACAGATCATAAAATTTTAAATTTGAGTAAATTATATATAAAAGTTATCAACATGATTGACTACCAGTACCAAAATTCATACAATTGATGTTTGTTCACCACTATTGGTGACAATTCTTACATGGTAGTTAAAATATATATTAAAGTTTCCGATACGCCATCCTAAATTACCCATCAATATTGTTCAAGACATTTAAGCCATCATAAACTAAGCAATGAATTACATATCTGGACTTTATCAACACAAAGGCACTCCATGGTACAAATAAACATGATTTTTATATTATTTTATTACTGTTTTTTTGAGTTAGGGTCTCACTGTTGCCCAGGTTGGAGTACAGTGTTGATTACGGCACACTGCAGCCCTGACCTTCCAGGCTCAAGCAATCCCACTTCAGCCTTCCGAATAGCTGGGACTCTAAGCGTGCTTCACAACACCCAGCTAATTTTTTTTTTTTTTTTTAAGACAGACTCCAACTGAACTGTCCAGGGTGGTCTTGAACTCCCAAGCTCAGCTGATCCTCTGGCCTTGGCCTCCCAAAGTGCTGGGATTATAGGCATTAGCCACCATGCTGAGCCATGATTTTTATTTAGCTAGCTCCTGCCAACTGATTTTTGTGTTTTGAGGAAATATTTTACTACAGTTATCTGAAAATTAAGTGTATTCAAATTATTTTGTGGGGTTCTGATAGCTTTCTGAAGTTATACCTTGTTAAATTAGTTGAAAAAATTGATTCTATGGGTCTTCACAGTTGATCTTTGTTGGTCTTTTTCAAATTTCCAAAGCTAATCCTCCACTAAGAGGCCCACACAACCATGGGGCTCTTCCACAACTGTGCTTAATATTATCACTCTGAGAAAGGAACTTGCGACAGTAGGCTTATTAATACCTTTCACCATAAAGACTCTGAGGCAGAGATTACATACTGAAGGCTGCAAGCTGAATCCTGCCTGTAAACATAAATATACAATAGTTTTTGAATAAAGTCATAGGGTGGGCGCTATGGCTCACACCTGTAATTCTAGTAATTTGGGAGGCCAAGGTGATGGGAGGATCCCATGAGGTCACAAGTTCAAGACCAGTCTGGTCAACAGAGCAAGACCCCATCTCTACCAAAAAAAAAAAAAAAAAAAAAAAAAAAAATTAGAAATTAAGGGGGCCTGGTGTAGTCCTTGCTACTCAGGAGGTTGAGGCAGCAGGAATGCTTGAGCCCAGGAGTTTGAGGTTGCAGTGACCTATGATCACACCACTGCACTTCAGCCCAGGTGACTGACTGAGACCTTATCTCAAATAAAGAACAAAAAACAGACAAGCAAAAGTTGTAAACACTAAACAATCTGGAGAATCACATAAAAACAAAGATTTCTAGCTTCTCTTGAAAAAGCTGAAGATGTGGTAACAGTGGACTCATCTTCTCATAGGGTAACAGGAGCTAAGAAACCTTTTCTTCTTTAGATATAAAGGAGGAGGCACACTTCACAGACTCTAATAAGCACTATTCTCTTTTGTCTTACAGTATGCTTCATAAGCCATATTCTAAAAAAAAAAATCCCAACATAATGACAAATTACATACAATATTTATTTTAAGCAATAAGCCTAGATGACCCAAATAATTCTGCAAGACTTAGACTTTAAGGTGATGAAAATGAAAGCAAAATGAAACACATGAATCTAAGAAACTAAGTGGTAACATAATCCCACAGCAAGAAACTAGTCAAATGCAACTATAAAATTCAGTCACTTCATTCTACATCCCCAGTGAAATATAACCTAAGAACAGTAAAAAAAATTGTAATCTTCCTTAGTAATCATATTGTTGAGGTAGTGCTGGAATTGTAATTCTAAGACTATTGTGTATACATTGTAGGAAAAAGAAAATGAGCAATCACCGTGCTGTTGAGAACTAGGATTTTTAGCATGGGATAAGAGTAAAATATAAAACCAAAGAAAAATCCTTGGGTCCTGTGATTCCATGTTTAAGTATAACATGAACTCATTCTTTCTTTCTTTCTTTTTTTTTTTGAGACGGAGTTTCGCTCTTGTTACCCAGGCTGGAGTGCAATGGCGCAATCTCGGCTCACTGCAACCTCCGCCTCCTGGGTTCAGGCAATTCTTCTGCCTCAGCCTCCTGAGTAGCTGGGATTACAGGCACGCGCCACCATGTCCAGCTAATTTTTTGTATTTTTAGTAGAGACGGGGTTTCACCATGTTGACCAGGATGGTCTCGATCTCTTGACCTCGTGATCCACCCACCTCCGCCTCCCAAAGTGCTGGGATTACAGGCGTGAGCCACCGCACCTGGCCGTTACTTCTTTTTAAATGAAAAGACATAATTTATTTCCTAGCTCTAGCCACAGAAAAGCCCTAGAAAAAATGACTAACTAACATGACAAGTAATAAGCTCCTTAAGCACTCAGATTATAGTCTCCAAACGCCATTTCCCACTAAAAGGCTTCTTGGAGACAGAGCTATTTCCTAGCTGGGGACAGAAAATGTACAAGATAAGCCTAGATGTACAGTCACACTAGATTTAAAAAAAGCTAGAAAAGACATCTCAGGTTGAGTAAAATGAATTCAGGACCCATCATGAAAAAAACTCCAATTAGCCAAAGAGTGGACAGACAATAAAAATAACAACCACACATGTCACAACATGCATGAATTTTATTTTACTTTTTAGAGACAAAGTCTCACTCTGTCATCTGGGTTGGAGTATAGTGGCATGATCTCAGCTCACTGCAACCTCCTCCTCCTGAGTTCAAGTGGTTCTAGTGCCTCAGCCTCTTGAGTACCTGGGATTACAGGCATGTACCATCACACTCGGCTGATTTTTGTATTTTTGGTAGAGACAGGGTTAGGCCATGTTGGCCAGGCTGGTGTCCTGGCCTCAAGTGATCCACCAGCCTCGGCCTCCCAAAGGGCTGAGATTACAGGTGTGAGCTATCCATGAATATTTAAGACATTATGCTAAGTAAAAGAAGCCAGTAACAAAAGATCACATATGTTATGATTACATTTATATGAAATGTCCAGAACAGGAAATCCATAGACACAGAAAGTAGATTAGTGGCTGCCCTAAGGTTGAAGGTGAGGCAGTGTTGGGGGTCATGGGGGATGACTGCTAACTGGTATAGGTTTCTTCTGGGGTTGATGAAAACCATCTAAATTTACATTGCAGCAATGTTTGAACAACTCTATGAACATACTAAAACCCACTGAATAGCACATTTAAAATTAGTGATTTTAATCATACCTCTGTAAAACTGTAAAGAAAAAAAATCTCACTCTCATGGACTGAACCACAAATACGTTCAAATCTGTGAGTTTATAATCAAATGTTTATTGGTCATTTTGGAGGATGCTAGGAATCTGTCAACTCTCTCTCTGGGTAACCAAAGTTGTGAGTTAAAGTATCTCCTTTTTTTTTTTTTTTTTTTTTTGAGACGGAGTTTCGCTCTTGTTACCCAGGCTGGAGTGCAATGGCGCGATCTCGGCTCACCGCAACCTCCGCCTCCTGGGCTCAGGCAATTCTCCTGCCTCAGCCTCCTGAGTGGCTGGGATTACAGGCACGTGCCACCATGCCCAGCTAATTTTTTGTATCTTTAGTAGAGACAGGGTTTCACCATGTTGACCAGGATGGTCTCGATCTCTCGACCTCGTGATCCACCCGCCTCAGCCTCCCAAAGTGCTGGGATTACAGGCTTGAGCCACCGCGCCCGGCTTAAAGTATCTCCTTATAGAAGTATTACAATGAATAAATTAAGGAATAGACTATTACTATTTTGAAACTCTAAATAAATTAGTGGATCTAAGCAATGATCAACAGCCACTAGCACCCCAAAAAAAGAGACAACATTGGTGGCGGTGTCAACTTCCTGATGAACATTTACACCACCACCAATATGTAGTTTGGCAAAAACAAATTTGCAAGGAAAAGAACCACAGAAAACCTACAGAGTAAAAGACTAGAGACTGGAAGAACTTGGTGGATCCTGATCCAAAGAAAATTAAGAAAATTTGAACACAAATTGAATACTTGACATTATTAAACACTTGTTTAAAAAAATGTAGGGCAATTATACTACTGCAGCTATGCTTTAAAAAATTAAGAGTTTAGCCGGGCGCGGTGGCTCAAGCCTGTAATCCCAGCACTTTGGGAGGCTGAGGCGGGTGGATCACGAGGTCAAGAGATCGAGACCATCCTGGTCAACATGGTGAAACTCCATCTCTACTAAAAAGACAAAACATTAGCTGGGCATGGTGGTGCGTGCCTGTAATCCCAGCTACCCAGGAGGCAGAGACAGGAGAATTGCCTGAACCCAGGAGGCGGAGGTTGTGATGAGCCGAGATTGCGCCATTGCACTCCAGCCTGGGTAACAAGAACAAAATTCCATCTCAAAAAAAAAAAAAAAAAAAAAAAATTAAGAGTTTATACTTTATAAAATAATACGATGCCTGGGGTTTGCTTTAAAATAAGATGGAGTGAAGCCGGGCGTGGTGGCTTACGCCTGTAATCCTAGCACTTTGGGAGGCCAAGGTGGGTGGATCACCTGAGGTTTGATAGTGAAACCTCATCTCTACTAAAAATACAACATTAGCTGGGCATGGTGGTGCATGCCTGTAATACCAGCTACTTGGGAGGCTGAGGCAGGAGAATCGCTTCAACACGGGAGTGTTGCGATGAGTGAAGATCACACCATTGCACTTCAGCCTAGGCCATAGAGTGAAACTCTGACACACACAAAAAAATAAAAAATAAGATGGAGTGAACACATGAATAATAAAGAGAAACAGCCTTGATATAGTTTGGCTCTGTGTCCCCACCCAAATCTCATGTCAAATTGCAATCCCCACATGTCAGCAGAGGGACCAGGAAGGGGGTGATTGGATCATGGGGTTGGTTTCTCCCATGGTGTTCCCTGATGGTGAGTGAGTTCTCATGAGAGCCGATGTCAAGTGTGGCTCTTCCTCATTCTCGCAGACACTCTCTCCTGCCACCTTGTGAAGAAGGTCCCTGCTTCCCCTTCGCCTTCCACCACAATTTTAAGTTTCCTGAGCCCTCTTTGCCATGCTTCCTGTTAAGCCTGTGGAACTGTGGGTCAATTAAACCTCTTTCCTTTATATACCCAGTTTCAGGTAGTATTCTTCACAGAAGTGTGAAAATGGACTAATACAGTAAATTGGTACCACAGAGAGTGGGGTACTGCTATAAAGATACTTGAAAATGTGGAACCAACTTTGGAACTGAGTAACAGGCAGAGGTTGGCACAGTTTGGAGGGCTCAGAAGACGGAAAGATGTAGGGAAGTTTGGAGCTTTCTAGAGACTTGTTGAATTGTTTTGACCACAAAGCTGATAGTGAGGTGAACAACGAAGTCCAGGCTGAAGTGGTCTCAGATGGAGACAAAGAACTTACTGGAAACTGAAGTAAAGGTCACCCAAGCTATGCTTTGGCAAAAAGAATGGCGGCATTCTGCTCCTGCCCTAGAGATCTATGGAACTTTGAACTTGACAGAGATGATTTAGGGTATCTGGCAGAAGAAATTTCTAAGCAGCAAAACATTCAAGATGTGACCTGGATTATTCTGAAAGCATTCAGTTCTATGCATTCAGAAAGAGATCATTTACAAGTGGGACTATGCTTAAAAGGGAAGCAAAGAATAAAAGTTTGGGTAATGTGTAGCCTGACCATGGAATAGAAGAGAAAAAACAATTTCTAGAGAGAAATTCAAGCTGGCTGCTTAATCACCAAGACAATAGGGAAAATGTCTTCAGGGCATGTCAGAGACCTTAGCAGTAGCCCCTTCCATCACAGACCCAGAGGCTTAGGAGGAAAAAACTAAAAGGGGTAAAGGTACAGCTTGGGCCATGGCTTCAGAGGCTGCAAGCCCCAAGCCTTAGCAGCTTCCACATGGTGTTGGGCCTGTGGGTGGCACAGGAGAATTCAATCTCCACCTAGATGTCAGAGGACATACAAAAATACCTGGATGCCCAGGCAGAAGTCTGCTGCAGGGGTGGAGCCCTCATGGAGAACCTGTGCTAGAGCCATGCAAAGGGGAAATGTGGACAGGGAGTTTAGAGCCCCCCCACAGAGTTCCCACTGGGGCATTGCCTAGTGGAGCTGTGAGTAGAGGGCCAGCATACTTCAGATCCCAGAACAGTAGATCCAATAGCTTGCACCATGTACCAGGCACTCAATGCTAGCCTGTGAAGGAGCTGCCCAAAGCTATGGGATCCCACCCCTTGCATCAGCATGCCCTGGATGTGAGACACAGAGTCAAAAGAGATTGCTTTGGAGCTTTAAGATTTAATGACTACCTGCCTACATTTCAGACTTGAATGGGGTCTGTAGCCCCTTTGTTTTGGGCAATTTCTCCCATTTGGAATGGGAACATTTACCCAATGCCTATATCCCCATTGTATCTTGGAAGTAACTAACTTGCTTTTGATTTTATAGGCTCTTAGGTAGAAGGGACTCGCCTTGTCTCAGATGAGACTTTGGACTTGGACTTTTGAGTTAATGCTGGAATGAGTTAAGACTGTGGGGGATGGTTGGGAAGGCATAATTATGTATTGAAATGTGAGGACAAGAGATTTGTGAGCGGCCAAGAGTGGAATGATATGGTTTGGCTGTGTCCCCACCCAAATCTCATCTTGAATTGCAATCCCCATGTGTCAGGAGAGAGACCAGGTGGGAGGTGATTAGTTCATGGGGGTGGTTCCCTCAATGCTGTTCTTGTGACAGTTCTCATGAGAGCTGATGGTTTTAAAGTCTGGCACTTCTTTGTGCTTGCATACATTCCCTCCTATTTGTGAAGAAGGTACCTGCTTCCCCTTCACCTTTGGCCATGATTCTAAGTTTCCTGAGGCCTCCTAGCCATGCTTCCTATTAAGCCTGGTTAACTCTGAGTTAATTAAACCTCTTTCCTTTCTAACTACCCAGCCTCACATAGTATTCTGTATAACAGCGTGAGAACAGACTAATATAAACCTCATTCCTGAGATGGACAAAGTTTTAGTGTTCTGAATAGAAGATCAAACCAACCACAAAATTCTCTTTAGCCAAAACCCAATCCAGAGCAAGGCCCTAACTGTTCAATTTTATGAAGTTTGAGAGAGGTGAGGAAGGTGCAGAAGAAAAATTTTAAAGTAGGTTGGTTCATTATGTTTACAGAAAGAAGCCATCTCCGTAAAAGTGCAAGGTAGCCAGGCACAGTGGTTAACACCTGTAATCCTAGTACTTTGGGAGGCTGAGGTGGGCAGATCACCTGAGGTCGGGAGTTCAAGACCAGCCTGACCAACATGGAGAAATCCTGTCTCTACTAAAAATACAAAATTAGCTGGGTGTGGTGGCACATGCCTGTAATCCCAGATACTTGGGAGGCTGAGGCAAGAGAACTGCTTGAATCCAGCAGGCGGAGGCTGCAGTGAGCAGAGCCAAGATTGCACCACTGCACTTCAGCCTGGGCAATAAGAGTGATATTCCATCTTAAAAAAAAAAAAAAAAAAAAAAGGTGCATGCAAGGTAAAGTGGTGAGTGCTTATGAAGAAGCTGCAGCAAGTTATCCAGAAGCTAAGATAATTGATGAAGGTGGCTACATTAAACAGCAGATTTTCACTGTAGACAAAACAGCCTTCTGTTTGAAGATGATGCCATCTGGGACTTTCATAGCAGGAGAGATGTCAATGCCTGGCTTCAAAGTACAGACTGACTATCTTGTTAGCAACTGATGTACCCAGTGATTTCAAGTTGAGGCCAATACTAATTTACCATTCTAAAAATCTTAGGGCTCTTAAGAATTATGCTAAATTGGCCAGGTACGGCTCACACATGATATCCCAGCACTTTGGGAGGTTGATGCAGGTAGATTACCTGAAGTCAGGAGCTCAAGATCAGTCTGACCAACATGGTGAAACCATCCCGTCTCAAAAAAAAAAAAAAAAAAAAAATTTATGCTAAATCTACTCTGCCTGTGCTCTACAAATCGAACAGCAAAGCCTAGATGACAGAACATCTGTTTACTGCATGGTTTACTGAATATTTTAAGGCCACTCTTGAGACCTTCTGCTCAGAAATAGATTTCTTTCAAAATATTACCACCCATTCACAATATACCTAGTCACCCAAGAGCTCTGATGGGGATGTACTAAGAGATTAATGTTGTTTCCATGCCTACTGACATAACATCTATTCTATAGCCAATGGATCAAGGAGTCATTTCAACTTTCAAGTCTTATTATTTAAGAAGCACATTTGATAAGGCAATAGCTACCATAGTGATTTCCTCTGATGGGTCTGGGAAAAATCAATTGAAAACCTTTTGGAAAGGATTCCCCATTCTATATGCCATTAAGAACAATCATGGAGAGAGGTAAAAATATCAACATTAACAGGAGTTTGGAAGAAATTGATTCCAACTCTCATGCATGACTGAAATGTTCAAGACTTCTGTGGAAGAAGTAACTGCAGATGTGGTAGAAACAGCAAAAGAACTAGAATTACACATAGATCCTGAAGATGCGACTGAATTGCTCCAATCTCATGATAAAACTTGAACAGATGAGGAGCTGCTTCTTATGGATGAGCAAAGTAAGTAGTTACTTGGCTGGGCATAGTGGCTCACACCTCTAATTCCAGCGCTTTGGGAGGCCAAGGTGGGAGGACAGCTTGAGCCCAGGAGTTCAAGACCAGCATGGGCAACACAGTGAGACCCTGCCTCAAAATAAATAAAATTTTTTTTTTTTAAAAAGAAAGTAGTTTATTTCTTTCCTTTTTTGTTCTTAACAGCTATCTCGAGATCTCGTTATGTTGCCCAGGCTAGTCTTGAACTCCTGGGCTCAAGTGATCCTCTCACCTCAGCCTCCCAAGTAGCTAGGACCACAGGTGCATGCCACCACATCCAGCAGAAAGTGGTTTCTTGAGATGGAATCTACTATTGGTAAAGATGCTGTGAACATTGTTGAAATGACAACAAAGGATTTAGAATAGAATAAACTTAATTGATAAAGTAGCAGAGTTTGAGAGGACTGACTCCAATATTGAAACAAGTTCCTCTATGGGTTAAATACTATCAAACATCATTGCACACTACAGAAAAATCTTTGTGAAAGGGAGGGTCAATAGATGTAGCCAACTATATTGTTTAAGAAATTGCCACAGCCACTCCAACCTTGAGCAGCCACACCCTGATCAATCAGCAGCTATCAATACTGAGGTAAGACCATAGCTGGGTGCAGTGATTCACACCCTTAATCCCAACTACTCAAAGGCTAAGGCAGGAGGATTGCTTGAGGCCAAGAGCTCAAGGCCAGCTTGAGGGCAACGTAATGAGATCCCATCCCCCCAAAAATTAAAATTAGCTGGGCATGGTAGCATGTGCCTGTAATCCCAGCTACTTGGGAAACTGATGCAGGAGGAATGCATGCACCCAGGAGTTGGCGGCTACAGTGAGCTATGACAGCACCACTGCACTCCAGCCTGGGCAACAGAGCCAGACCACATCTCTCTTAAAAAAAAAAAAAAAAATTGCTGGGCACGGTGGCTCAAGCCTGTAATCCCAGCACTTTGGGAGGCCGAGGTGGGAGGATCATGAGGTCAAGAGATCGAGACCATCCTGGTCAACATGGTGAAACCCCGTCTCTACTAAAAATACAAAAAATTAGTTGGGCATGGTGGCGCGTGCCTGTAATCCCAGCTACTCAGGAGGCTGAGGCAGGAGAATTGCCTGAACCCAGGAGGCGGAGGTTGCAGTGAGCCGAGATTGCGCCATTGCACTCCAGCCTGGGTAACAAGAGCGAAACTCCGTCTCAAAAAAAAAAAAAAAAAAAAAATTATTGAGGCAAGACCCTTATACTAGCAAAAAGATCACAACTCACTGAGGGCTAATATGATCTTTAGCATTTTTTAGCAATAACATATTTTTAAATTAAGGTCTGTACATTTTTTTTTTCTTTTTAGAGACGGGGTTTCACCATGTTGGCCAGGCTGGTCTTGAACTCCTGACCTCAGGTGATCCGCCCGCCTCAGCCTCCCAAAGTGTTGGGATTACAGGCGTGAGCCACCGTACCCAGCCTGTCTGTATATTTTTAAAAGACATAATGGTACTGCACAATTAACAGACTACAAATACAATGCAAACATAACTTTTATACGCACTGGGAAACAAAAAATTTGTGTGAATCGCTTTGAGGTGGTCTAGAACTGAATGTGAACCCATAGTATCCCCGAGGTATGCCTCTAAGGTAATACTTCAACCAATTAAAAAATATCCCCAAACTAGTAACAATTAGAGGATTTGGAGAGCAAGGCAAAAGAGCTTACCTAAAGTGAGAAAAACCTCACAAAAACACGCCAGTTATTCGACAAAGTCTAAATTGATTTTAGTTGATCATCTCTTTCTCTCTCTTTTTTTTTTTTTTTTGGAGACAAGGGTCTCCCCTTTGTCACCTAGGCTGGAGTGCAGTGGCATAATCAAAGCTCACCGCAGCCTCTACCTCCTAGGCTCAAGTGATCCTCTCACCTCAGTCTCCTGAGTAGCTGGGACTACAGGCATGTGCCACCACAAACAGCTAACTTCTGTGTTTTTAGAAGAGACAGGATCTTGCCATGTTGCCCAGACTAGTCTCAAGCTCCTGAGCTCAAGGCCTTGGCCTCCTGAAGTGCTGGGATTACAGGCATGAGTCACTGTGTCAGGCCTTCTTCACTTTTCATAAGGGAATTCCCAAGCACTCACAGTCTTATTCACTTTAACACTTCAACAAGTTGCTGGTTTCAAGTAATCTAAAGGAAAATGGTAATTTGTCAAGCCTGGGCCTCACTGTAGTAGAAACACTAATGTAAACAAAACTTACTAACACATGAAATTACAGAGGAAGGAAAGAACCAAATATTTCTGACAAGAGGAGTTCTAGAAATGCACTTTTGCAAGTATATATTTATACTTAAGGGAATCACACACAATTAAAAATGCAATTTTTAAATAAGATATAACAGTTGACCTTGACCCAGTAGGTGGAGGTTGCAGTGAGCCGAGATTGCTCCCCCGCACTCCAGCCTGGGTGACAGGACAAGACTCCATCTCAAAAATGAATAAATAAATAAAAATAAAAAGCAAAGAAGAAGATGGACTTGCCACAGTTTTAAAAATCAATTATGTAAAAAGCACACTATAAGTGACATTTGAAGGATCAATAACAAGCTGAGAAATAAAAATATGCCATATAACAAAGGACACTTTTCCTTTTGTTTTTGAGATGGAGTCCCACTCTGTTGCCCAAGCTAGAATGCAGTGGCGCAATCTTGGCTCACTGCAACCTCTGCTTCCCGAGTTCAAGCGATTCTCTGGCATCAGCCTCCTGGGTAGCTGGGACTATGGGCGCTCGCCACCTTGCCCGGCTAATTTTTTGTATTTTTAATATAGGGTTTCACCGTGTTAGCCAGGATGGTCTTGAAGTCCTGATCCCTCATGATCTGCCTGCTTCGGCCTCCCAAAGTGCTGGGATTATGGGCATGAGCCACCACACTCGACCAGGATACATTCTTTTTTTTTTTTGGAGACAGAGTCTTGCTCTGTTGCCAGGTGCCAGGCTGGAGTGCAGTGGCGCGATCTTGGCTCACTGCAACTTCCACCTCCCAGGTTTAAGCAATTCTCCTGTCTCAGCTCCTGAGTAGTTGGGACTACAGACTCACGCCACCATGCCCAGCTAATTTTTATATTTTAGTAGAGACAGGGTTTCACCATGTTGGCCAGGATGGTCTCGATCTCTTGACCTCGTGATCCACCCACCTCGGCCTCCCAAAGTGCTAGGATTACAAGCGTGAGCCACCATGCCGGGCCCAGGATACATTCTTAATAAAGAGCTCTTGGACCGGGCGCGGTGGCTCAAGCCTGTAATCCCAGCACTTTGGGAGGCCGAAGCGGGTGGATCACGAGGTCAAGAGATCGAGACCATCCTGGTCAACATGGTGAAACCCCGTTTCTACTAAAAATACAAAAAAATTAGCTGGGCATGGTGGCGTGTGTCTGTAATCCCGGCTACTCAGGAGGCTGAGGCAGGAGAATTGCCTGAACCCAGGAGGCAGAGGTTGCGGTGAGCCGAGATCGCGCCATTGCACTCCAGCCTGGGTAACAAGAGTGAAACTCTGCCTCAAAAAAAAAAAAAAAAAAAAAAAAAAAAAAAAAAAGAGCTCTTAAGATAAAGATAAAAAATCTAATACTAAAAATGGGCAAAAAAAAAAAAATCAAAATTACAAGGTACTTTACAAATTATCAGATTTGGCAAGATTTTTCAAGTAATATTACCTAGTTCTGGTGGCTACACAGGAGATACAAGAACATTCCCACTTCCACTGCTTTCCCTGGGGCAGTCCTCTTCTAAGTCTTTGTTCAAACGTCACCTTTTCAATGTGGCCTCCAACATCCTATTGAAAACTGCAGCCTTGCCGGGCGCGGTGGCTCAAGCCTGTAATCCCAGCACTTTGGGAGGCCGAGGTGGGTGGATCACGAGGTCAAGGGATCCAGACCATCCTGGTCAACACGGTGAAACCCCGTCTCTACTAAAAATACAAAAAATTAGCTGGGCATGGTGGCGTGTGCCTGTAATCCCAGCTACTCAGGAGGCTGAGGCAGGAGAATTGCCTGAACCCAGGAGGCGGAGGTTGCGGTGAGCCAAGATCGCGCCATTGCACTCCAGCCTGGGTAACAAGAGCGAAAACTCCGTCTCAAAAAAAAAAAAAAAAAAGAAAACTGCAGCCTTATCTCCACTTCTCAACCTCCACTTATCTTTCTCTTTTTTCTCCACCTAATCACCTAACATACATACTATATAATTTACTTATGTCTATTATTTATTGTCTCCCCTCCCACTATAATAATATAGTAGCCAAGGGGACAGGAATGTTTTTCTTTCACTGTTGAATCCCAAGGATGGAAAACAGTGCTTGGGACAGGGTGGGATTTCAAAAACTATTTAATGAACAAGAGTTAAACCTTTTTTTTTTTTTTTTTTTTGGAAACGGAATCTTGCTTTATTGCCCAGACTGGAATGCAGTGGTGCAATCTTGGCTCACTACAATCTCCACCTCCCGGGTTGAAGTGATTCTCCTGCCTCAGTCTCCTGTGTAGCTGGGATTACAGGCACCTGCCACCAACTCCAGCTAATTTCAGTAGAGGTGGGGTTTCACCATGCTGGCCAGGCTGGTCTTCTACTCCTGACCTCAAGTGATCCTCCTGCCTCTGCCTCCCAAAGTGCTGGGATTACAGGCTTCAGCCACCATGCCTGGCCAAACCTGTTAAATCTTGCTGGAGAAAATTCTGACAATATGAACTAAAAATATTTAAAATGTATATACCATTCTAAATACTTATTCTAAGGAAATAATCACTGATGTGAGCAATGATTTGTCCAAAAGATTATTCACCATAGCTGTGAATTAGTTGTGAAAAACTTGAAACAGCCCATAGTGGAATATTTAATACATGAAAAATGCTCATGATATTAGCTGGGGAAAAGTACATAGATTGATTCCATTCTTGCCTTTAAAAGTATATACATGTTTATTAATGAAAATTAAAGTATGGTTGGCCGGGCAGGGTGGTGTGCACCTATAATCCCAACTACTCAGGAGACTGGGGCAGGAGAATTGCTTGAACCTGGGAGGTGGAGGTTGTAGTGAGCTGAGATCAGGCCACTGCACTCTAGAGTGGGTGAAGACTCTACCTCAAAATAAATAAATAAAATAAAATAAAATATATTATGGTATATCAATTTAATGGAATGCTAGATGAGATTGTCATTCTGTCCTGATATGGAACTATTTCTAAGACCTAAAAAAAAATAGTAAGGCTGCACTATACTAAATACAGAACCAATCTCCAAGGTGCACTGCTAAGTGTAAAAAGCATCAAATACCATTTCATTTTTTGGCTGGGTGCAGTGGCTCATGCCTGTAATCCTAGCACTTTGGGAGGCCAAGGCAGGCAGATCACAAGGTCAGGAGTTCAAGACCAGCCTGGCCAACATGGTGAAACCCTGTCTACTAAAAACATAAAAATTAGCTAGGTGTGGCAGCGGGCAGCACCTGTAGTCCTAGCTACTCAGGAGGCTGAGATAGGAGAATTGCTTGAACCCAGGAGGCGGAGGTTGTAGTGAGCCGAGATCACACCGCTGCACTCCAGCCTGGGTGACAGAGTGAGACTCTGCTCAAAAAAAAAAAAAAAAAGCATCAAATACCATTTCATTTCAAAAAATTGTTTCCAATTTACTGGCTCTACTTCCTACCGAATAAAAATGTTAGATATTTAAGTATTTTCCCTTGTAAATTTTTTTTTAATTTGTGGCCAAATTCAAGTAAAATTTTAATGTATCTCCCAACTGACTCCATAGATCAGTGTTAGAAAGGTGAATTAAATAATTTTACTATCAAATGCAGATCAAGTCTGTAGTTATTTAACTGCAAATGAAGTGAAAATTACTGTCCAAACTAACTTCCTAAGGTAAATAATAAAATCGGTAGGTATGAAATCCAGTCTGGAATTATGTTCCACAGAAACAAGTTCAAAAACAGACATATAGGCCCGGCACAGTGGCTCACACCTATAATTCCAGCACTTTGAGAGGTCAAGGCAGGTGAATCACCTGAGGTCGAGAGACCAGCCTGGCCAAAAAAGAAAAAAATTAGACCGGCATGGTGGCAGGTGTGTGTAATCTCTGCTACTTGGGAGGATGAATCAGGAGAATGGACTGAACCCGGGAGGTGGAGGTTGCAGTGAGCTGAGATTGCACCACTGCACTCCAGCCTAGGTGACAGAGTGAAACTGCCTCAAAAAAATAAAATAAAACAGACATAGACTGTTAAATTATAAAAGCTTATGACAAACAGACAAAGGTTCACAACTACTGGTATAAACATTGAAAACCAAATGCTCAAAGGGAGATAGATGATTGTGCTGTTTCATAAACACAGGACAGTAGGTCATGAAAGGGCACCCAAGCCCCCAGGCATCTGGAGGTCTCTCATTCAGAAGGCTCTTTTCACTCAGCTTCTACCTTACCTGTTGTAAGACACACCAAAAGGAACTGTCACTCAGAAACACATGATTGGTAACCAGGGATTTGGGTATGTCAGACCTGGCTTCAAATCCTAGCCTTGCAATTTTCTAGAGGAATAATCTGACAAACCTCAATTCTGTTAAAGTAAAATGGAGATCATCACCAACTAGCTAATGTTAGTAAATAAAAGCATAGTGTCTGAAAAAGTAAACAGAAGAAGAAATTGTCTAAATAAGAAAATTAAAAATCCAAAAAGTCAAATACTCCAGCACAGTGAAAAGAACCCAAGGGAAATCCACTCTAACAAACACTAAGCTGGAAAGGAGCTCTGAATTCCAAGATTAGGTTCTTCTGTCACCAGCTTCAAGACCCTGGGTTTAAGATCTACGGTACCAGGGACTGAAAATCCCTTCTGCCCGTGCCACAACACGACTAAATTACTAAGGATGCTACTTACTGTAATACTTCCAAAACTTTCTAAGATTTTTCATTTAAAAGCTTTGGTTTCTCTGGTTTTGTTTTGTTTTTTTGAGACAGAGTCTCACTCCGTCGCCAGGCTGGAGTGCAGTGGTTCAATCTCGGCTCACAGCAACCTCCGCCTCTTGGGTTCAAGCGATTCTCCTGTCTCAGCCTCCCGAGTAGCTGGGATAATGGGTGTGTACCACCATGCCCGGCTAATTGTGTATTTTTAGCAAAGACAGGGCTTCACCATGTTGGCCAAGCTGGTTTCAAACTCCTGACCTCAGGTGATCCACCCGCCTCAGCCTTTCAAAGTGATGGGAATACAGGCGTGAGCCACCAGACCCGGTTTGCTTTTATACCTTTAGGTCCTAATCAGTTTTCATCATGACAGAACTGCCAGTCACAATATATACATAAGACTGTTTCCCAAACTTGTCTAAAGTCAGATTGCTAAAAAGTAGCAAAATCAGAATTCAAAACGCCATCTACCTCCAAAGACCAAACTCTATGGCATGAATCTTCCTCAAACCTTCTGACTCATCTCCTGTAACTAGCAGGTTGCCTTTGCAAAGTAACTGGAAGTCATTAGGAGTGCAGTTAGAAATCATGGAACAGAGTCTTGGGGCTTGAACTTCTGACAGTACTCTAACCAACTTAATTACAAGTTTCAGCTACTTAAAAGGAGGCCGAGGAAACAAAAAAAGAAAGAAAGAAAGAAAGAAAGAAAAGAAAAGAAAAGAAAGAAAAAAGGGAAAAAAAGGCCGGTGCAGTGGCTCACGCCTGCAACCCTAACACTTTGGGAGGCTGAGGCAGGACCTGAGGTCAGGAGTTCAAAACCAGTCTGAACAACATGGCGAAACCCTGTCTCTACAAAAAATACAAAAATTGACCAGGTGTAGTGGCACACACCTGTAGTCCCAGCTACTTGGGGAGCTGAGGCAGGAGAATTGCTTGAACCTTGGAGGTGGAGGGTGCAGTGAGCCAAGATCACACCAATGCATTGCAGCCTGGGAGACCTCGCCTCAAAAAAAAAAAAAAAAAAAAAAAGAAAAGAAAAAGAAAAAGACAAAAAGGCAGGTAAATTCAAAAACCAAAAAACCAAAAATGTATTAATTGAAAACAAAACCAAAAATAAAGCACCTCTGAAATTACAAGTAAATGGGGCGGTTCATTCACACATTTTCAGGAGTCAAAGTTGTTCAAGACGAAATATTAAAATGACTGCCAGGTTATCTATAATCCATACTTGCAAACAATTAACACTACAAATAACTCTAAACCTAGAGCAGTGAATGCAGTAACAGATACACATCTATCTGGCTTTAGAAATGAAGTATATGGCCTAAACAGACATTCCAAAGTAATAGGTAACTGTTATGTAAAGTATATGATCATCTGTACACATTTACCTCTCAAATTACAGCTTGATTTGGGCTAAGCTCAAATTAATTTCAAGTGGTAAGAGAGATCTGGACAAATGGTCTGAGAGACCAGGATCTGTAAAACACAGAGTAGTATAAACTGCAATTTCCTTGTATCAATAGAAAAGAACGTTTTAACACATTCTTATCAATTCCACAAATAACTAGATACAGAAAATAAAGAAAAGAAACATTTCAATTCCTATTGCCTACTAGGACCAAGTTAGCACCTTGCTCTTTCTATTAAACAATCTACGATTAAAAACGGTTTCCAGGCGGGCGCGGCGGCTCACGCCTGTAATCCCAGCACTTTGGGAGGCCGAGGCGGGTGGATAGCGAGGTCAAGAGATCGAGGCCATCCTGGTCAACATGGTGAAACCCCGTCTCTACTAAAATTACAAAACATTAGCTGGGCATGGTGGCGCGTGCCTGTAATCCCAGTTACTCAGGAGGCTGAGGCAGGAGAACTGTCTGAACCCAGGAGGCGGAGGTTGCAGTGAGCCGAGATAGCGCCATTGCACTCCAGCCTGGTTAACTACAGCGAAACTCCGTGTAAAAAAAAAAAAAAAAAACTGGTTCCCATATATGGATAATCCAAAGGCAAACAGACACACACAAACTCACATTTACAAGCCTTCGTCACCAAGCACTTAGAAAATAAATTTCTTAAGACAGAATAGAAAATGGAGCAAGAGGTGAGGTCACCTACTTTAGTCCTATTGAAAGAAGTCATTAAGTGCTCTCCCCAAACAGTAGGTAGCCTCCAAAAACAACACACGCCCCTACACCTCCCTAATCTGGTTTTGTCATTCAGTGGGGTGACCTAGGGAGGTCTTTGAAATGTGTTGTATCAGCTCAGAGAATTAGACCGCATACAACGCCACAAAACATCAAATATTAAATGGAAAAGTATAATAATACATCTAAAATTAAGAACTAGGCATAGAATCTCTCTCTGAATACAAATTGTCTAACAGCTGATTTCCAAGACCCTTTGCAATTAAACGTCAGTGCAAGATTAAAGTTCTTAAGGCTCAGCCTCACTTGCTGAAGCCTGCTATCTGAGTTTCTACTAGGCTGTGACCAACTTTTGAACTTGCCACTGTAACACTAAACCTCTGTTATGCATCCTGATAAAACCGGACATGTGGTTAGAATCATCAACGTTTGTTAAAGAACTCTCCCGTTACTATTGTGATGCCCACTCCGGAAGATTATCTGCATTTGGTTGAGGTTAAGACAGAAAAGAAGCAGTTAACACATACTGATTGTATACACAGCGGTCTGCCGGCACACTGCAAAAAAATGAGATGCGCCTTGCAGGCTCAGGAAGTTGACTAACCCAGGGAAAAGTCCCATGCCCTCCTCTATGAAAGGGAGTGTGTGGTGGTATAACCCAAAGTAAACACGGAAAAATTCATTCAAGAATTTCCTGAAGGCCTACCATGCAGATGTCGGAGGCAAGTTAAGACGTTGAGGAGCAGGTAAGAAAGAGAGACCAGAGTTCAGAAACAGACGGATAATGATCTACCAGCTCCAGTGTGTGGGGTGGGGGGGGTGCGGGTGGGGGGGGAGTCCAAGCTAGCAGAGTTTGTGCCTCCCTCTGTGGAGTTGGGGAGGAAAGGTACTGGGCAGGCTCTGGTCCTCCTCCGACAGCCCTTTCCAGCAGGCCTGGGGCTGCTAAGACCCAGGCCTGGCGTTCAGCAACAGCAGCTCTCTTCCACATGGTTGCTGGAGAGCGACCCTCCGAGCTGCCCCGAGGCCATGTGGCTGCGGGCCACGGGGTGCCCAAACCCGGTGCACGTTCAAGACGTGAAACCAGAGCAGAGAAGGTGTCGGAGGAAATCCAAAGAATGGGATGTTGGGGTACAAGACTCACTTCCTTTGGGCTTTGTCCTTCTTGGCCTTGGTCCTTTTCTTTCGGGCCTGGAGCGCAAGCACTGCAGGAGAGAGGGATGGATGAAGGGCGAATGTGGAGTAAAGGAGGCGACCAAGGTGAGGGTGGAGACCCAGCAGGGGCGCCAGGCCGGGCGGTCGGGCCTGCCTCGGGGGTGGATGCGGGGCCAGCGCGGAGGCTCCGGCTAGGCTGCCGGCCGGGGGGCTAGCGGCCCACGGGGCGCAGAGTAGCGTCCGGGCGGGATGCGCCAGAGGGGTCTCGGGCCGGGTCAGGGGGCGGGCGGGCGAGCGTCTGCCTCGCCCGCCAAGGGCTGGGCGCTGGAGTGGCCCCAAGGCGCGAGCCGGCCTGGCGGGGAACAAGGCGCGGCGACGACCGGCGCCGGAGGACGCCGGGGCAGAGTGGCGCGGACCCGCAGCCCAGAGGCGGGGGGTGTGGGGCGGCGCCACCTCAATGGAGGGGCGCCGCAACGCCCGGGGACCGAACCGCGGCTGTTAGGCTAAGCTCTCGGCGCTGACCCGGGCCTCGCCCCAGCGGCCGTTGCCCCTCGTGGCCGACGTCGCTCCACCGCTCACCTTTCCGCTCCATGGTGGGACCGGCAACCACCAAGCGCCTGCGCACTCGAGTGGCGGCGACTCCGACTCCCGCCGCGGCCCAAAACCGAGCCCGCGCACACTCCGCCCCCAGTCCCGCCCTGCCCCCGCCCCACGGTGCCGCGCGCATGCGCGTTGGGTGCGGAGCCTACCACCTGCTTCCGAGGTGGGGGCGGCATTGAGAGGGTTGGGGCGCAGGGTGGGGGAGGAACGCCGTGGGTGAACAATGAAGGAGTGTTTGAGATCCAAGCTTGGAAACCTAGCAGGGTTAGTTTTGTTCTGTTTGCTTAGAAAGGGCGCAGAGAGCGGCAGGGCTCCCTGCATGCTGAGTCAGAGCTTCGGAGGCAATTGGGATCTGCCTCAGTTTCCTGGCCTGCAAAATGGATTAATCAGGCTTGTCCCAGTTCCTCCTTCCCTGAGCTATTGTGAGTGCCAGATCAGATACTATTTAAAGAAATGGGAAAAAAAATTACATGTGAGAAAGAAAAGGGAGTGGGAGCAACACAAGAAGACTGGAACGAAAGAACCTGTGACCCTATTATCGCTTAAAAAGTAAAAACTTCAAAAGTGAATTTTCTCTTGAAACTTCAAGTTTAAATGAAAGCTGTAAAGGAAATGAGAATAAAAGCTGAAGGGGAAGTGAGAATAAAAACGTTTAATTTTTTTAATTCTACCACCTTCAATACATGATAAAATTGTCCTTTTTTTAAGTTTTTTTGTTTGTTTTTTACTTTTCTAAGTGTATTATCTCATTTGATGTTTATGGCAACTTACATTACACAAAGACACTAAACTTAGAGGGCCTGCCTAAATGTGTAAATTCTGCCTAAATTCTAAATAAAGCCTGCCTAAATTCTAAATATGTTCAGAATCTTAGTGTATGACCCAGTTATTTAATCATCAAGCCCTTATTGTATAGCAAGCTCAGCAAAGTTTTTATCTGGGCCATATAGTAAATATTTAGGCTTTGTGGACCATAAGATCTCTTTCTCAGCTAGTCAACTCTACCGTTGGAGCTCAAAAGCAGTCATGGAAAATATGGGCTGTCTGTGTTCCTATAAAGATTTGTTTATTCATATAATTTTCACGTCATAAAATGTTCTTCTATTGATTTATTTTTGAGACACGGTCTTTGTTAGGTTTTGAAGGGAAGGTGAGGGTTAATGAAAGAGCAGTCTTGCTCTGCTGCTCAGGCTGGAGTACAGTGACATGATCTCGGCTCTCTGCAGCCTGGACATCCAGGCTCAAGCGGTCCTCCCACCACGGCCTCCCAAGGTTCTGGAATAACAGGTGTGAGCCACTGAGCCAGTCCCTTTTGATCTTTTTTCAACTGTTTCAGCCATTCTTATTTTAGATCTTAGTCTACCAACCCCTATGGTAAAGTACCGCAGCTGGGCAGAGTGGAAGCTCTGAAGACCTTTGCTCTAAACAAGTAATCAATTGAGAAGGAAAGATGAGAGTGCAATAGTACAGCACAAGTCAAGCACAGGGGCTTTGGCAGGACTTACTGAGCAAAGTCAGTCATTAAGCCCATCCAGGGAGGAGGCAGCTTTTGAGCTGGGTCTTAGGAAATAGTTAAGATTTCTATAGGTGGAGAAGGAGATGTCAGGCATTCTGAATGAGAAAATATGTTGAGCAAAAAGGCACAGACGTGGACACCTGCAGGTGGGGGTTAGGACTGGGGTGGTAACAACCGAAGGGATGAAATGGAAGGTGAGGCTGGAAAGGCAGGTTAGCCAAATTTGAAATTTAGATAATTGATATGTGTTGCATGGAACCTGAATCACAGCATGTCTGGGTATATTGCAAAAGAAGACAGCACCTGTTGGCCAAGGAAGTATGCAGCCCAGCCTATTCCCTGCTGTGAAGTTGAAAACAAAAGGAAGGTTAGGACAGACAGGGGAGCCCTGGACTCTGAGGATTATTCGAGCTCAGGATAACCACCTGTGGTTTATAAAAGACAGGAGAGAGCTGATGGTTAGGAAAATCCCCGAATTGGGAAAGTACTGCCCACCCCAAAGTAAACTTTATGAGTGTAGAGACCCTGCCTGGGTTTTCCTTTGTGTATACTCAGTGCCTACACAGTGTCAGGCACTTAGTAGGTGCTCAAATATTTGTCTAATAAAAGAATAAATGAGCCAGGCGTGGTTGCTCATGCCTGTAATCCCAGCACTTTGGGAGGCTGAAGTGGGCAAATCACCTGAGGTCAGGAGTTCAAGACCAACCCGGCCAACCTGAAAAAACTCCCATCTCTTCTAAAAATACAAAACTAGCTAGGCGTGGTGGCACATGTCTGTAATCCCAGCTACTTAGGAGGCTGAGGCAGGAGAATCGCTTGAACCCAGAAGGTGGAGGTTGCAGTGAGCCAAGATGGAGCCATTGCACTCCAGCCTGGGCAACAAGAGCAAAACTCCGTCTCAAAATAAATAAATAAATAAATAAATAAATGGTCTGAATTGGTTATTGCAGACCCATCAAAAAAGGAAATGTGTTCAGCTTGGCATGATTTAGTCATATCTATTCTGACTCTGATTGACTATTGCTTCTCTAAGAGCTTACTAACCATCTGTTTAATAACTCATTTTCAGAATTCTTCCAGAGTCAATGTTAAGTTCACTGGTCTGAGTTCCCAGAACTGACCATTTCTCTTTTTTTCCATCTGTTTTTCTCTATTCCTCCATCATGCTTTGGCTCTCCACTTTTCTAAGATCTCTGTAACTGTTCATATAAGTAAGTTTGTTCATTCCCCGTATTCTAAAACCATCCCCTTTTTGTGCATTTTGCTTTAAATGTAACTTTAAAAATCAGTTTTTATCCCAAGTTTGCAGAGCTTGGCCTATTCTGAGCTTTACCTTTCCAGAATTTTTTTTTTTTTTTTTTTTTGGTGACAGAGTCTCACTCTGTCACACAGGCTGGAGTGCAGTGGCGAAATCTCAGCTTACTGCAACCCTGGGTCAAGCAATTTTCCCACCTCAACTTCCCCAGTAGCTGGAACTACAGGCACTTGCCACCATATCCAGCTGATTTTTGTATTTTTTGTAGAGATGGGGTTTTGCCACTTTGCTCAGGCTGGTTTAGAACTCCTGGGCTCAAACAATGTGCTCGCCTCAGGTTCCCCAGAAACTATTCTTAAAAGTGTTAGCAAAAAAATTAAAAAACAACAACAAAAAAAGTATAGACCAAGCATGGTGGCTCATGCCTGTAATCCCAACACTTAGGGAGGCAGAGGCAGGAGCCCAGGAGTTAGAGACCTGCCTGGGCAATATAGCAAGATCCCTTTCTCCACAAAAAGGGGGGAAAAAAAAGACCAAAAAAAAAAAAAAAAAAAAAAAAAGCGGTAGCTATTCTTACATGCATACCCCTCCTCCATCAGCTGTTTTTTCTTTACAAGTTCCTTTAAAAGTAGAGGTAAGGCCGGGCGCGGTGGCTCACGCCTGTAATCCCAGCACTTTGGGAGGCCGAGGCGGGTGGATCACGAGGTCAAGAGATCGAGACTATCCTGGTCAATGTGATGAAACCCCGTCTCTACTAAAAATACAAAAAATTAGCTGGGCATGGTGGCACGTGCCTGTAATCCCAGCTACTCAGGAGGCTGAGGCAGGAGAATTACCTGAACCCAGGAGGCAGAGGTTGCGGTGAGCCGAGATCGCGCCATGGCACTCCAGCCTGGGCAACAAGAGTGAAACTCCGTCAAAAAAAAAAAAAAAAGTAGAGGTATTCGGAAACCATAAGCCATTATATCATATTTTTGGCTGCTCATGGGCAGTATCAGAATTTAATTTCTGAAAAGATCCCATCCCTTTTGAGCTAACTTACTTAAGACTGCCCTAGAATCTTCTCTAATGCTTCTTTGACATTTTTGAAATCTGAATGTCTAAAGTTGAGTTCACATGCTTCCTCATATCCAACATTCTCTGCCTTGATTATCACAAATTATTATGCTTTGTCTAAAGTTTTGATCTGACTTAAATCCAAAGCAGCACATCTCTTTATGGCTTCCCCTACATTCTGCGAGACAAAATGGACAGCAGGAGAAATTAGATGATTTATTTTGAATGAGTTAAGATTTCCAATAGCTGTCTGCGTAATTGGAGAACCCCAACAAAACTTTCTCTTGCCTTTTTGATTCATGGTTTTGTGAACTATATTGGGAAAATCTATAATCTATAATTATATTATAGCCCTGGGTATCAGGAAGCACATGGCACATTCAAAGGCTAATTGAAAAGAATTTAATGAAGGGATAAAGGTATTAAGGGAAACAAACAAGGGATGGTCGGACATCCAGGGACTAGCAACGGCTGGAGTTTTTACTATCCATAGGCCTGAAGGGAGAAGAGGAAGGAGGTGTTATCAGAACCCAGGGAGAGGTTTACTATTATTATTATTATATTTTTTCTTCCTTAGGAAACCACTGTGTTAGAGAGGTTTACTATTAATAATTTGCTAGGCGCCGGGCGTGGTGGCTCACACCTGTAATCCTAGCACTTTGAGAGGCCAAGGTGGGTGGATCACCTAAGGTCAGGAGTTCGAGACCAGCCTGACCAACATGACGAACCCCCGCCCCCCATCTCTACTAAAAGTACAAAAATTCGCCAGGCATGGTGGCAGACGCTTTTAATCCAAGCCACCAGGGAGGCTGAGGTAGGAGAATCAATTGAATCTGGGAGGCAAAGCTTTCAGTGAGCTAAAATTGCACCACTGCACTCCAGCTTAGGCAACAAGAGCAAAACTCTGTCTCAAAAAAAAAAAATAAAAAAAAAAAAAATAAGTTTTCCAGGGCCACCATAACCAAGTACCACAAACTGGGTGGCTTAAACAACAGAAATTTCTTGTCTCACAGGTTTAGAAGTCAGAAATCAAGGTGTTGGCAGGTGGTTCCTTCTGAGGGCTATGAGGGAGAATCTGTTTCAGGCCCTTCTCCTTGCCTTCTAGATAACCATCATCCCCTGTGCTTCATCACACCCTGTGAATGTGTCTCTCATTGTCGGAATTTCCCCTTTGTATAAGAACACCAGTCATACTGCATTAGGCGTCATCCTAAAAACGTCATTTTAACTTAATTACCTCTGCAAAGAGCCTGTCTTTGAGTAAGGATGCATTCTGAGGTACTGGAGATTAGGACACCAACATATGTTTTGTTGGGTGGGGGGTGAAATTCAACCCATAACAGAGCTGTAGTGGTAAGAGAGGACTGCTTGGCATTAGCTGTGCCCTTTAATGAGCCCTTTAATGGGAGAGGGCAGGGAAATAAAGACTCACATCTTCTTAAACGAGTGCCTCCATTGACAAAACCCAGCTGGAAGTTAAATGGCAAGGAAGCCTGGGTGATGTAGTCCATACAAGCCAGCCTCCAAGAGCATAAAGTAGGGTAGGGAAAGGTGGAGAGTGGATGTGGAGGGCCAAACAGAATATCCAGCACGGCCTGTCTGGGCAGTCAGACAGACATCCAAAGCAGCTGGCGTTTTCCACGCAGGTAAATCTGCCCTTTTTTTTTTTTTTTTTTTTTTGAGACAGGGTTTCTCCATGCTGGTCAGTCTGGTCTCAAACTCCCAATTTCAGGTGATCCGCCCACTTTGGCCTCCTAAGTGCTGGGATTACAGGCGTGAGCCACTGAACCCGGCCAACTCTGCCTCATGAGCACCCTGCTCCCTGGAGAACCAATGCCACCTGGAGATGACCCTATTTCTGGCTTCATTCTATAAAAGCTTAAGTTGCACAAAGAAACTATGCTGGGGTGAAAGATTGGGGGGCATGGGTGAAGGAGATGAAAGAATAAAGGCCTTGGCTTGGTGGGGTGAGAATAGAGGCAGTAGCTAGGAGGGGAATGGGATTCTCTACGAATGAGGAGGTTAGAGACTGGTGATTCCCTAGCAGGTAGGGGCCCTTCTTCTGCTCCCTGGAAGTGTTCTGGGGAGGCAGCAAGGTGTTGCAAACTGACTTCCTAAGCTGATCGTGCCCAACTCTTAGATTTTTTTTGAGTTGGGAATGATGCCTGCCAAAGAAACTTGACATGGTGAGGATTTGCCTCCCCCACAGGCCGACTCCCAGGACATAAAGAAAACTTTCAGACTAAAATCTGCCATACATATGTTTGTGGCACACTCATTAGCAGGCATAAAACAGCATCTATGAGCTGTTCTGTAAATTCTTTGAGGTCCCAGCTTTCTGTCCTTTTAGGTGCTCTGGCCACAGCATGAATGAAAGGTTTGCTCACAGCAAAGACAACAATATCCCAGAGTCAGGACTCTGTCACCCTCACAACTGGCATCAGGCAACTAGAGATGGGGTCTCCCTTATGTTTGTTACACTGTTCCAAACCCAATTCCTATCACGGATGTTATCAGAAATGGGTTTTCACTGGTGGAAAGAGTTCCTTGTTAATTTGTGTAATGGATTTTAGAAAAGGGCTGTCATTGGCAAAATCTCTGGCAGTGAATGACTCTGAATGACTTTGTTGCAGTTGCTTTCTGACTTATTTACTAACCACTCCTGGAATGGAAGTTGCTTATTAAAACACAAGCTGTGACCAGGCACAGTGGCTCACACCTGTAATCCCAGCAATTTGGGAGGCCAAGGTGGGCAGATCACGTGAGGTCAGGAGTTCAAGACCAGCCTGGCCAACCTGGTGAGACCCCCCTATCTCTACTAAAAATACAAAAATTAGCTGGGTGGGGTGGCGGGCACCTGTAATCCCAGCTGCTTGGGAGGCTGAAGCAGGAGAATCGCTTGAACCTGGGAGGTGGAGGTTGCAGTGAGCCAAGATCACGCCACTTCACTCTAGCACAGGCAAAAAGAGTGAAACTCTGTCTGGGGGAAAACAACAACGAGCTGCACCTAGCTTGTTACCTAGTAAGTAACTAGTGCCTACAAATGTCATCCTGAGGCCAGGCGCAGTGGCTCATGCCTGTAATCCCAGCACTTTGGGAGGCCGAGGCGGGTGGATCACGAGGTCAAGAGATTGAGACCATCCTGGTCAACATGGTGAAACCCCGTCTCTACTAAAAATACAAAAAATTATCTGGGCATGGTGGCGTGTGCCTGTAATCCCAGCTACTCAGGAGGCTGAGGCAGGAGAATCACCTGAACCCAGGAGGCGGAGGTTGCAGTGAGCCGAGATCGCACCATTGCACGCCAGCCTGGGTAACAAGAGTGAAACTCCGTCTAAAAAAAAAAAAAAATGTCATCCTGTCTTTCCCAAAATATTTAATGTGCCCGAGTATTTTTTTTTTAAGAAGTAGATTTATTTCTTTAAAATGCCAATTTAAAAAAAAAGCACTCTGGGAGTTCAAGACAAGGGGAATGAATGTAAGAAAGTCTTACTGCATGTCCCCTCTATGTGAGTTACCAAAATGGGAACATTCTTGATCTAGTAAGGTTCTGGAAGTCCCAGAAGAGCTTTCTTAAATATCCTTACCTAGAATATACTTTCCTTGCCTTGATTCCAAGGATGGATGCCAAAGTATTTTCAGGTAAATTACGAATATCATAAGATCAGGGGGCCTTACGAGGCTACCAGGCCAAGCAAAGATGCTCTTCTACACTTAGCATGTCTCAGGAGTCATGAAGACTTGGACAATAAAAATAATGAACTTAAGATCAAAAGTCTGACTGAGTGCGGTGGCTCATGTAATCCCAGCACTTCGGAAAGCCAAGGCAGGTGGATCACCTAAGGTCAGGAGTTTGAGACCAGCCTGGCCAACATGGCAAAACCCTGTCTCTACTAAAAATACAAAAATTAACCAGGTGTGGTGGCAGGTGCCTGAATCCCAGCCACTCAGGAGGCTAAGGCAGGAGAATCACTTAAACCTGGGGAGGCAGAGGTTTCAGCAAGCCAAGATCGCACCACTGCACTGCAGCCTGGGTGACAGAGCGTGACTCCATCAAGATCAAAAGTCTTTACTTTGTTTTCCGAACAGTGTGTAAACCTCCCAGACTCTTATGTGACCCTCGAGAGACAAGCTCTATAAGGACTGTGATTTAATTTCTCCATCGTGGCAGCTCAGGGTCCCACTGAAGTCAATTTAGGAAATACATAGAAATGGACAACATGGCTTACACATTTGACATCTGATTTCTACCGGCTATGCAATGTTGAAACCATTTTTTTGTTTCCTTCTTTCAAATATTTTCCACCATACTTACCCTCATGACAGACATTTACACTTCAGCCCTTAGGCTGTGAGAAGCAAAGAAGGAAAAAAATAGGCCTTGCTCTGTAGGACTTAATAGCTAATTCTTAGATAACAATTACTGTTTACTGGATACGGTTGTCCCACAACTCTGAAACTCTACGAGATAGGTACAATTCTTTTAATCTCTGACAGGAGAAAACCAAGGCACAACCAAGATCATGCAAAGTAGTAAGAGGCAACGTTTCAAATCTGGGCTGTCAGGTTCTAGAATTCACACTCTCAACCACACACTACATTACCTACCCAGTGTAGTGAGAGGTGGATGTATAAGTAAGTAACTAAATACAATGCACAATGGTAGATGCGCAAGCTACCCTGGGAGCACAATAAAAGAGGCCCATTCAGCTCAGGTTTTGAGGAGAGGCGAGGAAAGGGGCATCTCTTGGGTGAGTGACGCCTGGACAGATTTAGAAAGCATGAGTAGGTATCAGCTGCACACAAAAGAGAGGAAAGAAAACTCCAGTCAGAGAAAACAGCATGGTATCACTGAGGTATAAAATGTAAGGGGAGCCAGGCACAGTGGCTCACACCTATTATCCCAGCACTTTGGGACGCTGAGGCAGGAGGATTGCTTGAGGTCAAGAGTTCAGGACTAGCCTGGGCAACAAACTGAGACCTTATCTCTACAAAAAAATTGTAAAAATAGCTGGGCCTGCTGTGATGTACCTGTGGACCCAGCTACTCAGGAGGCTGAGGCAGGAGGATTGCTTGAGCCCAGGAGGTCATTGCAGTGAGCCATAATGTGCCACTGTACTTCAGCTTAAGTGACAGAGTGAGACTCTCTCTCAAAAAACAAAACAACAACTCTCTCTATATATATATCTATGTATACACACACACACAGAGACACACACACATACACACATATAATGCAAATGGGGAGTATTGAGAGAGAGCTTGCTGACAAATATTTATGGAGCCCCTCCGTCTTTGAGCAGACGCTGTGTTTGGTGCTGGGGTAACAAATAGCAGGGACAGGACATCTAAGAACTTGAACTTTCAAGCATTATGCTCCCTTACCCACTTTAAAACTAGCCCTAGCGCCGGGCACGGTGGCTCAAGCCTGTAATCCCAGCACTTTGGGAGGCCGAGGCGGGTGGATCACGAGGTCGAGAGATCGAGACCATCCTGGTCAACATGGTGAAACCCCGTCTCTACTAAAAATACAAAAAACTAGCTGGGCATGGTGGCACGTGCCTGTAATCCCAGCTACTCAGGAGGCTGAGGCAGGAGAATTGCCTGAGCCCAGGAGGTGGAGGTTGCAGTGAGCCGAGATCGCGCCACTGCACTCCAGCCTGGGTAACAAGGGCGAAACTCCGTCTCAAAAAAAAAAAAAAAAAAAAAAAAAACTAGCCCTAGGCAAAACACTCAACAAACTAGGAATGGAAAGGAATCTTTCTCCACCTGATCAAGGGCATCTGTGAAACACCCACAGCTAACGTCACATTTCATGATGAAAGGCCAAATGCCCTCCCCCTGAAATCAGCAACCAGAGGTGGATGTCCACTCTTGCCTCTCCTGTTCAGTACTGTGCTGGCGGTTCTAGCCAGAAACAATAGGCAAGAAAACGAACTAAAAGTCGTACAGATTGGAAAGGAATCTGAAGTTTTAAAATAAAGCTGTTATATCACAGTGTTGAATGCCATCCAATGGAATTTAAATATATATAGCAATTTGTTATGTACCATCATCCATTTATATAGAAAGATATATAAAGCAAAAGCACTCTTGGAACTATAAGAAATTCTGCATTACTCCTTTTTCTCCTTGAACTTGTCTTTCTACTCCATTTTGTTCTCACAGAAGTTTATCCTCCGGTAAGTTTATGCTTGAAAGGCTTTTTCAATCATCCTTTCATACTTTTCTGCCACCCAAATGTGCATTTACATAGAAATTTAATTTGTAAAAACATTTCCTCAGACCATAACCCTCTAAAAAATTCCTTATCAGCTGGGCATGATGGCTCATGCCTGTAATCTCAGCACTTTGGGAGGCTGAGGCAGGTGAATCGTGAGGTCAAGAAATCGAGACCAGCCTGACTAACATGGTGAAACCCCATCTCTACTAAAAATACAAAAATTAGCTGAGTGTAGTGGTGCATGCCTGTAGTCCCAGCTACTTGGGAGACTGAGGCCGGAAAATTGCTTAAAACCAGGAGGCGGGCCAGGCGTGGTGGCTCATGTCTGTAATCCTGGCACTTTGGGAGACCGAGGTGGGTGGATCATGAGCTCAAGAGATCAAGACCATCCTGGTCAACATGGTGAAACCCCGTCTCTACTAAAAATACGAAAAATTAGCTGGGCATGGTGGTACGTGCCTGTAATCCCAGCTACTCAGGAGGCTGAGGCAGGAGAATTGCCTGAACCCAGGAGGCGGAGGTTGCGGTGAGCCGAGAACACGCCACTGCACTCCAGCCTGGCGACAGAGTGAGACTTTGTCTCAGAAAAAAACAAACAAACAAACAAACAAACAAAAAAAAACTTCTGGCTGGGCGTAGTAGCTCACGCCTGTAATCCAAGCACTTTGGAGGCCAAGGCGGGCGGATCACCTGAAGTTGGGAGTTCAAGACCAGCCTGACCAACATGGTGAAACCCCGTCTTTAAAAAACAAACAAACAAAAATAACTTCCTTACCTATGATCACAAGTATTATCATTGCATGATTAATCAAAGTAACATATATAGCGTCATTTTTCAATGAATGAAATTTTAGTGCAAATACATTTCAAAGTGATGCTATGTGATTTCTATCAACGAATCCTGCATCATCCTTCTATTCCTATTTTTTTTCAATTAAGAAAACTTACATAAAACAAGTAGATGGGGATGAAAAGGGTTTTGGTATAGCAATAGCATTCAGTTCTTTTGGAACTCTTTCCAAATAATGTGCTAAAAAATCACATGGCAATCACAGTGAAAAGTCATTTTAATGGCCCATCAGCTGACAATTCAAAGAGGTCCTTATTCAATTTTGTTGAAAACAAATAATTGGAAGCTTCCTAACTTACAAAAAGATGTGTTACTTGGTCATTAAAGTTACTTACTTTTTTAATCCAGACACCAGTATTTCCGTATATGCCTTTGCATGGACCCCTGGGAGATTTGTATACCCACTGGCGATGCACCTGAGATTCACTGGGGAGGAAGAGAGGCCTTTGATTTTGTTTGTTCCTTTGCTTGCTACTTTTGTCTGCTCCACCATTCTATGGAATAATAGCTCCATAAAGTCTGAGATGTTTGACTTTTGTTCACTGCTAGATTTGTAGGACATAGAAAGCTGTTGGATACCCTACCCACTAGATGCTTGATGCTTGATGAAGATATGTGAGATGTTATGAAAGAATGTAAAAACTACACGTTTCTGGCTGTGTGCTTTGAGAAGGCAAGAAGGGCAAAGAGACAGAGGTACCCAGTGCTGCACTGATTCGGCAGTCCAAAGGCACCAGAAGGTTACCTTTCTCCAAATCGAAGATGCAGCATGGAGCAGAGAAGAGGCCTAATCTTTGGAATCCAACCTGGGTTTGAATTCTGACAGTGACATTGAATAGCTGTGATTTTGGGGCAAACTCCTAGTCTTAGAGTCTTCCCCTGGGTAAAAAGAATAATTAGCCCTCCTTCCAGGAGAGGCAGAGGAGTTAGTGACCATGAAATACGATAATGCCCATCAAGTATCTGCAGCGTCTCATGCACTCATTAATGTGAGTTGTCCTTCATTCCAGCTCTGCCTCTTTCCTCCTTGGTGGCACCAACCATGCCTCTAATCAGCCCAGAAATTTATACTACTGGGCTCATCCTGAATCCTCCCTGCTGTAGATGCTAAGCAGCAGACAAAATGTTAAACTTAGGGGCTTTGGTAGAATCTAGGGCAGGGGGAAAATGTACCCTCATCTCCTCATTTAGAAAATGGAGGTAATAGGTCAGGCACTGTGGCTCACACCTGAAATCCCAGCACTTTGGGAGGCCAAAACAGGTGGATCACCTGAAGTCAGGAGTTCGAGACCAGCCTGGCCAACATGATGAAACCCTGTCTCTACTAAAAATACAAAAATTAGCCAGGCATGCTGGCAGGTGCCTGTAATACCCGCTATTCAGGAGGCTGAAGCAGGAGAATCACATGAACCCGGGAGGCGGAGGTTGCAGTGAGCTGAGATTGCACCATTGCACTCTAGCCTGGGCAACAGAGCCAGACTCCATCTCAAAAAAAAAAAAAAAAAAAAAAAAAAAGCCGGGGGTGGTTATAACAGTCCTACCTCAGGATTTTTGTGCAGGGTAATGTGTTGACTTTTGTGAAGTGCTTAGAACAGAACTTAACACACAGCCAAAGGTTGATAAATGAGTGTTATTGTTCTATCTTGGCCTGCCTGTAGGGCACTGATAAAAATAGATGTGTTATCTGGAAGAGAAGGGGCAGCCCAGCATAACAGTGGAGTGAGAGATTAGGGATTTTCTCAGATGCTCTGTCTCCTATGCATCCTTTATAACATGTGTTGAGATCTCACAGAGTCAGATACTACAGGCGGAATGAAAACCAGTGTCAGGTTTCAGTGGATATAGCAGGTTAGGGGCATCATGGATATCTGTGATCAGAAGAGGCACATCCTTCCCTCAAGTCCCCTATCCACAGGACTTCCCCCAGTACCCCCAGCAGAGGGTGAGGTGAAGTCCTGTCCTGTCTCCTCCGCATCCTCACAGCTGTCTTCTCTGAAACAACTCGATCAGTGGACCCAGCATTATAGTCCTTGAGTTACATGCACTCTCCCCTTCAGCCTATGACTTCCTCCAGAGAAAGAAGTCATCCTGTAAAACCCCAGACAGGCATAAGGCTCAGTACATTGCAAGCACTCAAATACTCCTTAAGTGAAGAAATCTGGAGGTAAACTACTGATGTCACAGGTTGGCCAAGGACAGCCTCCCCTGGGACTGGAGGGGCAGCTTCCTAAAAAAAAACTGGAGAGGGTAAGGGAATGGTCATAGTTTCTGTCAACTGCCCTGACAGTTTCTCAAATTGATTAAACCCAAGGAAAGGATACTGGAAAAAAACACGTAGGTCTGGGAGCTGCCTAGAGGGCTATGTCCAGGTATGGGCAGCTGGCCCCGTTTCTCAAATTATTTATCTTAATTTCCTTGAGAACAAGAAATGCATGTTAGGATGGGTTATTTTTCTTTTAGATTTAACCAAGGCACCCCATGATTTGCTGGATTTTTTTTTTTTAAGTTCTGTAACACTGGGAAGGGAGAAAGGAGAATTCCTCCACTATTATGCCAAAGTCTATGCTTTATATTAAAGCAAAAACCCCAGAATGTTAACAGAGTTTATCTGTAGGCAGCAGAAGTATAGGAGATTCACTTTCCTTCTACTTTTCCGTATCTCAGAATAGTATTTCCTCTTCAAAGAAATATATGAGATAGAGAAAAGTAGGGGAATAATACTTGCTCTTCAAGAAAATTATAGGTGAGTGCCACTATGCCTGGCCCCTGTAGCTTTTGTTTCTTAGTTTTTGAGTTGTACATATCACATTGTATTGTGTATGCATATTCTCTCCATCTGTCTTCTTGTTCAGATTATGGATATCTTGAGGGCAAGGACTGTCTTGAATATTTGACCCAAACATGTATGGATGAATAAGAGTATAAATGAATGAAAAAAATTATTTTAATTAAAAAAAGTATAAATGAATGGGTTGGTAAATTAATGAATGAATGATTAAAAAGATTCAAAGATATGAAAAACAGTTTTTAAGGCCATATTTAGATAGAGGGGAGTGAGCGGTAAGCCAAAATTAATTGATCAAGGCTTTTTTTCCTTTGATAGAACCCAAACTACTTCTTGGAGTTTCCTTTGTAGAACCCAAACTACTTCTTGGAGTTATCAGTCTGAAGCTGAGAGACCTCAGAACTCAGCCATGTGGGTTTCTTCTTCTAGGTAACTTGACTAGTCAGCCCTTGTGGTCCCTCCAAGCCCCGAAATTCTGTGGCCCTGAGATCATTGATAACCTTGGATTATGCCATTGCTTTCTCTGTTTCTGCTAATAAGTCACATCTAGATGCAGTATACTTGAGTCCTTGGACTTTGTGACACTTAACACATATTGAGACAGCTTCCTGGGGTCACTTTATTTTTTGACAGTCTCTTCCAAACCTACTTTTTTTGTAGTATTATGGAATCCACTTAGATCTTCACATATGAACATCATAACCCAACCCCCATTTACTGTAGAACACAAGCTGTTTTGAGGAAAAGTAATGAAAGTATTTGTGCTCCCAAGACGTTTATACTTTCCAACTTATTCTTTACCCATTTTGCAGTCTTTAGAATTTTTCTCCCGTTTCTTATTAGAGAGAGAAAACTGTGATGACCATGCTGCGAAAAGTAAACTAACTAATCCAAACTAAACCATTTGGTAAAGTTTGAAATGGCTTAGAATCTCAGGTGATCTTCTTTAGAAAGAAAGAAAAACAGAAGAAAAAAAAAGAATTTCGGGAGATTGGGAAGACTTAGCCGTTGAATTGTTTTTTTTTTTTTTTTTTTTTTTTTTTGAGACGGAGTTTTGGCTCTTGTTACCCAGGCTGGAGTGCAATGCCGCGATCTCGGCTCACCGCAACCTCCGCCTCCCGGGTTCAGGCAATTCTCCTGCCTCAGCCTCCTGAGTAGCTGGGATTATAGGCACGTGCCACCATGCCCAGCTAATTTTTTGTATTTTTAGTAGAGACGGGGTTTCACCGTGTTGACCAGGATGGTCTCGATCTCTCGACCTCGTGATCCACCTGCCTCTGCCTCCCAAAATGCTGGGATTACAGGCTTGAGCCACCGCGCCCAGCCCAGACGTTGAATTGTTAATCACTTTACCCTTTCTTTTTTTTTTTTTGAGATGGAGTCTCGCTCTGTCACCCAGGCTGGAATGCAGTGGTGTGATCTCGACTCACTGCAACCTCCACCTCCCAGGTTCAAGTGATTCTCCTGCCTCAGCCTCCAGAGTAGCTGCGTCTACAGGTGCCTGCCACCACACACAGCTAATATTTGTATTTTTAGTAGAGACAGGATTTCACGATGTTGGCCAGGATGCTCTCCATCTCTTAACCTCATGATCCGCCCACCTTGGCCTCCCAAAGTTCTGGGATTGCAGGCGTGAGCCACTGCACCCCTCCCACTTTACCCTTTATTTAATGCTGTACTATTTATAACTGGTTAATCAATTTTCCTTATTTGATTAATTTGAGAGGGGCTGGATGCTATGAGTTTATACCAGAATATTTTTAAAAGACATAGTCAAGCATTTGGTTGGTCTTTCTGAGGTCATGCATCAAAGCCAATATTTAACCATTAATATGGTTAGGCTCTGTGTCCCTATCTAAATCTCATCTTGAATTGTAATCTGAATTGCAATTACCATATGGGAGGGACCTGGTGGGAGGTGACTGGATCGTGGGGGCAGTTTCCCCCATGCTGTTCTCATGATAGTGAGTTCTCACCACAGCTGATAGTTTTTTTTTTGAGACGGAGTTTCGCTCTTGTTACCCAGGCTGGAGTGCAATGCCGCGATCTCGGCTCACCGCAACCTCCGCCTCCTGGGCTCAGGCAATTCTCCTGCCTCAACCTCCTGAGTAGCTGGGATTACAGGCACGTGCCACCATGCCCAGCTAGTTTTTTTGTATTTTTAGTAGAGACGGGGTTTCACCATGTTGACCAGGATGGTCTCGATCTTTCGACCTCGTGATCCACCCGCCTCGGCCTCCCAAAGTGCTGGGATTACAGGCTTGAGCCACCGCGCCCGGCAGCTGATAGTTTTAAAAGGGTTTGGCAGTTCCTCTTTTGCTCTCTCCTGCCACCTTGTGAAGAAGGTGCCTGCTTCCCCTTTGCCTTCCTCTATGATTTTAAGTTTCCTGAGGCCTCCCTTGCTATGCAGAACTGTGAATCAGTTAAACCTCCTGGTATGGTTTGGCTGTGTCCCCACCAAATCTCATCTTTAATTGTATCTCCCAGAATTCCCATGTTTTGTGGGAGGGACTCAGTGGGAGGTAATTGAATCCTGGGGGCTGGTCTTGCTCATGCTATTTTCATGATAGTGAATAAGTCTCACAAGATCTGATGGTTTTATCAGGGGTTTCCACTTTTGCATTTCCTCATTTTCTCTTGCCGTCACTATGTAAGAAGTGCCTTTCGCCTCCCACCATGATCCTGAGGCCTCCCAAGCCATGTGGAACTGTAAGTTCAATTAAACCTCTTTTTCTTCCCAGTCTCAGATATGTCTTTATCAGTAGCATGAAAATTAACTAATACAGTAAATTGGTACCAGTAGAGTGGGGCATTGCTGAAAAGATACCTGAAAATGTGGCAGCAACTTTAGAAGCGGGTAACAGGCAGAGGTTGGAACAGTTTGGAGGGCTCAGAAGAAGACAGGAAAATGTGGGAAAATTTGGAACTCCCTAGAGACTTGTTGAATGGCTTTGCCCAAAATGCCGATAGCAATATGAACAATAAAATAAAGTCCAGGCTGAGGTGCTCTCAGATGGAGATGAAGAACTTGTTGGGAACTGGAGCAAAGGTGTCTCTTGTTATGTTTCAGCAAAGAGACTGGTGGGATTTACCCCTACCCCAGAGATTTGTGGAACTTTGAACTTCAGAGAGATGATTTAGTTTATCTGGCAGAAGAAATTTCTAAGCAGCAAAGCATTCAAGAAGCGGTGGGTCACACTTGTAATCCCAGTACTTTGGGAGGCTGAGGTGGGCAGATCATGAGGTAAATGGATCGAGACCATCCTGGCCAATGTGGTGAAATCCTGTCTCTAAAAAATAAATAATTAATAATAATAATAATAAAAAGGAAGTAACTTGGGAACTGTTAAAGGCATTCAGTTTTTAGGGGAAGCAGAACATAAAAGTTCAGAAAATCTGCAGCCTGACAATGTGATAGAATATAAAAACCCATTTTCTGGGGAGAAATTCAAGCTGGCAGCAGAAATTTACATAAGTAGCAAGGAGTCTAATGTTAATCCCCAAGACCATGGGGAAAATGTCTCCAGGCCGTGTCAGAGACCTTCATGGCAGCCCCTCCCATCACAGGCCCAGAGGCCCAGGAGGAAAAAGTGGTTTCATGGGCACAGCCCAGGGTCCCCATGCTGTGTGCAGCCTAGGGACTTGGTGCCTTATGTCCCAGCTGCTCCAGTCATGGCTGAAAGGGGACAACATATAGCTCAGGCTGTGGCTTCAGAAGGTGGAAGCCCCAAGCCTTGGCAGCTTCCTCAGGTGTTGAGTCTGTGGGTGCACAGAAGTCAAAAATTGAGGTTTGAGAACCTCCACCTAGATATCAGAAGATGTATGAAAACGCCTGAATGCCCAGGCCAAAGTTTGCTGCAGGGGTGGGGCCCTCATGGAGAATCTCTGCTACAGCAGTGCTGAAAGGAAATATGGGGTTGGAGCCCCCCAAAAGAGTCCCTACTGGGGCACCGTCTAGTGAAACTGTGAGCAGAGGGCCACTGTCCTCCAGACCCCAGAATGGCAGATCTGACAGCTTGCATCATACGCCTGGAAAAGCTGCAGACACTCAACACCAGCTTGTGAAAGCAGCCAGGAGGGAGGCTATACCCTGCAAAGCCACAGGGGTGGAGCTGCCCAAGACCATAGGAACTCACCTCTTGCATCAGCATGACCTGGATGTGAGACCTGTAGTCAAAGGAGATCATTTTGGAGCTTTGAAATTTGACTCCCCCCACTGGATTCTGGACTTGCATGGGGCCTGTAACTCCTTTGTGTTGGCCAATTTCTCCCATTTGGAATGGCTGTACTTACCCACTACCGGCACTCCCATTTTTATCTAGGAAGTAACTCACTTCCTTTAGATTTTACAGGCTCATAGGTAGAAGGAACTTGCCTTGTCTCAGATGAGACTTTGGACTGTGGACTTTTGGGTTAATGCTGAAATGAGTTAAGACTTTGGGGAACTGTTGGGAAGGCATGATTGGTTTTGAAATTTGAGGACATGAGATTTGGAGGGGCCAAGGGTGAAATGATATGGTTTGGTTGTGTCCCCACCAAATCTCAACTTTGATTGTATCTCCCAGAATTCCCACATTGTGGGGTGGACCCAGGGGAAAGTAATTCAATCATGGGGGCCAGTCTTTCCTGTGCTATCCTCATAATAGTGAATAGTCTCAGGAGATCTGATGGTTTTATCAGAAATTTCCACTTTTGCTTCTTCCTCATTTTCTCTTGCTGCCACCATGTAAGAAGTGCCTTTCACCTCCCGCCGTGATTCTGAGGCCTCCCAAGCCACGTGGAACTGAAAGTTCAGTTAAACCTCTTTTTCTTCCTAGTCTTGCATATGTCTTTATCAGCAGCACGAAAATAGACTAATACACCTCCTTTCTTTGTAAAGGTATTATCTGGTTTCAGGTAGTATCTTTATAGCAGTGTGAAAACAGACTAACATAGATCGGTGCAGTTGTAGGGGAGAGGATCAAGGTCTAGGCTCTGTGACTTAATGGTGCAAGTGTCAGAAGCCATTGATTCTGTGTTTATAGACTCTCCTCTAATGGATACATGGGACTAGAAGGGAACTGAAGTGAGAAGGTGGCAGTCTGTAGAAACTGGGCTGTCTGTGCACTTCTTAGTCTCCTGTGTGTGTATGTGTGTGTTTAAGAGACAGAGTCTCGGCCGGGCGCGGTGGCTCAAGCTTGTAATCCCAGCACTTTGGGAGGCCGAGGCGGGTGGATCACGAGGTCGAGAGATCAAGACCATCCTGGTCAACGTGGTGAAACCCCGTCTCTACTAAAAATACAAAAATTAGCTGGGCATGGTGGTGCGTGCCTGTAATCCCAGCTACTCAGGAGGCTGAGGCAGGAGAATTGCCTGAACCCAGGAGGCGGAGGTTGCGGTGAGCCGAGATCGCGTCATTGCACTCCAGCCTGGGTAACAAGAGCGAAACTCCGCCTAAAAAAAAAAAAAAAAAAAAAAAGAGACAGAGTCTCAGGCCAGGTGCAGTGGCTCACGCCTGTAATCCCAGCACTTTGGGAGGCTGAGGTGGATGGATCATGAGGTCAAGAGATCGAGACCATCCTGGCCAACATAGTGAAACTGCGTCTCTACTAAAATATAAAAATTAGCTGGGTGTAGTAGCGCACGCCTGTAGTCCCAGTTACTCGGGAGGCTGAGGCAGGAGAACTGCTTGAACTCGGGAGGTGGAGGTTGCAGTGAGCTGAGATTATGCCACTGCACTCCAGCCTGGCACCTGGCAACAGAGCGAGACTCTGTCTCAAAAAAATAAAAAAAAAAAAAAAAAGAGAAAGAGCCTTACTCTGTCATCCAGGCTGGAGTGCACTGGCGCAATCTCAGCTCACTGCAACCTCTGCCTCCTGGGTTCTAGCAATTCTCCTGCCTCAGCCTCCTGAGTAGCTGGGACTACAGGTGCATGCCGGTATGCCTGGCTAATTTTTTTTTTTAATTTTAGTAGAGATGGGATTTCACTGTGTGGCCCAGGCTTGTCTCAAACTCCTGAGCTCAAGCAATCCACCTGTCTCAGCCTCCCAAAGTGCTAGAATTACAGCCGTGAGCCACCACGCCTGGCCTGTCTCCTGTTATAAATATGAAATGTTTCCTTGGCTTTGGCAGATTTCTGTGCCTGTCCCGGCTATCCTGACAACTTATTCCTGGTTTGACATTTCTAGCTGGGCCCTTGGTATCATAGGCTCCATCTAGTTGTGACCCAGGATGTTCAGCTTCTGTTCTCATCCACGGTCACCACTCTTGGTTCCCCATTTGGTCCTGCCCTTCTAGCAGTCATTGGAACTTGCTTTAAGCCTAATTCCTACTTATCCTTCAGCTCTCAAGTCATTTGTCATTGTCTTAGGGAAAACTTTGAGACCCAAGACTAGGTCAGGTCCTCCTGATATGCCCCCCAGAATTTATTGTATTTCACCTTTACAATTTGTAATTTATTACTTTTCATAATTTGTAATTATTTTTGTCCATTCTACACCCATCCTATATCTTCAGCACCTGGGACAGTGCTTAGTACAGAGTAGGTGTTCAATAAATGTCTTCAGTAAACATGAAACAATGAAGCTTGTGACTTTGGCCTCTACCTCTTTTTGTATTTACAAGGTCATATTGTATATTATATCTCAGTTTATGCATGTATAAATAAAGATAATATTGTCTTACCTACCTCACATTTCAAGATGCTATGCTTGTAGTAGATGCTTAACAAAATGCTTGTAGGATTGAGTGAATGTATATGCTATCTCTATGATAAAATAAATCTATATTTTAACAAAGATTTATTTCATTTAACAAATAAGAGAAATACAGTACTCAAGCAGGAGGAGTTACGTTTTTTGAGTTGGGAATAAAATTCGGGATTTTGTTTTTTTGAGATGGAATCTCACTCTATTGCCCAGGATGGAGGCAGTGGCATGATCTCTGCTCATCACAACATCCGCCTCCTGAATTCAAGTGATTCTCCTGCTTCAGCCTCCCGAGTAGCTGGAATTACAGGCACTGCCACCACACCCGGCTAATTTTTTTTTTTTTTTTTTGAGACGGAGTTTCGCTCTTGTTACCCAGGCTGGAGTGCAATGGCACGATCTCGGCTCACCGCAACCTCCGCCTCCTGGGTTCAAGCAATTCTCCTGCCTCAGCCTCCTGAGTAGCTGGGATTACAGGCACGTGCCACCATGCCCAGCTAATGTTTTGTATTTTTAGTAGAGACGGGGTTTCACCATGTTGACCAGGATGGTCTCGATCTGTTGACCTTGTGATCCACCCCCCTCGGCCTCCCAAAGTGCTGGGATTACAGGCTTGAGCCACCGCGCCCGGCCCTCCCGGCTAATTTTTGTATTTTTAGTAGAGACGAGGTTTTACCCTGTTGGCCAGGCTGGTCTTGAACTCCTGACCTCAGGTGATCCACCTGCCTCGGCCTCCCAAAGTGCTAGGATTACAGGTGTGAGCCACTGCACCCAGCCAAAATTCAGGATTTCATATACCTTTGCCTAGGGGGTCTGTATTTTTCTTCTGATCATAGTTTTATACTAGACATATTTTAAATGGGGAAGGGGGAATTTTTTGAATGGATTTGGACAAAACTAGTAATGATTAACTTTTCCAACTTCTAGGCTGACTCTGGCTGTCACAGATTTTAGCTCCTTGGTACACCAAGAGTACAGATTCCAAATTGCACATATCTTAAAAACTTGTAAGGAAGTAGTGGTGAATGTGAATCTGAATACCAGGGAGAGTTCCATAAAGGGAACTCATAAAAGGAACTCCCATCAGTTGGTACAGCTAATTGGCTTTATGAAACCAGTGGCAGGACAAGATCTTGACCTCTAAGGATGTCAGCAAAATTGCTCGCAGCTTAGCAGGACCTTGTACCACAAGTCTCACAAGCTGGCTTACTTTTGGCCTGGCTGAACCTGCCTATTTCCCCAATTTCCCCAATAGTACAGGGAAGATACTTTGCGTGTAAAATACAAATGCTACTGAATTTTTCTTTTTCTTGTTCATCTCTTCTCCACCACGTCCACTCCCTTCTGGGAACCCTCTCATTTGACATTTCCTTTGAGATACAGAATACAGAGAAGGGAGAAGGTACAGGAAGGATCCAAATGTTATTAGAGTTATATATTTTATTTGAGCTTCAGCTCTTTGGAGAAAGGGGAACAGGAATGAGAGGATTAAATTAGAGATGGTCTGGCACAAAGCCCGGAGATGTGGGGTATGTGAAGAAGGAAACTCATGACTAGAATATATGCTGAAGGTGAAATGAGGGGAGCCCAGATAGGGAATTCAGAGATAATTGTTAGCATTTAGTGATATGATCTGGGAGGGGATCCCAGTGCAGAGCAAGGAAGAAGGCCAGCAGGTGGTAGGAGTCAATGTGCCCAGTTTGTATCCAGTCCATGTCTCTGGACCAATTGACCCCTCTTTGGGTGGGAGGATTTGCCAGGATTATCCGACCCCTTATTTCCAGTTCATCTCCTAGATGTCTTCATTGCTGTTGTCCTTTGGTGAGTATGAATCCATAGGATGGCGTCTCCTCCCCATTGACCATTTCCAAGGCTGGGTCTGAGAGTGGGTGGAAGCCGTAGGTGGATGATACACAGGCCTGTAATGCTGCTGAGGAAAAGTTCGAGCTCTTGGCTTAGGTTTGGGGTTGGGCTCCATCTCTGGCTCGGTCTCGGTCTCAGGCTGGGGCTCGAGTTCTGTTTCAGGCTCCAGCTCTGACTCTGGCTCCAGCTCCCGATCCAGGTCTAGGTCCAGACCCAGCCCAGCCTCTTGATCTGACTCCAGCTCCAAATCCAACTCCGACTCCTCTTCTGTTGGCTGTTGGATATTGGTGAAATCTGGACTTACATTTTTTTGACTTCCTAGAAAACTGCCACTCATTTTATATGTTGAGTTGTCATTCTGAAATACAATTAGGTGGGTTAAATTTCTAATTAAACTTTCTTCTGAATGCAGTGGCTCATACCTGTAATTCCAGCACTTTGGGAGGCTAGGGCAGGAGAATCACTTTAGTCCAGGAGTTCAAGGCCAGCCTGGGCAACATAGTGAAACTTCCGTCTCTCCAAAAAAAATAATAATAATAATTAAAAATATTAGCTGGCCATGGTGGCACATGTCTGTAGTCCTAGCTACTCAGGAGGCTGAGGCAGGAGGATTGCTTGAGTCCAAGAGGCTGAGACTACAGTGAGCTGTGTTTGTGCCACCGCACTCCAGCCTGAGCAACAGAGTGAGACTTTGTCTCAAAAAAAAAAAAAAAGAAATTTAACTTTTGAGTAGTCAAGGAATTTCAGAATACAATAGGACTGGCCAGGCGCAGTGGCTCACAACTATAATCCCAGCACTTTGGGAGGCTGAGGTGGGTGGATCATGAGGTCAAGAGATCGAAACCATCCTGGTCAACATGGTGAAACCCCGTCTCTACTAAACATACAAAAAATTAGCCGAGCACGGTGGCGTGCCTATAGTCCCAGCTACTCGAGAGGCTGAGGCAGGAGAATTGCTTGAACCCAGGAGGCAGAGGTTGCGGTGAGCCGAGATCGCGCCATTGTACTCCAGCCTGGGTAACAAGAGCGAAACTCTGTCTCAAAAAAAAAAAAGAATACAATAGAACTTAAGGTAATAGAACCATGTGTTCCTTGCAGAGTAAAAAATATTTCTTGCCTAAATCAACTTTTCTTTTTATTATTATTTTTGAGACAGAGTCTTGCTCTGTTGCCCAGGCTGGAGTACAGTGGCATGATCTTAGCTCACTGCAACCTCTACCTCCTGAATTCAAGTGATTCTCTTGCCTCAGCTTCCCAAGTAGCTGGGACTATAGGCGTGTGCCACCAGGCCTGGCTAATTTTTGTATTTTTAGTAGAAACAGAGTTTCACTATGTTGGCCAGGCTGGTCTTGAACTCCTGAGCTCAAGTGAGCTGCCTGCCTCAGTCTCCCAAAGTGCTGGAATTAACAGGCATGAGCCACTGCACCCACCCTTTATTTTTTATTAAAATATATATTTTTAATTTTCTTTAAAATACCAATGACATTGTCCATAAATCTGCTTTTCATCTTCCTTGTACCCTCTGGTTTCTCATTTACTCACTACTCTTCAGACTCAATCAATTTCCAACTTAGAATTTCTCTGGCTTTTCTTGCTGGGCTGGATTTCATGACCAGCCGTGGACTTAATGACATTCTGAAACATCTTGTCTTCTTGATCTTACTTGTCTTGCCAGCCCCCAGTGCAATCCTTGACAGGGCATGTAAGGCTGTGTGTGACCTGGCCTCCTGCCATTCTTCTTTAGGTTTATTCCAGCTGTGGTCCCCGCCCTTTGCTCTCACTATAAAGTTACCCAGAGTTGCCCGACTACTGCTCAGCTTTGTACATGCCACTCCCTTTGCCTGACTTGTCCTCCTCCATCTTGTCCACATCCACTTAGTCACCACCCCAGATTCAGAGCCAAGATGGCCAGGTAGGACCATAGCTTCTTTTGTGTTCCAGCTACACCTCATTCACACTTCCATCATAGTACCAGTAACATATTGCTTTATTTATTTACAAACCTACCCCTTCCCAGATTCTAAGCTTCTTGTAGTAGGACAGGGCCTGGTTCTTGATATCCCCAGTACCAGGCACTGAGCTTGTCACACAGCAGGTGCCCACAAGGACTTAGATCAGCCTTGAATCAGCCTTGTAGCAGCATTCCCCAAAATTAATCACTTCACCCTTCCTGAAACATTTTCTTCTCAACCACCATATGATACTCTTCTGCTTTTCCTCCTTCCTTCCTGGTTGCTTCTTGGTCTCTTTGCTGTCTCCTGTACTTCTTCTGGACTTCTAGATGTTGGTATGCCCCAGGGCTTGATTCTGGGACCTTTCTCTTCTCTATCTATGCTCTCTCCCTAGGGACTTTTATTGTAGGCCCATAATTTTCATTACAACCTATATGCTGATGATTCTTTGGTTATAACCGTTACCCTGATCTGCAGGTCATATATTCACTTCCATTCTTGACATCTCCACTTGAATGTTTAATAGACATCTTGATTTTTTTTTGTTTGTTTGAGACAGAGTATTGCTCTGTTGCCCAGGCTGGAGTGCAGTAGCATGATCTTGGCTCACTGTAACCTCCACCTCCCAGGTTCAAGTGATTCTCCTGCCTCAGCCTCCCAAGTAGCTAGGACTACAGGCCTGTGCCTCCATGCCCAACTAATTTTTGTATTTTTAGTTGAGAAGGGGATCTACCATGTTGGCTAGGCTAGTCTCAAACCCTGGCCTCAAGTGATCTATCCACCTTGACCTCCCACAGTGTAGGGATTACAGGCATGAGACCACGCCCAATCCAGGCATTTTGAATTCAATACACATGAAATAGAACTTGCTCCTCTCCTAGTCTTCCCTAATGTACTAACATTCTTATATTAAGAATGGGCTCAAGCAATCCACCCACCTCAGCCTCCCAAAGTGCTGGGATTACAGGCATGAGCCACCACACTTCCCTAATGTACTAACATTTTTATATTAAGAATTTATTTTTTGGCCTGGCGCGGTGGCTCAAGCCTGTAATCCCAGCACTTTGGGAGGCCGAGGCGGGTGGATCACGAGGTCATGAGATCGAGACCATCCTGGTCAACATGGTGAAACCCCGTCTCTACTAAAAATACAAAAAATTAGCTGGGCATGGTGGCGCGTGCCTGTAATCCCAGCTACTCAGGAGGCTGAGGCAGGAGAATTGCCTGAACCCAGGAGGCGGAGGTTGCGGTGAGCCGAGATCGCGCCATTGCACTCCAGCCTGGGTAACAAGAGCGAAACTCCATCTCAAAAAAAAAAACAAAAAAAACAAAAAACAAAAACATAGTAGATTAAAAAAAAAAAAAAAAAAAGGGCTGGGCACAGTGGCCCAACACTTTGGGAGGCCAAGGTGGGTGGATCACCTAAGGTCAAGAGTTCGAAACCAGCCTGACCAACAAGGTGAAATCCTGTCTCTAAAAACAAAACAAAACAAAAATAGTAGATAATGTCTATCTTTTTTTTTTTTTTTTTTCTGACAGGGTCTTACTCTGTCATCCAGGCCAGAGTGCAGTGCCACAATCAAAGCTCACTGTGACCTCAAACTTCTGGGCTCAAGAAATCCTCCTACTTCAGGCTCCCAAGAAGCTAGGATTATAGGTACACACCATCATACCTGGCTGATTTTTATTTTTATTTATTATTTTATTATTTTATTTTTTTGAGACAGAGTTTCGCTCTTGTTACCCAGGCTGGAGTGCAATGGCGCAATCTCGGCTCACCGCAACCTCCGCTCCTGGGTTCAGGCAATTCTCCTGCCTCAGCCTCCTCAGTAGCTGGGATTACAGTCACACGCCACCATGCCCAGCTAATTTTTTGTATTTTTGGTAGAGACGGGGTTTCACCATGTTGACAGGATGGTCTCGATCTAGTCTTACTATGTTGCCCAGGTTGCTCTCAAATTCCTGACCTCAAGTGATTCTTCTGCCTCAGTCTCCCAAAGTGCTGGCATTACAAGTATGAGTCACTAAGCCTGGCTGATATGTCCATCTTAAACCAGCTGTCACCACTAGTCTTTTATTAAAAAAATTTTTTTTTAGATAGGGTCTTGCTCTGTCACCCAGGCTGGAGTGCAGTGTAATGATCTCGGCTAACTGCAACCTCCGCTTCCCAGATTCAAGTGATTCTCATGCCTCGGCCTCCTGAGTAGCTGGGATTACAGGCACACACCACCATGCCCAGCTAATTTTTGTATTTTTAGTAGAGATGGGGTTTGGCCATGATGGCCAGGCTGGTCTCAAACTCCTCATCTCAAGGGACCTACCTGCCTCAGCCTCCCAAAGTGCTAGGATTACAAGAATGAGCCACCGCACCCAGCCACCACTAGTCTTAATAGAGACACACAAGAACACTTCTCATTAAATTCAGGAGTAAGACAAGATTCATCAATATTACTTAAATGGTTCTGAGAGGTCTAGTTAATGCAATAATATCTGATATTGAAATAAGAATTCTAACAATTGGAACATGAGAAACTAGTATTACTTTTAGGAAATATTTTCCTATTTAGAAAACCCAGGAGAATTAACGGTGAAACCTTGGCCAGGTGCAGTGGTTCATGCCTGTAATCCTGGCACTTTGGGAGGCTGAGGTGGGCAGATCACGAGGTCAAGAGATGGAGACCATCCTTGCCAACATGGTGAAACCCCGTCTCTACTTAAAAAAAAAAAAAAAAAAAAAAAAAAAAAAAAAAAAAAGGCCAAGTGTGGTGGCTCACACTTGTAATCCAAGCACTTTGGAGGCCAAGGCGGGCAGACTACCTGAAGTCGGGAGTTTAAGACCAGCCTGACCAACATGGTAAAACCCTGTCTTAAAAAAAAAAACAAAAAACCAAAAATTAGCCAGGAGTGGTGGTGAGTGCTTATAGTCCCAGATACTCAGGAGGCTGAGGCCAGAAGAATCACTTGAACCCAGAAGGCGTAGGTTGCAGTGAGCTGAGATTGCACTACTGCATTCGTACCTGGCAACAATGAAGACTCCTTAAAAAAACAGACAAACAAACAAAAAAACAGTGAAACCTCTTTGGAATAGTAAAATGATTCACAAAACTAGCCAAATAATTTAATTAAAACCAATAAGTTTTCTATATGCTAGCAGTTGCCAGTTAGAAAAATATAATGAAAGCCAGGCACAGTGGCTCACACCTGTAATCCCAGCACTTTGGGAGGCTGAGGCGGGTGGATCACCTGAGGTCAGGAGTTCAAGACCAGCCTGGCCAACATGGTGAAACCCCGTCTTAAAAAAAAAAAAAAAAAAAAAAAAGAGCTCTCTCTTCCCGATGCCCAAGATGCCGAAAGGAAAGAAGAAAGCCAAGGGGAAGAAGGTGGCTCCGGCCCCTGCTGTCGTGAAGAAGCAGGAGGCCAAGAAAGTGGTGAATCCACTATTTGAGAAAAGGCCTACAAATTTTGGAATTGGACAAGACGTCCAGCCCAAAAGAGACCTCACCCGCTTTGTGAAATGGCCCCGCTATATCAGGTTGCAGCGGCAAAGAGCCATCCTCTGTCAGCGGCTGAAAGTGCCCCCTGCAATTAACCAGTTCACCCATGCCCTGGACCGCCAAACAGCTACTCAACTGCTTAAGCTGGCCCACAAGTGTAGACCAGAGACGAAGAAAGAAAAGAAGCAGAGGCTGTTGGCCCGGGCCAAGAAGAAAGTGGCTGGCAAAGGGGACGTCCCCACTAAGAGACCACCTGTCCTTCGAGCAGGAGTTAACACCATCACCACCTTGGTGGAGAACAAGAAAGCTCAGCTGGTGGTGATAGCACACGACGTGGATCCCATTGAGCTCGTTGTCTTCTTGCCTGCCCCGTGTCATAAAATGGGAGTCCCTTACTGCGTTATCAAGGGGAAGGCAAGACTGGGACGTCTAGTCCACAAGAAGACCTGCACCACTGTCGCCTTCACACACGTGAACTCGGAAGACAAAGGTGCTTTGGCTAAGCTGGTGGAAGCTATCCGCACCAACTACAATGACCGATATGATGAGATCCGCCGTCACTGGGGAGGCAATGTCCTGGGTCCCAAGTCTGTGGCTCGCATCGCCAAGCTTGAAAAGGCAAAGGCTAAAGAACTTGCCACAAAACTGGGTTAAATTATACACTGTTTTGTATAAAATAATACACATTTTCCTTCAAAAAAAAAAAAGAAAGAAAAAATATAATGAAAATGGCCAGGTGTGGTGGCTCATGCCTGTAATCCCAGCACTTTGGGAGGTGGAGATGGGTGGATTGCTTGAGCCCAGGAATACGAGACCAGCCTAGGCAACATGGCAAAACCCTATCTCTGCAAAAATACAAATATTAGCTGGGTGTAGTGGTGTGCATCTGTAATCCTAGCTACTTGGGAGGCTGAGGCTGCAGCATTGCTTGAGCCAAAGAGGTCAAGGCTATGGTGCACTGTGATCATGCCACTGCACTTCAGCATGGGTGACAGAGTAAGACCCTGTCTCGAAGAAACAAAAAAGTAAAACATATAAAGTATCTAGGATTTCTCTATGTGAAGAAAGTCATAAAACCTTACTATGAAACATTTAAGAAGACAATAAATGTAGAGACAGTTCATGTTTCTGGATGAGAAGAATGAATACTATAAAGATAAATTCTCAAGTGATTATATATTTTTAGTACAACTCTAATGATTATTTCAATAAAATTTGTTTTTGAGGGGTGGGGACCTGACAAAAGATTCAAAAGTTGGCTTGGAAGAAGAAACTGGTGAGAATGACTTAGCAAATTTTGAAATAGAACACTGATGACATAGGACTTCTTAACCAAATGTTAAAAGTGTATTATACAGTGGACAGGCATAGTAGTTCATGCCTGTAATCTCAGCACTTTGGGAGGCTGTGGCAGGTGGATCATGAGGTCAGGAGATCAAGGCCATCCTGGTTAACACAGGGAAACCCCATCTCTACTAAAAACAAAAAATTAGCCGGGCATGGTGGCCTGTAGTCCCAGCTACTTGGGAGACTGAGGCAGGAGAATCACTTGAACCCAGGAGGTGGAGGTGAGACAAGATTGTGCCACTGCACTCCAGCCTGGGTGACAGAGGGAGACTCCATCTCAAAAAAAAAAAAAAAAAAAAAATCCAGTCTAGTGCCTTTGGTGATTGGCAAAATGTAAAAAAAAAAAAAAAAAAAAAAATTAAAAAAAAAAGAAAAAGAATAAAAGTATATTATATAGCAATAGTAATAGAAACAGTGTGACTGGGTGCAGTGGCTCACACCTGTAATCCTGGCACTTTTGGAGGCCAAGGTGGGTGGATCACCCAGTGTCAGGAGTTTGAGACTAGCCTGAGTAACGTGGTGAAACCCCGTCTCTATTAAAAATACAAAAATTAGCCAGGTGTGGTGGCTCGCACCTGTAATCCCAGCTACTCAGGAGGCAGAGGCAAGAGAATTGCTTGAATCTGGGAGATGGAAGTTGCAGTGAGCCAAGATTGTGCCACTGCACTCAAGCCTGGGTGACAGAGTGAGACGTTGTCTCAAAGAACAAAACCAAACACAAAAAAACCACTGTGATAATGAAGCTATACAGAACAATGAAATCCACAACTAAGCTAGAAATAGACTCTAGTTTTCATAAGAATATAATATTTTATGAAAATAACGTATCACATCCGTCGGGAAAAGAAGGCTTATTCAATAGATGGTTAGACGGTGCGATGGTTTGCATGCGTGGCTTCCAAAACCCATGCTGAAACTTAATCTACATTGTGGCGGTATTAAGAGGTGAGGCTTTTTGGGAAGTGATTAAGTCATGAGGGCCCTGCCCTTGTGAATGGATTAGTGCCTTATAAAAAAAAAAAAAAGGAGCCGGGCGCGGTGGCTCAAGCCTGTAATCCCAGCACTTTGGGAGGCCGAGGCGGGTGGATCACGAGGTCAAGAGATCGAGACCATCCTGGTCAACATGGTGAAACCCCGTCTCTACTAAAAATACAAAAAATTAGCTGGGCATGGTGGTGCGTGCCTGTAATCCCAGTTACTCAGGAGGCTGAGGCAGGAGAATTGCCTGAACCCAGGAGGCGGAGGTTGCGGTGAGCCGAGATCGCGCCATTGCACTCCAGCCTGGGTAACAAGAGCGAAACTCCGTCTCAAAAAAAAAAAACAAACAAACAAACAAAAAAAGGGCTGGAGGGAGCTTGCATCGGCCCTTTTGTCCTTCCACCATCTGCCACGTGAGGATGCTGCTGAGAGAAGATGGAACAAGACACTGAACTGCCAGGACCTTGATCGTGGACTTCTCACATTCAGAACTGTGAGAAATAAATATCTATTCATAAATTACCCAGTCTCAGGTATTTTGTTACAGTAGCACTAATGAACTAAGATAGATGGTATATAGCCCAAAATAGTTAGCTATAAAGATTAAAAATAAAGATTACTCGTTAATGCCTGTACACTGAAATACACTGTATTTACATTAAAGAGTATAATATATATTCAACCTGAGGAAGCTGAAAAAAAAGTATAACATATAAAAAATAAAAACATAAAAATCTAGAAGAAAATATGTCTTATTTACTTTCTAAGTGGGAATGACTTTCTAAATAAAAAGCAAATATAAGTAATAAGAAATCCTAGCACTTTGGGAGGCTGAGGCAGGTCGATCACCTGAGGTCGAGAGTTCGAGACCAGCCTGACCAACATGGAGAAACCCTGTGTCTACTAAAAATGCAAAAAGTAGCCGGGTATGGTGGCACATGCTTGTAATCCCAGCTGCTTGGGAAGCTGAGGCAGGAGAATCGCTTGAAACTGGGAGGTGGAGGTTGCAGTGAGCCCAGATCATGCCATTGCACTCAGCCTAGGCAACAGGAATAAAACTCTGTGCCCCCCCTCTAAAAAAAAAGGAAATATTAATATGGCTAAATAATATCTAAAAACAGGTATGTTGAGTATCATAATTATAAATAAAAAATAGAGAAACTTCCATTTATAGTAAAAGCAGCCTGCATAATTCAAACCAATTACTTTATTAGTAGCTATTAGTTAACTAGTTGTTTTTTATTAACTGCTAGTTAGTTTTTAAATTTACTAGTTTTAACTACCAGATAAATTTCTTTTTCAATGTATTTTTTAAAACTTTTACTTGAAGGCACCCTAATGCTAACAAGATCATGAAGAACTACCAGGCCAAGATTTGGGAAAAGGTGGAAATCTAGCCACGTGAACCTGGCATTTGTGGCCACTTTCGTCCTGAGGGTATTTGATGATCGGAAGTGGCACATATATGTTGATCAGCACTTCTGATGGCTTTAAGGGCTTAGACTTGCAGACATTGGATTCCAAGGCCTGCCAAGGAAGGGGCTACGTGGCGAACCGTCACACAGACTGCAGCTGAGCTTTGGGTCACGTGAATGGCCTAGAAAACCTCAAGTCTTGAAATCTGATGAAGGAGATCATGGATTGCTAGTGCCTTCAGGTATCTGCCAAAATCATCAAATTCCTTCTGGAAGAAAAATATCTCAGGCCTTAAATTATTTTTATAAACATTTTCCAAATAAAATGTCTGACACACACCCCAAAATTACCAGGTACACTAGACTTTGATAGTGGAAGATGTATGTTTAATACCTATGGCAATAGTTCTTAAAGTGTAGTTCCTGACCCAAAGCGTCAGTTTTACCTGGTAACTTACTAGCTATGCAGATTTGCTGGTCTTACCCCAGACCCACTGAATCAGAAACTCAGGGGACTGGGACACAAAGGGCCCCAGCAGTCTGGGTTTTCACAGCATATTGAGGTGATTCTGATGTATATTGAAGTTTGAGAACCAATGGAAGTCTCTAAGCATAAGGACCACCTCTGATCAGAGATGCTGTCAAGAGAATTCTTGCTTCACATTGGGTGAGCCCTGAGGGTCCTTTCAATGCAATGGTTGTGAGATTCTATGATTTCATGATTGGGAATGGACTGTAGAGCAAAATAGAAAAAATACGTTCAAACCTAGCTATCAGGGAAAAAGTTGTTCTGAATAAGCTGTGATAATTTTCAGCAAAGTAAGGGTTATCATTAGTAATACATTACGTTAAAAAAAAGAAGAAGAAGGCCGGGCGCGATGGCTCACGCCTGTAATCCCAGCACTTTGGGAGGCCGAGGCGGGTGGATCACCAGGTCGAGATCGAGACCATCCTGGTCAACATGGTGAAACCCCGTCTCTACTAAAAATACAAAAAATTAGCTGGGCATGGTGGCGCGTGCCTGTAATCCCAGCTACTTGAGAGGCTGAGGCAGGAGAATTGCCTGAACCCAGGAGGCGGAGGTTGCGGTGAGCCGAGATCGCGCCATTGCACTCCAGCCTGGGTAACAAGAGCAAAACTCCGCCTCAAAAAAAAAAAAAAAAAAGAAGAAGAAGAAAAGAAAAAGGCTGTGTTTGACAAGCATGGATCTTGTAAAATACGTATCCTTTACTTATTGATTTTTTTTTTTTTTTTAAATTAGAGACAGGGTTTCACCATGCTGGCCAGGCTGGTCTCAAACTCCTGACCTCAGGTGATCTGCCCATCTTAGCCTCCCAAAGTGCTGGGATTATAGGCTTGAGCCAACATACCCAGCCAAATTTTGTTTTCTCTTTTCTTTTTTTAAAGGTAGTCAGGTGAAGCAGTGGGAGTGGAAAACGAATAAAGCATCTTTAACTGGTTGTGATCGTTAGTTGTAAACACCACTGCACTCGAACCCACCACTTCCTGGAATTTTTAATAACATTTTTTTACCCTGGTAATACTTTTCTTGTCATAAAATGTTCACATATTACTGAAATGTAGTAAGTCAAAGAATCAGAGGTTTTGTTTAAAAATGATTTCTAGTCATTAGATAATATTTTAGTGCCCATCTGTTTTTAATTTCCTTTTTTTGGAAACCTTTACACAGGTACTGCTGATTTGAAAATGCTGAAGTGGGCTGAGGTCTCAGTGTTAATAAAATACTGAAAATTCAGATTATTTATCATTCTCTTTTGCATTTGGTCAGGTCCAGTAAATCTCATATTACAATGTAAAGGTAATAAAACTGAGGTATTAGGCAAGATTAGAGATCTAAATCTCTGCTAGTTCATTAGTTTTATTCATCCCAAGAGTGGGTGGGATGGGGAGGAATTCTGAAGGTATAGGTAGGGTAGACATTTTAAATATTTAGCAACTAGTAAGAGACACTAGCCCAGAATGCTGTGGAAGGATTCTTGAGGTCTATTCTGGGTCAGGCAAACCCTCTCTTCAGTTAGGGAAATATCTTGAATGGGACCCCGATGCCATGACAGTTGGGGACACGTGGTTGCTCAGATCCACTGCTTTTTACCAGGTGGTAAGGGAGCATTTCAACACACAGCCATACTAAATATCTTTCCTGGAGATTATTCATCTTTCTGATCAGGTATCCTGACTCCTGGCCCCCACGAGTCCCTCACCCACCCCCCACCAGCCTCAATCCCTTCCCCCAACCCCATGCTGTGTCTGTTTGTCTGACCTTCTCTGTTTCTGAGTAGGTTTCCCGGATCACTGTCTCAGATTCATCGATGCTTAACTCCGAGGCGTCTAGAACCTTCCTTGACAAGGCAAACAGCATGGCATCGTGAACGCTAAGGAACAGCTGGGCCTTGGTGATGCCGGCGTCAAAGAAATCATTCCTCTCAAATGCCCTGACTACAGAAGCTACAAACCAAACCCAGAACACACACAATGTCAGACACCTGGGGAGCAGAGGATCCAGGGTGCAAAACAGCCCCCTCACGGGGTGAAGGGTACTCACAGTGACACCCTGCGATGAGTATCAAAATGTTGGCGTTATGAAAGGCATTGCATATCTGTGCGGGGAGAGAAAATCAGTATCAGAAGGCTTCATACATGCTAGGAAAGGCTTTCTAATTAGCTGAGTTTTAAAGTCCCTTTAGTCCTTCACTTGCCTGGGGGTATATGTACCTTGCATCCCAATTCAGCTCTACAAACATTTGACAAGTGGACTTTTCTACGCCAGAAGACATCTAAAGTGCTGGGAATGCAAAGGAGAATCAGACTGTCTCTTGCGAGGGTGGGGAGCAGGAGGGAGGGCTCCCCATAGTCTCTAGAGGATAAAGAGTATATGTCAAGAGAGGACGTCTGCAGGAGGAAAGCCCTAGCATAGAGACAGGTACAAGTATGATGCAAACAATCACGAGAGTCATCTCAAGCAACTATATTTTGGCATGATGGCCTAATGTTTGCATGTGAACCCCCTTCCCCCTGGAGTTTACTGAGCAGAGGAAGCAAGATGTGGCTCAGAGATGCTCAAGTGATGCAGTAGGGAATGGAATTTCAGAAACCCTGAGGGCCATATTCAGAGCTGTGCTGCAAAGTCGCATTTGATTTTAGTAAAACATCAGATGTTTAACTATCAGATGAGTAAGCATCAGCTACTGTCCTCAAGTTTACTTCAGCCAATATATACACTGTGGGGCAATAAATCTCGAAGTTCACTTCAGAGCAAATCAGTATCAACCTTAATACTCTAAAATTGAGTAGACACCAGTCCTGTGCACTAAGTTAAAGTGTCCAAAACAAAAACAAAAACAAAAACAAAAACACACACACACACACACACAAAACCAGACTCTGCTTCTTTTAGTACCAAGAGGAAACAGTTATTCTTGATCATATGACAAATCAAGTCATTTGGCAAACGGCCACAACAAACAGACTCTAAATGCCAAGTGCTGGAAAAGGAAAGTGCCATGAATTAGGAAAAAGCTTAATCTGAGTGTTTGTTTCCAATAAGAATGGACTGCAGCTGGGTGTGGTGGCTCACTCCTATAATCCCAGCACTTTGGAAAGCTGAAGTGGGTGGATCATGAGGTCAGGAGTTCGAGACCAGCCTGACCAACATGGTGAAACCTCATCTCCACTAAAAATACAAAAATTAGCTGGGTGTGGTGGCGTGCGCTTGTAATCCCAGCTACTCAGAAGGCTGAGGCAGGAGAATTCAGGAGTTCGAAACCAGCCTGGGCAACACGGTGAAACCCCATCTCCACTAAAATACAACAAATTAACTCGGTGTGGCAGCATGCACCTGTAGTCTTAGCTACTCAGGAGGCTGAGGCAGAATTGCTAGAACCCGGGAGGCAGAGGTTGCAGTGAGTGGAGATTGAACCACCGCACTCCAGCCTGGGCGACAAAGTGAGACTTCGTCTCTTAAAAAAATAAAGAAGGGACTGATGGATTTTTCTTAGGTTCCAGTTTTCAATTATAAAGTAAATAAAACAGAACAATTTCTTTCAATAAGGCACTATACACAACAATTACAAAGGGAGTGAAGAAACCTGTATTTTTATTTAATTATTATTATTTTGAGACAGAGTCTCACTCTGTTGCCCAGGCTGGAGTGCAGTGGCGCCTTCTCGGCTCCCTGCAACCCCCGCCTCCTGGGTTCAAGCAATTCTCCTGCCTCAGCCTCCTGAGTAGCTGGGATTACAAACACATGCCACCACGCCCAGCTAATTTTTCTATTTTTAGTAGAGATGGGGTTTCACCATTTTTGGTCAGGCTGGTCTTGAACTGTTGACTTCATGATCCGCCTGCCTGGGCCTCCCAAAGTGCTGGGATTGCAGGCATGAGCCACCGTGCCCGGCTGAAACCTGTATTTTTAGAGTGCAAAAGTATACCATGAATCTCTGAAGGCTGAAAGTTAAAGGTGTCTGACATCGTCTCCATGTTGGGGATGGAACAGAAAGTCATCAGCATGGGCCAGGTGTGGGTGGGTGCTGCCAAAGACCAGAAGATATGGTGCCTAGCCAGGCACGGTGGCTCACACCTGTAATCCTAGCACTTTGGGAGGCTGAGGTGGGTGGATCACCTGAGGTCAGGAGTTCAAAACCAGCCTGGCCATCATGGTGAAACCCCATCTTTAAAAAATAAAAATAAAATAAAATAAATAAAGATATGGTACCTCTACAAAAGGAGGAGGAGCAAGGAAGATAATGGCACAACTGTACCATGGAACAGAGAGAAAGTGGGATCTCGAGTCAGATGCTTAAAGTTCCAATGCTGGACAGGCCACTTATTAGCTGTGAGCCTCAGACTCTTAAGGGAAAGTATGGCCTGTCTCTCAAGGTAATTGTGAAAATTACATGGTGATTGTGTAATACATGTGTCCAACTCTGTCTGGCATGTAGTAGACACTCAGCAATGTGGGTTGAATAAAATCTAAAGTGACAACTATAGCCCAAGACCAAGAGAGGAGAACATAGCCCAGCAGAACAACCTAAGAAGGAAAAGCCCAAATAACAAGAGATTATCGAAGTATAATCTCTTATAAACAGGATTTATTGACTCAGAAAACAGGGTTGAAAAATAAATGGATCTCATGGATCAGAAAGCTCTTAATCTCTCCCAAACCTCTCATTTTGTAGATAAGAAAACCGAGACCCAGTGCAGTTTAGTAACTTGCCACGGGTCAGATGGACAGTGAGCATAAAGCCAAGACAGAGCATACATCCCAGACCGCGAACCAGAGTTCTTTCTGCTATGAAAAGCTTCCTCTTGCCCCAGACCAAAGAGAAGCTGGACTAACTTAAGAGGCAGTCATATTCCCTTAGGAATAAGAAAATATGACAGAACAGGATCTGAGGATAAAAGAAGGAAAACCATCCAAAGGAGCAAATCTTAAGTACGCAAACACAGTGAGTGTTCAGGATGTTCAAACCTGAGCCATCACCAAGAGGGAGACAGCATGCTGTAAACCGAGATAAGCTGGCTAAAAAGGAATATTGTACTTATGAGTCATTAAACAAATCAATATGGCTGTTGTGCACCTAAACTGTCTGTACCATATAGGAGGGAGAGAAAGAACTGTCAGAGAAACCCAAGAGTAGAAAAGAAGTCAGGTCCCACGGACACAGCTTTTCAAGGGGAAATCATCCCTGTCCTTTTCACCCGAACGTGTGTCAGTGAGGAAGGAAGTGGGGAAGACCCTGCAGGCACTGGACAGGCGGCCCCAAGCTTGAGATGTCATTTCATCCCAACTTCTTCAAACTGGAGTACAAGACAGCCTAATGCCTTTTACAGTGCTGGCTCAGAGCAGCTGGACCGTGGAGAATTCCTGGTGAGCCGCTTTTTTTTCTGAAGCATTCAGACCTGTTCCTTGAAGACATTTGCAGCTGAATCCCAGGATGTTCTGGGCATAGCTCAGATTGCTGTTTCAGTGGAGTTTAGAGAGTCCTCTTTTTTATTTCTTGAGAAATCATAATGTGATATGCTTACCGAACCAACCTCAGTTCAATACATCAGAATTTGTTCATTTTAGAATGGGTGTGGTGGCTCACGCCTGTAATCCCAGAATCTTGGGAGGCCAAGGTGGGTGGATCACTTGAGGTCAAGAGTTTGAGACCAGCCTGGCCAACATGGTGAAACCCCATCTCTACCAAAAATGCAAAAATTAGCAGGATGTGGTGACACACACCTGTAGTTCCAGCTACTTGGGGGGCTGAGACTGGAGAATCTCTTGAACCTGGGAGGTGGAGGTTGCAGTGAGCTGAGAGGGCGACACCACACTCCAGCCTGGGTGACAGAGCAAGAGTTCGTCTCAAAAAAAAAAAAAAAAGAAAAAAGAATTGGTTCATTCTCTTTTCATTTTGATTGACCTTACACTGCCTTCAGTGTACAAGGTTCTGGTGATCTAGCAATCACATAGCAGCTGATCAGTGGCTAACAGGATTCAATCGGGATCAGGGTGGGGTTGGGATGGTAGGAGGTGGATCAGAGCTTCTGCCGAGGCCTCCCCAGTACTTGCCTGTCTTAATACGACTAACCCCCGTGCATCCACATAGTGTACCATGGAGAAATCCAGGATGATGGTGTGGACACTGGGCAGTAGAGGTGCATCTGAGGAAGGGATGAGTGATCTGCTCCTCCCCCGGCTTTCCGCCGCATCAGGCAGCCCTGGCGAGCTGTATCCTGATGGGTTATTAGGAAGCGAAACATTCTCCACCTCCTCCAACTCTTGCCCTTGATTTTTCTGAGACATGGACGATACCGTGTATGGCACTTGGTCTTCGGATGAAGTTTGGCTTGTGTTCACACTCTCAAAACCTGAGCAGTGGATCAGGTTAATGGAGGATGCGTCGGGGTCCAGTTTATTTTCAAATCGCTCTGTGTAAACAATCTGGGATGACAGAATTAGGGGAGCGCTGCAGTAAGACTCCAGCAAGGCCTGGAAGGGCTTGCAACCATGCTATTTCTTCTCTCTGCCAGCTCACGTCCCTCTCTCATGAAACTTCTCCCCCGACTAGGTGCTGTGCATTTTTTACTTGGACATCTGTCACTTCAAGCTCACAACTGAAGCCACCGCAGTCATCTTTCCTTATCTTCACCACCCACGGCATCCCCCTCCCAACTTCTGATGTTCGTCCCTGTCCCAGTAAGCCAGACTGAAAACATCTTCGTTTTATTCCTTTTCCTCATCCTTAGGTCCTAGTTAGTCTCCAGAGCCTACTAATACCTTGTGTGAAGTATTTTTTTTTTCCCCATCAGTCCCTCGTCTCAGCACCTCCTTCCTTTATCAGTGCCACAGTCTCCTTTCAGACTTCCTTAAGAAGACAAAAAGCACTTGAAGGCTGGGTGCAGTGGCTTGTGCCTGTAATTCCAGCACTTTGGAAGGCTGAGGCAGGTGGATCGCTTGAGCTGAGCAGTTTGAGACCAACCTGGGCAGCATGGCAAAAAATACAGAAAAAAAAAAAATGTTGGATGTGTTGGCGAGCCTGTAGTCCAAGCTACTGGGGATGCTGAGGTGGGAGGATTGCTTGAGGCTGGGAGGCGAAGGTTGCAGTAAGCTATGATTGCACCAATGCACACATCGGTCTGGGCGACAGAATGAGACCCCGTTTCAAAAAAAGAAAAAGCTGGCATGTGCCTGTTGTCCCAGCAACTCAGGAGGCTGAGGTGAGAGGACCCCTTGAGCCTGGGAGGTCAAGGCTGTAGTGAGCTGTGACCACACCACCACACTCCAGATTGAGCAACAGAGCAAGACCTTATCTCAAAGAAAAAAGAAAAAAAAGAAAAAAGAAAAATTACATCAGCAAGGCTGTCTTTACTTTTCACTGCTGTCAATCTCCTAAGGCCCAGATTGCCTGCTATAGCTTAAGCCAGTCCCAAGGACCAGGAAAACAACGATGTGCAGGATGCAAATGTGGACTCTGCATTCACAGGAACCATACTCTACCCAGCAGTGTGCACGTGCTCATTAAAGGGATAAGTAAAGCCAGGCATGGTGGCTCATGCCGGTAATCCCAGAACTTTGGGAGGCCGAGGTGGGTGGATCACCTGTCAGGAGTTTGAGACCCGCCTGATCAATGTGGCAAAATCCCATCTCTACTAAAACAAAATTAGCCAGGTGTGGTGGCGCATACCTGTAATCCCAGCTACTTGGGAGGCTGAGGCAGGAAAATTGCTTGAACCCATGAGGCAGAGGTTGCAGTGAGCCAAGATTGCACCACCGCACTCCAGCCTGGTGACACAGCAAGACTCCGTCTCAAAAAAAAAAAAAAAAAAAAAAAAAAATTAGCTGGGTGTGGTGGCACATGCCTATAATCCCAGCTATTTGGGAGGCTGAGGTAGGAGAATCACTTGAACCTGAGAAGAGTTTTCCATGTGCCAAAGATCACCCCATTGCACTCCAGCCTGGATAACAAGAGCAAAACTCCATCTCAAAAAAAAAAAAAAAAAAAAAAAAAGCATAAGAATACATATAGATGAGAATTACAAGCCACATGGAATAATGAGAAAAATACCTTTGCTAGAGTGGTATAATTCTGAGTGATATTTCCATTTTTTAAAAAATTGTTATTCTCTTTTTTTTTTTTTTTGAGACGAAGTTTCGCTCTTGTTACCCAGGCTGGAGTGCAATGGTGCGATCTCAGCTCACCGCAACCTCCGCCTCCTGGGTTCAGGCAATTCTCCTGCCTCAGCCTCCTGAGTAGCTGGGATTACAGCCACGTGCCACCATGCCCAGCTAATGTTTTGTATTTTTAGTAGAGACGAGGTTTCACCATGTTGACCAGGATGGTCTCGATCTCTCGACCTCGTGATCCACCCGCCTTGGCCTCCCAAAGTGCTGGGATTACAGGCTTGAGCCATCGCACCCGGCAAAAATTGTTATTCTAACAATGTTGCTTGTGAAATAAATTTTAAAGGGGGGTGGAGGCAAAAAGAAAAAAGTTTTAAAATTTAAAGATAAAAACTATATAAGGTAGTATATATTGTATAGCAGAAAAGAAAAGTGGCATGGATAGATGATAATACTGCAGTTTTCAATTCAAAGGAGAGAGCTGTCCCCAAGGCTTGAAGGTCACTGGGGCCAGGCATTTGGGGAACAGGCCAGGGTTAGCCCAGTGGCAGGGAAATGCGAGCTCCTCTAGGCAGAGGGAATTCTCTGAGAACCACCTGTTCTTTTCTTTTTTTTTTTTTTTTTTTTTTTTTTTTTGAGACAGAGTCTTTATCACCCAAGCTAGAGTGCAATGTCGCAATCTTGGCTCACAGCAACCTCTGCCTCCTAGGTTCAAGTGATTCTCCTGCCTCAGCCTCCCAAGTAGCTAGGATTATAGGCATGAGCCACTACACCCAGCTAATTTTTGTATTTTTAGTAGAGACCAGGTTTCACCATGTTGGCCAGGCTAATCTTGAACTCCTGATCTCCAGTGATCTGCTCACTTCAGCCTCCCAAACTGGAATTTCAAGGCGTGAGCCATTGAGTCTGGCCATCTGAGAGCTGCCTTTTCTCTCCTTCGGTCTACTCTACATTCTTATCTTTTTACAATCCCCTCATGTCTTATCTGCCTGACCTTACTTCCCAGGCTAAGCCTCTTATCCTCAGAGCCCCACATTTATTTCTACCTCAGTGTAAAAAGTGTCCAAGCCTGTCTATGGACGGAGAATCCTCTTTTTTCCCACCCAACATCAATCTAAAATTCTCTCATAAATTTCCTAGCACAGTCTGCTGCTACCATAAAGTTTTTCTGACTTTTGAGCTCATGCCAATCTCCCCTTACCTGAAGTCTTAAGAGCTGTTAGAATCTAAACATACAGTTTAAAACACAGCTGAATACTATATTGCATGATTCACTAACCTATTTTGTCAATTTTAAGATACACCACCATTCTGAAAGGAAAAAAACATGCACTAAAAATTAAACTATGACATGTCATAGATTCCATGATGTATCTAAATGTCAGAGATGTGAAAAATATCTTAGGATTGATAAGATACAGCAATAGCTTTATATGACACATTAATAGAGACTTGTCTTCCTAATTTGATTTAAAACTCCATGATTTGTTTCAAAATAATCCTGTGATTCTGAGGGGCTATAGATAGGTGGAGGTATAGATGAAACAAGATTGGCTATGAGTTGATAAATCTTCAAGCTGATGTGGGACGAGTGTTCATTATACTTCTCTCTACTTTTGTATGTGTTCAAAACTTCTATGAATTTTTTTTTTTTGAGACGGAGTTTTGCTCTTGTTACCCAGGCTGGAGTGCAATGGTGTGGTCTCGGCTCACCACAACCTCCACCTCCTGGGTTCAGGCAATTCTCCTGCCTCAGCCTCCCGAGTAGCTGGGATTACAGGCACACGCCACCATGCCCAGCTAATTTTTTGTATTTTTAGTAGAGATGGGGTTTCACCATGTTGACCAGGATGGTCTCGATCTCTTGACCTCGTGATCCACCTGCCTCGGCCTCCCAAAGTGCTGGGATTACAGGTGTGAGCCACCGCGCCCAGTCGAAAAATTTTTTTTTAAAGAACTACCTGGACAGCCTGTAATCCCAGCACTTTGGGAGGCGGAGGTGGGTGGATCACGAGGTCAAGAGATCGAGACCATCCTGGTCAACATGGTGAAACCCCGTCTCTAATAAAAATACAAAAATTAGCTGGGCATGGTGGCACACGCCTGTAGTCCCAGTTACTCGGGAGGCTGAGGCAGGAGAATCGCTTTAACCCAGGAGGCGGAGGTTGCGGTGAGCCGAGATCGTGCCATTGCACTCCAGCCTGGGTAACAAGAGTGAAATTCGGTCTCAAAAAAAAAAAAAAAAAAAAAAAGAACTACCTGGATAACTTGAGAACATTATGCTAAGTGACATAAGCCAGTCACAAAAAGGCAAGTATGATTCCACTTATATGAAGTATCTCGAATAGTCAAATTTATAGAAAATAGAATGGACGTTACCAGCAGATGAGAGAAAAGAAGAATGGGGAACTTTTTTTTGTTTTTGTTTTTGCTTTTTGAGACAGTCTTGCTCTGTTGGCCAGGCTGGAGCTCAGTGGTGCAATCTTGGCTCACTGCAACTATCACCTCCCCAGTTCAAGAGATTCTCCTGCCTCTGCCTCTCGCGTAGCTGAAATTATAGGCATGTGCCACCACAAGCTAATTTTTGTTGTTATTATTGTTGCTGGTTTTTAAAGATAGGGTTTCACCATGTTGGTCAGGTTGGTCTCGAACTCCTGACTTCAGGTGATCTGCCCACCTCAGCCTCCCAAAGTGCTGGGATCACAGGTGTGAGCCACTGCGCCTGACCAATTTTTGTATTTTTTTTTTGAGATGGAGTTTCACTCTTGTTATCCAGGCTGGAGTGCAATGGTGTGATCTTGGCTCACCGCAACCTCCGCCTCCTGGGTTCAAGCAATTCTCCTGCCTCAGCCTCCCGAGTAGCTGGGACTACAGGCGTGCGCCACCATGCCCAGCTAATTTTTGTATTTTTAGTAGAGACGGGGTTTCACCATGTTGACCAGGATGGTCTCGATCTCTTGACCTCGTGATCCACCCGCCTCGGCCTCCCAAAGTGCTTGGATTACAGGCTTGAGCCACTGTGCCCGGCCAATTTTTGTATTTTTAATACAGATGGGGCTTCACCATGTTGGCCAGGCCAGTCTTGAACTCCTGACCTCAATGATCTGCCTACCAAAGTGCTGGGATTACAGGCATAAGCCACTGTGCCCAGCTGGAATTGTCATTTAATGGGTATCAAGTTTCAGTTTTATAAACTGAAAATATTCCAGAGTTGAATGGTGGAGTGATGATTGTGCACCAACGTGAATATACTTAACACTACTGAACTGCACATTTGAAAATGGTCAAGATGGCGTATTTTGGCTGGGCGTGGTGGCTCATGCCTGTAATCTCAGCACTTTGGGAGGCGGAAGTGGGCAGATCATCTGAGGTCAAGAGTTTGAGACCAGCCTAGCCAACATGGTGAAACCCCGTCTCTAAAAAAAAAAGATGGCTTTTTTTTTTTTTTTTTTTTTTTGAGACTGAGTCTCACTCTGTTGACAGGCTGGAATGCAATGGTGCAATCTTGGCTTACTGCTACCTCTGCCTCCTGGGTTGAAGCAATTCTGCCTTAGCCTCCCAAGTAGCTGGGACTACAGGCATGCACCACCACACCTGGCTAATTTCTGTGTTCTTAGTAGAGACGGGGTTTTACCATGTTGGCTAGGATGGTCTTGATCTCTTGACTTCATGATTCATCTGCCTTGGCCTCCTAAGGTGCTGGGATTACAGGTGTAAGCCGCTGTGCACGGCCAACATGGCATATTTTAGTTTTTTTTTTTTTAACCATAGCGAAGAAAACCTCCTTTTTCATGCTATCATACTTTTGGGCACATAGTAGGAACTGAATAAATACTGGATGATCCTATTCTATTCTAAAGTGTATTTGCTAATGTCCTGTAAATGCTCTCTCTACAATACTCATCACAGTGTGTATATGAAACAAAAATTAGGTGTAATGTTAATTCTGACCTCTTGGCTGGGAAGTTGGTATTTTCCAGGAGCTCAGTAGAACCTATGCTCCATTAGAGTGTGTCGGCACAAGAGTGGATGCTCAGGGTTTTGCAAGCACCTGCGTGGCATGTGGAGGCATTTGTGTCTATGTGTTGTGGGGGAGGGTGTAAATCCCTGTGTATAGAGAGAGCTGCCCCTCCAGAGCATGCACTATAGACGAGATGACCACTGACAGACCCAAAAGCTAGAAATGAGCAATCCTGCTTTGGGGGAAGGGACTACTTAGACCAGGCATCCCCAGACTTTTTACACAAGAGGCCAGTTCACTGTCCCTCAGACCGTTGGAGGGCTGCCACATACTGTGCTCCTCTCACTGACCACCAATGAAAGAGGTGCCCCTTCCTGAAGTGCGGCGGGGGGCCGGATAAATGGCCTCAGGGGGCCGCATGCGGCCCACGGGGACGTAGTTTGGGGACGCCTGACTTAGACCAAGTCTGGGTTGGAAATAATGAGCCCTTTGTAATTCTCATCAGTGAAAATAACCTTCAGATGCTGTAAAATTTCCATCTGAAATAGTAGCCTGTCGTCCTCCCTGCTCCTTTCCCCATCTCCCATCATCATTTTCCTGGCCACAGGGAGACATCAGGAGACCTTGGCAGATCCTCGAGAAGCCCTGTGACCTTGACCCTGCCCTAGCTGGAATCAGGAAACAATCTTTAAGTCACTTATTTTCAGAAATCTAAAGCTAGGCAGCTAAAAGCCAGGGAAATAGGTACAATTACAGAATTACAGTCTCAACAGGAAACATGTACTCTGGTTACCGGTCATCCAGTAGAAGTCAGAACACTTCCTACCTACTTTCATATGAAAGCCTGAACCTCAAGGGAGAATTTTGTGCCTTTTTTTTTTTTTTTTCCCTTCAGTCAAGTCTCCAAGATGAGAGGAACCTTGTGTCTTAATTTCTGAATTCTCCAGGGTCCATCTAAAAGTCAAAATCTCTTAGAGGTTTTGATTTTTTAAAGAAATGACTAGTGTGCTCCTTTATAAAGTATGGAGAAAAATACAGGAAAGAAAAGGCATTTCTCACCCTGGGCAGTGGCTCCAGATCATCGCAGTTGCAGAAACACCTGCAAATCTTTCGTTCCTGTAGGTTGGTGTCACTTGAATTAAACAAGGTAAAAATTTCTTCTTCTTTAAGAGGCACCCTTACCATATCAACCTGAAAGACATGAGAGGTCTCATCCAGAGGGAGAATGGTGGAAAAGAAGGTGAAAGAGGGGGAGATGGATGCCAGTGGGGAAAGTGGCCAGGTAGAGAAAGGTGGGCAGGTGGGCAGGAGGACAGTTATCCCTTTTTTTTGAGACAGAGTTTCACTCTTGTTGCCCAGGCTGGAGTGCAATGGCGCAATCTTGGCTCACCGCAGCCTCTGCCTCCTGGGTTCAAGCGATTCTCCTGCCTCAGCCTCCCGAGTAGCTGGGATTACAGGTGTATGTGCCACCAAGACCGGCTTATTTTGTGTTTTTAGTTGAGAAGGGGTTTCTCCATGTTGGTCAGGCTGGTCTCAAACTCTCAACCTCAGGTGATCCACCCACCTCAGCCAATCCCAACGTGCTGGGATCGGCAGTTACCTCTTTTAACAGCTTATGCTTTAGGTAGTAAACATTTACAAATGTAATCGAGCTGCAGCACTGGAAGATTTTCACCCCAGGAATGGTGATGATCTGTAAGAGAAAATGTGAAGTTGAGGGAAATTTCTCAGTTCTTTTATGGAGTAAGAATAATACATCCTTAGAAGCTCCTAGAGAATCTTTATTCTTCTTTCTTTTTTATTTTTAATTTTTAGACAGTCTCACTGTGTCACCCAGGCTGGAATGCAATGGCATGATCTTGGCTCACTGCAACCTCCGCTTCTCAGGTCCAAGCGATTCTCCTGCCTCGGCCTCCTGACTAGCTGGGATTACAGGCACCTGCCATCACGCCCTTCTAATTTTTGTGTTTTTAGTAGAGATGGAGTTTTACCACGTTGGCCACACTGGTCTCAGGTGATCTGCTCACCTTGGCCTCCCAAAGTGCTGGAATTACAGGTGTGAGCCAAAGCACCTGGCCTGTATTCTTCCCTATTAGAGACAAGAACTAGAAATTTATTTCCTTCCTTTTTTGCCCTCTGCTTTTCTGGCTGTCTTCTTTCCCCCTCCATTTCCTTACTCTTCTCTTTTTCTTGGCCGAACTCTCCTTAAAGTACATTTACAAATGATCTTTAACTGGCTGCAATACTATAAGAATTTAGCTACTTAAGAACCCATCTCGCCCAGGTGTGGTGGCTCACGCCTGTAATCCTAGCACTCTGGGATGCTGAGGCAGGCGGATTGCTTGAGCACAGGAGTTCGAGATTAGCCTAGGCAACACGGTGAAACCCCAATCTCTACTAAAATACAAAAAATTAGCTGGGTATGGTGGGACACACCTGTAATCTCAGCTACTAGGGAGGCTGAGGCAGGAGAATTGCTTGAACCTAGGAGGTGGAGGTTTCAGTGAGCCAAGATCAAGCCCCTGCACTGCACTCCAGCTTGGATGACAGAGCAAGACTCTGTCTCCAAACAAAGAACCCATCGCTACCAGAGTACATCAATTCCCCCTCCTTTGTAAATGTGTAACTGCAGTGCAGGAAACAAGGGCAAGGGATTTTGGAGAAAAACTAAGCATGAGGTGGGGCCCACCCTATCTCTTAGGGAGAGAAATGGGACGAGTTTGGATTCTTACCTCCCGATAATCATTGATGCTTCTGTAAATATTGGTGTTAGGGATTTGACCCAGGAGAAGAATCTTCGTTCTGAAAGGAAATGCACTTGCCTTTAGGTCAGAGTTGCCTTACCTTGCCTTGGTTAACCTCCTATTACCTGAGACAAAGTACCTGTGTGAACGAACAGTGGTGATGAAGAAAGCAAAAACGACTGAGATAATTAGTCCGACATCCAGTCCCAGGAAAACTGAAGATAAGAATGTCATCATCCAAAGAGCCTTATGGAAAAGGGAATGAGGGGAAAAGGAAGATCATGAAAATAAGTATAACCGAGAAAATGATCAGTCCTGTCTCTCAACTCACCTTCACCCTCTCCCTTATACACCCGGGATTTAGAGAAATATTCATAGCCACATGGACTGGTGCCATCACAAACAACAGGGCCTTCAAGGTTGCCTAGCAATTCTTGTATGCATCCCTGGTCACCTCTGTCTTCAAATGTCTCTCAAAACTTCAGTTTCCTCATGTGCAAAATAGTAATAAAGTCTACTTTATAGGCTTTGTTGAGATTAGGAATACCATTTGCAAACTCAACTAGAATACTCACCAAGTGGTAGTTGCTATTTTAAGACCTGTAAGAGTTATTGCAAATCTGTACCAACTTTTTCAAGCCCCTACCCCACCACCTTCTCCATTATTTCATCTTCACAGAAGAAAAATAGGCTGAAATTCTTTTAAATATCTACTTTCCTCACCACCTGCCACTTGTCAGTATCTGTACTCAGCATTTCCTTATTCTCTTCCATCCAGTTGGAAGTGTTCTGTCTCCTCCTGGAATAGAAACTCTATCTGTGTGCTGGACCACTCTATCTGTGCTCGAACCCCCCCTTAGCTCCTCAGGGATCTGGCTCCAAAAGTTACCCCCTTTCATATTTTCTGTCTCTCTTGGGTCTCCTCTCGTCACATTCTATCCTCTACCTTTTATTTCTTGCTGATTCCCCTTTCTGATCTCTGGTTTTGTGCTCCAGAGAGAGGAGGGAGTTTCAGCAGTTATTCTGCCTAGCAAGACACCTCCTTCGCTTATTGGGATTGGAGAATCCTGTCCTGAAATGCATTTACATTAACTGGATTAAACGTAATTCAAATTTGCAATGAATGACAAACCCTTTTTGCTAGACTTGCAGGTAACTGTAGCCACTTAATCCCTTTCATTTAATTTTGCATAGTTGGAAGGAGGTCTTGTTTCCATGTGCCAACAACCTTGACTCTCCTTTTTTTTTTTTTTTTTTTTTTGAGATGGAGTTTCGCTCTTGTTACCCAGGCTGGAGTGCAATGGTGCGATCTTGGCTCACCGCAACCTCCGCCTCCTGGGTTCAGGCAATTCTCCTGCCTCAGCCTCCTGAGTAGCTGGGATTACAGGCACGCGCCACCATGCCCAGCTAATTATTTTTTGTATTTTTTTTTTTTTTTTTTTTTTTTTAGTAGAGACGGGGTTTCACCATGTTGACCACGTTGGTCTCGATCTCTTGACCTCGTGATCCACCCGCCTTGGCCTCCCAAAGTGCTGGGATTACAGGCTTGAGCCACCGCGCCCGGCCTGGACTCTCCTTTTTAAGCAAAATTCTCCTTTTTAAAGCAAAACCCTCCTTTTTAAGCAAAATGAGGCATCAAAGAGTTGTTTGTGCTCTTTAAGTCCATGGCAGATCTCTTTTGTTCTTTCTCCCTCTCTCCAGCCTCTCTTCTGCCCTCGCCTTCCTCAGCCCAGGCATCTGTACTCACACAGTCATATTGGTTCTCCCTCCACAGACTGGGTAGGTTAGAAATGGTTTCAAGGTAGGGAAGGACATTGCTCAGAATAATACCAGCCAGCACAGCCTGTGGGGAAAAGATAAATCCTGGTTCGTTTTCCCTTTGGGGTGTAAAACTCCCAAATCCCCACAAAGGAATCACAAAAAGTTAGCCTTGCCACTTCGAGACGTTTTGCATTGATATTTTATATGAAGACCTGTCTATGTTTCAACTCATCGTCCAAGCAAATACATTTTCTCTGTATTTTTATTTGCTCTTCCTTTTAGAGACAGGGTCTTGCTCTTGCTTAAGCTTGAGTACAGTGGCGTGTAATCACAGCTCACTGCAGCCTCGAACTCCTGGGCTCAAGACATCCTCCCCACTCAGCCTCCCAAGTAGCTAGGACTACAGGTACATGTCACCACTCATGGCTAATTTTGTCTCTACATTTTTCTTTCTTTCTTTTTTTTTTGACATGAAGTCTCACTCTTATTGCCCAGGCTGGAGTGCAGTAGCACAATCTCAACTCACTGCAACCTCTGTCTCCCGGGTTCAAGCGATTCTCCTGCCACAGCCTCCAAGTAGCTGGGATTACAGGCATGCACCACCACGTCCAGCTGATTTTTGTATATTCAGTAGAGACAGGGTTTCACTTTGTTGGTCAGGCTGGTCTCAAATTCCTGACCTCAAGTGGTCTGCCTGCCTCAGCCTCCAAAGTGCTGGGATTACAGGTGTAGGCCACCGTGCCCAGGCTGTGTACATTTTTCTTTGCTTTTCTCCATAATTTGCCAAAAACACAAGGCAAGGTCAGGGCAAGGTCAAGGCCTGACTGATTCAGCTAGGAAAGCTTACAATAGCCCCTTTTAGATTCAGGTAGTTCATCACTCACATAGACAGTGAGAGGAAGAGTAAATAGAGGAAAGTGGAAAGCGAAAATCACATGCTAATTATTGAACAAGCCCAGGGAGACAAAAACTTCTCATCTGAGCAATTTAGAAGGGAGCAAAGACCACCTGGTAACCATCCAACAGGCCATCTCCTTATCTAGGAATTTAGAAGTAATCAAACTACCCTACTGTCTAAAATTGGTATGTGATTCCAGGCCTCTTTCAACTTTTGTAAGTAACTAATATTTCATTTTCTTTTTTTTTGAGACAGAGTTTCGCTCTTGTTACCCAGGCTGGAGTGCAGTGGCGCGATCTCGGCTCACCGCAACCTCTGCCTCCTGGGTTCAAGCAATTCTCCTGCCTCAGCCTCCCGAGTAGCTGGGACTACCAGTGTGCGCCACCATGCCCAGCTAATTTTTGTATTTTTAGTAGAGACGAGGTTTCACCATGTTGACCAGAATGGTCTCGATCTCTTGACCTCGTGATCTACCCGCCTCGGCCTCCCAAAGTGCTGGGATTACAGGCTTGAGCCACTGCGTCCGGCCTAGTAACTAACATTTCTAAACATCTCTGGAATGCTGTGCTGAAACTCATTTTACACCCTAAGCTTCCGCCTTAAGGTCCGTGAATGCTCCTAAGGAAAACCCACCATAGTGCACTCAGTGCTCTTGCTGAAGTGTCCCACTGCACCCTATTGCAGTGTTCTTCCCTTCTAGTAAACTTTCCTTTTTCAAACCTATACTATTGTCAGTAAATTATTTTTACCAACTCGCAAGTTGACCACTCACCGGTGCCCAGGCTCTAACATCTTACGCAGCAAAGCTAAAGGTTCTAGTCATTGGGCATGGTGGCTCACACCTGTAATCCTAGCACTTTGGGAGATTGAGGTGGGCAGATGACCTGAGGTTGGGAATTCGAGACGGAAGAAACTCCCATCTCTACTAAAAATACAAAATTAGCTGGGCGTGGTGGCGGGCACATGTAATCCCAGCTACTCAGGAGGCAGAGGCAGGAGAATCACTTGAACCCAGGAGGCGGAGGTTATGGTGAGCTGAGCTCGCGCCATTGTCCTCCAGCCTGGGCAACAAGAGTGAAACGCCATCTCAAAAACAGAAAAAGGTTACAGTCATCGATCCCTTTCTGTTTCAGTGTTACTTTTGGTGTGCGGAACAAGACCCATGGGAGCTGGAGCCTTTGGCTACTTGGCCTTGCCTTGTCTGGTTTCCTGGACATACCCGTTACCAACATTATCTAGAAACCATTCTCAGATGGGATGACAAATTAAGAGAACTTAACACTCACAGAAACTCTAAAACAATTCCAATTGAGCTTTTCTTCATGTTAAATAATAATATACTGTAATGATTTCATTAAAGAAATACCATTTTGTTTACCAAATTAAATGAGCAAATGTTAAATACTGATAGCCAAGTGTGGTGGCTCATGCCTGTAATCCCGGCACTTTGAGAGGCTGAGGTAGAAGGATGGCTTGAGCCCAGGAGTTCGAGACCAACTTGGGTGACATAGTGAGATGCCATCTCACAAAAAAATAAAATAAAATTAGCCAGCTGTGGTGTAGATGTAATTATAGTCCCAGCTACTCAGGAAGCTGAGGTGGGAGAATCACTTAAGCCTGGGAGGTGGAGGCTGCAATGAGCAGTGATCGTGCCACTATGCTCCAGCCCAATGGAAGAATGAGACCCTGTCTCAAAAAAAGAAAATAAAACATTGATAATACCACATATACATGGTTGTTGAGTATAATAGGATGCTACCCTTTTGGAAAATCACTTGACAATATATCCAGAAATGCTGATATGCTTTCACACAACTATTTTGTTTTGCTTTTGGAAATTTATCCTAAATCTTGGCCAGACACAGTGGTTCATGTCTATAATCCCAGCACTTTGGGAAGCTGAGGCAGACAGATCTCTTGAAGCCAGGAGTTCAAGACCAGCTTAGCCAATGTGGCAAAAACCTGTCTCTACTTAAAATACCAAAATTAGCTGGGCATGGTGGTATATGCCTGTAATCTCAGCTACTCAGAAGGCTGAGGCATGAGAATCGCTTGAACATGGAAGGAAAAGGTTGCAGTGAGCCAAGATCATACCACTGCACTCCAGCCTGGGCAACAGAGGAAAGACTCTGTCTCAAAAAAAAAAAAATTATTCTAAATCTAGAAAATAGTAAATGTACAAAATTACTCATTGTTATTTATTAAAAAATGTAGACAACATAATTTTCTAATAATGTCAAATGTTATAGAATAAAGTATGCTATATATTGAATAAAAACAAGAATATAGGGAAGCGGAGTGAAAAAAATAAAAACAAGAATATAGAATTATACAGTTAGGTTACAACTATGCAAAGTGATATCCATTTATGAAAAATAATATTGGTTGGATAGATGCCAAAATGTTAGTTTTTGATTTGTGATCATGAATGACATTTTAATCTATTTTTATCTATTTTGCATTTTCCAAAGTTTTGAAAATGAACATGTTTGCTTTTCTAATGGAGAGAAAGTTTCCTAAATATGAGAAAATGAAGGTTTATATGCATAAGGATATAAAAATTGTCAGGGCTTCAAAGTAGAATTTAATTTACTTTTAAGAAACATTTTTACTCACAGCTGTAATCCCAGTCTCCTTTTGGGAGGCTGAGGTGGGCGGATAACCTGAGGTCAGGAGTTTCAGACCAGCCTGGCCAACATGGCAAAACCCTGTCTCTACTAAAAATGCAAAAATTAGCCAGGCATGGTGGCAGGTGCCTGTAATGCCAGCTACTCAGGAGGCTGAGGCAGGAGAACAACCTGAACCCAGGTGGCAGAGGTTGTAGTGAGCTGAGATCCTGCCACTGCACTCCACCCTGGGTGACAGAGTGAGACGTCATCTCAAAAAACAAAAAGAAACATTTTCTTGTGGTCACGAAATTCTTGTATTGGTTTAATGTTTCTTACCCTTTTTCTAGCTGTCCTCTTCTCTATATTCTCTGCCTGGGAATTAGAACTGATCCTACCACCAGGAATGGCTGAGTCCACACTTACTCTGGCTTTCTGAGGGTACCCAGACCCGTTGGATACAACAGGTCCATAGAAGAGGGAAGAGCAAAGATGAAGTCGGCAGAAATTACTTCTTTCTCACCATGCAATCTTCTTTCAAGTCAAGAACCTCCAAACATTCTTCAATTTGAAGAAACATGATGGGAAGGAAAAGAAACTGAACCTCATAGTGTTTTTGAAAGATTTTTGACTTGAGGCAGAAAGTGTGGAGAGAAAACAAACCTTTTCTTTCTTTCTTTTTTTTTTTTTTTTTTGAGACGGAGTTTCGCTCTTGTTACCCAGGCTGGAGTGCAATGACGCGATCCCGGTTCACCGCAACCTCCGCCTCCTGCGTTCAGGCGATTCCCCTGCCTCAGCCTCCTGAGTAGCTGGGATTACAGACACGCGCCACCATGCCCAGCTAATTTTTTTTTGCATTTTTGGTAGAGACGGGGTTTCACCATGTTGACCAGGATGGTCTCGATCTCTTGACCTTGTGATCCACCCGTCTCGGCCTCCCAAAGTGCTGGGATTACAGGCTTGAGCCACCGCGCCCAGCAAAACCTTTTCCTAAAACAATATACAGGCCGGGCGTAGTGGCTCACGCCTGTAATCCAAGCACTTTGGAGGCCAAGGCGGGTGGATCACCTGAGGTTGGGAGTTCAAGACCAGCCTGACCAACAAGGTGAAACCCCATCTTTAAAAAAGAAAAAAGAAAAAAGTAAAAGTAAAAGAAAAAATATATACAACAACATTTTCATCCTTCTGAATATTATTTATTTATTTATTTATTTATTTTTGAGACAGAGTCTCGCTCTGTCGCCCAGGCTGGAATGCAGTGGCGCAATCTCGGCTCACTGCAACCTCCAGATTCAAATGATTCTCGTGCCTCAGCCTCCTGAGTAGCTAGGACTATGGGTGTGTGCCACCATGCCTGGCTAATTTTTTGTACTTTTAGTAGAGATGGGGTTTCACCATGTTAACCAGGCTAATTTCTATCTCCTGACCTTGTGATCTGCCCTCCTTGGCCTCCAAGTGCTGGGATTAATGCCAGGTGTAAGCCATCATGCCCAGCCTATACTTCTGAATATTAAGGTGAAACATGCTCATGGTGTGAAAACGAGTTAAACTCATACATAATTTCTGTTATTCCAGAGATAACCATTGGTATGTTCTATATTTTTCTTCCACACAAAATTGGAATAATATGGATATAATATGGATATATTATGGATATATTATTTTGTATCACGCTTTTCAAAATTTGTGTTGGTCCTCTGGTAACTAGTGGAGATCCTAGCCCGAATGCACCACTAATGACTCTAATAAGGGTTTTGCAACTATTCACAGTTTTTTGAGAAAGAAGTCATTTATAGCTTAGTACTCATAGAACCTTATTACTATAGTAATTCAACTCTTCCATTGATCTTATTATAATCACAGCTGCTCACTCAGAAACATGCTAACTAGATGCTGTAAAATTAATGTGATGTACATGGCTAGCCAAAAGCAAGGGCTGTTCTGTCCCCAACATGTTTATAATAAAGGAGTCCCAACTTGTATCACTATGCTTCAGTGAATTCTGATCATTTTTGTTGTTTGGAATTTTATAATTCTGCTTCATTCCGTTGTAAAGAAAAAATACCCATGTCCATCAAGATGAAATTTGGGTGGAAAAAAATATCCAGGTCCAAAGTAAATTAGTGAGTGGCTGTCCTAAAATAGATTCCAAGAGTGATAACACCAAAGGTGCTGTAGAAACTGAATTCTGGAGATGATGTCTACTGGGAGTCAGACACTTGTGTGTCAATTTGAGCTTACCAGTACCACCCTCCTTGCATCAGTTTCATGCCTCGGCTCCAAGGTCCTTGAATCATATGGGCAGAAGGCAGCAGCAGCCTTGTGGTGGTCCTGCTCTACTGAAACCTGATATTCACCAGGTGGAAAGGAAGCATTCAGGATGGAGATCACATTTACAACCATTCCAGCTTCAGGGACAGCCACCTTGGTGTGTAACCAAGCTGCTACATCAGCAAAGAAACCTTCTCCCACCTCCCTAAGTACTAAAAATGGCTGGCCAGGCACAGTGGCTCACACCTATAATCCCAGCACTTTGGGAGGTCGAGGTGGGTGGATCACCTGAGGCAGGAATTCAAGACCAGCCTGACCAACATGGAGAAACCTGGTCTCTACTAAAAACACAAAAAAATGGCCAGGTGCGGTGGCTCACACCTGTAATCCCAGTACTTTGGGAGACCCAGCTGGGCGGATCACGAGGTCAGGAGTTTGAGACCAGCCTGGCCAGCATGGTGAAACTCCGTCTCTACTAAAACTACAAAAGATTAGCCGAGAATGGTGGCTCATGCCTGTAGTCCCAGCTACTTAGGAGGCTGAGGCAGGAGACTTGCTTGAACCCAGGAGGCGGAGGTTGCAGTGAGCTGAGATTGTGCCACTGTATTCCAACCTGGGTGACAGAGTGAGACTCCATCTAAAAAAAAAAAAAAAAAAAAAATTAGCCAGGTGTGATGGGGCATGCCTGCAATCCCAGCTACTTGGGAGGCTAAAGCAGGAGAATTGCTTGAACCTGGAAGGCAGAGGTTGTGGTAAGCCAAGATCACGCCATTGCACTCCAGCCTGAGCAACAAGAGCAAAACTCTGTCTCAAAAAGAATAAATAAAAATTAAACGTAAAAAATAAAAATGGCTACAAAAATAAAAATGGCTAATGGGAACATGAAGAAAACGTAAAAGGAAATGATGGTCACTGAGTATGGATCTACTGTAACTTAAGAACAGAAGGATTATAGCTACTAATTAACACACCTGGCATCTCTAAATACAAGGTGCTCAGTTTCACACAAAGGGAAGAAATGACACATTTGTATATAGAGGCATCTTAGCTGAATGCTGAATTAAGACTCAACTTTCAGAACTGCCTTCCAGTGTTGTTAACTAACCAAGAGGCAGTGTGGCAGCAATGGGAAGATTGAGTTCACACAAATGCAGAACAAGGCCTTCTGGAAGCAGTGTGGGAAAACAGATGGCATGAATGCACAGTGAGTTTCCAAGCCCGTGTTGGTGTGGCATCTGAAATCTATTTTGATCATTTTTCACTGAATCCTGACTTACAAAGCTTAATTTATAGCTTAAGTAATAAAAAGAAGATTTAAAGATAATAATAACTGCCGGGCGCGGTAGCTCACGCCTGTAATCCCAGCACTTTGGGAGGCCGAGGCGGGTGGATCACGAGGTCAAGAGATCAAGACCATCCTGGTCAACATGGTGAAACCCCGTCTCTACTAAAAATACAAAAAATTAGCTGGGCATGGTGGTGCGTGCCTGTAGTCCCAGCTACTCAGGAGGCTGAGGCAGGAGAATTGCTTCAACCCAGGAGGCGGAGGTTGCGGTGAGCCGAGATCACACCATTGCACTCCAGCCTGGGTAATGAGAGTGAAACTCTGTCTCAAAAAAAAAAAAAAGATAATAATAACTAATATTTTTTTTATTTCTGTATTTTTTAGAGACAGGAGTCTCACCATGTTGGTCAGGATGGTCTCGAACTCCTGACCTCATGATTTGCCCACCTGGGCCTCCCTAAGTGCTGGGATTACAGTCGTGAGCCACTGTGCCCAGCCCTTTTTTTTTTTTTTTTTTTTTTTTTTTGAGACAGAGTCTCACTCTGTCACCCAGGCTGGAATGCAATGGTGTGATCTCAGCTCACTGCAGCCTACAAGGTTCAAATGATTGTCCTGCCTCAGCCTCCCAAGAGGCTGGGATTACAGGCACTTGCCACAGCACCCAGCTGATTTTTTTTTTTTTTTTTTTTTTTTTGAGATGGAGTTTTGCTCTTGTTACCCAGGCTGGAGTGCAATGGCACGATCTCGGCTCACCGCAACCTCCGCCTCCTGGGTTCAAGCAATTCTCCTGCCTCAGCCTCCTGAGTAGCTGGGACTACAGGCGCACACCACCACGCCCAGCTGATTTTTGTATTTTTAGTAGAGATGAGATTTCTCTATGTTGGCTAAGCTGGTCTTGAACTCCTAACATCAGGCAGATAATCTGCCCTGGCTTGGCCTCCCAAAGTGCTGGGATTACAGGCACAAGCCACCATGCCTGGCCCTATAATTAATGTTTCTTGAGTGTTTACTATAAGCCCAACACTATTCCATCCATCTACCTATCTATCCAACTACGCACCATATAGATCTTATATATAAATATATATATATGTGTGTGTGTATGTGTATATATTACATCATTTAACCCTCAACTCTGTAATACTGATAATATTATTTTGAATGAAACGGACTAGAAATAGGCTGGAGCAACCATTGGGGATAATCGGAATGCATTTCTCCTCAGAGATGCCCTCCCCTCAACACACAACCAAGGAGCAGTCCAGAGCCCTGGTCGTTGTTGACTCTGTTATTTGATCAGTTCTACTTACATTTGGCAGTGCGTAGAAAAGGTGTCCCATCTTCACCATCAGGAGCAGCATCACACCTGCGCCTACCAGAGATGCAAACTGAGGAGACAGAGCCGGTTGGAGAGAAACCATCAGGAACGTATTGGTCCCTGCCTGCAACTGAGGCCTTCTGCTTGGCAAGAAACATGTCAGTTTTTCTCGAAAGGAGCTAAGTTCACCACAAGTGTATTTTTGTTGAACTGACATTTTCAAGTCTTAACAAAGTGTTAAACACGTATAGGTACTCAATAAATACTTCCTGAATGAATGGAAAGATGCTCCCTGAACGTTCCACGCTGTCCTGGGCGTTTGAATCTTTACTGCCACTGCTCTGTGCTATGAATCTAAGTTCTCCTAAAATCTGATTTGCATCTCCTCCTAAGTTTAACCTCTCCTTGCACAATTTAGAAAAGCCCTCAAATCCCAACCATCCTACTTCCCATATAAATACATTTCCCACCCCTCACTCTCCTGTTTGCTGCTTGGGTAACTGCCCATCTAGCAGCTTCAGTGGTGCTTCATCTCAAAAAACACAAAGATAGTCACTTCCCATTTTCCTGCTTTAGTTTCTCTCTGCTTCAAAGAGAAAGAAAGAAAAAGCTACAAACATGAGTCGAGGCTGTATATAGCAGCTCTGGATCCTATCCCGGTTGGGTTGACTACTCTGGGCTCAGTGTCTCTTGGTAAGCAGTGATTCTCACTTGGCAAATTAAAGTGGAAAACTAAGAAGCCTAGTTTCCTTGATAAGCCCAATGCTCTCCGGATAGTCTTGAACTCATTGTATCCTCTATTGGTAAATTTCCATTTTGTAAGCACCTAGTAACAAAAATAACATAAAGCAGTGGCATTCTACACTGTGATGGGAATAGGAGATGGGGAAAAACTATAATCAAGAGTGTCTCAATTCTAATCTACCAAAGGACCACTCGGCAATGATTCTCTAATTTTTCTCTGTATTTTTTTTACGTTGGGGGGGGGTGGGGGAACATACCTTCCCACTGGGTTCCCTCTCACTACTCATTGCTATTTGCCATATAAATGAATTGCTGAAAATAATATCAATGCAATCAATGTCCTGTTTCTTTCTTTCCCCAGCCCAGCTGACTCACAGCTAAAGTGAGTGGCCTGATGTGGAAAGGCTGAATCATGTGAGAGTAGCGTAGGAAGGACTCAGGAAAATGGATCACCATAACTGAAACTCAGAAACCTCTGAAGGCAAGCATTTTAGATGCTGTGGAGCTGAGACAGGTAACCCCAGAGCCTCTCCAGCCAGTCGACATGGCAGCCTGTTGCTGGATCTAATTTCTGGCTCTAGCTTCAGTTGGTCTTCACTGATGCTATAGAAGAAAACTATTTTCATTAGCACAGGAAATATATATCAGTATTTTCTTTTCTGCCACTTTTTTCACCAAAATTCTTCTGATCATTTTTGAGGAAACAAAGGCAGGCAGACATCAAAATAAGTTGTATAAAACCTAGGTTAGGTGGGGCATGGTAGCTCATGCCTGTAATTCCAGCACTTTGGGAGGCTGAGGGAGGTGGATTACCTGAGTTTAGAAGTTTGAGACCAGCCTGGCCAACATGGTGAAAACCCATCTCTACTAAAAATACAAAAAAATTAGCTGGGCGTGGTGGTTGGTGCCTGTAATCCCAGCTACTTGGGAGGCTGAGGCAGGAGAATCGCTTGTACCTGGGAGGCAGAGGTTGCAGTGAGTCAAGATGGCGCCACCACACTCCAGCCTGGGCAACAAGAGCAAAACTTCATCTCAAAAAAAAAAAAAAAAAAAAAAAAACCCAAAAAATAACCTAGGTCAAAATGAGTACAAACTAGACACCAAATCCCATAAAATTAGCTGCTCAGAGAGGGTTGGAGGCTTGCCAATAATTGTGTCCCCCTTGGCTGCACATTCATAGGAATGGGCTTTGGAATTAGAGGACCATCCTCAGTGGCACTGAACCTCAGGAAGATGCTCGATGGCTCTCAGAAGCTCAGGTTCAGTGACTGAACAGCGTTTAAAGACAGCAAGCACTGTCTGCCTGTTTTACATCGCATACATCCTTTGTTTGACCAGATTTTCCATCACTTTTCCAGGCTTTCTCGAACAAAGACTCACTCTGCCTTCTCTCCAGAGTCAAAGCCATGTGAGTTCCCATAGCCACAACCATAATCAACATGCAGACCCTCAGGCGTCAAGTGGTCCAGGTATAGGGGGTTCCATGAAGTAGAATAGCAGATGATGCACAGCTGCTCAGGCACTTGGGACTTGAGGTAGAAGTGATGATTTTTGAACTCTTAAGTGACAGGCACGTATCAGCATCTAATTTAATTCTCACAACGGGCAAGTTTGTTTTATCCTCACTTTCCAGATGAAGACTAGAGCCTCAGAGAGCAAAATTAATTTGCCCAAGGTCACATACTCCTAGGAAGCCTGGAGTCAGGGTCAACCTCCCCGACCATCTGACTCCAAAATCCAGCCTTTCTCCGCTGCCCCATTGGCTTCCTCTAAAAAGAGTAGGCGGGGTGCGGTGGCTTATGCCTGTAATCCCAGCACTTTGGGAGGCCGAGGCGGGTGGATCACGAGGTCAAGAGATCGAGACCATCCTGGTCAACATGGCGAAACCCCGTCTCTACTAAAAATACAAAAAATTAGCTGGGCATGGTGGCGCGTGCCTGTAATCCCAGCTACTCAGGAGGCTGAGGCAGGAGAATTGCTTGAACCCAGGAGACAGAGGTTGCGGTGAGCCGAGATCGCGCCATTGCACTCCAGCCTGGGTAACGAGAGCGAAACTCCGTCTCAAAATAAATAAATAAATAAAATAAAATAAAAAATGAAAATAAAAGGAGTGCAACACATTCATTTCTTTTACAATAACCCATTTTTATTTATTTATTTATTTATTTATTTAATTTATTTTTTTTTAGACGGAGTTTCACTCTCATTACCCAGGCTGGAGTGCAATGGCGCGATCTCGGCTCACCGCAACCTCCGCCTCCTGGGTTCAGGCAATTCTCCTGTCTCAGCCTCCTGAGTAGCTGGGATTACAGGCACGCACCACCATGCCCAGCTAACTTTTTGTATTTTTAGTAGAGACGGGGTTTCACCTTGTTGACCAGGATGGTCTCGATCTCTTGACCTCGTGATCCACCCACCTCGGCCTCCCAAAGTGCTGGGATTACAGGCTTGAGCCACCGTGCCCGGCTATAACCCATTTTTAAAGCTGTTCTGGGAGCCTGAGCAAGGCAGGTCCTTGGAAATCAGGGGGCAATGAAAGAAACCTAATCTTAGAGAGCAGGGAAGCATAGTGGTAAGAATGGGACGAGCAGAAAGATGGAGCAGGGGACAGCCCAACTGGCCACAGGCCTGCTAGGGCTCCTCACGTCCCCTTGCCATGGGTCAGGCCTGCCAGTGCCTCAGGCTGGGGCTGTGGCCAGAAGGACAGGTAGGTTTTGCTGTAGCCACTGGAGGGAAGTGAGTTCTAGATAGCAAGAAATTAAGTGAAATCTAGACACATATACACAGTTTGCATTTATGCCAGATAAAAAATAAAAGTAAAGTGACCCTTGATGGCAGGTTATTTTTTAGAGGTTCAGAGCCAGCCCCCTACTTCTCTTTTCTGCAGTCCTAAGGAACTTTGAAGAAATGGGGTATTCTCAGGCAGAGTGAATCAAAAGTCCCCAGGGGGCGGGGCACAGTGGCTCATGCCTGTAATCCTAGCACTTTGTGGGGCCCAGGTGAGAAGATCACTTGAGGCTCAAAGTTTGGGCAATTTAGCGAGATCCTGTCTACCAAAAAAATTTTTTTAAAAATCTTAAGGCCTCCAGAGATAAGAAGTGGAGAGGAAACTCCACTGCCGTGGAATGAAGAAGATGAATGAGTCTCAGAGGCCTTTTCTAGTCCAGATTAGAAACTCAAGAGCAGGCGTCCCCAAACTGCGGCCCCCTGAGGCCATTTATCCGGCCCCCGCCGCACTCCAGGAAGGGGCACCTCTTTCACTGGTGGTCAGTGAGAGGAGCACATTATGTGGCGGCCCTCCAACGGTCTGAGGGACAATGAACTGGCCCCCTGTGTAAAAAGTTTGGGGATGTGCCAGGCGCGGTGGCTCAAGCCTGTAATCCCAGCACTTTGGGAGGCCGAGGCGGGTGGATCATGAGGTCGAGAGATCGAGACCATCCTGGTCAACATGGTGAAACCCCGTCTCTACTAAAAATACAAAAACTAGCTGGGCATGGTGGCGCACACCTGTAATCCCAGCTACTCAGAAGGCTGAGGCAGGAGAATTGCCTGAACCCAGGAGGCGGAGGTTGCAGTGAGCCGAGATCGCGCCATTACACTCCAGCCTGGGTAACAAGAGCGAAACTCCGTCTCAAAAAAAAAAAAAAAAAAAAAATGTTTGGGGATGCCTGCTCAAGAGTATAGTCTGGGCAGCTGCCGTGTTTAGGGCCAGGGGCCAGAAGCACTCTCTGCTTGAGCCAGCAATTTGCAATGGGCATGTCAAGGTTTCAGGGAGGGCTTAGCAGCATTCCTAGGGACATGTCTCCCTGTGGAGGGATGCTGCACTCACTGCATTGAGAGGTGTCACAGGCAGGAACTGTGCTGTGCATGTGAACAAGGTGGCAGCGGAAAACAAAATGAGTGCCATAGGCTACCTTTCAGGCAGACCTTCTGTCCAGCAGGCTAAAATGCTAAAAATGGGCTTGCTCAGGGTTTGGAAATTCAATCATCCACCAAAACCCTCCCCAAACCTGGCCTTTCTATTCCCAGAATCAGTGAGTGCAGTTGGCAAAACAATTCTTCCTCTAGACTTCCTCTGCATTGCACACACAAGTGGAATCCTGCCTTTAAGACAGCTCTGAGGCTGAACTGAAGCCCTTCTTCCTCCTTATGTCTACATATATCCTCAGCTTACCGCAACCTCCGCCTCCTGGGTTCAGGCAATCCTCCTGCCTCAGCCTCCTGAGTAGCTGGGATTACAGGCACGCGCCACCATGCCCAGCTAATTTTTTGTATTTTTAGTAGAGACAGGGTTTCACCATGCTGACCAGGATGGTCTCGATCTCTTGACCTCGTGATCCACCTGCCTCGGTCTCCCAAAGTGCTGGGATTACAGGCGTGAGCCACCACGCCCGGCCATGTCTACATATATCCTAAACCCCTTTCAGTACTCCACGAAATCCCACTTCTGCCATCATTCTCCCTCTTGCAATATTTATGCTGCTTGAAAAAAAAAATTGTCCTCATTTTGCACTCAGTTTTCCTTGAACTGTGATTTAGTTTTTTTCTAGCTGTGCACATCTTGTCTCCCAAATTCACTTTATGCTTATATACTGTATAAACAAAGTATGTCATAAAAAGTTAGTGGAACTAATCTCTGGAATTGCCATTTCCATTTCCTCTTATAAAACTCATTTTGACTCCAAAGTTTTTGCATGCTTGTATGAAACAGTCTTCTTTTTAACATAGCCCAAATTTCTTCTGTCTGTTAAGCAGTAGTGGAAAAGGCCAATGTGTCTGGAAGAAGCTCTGTGACAAACAAAACTTGGTCCACATAAAATTGGTACAATGTAGTCTTTCTTTTTTTTTTTTTTTAGAGACAGGGTCTCGCTATGTTGCCCAGGCTGGAGTGCAGTGGCTATTCACAGGCGAAATCCCACTACTGATCAGCACCAGAGTTTTGACCTGCTCCGTTTCCGACCTGGGCCGGGTCACTCCTCCTTAGGCAACCTGGTGGTCCCCACTCCCAGGAGGTCACCATATTAACGCCAGACTTAATGCGGACACCCGATTGGCACAGAGCACTACAGCCCAGAACTCCTGGGCTCAAATGATCCTCCCACCTCAGCCTCCTGAGTAGCTGGGACTATAGGCACGTACGTGTCACCGCACCTGGCCAGTGTAGTCCTACTCTAGATCAATCTGTCCAACCTGCAGCCTGCAGGCCACATGTGGCCCAGGACATCTTTAGATGTAGCCCAATGCAAATTCATAAACTTTCTTAAAACATTATAAAATATTTTTGCAATTTTTTTTTCTCATCAGCTGTTGTAAGTGTTGGTACATTTTATGTGTGGCCCAAGACAATTCTTCTTCCAATGTGGCCAGGGAAGCCAAAAAATTGGATACCCCTGCTGTATACCCATGCTCTCACCCCTGTCTAATCTTTCTGAATTGTATTAGCTTTTACCTTATGCTTCACCACATATTTGCCCCATGGACTATGACACTTTGTCTTTCCATGTGAAAGTTTACTATTCATTCTGCTGACACATTAGTTTCTGACCATGGCTACATCTTTTGCTGAGTTTCTTCAGCAGAGGCTTGTCTTTGACCTCTGCCACTGTTTCTCTGGCATCTGAATGCTGACTCATGCCCTGGGCAACCTGTTTCAATTCTGATAGCTCTCTGACATTTTGTCACGCTACATAGTTGAGATGGGTTAGCATGTTGTAACTTTTATTTAGTCAGTTCAAAACTCAGGAACATTAGGCCAGGCATGGTCCTTCATGCCTGTAATCCCAGCACTTTGGGAGACCAAGGCAGGTGGATCACTTGAGGTCAGGAGCTCGAGACCAACCTGGCCAACATGGTAAAACCCCATCTTTGCCAAAAATACAAAAATTAGCTGGGCATCATGGTGCATGCCTGTAATTCCAGCAACTCAGAAGGCTGAGACAGGAAATCACTTGAGCCCGGGAGGCGGAGGTTGCAGTGAGTTGAGATCACGCCACTGCACTCCAGCCTGGGTGACAGAGCAAGACTGTGTCTCAAAACAAAAACAAAAACAAAAAAACAAAATTCATGAACATTAGACTTATAAAATCTCATGCCTGCAATTAGACACTTTGCCTCCACAGTCTTTTCGATCACCATAGTCGGCTATGCTTAACACACACCTCAACATTTAGTTTACTGGCACAGAATACCTGCAGAAAATCTGACCTAGATAATTTTCTCTTACACACAAGTAGAACATTTAAACATTCTCTAGGCTGTCCTAGACAAAGACCTGACTCCTTGTCCTGAAAGCCCCTTGCCATGCCCTTTGACGAACCATGAAAATTCTGTTTGCTGCCAGGGTGGGTAGAGCTGTATTATTGCTTCCCAGACAAGGTGTGAGAATGCATCTTCCAATAGTGGGGAAAAACATTAGCAGATGATGGTAAGTTTACCTGAAATATTCTTTTGTTGTTTTTGTTTTTTATTTTGTTTTATTGAGGTGGAATCTCATTCTGCCACCCGGGTGGAGTGTAGGGGCACCATCTCAGCTCACTGCAATCTCTGCCTCCTGGGTTCAAGTGATTCTCCTGCCTCAGCCTCCTAGGTAGCTGGAATTACAGGCGTGTGCCACAACGCCCAGCTATTTTTTGTTTGTTTTTTTCTAGTAGAGATGGGGTTTCACCATGTTAGCCAGGCTGATCTTGAACTCTTGTCCTCAAGTGATCCACCCACTTCAGCCTCCCAAAGTGCCAGGATTACAGGCATGAGCCACCACACCTGGCCGGTTTATTTGAAATATTCTTATCCTTTAGATATGTTATGTGGAAAGTGGGGTTTTGTGACCTAATACATGGAAACCTCTCACATATAATGTTTCTTTTTTTTTTTTTTTTTTTTTTTGAGACGGAGTTTCACTCTTGTTACCCAGGCTGGAGTGCAATGGCGCGATCTCGGCTTACCGCAACCTCCGCCTCCTGGGTTCAGGCAATTCTCCTGTCTCGGCCTCCTGAGTAGCTGGAATTACAGGCACGCGCCACCATGCCCAGCTAATTTTTTGTATTTTTAGTAGAGACGGGGTTTCACTATGTTGACCAGGATGGTCTCGATCTGTTGACCTCATGATCCACCCGCCTCGGCCTCCCAAAGTGCTGGGATTACAGGCTTGAGCCACCGCGCCCGGCCTCACATATAATATTTCTATAGAAAATGACCTTTAAGTTTCACATTGACAAGAAACTTTAAAGGCAAAATCTGAGCAAAAATTAAGGCAAGCATGGAATCGAAATTCTTCCCAGAGGTCTTTCCCATTAAGCATAACATTAAAACAGCAACAAAATTAAACCCATTTAATTCCCTATTATGAATATACATACGAATTGATATAAATATGTTTATGTATTAGAGATCAAATTGTATTTCAACACACCTGTTGTCTTCCTCCAGATTTATCCTGGATAATAGTCCTGGCAACAGCACCAGTAAACACACAAGATCTGAAAAACGAACTGACGACATTGCAAAGGCCGATGGCTATTAAATCCTGTGAAGAAATGGCAGATGTCTTAGGCCCCCTCTTTGTTGAAGAATGCTGATTTTATTTTGAGCTGAAGGTATACCGTTTTTTGTTTTTTGTTTTTTGTTTTTTTTGTATATGAAGATAAGGTTGTTTTGATCACTTGAAAGAATAGATTGATGCCAGGTGCAGTGGCTCATGTCTGTAATCTCAGCACTTTGGGAGGCTGAGGTGGGCAGATCGTGAGGTCAGGAGTTTGAGACCAAACTGTCCAATACGGTGAAACCCCGTCTCTACAAAAAAATACAAAAATTTGCCGGGCATGTTGGCGCACGCCAGTAGTCCCAGCTACTCAGGAAGCTGAGGCAGGAGAAACACTTGAACCCAGAAGGCAGAGGTTGCAGTGAGCCAAGATTGTACCACTGCACTCCAGCCTGGCAACACAGCAAGACTCCATCTAAAAAAAGAAAAAAGAAAAAAGAAATAACAGACTGAACTATTATCAGAAAGAACAAAAGGATGGCACATCTGATTTTCTTGATTAAACAGAATCATCATTTTAGCTAGTCATCACAAGGAAAGTGCTTTTTTTAAGGTGAGAAAATGAGACTCTGGCATTTTTATTCTCTTTCAAGTGATCACCAGGGCTTAGGATGACAGTGAGAAGCACAATGCTCTTCTCCGTGCCTTTTGTACTACCCTAAACGCCAAATGGGAACACTTATTGCTTCCATATTTCCCTCTTGAGTTCTAGGGAAAGGGCCAAATTCAGAGTGGTTGAAGATTTTCCCTAAAAAATAAAAGCAAAAGACAAAAACTATTTCTGGGAGGCCAACTGTATGATATTAGCAGCCCTGGGTTTTTACAGGATGTTGTGCAGCATTTCTTATCGCACCTCAGTATGTGGTTGGAGGACTTGGTAGAAAGCAAGCTAAAATTAAGAAAAGTGAAACTCTCTTAGCTTCACAACACGATACCATAATTTTCTGGCCTCTCTGTGCCATATCTGTTCTAGGGCAATAACACTCAAGTTAATTCAAGTGGCCTCGCAGTTAAGCATCCCTCAAAAATTCTTTGTGATTACTGTCCAAACCATGGTCCAAGTTGCTCTTGGGTTAAAAAAGACTCCAGCCTTCATGTTGGCAGGAGGCTTGGATTAAAGAACAAAGACTTAAGGATCAGAGGAGGTAATAGTCCTCTCACCTGGTTGGAATTGACACTGTAGTTGTGAAGACTGGCAATCTTCTTGCCCAGAAATATGAGCACAAAGGAGCTCACCAAAGACAAGGAGATTGCTTGTAAAATTATGTCAGGAAGAAAGTTGAAATCTGGTGTTGTAGGAAACAGGAAGCTGGAATAAAATAGTGGAATTATTTCTGGATAGCAGGAACCCTTGGTACCTCCACCATCTTATTATTACTGGGCAGTCCTGATCTTTTTTTTTTTTTTTTTAAATGACAATAGGGACAAGTGGAGAAATTGAGGCAGCAGCCTTCCAAAACTGCCAGCAAACCAAGCCAAGTTATGAAAGCCATTAAGGGAACATGCTGCTGTGTCTTGTAGTTCAATGTTTTTGCCAAGTTGCAATGGCAATCATCAGAACAGGCAAAACCTTAAGGATGCATGAAAAATGGTGTCTTGAGACATTTGAGACCATACCAGTGGGTGAACAATAGGCAGATATTTAAGGAAGAAATGATGCCTGTTTTATAGAAACTCTTCCAGAAGTTGAAGATAAGGCAATACTTTCTAAATCTTTCTATAATGTCAACATATGGCCAGGTGTGGTGGCTCACGCCTGTAATCGCAGCACTTTGGGAGGCCAAGGCAGGTGGATCACTTGAGGTTAGGAGTTCAAGACCAGCCTGGCCAACATGATGAAACTCTGTCTCTACTAAAAATACAAAAAAATTAGCCAGGTGTGGTGGTGCACACCTGTAATCTCAGCTACTCAGGAGACTGAAGCATGAGAATCGCCTGAACCCAAGAGGCAGAGGATGCAGCGAGCCAAGATTGTGCCATTGCACTCTAGCATGGGTGATAGAGTAAAACTCAGGCTCAAAAAAAAAAAAAAAAATCAACATACTTTGATACCAAAACCAGACACAGATAGTACAAGGAAAAAAACAGACAAAAAACAACTCAGGCCAATATCCTTCATAAACATAAATGCAAAAATTCTTATTGTTTTAGCAAGTTAATATATAAAAGGATAATACACTATGACTAAGTAGGGTTTATCCCAGAATGAAGCATTCGTTTAGCAGCCAGAAATCAGCTGGGCATGGTGGCTCATGCCTGTAATCCCAGCACGTTGGGAGGCCAAGGCCAGTGGATCATGAGGTCCAGAATTCAAGGCCAGCCTGGCCAACATGGTGAAATCCCATCTCTACTAAAACTACAAAAAATTAGCTGGTCATGGTAGTGTGCACCTGTAATCCCAGCTACTCAGGCAACTGAGGCAGGAGAATTGCTTGAACTTGGGAGGCAGAGGTTGCAGTGAGCTGAGATCACACCATTGCACTCTAGCCTGGGCGACAGGGCGAGACTCCGTCTCAAACACAAAAACAAAAACGGTCAGAAATCCATGGGGAGAAATGCCAGATATAGGTGATGGGGAAGAAGGCAGCAAATCACACTGCCACGTGTGTACCTATGCAACAATCTTGCATGTTCTTCACATGTACCCCCAAACCTAAAATGCAATAAAAATATATATAAAATTTTTTTAAAAAAGATTCACATGGTGATTCAGCATCAGCATGCAAACCCCACTGAGTGCAATATAATATTAAAAATGTGTCCTCTAAATGAAACTCAATTCAAATAGTTGGATCGAAAATACTGAAAATGATTTTATTTTTACAGACTGGTAGTCTTTGTACCCTTGAGCACAATAATAAACATTTCATTTTGAAAAAAAAAATCAAGCACAATATTAACAGACTAAAGAAGAAAAAGAAATCTTGATAATTTGTGGGGAGTGGTGTTTTTCCATAGATCCATACTGGCGTAATTCTTTAAGTTGAATCTGGAAGCACAAATATGCTTCCTTTTCCATTTCTCTAGATTACTTTCTAAGTCAGAAAAAAATACTCTTCGAAGTGTTTCAGATAAGATTTGCTATTTGAAATGTTTATCGTTCTTTTATATTTAATCACTTTGTTAAAGACAAATATGTATGCCTCAACAGTTGACTTACTTCTGATGAATTATATAAAAATCCAAATTCAGGCTGCGCATGGTGGCTCACGCCTGTAATCCAAGCACTTTGGAGGCCAAGGTGGGCGAATCACCTGAGGTCGGGAGTTCAAGACCAGCCTGACCAACACGGTGAAACCTCGTCTTAAAAAAAAAGAAAAAAAATCCAAATTCAATGAAATGAATCATGTAAATATCTTTGGGAAAATTATTTTACAAGAAATTTTGTGATATAGATTTCCACAAAGCAAATAATCCCTTATCTAATTAAAATTTCTTATTAGTTTATGCATTTTAAACTTTTTCTTTGAGTAAAAGAATTTACTTTTAACACTTCAAAGAGCTAAATATTTTCTTCACCAGCCAACTATGTCTTCTTTCTTTTTGGTATTGAGACCGGGTCTTGCTCTGTTACCCAGGCTGGAGTGCAGCGGTGTGATCATGGCCCACTGGAGCTTCACCTTTCCTCAGTAAATCCTCTCACCTCAGCCTCCCAAGTAGCTAGGATTTCGGATGCATGACACCACACCCAGTTAATTTTTTTTTTTTTTTTTTTGTAGAGATGGAGTCTCACCATGTTTCCCAGGTTGGTCTCAAAATTCTGAGCTCAAGCAATCTGCCTGCCTCAGCCTCCCACAGTGCTGGGATTAGAGGCATGAGCCACCATGTGTGGCCTAACTATGTCTATTTTAATTCCTTATTTATAATTTATAACTTACAAGCATCTTCGCATTTTCCTGGTAATGAGCTAAGGAGAAGCATAACTGAATACTTAGAGGTAGGCATTTAAGTTATTATCAAATTCCACCTTTTTTTTTTTTTTTAATAAAGACGGGGTTTCACCATGTTGGTCAGGCTGGTCTTGAACTCCCGACCTCAGGTGATCCGCCTGCCTTGGCCTCCAAAGTGCTTGGATTACAGGCTTGAGCCACCATGCCTGGCCATATTTCACCTTTTTGTCTTTATAAGAAGCTAGGTAAGAATGTGGTTGTCCCAAAGAGGTACACAATAAATACCCCAATCTATATTAGTAAAGCTTGAATATCTAGCATGATAACAACATAAACTACTGTTTTTCCTTTTTGTTCTCTGTAACATTCAGTTCTTGTTAGCAAATGGTGGTAAATGGGGACATGGACACAGCAGGAACTAACTTAAATTGTTCAATCTTACTAGTCTCTAGCAACCCTGGATAAATACGTAATGAAAGAGAAAGCTTAAAGCAATGCTTAAAATTAGACTTTTTAAATGCTCACTTGTCCATCTGTACCTTTGAATCTTATGATAAAAGATAAGCAGAACTTGGCTGTGCATGTTTTTCTTTTTTGAGATAGTCTCCCTCTATTGCCCAGGCTGGAGTGCAGAGGTGTGATCTCGGCTCACTGCAATCTCCAACTCCCGGGTTCAAGTGATTCTCATGTCTTAGCCTCCCAAGTAGCTGAGATTACAGGCACACACCACCATGCCCGGCTAATTTTTGTATTTTGAGTAGAGACAGGGTTTCACCATGTTGACCGGGCTAGTCTTGGACTCCTGACATCAAGTGATCCACCTGCCTCAGCCTCTCAAAGTGCTGGGATTACAGGCATGAGGCACTGTGCCCAGCCTGGCTGTGTGGTTTTGACATCATTAATAACAGAAGCATATTGTGCAAGAATAACAGAGTGGTTATAATTGCAGACTTTGGAATTAAGGAGAAATGAGTTCAAATGGTTGCTAGCCGGGCGCAGTGGCTCACACCTGTAATCCTAGCATTTTGGGAGGCTGAGGTGGGTGGATCACCTGAAGTCAGGAGTTCAAGACCAGTCTGGCCATCACAGTGAAACCCCATCTTAAAAAAAAAAAAAATGGTAGCTCTACCACTGAGGAGCAATGTGCTAAGTCATTTAAAGACCGCATGCTGGCTGGGCGTGGTGGCTCACGCCTGTAATCCAAGCACTTTGGAGGCCAAGGTGGGCGGATCACCTGACGTTGGGAGTTCAAGACCAGCCTGACCAAATGGTGAAACGCCGTCTTAAAAAAAAGAAAAGAAAAGAAAAAAGATGGCTAGCCTTAGTTCACTTAGCGTATAAAAGAAGACAATATCTACTTCAAAGCATTACTGTGGGGAGCAAATGAAATAATACAAATATGTAAAGTGTAAAGAACAGCAATCCCATTGCTGTTCTTACTATGTTTTTCTTGAGGACAGAGACCCTGACTTGCTTATCTTTGTACTCCCTAGTACCTAGGTGGGGTCTGCTCACATTTTTTAATTGACTGGAATTTCAAGTTGATTCAGTTATCATCAGATTTCAATGAGAACTAGGTAGGATATGAGACTAGTTTAATCTAGTTATGTCAAAATAGCCTACATTTGCCAGGGTGTGGTGACTCATACCTGTAATTCCAGCACTTTGGGAGGCGGAGGCAGGAGGATCACCTGAGGCCAGGAGTTCTAGAACAACCTGGCCAACATGGTGAAACCCTGTCTCTACAAAAAATACAAAAATCAGCTGGGCATGGTGGCGGGCACCTGTAATTCCAGATACTCGAGAGACTCAGCAGGAGAATCACTTGAACCCAGGAGGTGGAGGTTGCAGTGAGCTGAGATTGCGCCACTGCACTCCAGCCTGGATAACATAGCAAGACTCAAAAAGAAAAAAGAAAAAGAAAAGCCTACATTTTGTGATCCTGGAATTTAGCAAGTATCCTTCACTCTTTACAGGATTCCTTATTATGCAATGTGAGGAAATGGGCAATGCTCTTCAAAGACCTGCCTGTGAGTCAAGAAACTGCAGTATATTGCCTTTCTTAGCTAATGTGATTCATCTGATTAAGGGTTTTTTTTTTTTTTTTTTTTTTTAAATTAAATTAGATTTCTGAGAAAACTTGGGAACCACTGATTAAGGTTTAAAAAAAAAATTCCTAACAGAAGCAAGAGCGGTGCTTGGTACCTGGTAAGAATTATAATGTAAATTACAGTCACTGGTAAGAATTATAATGTAAATTGATTGTGAGTTCTTAAGAACTGCATGTGCTAGGCTATTTGAAGATCACTTTCTACCCACAGGAAAAAAATAATATTTTTCAAGGGAACCAATTCTGGCCAGGCACCGTGGCTCATGCCTGTAATCCCAGCACTTTAGGAGGCCGAGGCAGGAGGACTGTTTGAGCCCAGGGGTTTGAGACTAGCCCAAGCAACATGGCAAAGTGCTGTCTTTATTAAAACTGCAAAGAATTAGCTGGGCATGATGGTGGGCGCCTGTAGTCCCAGCTATTCAGAGGGCTGAGGTGGGAGGATCGCTTGAGCCTGAGAGTTCAGCAGTGCAGTGAGCCAAGATTGTACCACTGCACTCCAGCCTAGGCAACAGAATGAGACTCTGTCTCAAAAATAAATAAATAAATAAACATAGAGCACCAATTTAGTCTTAAGTTTGTGAAGGCAGAAGAAACATTCACCTTCTGAGCTCGGAGCCGCAGGAAAGAGGCTAAAAAACCCGAGGCATCTCTTGTCCACCCCTTGAGAGTTAATCAGAGAGGCATGGTAGTTGGGAAGGCCTATCAGGTGTTATGAAAAGAATATGAGTTTCTCTGGTATTCAGTGCATATAACAGTTTTCCTGGATAAGGGGATTGGCTCAGCTGTGATAAGAGAGGCAGAGGCTGACCAGAGAAGACACAAGGAGTTGTCCCAAACCCTTCTCCTTTCGTGAGCCTCTGTGTTCTCAAATGAATTTTGGTTTGGCCAGAGACTGCTAGTAGAAAATATCAATCAGGCTGCGTGGCCAGAGGCTAAGAGAGGGTATCAAAGAGAAAAGCCCTTTTGGAAAGTGGAATTACTGACCTATAAGGAATCATGTCAATAAGCGTCTCGCTGGTTTCTGTGGCCATGCTTATCTTGTTTGCAAACACAGTGAAGCCAATAATCTGTAGGGCGTAAAATAAATAAATAAATAAATAAAAGGGAGGGGCATATGAATACCTATATATAGTGCATTGTTTCCAGGCGCAGAGCTGCCCCCAACCTCTGGCAGCTCGGAAAATAAAACACGTGGCAGTCCCTGTGCATGCAAGTCAGAGAGGGAGGCATGGCTAGCTCAGCGGAGCAACACGCATCACAGCTCTTCCCTGATTATTTTGGTTCTCTAAGCTCCTTTTGACATTGTAGCCAGAGTGCGAAACAACTTGGTCTGTGATATAATGATGGGAACAAATGGACGCCTTGAACTTCTGACTCCCCACCAACTTTATTTATTTTTTCTTGTTTTAATATTTAATATCTTTGAATCTCAATGGCTTTCAGTAGATTGATCCATTTAAATGCTGAATGACTTGGGAAATAACCTGTCCCATTGCTGCTCTTTAAATAAAGAGATGTAGCTTTATGCAGTGGCAGTATCGTAGCCAATGAGGTTTATCCGAGGCGCGATTATTGCTAATTGAAAACTTTTCCCAATACCCCGCCGTGACGACTTGCAATACAGTCGGCACTGGCAATTTTTGACAGTCTCTACAGAGACTGATTTAAAATAAATAAATAAATAAATAAATAAATAGATGTGTATTTCAGACGTTTTTTAAGACGGGGTTTCACAGTGTTGGTCAGGCTGCTCTTGAACTCCCGACCTCAGGTGATTCGCCCACCTTGGCCTCCAAAGTGCTTGGATTACAGGTATGAGCCACCACGCCTGGCCAATGTATTTCAGAGTTTATCAGGAAGTGGGGAATCTCCCCACCAACTTTAAACATTTAGATTAATATAAACATGTTGCTCATGCCTATAATCCCAGCTCTTTGGGAGGCTGAGGCGGGCAGATCCTCTGAGGTTAGGAGTTTGAGACCAGCCTGACCAATATGGTGAAACCCCGTCTTAAAAAAAAAAAAAAACAAAACAAAACAAAGAAGATTAATATAAACATGTTTTCAGATAATGGCTGTATCAAGTTTTCAGTTTCAAAAGTTTTTAGTTCCAGGCATATTGTAGTAATACAGATATGCCTTTTAGGGGCTTGTTGAGGTATACCGAGAAAGAAACATAATTTTTTTTTTTTTTTTGAGATGGAGTTTCATTCTTGTTACCCAGGCTGGAGTGCAATGGCACGATCTCGGCTCACCGCAACCTCCGCCTCCTGGGTTCAAGCAATTCTCCTGCCTCAGCCTCCTGAGTAGCTGGGATTACAGGCACACGCCACCATGCCCAGCTAGTTTTTGTATTTTTAGTAGAGACGAGATTTCACCATGTTAACCAGGATGGTCTTGATCTCTTGACCTCGTGATCCACCCGCCTCAGCCTCCCAAAGTGCTGGGATTATAGGCGTGAGCCACTGCACCCGGCCTGAAAGAAACATAATTAACTCTTAATAATATGGAGCAACATTTAATAGCACAAAGAAAAAAAGTCTGTAGCAAAGCAAGTACCTGCTTTTCCATCCTTTCATTACTGCTAAAAATGGTAATTCTCCTTCTAGTCCCTGACTTTTAATTAGAGGAAAAAGAGACAACCTAGCAGCCGTTATAGCTTATACAGACTCTGCATCAATGCAGATTAAACCAGACACAAGAGACCTGAATTCCCAGGTTTTAAATAGCTGTTATACGGTTGCTTTATCCCATTCTTCCTACTGACACATACATCTTTCCCCAGCATCTACTGTAGGAGTTCAGCAGATGCTGAAAATGATAGCAGTTGGCTAACCTGTGATACTGTTATCAGATGAAGACCCCGAGGAAGCCTACAGATTAGAATGGAAGGAAGAATCTGGATCCCAGCGTGGATCAGAGAAGAAGAGCCTTGGTTTTTACATGGCAAGGAACTTTTATTTCCAGTATAAAGGTAGTATTTGCTCACAGAGAAAAATGAAGAAAACATGAAACACTGAAAAACAAATGCATCCAAAGACAACCATTGCTGACATTTTTTTTGTGTTTGCTATACAGCTTAAATACACATAAATTATGAACATGTGGCCAGGCATGGTGGCTCACACCTGTAATCTCAGCACTTTGGAAGGCCGAAGTGGGCACATCACCTGAGGTCAGGAGTTTGAGGCCAGCCTGACCAACACGGTGAAACCCCATCTCTACTAAAAATACAAAAATTAGCCAGGTCTGGTGGTGCATGCCTGTAATCCCAGCTACTCAGGAGTCTGAGGCGGGAGAATTGCTTGAACCTGGGAGGTGGAGGTTGCGGTGACCAGAGATCGTGCCATTGCACTTCAGCCTGGGTGACAGAGCAAGACCTGTCTCAGGAAAAAAAAAATTAGGAACATATAGTATATATAATTTCTTATTGCCAAGGGACCCTTGAATTGTCAGTATATTCTACCTGGATCTCAGTTGTTGGCTTGAAATTTTTCCTAAATATTTGAGTCTGCTCTTTTATTTATTTATTTATTTTGAAATGGATTTTCAGTCTTGTTTCCTGGGCTGGAGTGCAACCTCCACTTTCTGGGTTCAAGCGATTCTCGTGCCTCAGCCTCCTGAGTAGCTGGGATTACAGGCATGCATCACCATGCTTGGCTAATTATTGTTTCTGTTTTTCTGTTTGCTTGTTTGTTTTTTGAGAAGTCTGGCTCTATCACCCAGGCTGGAGTGCAGCGGCGTGATCTCAGCTCACTGCAACCTCCACCTCCTGGGTTCAAGCAATTCTCACTGTATCTCAGCCTCCCGAGTAGCTGGGATTACAGGCAGGCGCCACTACACCCAACTAATTTTTGTGTTTTTAGTAGCAACAGAGTTTTACCATGTTGCCCAGGATGGCCTGGATCTCCTGACCTCGTAATCCACCCGCCTCAGACTACCAAAGTGCTAGGATTACAGGTGTGAACCACTGCACCTGGCCTCTAATTTTTGTATGTTTAGTAGAGACAGGGTTTCACCACCTTGGCCAGGCTGGTCTTGAATTCTTGACCTTAGGCCATCCGCCTGCCTTGGCCTCTCAAAGTGCTGGGATTACAGTCATGTGCCACCTCGCCCAGCAGAGTCTGCTCTCTTAAGGACATATTGATAGATGTGTGCAGTTTCCTCAGCACATCTAATATTGGTAGTTTCTTGGTGGGTGCTGTGAGAGGCATTTTAGACCCTAGGCCATGGGTGCCCCCATCTTCCCTCTCCCATTTTCCTCACTGCTAGGGGGGAACAGGGAGGTCTTTTTCTAGTCCTTTTTTTTTTTAATGTATTTTTAAAATTTTTATTTATGTATTTATTTATTTTAAGATGAGGTTTCACCATGTTGGACAGGCTGGTTTCGAACTCCTGACCTCAAGTGATCCACCTGCCTCGGCCTCTCAAAGGGCTGGGATTATAGGCATGAGCCACTGTGCCCAGCTTGGTCTTTTTCTAGTTCTAACCTGCAAAGTCTTTTAGGTTAACTGATAGTGCCATGGATGCCATGTCAACCTCTGTGACCTGCAGGGACACTCCAGATGAGTTCCAGGAAAATCTAAAGTAACTGGAAGAGCATGAAAAGGGGAAGAAATGATCAACCCCTGCAGCGCCTACTTAGCTTCGAGACATTCTCTACCGTTTCTTATTCCAGTCCCAATTGACAAGGCCACTGGACTTTGTTACTGACCTTGGCCAACCTCCTGACTCCACACCCTACAACTCCTTCCCAGCTTGCAAACTAATGACCCTCTCCCAGCTTGCAAAGAACCGCCCTAAACTGTAACTTTCCAAGGCCCACCCCAAACCTATATAAAACCGGCTCCTCTCCCACTGCCCTTCGCTGACAACCTTTTCTGCAACCAGGTGAATAAACAGCCATGTTGCTCACACAAAGCCTGTTTGGGTTTTCTCTTTATTCAGAGTGCATGTTTTAACATAATCTGCATCTCCAATCCCTGCTATATGGCAGAAACTGTGACCCCATCACTTGACTTGACATGTGTATAGGTAGTGTATTGCAGGCTTCAATTGCCTATGAGTACAAATTAGGTCACAAAAAAGGTTAATGCCTAAATTGGAATTTTTCTAAGCCTTCACCTATTTTATTGCTGGACCTCTGTTTCCTCCCCTGTCTCACCCCATAGAGCATTGTAATTATTTATAGCATTCTCCAAAGGGTTTTCTTTCTTTTCTTTTTTTTTAATGGGATGGGGTTTCACCATGTTGGCCAGGCTGGTCTCGAACTCCTGACCTCAAGTAATCCACCTGCCTTGGCCTCCCAAAGTGCTGGGATTACAGGCATGAGCCACCGTGCCCGGCCCAGGATTTTTATTTTTATTTTTGGGATGGAGTCTCACTCTGTCACCCAGGCTGAAATGCAATGGTGTGGTCTAGGCTCACTGCTACCTCTGCCTCCCAGATTGAAGCGATTCTGTTGCCTCAGCCTTCCAAGTAGCTGAGATTACAGGTGCCTGCCACCATGCCCAGCTAATTTTTTTGTGTTTTTAGTGGAGGCATGGTTTCACTGTGTTGGCCAGGCTGGTCTCGAATTCCTGACCTTGTAATCCATCTGCCTCAGCCTCCCAAAGTGCTGGGATTACTGGTATGAGCCACTGCACCCAGCTCACTGCAACCCTCCTGGGTTCAAGCGATTCTCCTGCCTCAGCCTCCTGAGTAGCTGGGACTACAGGTGCGCACCACCACGCCCAGCTAATTTTGTATTTTTAGTAGAGATGGGGTTTCACAGTGTTTGCCAGGATGGTCTCAATCTCTCGACCTTATAATCCACCCATCTCTGCCTTCCAAAGTGCTAGGATTACAGGCTTGAGCCCCTACACCCAGCAGGATTTTTTTTTTTTTTTTGAGATGGAGCCTCACTCTGTTGACCAGGCAGGATCTAGGCTCACTGCAAATAAAGCAGGAAATTGGCTGCGAAAAAACCTCTAGAACACCGAACTGGGAAGGAAGGGGTGATTTATTCGGCCAGGAGCAAGGTGGCATGGTTGCCTAACAGCCAAGATTCTGGCCAAATAAATCACCCCTTCCTTCCCCGTTTGGTGTTGAAGAGGTTGACAGGAGTTTTGGTTGGCGGACGGCCAGCACAGCCTTTCAGGCAGTTTTGCCTAGACCTTCAGAGCATCCCTGCAGGGGGCTCCTGCCTGCTTGGGTGATGCCCCCGCCTGCTTGGGTGAGCGTTCCTGGGCAGGTATTGGCCCAGTGGAAAGCCTCACCAGAGAACAGCAGGAAAGCCCCTGCAGTGTGGATCCACCCGGTGGCTGAACACCGAGAAGGAACGGTACTTGGAGTGTCCAGACAACAGAAACACGGTAGGATCGATTCTGGGACACTTGCCCACCTCCTTTAGGTGGAAGCATGGCCTGATCACCCACATGTGCCGGATTTGGCACTCTTGTACTTGGCTTGCTCTCTCTGTAATTAACCTTGTTAAGTCTTGTTTTTTTGGTTTCAATTTGGGCAGGGGAGGAGTGTGATTGTGTGAGTGATTGGAGGGGCCCAACTGGACTCATCGGCTGTGAAATGTGGGGTCTGCAGGTCCATGAGACGGGACCCCACGCTCTGAGTGAATCGTGGGGTTGGTCGGGATTAGGCGTGATCCGCAAACCGCTAGAAGGAGGCACCTTCACAATCTAGGCATTGTGAGGGGATTAATGAATGCTCCGATACCAAGAGGCACCTGAAATACTCCCCAAGTGGGAGATGATCCAACCAGCCTGAAGCGAAAGTGATTGACGGTGTGTTGTGCGTGCTGGGCAGGAACTGAGGGTGGAGTAAACTCTCTTAACTCTCTGTGAGGACTGTTTTTTTTTGGTGCAAAACTTGGGTCATACTTATAGCGAGCATAGACCTCTAGGGACTATGCTGAAAATTTTCAAGAAGGGATTTAGTGGGGATTATGGAGTAACTATGACACCAGGGAAGCTGAGGACCTTATGTGAAGTAGACTGGCCAGTATTTGGGGTGGATTGACCCTCAGATGGGAGCCTAGACAGGTCTCTTGTCTCCAAATTATGGCATGAGGTTACATGTGGTGAGCCAGGACACCCTGATCAATTCCTGTATATAGATACGTGGCTGTAGCTCATTCTAAACCACCGCCTCCTCCCCACCCCACTGTGATTGAGAGGACAGGCAGCAACCATACTAATGGCAAAGGGACAGGCAGCTAGGTAAAAACCCCACTCCACCCACCGAGAGACACAGACTCCCAAGGTCCTGGCAGATTCAGTGGCAGAGACACAGACTCCCAAGGGCCTGGCAAATCCGACAGCAGAAGAGTTTTTGCCGGTAATACCTACTCCTCCTCAAGGACTCCTTGCCCCTGGGCCTGAATCCTCAGCACCCCCACCAGAATTGCACACTCCTAAACCACCCAGAGTAGACAAGAGAGAAGGCAGAGAGACTCCTCCCATAGCTGCCCGCTTCCAAGGAGGAACTCCAGCCCCACCTCCAGCAGCTCATCTGCGACCTAAGGCAGGGGTGCAGATGCCTTTAAGAGAGGAGAGGTATACAGGAGTGGATGAGGACAGCCACATGGTGGAAAGGCATGTTTTCACATACCTGCCGTTCACCTCAGCTGATCTTATCAACTGGAAAAATAACAACCTGTCTTATACCGAGAAGCCACAAGCTCTCATTGACCTACTGCAAACTATTATTCAGACTCGTAACCTCACTTGGGCTGATTGCAATCAGCTGCTTATGTATCTTTTTAACACAGACGAACAGCAGAGAGTACTCCAAGCCACTTCTAAATGGCCGGAGGATATTTTTTTGTTGTTTTTTGTTCCCTAAAATAAATAAATAAAAAGCAGAAGTTACAATTAAGCAACAAAGATCAAAAGAAGCAAAGAAGGACATTATATAATGATAAAAGGATCAATGCAACAACAAGAAGAGCTAAAGATCCTAAATATATACGCACCCAATACAGGAATACGCAGACATACAAGACTTATAAAGAGAGTTAGACTCCCACATAATAATAGTGGGAGACTTCAACATTAATATTAGACAGGTCAATGAGACAGAAAATTAATAATGATATCCAGGACTTGAACTCAGATCTGGAACAAGTAAATGTAATTAGCATTTATAGAACTCTCCACTTTAAATACACAAAATATACACTCTTATCAGTATCACATCATATCAACTTAGAAGTTTAAACGAAATGTTGGTTGGCTCCTTGTTTGTTATTCTCTTCCCTCATTTTCTTTTATGTCTCCATTATTAAGGACAATTATAGGCATACCCATATTTAGACTGCATTCTAGTCCGGGCAATAAAGCAATGCCCCCATCCTCTCTCCCTCTTCCTCTTTCTCTTTCTTCCTCTTCTTTATTCTTTTTCTTATTAAAAAAAAAAAGAGATTCAGGTATAAAAATAAATGAAAAAAAAATAGAAATAATAATAACTCTACCATTTAGTGTTGCCAATAGGATTAAAAGGCACGATACTGGAAAATTGCCTAGCATAATGCCTGGCATGTGGGAGGCAGACAACCAGTGTTAGTCTCTTACCTTTCTTCCCCTGCCATAGAAAAAATAGAAAATTGGGGGACTTCACCAGTCACCACCAATTTCATTCAAAACTGCCTGCTTTCCTTGTATTACTGCCTTACACGTGCTGCCACTTTTAGAATTCAAATGACTCTCCATTTAAACATACAATCTTCATTCATGTGTTTGCTCACATATGTGCTCAGACATATTCACACAGAGATATATATTCTGCTTAATGGCAACTCAAGTGGACAACAGTAAACTCAAACTTCAAAAATAATTTTGACAGGATGTTAGCAACACAGGACTACATTCTAAAATAAGTAAATAAATAAATAAATAAATGGCTGGAGGAGCATGTTCTTGCAGATTACCATAACCCCCAAGAGTATGCCAGGGTCCAGTTACCAGGGGCTGACTCCCAGTGGGATCCAAACATCCCAGAGGGCATGCAAAGGTTAATCCAGTACAGAGGCTTTACTGGAAGAACTGAAAAAGGGAGCCCAGAAGGCTACGAACATCAATAAAGTCTCTGAGGTCATTCAAGGGAAAGAGGAAAGCCCGGCACAGTTCTATGAGAGGCTGTGTAAAGCTTATTGCATGTATACTCCTTTTGATCCTGAGAGCCCTGAAAACCAACGTATGGTAAATATGGCATTAGTCAGTCAATGTGCAGAAGGCACTAGGAGAAAATTGCAGAAACAGGCAGGATTTGCAGGCATGAATACATCACAGTTACTGAAAATAGCTAACCAGGTGTTTGTGAACAGAGACGTGGTAAGTCGTAGAGAGAGTCTTAGAGAAAACGAGCATCAGCCTGGACAAAACACTGACTTTTTGTGATAGCTGCCACTATTACAGGAGAGCCCCCAAAAAGGAAGGGAAAGGGGGGCTCCTGGAAAGCTACCCAGTCTAGTCACCCACACCTGCAGCGTGACCAGTGTGCTTACTGTAAGGAAGTGGGACATTGGAAGGACAAGTGCCCCCAGTTAGCAGGAAAACAGGGTGATCTTAAGCACGAGGCTTCAGGTGAAAGTGAAGGAGCTCTGTTCAATCTAATGGAGGGGCTACTAGACTGAAGGGGGCTGGGCTCATTTGCCCCCAAAGAGCCCATGGTCCTGATAACATTCCTGTAACCCCCCCATCAAAGAAAACAACCAATATTGTTGGAGCTACTGGGGTGTAAGAGAAACAGTCTTTCTGTCTGCCTCGAACTTGTTTGGTGGGAGGCAGTGAGGTTATACATCAGTTCTTGTACATGTCGGACTGCCCGCTACCCGTCTTGGGGAGATACTTGCTAGGCAAACTAAGAGCTACTGCTATCGTCGTCACCGATAAGGGGTCCCTTCAGCCAAAACTGCCTCAGGCAGGGATTATCATGGCTCTCACAGTCCCTTGGGAGGGGTGGAGACCCTTTCTAACTAAACCAGGGACCAAAGACTACAGGCCAGTGCAGGACTTGCGTTTGATTAATCAGACTACAGTGACTTTGCCCCCACTTGCACCCAACCTGTACATGCTTTTGGGATTGTCAGCAGAGGATAGTTGGTTCACTTGCTTGGACTTAAAGAATGCTTTCTTTAGCATTGAACTGGCCTCAGAGGGTCAGGAACTGTTTGCATTTCTGTATTCTCAATGGGAGAATCCAGAAACAGGTGTGACCACCCAGTACACCTGAACCTGGCTTCCCCAGGGGTTCAAGAACTCTCCCACCACCTTCGGGAAGGCAGTAGCCCGTGACCTTCAGAAGTTTCTTGCTAAGGACTTAGGCTGCATGCTGCTCCAATATGCTGGTGACCTTTTATTGGGACACCCCATGGCAGGCGGGTGTGCTAAAGGAACAGATGCCTTACTTCGGCACCTGGAGGACTGTGGCAATAAAGTGTCTAAAAAGATAGCCCAGGGCTGGGCGCGGTGGCTCACCCCTATAATCCCAGCACTTTGGGAGGCTGAGGAGGGTGGATCATGAGGTCAAGAGATCAAGACCACCTTGGTCAGTGTGGTGAAACCTTGTCTCTACTAAAAATACAAAAATTAGCTGGGCATGGTGTAAAATTTTGTATTTGTAAAAATACAAAAATTAGATGCAGCCTGTAGTCCCAGCTACTCAGGAGGCTGAGGCAGGAGAATTGCTTGAACCCGGGAGGCGGAGGTTGCAAGTGAGCAGAGATCGCACCATTGCACTCCAGCCTGGGTAACAAGAGCAAAACTCTGTCTGAATAAAAAATAAAATAAAATAAAGTCTAGATTTGTCAACAGCAAGTGTGATATCTGGGTTCACCATCTGGAAGGGAGATCGCAGCCTGGGAGCAGAAAGGAAATAAGTCATTTGCAACCTGCCAGAACCTGAGACTAGAAGGCAGGTGAGAGAGCTCCTGGGAGCCGTGGGTTTCTGTAAATTGCGGATTCCAGACTTCGCAGCACTGGTCAAACCCCTATACAAAGTGACAAAGCAGGGGAGGGGAGGAAGACAAGGAATCCTTTGAATGAGGATCCCAGCAGCGGCAGGCCTATCAGGAAAGGAAAGTGAGACTTTTGTCATCCCCGGCTTTGGGGTTACCCAATTTAACAAAACCTCTCACGCTGCATGTGTCAGAAAGAGGGGGAAAAAGTGGCAGTTGGAGTTCTAACACAAAGAGTGGGACCCTGGCCCAGACCTGTAGCTTATCTCTCCAAGCAGCTGAACGGAGTTTCTAAAGGAGGGCCCCATGTTCAAGGGCCCTGGCAGCAACTGCTCTTCTAACACAAGCTAGCCCTGCAGCAAAATTTAAATATCAAAACACCCCACGCGGTATAGACTCTAACAAATACCAAAGGACATCATTGGTTAACAAATGCGAGGTTAACCAAATACCTGAGTCTGCTATGTGAAAATCCCCACATCACCATTGAGGTCTGCAACACCTTAAACCCTGCCACTTTGCCCCCAGTGGCAGAAGGCCCAGTTAAACACATCTGTGTTGAAGTATTGGACTCAGTTTATTCCAGCAGGCCCGATTCTTCAGGATCAACCACGGATGGCAGTAGACTGGGAGTTGTGTGTGGATGGAGGCAGTTTTGTTAATCCACAAGGAGAAGGGTATGCAGGCTATGCGGCAGTAACTCTGAACACTGTAATTGGGATTGTGCCACTGCCTCAGGGTACTTTGGCTCAGAAGGCTTAACTTGCTGCTCTGACCCGGGCCCTGGAACTGAATGAAGACAAGACTGAATTTTTAGCCGGGCGCAGTGGCTCACACCTATAATAATCCTAGCACTTTGGGAGGCCAAGGTGGGTGGATCACCTGAGGTCAGGAGTTCAAGACCAGCCTGGCCATCATGGAGAAACCCCATCTTAAAAAAAAAAAGGAAAAAGAAAAAAAAAAAAGACTGTGAACTTTTATACTAATTTCTGGTATGCCTTTCTTTCTTTTTAAATAAAGACAGGGTTTCACCATGTTGGTCAGGCTGGTCTTGAACTCCCGACCTTAGGTGATCCGCCCGCCTTGGCCTCCAAAGGACTTGGATTACAGGTATGAGCCACCACACCTGGCCTCTGGTGTATGCCTTTCTAACTCTTCAAGTACATGGAGGGCTGTACAAAGAAAAAGGACTGTTAAATTCAGGAAGAAAAGGACTTTCTCCAAGCAGAAGATGGAACGGATACACAGCTTAGGGAAGATGTGTCAGGAAACAGAATTACAGTGGGTGCAGGCACTTCCCTTGGTGTTATTCAACATTAGATGTACTCCCTATAGCCCCCCATAAAGTCGTATTATATCATAGTCCCCCTCGCATACGCGAGCACTCCAGGGAACTCCTTAGGAGTGGGGAAACACTGAGCTAAGACAACAGCTGCAAGCTCTAGGAAAAATCACTCAGGATATTTCAACCTGGGTAAATGAAAGATGCCCTGTAAGCTTATTCTCCCCAGTTCCCCCTTTCTCACCAGGCAATCACATGTGGATAAAGAACTGAAATGCAGTCCCTCTGAAGCCATGACAGAAAGGATGCCAGATGGTGATCCTGACCACTCCCACATCCTTAAAGGTGAGGGAGTCACAGCCTGGATCCACCACAGCTGCGTCAAGCTGGCAGCAGCTGAAACTTGGGAAGCTAGACCAGACCCAGACAACGACTACAGAATCACCTTGAAAAGGACAACAAACCCTGCTCCAGCCACATCCCAGAAGCTAGCTGGTCTGTGCACGGCCAAAGCATAAGGAAATTCATCATCGTGGGACTTAGTCTTCTTAAGATTTGGAGGTTTTTTTTTTTTTGAGATGAAGTTTCGCTCTTGTTACCCAGGCTGGAGTGCAATGGCGCGATCTCGGCTCACCGCAAACTCCACCTCCTGGGTTCAGGTAATTCTCCTGCCTCAGCCTCCTGAGTAGCTGGGATTACAGGCACGCGCCACCGTGCCCAAATAATGTTTTGTATTTTTAGTAGAGACGGGGTTTCACCATGTTGACCAGGATGGTCTCGATCTCTTGACCTCATGATCCGCCCACCTCGGCCTCCCAAAGTGCTGGGATTACAGGCTTGAGCCACCGTGCCTGGCAAGATTTGGACTTTTACAGTAGGAATATTAACTGATTTTGGAGAATGCTCAGTGTGTGCACCAGGTTACTGAGGTAGGGTGGAAAGTTACTGCCATTCTTTTGTTCTACAGTAATTATGAATGTACAGGGACACAGAAGGGTACCTGTTTCTATAATGGTACTCAGCATAAGGTGTATAATCCAGGGGATGGACAGCCTGCTACAATCCATCAGAACCCCCTACGCATACGACTTTTGAAATTAAACTCCTAACAGGGCGATGGAACAGCCCTACTAAGTTAACAGCAAAAACAGAGGAGAAGGGAAGCCCAAAACAAGTCACCCTAAGGTTTGATGCCTGTGCAGCCATCAGTGTCTATCATTCCAATCCAGGGGGCTGTGGTTCCCTCAGATGGGAACAAAGTTATGCAAAAGAGCATAAGTTCATCTGCCAGGAAACCTGCTGGTGCAGTAAATGCATTTCTGGTCATGCATCATCTGGCACTTGGAAAAATAATACAAATAATTCCATTTGCCTTGTAAAAGGGGGGGACACCATTCCAGGGAGTAATGTCCCCTGAGGCTCAAGACTTTGTAACCCAGTAGAATTAATAATCACAAACCCTCAAGACTCCAAATGGGAAAAAGTGGAGAGTGTACTGCCAGGAATTGATGGGAAAGGGCTTGATCCCAGAGTCAATATCTAGATTCAGGGAAAAATCCAAAAACGCTCAGCCCAGCCAGTATACCAGCTCTTCTATGAAATATTAAATGAGCCAGTGCTGGAACTTCCAAAAAAGACAAAGAGCTTGTTCCTTCAACTTGCCAAAAATGTGGTCCATTCGCTTAATGTCACTTCTTGCTATGTATGTGGGGAAATTACCATGGGGGGGGGGGTGATAGGTGACCATGGGAAGCCCATGAGTTAGTACCCTCTGACCCTGTTCCTGACCTGACCTCAGTTCAAAGAATTCAGAACAACAGTTTCTGGGTTCTAAAGGTTTCGATTATTGGAGAATAGTTTGTCCAGAGAAGGAACAGACTTCACTATTCCGGTTGGAAAGCTCAGCTGCCTAGTGCAGCGACTGTATAAGGGAACAGTGGACACTGCAACCTGCTGGAGCTCAAACCATGCAGAGAAAAACCCCCTCCTAAAATTTCCAAAATTACATGATGCTTGGAATCATCCTGGATATTGGAGAGACTGGACGGCCCCAAGCTGGGTTGTACTGGCTATGTGGTCATAGAGAATATGTACAGCTGCCTGAAAGATGGACAGGTAGCTGTGTCATGGGAATCATTAAGCCTTCCTTTTTCCTATTGTCTGCCAACACAGGTGGGCTGTTAGCACATCCAGTCTACTCTGCCTGGGAGAAAAGAAGTGTAAAGACAGGTGAATGGGAGGATAAGTAGTCCACTGGAAAGAATTATTAAGTATTATGGGCCAGCCACATGGGCAGAGGACGGCTCACGGGGACACCAGACTCCTATGTATATGCTCAGTTGGATCATCCAGCTGCAGGCTGCCTTGGAAATACTCGTTAATGAAATGGGCAAAGCTCTGTCCTTTTGACTTGACAAGAAACTCAAATGAGAAATGCAATTTATCAGAACCAGTTGGCCTTAGAGTATCTGCTAGCAGCTGAAGGAGGAGTCTGTGAAAAATTCAAACTAACTGACTGCTTTCTACACATAGATGACCAGCATCAAGCAGTTGAGGATATTGTAAAAGACCTGACCAAACTGGCACACATGCCTGTGCAGGTATGGCATGGATTTAACCCTGAATCCTTGTTTGGAGGTTGGTTCTCATCCTTAGGAGGATTTGAGACTCTCATCATAAGTGTTGTAATAATAACAGGTGTTTGCTTGCTGCTCCCTTGTTTGCTTCCCCTATTCCTTCAGATAATTAGAGGATTCATCACTGCTGTAGTTAACCAGAAAACTACATCACAAATATAGTATATGCATCATTATCAATAAGTTTCTTCAGAGGATCATGAAAATGAGAATGAGAGTGAAAACTCTCACTAATGTTATAGGTGAGATTCTTAAAGCGAGGGGAGTGAGGAAGGAGACCCTTAATCACCCTTAAGCATTTAAGACCACCTCCCAGGCCGGGCGCGGTGGCTCAAGCCTGTAATCCCAGCACTTTGGGAGGCCGAGGCGGGTGGATCACGAGGTCAAGAGATCAAGACCATCCTGGTCAACATGGTGAAACCCCGTCTCTACTAAAAATACAAAAAATCAGCTGGGCATGGTGGCGCGTGCCTGTAGTCCCAGCTACTCAGGAGGCTGAGGCAGGAGCATTGCCTGAACCCAGGAGGCGGAGGTTGCGGTGAGCCGAGATCACGCCATTGCACTCCAGCCTGGGTAACAAGAGCGAAACTCCGTCTCAAAAAAAAAAAAAAAAAAAAAAGACCACCTCCCCCTTGACGTCCACGTTGCATTTCAATTGGAGAAGTAAAGGCTGGCAGACCAGACACCACCTTTAATTGCCCTCCTATAGATCCGCAGGCACGGTATGGAGGAATCTTTCTGGAAGGCATTGTTTTTACTTAAACACAATCAAACCCCCACGTAAGTCACTGTACCCCCACCCTGCTCCACCACCCAAGACCCTTTCACCCGTAATTTCTATAGTATAAGCCTTTAAAAGGGCAGGGACTTTCTTTGTGAGCTGAGCTTAGCTGTCAGGCAACTATGCTGCCTTGCTCCCTGGCCAAATAAATCACCCCTTCCTTCCCAGTTTGGTGTTCCAGAGGTTTGTTTTGTGGCCGCTTTCCTGCTTTACAACCTGTGCCTCCTGGGTTCAAGTGAATCTCCTGCCTCACTCAGCCTTCTGAGTAGCTAGGACTACAGGCATGCACCACTATGCCCAGCTCAGTTTTTTGTATTTTTAGTAGAGGTGGGGTTTTATCATGCTGGCTAGGGTGGTCTCAAACTCCCGATCTCGAGCAATCCACTTGCCTCGGCCTCTCAAAGTGTTTGGATTACAGGTATGAGCCACCACGCCTGGGACTCAAAGGACTATTCTGACTGTGGCTCACAAACCAATCTGTCAGCCATAGTCAAACCCACAACATGCATTGCACTCTCACGTCTCTCCTTCCCTTATAACTCTGGTTGACGTCGATTGCTTTCAAGGCTGTATAAACCAAAAACAAACAAACAAAAATTTTTTTTTGGTGCTGCTGAGATGAAATGAATTTTTTTTTTTTTTTTTTTTTTTTTTTTTTTTTTTTTTTTTTTTTTCCCCTGGGTTCAGGCAATTCTCCTGCCTCAGCCTCCTGGGTAGCTGGGATTACAGGCACGTGCCACCATGCCCAGCTAATTTTTCGTATCTTTAGTAGAGACGGGGTTTCACCATGTTGACCAGGATGGTCTGGATCTCCTGACCTCGTGATCCACCCGCCTCGGCCTCCCAAAGTGCTGGGGTTACAGGCTTGAGCCACCGCACCCGGAGAAATGAATGTATTAAAAAACAAAATTCTAAGGCCCCCAATCATCTGAATGGACCCCTCCTCTCAGCCAAGGGAATTCCAAAGTTAACCTGAAAAACCTAGTTCAAATCATGATTAAAGCAGGGATCAGATCCGTCTCATTATATCTCTCCTTCCTTTCGGAATTCAGGAAAAACCAACCAGCATTAATGTGAAAACAGACCTTAAGCCTGATAAGAAACATTTACAACCCATTCTCTTTGAAGCCTGCTACTTGGAGGCGTCATCGGCATGACACAGCTTTGGTCTCCACACCCCTTACCGTAACCCAGTCATTCCTTTCTATTGATAATAACTCTTTTAATCAATTACCAATCAGAAAAATTTTAAGTCTGCCTATGATCTGGAAGCTCCTACCCCTTCAGGTTGTCCCCCTCTACCAGATCAAACCAACGTTAATCTTACATGTATTGCTTGATCTATTGTGTCTCCCTAATGTAGAAAAGCAAGCCGTACCCTGGCCACCTTGGGCACATGTCGTCAGGACTTCCCTCCAGAGGTTGTGTCATGGGTGCATCCTTAACCTTAGCAAAATAAACTTTCTGAATTGATTGAGGCCTGTGTCAGGTACATCTGGGTTTACAGACTGCGCGAAGGAACATCACTATGATCCTTGGTGCTGATGTTTCTTAAGAGAGGGCTGGGCCAGGTGTGGTGGCTCATTCCTGTAATCCTAGCACTTTGGGAGACAGAGGCGGTTAGATAACAAGGTCAGGAGATCAGACCATCCTGGCCAACGTGGTGAAACCTTGTCTCTAATAAAAATACAAAATTAGCTGGGCATGGTGGCATGCGCCTGTAATCCCAGCTACTTGGGAGGCTGAGGCTGGAGAATCTCTTGAACCCAGGAGGCAGAGGTTTCAGTGAGTCGAGATCGCACCACCGCATTCCAGCCTGGTGACAGAGCGAGACTGTTCATGGGTGCTGTCTGCTGGTTACTCTGAAGCTGCAGCCTCCTAAGGTGCCAGAGTTGGGCTGGGTTCTATGAAAAGGAGAGGCTGCCTGCCTCCGGCCGCACCCCTACAAACTCCATATACACATTGTTCCCTAAGCTCTAGAGCACTGTTTCCAGGTTTTATTTTTAAGAATTAAAAAATAAAAATCATATATGTCATATACAACATGTTGTTTTGAAATACATATATGCATTGTAGAATGACTGGATTGAGCTTCACATACATATCTTTTTATTTTTATTTTTATTTTTAAATGGAGTTTTGCTGTTGTTGCCCAGGTTGGAGTATAATGGTGTGATCCCAGCTCACCGCAACCTCTGCCTTCTGGCTTCAGGTGATTCTCCTGCCTCAGTCTCCCGAGTAGCTAGGATTACAGGCATGTACCACCACGATCAGCTAATTTTGTATTTTTAGTAGGGGTGGGGTTTCACCATGTTGGCCAGGCTGGTCTTGAACTCCTGACCTCAGCTGATCCACCTCAAGCTCCCAAAGTACTGAGATTACAGGTGTGAGCTACCGTGCCCAGCCTACCTATCTTTTTTGGTGTGGTGAGGACACTTAAAGTCTACTCTCTTGGCAATTTTCAAGAGTATGATACATTGTTACTAACTATAGTTACTATGTTGTACAGCAGTTCTCTTGAAATTATTCCTCTTATCAAACTGAAATTTTGTATCCTTTGGCCAAGATCTCCCCAAACCACTCTCCAGTAACTCTAGCCCTTAGTAACCACCATTTTACTCTTCACGTCAATGAGTTCAACTTTTTTAGATTCCACATATAAGTGTTTGCCTTTCTGTGCCTGGCTTACCTCACTTAACATGTCCTCTGGGTTGATCCACGCTGTCCCAAATAACAAGATTTCCTTCTTTTTATTTTTTATTTTATTTTATGTTATTTTTAAATCAAATACCCAGACTTTAAGGAGAAGGATTTCCTTCTTTTTAAAGGCTGAATAGTATTCCATCGTATATGTATACCACATTTTTAAAAATCATTTTTTGTTACATGTCTATCAACTAATACCTATATATACCACATGTATCCATTTATCTATTGATGAACACTTAGGTTGATTCCATAACTTGAGTATTTTAAATAGTGCTGCAGTGAACATGAGAGTGCAGATATTTATTCAACATAAGATTTCATTTCCTTTGGATATATACCCAACAGTGGGATTGCTGGAACTGCCTTCAGGGTTTCGAAAAGTCTTGAAAAACAAGCCTTTCAGCTTTCCACGTTTATGAATTAATAGCTTTTCAAACATTCAAAAGGAGAAGAGTATGCACTTCTACAAGAAGTAGTCAACAGTTATTAAAAAGCTTAGTCTAGGCCAGGCGCGGTGGCTCAAGCCTGTAATCCCAGCACTTTGGGAGGCCGAGGTGGGCGGATCATGAGGTCAAGAGATCGAGACCATCCTGGTCAACGTGGTGAAACCCTGTCTCTACTAAAAATACAAAAAATTAGCTGGGCATGGTGGCGCGTGCCTGTAATCCCAGCTACTCAGGAGGCTGAGGCAGGAGAATTGCTTGAACCCAGGAGGCGGAGATTGCGGTGAGCCGAGATCGTGCCATTGCACTCCAGCCTGGGTAACAAGAGCGACACTCTGTCTCAAAAAAAAAAAAAAAAAAAAAAAAGCTTAGTCTAAGGCCGGGTGCGGTGGCTCAAGCCTGTAATCCCAGCACTTTGGGAGGCCGAGGCAGGTGGATCACGAGGTCAGGAGATCGAGACCATCCTAGTCAACATGGTGAAACCCCGTCTCTACTAAAAATATAAAAAAAAATTAGCTGGGCATGGTGGCGTGTGCCTGTAATCCCAGCTACTCAGGAGGCTGAGGCAGGAGAATTGCCTGAACCCAGGAGGCGGAGGTTGCAGTGAGCCGAGATCGCACCATTGCACTCCAGCCTGGGTAACAAGAGTGAAACTCCGTCTCAAAAAAAAAAAAAAAAAAAAAAAAGCTCAGTCTAGCTGGGCGCGGTGGCTCATGCCTGTAATCCCAGCACTTTGGGAGGCTGAGGCGGGTGGATCACAATGTCAGGAGATTGAGATCATCCTGGCTAATACAGTGAAACCCCATCTCTACTGAAAAAAAAAAAAAAAAAAAAAAAAAAAGATTAGCCAGGCATAGTGGTACGCGCCTGTAGGCCCAGCTACTCAGGAGGCTGAGGCAGGAGAATTGCTTGACTCAGGAAGTGGAGGTTGCAGTGAGCTGAGATCAAACCATCGCACTCCAGCCTGGGTGACAAAGTGAGACTCGGTCTCAAAAAAAAAAGAGCTTAGTCTAAAGTCCCAAAGCAGTATTTTTCAACCTTGAAGAGGATAGACCTGGATTAGTTAGCATAAGATGGGTTATGCTGTGTCAATGTACAAGCCATGAGATTGTAGCATTTTAACACATTGAAGTTAGTCCATGGTAGGTTGGTGTCTCTTAGGCATATTCTTTGCAAGCAATGCCCCAAGTATTTGAGCTAATTTTACCTGGGGATTCCATTTTCTTAACATACTGCTCCTGTCATCATCACAGCAGGGGAGGAAAGAAGAAGAGACTTGCACCTATTTACCTGTACTTTGGCTCAGAAGTCACAGGGTCCTCCTAATTGCAAGAGAGACTGGGAAGTGCAGGGAGCACATGATTACTTGGTTAACTTCAAGCATCTTTGTCACAGACCACCACTTGAAAAGGAAATAATTCTCACTGACACCCAAAAATTCAGCTATTAACTTAAAATGAGAAATGCTGACTGAGAAAACCTGAGCTTTATTGATGAAAATATCTTTATCACTGTAAAATGTTAATTATAACTATAAAAGATAAGTTTTATCAGCAGATTTTAGGGAAGAAACAAGAGGCCGGGCACAGTGGCTCATGCCTGCAATCCTGGCACTTTGTGAGGCTGAGGCAGGTGGATCACTTGAGGTCAGGAGTTCCAGACCAGCCTGGTCAACATGGTGAAACCCCTTCTTTACTAAAAATACAAATATCAGCTGGGCATGGTGGCAAGTGCCTGTAGTCCCAGCTACTTGGGAGGCTGAGGTAGGAGAATTGCTTAAAACTGTAAGGTGGAAGTTGCAGTGAGCCGAGATTGCACCATTGTACTCCAGTCTGGGTGACAGAGTGAGACTGTCACAAAAAAACATAAAAATAAGAAAGAAACAATAAACATTATTATTAGACAGTGAACGCTAGCTCTGCTACTTACCAATGATATGGATTAGAAAAAACATTTAACATCTCCTCTACCTCAATTTCTTTTATTCATTCATTCATTCATTCATTCATTCATTCATTTTGAGATGGAGTCTTGCTCTGTTGCCCAGGCTGGAGTGCAGTGGTATAATCTTGGCTCACCGCAACCTCCGCCTCCTGGGTTCAGGCAATTCTCCTGCCTCAGCCTCCTGAGTAGCTGGGATTACATGTGCCACCATGCCCAACTAATCTTTTTGTGTTTTCAGTGGAGACAGGGTTTCACCATGTTGACCAGGATGGTTTCGATCTCTTGACCTCTTGATCCTCACGCCTCTGCCTCCCAAAGTGCTGGGATTACAGGTGTGAGCCACCGTGCCCAGCTTCTACCACGTTTTAAAACTTCCTTATGTTTTTTCAACTTTTTAGAATGAGCCTATATTACTTTGATACAGGGGAGAAAAAAACCTTGTCTCTGAAATATTATGAGAAAGAGGCAATAGATAAAATTGTTTTGTGAGAGAGATCGATTGTGCTATTGTGACTATAGTTAACAATGTACACTTGAAATTGCTAAGAGAGTAGGTCTTCAATGTTCTCACAACAAAAATAATAACTGCTGCTAGGACTGCAAGGTGAAACAAATTAAAAATGATAATTAGGCTGGGTGTGGTGGTTCACACCTGTAATCTCAGCACTTTGGGAGGCCAAGCCAGGCAGATCACATGAGGTCAGGAGTTTGAGACCAACCTGGCCAACATGGTGAAACCCTATCTGCACTAAAAAAAATACAAAAATTAGCTGGGCATGGTGGCACACGCCTGTAATCCCAGCTACTCAGGAGACTGAGGCAGGAGAATTGCTTGAACCCAGGAGATGGAGGTGGCAGTGAACTGAGATTGCACCACTGAACTCCATCCTGGGCAACACAGCAAGACTCTGTCAATAAATAAATAAATAAATAAATAAATAATAATTAGCTTGATTTAACATTTCACAATGTAGATCTATATCAAAATATCACATTGTAAACTATAGATTCAATTTTTATTTGTCAACTATAGTTTTTAAATTTTATTTTTAATTTTAATTTTTATTTATTTATTAATTTTTATTTTTTTAGAGACAGGGTTTCACTGTGCTAGCCAGGATGGTCTGGATCTCCTGTCCTTCTAATCCACCCACCTCAGCCTCCCAAAGTGCTGGGATTACAGGCGTGAGCCACCGCGCCTGGCTATAGTTTTTTGTTTTTGTTTTTGTTTTTTAATAGAGACAGGGTTTCACCATGTTGGTCAGGCTGGTCTTGAATTCCTGACTTCAGGTGATCTGCTCACCTCGGCCTCCCAAAGTGCTGGGATTACAGGCATGAGCCACCACGCCCAGCCCTGGCTAAAAGAAAATAAGCATGTTTTCACAAATATAAGCATATATTGAAAACAAAATATATTCAGCTTTTACACAATTCACTTCAATACGTTTTTTAAAAAATACTAAAATTATGCAAACTATGAATTTGGGACATCAAAAACACCTACCAGAAAGAATTCCATGGGAAACTCGATAGGATACTGATTGAAAGACATTCTTATACATTTGTTGATTCGCAGAGCAACAACAACGGTTAGAAACAGCAGAATGCTGGTGGAATTAGCTTTTGGGAGAGCTATACAGTAATTAATTATGTTCTGAAAGACAATAAAATTACAGAGGCTTAGACAGGGATATAATAATTGGCTAAGTTTAGAAACTGGCACTGTAGATTAACTCAGAAAGAAATTCCTAAGCAGAGTTTCTGGGCACGAAGGTCTTGATAGATATTACCAGAACAGTGAGGGCAAGCATGACGGGGGTGGGCATTTTTGTTAAAAGAGGGACATTAATGTTTAATAAGGATAAGGAGAGAATACACTGTATGTTTTAGTATAATGAACAGGACCTAGACATTCCATTTATAAGCCAATAGTTATTCATTTTCTCAAATAATATACTGTAGCTTAGCTCCTGCCCTATTCTTACATTGAAAAACTACTTAGTATTGTATATCCTTTAGATGTTTTAGGATACATGTTTGTTATAAGGTAGGTAATGAGAAGAATTGTAATAGATACAATACTTAAAGGCCAAATTTTAATGTATATAATGATAGTTTAAAAGGCTAGAATGGCCAGGGACAGTGGATCACGCCTGTAATCTCAGTACTTTGGGAGGCTGAGGTGGGTGGATCACCTTAGGTCGGGAGTTTGAGACCAGCCTGACAAACACGGAGAAACCCCACCTCTAATAAAAATACAAAATTAGCCAGGTGTGGTGGCACATCCCTTTAATCCCAGCTACTCAGGAGGCTGAGGCAGGAGAATCGATTGAACCTGGAGGCAGAGGTTGTGGTGACCCAAGATCGTGCACTCCAGCCTGGGCAACAAGAGTGAAACTCCATCTCAAAAACAAAACAAAATAAAACAAAAAGGGCTGGAATGGTTTGTCAGCTGAAAGCATGGTCTAACTGGTATCTGCAATTAATCAAGACCCTAATACTCCAATGAAGGAAAATATTTCTAGTATCCTCTGGACTGAGCTGCCTATTGGCTGTGTCTCCTTTCGGAATGGGCAGGAGTCTCTCTACTGAGGTCCACCTCTCTTTGGAGGTAAGAGTGGCATTTGTAACTCTGGGTAAGAGCTGAAATTACTCACGTAGAAGAAGGAGATGGGACCGGCATGGAAAGTAATTATAATCCCGAAGATGCAAGTCAGCTGGGACACCATGATATGCAGTGCCACAGCAGCCAGGTAAGCACTGATTGCAGACTCCGGAAGGTAAGTGGCGATGAAGCCCAAACCCAATGCGCCCATTATTAGCTGCAGAGAAGAGAAAACCAGAGTGGGGCAGAATGTCTTCAATCCAGCAGTAGCACCGATGGTGCTCTCCAGGAATATAAGGGTTTCCAGCAGGAAAGTTAAGATAGGCTCCTTTGGTAACTCTCCCTAACGAACAACAATTGATAATGTGGGTTCTTATGTGCTGATCAGAGGCTCCCGACAAGTGCTAGCCCACTTCTTTGTGAGCACTTAAGTTCTTGCCTGAGAATCTACTGCCCTCTAGGTTAATCTGGGGAAAACAGGGACAAGGTGATCAGACCAAGCCTTTGCCAATTTATTTATTTATGAGACAGGGTCTTGTTCTGTTGACCAGGCTGGAGTGCAGTACAATCAGTGCTCACTATAACCTCAAACTCCTAGGCACAAAGGATGCTCTGCCTCAGCTTCCCAAGTAGCTGGGACTACAGGCACACATGCTGGGCCAATTTTTTTGTTTGTTTGTTTGTTTGTTTTGTTTTTTGAGGCGGAGTTTCGCTCTTTGTTACCCAGGCTGGAGTGCAATGGCGCGATCTCGGCTCACCGCAACCTCCGCCTCCTGGGTTCAGGCAATTCTCCTGCCTCAGCCTCCTGAGTAGCTGGGATTACAGGCATGTGCCACCATGCCCAGCTAATTTTTTTTTTGGTATTTTTAGTAGAGACGGGGTTTCACCATGTTGACCAGGATGGTCTCGATCTCTCGACCTCGTGATCTACCCGCCTCGGCCTCCCAAAGTGCTGGGATTACAGGCGTGAGCTACTGCGCCCGGCCCAAAACAGAAGTCTTATAGCCTGTGATGGTCACTTCACTCTCCACTGCACTAAAAGCTCTCAGAAAACAAACAAATTTGGAACAATAAATCTTTTGCCTGAAAAGGTTTTTGTTTCAAAACTTTCAATCAGCCAGGCACTATGCCTCCCTTAGTCTCCTGTCATTGCTGCCCATTGTGTTCTTTCACTCTAGTCAGGCCAATCTGCTTCCTATTTTTGCATGATTGGCTGATTCCTACTTCTGTGTATATGCATGAGCCCCTTTTTGCCCATCTCTGCCAATCCATGTGCATTATCTATTTTGTTTGTGTGTTTGTTTTTGTTTTTGTTTCTGTTTTGAGATGCATTCTAGCTCTGTCACACAGGCTGGAGTACAGTGGTACAATCTGGGCTCACTGCAAACTCCACCTCCCTGGTTCAGGTGATTCTCCCACCTTAGCTTCCCGAGTAGCTGGGATTATAGGTGCCCACCACCATGCCTGGCTAATTTTTGTATTTTTAAGTAGAGACAGGGCTGCACCATGTTGGCCAGGCTGGTCTTGAACTCCTGACCTCTAGTGATCTACCCACCTTGGCATCTCAAAGAGCTGGGATTACAGGCGTGAGCCACTGTGCCTGCCCTGCATCATCTCTTTCAAGAGCCCAGGAAAATTCCTCTTCCTTAAGGAGTGTGATAAAAAAAAAGCATGGTTCCTGGGGTTGGAGAATGTGGCTTCAGTCCTGGCCCAGCCACTCACTGGTTGTGTGAGTGTGGGCAAGTTAACTTTCTGAATCTCAGTTTCCTCATCTACAAAATGTGAATAATACTGAATGTAAAGTGTTTTGAATAGATTAAAAGTCATCACACATGTAAAATACCTAGTTCAGATCTGAAAATAGTGACAAATATATATCACTCATATTTGCAAATATATATTCCTCACCTTCACACTATCCCTGCCTTCCACTTTGTAAATGGCAAATATCTGCAATTACCATAGAACTCTTTCTTGCCCACTGTGATGTGGCATCACATTCCCTGTTAACATAATATTCTAGGCAGCCACTGTCAATCAGGCAGGGTTGGCCTGTGCAATGAAACCTACCTGCCATTCTTTTTTGTTTTCGTTTTGGTTTTTGTTTTGAGACAGGGTCTCCCTCTGTTGCCCAGGCTGGAGTATAGTGGCATGATCTCGGCGCACTGCAACCTCTGCCTCCTGGGTTCAAGGGATTCTCTTGCCTCAGCCTCCTGAGTAGCTGGGACTACAGGTGCGTGCCACCATGCCTGGCTAATTTTTTTTTTTTTTTTTTTTGTATTTTAAGTAGAGACGGGGTTTCACTGTGTTAGCCAGGAGGGTCTTTATCTTCCTGACCTCATGATCCACCGGCCTCAGCCTTCCAAAGTGCTGGGACTACAGTCATAAGCCACTCCGCTTGGCTTTATCTGCCATTTTTATAGGAAGCTGGTATTAAATGTTGAATGAATGAAAGGGAGGGCTCAATAAAGAGATGTTTCCCTCCCAGATAACCTCAACTCAACTAGAGGTTATTTATTTACTTCATGTTCTTTTGGCACTAAACTCTTATATGAATATGACTTTGCACTTAAGATTTTCTAGGGCACAGATTCTATAATCAGACAACCCTAAACTGAATCCCAGTTTGTTATCTTACTAACTATGTAATCTTGGGCAATTTTTTAAAACCTCTCTATGCCCTTGTTTTCTTAAAATAAGGACTGTAGTAGTGTGCTATAGTCGTGTGCCACCACACCCAGCTAATTTTTTATTTTGTTATATAGAAATGGGGTTCCTATTGTTGCCCAGGCTGGTCTCAAACTCCTGGCCCCAAGCGATTCTCCTGACTCAGCCTCCCAAAGTGCTGGGATTACAGATGTGAGCCACCATGCCCAGCCCTCTTCCTTTTTTAGATGAAAAAAGCTGAGGCTTGAAGGAGGAGAGAAAGTATGTATAAGGCCCCTTGATAATTAAAAGGTTGCTTGTATTTTGTCTTATTCCACAAGATTGAACTTTTTAACTACAGGAAACTATATATTCTTTTTTTTTTTTAAATATGTGGTCTCTGTAAGTATCAAATTTGTTTCTCTGTGGCCACTATTTATAATCTATTCATGCTTACGATGTGACAGACTGTAGGCTAAATACTTTGCATGCATTTTTTCACTTAATCCTCCTACAAACCCTGCAAAACAAATATTATTCCTGCTTTACACATGAGGAAATTGAGGCTCACCAAGGTAAAATAATTTACCAAAGTTCACGCAGCTCATAGCATCAGGGCTGGAGTCTGCCCCCTTTGATAGCCTGCCTTTATAGGTACCCTATAAATCTTTACCTAATGAAAGACAGTCCCCGGGAGATCAGTGAAAATCAACTAAAGAGTGGGTTAGTTGAGGGGAAAAAAAAGAGAGTGAGAGAAGGAAATAAGCTGGGCGCGGTGACTCACATCTGTAATCCTAACACTTTGGGAGGCCGAGGCAGGTGGATAATGAGATCAGGAGGTCGAGACTAGCCTGACCAAGATGGTGAAACACCGTCTCTACTAAAAATACAAAAAATTAGCTGTGCGTGGTGGTGTGTGCCTATAATTCCAGCTACTCCAGAGGCTGAGGCAGGAGAATCACTTGAACCTGGGAGGCAGAGGTTGCGGTGAGCGAGATCGTGCCACTGAACTCTAGTCTGGGTGACAGAGCAAGACTTCGTCTCCAAAAAAAGAAGAGAAATAAACCTGCAAGATGTGACTTTAGTTCAGTGGGTGAACTTTTGGTGATAGACCCTCAGAGAAAAATTAAAGACAGTGCCAAAATAAGTTTTGAGATTTCAATGAGTCATTCCTTTAGCTGTGGTCCTTGTCAGCACATAAAAAGGATTCCAGATCTGACTCTATAGCTTACTAACCTAAAGATAGTGTGTGAGCCTATGAGGCCATTATTATTATTATTTCTGAGACAGAGTCTCGCTCTGTCATCCAGACTGGAGTGCAGTGGCATGATCACAGCTTACTGTAGCCTATACCTCCTGGGCTCAAGTAATACTCCCACCTTAGCTTCCTGAATAACTAGGATACAGGCACATGCTACTATGCCCAGCTACATTAGGCTATTCTTGTTGATAGAATATAAACCAATTTTTGGCTGGGCATCGTGGCTCATGCCTGTAATCCCAGGACTTTGAGAGGCCGAGGTGGGTGGATCACCTGAGGTCAGGAGTTCAAGAGCAGCCTGGCTAACATGGTAAAACGCTGTTTCTATTAAAAATACAAAAATTTGTTGGGCATGGTGGTGGGCACCTGTAATCTCAGCTATGATGCAAAACTGCTTGAACCCAGGAGGCAGAGTTTGCAGTGAGCCAAGATCGTGCCATTGCACTCCAGCCTGGGCAACAAGAGCAAAACTCAGTCCAAAAAAAAAGAATACAAAGCAGTTTTTAAAAAGATAAGGTCAGAAGTGGAACTCTGGACTGAGAGTCCCCAACCCTCTGGGGCCACGGGCTAGTACTGATACTGGTTCATGTCCTGTTAGAAACCAGGCCATGCAGCAGGAGGTGAGCAGCGAAAACCCTATTGTGAACTGCACATGCAAGGGATCTAGGTTGCATGCTCCTTATGATAATCAAATGCCTGTGGATCTGAAGTGGAACAGTTTCATCCCAAAACCACCACCCTCCCTGGTCCTGACCCCATATTCGTGGAAAAACTGTCTTCCAGGAAACTGGTCCCTGGTTAAAAAAGGTTGGGGACCGCTGCTCTGGACCATCACCCCTTAGACTCTTTGTCTTAGAGGAGAAAGCACTGAAGAGAATGTTCAATATCTTATCCTAAATCAGTGGTAGATGATTTCGGAGGAGAGAGAAGCTTTGTCACTAAGGAGGCAGCCTATTCATACAGCCTCTGATTTTTCAAAAAACAGATCACTGAAGGTCCAGGTATATTACAGTGGATCACAGGAGCAATATAAGGAAGGGGTCTGTTTATAGCACCTTTATTCAGTTCCTTTTCAGGGATTTGAAGACTCAGATCCTACCTGGATAATCCCAGTCAGAAAAGTTGTGGTTGCCACCACACTCAAGGATTTATTATAGCCCATAAGGTAGGAGTGGGTAGAAACATCATCCTTGATGAAAGATCCCATGACCAGGTGACCACTGTTGAATGGGCTCACTTTCAGAACATTGATCAGCAGAGCACTCACCAGGAAGAAGGAACCTGTGGAAGAAGACGTTAGGCAGAATGTGAAGTTTCTATAAACTGATACTGACAAAAGCAAGGTTTGGTTGAATTCCATATTGTCCTTCCTTTGAATAACTTTTCTCATTTGAAAGTGGCTCTTGAGAAATAAGAAAGTTCAGGAAAGAGAACTGTGGCTCCCCATACCATGACCAACTCATGGAATTTAGATGATGGTGGTCTAGGTATTTAGTCCCTTCATATTGTGGGCATGTTAAGTGGAATGAGAAGTTGACTGAAATGGGTGTCAGGCTCAGCTGCTGTGTCTGCTCTTAGAGAAGGTTAAAAGTGAGATGGTAGAGAAAATATTAGAAAACAAACCAATCAAGCAGGGTGTGGTGGCTCATGCCTGTAATCCCAGCACTTTGGAGGCCAAGGCGGGCGCAGCACCTGAGGTCAGGAGTTCAAGACCAGCCTGACCAACATGGTGAAACCCTGTCTCTACTAAAAATACAAAATTAGCTGGGTGTTGTGGCGCATGCCTGTAATCCCAGCTACTTGGGAGGCTGAGGCAGAAGAATCTCTTGAACTCAGGAGGCAGGGGTTGCAGTGAGCAGAGATTGTGCTATTGCCTCTCAAAAAATAATAAATAAATAAATAAATAAATAAATAAATAAATAAACCAATCAATAACAATAGGAGACAAAGAATACTGATGCTGAGTTAAATTAAACCTATTTCAAATGTTATTTTGTTTAGTCCACATATTGACATACCACATATGGGAGCAAAGGCAAATCTTAACTTAAAATTTACCTAACAGAAATAAATCTCTAACAACCCTTATGAATACTTGGAAATGATTGTGAGATTCCTCAGAAACTTGGAAATGTAGGAATAAAATTGTTCTCTTGTTGTTCAAATGTAAAATCAACACATAATGAATTTTGAGTAAAGACACGAGCTTTTATTTATTCAGTTTATTTACTATTTGAGATGGAGTTTCACTCTTGTTGCCCAGGCTGGAGTGCAATGACGTGATCTCAGCTCACTGCAAACTCTGCCTCCTGGGTTCAAACAACTTTCCCACCTCAGCCTCCTGAGTAGCTGGGATTACAGGTGCCTGCTACCACACCTGGCTAATTTTTTATATTTTTAGTAGCGACAGGGTTTCACCATGTTGGCCAGGCTGGTCTCAAACGCCTTACCTCAGATGATCCACCTGCCTCGGCTTCCCAAAGTGCTGGGATTACAGGCATGTGCCACTGTGTCTAGCCACGAGCTATTCTTCTTTTGTTTGTTTTGTTTTTGTTTTTGTTTTTGTTTTGAGACGGAGTCTTGCTCTGTCACCCAGGCTGGAGTGCAGTGGCGTGATATCGGCTCACTGCAACCTCGGCTTCACAGGTTCAAGAGCTTCTCCTGCTTCAGCCTCCCGAGTAGCTGGGACTACTGGTGCCCGCTACCATGCCTGGCTAAGTTTTGTATTTTTAGTAGAGATGGGGTCTCACCATGTTGGCCAGGCTGATCTCGAACTCCTAACCTTAGGTGATCCACCCACCTTGTGCTCCCAAAGTGCTGGGATTACAGGCATGAACCACCGTGCCCAGCGTACTTTTCCTTTTTTTAAGAGTAGCTTGTTCCACAAGCACTTTCTCACTTAGAGATAATAATAATAATAATAATAATAATAATAATGATAATAAAGAATAGGTTGGCCAGGCGCAGTGGCTCAGCACGGGTGACAGAGCAAAATTCTATCTCAAAAAAAAAAAAAAAAAAAAAAGGAAAAGTAGCACTTCACATCTAGAAGGACAGGATGTTAATTCGACTGAATATGTAAACATGTATAAAGAATGTGTCAATCAGAATAGTAAATGTTGGTGTATTGGCCATTTGTTCAGTGGGGAAATCCAGGAAAAGGCACATCACTGAGTAAATGTTGGCAATGACCTTCTAAACTTATGGGGGAATTTTGTGATTTGATTTCTATGCAGCCTCACCTAGGTGAGGTAAATGTGGTGATTATATGACCTTTAACTAGTCTGACCTCTGTAATAGTTATTTCTCTCTCTCTCTCTCTCTCTCTCTCTCTCTCTCTCTCTCTCTCTGAGACAGAGTCTTACTCTGTCACCAGGCTGGAGTACAGTGGTGCAATCTCAGCTCACTGCAACCTCTGCCTCCCAGGTTCAAGTGATTCTCCTGCCTCAGCTTCCCAAGTAGCTGGGATTACAGGTGTGCACCACTATGCCCAGCTAATTTTTTATAATATTTTTAGTAGAGACAGGGTTTCACCATATTGGCCAGGATGGTCTCGATCTCTTGACCTCGTGATCCACCTGCATTGGCCTCCCAAAGTGCTGGGATTATAGGCACGAGCCACTGCACCCGGCCAGTTATTTCTAATTACAAATTAGTAGGTGGACTTTTGACTCAGAGAAGGGAAGTACTCATCCTGTGGATGTCAGTGTTTTCATTGCTGTGAAATTGTTTTCATTGTAAATTGATAAGCTGGCATGCTGTATAACAAGTCAGCCTATGGAGTTTGGTTTTTATGGGTCAGATTAAAGAAGCATCTACTTTAGGAGTATTGACACAAACATTTCTGGATCTTCTGGGTTGAGGGAAGTCAGATTCCAATGTGTGGTGATTTCTCAGGGAAGGTACCTTTGCCCTTTAATTTCTTTTTCTTTTCTTTTCTTTCTTTCTTTCTTTTTTTTTTTTTTTGAGACTGAATCTTGCTTTACTGCCCAGGCTGGAGTGCAGTGGAGTGATCTTGGCCCACTGCAACCTCTACCTCCTGGGTTCAAGCAATTCTCCTGCCTCAGCCTCCCAAGCAGCTGGGACTACAGGTGTGTGCCACCATACACAGCTAATTTTTGTATTTTTAGTAGAGATGGGGTTTTGCCATGCTGGCCAGACTGGTCTCGAACTCCTGACCTCTTGATCTGCCCACCTCGGCCTCCCAAAGTGCTAGGATTACAGGCGTGAGCCACTGCGCCTGGCCCCCTTTAATTTCTTTGGGAAATATTTTGCTGGCCTGTTTTCTGGTGGTGACAATAATAATGATACACTAGAAATATTTATTTCTATAATCTGAACACTGTATGGATAGAATGTCTATCTTCTGCTTCCTTTCTTTCTGTCTTAAAGATAACATTACGTTGGGTTCCTTAGCAATAAGTATATGATCAGGATAGAAACTTCATTTACCACATGTGTATTGCAGTGTTGAACTCACCAATAGACATTTGATGACATGATCCCAAAATTACATAAATTACCGAAGAACAGAAAGCTGAATAAGCGATGTTGAGAGGAGGAATCAGTTGCCTTGCCAGCAAACTAAGTGTCAGGCCTGAAAAGCAAGATAATTTAAGAAAAAGTAGCTTGGCTTTAAAAGTCACCTTAAATAAAAACTGTAAAGAACATTTAAAATAAAAACGATCCATGTGTATAGCTGACCGAGTGTGGTAATGGTATTTCATTAGTACTTTTTATTGTCTTCTTTGATTCCCAGCTTATCTTCCTATTTTGCCACATGCTTTTATATTTCAATTCAATATCATAGACTCAAGCATCTTTCACTGCAGGGTCTTAATGTTAAACATGTGAAGCAAATACCAGAGCAATAAGACCGCTAATTCCAACAGATCAAAAGCAGCACCATTCTTACTCCTAGTCTAGCGCAAGAAGGCCCTGGGAATTCTCCAGGGCTGAAGATAAAACTGGAGAGCAAGGCAAGAATCACACTTCACGGACTTGAAGTTGGTTTGTGTTGGTTCTCTTCTATAGCACAATCACTCCAACCTCTTCCTTCAGCTCCTTCTTTACTGCTTACTTTCTTTTCTAAGAAGCACCATGTGAATTTGGAAATGTCGAAGCGAATGTACTCACAGGCATAGTGTCATCCTTATGATGTTTCAAGCCCATACTTCCTTCTCTAAGGGTCTGTCCTCAATTTACATCATACCAATATGCTCATCTAAATTCAGTTATGAATTTAGTGAGCCAATTTATTGTCTTAGATAAGCAAGGCTCCTTTTTATAAGACATTTCAAGCATATACAAAAATAGACTATAATGAAATACATATATGCCCACTTCAACAATGGTCAACCCATAACCAATCCATGTCTCCACTCCTCTCCCACCCTATATTACTTTGAAGCAAATCCAAGGCATTTGATTATTTAATCTGTAGATAATTTGGTATGTGTCTCTAAATGATAATACTCTTCTAATTTAACTGCAATAGCATCATTATCCACTCAGCGTTCAAATTTCCCTGATTATCTCACAAACGATTGTTGTTGTAGAGGGTCTCTAAGATGATCCACAATGGCCATTTGGTGTTCTTGCCCTTGTACAACTTCCTCCCCCTTAAGTGTGGAACCAACTTACTAACTTGTTTCTTCCTTTCTTTTCTTTTTTTTCTTCATATGAGCTGTGGCTTTGTTGTATCCTAACCTGTTTCTAAGGAGTAGACTGTAACAAAAATGACTGGATGACACTTCCGAGATTTGGTTGCAAAAAGACTTTGGTTTCCATCTTGGTTTTTCTCTCATTCAGGTCACTACCTGCCAGAGGTGGCTTCAAAGGTTTGTAATCTATATAGTCAAGACAGAGTCCTGGGCTTAGAAGGACTCTGCACTTGGTTTAATGCTTTGCTGTCGCTGTCTTGAAATTCTGAATAATTTTTGAACTAAGAGCCCTGTGTTTTTATTTTGTATTGGGTCCTGCCAGCTGCTGTGTTATGAATATGGAGAAGCCAAAATGAGGAGGAACTCAGGCCTGCCAACAGCTACATGAGTGAGCCTGGAAGCAGATTCTCCAGCCTCAGCAGAGCTCTGAGATAAACTGCCACCTCACAAGAGACCTTGAACCAGAGGTATGGTGAGTTTTGCGGTGGCCTTTAAAAAATTATTTGCTGTTACATGTTGTGCTTTGTTTTACAACCTGTGTGTTTAAATTAGGACCCAAATGTGGTCCTCACATTGGTTAATAAGTCTCTTAAGTCTCTTGTAATCTGTAGAATTTTTTCACCACATTTTTTTTTCTCTAGGCAAGCCTCTACTGATTGCAAGAAAGAGAAAACCTACTCAAATTAGCTTAAGCAAAATAGGAAATTCATTTAAAAGAGTACAAAGGGCAGTTAGACTTCATCAAAGACTGGAACTAGAATTCAAAAGCCATCAGAATCCAAGGTTTCTACCTCCCCATTCTCTCTGTCTCCAGGGTTCATGGTATCCTGTCTTTGTTTCCAGTTTGGGGCTATTATGAACAATATTGCTTGAACCTTCTGGTTCAAGCGATTCTCCTGCCTCAGCCTCCCAAGTAGCTGGGACTATAGGTCCACACCAACATGACTGGCTAATTTTTGTATTTTTAGTAGAGATGCAGTTTCACTATGTTGGCCAGACTGGTCTCAAACCTCTGACCTCAAGTAATCCACCCACCTCGGCCTCCCAAGGTGCTGGGATTACAGTCATGAACCACCACACCCAGCTGTTTTTCAAACTTTATAGTAGCTTTGAATAGATAGAAGTTCTTAAATTGTACTTAATTCAAATTTATCAGTTTTTTTCCCTTGGACTTTTCCTTTTGCTTTTTGTGTCTTGTTTAAGAAATCTTTTTCTATCTGAAGATCATAAAGATATTCACTTATGTTATTCCAAAATGTCTTTTTTGCTTTAACTTTTACATTTAGGTCTTCATCAACCAGGAGTAGATTTTTGGGTATGGTGTGAGGTAGAGGTCTGAAATGTTTTTTACACGTAAAGACCCTATTGGTTTACATCATTTGTCATTAAAAGCCTGTCTCTGGGCGGGGGGCAGTGGCTCACATCTGTAATCCTGGCACTTCGGGAGGCCAAGGCGGGTAGATCACAAGGTCAGGTGTTCGAGACCAGTCTGGCCAACATAGTGAAACCCCTTCTCTACTAAAGATACAAAAACAAAAAAACAAAAAAACAAAAAACAGAAAAGAGCCTGGTGTGGTGGCTCACGCCTGTAATCCCAGCACTTTGGGAGGCCGAGGTGGGCAGATCACAAGGTCAAGATATTGAGACCATCCTGGCCAACATGGTGAAACCCCATCTCTACTAAAAATAACAAAAATTAGGCAGACATGGTGGCATGCGCCTATGATCCCAGCTACTCAGGAGGCTGAGGTGGAAGAATCGCTTGAACCCAGGAGGCCAAAGTTGCAGTGAGCCGGGATTGCGCCACTGCACTCCAGCCTAGTGACAGTGCAAGACTCCGTTTGAAAAAGAAAAAGAAAAAGAAAAAGAAAAAGAAAAAGAAAAGAAGCCTGTCTCTGTAGTGACATATCTGATACACATCATGTGATTCCTATACGTGTCTCTTTTTTTCTGTTTCATTGGCCTAATTGTCTATCTTTGCAATATTGTACTGTCTTAATTGCTCTAATTAGTTGAGTAATAGTTTTGGTAATTAATTTAGTAATCCCCATTTTTATTGTGAAATATAACATACTCGTAGAAAATGCATTAAAATAGATTAATAGATGTCAAGCTTACTTAATGTTTATAAAACAAACACCCACATAACTACCACCCAGGTCTTTGATTATAACTCCACCTCTCCCCACAGAAGGATTCATTATTTTGTCATTTATGGTAATAATTTCTTTGATTTTCTTTACCAGTAGTGTACATATTCCTATACAATATAGTTTAATTTGTCCCCATTTTGAACTTTATATTAATAGTTACACTGTACACAATTTTATTTCTGCTTCTTTTTTTTTTTTTTTTTTTTTTTTTTTTGAGACAGAGTCTTGCTCTGTTGCCCAGGCTGGAGTGCAGTGGTATAATCACAGCGATTCCCTGCCTCAGCCTCCTGAGTAGCTGGGATTACGGGCACGCACCACCACACCGGGCTAAGTTTTGTATTTTTAGTAGAGACAGGGTTTTGCCAGGTTGGTCAGACTGGTCTTGAACTCCTGATCTCATGATCCTACCGCCTCAGCCTCCCAAAGTGCTGGGATTACGGGCGTAAGACACCACGCCCGGCCCCAACATCTTACAATTTTTAAAAATTTTAAACTAATTTTAGAATTACAGAAAAGTTAGAAAAATAATGCAGTTTTTGTATATCCCTTCCACAGCTTCTCCTAATGTTAACATTTTATATAATCATTGTATATTGATCAGAACCGGAAAATTAACATTCGAAATTAAAAACTTTATTTGAATCTCATTGGGTTTTTCACTAATGTCTTTTGTTTTGTTCTCAGATTCTATCCAGAGTCTCACATTTTATTTAGTTGTTATTTCTCTTTATTCCTGCAATCTACAACAATTCCTCAATTTTTACCTGTCTTTCATGACTTTCACACTTTGGAAGAGTATTAATAGATCAGTGATTTTGTCAAAAGCTCCTCAAATTTGGTTTGTCTTACATTTCCTCATGATTATACTAAAGTTATACACTTTTGGCAAGAATACTATAGAAATGATGTTGTATCTTTCTTGATGCATCGTATCACAGGATTCATGATATCCATGTATTTTACTACTGGTGATGCTCACATTGATCACTCAGTTAAGCTGTTTTCTCCTACGTTTTCTATTGTAAAGTAATGGGGTAGTTAATAAAGATCTCGAGGCAGATACTTTGAAAATATGCAAATCCTGTTTCATAGTTTGCAAACTTTCACCCACTAGTTTTAGCATCCACTAGGTAGATCTTATGTACAATTAGTACCATAGTGTTTCCCTAAAGGTGATTTTGTATATTCTTCTTTAATTCTACATTTGTAAATTGGAATTCTACTGTAAAGAAGATCCGGCACCTTTTTTTTTCTGAGACAGAGTCTCGCTCTGTCGCCCAGGCTGAGTGCAGTGGCGTGATCTTGGCTTACTGCAACCTCTGCCTCTGGGGTTCAAGTGATTCTCCTGCCTCAGCCTCCCGAGTAGCTGGGACTACAGGCATGCGCCACCATGCCCAGCTAATTTATGTCTTTTTAGTAGATATGAGGTTTCACCATGTTGGCCAGGATGATCTCAATCTCTTGACCTTGTGATCACCCGCCTCAGCCTCCCAAAGTGCTGCAATTACAAGTGTGAGCCACCGTGCCCAGCCATGATCCAGCACCCTTTTAATAAGGTTTTCATTGTATTTTTTGTGCCATTTGAATAAAATTCTTGTCATTAGTATTCAAACATAAGTACAACTTTTGAATTATTCACACTATAAATTATTTTATTATTCACATCAATTAAACTAATATATAATTCCTTAATCAAATATTAAGAGCTGGTTGGATTCATTCATTCATAGAGCTATGTAGTCTTTTTTTTTTTTTTTTTTTTTTTCGAGATGGAGTCTTGCTCTGTCACCTAGGCTGGAATGCAGTGGTGTGATCTCAGTTCACTGCAGCTAAGTGATTCTCCTGCCTCACCCTCCTGAGTAGCTGGGATTACAGGTGCATACCACTACACCTGGCTGATTTTCATATTTTTAGTAGAGACCAGGTTTCTCCATATTGGCAAGGCTGGTGTCAAACTCCTGACCTCAAGTGATTCACCTTCCTCAGCCTCCCAAAGTGCTGGGATTACAGGTGTGAGCCACCACACCCGGCTATGTAATCATTTTTATTCAACAAATATCTTTTCAGCATCTACTATGTGCTAGGTATAGTGGTAGATGCTAGGTGTACTTGTATACTCTAATGCCATTCTTACTTTGATACAGATGGCTTGTTGTTGCTTTTTTTTTTTTTTTTTTTGAGACGGAGTTTCGCTCGTTACCCAGGCTGGAGTGCAATGGCGCAATCTCGGCTCACTGCAACCTCCGCCTCCTGGGTTCAAGCAATTTTTCTGCCTCAGCCTCCTGAGTCGCTGGGATTACAGGCACGTGCCACCATGCCCAGCTATTTTTTTGTATTTTTAGTAGAGACGGGGTTTCACCATGTTGACCAGGATGGTCTCGATCTTTCAACCTCGTGATCCACCCACCTCGGCCTCCCAAAGTGCTAGGATTACAGGCTTGAGCCACCGCGCCTGGCTCAGATGGCTTGTTAATATAGCAGTGTGTATCCTCCAACTTTGATCTTTATTTAAATATAAGTAGAAACTGATAGAGGGCTCATAGTTAAAGCATCAGTTCCCACAGTTCAGCTGTCTCATTGCAGCACCATAGGAATATGCTAGAAAATTTATTCAAGAAATAAAGTGACTATATTAATACAAATGGGCCATTTTGGTTGTAGCTGCCACATGAAAATTTCTTTTTATAAGAATGCAACAAGCACATATAGTAACTTAGTGTGAATACTCTCTTATTCTGAGAATGTAAGGCTGGTTCAATATCCAAAAAAATCAATTAATGTAACCGGCCATATTAACCATCTAAAGAGAAAAACTGCATGGTCACATCAATAGATGCAGAAAAATGATTTGACAAAATACAGCATTCATTTATGATAAATTTCTAAGCAAACTAGAGTAGTCATCTAATAAAATGCATCAACAAAAATTGTACAGCTAATATAGTGGTGCAAGACTAAATTCTTTCCCTCTAAATTCAGGAACAAGGCAAGAATGTTTATTCTCAGGCCGGGCGCGGCAGCTCAAGCCTGTAATCCCAGCACTTTGGGAGGCCGAAGCAGGTGGATCACGAGGTCGAGAGATCGAGACCATCCTGGTCAACATGGTGAAACTCCGTCCCTACTAAAAATACAAAAAATTAGCTGGGCATGGCGGCGCGTGCCTGTAATCCCAGCTACTCAGGAGGCTGAGGCAGGAGAATTGCTTGAACCCAGGAGGCAGAGGTTGCGGTGAGCCAAGATTGTGCTATTGCACTCCAGCCTGGGTAACAAGAGCTAAACTCCGTCTCAAAAAAAAAAAGAATGTTTATTCTCACCACCCTTATTCAACATATTATTGAAAGTCTTAGCTGGTACAAGAAGCAATAACAAGTTATAAAGACCATTCACATGAAAAAGAAATAAATATAACTGTCCCTATTAGCAGATGACATGATTGTCAATGTAGTTAATTCCAGGAAATCTACAAAAAATTCTTAGAACTAATAAATGAGTTTCAGCATGCAAGAAAAACACATAAATATCAATTATATTTTATATGCAAACAATGAATAATTGGGGACTGAACCATCATTGAAACCCCCAAAATGAAATACTTTTGCATAAATCTAACAAAATATATAGGATCTGTATGCTGAAATCTACAAAAGGGTGATGAAAGAAATCAAGGGACCTAAATAAATGGAGAGACACCATAATCGTGGATTGGAAGTACCATCATAAAGATGCCAACTCTCCCTGAAATGATCTATAGATTTAATAGAATAGCTATCAAAATTTCAACAAAACCTTTTTTTTTTTTTTGGCAAATTTAAATAAGCTGATTATAAAATGAATATGGAAGAATTGCTGCAACAATTTCAAAAAAAAAAAAAGCTGGAGGAAGACATCATCCAACCTTAAAACTCACTGTCAAGACATGGTATTGATAAAGGGGTAGACACATAGATCAATGTAACATAATGAAGAGAATTTAGAAGGAGATTCACACAAAAGATGCCTATTTGATCTCTGACAAAGGAGCAAAAACAGTTCACTGGAGGATATTCTTTAAAATGGTGTTGAGGCCAGGCATGGTGGCTCATGCCTGTAATCCCAGCATGTTAGGAGGCCAAGGCAGGACACTTGAGGCCAGGAGTTCCAGACTGCAGTGAGCTATGTTCACACCGCTGCACTCCAGTCTGCATGACAGAGCAAGATCCTGTCTCTAAAAACAAAACAAAACAAAACAAAAGCTCAAAAATTAACAACAAGAGAAAAATAAAACCTCAATGGAAAAATAGGCAAAATACTTGAACAGACCCTTCAAAGAAGATATGTGAGGATAGCAAGTTAGGCACATAAAAAGATGATCAACCTCATTAACCATTAGGGAAATGGAATTGAAACAATGATGAGATACCACTACGTACTTCTTAGAAGGGCTAAATTAAAAGATACAAAAAAATGAGACTATGAAAATCAAAACATTTGGTTCTGAAAGACTCTGTTAAGAGTATGAAAAGGTAGGCTCCAGACTAAGAGAAAATGTTTGCAAAACACAAAAAACAAAAGGACTAGTATCCAGAGTATACAAAGAATTCTCAGAACTCAATAGTAAAAACAGAATTTAACTAGAACATGGGCAAAAGAAGTGAAGAACCATTTAATGAAAATATGCAGATGGAAATTAGCATATGCAAAGCTGGTAAGTATCACTAGCCATTAAGAGAATGCAAACTAAAACCACAGTGAGGTATCACTGCATGACTATCAGAATAGCTAAAATAAAAAATAGTGACAACAGCAAATGTTGGTGAGGATAGAGAGCAACCGGATCACTCATAGATTGCTAGTGGGAATGTGATATGATAAGCCACTCTGGAAAACAGGTTAGTGGGAAAAGGCAACAGGCAACTCCTATACACTCCAGCAACTACATTCCTAAGCATTCATCCCCGATAAATGAAGACTTAACATTCATTTTAAAAACCTGCATATGAGGTCAGGCGCTGTCGCTCACGCCTGTAATCCCAGCATTTTGGGAGGCTGAGGCAGGTAGATCACTTGAGGTCAGGAGTACACGACCAGCCTGGCCAACACGGTGAAAACCTGTCTCTACTAAGATACAAAAATTAGCTGAGCATGTTGGTGTGTGCCTGTAATCCGAGCTACTTAGGAGGCTGTGGCAGGAGAATCGCTTGAACCCAGGAGGCGGAGGTTGCAGTGAGCCGAAATTGTGCCTCTGTACTCCAGCCTGGGTGACAGAGTGAGACTCCCTCTCAAAAAAACAAAACAAAACAAACGACAACAACAAAAAACACCTGCACATGAATGTTCATATCATGTATATGTGTAATACTAAAACCTGGAAGCAACCCAGATATCCTTCAGTGGGTAGATGTTTAAATGAACTGTGATATCATGGTCTATTACTCAAAAATAAAAAGTTATATGCCGGGCGCGGTGGCTCAAGCCTGTAATCCCAGCACTTTGGGAGGCCGAGGTGGGTGGATCACGAGGTCGATAGATCGAGACCATCCTGGTCAACATGGTGAAACCCCGTCTCTTCTAAAGATACAAAAAATTAGCTGGGCATGGTGGCGCGTGCCTGTAATCCCAGCTACTCAGGAGGCTGAGACAGGAGAATTGCCTGAACCCAGGAGGCGGAGGTTGCGGTGAGCCGAGATCGCGCCATTGCACTCCAGCCTGGGTAACAAGAGCGAAACTCCATCTCAAAAAAAAAAAAAAAAAAAAAAAAAAGTTATAAACAATCTTTTTTTTTTTTTTGAGACAGAATCTCACTCTGCCACCCAGGCTGGAGTGCAGTGGCATGATCTCGGCTCACTGTAACCTCCACCTCTTGGGCTCAAACGATTCTCCTGCCTCAGCCTCCAGAATAGCTGGCATTTCAGTCACCTGCCACCACACCTAGCTAATATTTGTATTTTTAGCAGAGACAGGGTTTTGCCATGTTGGCCAGGTTGGTCTTGAATTCCTGACCTGAAGTCATCCACCTGCCTCAGCCTCCCAAAGTGCTGGGATTACAGGCGTGAGCCACCGTACCCGGCATAAACAACTGATATATACAACAATCTGGGTGAATTCCCACAGAATTATGATGAGTGAAAAAAAACCTATAACAAAGGGTTAAATGCTGTATGATTCCCTTAGATAACTTCCTTGAAATGTTAAAATTATAGAAGTGAGGAACATATTCATGATAGGTAGGGAGTAAGAGGAGACAAGGACAGGAGGCAGGTAGTGGTGGCTATAAAAAGACAACTTGGCCGGGCGCAGTGGTTCAGGCCTGTAATCCCAGCATTTTGGGAAGCCATGGTGGGTGGATCACTTGAGGTCAGGAGTTCGAAACCAGCCTGTTCAACATGGCGAAACCCCGTCTCTTTAAAAAAAAAAAAAAACAAAGAAAGAAAAAAGACAACTTGAGGGATCTTTGTGGTGGCCGAAGTGTTCTCTATCTTATTTGAAACAATGTCGATATCCTGGTTGTGAGACTGAATTACAGTTTTGCAAGATATTACCATTGGGGAAATTGGGTAAAGGGTACATGGGTTCTATCTGTTGTTTCTTACAAGTGCATGTGAATCTATAATTATCTCAAAATAGTTTAATTAAAAAAATATTGACAATATCAAGTGCTGACGAGGATGTGGAGGAAATGAAATTCTTACACTTTGCTGGTGGGAGTGTAAAATGGTAGCAAAAACCACTCTGGAAAACAGTTTGGTGGTTTCTTATAAAGTTAAACATACACTTACCATATGACCAGCAATCCAGCTCCACTTTCGTAAAATGAAACCTATGTTCACACAAAACTTGTATATGAATGTTCATAGCAACTTCATTTGTGACAGACCAAAACTGGAAACAAAATCTCTATCAACAAGTGAATGGATAAACAAGCTGTGATATATCCCTATTGTAGAATATTACTCAGCAATAAAAATGAACTATTGATACACACAACAATTTGTGTGAATCTCAAAAGCATAATGCATAATAAAAGAAGCCAGCCTTTGAAATGTACATATACTGTATGATTCCATTTATATGATGTGCTCAAAAAGACAGAATTGTGGTGCTGAAGAACAGATCAGTGGTTGCTAGGGGTTATAGATCGGGGAGGAGGATATGACAAAAGGTATGGCACAAGAGAGTTCTGGAGGTGATGAAACTGCTCTGCATCCAGATTGTGGTGGTGGTTACACAAGTCTATATATGTGCTCATTTTTTTTTTTTTTTTTTTTGAGACAGAGGCTCACTCTGTCACCCAGGTTGGAGTGCAGTGGTGTGATCTTGGCTTGCTGCAACCTCCATCTTCCAGGTTCAAGTGATTCTCCTGCCTCCACCTCCCAAGTAGCTGGGATTACAGGCACATTCCACCATGCCCAGCTAATTTTTGTATTTTTAGTAGAAATGGGGTTTCGCTATGTTGCCCAGGCTGGTCTTAAACTCCTGACCTCAACCAATCTACCTGCCCAGGCCTCCCAAAGTGCTGGGATTACAGGTGTGAGCCCCTGGTCCCAGCCATATGTGTTAAAATTAATCTGACTATACACCAAAAGGGAAAAAGGCAATTTTACTGTTTGAAATTTATAAACAAGTAAATAAAGATTTAAAAAGTTCTGTCTTCCCCAATTAACAGTGCTGTGCTAGATTTGGATTTCAGCCACAACTTGTCCATCTTGCTGACCTCTTTTGTGATATCTATAACCTGCCCAATCACAAGCTTCATCCCTGCCCGTTGGGCCTCAGAAAAATAGAGAAATGGAGGTGTTTAAAGACTATGTAGGGAACTATAAACTACTGTGAGTAAAGGATTTATAAAATTCATTCTATTTTTTGAGGATGAATTTGACCTTGGGTTAACTTTCTAGCTCTGTTTCCCTGGAAACCTTATAATGGTAGCATGTCAGATGTGTTACCAGGCAGAATTGCTTATGGTAAAAATGAGCCCAAATAGTATGCTCCATCTGGACCAAGAGGACTGTGAATGAAAGATAAATATCCAGTTGGAAATCCTACCTTTGGGATTCTCTGAGAATAGGACTCTTATAACTGGACATGTCCCCTTGTGGGACTCTGGAAGCAATATTTATGGAACTGTTATAAGAGTTGTTGATTCCTATTTGGGAAATTAGGTTTGTAAAGCCCAGATAAGCTCCCACTCCTATCTGTGTGATCTTCTTGTCTTACATCTGAACTGCTGCTTGGAAGACCAATGAGTGGGCACTGGATTGCTTGTCACTTGCTGAAGAGATACTGGCATGCTATGTTTCCTATTATTCACTTTTTTTTTTTTTTGAGACAGTGTCTTGCTTTGTTGCCCAAGCTGGAGAACAGTGGTGTGATCACTGCTCACTACAGCCTTAACCTCCTGGGCTCAGGTGATCCTCCCACCCTCAACCTCCAGCATAACTAGGACTACAGGCACGTGCAACCATGCCCCACTAATTTTTGTACTTTTTGTAGAGACAAGGTTTCACCATGTCAGCCAGGCTGGTCTGGAACTCCTGAGCTCAAGCAATCTGCTTGCCTTGGCCTCCCAGAGTGCTAGGATTACAGGCATGAGCCACTGTGCCTGGCCCATCCTTCACCTTTCTATGTAAGTCAATGCCAAGTGAGATGTATAGTAGTTATAAGTATGAAATAGCTAGTTGAGGGAAAAAATAACCAAGAGTGGGTGTTGCAAGTACTGTGGAAAGCATTCAGGGGTTTAATCTAAACCAAGTCTTTTGGAACCACTCTGGAGAGGTTAGAAATCTGGCAGATAAGGGAACAAATGGTAATGCTGTGAATAAAATTCATTTTTTTTTCTATTCATCTAGCACAAGTAATTTTTTACCCTGGGCACGTGGACAAGGTCTAATTTATTGTCTTTGGATGAACAGATTTTCTATCTTCCTTACCTTGGGGAACTTGCACAAGGCCAACACTTATACCAGCAAGTAAGTCTCCAAGAAGCCAATCCTTGAATCGATACATACACATCCATTCTAGGAAGGGAAAGATTGTAAGCATGCATCGTAGAAACCTGTGCCATGAGCAGCTGTGAGAGAGAAGAGACTTGGTTAGTTTCTCCAAAGAAAATGCCTGCATAGCCAAGAAAAGGCATTTGGCCCACATAGCCAAAAAATAGCAGAGTCTTATCAGCACTACGGACAGTTTGACATATTGGACCAGATAATTCTTTGTTGGTGGGCTGTCCTGTGCATTACAGGATGTTTAGCAGCATCCCTTGTCTCTAACCATTCAAAATCCGTAGAACTCCCTCCTTCAGCTGTAACAGCTAAAAATGTCTCCAGACATCAAGATATTCCCTGGGGGACTAAATCACCTTAGCTTCAGAAGCAAGGGCTATGTATATGTCAAGAACCAAGTCATATACATCCAGCATATAATCAGTTCTGTGTTTTTATAGGATATTTGGGAAGAATTAAATCTACCACATTTTCAATAGAAAAATGGACTGCTGTTGTTTTCTCTTGACAAGGACAGTGTTTTGAGATGGGACATTGATAGATAGAAGGGCAGTGAACACATTCATGTCATTCCCAATTAGGAGAGTCCCCAAGTACAAGGCAGGTGCACAAAGAGTGTATTTTCTAATTATGACCCTCTGTGGAGGAGAGTAGAGCATGGCACTAATTATTATTATTATTATTATTTTTTTTTTTTTTGAGACCAAGTCTTGTTCTGTCACACAGGCTGGAGTGCAGTGGAGTGATCTCAGCTTGCTGCAACCTCTGCCTCCTGAGTTCAAGCTATTCTCCTGCCTCAGCCTCCCAAGTAGCTGGGATTCCACGCCTGGCTAATTTTTGTATTTTCAGTAGAGACGGGTTTTACCATGTTAACCAGGCTGGTCTCGAACTTCTGGTCTCTGGTGATCTGCCCACCTCAGCCTCCCAAAGTGCGGGAATTACAGGCATGAGCCACCACGCCCAGCCTGGACAATTTTTACCAAACATTTACTCTGTCTTACTTTGACCTGTGACATGTAGAAATTAGCAGAAAATGGGGAATACAATGTCCTGTGTTATTTATGTAAAGAAACAATTTTATAAAATAAGGCTTTATTATCTTTTAGCCCAGCAGATCTCTCCTAGGTGCAGTTTTGTTCCCCTGTGTACATTTGGCAATGTCCAGAGACTTTTTTTTTTTTTTTTTTTTTTTGAGATGGAGTCTTGCTCTGTCACCCAGGCTGGAGTGCAGTGAGTGGCATGATCTTGGTTCACTGTAGCCTCCGACTCCCAGGTTCAAGTGATTTTCCTGCTTCAGCCTCTCAAGTAGCTAGGATTACAGCATGCACCACCATGCCCAGCTAATTTTTGTATTTTTAGTAGAGAATGGGTTTCACCATGTTGGCCAGGCTGGGCTTGAACTCCTGACCTCAGGTGATCTGCTCTCCTCGGCCTCCCAAAGTGCTAGGATAGGCATGAGCCACCGTGCCCAATCAAGAGACATTTTTTATTCTTGCAATTGACATGTGGGTAGAGGCTAAACATTATAGAATGCATAGGACATTTCTCCACAAGAAAGAATTTTCTGGTCCAAAATGTCAATGATGCTGAGATTGAGAAAACCTGTTTTACTCACAACTATGAGCATTACTATTGCTAAAGTAATTAATGCCAAATAAACATGACTTTACCAAGGTCACAGGAATAAATGTGAGCAGACATGGGGCTAGAAACCAAGTCTTTGATTTCTGGTTCAGTGTTCTAGCCACTCTCCTACCTCCAAAGTTTCTATTGGCAGCTGTGAAATGCTGCTCGGCAACCATGAGCAAGACCATTGGTTTGGAAGAAACATCACATTGCTGTTCTTAGGAGAGTCGTTGGGTGTGAGGCAGGTGTACAAAGTGTGCTCTTTCTAATTATGAGCCTCTGTGGAGGAGAGTAGAGCATGGTACTGGAACAATTTGTTCCTTTACCTGCTTCAGTCTCCCTTCTTCTCCGTGTGTCAGTCACTTAGGGTAAGACCAGCCATCCAAGGCAGAGTCATTGAAGCTCTTCCCCAAGGTGAAAAATACAATAGACATGGAGAGATGAGGCTTTGTCACTTAAGAGTGACAGGAACTGGCTGGGTGTGGTGGCTCACGCCCGTAATCCAAGCACTTTGGAGGCCAAGGCGGGCGGATCACCTGAGGTCGGGAGTTCAAGACCAGCCTGACCAACATGGTGAAACCCCATCTTAAAAAAAAAAAAAAAAAAAAAACTGACAGGAACTCAGGAGGGAATTAGAGGAACAGAAGTTGAAACTGATGAGGGAATAGTACTAGCATTTGAATCTGGATTTAGACATGAATCTGGATTTTAGTTAAGACATCTTAAAAGTGAGAAATGGGAGAATCAAAATGAAAGCACAGGGGAGATTTTGATAAGAGTGGAGATTTGCAGTTGCAAAAGAGGAAGAAAATGGGGAAAGAGATAAGTTTTCTGCAGAAAGGAAGAGATGAGGTTAAAAGATAATTTTATTTACATTAAAAAACTCACTTATCTAGTGCTATTTCCTATGTGCTTTACAAATACTTTTTTTTTTTTTTTTTTTTTAGAGACGGAGTTTTCGCTCTTGTTACCCAGGCTGGAGTGCAATGGCACTATCTCAGCTCACTGCAACCTCCACCTCCTGGGTTCAGGCAATTCTCCTGCCTCAGCCTCCTGAGTAGCTGGGATTATAGGCACGTGCCACCATGCCCAGCTAATTTTTTGTATTTCTAGTAGAGACGGGGTTTCACCATGTTGACCAGGATGGTCTCGATCTCTTGACCTCGTGATCCACCCGCCTCGGCCTCCCAAAGTGCTGGGATTACAGGCTTGAGCCACCGCGCCCGGCCACAAATACTTTTTCAATCCTCACAGCTTTATGAGGCAGGTGCTATTATCATGTTGGTCTTACAGATGAGGAAACTGAGGCACAGCAGGGTTGGGTTGAATAGCTTACCTAAGGTCACATAGCTGAGAAACAGAACTAGTATTCAAAACCAGGCAGCCTGGCTTGAGAATTGTGCTCTTAACCTCTGTGCTGTGCTACATTTCTGGTTAAAACTCACAAGTGGAGATGTTTTAGAGGTAGGGAGTAACAGTTGCTATAAAGCTCATGGGAGGCAGAATGAGTCAGATTTAAGTGTCTGGATGGCAAGGCTAAATAAGTAAGGAAGGTAGAAAGAAGGCAAGGTGAAATTTCATTGGGAATACTTATTTACAATAAGGGTAAAGTTAGGAAAAAAGACTATTGGCTGGGCTCGGTGGCTCACACCTGTAATCCTGGCACTTTGGGAGGCTGAGGCAGGCGGATCAGAAGGTCAGGGGTTCAAGACCAGCCTGACCAACATGGTGAAACCCTGTCTCTACTAAAAATACAAAAAATTAGCCAGGTGTGGTGGTGCACACCTGTAATCCCAGCTACTTGGGAGGCTGAGGCAGGAGAGTAGCTTGAACCTGGGAGGCACAGGTTGCAGTGAGCTGAGATTGTGCCATTGCACTCCAGCCTGGGTGACAGAGCTGATTCCACCTCAAAAGAAAAAAAAATGGGCCGGGCGCGGTGGCACACGCCTATAATCCCAGCACTTTGGGAGGCCGAGGAGTGTGGATGGCGAGGTCAAGAGATCGAGACCATCCTGATCAACATGGTGAAACCCCGTCTCTACTAAAAATACAAAAATTAGCTGGGCATGGTGGCGCATGCCTGTAATCCCAGCTACTCAGGAGGCTGAGGCAGGAAAATTGCCTGAACCCAAGAGGTGGAGCTTTCGGTGAGCAGAGATTGGGCCATTGCACTCCAGCCTGGGTAACAAGAGTGAAACTCCGTCTCAAAAAAAAAGAAAAGCCGGGCACGGTGGCTCACGCCTATAATCCCAGCACTTTGGGAGGCCGAGGCGGGTGAATCACGAGGTCAAGAAATCGAGACCATCCTGGTCAACATGGTGAAACCCCGTCTCCACTAAAAATATGAAAAATTAGCTGGGCATGGTGGCGGGTGCTTGTAATCCCAGCTACTCAGGAGGCTGAGGCAGGAGAATTGCCTGAACCCAGGAGACGGAGGTTGCGGTGAGCCGAGATCGTGCCATTGCACTCCAGCCTGGGTAACAAGAGCGAACTCCGTCTCAAAAAAAAAAATAAAGGCTATTACATTGCAGAGACAAAGCCAATGTTGTCCCCAAATGCCCTCTTTGGCACATGTATCTGACCCATCCTGGAGCAGAGGAAGTGAGAGGACTAGGGAGGGATATCCAAGACCACGACTTGCAAAAGTCAGGATATGGGCGAAGGAGAATGCCTCAAGGAGGGCACAGTCTGGAGCAGGACTGTGTAGGGACCTTCCATACTTGTCACCAACATGTCAACATACCAACACGTGCCAGTTGTGGGAGATAAACCAGTGGATAAGAGGGACTCATAAATTCAGAATATGAGTGAGGACAACTTGGATAATTACGATTACTATAATGATGTAGGTCATGAAGGACTCTTGACCTGAAGTTTGTGGACCCCCAAGTGGTCTTTAGATAGTATTTGGGGATATGTGTAAAATTATGTAGGATAACTTACATCTTTATTTCACTAACCTCTTTAATATTTCCTTCAATTATGAATGTTGGCAACAAATCACAGTAGTATCAGCAGAACTTGACTTTTTCACCAGTAGAAATCACAAACATTTCTATATTACATTACAATTGCTACAGAGATCTTGAAATATTAGTTACATTCATCACTCCTTTGAAATTATGGTAGTTATTAGACCCACATTACTAAATAACACAATTTTGGTATTTTTGATATTTAGATAACTGTATTTCAATGTAACTGGTTTTCCTTATAATCCTGATTATTTTATGCAGTAAAAATTATTTGGCCAAGATAATTGATTAGGTGAAGAAAATCTCTTCAACAAATTATGCTGGGAAAACAAATGCCTACATGTAAAAGAATAAAGCTGTCCCTTTACCTTATGCTATATACAAAAATTAATTCAAAAAGGATCAAAGATCTACATTTTAAAGCTAAAACTGTAAAATTCTTTTTTTTTTTAAGATGGGGTTTCACCATGAAGACCAGGCTGGTCTTGAACTCCTGACCTCAGGTGATCCACCCACCTTGGCTTCCCAAAGCGCTAGGATTACAGGCGTGAGCCACCGCGCCAGGCCTGTAAAATTCATAGAAGAAACCATAGATGAAAATATGCATGATCTCAGCTGGGAGTAGTGGTTCATGCCTGTAATCCCAGCACTTCGGGAGGCCAAGTGGGGTGGATCACTTGAGGTCAGGAGTTTGAAACCAGCCTGGCCAACAGGGTGAAACTCTGTCTCTATTAAAAATACAAAAATTAGCTGGGCATGGTGGTACACACTTGTAGTCCCAGCTACTCAGGAGATGAAGCAGGAGAATCATTTGAACCCGGGAGGCGGAGGTTGCAGTGATCAGAGATTGCGCCACTGCACTGCAACCTGGGTGACAGATTGAGAATCTGCCTCCAAAAAAAAAAAAAGAAAAGAAAGAAAGAAAAGAAAAGAAAAGAAAATATGCATGATCTTGAGTTAGACAATAGTTTCTTAAATATGGCACCAAAAGCCCAGGCAACAAAAGAAAATACAGATGAATTGGATTTCATCAAAATTGAAAACTTTTCTACATCAGCCAGGCATGGTGGCTTACACCTGTAATCCCACCACTTTGGGAGGCCTAGATGGGTGAATCACCTGAGGACAGGAGTTTGAGAACAGCCTGGCCAACACGGCAAAAACCCATCTATATTAAAAATGCAAAAGTTAGCCAGGTGTGGTGCCACATGCCTGTAGTCCCTGCTACTCGGGAGGCTGAGGCAGGAGAATTGCTCGAACCTGGGAGGCAGAGGTTGCAGTGAGCAGAGATCGTGCCATTGCACTCTAGCCTGGGCAACAAGAGCGAAACTTCATCGCAAAACAAAACAAAACAAAACAAAACAAAACCAAAAAACCAAAAAACTTTTCTACATCAAAGGACACTATCAACAGAGTGAAAAGATGACCTACAGAATGGGAGAAAATATTTACAAATTTATTAGATTTACAAACATATATCTGATAAAAGTTTAATATCCAGAATATATGAAGAACTCCTGTAACTCAACAGCAAAAAGACAAACAACCTAATTTTACAAAGGACAAAGGAAATGAATAGACATTTCTCCAAAGAAGATATACAGTTAACCGATAAACACACCAAAAGATGCTCATTGTCTTTAGTCATCAGGAAAATGCAAGATAAAAGCAAAAACAAAAAAACCGCAATGAGATACCACTTCACACCTGATAGGTTGGCTATAATTTTAAAAATGGAAAATAATAAATGTTGGAGAGAACATGGAGAAATTGTATATTGCCAATGAAAACGCAGGTGCAGCTACTGCGGAAAACAGTTTGGCGGCTCCTTAAAAAGTTACATTTACTACAGATGTATGATGCGATTCAACAATTCTAGTCCTAGTTACGTCCCTAAACAGATTCAAACAGATCTCCTGTGCCAATGTTCATGGCAGCATTATTTACAGTAGCCTAAAGGTAGAAACAACTCAAATGTCCATTAACAAAATGAACAAAATGTGGTATACAAATACAACGGAGTATTATTCAGCCATAAAGTGAAATGAAGTTCTAATACATGCTACGATGTGAATGAAACGTGAAAACAGTATGCTAAGTGAAATAAGTCAGACACAAAAAGACGAACATATAGTACGATTCCACTTAAATGAAATAGCTAGGATAGGCAAATTCACAGAGACAGAAAGCAGAAGAGAGGTTAGTCAGGCTGAGGGTAGGGGAAATGGGGAATTATTGCTTAACAGAATTTCTGTTTGAGGTGATGAAAAGGTTTTGGAAATAGTGGTGAGGGTTGCACAACATTGCGAATGTCAATCATGCCACTGAATTGTACATTTTAAAATGGTCAAAATAGCCAATTTTATGTTATACATATTTCACCACAATAAAAAACATTAAAAAATTATTCTGAAAGAGGTTGGTTAACTTTATCAGAGTGCTAGAAGGTTCGGGTTAAGAGTCCCTGAACTGCAGGACCTAGCTAGTCACAGGGTGTATCAGAGGTAGTGGTGGTAGATTCTGCCTTGATGATCATGAGTACCACCATGAGGGCACTATTGGATATGAGACTAGAAGAATCTCATTCCCCTACCATTAATCAGTTCATCATGGCTATCTTATTATTATTATTATTATTATTATTATTATTATTGCTGTTGTTTTTATTATTTGAGATGGAGTTTTGCTCTTGTTGGCCAGGCTGGAGTGCAGTGGTACAATCTCGGCTCACTGCAACCTCCACCTCCTGGGTTCAAGCGATTCTCCTGCCTCAGCCTCCTGAGTAGCTGGGATTACAGGCATGTGCCACCATGCCTGGCTAATTTTGTATTTTTAGTAGAAACGGGGTTTCTCCAAGTTGGTCAGGCTGGTCTCGAACTCCCAACCTCAAGCGATTCGCCCACCTCAGCCTCTCAAAGTGCTGGGATTACAGGCATGAGCCACTGTACTCAGCCATTATTATTAATATTTTTTGAGATGGAATCTTGCTGTTGCCCAGGCTGGAGTGCAGTGGCACAATTTCAGCTCACTGCAACCTCCGCCTCCCAGGTTCAAGTAATTCTCATGCCTCAGCCTCTCAAGCAGCTGGAATTACAGGCACGCGCCACCACAGCCGGCTAATTTTTGTATTTTTAGTAGAGACAGAGTTTTATCATGTTGCCCAGGTTGGTCTCAAACTCCTGGCCTCAAGTGATCCTCCCACCTTAGCCTCCCGAAGTGCTGAGATTCCAGGCGTGAGCCACCGCTCCCAGCCGGCTTTCTTATTTTTTGTCAGGAGTCTGGTAGTGGTGGTCGATTGAACAATGGAATTACAAAATATCCTCCTTAGATACTGCAGGGACACCCATGGTCTTTATGCCCAAGAAGTTTACAGTCAAAAAGGTGCTACAAGACAAACCACAAAAATGACTGAAGAAAAATTACACAATAAACTGCAGGATTCTGATTACAAGAACTCAGACAAGAAAGACAGAAGTGGACCCCAAAGGCGTCAGGTTAGGTTTCAGTCCTGCCCCGCTCAGTGGCAGCTGAATGATCGGACACACGCACCGGCACTGGACATGGTGTCGGAAGGTGGTGATGTTGATGTCCATGTTCCCAGAAGAGGAGGCCTTCCTTCTGTGCGCCTGTTGAAAGGTCTCCTCATTGTACACTTCGCGCTTAACATCATATGCGAACGGGTTTTGCCTGGACTTAGAGCTGAAGCCAGAGATGGCGCTCCTCTCTAGTTGTGCCATTCCTGGATGCGTGGAAAGATATCAAATAAAAAAGCATTTTAAGTAATCCAGATCCTCAGCACATTTTTGAGGAAATAAAATTCCATTGTAAAAATGCTTTACACTTGCCTAGCAGGTTTCAGTTGTACCAAACTCTTTCTCAATGTTGCACAATTTTATGTGTATTCTTCTCAGTTTTCAAATGGAGACAACAAAACCCAGAAGTTCAAACAGTGTTTGCTGTCTGGTACTTATTAGAGATAGGACTAGAACCCAGGTGTCCTGCTGGGAGGCCTAGTTTTCTTTATATTCAACTGTGTTGATATGTTGCAGGAAAATGATCAAGAGGTAGACAGTATCAATCAACAATTTTCATTGAAAATGCTCACTATCCAGCATATATGAAGGGTTAAATGCTCAATACAAGTGTTCTAACTCCTCCTCCATCTAAAATAGCAGCCATCATTAACCCTTCACCTTTTAGTTTTCTTCAACGCCCTTGCCAGCACTAGATTCATTATTTGTCTGTTTGTCCATTGTCTGGTTCCCCCCATAAAATGTAAAGCCAGGAGGCAGGACTATGACTGTTCACAGCAGTAGCCCCAGGACCCAAAATAATGCCTTTCACTTTGCAGGCCCTTAACAAATATTTCTTGAATGGCTGCCAAGTATATAGTTAGTAGCCTCATGGTCTAGAATGAAAAGCTACAGAAGTTTGAGACTAGACTGGGCAACATGGTGAAACCCTGTCTCTACTAAAAATAGAAACAAAATTAGCTGGGCGTGATGGCATGGGCCTGTAGTCCTAGCTGCTCAGGAGACTGATGAGGGTGGGAGGATCATCTGAGCCCAGGAGGTGGAGGCTACAGTGAGCCAGGATCGTAGTACCACTGTACTCCAGCCTGGGTGTCAGAGCAAGACCCTATCTCAAAAAGAAAAAAACACCCTATATTACCCTGCTCTTTTAAAAGATTGAAAAGGTAGAGTAAATGAGGATGGATAGGAATCCATCCCTGAGAAAATATAACCATTCTTGGCCGGGCGCTGTGGCTCATGCCTGTAATCCTAGCACTTTGGGAGGCCGAGGCAGGCGGATCACCTGAGGTTGGGAGTACAAGACCAGCCTGACCAACATGGAGAAACCCTGTCTCTACTGAAAATACAAAATTAGCCAGGTGTGGTGGTGCATACCTGTAATCCCAGCTACTCGGGAGGCTGAGGCAAGAGAATGGCTTGAACCCGGAAGTTGCAGTGAGCCGAGATCACGCCATTGCACTCCAGCCTGGGCAACAAGAGCGAAACTCCCTCTCAAAAAAAAAAAAAAAAAAAAAAAAACCCAGAAAGTATAACCATTCTTAATATTCTGTGCTTTGAACAATAAAAAAAAACATAAACTCGGCCAGGTTGGTAGCTCATGCCTGTAATCCCAGGACTTTGGGAGGCGAAGGCGGGTGAATCACAAGGTCAGGAATTCAAGACCAGCCTGGCCAAGATAGTGAAACCCTGTCTTTATTAAAAATACTAGCCTGTCATGGTGGCAGGCGCCTATATCCCATCATTAGTGGACATTGTTATCCCTTTACCTTTTACTTTTGACATTAAAGCAGGATTGGTGTAAAATAGGCAAAATATAACCATCAAGGATCGATGGGAACAGTGGGGCTGGCAAAGGCAGCAGAAGCTGCTTAGCTCCAGCCATTCTTGCCATTGGTCAATGTGGGGCCCAGAATGGCTTAGATCTAATCTTTTCCAGGGGAAGCCATAATGCCAGATTTTTATGTGGAATTTTCTGGCTTTAAAATATGATCAGTTACTTTACACGCACACACACACACACACACATATGTATATATATATATATATATATATATATATATATATATATATACATAGGTGTATATGTATATATATATATTTTATTTTTATTTTTGGAGATGGAATCTGGCACTGTCACCCAGGCTAGAGTGCAGCAGCCCAATTTGACTCACTGCACCCTCCGCCTCCCAGGTTCAAATGATTCTCCTTACTCAGCCTCCTGAGTAGCTGGAATTATAGGTGCCTGCCACCACTCCCAGCTAATTTTTGTATTTTTGGTAGAGACAGGGATTTCACCATGTTAGCCAAGCTGGTCTTGAGCTCCCCACCTCAGGTGATCCACGTGCCTCGGCCTCCCAAAGTGCCAGGATTACAGGTTTGAGCCACCATGCCCAGCCTATTTAAAATCTTTGAGCAGGAGTAGTAATACACACAGAGATGCACTCTGGGAAGATGAAATGTGCCAGTATGATGTTCTAGAGCTGAGTTGTCCAGTGTGGTAGCCACTGGCTACATGTGGCTATTTAAACTTAAAATAAAATGAAAAATTCAGTTCCTCAGTGATACTAGCTAGATTTCAAGTGCTCAACAGCAACATATGGCTAGTGGTTACCTTACTGGACGGTGCAGGTTACCTTCCATCATCACAAAAAGTTCTACTGGACAGTGCTGGAGGTAGGAGAGACTGAGGCAAAACAGCCAGTTGGAGAGCATTAATATTATAATAGTCTAGGAGAAATTATCAAGTGATAAACTCCTGTGGCCACAGTGAGGATGGATAGGAAGGGCAGGTAGAAAGTTGTCTTTAAGGAACACCATCAAATGTCTGGCTAACAGCAACAAGGGAAAACACATGGTTTCCTTATTATTATTATTATTTTTAGTAATCTTCTTTGGAATTTCTCTAGCTCCATTATGTCTTTCCTGATTTCATAGAAACCCTAGTGGCGGCCGGGCGTGGTGGCTCAAGCCTGTAATCCCAGCACTTTGGGAGAACGAGGCGGGAAGATCATGGGGTCAAGAGATCAAGACCATCCTGGCCAACATGGTGAAACCCGTCTCTACTAAAAATACAAAAAAAGAATTAGTTGGGCGTGGTCGCGTGCACCTGTAGTCCCAGCTACCAGGGAGGCTGAGGCAGAAGAATTGCTTGAACCCGGGAGGTGGAGGTTGCAGTGAGCTGAGATCGTGCCACTGCACTCCAGTCTGGTGCCTGGCAACAAAGTGAGACTCTGTCTAAAAAAAAAAAAAAAGAAACCCTAGTGGCTCATTTTCATGTACTAGCAGGACCCTTCCCAACAAGATGCAATGACCAGAAACTCCTACTGTTGAGTACGCTCCACTTAGCAAGACCTACTGAATCAGAAACTCTGGGGCCCATCAGTCTGTTTTAAGAAGCTGTCCAGATTGCTGGGCCCCCAGAGATTCTGATTCAGTAGGTCTCACTAGGTAGAAAAAAAAGAAAAGAAGCTATCCAGGTGATTCTGATAAAAATTAAAGTATGAATACCACTGTAAACATAATGGATTATCTTTAGTCAGCCTTTCAGTGCTAAGTTTGGGGGCATTGTTAAAATACAAGCACTTTTGGCCTAGCTCTTTCACCTGCCATATACACTTATCGATCCATCCGTCCATCCATCCATCCATCCATCCATCCATTTCTTAATTTACATTATCTGTGTTCTGAGTGTTTTAAAAGTAAAAAATAGGCCAGGCATGGCTCATGGCTCATGCCTGTAATCCCAGAACTTAGGAAGGCTGAGGTGGTTGAATCACCCAAAGTCAGGAGTTCGAGACCAGCCTGGCTAACATGGCAAAATTCCCTCTCTACTAAAAATACAAAAATTAGCTGGGCGCAGTGGCGTGCTGGTAGTCCTGGCTATTTGGAAAGCTGAGGCAGGAGAATCGCTTGAACCCGGGAGGCAGAGGTTGCAGTGAACTGAGATCGCACCACTGCATTCCCGTCTGGGTGACAGAGTAAGACTCTGTCAAAAAAAAAAAAAAAAAAAAAAAAAAAGTCAATAATAAAAAGTTTAAATACAATAGAATTTTTTGGCTATTGACCCAAATGATATGAAATCCTGAAAACTAGTTTAGTTGCAGAAATATCTTTCCCATCCCACCCCTCCCCCCAATATTGTTAACTTTCTTATGTTTCTCTCTCTCTCTCTCTCTCTCTCTCTCTCTCTCTCTCTCTCTCTCTCTTTCTCTTTTACTTTTTCTTTTTCTCTGAGACAGAGTTTAGCTCTTGTCGTCCAGGCTGGAGTGCAATGGTGCAAACTCGGCTCGCTGCAACCTCTGCCTCTCAGGTTCAAGGGATTCTCCTGCCTCATCCTCCAGAAGTAGCTGGGATTACACGTGCCCACCACCACGCCCAGCTAATTTTTTTGTATTTTTAGTAGAGACGGGGTTTCAGTATATTGGCCAGGCTGGTCTTGAACTCCTGACCTCAGGTGATCCGCCTGCCTCAGCCTCCCAAAGTGCTGGGATTACAGGCGTGAGCCATTGCGCTCGGCCTTCTTATGTTTTCTATAATCATGGAAAGGTGAAATTCACTTCGAAAATTTCGAAATAAGCATTTGTAATTCCATCAGAAACAACCCTAAGCCCGTTACTACCTATGTTTTTATGGAGAATGTATTGGGAGTACAGAAAAGGTATGAGCAAAGAACCTGGCCTTTAGATCCTTCAGTCCCTCTGGCTAGTGGCTGGGGATGACTAACAAAATGACAGTCCTTAAGCGGAGACCACTGGACACACAAACATTGGACAACCACCTTCCATGCGATGTGGAGAGAGTAACAGGGTGTGTTGGAGAGATGCTCATTATTGGGGTGGGGGTGCTGGAGAAGGCACCTGCTTCAGAAGGGGCCCCTGACGCATAAATGGCATTTGACAGGAAAAGAAAGCGGTAAGGAGGTGGGGGTGGGGATTCAGTCGCAGGGAATGAAATGAACCAAAGGAGCGAGGTCTGAAAGAAGGAGGAACGGCTGGGCAGTCAGGCCTCGGGAGGAAACGGATGGGGTAGGCGGTGGGGTGCAGGCAGCACCTCAGTTCTGGGGCTTTTGGCAATATAGATAGGAGAATTTGAAAGGACGCAGCTTGCAAAACGCGCACACGGTGTCTTGTCATTGCCATCCACACGGCCTTTGAAAGTAGAGACAATACCTGAGAGATAAGCTCCCAGGGACGACCGTCATTCATTCATTCATTCATTCCACAGATATTGACTGAGTGCCCGCGACGTGCCCGACCATGCGGCACACCTGGGTACCTGCTGGTGACGGACGCAGCCCCTGCCTGGGGACCCGCCTTGGCCTCAGCGCTCACCGTCTTCAGTTCCCGGCGCCCGGGCGTCTCCCGGCAGCGGCTCACCTGACTCCTCGGCGGGGGCGGGAGTGGGGCGCTGGGGTCCCACACGGTTCCCGCCTAGCTGGCGGCGCTGAGGACGCGGACACCGGCGGTTCCCGAACCGTTGCGGCCGATCCCGCCGGCGTTCCGGGTGGGCAGGAGATGAGAGTGGGGGAGGGGACGAGGAAGGAGAGCATAAACAGCTGGGCTGGGGAGCCAGGAAAGGGGTATCTGGGCCGCCCTCCTCAGACCTGAGCCAGTACTTGGTAAACCTCGGTACCTGTCCGCCAACGCTGCTACTCTCTCCGAGGTTTTACTACTCCTGATCCAGGGCCTACTTGGTGCCCGGCCTCGTGCTCTGAACATGCAGTAATGCACAAGTGTACTGCACAGAAGGTAATTCACTAACATCTCCGGAAGACTTAAGCCTTCCTCAGGTCAGAAGAGGTAAAGGGAAATAGAGGCTAGGAGGGTCACCCTAAGTCTCCAACCATAGGCTCTCTGCCCCACAAGCCTAGTTCCCCGCACTGGATGACACCCTCCTGCCCAGATCACGGCTCTGCACACAGACTTGCCCTCTGCACTCACTCCCTTTACCCTCCTCGCACTCTATCCCTGTCCCCATCGCTGTCTCTCACTCCACCTCGTATTCCTGCTGGGCCCAGTTACAATTTTACACTTGTTTGTTTGATGACTGTGTTAGTGCCTACCTTATTATTCACTTTATGTATTCCTTTTTGTAAATTGTCTTACCCCCATGAGAGCTGGGATTTTTATCCCTTTCAACAACTGTTTTATTATCAGTGCCCACAACAGTGTGGCGGACATAGGAAATGTTCAACAAATTTGTGTTGAATGATTTGCCCTTCCATTGATTGTAAGCTCCAAACAGGCAGCAACTGTAGTTTTAAATTACTTTTTAACTACAAGTGCTTGGCACCCAGTAGGCATTTAATACACATTTGTTGAATGAGTACACAAATATACTGCTTACTTTATCTTTACGCTTTTATTTGTCCTCACCTCATCATCCCAATTTGTAGGATAAAAACGTGCATTTCTGAGGATTCTTACTTCTAGCCTTCCTCCTCACCCCTTGTAACCATTTCCTCATTCCCTTGATGCCCCCGCCCCATCCCTCTCTTCTTCACAATCATGTTTTTACTCTTACTTCCCCTTCACCCTCCATTACATCTTAGAAAGCTTCCTAGCCTCCCTAGTTTGGAACATTCTCAAGCATTATGTTTTTATAGATAAGAGAATTCCAGCTAAGCTACATTGGATCCAAAACAGCTTTCATGAATCACCCATGACTCTGTTTTTTGGTTTTATGTTGCTTGCCTTGTGGAGGACTGAGGATCCTGCACCACCTCTTAAAGTGAAATCATGGTCATTGTTCATAATTTTTCAACAAATACATATGGGACATGTTTTATGTTCCAGACACTGTGCTAGATGTTGGGACAAGATAGGCAAAGTCTGAGCCCTCCAAGGTGTGTATGACACAAAATAGAATAATCACGGGAAATGATGAGAAATGTCCTGGCTTGGACCCAGTTATTTCTAATACAAGAAACTAAGAGAATGAGACAGGATCTGATTCTTCTGCTCATTGTAACAAGCTTTAGCATAGGCGTAGGTTGATAATGGATGTAGGCATGAGGTTATAATGCCTTGCCCATTCACATTTATCTTGTTTAGTTTTTACACATGACTCTGTTCATCGGGAATGCAGGGCAGAAATTCTTTTGCAGAAGCTGGAACTAAGGGTTCAGGAAAGGTCAATTGATTTGCCTAAATTCGATGAGACTCCTGCCCTATTCTTCTTACTCCAAGAGGCCTAAGTTAAATGCTTAAAATCCTCTTCACTGATGGCTCTTCAGGATAGGAGTCAGTTTCAAGTCTTTAGTGTAATGGTTTTTTTAATGCTTCTCAAAGGGAGATATCAGAGACTTTCCTGAATCAGAACCACCTAAGATGTATTATAAAAATACATGCTCTTGATGCCGTCCTCTGACCTACCCAATTAGATTCCCTGTGAGTCCTGAGAACTTGCATCTTAAACTCCCAGAGTGATTTTTCTGCATGTAAGTTTAAGAACTACTAGGAGAGTTTGAATGGAGAGCCTCAGCTTTGATGCAGGGTTGACATTTGTCTTTGGGGGCAGATTTCATCAAGCATCTTGAAGAGTAACCACATGTCTTTGAACAGATGGGAATGCAACAGCCTTCTGGCCGGAACTTGTCTCTTTTTTATGCAAGTGTTTTTTTGGAATTTGGGGGTTCCGTTGAGCAGGTGCTCAGCTGCTGGTAACTACTCTCAGTTAAAGATCTTTTGGCTCTTTCCCCGACATGCTATTTGTCCCTCTCGTTTCCCACCACAGAGCCAGGTATTTGCCCTGCCCGCCACGGTGAGGCGCGCGCGGCGTGTGCTGCCCGCTTATCTCTTTCTTCCCTAGTCCGCCTTCGCGCCCTTAAGGAGACAGTCCCTGGGAATTTCTGCCTCTGGTCTAACAGTTGTTGCTCTCTTCTCGCGAGAACTGCTCCTCCCATCCTCTCTTCTCACGAAGCCCCGCCCGCGGAGAGGTTCCATATTGGGTAAAATCTCGGTTCGCGGAGAGTCCCGGGAGCTGTTCTCGCGAGAGTACAGCGGGAGGCTCTCGTTTGCTGGCTCTGGAACCGGGACCACTGGATCCTCAGCGGGCGCAGCTGGAACAGAAGTCCTGCGACGCAGCCCGGAGTCGGCCTTGTCGGGGCGAAGGTGCAGGGAGATCGCGGCGGGCGCAGCCTTGAGCGCCAGAGCGCGTCCCTGCCCTTAGCGGGGCTTGCCCCTGTCGCAGAGGCGCATCCAGCCGCTGCGGCTGACAGCAGCCGCGCGCGCGGGAGTGTGCGGGGTCGCGGCAGCCGCACCTGCGCGGGCGACCAGCGCGAGGTCCCCGCCCGGTTGGGCGGGCAGCAAGGGTCGGGGAGAGGGTGCGGGTGCAGGCGGGGGCCCCGCAGGGCCACCTTCTTGCCTGGCGACTGCCGCTGGAAAATGTCTCAGGAGAGGCCCACGTTCTACCGGCAGGAGCTGAACAAGACAATTTGGGAGGTGCCCGAGCGTTACCAGAACCTGTCTCCAGTGGGCTCCGGCGCCTATGGCTCTGTGTGGTGAGTGTCGCCGGGTCTGGCTGGGGCTGCTGTGGTCAGGGTGGCCCCTCGCGCCCGAGGGTCAGGCCTGCCCCACGGCTCAGCGTTGCGTCAAGTGGCAGGAATTTTCCTCGGGGGAGGGCATTGCTGCCCCTTCGAGCCCTGCCTGTTCTGCACCTCCTGCACCCCTCGCCTTGTACTCGCGGGTATGCGGTCCACCGTGTGCAGCACTCAGGTCCGCTGCGAGAGGTAGGTGGTGGTGCTGGAGCTCGGTTCTGGTTAGCACCCTGCGCCTGCCCCTCTCGGAAGGTTGCTGTTCGGCGGCAGGCGCCGGGGAAAGGGCTGCTTCCTTGGGGGTCTCCCTACCGACCTGGAGCAGGAAGGACCCTTTCCCGCAGTGCGCCCACGCTGGGGCGCCGGAGCCTGTCCTCTGAGCAGACGAGCTCGGGGAGCTCCCGGGAGAAGCAGAAGGGCAGAGCCCAACCCGAAGACTGCGGTCGTCTGAGCAAAACTGACCAGGAAGGGAGCTCTCTCCGGGCTTTTTTTTTTTTTTTTTCCTCCTTTTTTTGCAAACCTCTGTCGAAATCCCATCTTGAGAAGCGTTCTTTTTGAATTCGCACTTGAGTTAGATCCATAGAGCTTAAAATACCTACTTTATCTCAGTGAGCACTGTGCCAGCTTGAGTGGTGTGTTTCCGATTCAGTTGAAAGCGTATTTCCTTTCCGTGGAGGGGCGGCGGTGGTAATGCTTGCAAGAACACTGCAGCTTGAGAAACTGGCAGCCTCACTGATTAGTCACATACCACTGCTCATTTAAGTATTGTTCGACAAAACAATTTTCTCATTTGGAGCAAGAAAGATTCAGATCTGTAAGGTGCCCTCAAGATCAAAAAGTTGTTAACAGTGCTGGGAGGTATTGTAAATTTCTTTTTGAGATAATTTCTGCGAATACTGTGGTTTAAAAGTTCCTCAGAGAGTTTGCAGGGAATTATCTACATTTATGGCTTGAGGTACACGATGGTTTTCGTAAAGATACGGACTCACATAGAAAAGGAAGGGAAGAAATACTTTTTAGCTTTAATTTACACTATGAGTGTGTTTGGAATATTTCACTAACTGCCCTCTAACTTCCAAGGTTTTATACCCTGTATTTTAGATTTTGTATAATTTGAAAGCTACGGATCTGAAACTAAATATCAAATTTAACTGTTAGTTTTTTCTGTGTTTTACTAATTCGTGTTTTATGCAAGATTTGAAAAGGGGCCTGTAAAATCGTTTTTTGTTTTGGAACAAATTCCAGGCTTTTGGATGTGCTAATCTTTAAATATGATTGCTGTGTTTCCTGAAGTCACATCATGAATTTCCTGTTTGGTAGAATCTTCTGGGTAATTGAGATTGTGCAATTGTGTCCAGCAACAGATCATGTTGCATTTTCTAGTTCAAGCTGCTTAAGTTATGTTGTAGAATGCGCCGTGCCTGACATCTTTCTCCCATTTTTACAGTATGGCAGTTTACATTTTACAGGCATTTGCAACATTTTACATTCAGAGAGAGAGAGAGAGAGAGAGAGAGAGAGAGAGAGAGAGAAGTTGATTTACAGCATTTTACATGCGGTATATACATATTATATATATATATATCTACTTGATTTGCTAATTTTTAAAGATGTATTTGGATCATTGCTCCTTTAATATTTTATGGCTCATGAATATCCTTCCATTTTTTTCTTTCTTGAATTGACACATTCATTTCTGTAGTATCACGTTTTTGTTTTCAATGCTATTTAAATTTTAATGGAGCGATACAGCAGAATAAGTCAACTATAGAGGGTTTGGGTAAACTCCAGTTGAATTGCTTGCAGGAGTTTGCTACTGTTGGTGACTAGCTCTGAACTGGAACAGGAGATCCAGATTTATCGTGAAGTATCATTAAAATTAACTCCACTTTTCTTTAGTGGTATACTTTTCTGTGGTATAGAAGCCAGCAGTATCTGACACTTAGTACTTTTGTTGAACAGATTTTAAAAAATAGGTAGTACATTGACATTGTATAAAATTTGAAAGCTTTAAAAAGGTATTCAGTGAAAAGTCTTCTTTCCTTTTTGTTCTCCAGCCACTCTACTCTCTTTTTTTTTTGAGACTGAATCTCGCTCTGCCACCAGGCTGGAGTGCAGTGGCCTGATCTCGGTTCACTGCAACCTCCACCTCCAGGGTTCAAGCAATTCTCCTGCCTCAGCCTCCCGAGTAGCTGGGACTACAGGCGTATGCCACCACACCCAGCTAAGTTTTGTATTTTTAGTAGAGATGGGGGTTTCACCATGTTGGCCAGGATGGGCTCAATCTCTTGACCTCGTGATCTGCCTGCCTCGGCCTCCCAAAGTGCTGGGATTACAGGCGTGAGCCACTGCGCCTGACTACTGTCTTTCTTTTTTTTTTTTTTTTTTGAGACGGAGTTTCGCTCTTGTTACCCAGGCTAGAGTGCAATGGCGCGATCTCGGCTCACTGCAACCTCCGCCTCCTGGGTTCAGGCAATTCTCCAGCCTCAACCTCCTGAGTAGCTGGGATTACAGGCATGTGCCACCATGCCCAGCTAATTTTTTGTATTTTTAGTAGAGACGGGGTTTCACCATGTTGACCGGGATGGTCTCGAACTCTCGACCTCGTGATCCACCCACCTGGGCCTCCCAAAGTGCTGGGATTATAGGCTTGAGCTACCGCGCCCGGCGACTACTGTCTTTCTTAAAGACAAGCACTGTTAAATGCCTTGTGTGTCTTTCCAGGGAGGCAGAGTTTTGTTATTTGCTTGTTTCTTTAGTAGTATTTCTATTAAAGGAATTTAAGATGTAACCTACAGCATATTGGTGAAGGAAAATACAACTGAAATTATATGACAATTGACAATAAACCAATATAACTAATGTTGAAATGAAATAACAGAATTTAGATTTACAAGTAAATGTTATTTTATTCAGAGATTCAGAGTAGTTTTTCGAAGTGTCCTTTTTTTTTTTTTTTTTTTTTTTTGAGAAGAAATCTCACGCTGTTACCCAGGCTTGAGTACAGTGGCACTGTCTCAGCTCACTAAAACTTCTGCCCCCTGGGTTCAAGTGATTCTCCTGCCTCAGCCTCCTGAGTAGCTGGAATTAACAGGTGCCCGCCACCATACCCAGCTAATTTTTGTATTTTTAGTAGAGATAGGGTTCTGCATGTTGGCCCTGCTGGTCTCAAACTCCTGACCTCAAGTAATCTGCCCTCCTTGGCCTCTCAGAGTTCTGGGATTACAGGCCTGAGCCACCGTGCCTGGCCTGGAGTTGTTCTTTCTACGAGTACCTTTTTAGGTGTGGCAGAAAACATTTTTTGGAACTTCTTTTAGAATCTACTTTGGAGCATATGTTACTTTTTTTTTTTTTTTTTTTTTTTTTGAGATGGAGTCTCACTCTGTTGCCTAGGTTGGAGTGCAATGGTACCATCTCTGCTCACTGTAATCTCTGCCTCCTGGGTTCTAGTGATTCTCCTGCCTCAGGCTCCCAAGTAGCTGGAATTACAGGTGTGCAACACCATGCCGGGCTGATTTTTGTATTTTTAGTAGAGACAGGGTTTTTCACCATGTTGGCCAGGCTGGTCTTGAACTCCTGACCTCAGGTGATCTGCCTGCCTTGGCCTCCCAAAGTGCTGAGATAAGGGGTGAGCCACCGTGTCTGGACCTTCATCTTCATTTTTTGAGAGTAGATTTGATTTTAGGGAATAACAGTCCATTAGAATCCAAATAATTTAGGGAATTTGGACTCAAGTCTGATAAGAAGGATTAGGCAATCATGTTGGTGATACTACTGTTTTAGGTCAGATAGGAGTTATAACTATAAAGTAATGGCACAGAACTTTTTGTGTGACTTCTTGAACTGGACCTGAACTCTGCTTCCAAAAAAAAACTCTGAATTTTATTTTATTAATATTTATTTATTCATTTTGTAGAGACAGAGTCTCACTGTGTTGCCCAGGCCGCTCTTAAACTTCTGGCCTCAAGCAGTCCTTCCATCTTGGCCTCCAAAAGTGCTGGGATTATAGGAGTGAGCCACCACACCCAGCCCCTGAATTTTATTTTCAAGAATGAAAATAAATGAATAGAATATTTCAATGAATAAAGTAGTCATTGAAATATTTGTCAGCTTCCTAATTTTGTTGCTCTAAAGTGTGGTATGCTTTGATGTGTAACATTTACAAATTATTTTAAGCCTGTATTATTTTAATTTTTACTAAGTATTGTAAAACAACAAGTAGCAGCCTGTGTGATAACCAACTGTGAATCAAAATAGGATTTTACAAATATGCCTTTTCTTTAAAGGGTAAAGGGAACTAGACTAGGTCTTGCAGTTTTAAGGAACTTTATGCATTGTCTGTGAGGGGAAATGAAGCAAAATTGTTTAAGAATACGTTGTTACAAAGCATTGATTTTGGGGTTTTGGGACAGAAGGGGAGAATCTTTGTGGTGAGTTTCAGGAAATACAAACAGGAACTTAAGTGCCTTTCCTCTGGGGTATGGTTTTTCCAGGACCTTACTGTTGATTAGAGAGGAGGTGGGGCACTGGTAACCATAAAATAGGAGGTGAGAGTTGAGAATTACTCTTGGATCATATTCAACTGTTTATTCAACAGTGTTTATTGAATACCAACTATGGGCCAGGTAGCAGGCTAGGTTCTGGAAATAGAGTGCTAAACAAGACAGAAACAAGACAATCCATTCTCTCCCGGAGCTTATAGCCTAGTGGGTTTAAAAACTACATTTTATGGGTTGCTTACTATGTTCTAGCATTGTGCTGTGCACTTTATATTTATCAGCGTAGAAAGTATATAACAAAAGCTTCAGTAAAAGGATAGCAAAATTTACTAAGAAATCAAATCCAACTTCCTAAGTGCTTTGTGGAACAAGATTATTCTAGTGTAATAAAAATAAGTGAAGCGAACATTTTTTAAAACTATTAATGGCCATTCACCATTTTAAATCTTTGTTTTTTTTTTAGAATGACCCAGGACACAAATACATAAAATTGCATTATTATTAAGTGTATAACTGTGACTTTCTTGACTCCTGATCAGTGAGAAGGGTATGCCCTTTACTTTTCTAGTAGTGATAGTGGATTCATGCTGAGCTTTCCATTCTTTTCTTTGTAACCAAAAAGTAAGGTAGTTGCCTGTATGTTACCAGTGTCAGTCAATAAGAAGTATTTAAACATAATTGATGGCAAACATTAGTATTATTGATGTATAAAGATTGTTTTAAGAAACAGTTCATTCAAAGTTGGCTATAAAGACATTTTCTTTTATTTATCAAATCCCATTTTTCCACTAACAGTTTTCCATTACTTTTTTTTGAGACGGAGTCATGCTCTGTCATCCAGTCTGGATGGAGTACAGTGGTGTGATCTTGGTGGCTCACTGCAACCTCCATCTCTGGGGTTCAAGTGATTCTCCTGCCTCAGCCTCCTGAGTAGCTGGGATTACAGGCATGCGTCACCACACCTGGCTCATTTTTGTATTTTTAGTAGAAATGGGGTTTCACCATGTTGGTCAGGCTGATCTTGAACTCCTGACCTCGTGATCCGCCCACCTTGGCCTCCCAAAATGTTGGAATTACAGGCGTGAGCCACCACACCCAGCCTCCACTGGTTCTTATTTAAAATAAACTTCTTATCCTGGATCTCCAGATTTTCAATTCTGCCACTTTAATTTCTTGATGCTGAGGAGTACTCTGCTTTTGATTTCTCTCTAGCCCAGTTTTGGAGATGATCTGTGTTGAGTTTGCCTTTAATGGGTAAGAGTGCAGATATTGCTGAGCCCCTGTGGCCTAGAATTCAAAGATGGAAGAACTCACTGGGGTAGATCACCCTCACTTTCAAATTCACTGACATTTTTATAGGATTTTGCAGTTTATAAAGTATTTTCATTCAAAGCATTATTAATCAGTTCTCACTAGCTCCATGGAGGCTGATATTTATTAACCCCATTTTATAGATGGGGAGCTGAACTAATTCCTTAAAGGAATGGCATACTTGTCGGTGCTGCTTTGGTTTTGGTTCTTGGGTTTCAAAACTTTAGTAGTCTCCTCTTCTATAGATGTGGGCTGCTGAGGTCATGTGGTGGCACCTTCTATGCAGTTTGCCTCCTCTTATGAAAAAGGGGTTGCTGAGTCACTTGGAATTGAGCTGTGAGTATAGGAAAGCAATCCCACTGGTATCATTGCCCAGCTTATGTGAGGGGTAATGACTTAACCCATTAAAGTCATGTCTCTTTCTCCGAATTGATAAATCAAAAATGTACGCATTGCCCAGATTAAAATTTTTTGCTGAAGGAATTATTAGGCAGTGCAAATAGTTAATTCCTGAATTTATGAATCCTATTGGATTATAATTCTTTAGTGTACACTTATGTAAATTGGAACTGTCTGTACATGTTTGTGTTACATAAGTATAGGACATAAACAGAAATAACTACCTCTCCAGCCCTTTGAAAATACATTAGATTTTGCTTTTTGCAGTAAAATTTGGTGTAAAACTGATTTGTTCTTATCTAAGAGGTTTAATTACTGCAGTGCTCAGAAAAGCCACATTATAAAGTGGGCTCCCCTGACTTGGAACCTAGTGATTTCTTCTCATGGAACCTAGGGATTTCTTCATCTTGCTATGGAAGTCATGCACCTGTTTCATCAGGAAAATAACCAAAAACCTCTTTAAACTTGGAAATGTTTTTTGTAAAAGAAACTTTCAGTATTAGGAGTAGTTTGTCTTTCACAGTGCTCCCATAAATTAAGTACAGGCACAACTCATTTTATTGTGCTTCACAGATAATTGCTTTGTTGTTGTTGTTGTTGTTTTTGCAAATCGAAGGTTTGTGACAACCCTGTGGTGAGCAAGTCTATTGGCACCATTTTTCCAATGGCAGATGTTCACTTTCGTGTCTCTGTGTCACATTTTGGTAATTCTTACAATATTTCAACTTTCTTATTATTATATGTTATGGAGATCTGAGATCACTGATCTTTGATGTTACTGTTGTAATTGTTTTGAGGTGTCTGGAACCATCCCCATAGGCAGACTTAATTGATAAACGTGTTTGTTCTGACTGCTCTACCAACCACCTGTTCTCTCTTTCCATCTCCTAAGGCCTCCCTATTCCCTGAGACACAACAATATTGAAATTAGGCCAATTAACAACACTACAGTGGTTTCTAAGTGTTCAAGTGAAAGTTACGGTGATGTTTCTTACCTTAAATCAAAAGCTAGAAATGATTAAGCTTAGTGAGGAAGACATGATAAGCTGAAAGCTAGGCTTCTTGTACCAAACAGCCAATTTGTGAATGCAAAGGAAAAGTTTTCGAAGGAAATTAAAAGTTCTAGTTCAGTAAACAAATGAGTGATTAGAAAGCAAAACAGCCTTGTTGCTGAAGACGGAGAAAGTTTTAGTGGTCTGGATAAAAGATCAAACCAACCATAACATGCCCTTAAGCCGAAGCCTAATCTAGAGCAGTGCCTTAACTTTCTTTAATTTTATGAAATTTGAGACAGGTGAGAAAGCTGCAAAAGATAATTTTGAAGCCAGCAGAGGGTGGTTCATAGGTTTAAGGAAAGAATCTGTCTCCCTTGCATAACTCGATAGTGCAAAGTGGAGGACGCAGTGGCTAACACCTGTAATTCCAGCACTTTGGGAGGCTGATCATCTGAGGTCAGGAGTTTGAGACCAGCCTGGCCAACATGGTGAAACTCTGCCTCTACAAAAAATACGAAAATTAGCCGGGTGTTGTGGCTTGCACCTGTAGTCCCAGCTATTCGAGAGGCTGAGGCAAGAGAATTGCTTGAACTGGGGAAGTGGAGGTTACAGTGAGCCACTGGCAAACAAGTGACAACCGAGATTGTGCCACTGCACTCTAGCCTGGGCAATAGAGTGAGACTACATCTCAAAAAAACAAACAAAAAACTTTAATAGATGAGAAATTGCTTCTCAGGGATGAATAAATAATGTAGTTTCTTGAGGTGGAAACTTCCCTTTGTGAAAATGCTTATTAACATTGTTGAAATGACAACAAAGGATTTAGAATATTACATAAACTTAGTTGATAAAGCAACCGCAAGGTTTGAGAGGATTGACTCCCGTTTTGAAAGTAGTTCTACTGTGGGCAAGATGCTGTCAAACACCATTGCAGGCTACAGAGAAATCTATCACGAAAGAAAGAGTAGTAAATCAGTGCAGCAAACTTCACTGTTACCTTATTTTTAGAAATTGCTACAGTCACCCACCCTTCAACTACCACCCTAATCAGTCAGCAGCCATCAGCATTGATGCAAGACCCTCCACCAGCAAGAAGATAATGACTTGCTGAAGGCTCAGGTGACCCTTAGCATTTTTTAGCAATACAATATTTGTTTTTTCGAGGCAGACTCTCACTGTATCGCCCAGGCTGGAGTGCAATGGCATGATCTTGGCTCAAGGCACCCTCTGCCTCCCAGGTTCAAGCGATTCTCCCTCCTCAGCCTTCTGAGTAGCTGGGAGTACAGGCGTGCACCACCATACCTGGCTAATTTTTGTGTTTTTAGATGGGGTTTCACAATGTTGGCCAGGCTGGTCTCCAACTACTGACCTCAAGCGATTCTCCTGCCTCGCCCTCCCAAAGTGCTAGGATTACAGGCATGAGCTACCATGCCCAGCCAATAAAGTATTTTTAAATTAAGGTGTGCATATATGTGTGTGTGTGTGTGTGTGTGTGTGTGTGTGTGTGTGACATATTGCTATTGCATACTTTAATAGACTACAGTATCATGGAAATATAACTTTTATTTTTTATTTTTTTATTATTTATTTATTTTTTCTTTTGAGACAGAGTCTCGCTCTGTTGCCAGGCGCCAGGCTGGAGTGCAGTGGCTCGATCTCAGCTCACTGCAACCTCCACCTCCCGGGTTCAAGCAATTCTCCTGCCTCAGCCTCCTGAGTAGTTGGGCCTACAGATGCGCACCACCACGCCCAGCTAATTTTTATATTTTAGTAGAGATGGGGTTTCACTATGTTGGCCAGGATGGTCTTGATCTCTTGACCTCATGATCCGCCCACCTTGGCCTCCCAAAGTGCTGGGATTACAGGCGTGAGCCACTGCACCTGGCCCGAAAATATAACTTTTATATGCACTGAGAAACCAAAAAGTTCAGTCACTCTCTTTTTTGTGATATTCACTTTGTTGTGGTGGTCTGGAACTGAACTCAACGGTATCTCCGAGGTACGCCTGTATGTATGTGTTAACGATTTATAAAATTAACCAGTTTTCCAGTGCAGTGTTCAAGCCTTTTAATAGTTTATTCTAGGGAAGAAGAAGCGGTGGTTTGTAAATTCTGCACTTGACAAATGGATCCTGGGTTTTGGGCATGCTTGGCTCCAAGGCTGAATGTGGTGGGGAAAGAGGTATAGGAGAGTGAGGAGTCTAGGATTTCTAAGTTTTGGCCTTGGGTAAATGGATATATTTTAGTGCCATTTTTTTGAACTTTGTGTTACAAAGTTAAAAGGAGTGTTACAGGGTACAAGATTGTAGAGAGAAAGGGGAAGAACATAGGTTCATGGTAGTCTCCTTGAGGACAGGACTCATTATACCTTGAGTGCCTACCATGTATAGTTTACTCTAAGTGCTGGAGATGAAAGATGAACAAAAGAGATAAAAATTTCTACCTTAAAGAAGCTATATTCTGGCCAGGTGCAGTGGCTCACGCTGTTAATCACTTTGGGAGACCAGGGCAGGAGGATTGCTTGAGCCCAGTAGTTAGAAACCAGCAGAGGGGCAAGATGGGAAGACTCTTCTACTAAAAAATTATTTAAAAATATGCAACCTTGGTGGCACACTCTTGTAGTCCCAGCTAGTTGGGAGGCTGAGGTGGGAGGATTGCTTGAGCCTGGGAGCTTGAGGTTGCATTGAACTGTGATCCTGCCACTGTACTCCAGCCTGGGTGACAGAGTGAGACCCTGTCTCCAAAAAGAAAAAAAGGAAGCTATATTCTAATGGGGATGGCAGTGGAAGTAGATAATAAATAAGTAAAATTTATAGTATGGCCGGGCACGGTGGCTCACACCTGTAATCCCAGCACTTTGAGAGGCCAAGGCAGGTGGATCACCTGAGGTCAGGAGTTCAAGACCAGCCTGGCCAACATGATGAAACCCTATCTCTACTAAAAATACAAAAAATTAGCTGGTGTAGTGGTGGGTGCCTGTCATACCAGGAACTTGGGATGCTGAGGCAGGAGAATCGCTTGAGCCCAGGAGGTGGAGGTTGCAGTGAGCTGAGATCATGCCATTGCACTCCAGCCTGGGCAACAAGAGTGAAACTCCATCTCCGGGGGTGGGGGGGAATTATAGTATGTCAGATAAGTGCTGTTGAGAAAATGCAGCAAGGGAAGGAGAGTGAATGCTAGGATGGCTGTTGGACTTTTAAGCAAGATGAACAGGGTAAGCATCATTGATAAATAACAATTGAACAAAAACCTGAAGAAGGTGACACTGTTTGGACCTGGGTGAGGATGTAAGAACATTCTAGGTTGAGACTTTACAAGTGTAAAAGCCCAGAGGCAAGGGCCAGTGCTCCAGGAAATAGCTAAGAGACCAATACAGCTAAATGAACCAGGGGCCAAATGTAGGTAGAAAAGTGTGTGTGTGCAGGGGGTGCTGCAGTTGTGCAGGTATCATGTAGCGTCCTATTTGCCTTTATGAAGACTGTAACTTTTCCTTTGAGTGAAAGGGGAAGCCTTGGAGGGTTATGACCAGAGGAAGGTTGTGACTTAAATCATGTTTTAACAGATCACTGTGCTCCAGGGTCCCAATTCTCTCATTTCTGTTACTTACCTATTCTATCCTAAACCACTACTGTGGATGAATTGGTGCAGAGCCCTGACCTGTCCTCACAGCTCTCATTCCAGCAGTCCCAGAGTGCCAGAGCCGGTATTTTTGTTGGGCCCTAGAAATATAGGATATTCCAGTCCAGCTCTTTAAATAACATGGGCTTACTTTACTTTTTCAGGATTTTATTGCCAAAAAGAAAGGAACAGAGATTAGCTCTTGAGTTTAACTGAAAATGGAAGATTAGTCTGCTGGCAGATTGAGTGTTTTTTAACTTCTTTGGCTTCTAGGGTTTTTCTTACTTTTGGATCGTGTTTTAAAAGTCAGTTTTACCTTCTTTCAACAGTTAAACATTTATTATCTTATTTGGCCCTTTTTAAAAATTTGACCCCTTTTCTGCTTTACATTTCTCTGCCTTTTCCCTATTAAAATACTTTTAGTAGAGGTTGGATCATTGTTATCTGTCATTAATGTCTTGGCTTTGAGGCCCCAAGGATTTCTCTGTTAAACTTGAATTCATTGTATAGATTGAAAGATCCTACAGACATGTGACCCTGTAAAAACCTGTATTATTTATTGTCCTTCCTGCCTTTACAGATGTAAACCCCCCTCCTTTTTTCATTAGATCTCTCCCTTTGTTACTGCTCTGTCATCAGGTTGCAGAAAATAAGTTTTCCTGCACATAGATTCCCATGGCAACATAACAAAAAGGTAATAGAACAAATGTTTATTTTGTCTAGACCTGCTGTCTGAGTAACATTAGACCCTGAACATGTTGGCTCCTGTTACTTGAATGAGTGGTTACAGATTCCTTATTTTCCTCAAAACTTATTTCTCTTAGGCCTTGGTGGTATAGTCACTATACCTGTGTTATGAAGGAAGGTGTGTGAGTATGTGTGCCTTATTGTCATTCTACTCAAAAGTATGTATTGATTGCATTTCCAAGCTTATGGCTTAAAATGTAGACACTACACTACACAACATGTGAGCATGTGAAGAAAAAGCATAGCAGTTGTGTTCTTTGTTTTTATAAATTCATCAATTTAGTATTTCTAGTACACTATAGTAGGTGTTTTGTTTACAGACATTTAAAAAAGAAAGAAGGTCCCCGCTTTTGAAAATATCAGTCCAGGCTGGGCGCAGTGGCTCACACCTGTAATCCCAGCACTTTGGGAGGCTGAAGTGGGCAGATCACTTGAGGTCAGGAGTTTGAGACCAGCTTGACCAACATGGTGAAACACTGTCTACAAAAATTAGCTGGGTGTGCTAGCATGCGCCTGTAATCCCAGCTACTCAGGAGGCTGAGGCGCAAGAATCACTTGAACCTGGGAGGCAGAGGTTGCAGTGTTATAGTGAGCCGCAGTCACACCACTGCACTCCTGCTTGGGCAATAGAGCAAGACTCAGTCTCAAAAAAAAAAAAAAAAAAAGTATTAGAGGGGACATATTTATGTTCCAAAGATGGCTTTTGGAAGTCCTCCAGCTTTTCTGCATTCTTCCAACTTAAGTTGGCATTTGAAATCTACCTTATATTGCTGATTCTTCTCTTAAGATCTTTTTAGATTTTTCTGTGTCTCAAATTGAGTGACTGCTGTGGTTTGAATGTATTCTCCAAAGTTCATATGTTAGAAATTTAATCCCCAATGCAACAGTGTTGGGGAGTGAGGCCTAATAAGAAGAGATTAGGTCATGAGGGCTCTGCCCTCCTGACTGGATTGATGTCATGATCAAGGAAGTGGGTTAGTTATCACGAGAGTGGCTTTGTTATTAAAGCAAGTTCAGTCCCCTCTTGCTCTTTCTCTGTCACCCTCTCTCATCTTCTCTCACCCTCTTGCCTTCCACCATTGGATGACACAGCAAGAAGGCCCTCACTAGATGTTAGCACCTTGATATTGGACTTCCTAGCCTCGTGGACTGTGAAAAATAAGTTTCTTTTCTTTGTAAATTACCCAATCTGTGATATTCTGTTACAGCAACACAAAATGCACTAAGACTGACATACTGGTCACTTTTTACATCTAAGGTAATTTTATGCAAAGGTGTATGTTGGAAATCTGTGTCAGACAAGCCTTTCCATCTGATTATTCAGCTCTAGAAATGATGACATCAGCATGTGTTCACAAGAAGCCAAAACAATAACTTTTGATCTGCCAAGGCTCAGGGAGGATGTTTTAGGAGGAATAAGGGACTGTGTGGGTTAAAGTCCTTTAGATCCTTAACCCATCCCTATACTTCCACTTGGGGTTATGTCTCTGGTTGTGACAGTCTTCTCACCTACAGTTTTGTGGCCCTAATCATACCCTTATTTTGTCTGTGACAGTTGAGGTGTCTGGCTTATGTAAGTGCGTATTGAACTCATCTTTCTTGTATTTTCTCATCCCTGTAGTAGGTATAACTTGATTCCCAGAAATAATTGCTTTATTCTTAATATCTCCAATAGCTGTTTCTTTTTTTCTCCCCTGTCAAATCTTTTATTTAAGACTTTAGCTGGCTCAAACCTTCTTGAACTTAGGCTTTTGAATAATTTCTGTTTGTGTTTTCTTCTCCAGGCTACCAGATGCTGGTGAAAATATTAGTTGTCTTCCTCCTTCAGTAGTGATGGTAGTATTAAGTTGAAGTGAAATGTTGATATTGGCATCTTATACTGGTATACTTCTTATGCCATTCCCTCATTTGACATGATAAGTTTGGCTTGCATCATTATCTGGTTCCTAGTTTAGTGTTCTAAGTGCTTTATGCTTTGAGTGATCTGTTGTGAAATGAGCAATCTCACTATTAAATGATGTTGATGCTAGAGCAAACAGAAAAACATCAGCAAACTCCCAAATATAGTACAGGTTGAGTGTTCCTTATCCAAATACTTGGGAATCACAAATATTTTGGATTTCAGATTTTAGAATATTTGTCTTATACTTCCCAGTTGAGCATCTTTTTCAAAATATGCAAAATCCAAAATGCTCCAATGCATATTTCTTGAGTGTCATTGTTGATGCCCAAAAAGTTGATTTTGAAGCAATTTAGGTTTTGGATTTTCAGATTAGGGATACTCAACCTGTAAAACCTAGAGTAATTCAACCTATTGACATTTTAGGTGGGATAATTTCTGGACTCACTTGTGCATTGTAGTGTGTTTAGCAGCATCCCTGTCTCCTACACACTATATACTAATAGCAATTCCCAGTTGTGACAACCAAAAGTATCTCTAGACGTTGCCACGTATCTCTTGAGAAAGTAGGGAGGGCAAAATCACCTTTAGTCGAGAACCACTTATTTAACCCTATGTGTTTGGATTGATTGGCCCTGAGTGAAAACTAGATAGGATAACGTGAACCTTCTACCTGCATAAAGGTAGAGATACTATACTTGCTGCATTATAAGTTGGGCCTCCCTAAACGTGATTTGCATTATTTCTGGTTTTTTTTTTTTTTTTGAGACGGAGTTTCGCTCTTGTTGCCCAGTCTGGAGTGCAATGGCGCGATCTCGGCTCACCGCAACCTCCGCCTCCTGGGCTCAGGCAATTCTCCTGCCTCAGCCTCCTAAGTAGCTGGGATTACAGGCACGCGCCACCACGCCCAGCTAGTTTTTTGTATTTTTAGTAGAGACGGGGTTTCACCATGTTGACCAGAATGGTCTCAATCTCTCGACCTCGTGATCCACCCGCCTCGGCCTCCCAAAGTGCTGGGATTACAGGCTTGAGCCACCGTGCCCGGCCCAATTTGCATTATTTCTAAGAGAGTAACAGCATTTCTAATGGTCAGGGTCCTGGCTATAACTTGATAAGCTTAATGTGTGGGAGAACTTGCACAAGCATGTTTACGAGAGGCCAGGTATATCACTGGCACATTTGAGCAACAACTAGTTAGTGAGGGAGACCCGATTTTCATGAATAATTGTTTTTGTCATTATCATGGCCCCAACTTAAGGTGTTTTGAAATTTTCTGGAGAAGAAATGAGCATGAAGTCCAAGTTGGAGGTAGGTAGTATGAAGTCCCAAGTTGGTAGGTAGATAGGTAGGTAGAAATTAGCATGCGGTCCAAGTTGGTAGATAAGTAGTATTTTCCCCAGTGTCTCTCTGGTATTCTGTGTCCTTTCTCTCGGGTCTTTTTCAGTATTTAGCATTTTAAAACTTCTAGAAATAAAATGCTATTTAGAAGACCACAAAGAGAGCTGTGGATAAACTAAGGAACAAGAAGTGGTATATTGTGAATTAATTTTCTGTATGTTTTTGAAGCTTCTTGCATCTGGGAAGGCTTGCTTAGTTTTAAAAATATAGGTACTAACAGACTGCATTTTTGAAGATCTTGTAGATCTCAGGTAGCAGTAACTCAGGAAGATCAGCCTTCTTTGATTTAGAATGTCCTTTAGGCACATTATCTATTCTGGTACGTTAGAAGATACAATGCAGTTTCCTGAATTATCAGTGCTACTGCTTTTGTTACTTTAAGGCTATGAGGCAGTAATTAACTTTAGTGTCACAGTGTATAAATCTTAATATTTAATGTGTTCTTTTTTAAAAAAAAAACACCCCTTTAAAGTACTCTGCTATTCAGATTTTTCCTTGTGTTTCTCTAATTCTCCTATTTCATCCATTGGTCAGTTTTTCCTTTCTGCTCCATGATCCATTCTTTTTTTTTTTTTTTTTTTTTTTTTTTTTTTTTTAAGAGATGGGGTTTCTCCGTGTTGGTCAGGCTGGTCTCAAACTCCCAACCTCAGGTGATCCTCCTGCCTCGGCCTCCCAAAGTGCTGGGATTACAGGCGTGAGCCACTGCGCCCGGCTCCATAATCCATTCTTAAAATTTTCTTTTCTCTTTCTGTGTGTATTCTTTTGAATTCATTAGCTGATACAGTCTCAACAGTGGTCCTGTTCATGTACTGTACTTCCAGATTTGTATTTGAAACCGAATCTCATGAATGTCTGCGCTTTGGATTCTAAATCTATTGAGATGTAATGTTTCATGCTTTCCCTTGGTTACTATCCCGCATACTTCTTGATTATATTCCCAGAGTTGTAGTACTAACTTCCCTTGGAATGGGATTCATGTTAGAAACTTGAATGGTTCAGTTTAGGTGAAGCTGATATCATCATTAGCACTGATGATTGACAGTAGGATAAAAATTGCAATCGAGGAATGAACCAATTTACCTGAAGTTTTCTGTAACTCTAGGTATTAAGGCAACATAATTTTGAAAGTTTGAAATATATGGGTATAAATATTGATGCATATGTTTTAGATTTACTGTAGTGAAGGAAATTTGCCAGTTGTCCATCAGACAGTTTTAAATGCCCATCAATGTGTAAAAGAAATAGACCTAAAATATTAATAAATTATGTATATATGTATGAAGGTATTGATGTTTACAGAGAAGTGGAGACATTGTTGAGTTACAGTGGTTAGTATGGTTTCATGGAGGAGGAAAGATTTTGAAGATTATTTAGAAAGATGAGTATTTGGAGAGGAGAAAAGGAACATTTTCGGGCAAGAAAAAACATAAACCAAGAGAATAGACATGAAAAGGACTGTCCTGACAGGAGGAACATCTCAGGTAGGGTGAACCCAGTTGTGGTTCTCATTCTTGTGCTTCAGACTCACTGTGGAGCTTTTAAACATATCCCCAGAAATTAAGGACGAGATCTGAAGTGGGACTCTGGCAGTTTGCATTTCTAAAAAATCTACAAATGGCTCTTTAGGTCCTAGAGAGCTGTTGGAGTTTCTTGAGTTTTGAACTGTTAAGGAAAATTGTTTTAAAATTGGTCTTGTTGGAGTGTAAAGAATAGATTAGAGGAAACAAATGTATTGCTTTGTAAAAGTCTGGTAAATTAATTTTGTGTGCCTCTGTTCGTTTTGACTCCTTAGCTAGATTTCTTAGTTTCCTGAGGTCAGGAACAATCAGGTTTTAAAGCTTTAATGAAGAAATCTCTCCCTCTTTTTTTTTTTTTTTTTTTTTTTGGCTGGGTTGGGGGACAGAGTTTTGTTTTATCACCCAGGCTGAAGTGCAGTTTTGCAGTCGTGGCTCACTGCAGCCTCTAACTCCTGAGTTCAAGTGATCCTCCTACCTCAGCCACACAAAGTAGCTGAGACTACAGGTGGGTGCCACCCATACCTGGCTAATTTATTTTTTTGTAGACATGAGGTCTTACTACCAGCGTGGTTGTCCAGGCTGGTCTCAAAACTTCTGAGCTCAAGCTATCATCCCGCCTCAGACTTCCAAAGTGCTAGCATTACGGGTGTGAGCCACTGTGCCTAGCAAGAAATATCTTATAAAATCATTCTATTTTCATATGGAACTTGCAGGCTCATGCCTGTAATCCCAGCACTTTGGCAGGCTGAGGCAGGTGAATTGCTTGAGCTCAGGAGCTCAGGGTTTCTAGGTCAGCCTGGGCAACAGGGTGAAATTTCATCTCTACCAAAAATACAAAAAAATTAGCCAGGCATGGTGGCGTGCCTTTGTAGTAGCAGCTACTTGGGAGGCTGGGGCAGGAGGTTCACTGGAGGCTGGGAAGTCAAAGCTACATTGAGCCATGATCATGCCACCACACTCCAGCCTGGGCAACAGAGCAAGACCCCATCTCAAAAAAAAAATTAAAAATTAAAGTAAGTTTCATTTAAAAATATTGTATATGTAGTTGCAAATGGTGAAATCATTTTATGATTAAATACATGGTTATGTTGACATTGAAACAAGATACTTGAGAGTTAACAAAGATAATTAAAAGAAAGCTGTTTTAAATTTTGAGTTTTTAAAGTCAATCTTAAATCCCCCTGCTACTCTGAAGAATATATATATCTATTTAATTTTTAATTTTTTTATTTCACTAGATTTGAAGAATTTTTTTTGAGGTTCCTAAATCAAAACTTAAGTTCCAATTTTTGCATAAAAGTTGCCTTTATTTTCATGACATTATTTCCAAAATGGTGGGACAGAACATCCACATTAGAACAGTGATATTTACACATTTACTTAAATATGGAAGGAAGAAAACCTAGGCTTCTGTAATAGAGTGTAATATATGCAGAAAAATATTTTCAGTATGCCATTTGTTGAAATTTGTTCCAGGTACTACAGGTAAAGAGAAAGTTCCAAGTTAATGGTCTGAAATATTTAGAAAGCAAGTTTTGAAGACTATTATTATTATTATTTTTAATTTTTGAGATAGAGTTTCACTCTTGTTACCCAGGCTGGAGTGCAATGGCGTGATCTTGGCTCACTGCAACCTCTGCCTCCTGGGTTCAGGCAATTCTCCTGCCTCAGCCTCCCAAGTAGCTGGGATTACAGGCACGTGCCACCATGCCCTGCTAATTTTTTGTATTTTTAGTAGAGAAGGAGTTTCACCATGTTGACCAGGATGGTCTCGATCTCTTGACCTTGTGATCCACCTGCCTTGGCCTCCCAAAGTGTTGGGATTACAGGCGTGAGCCACCGCACCCAGCTGAAGACTATTATTAACCTGATTCAGTTGGGAAAAAAAAAACCTAAAATTGTGTGGTCTGGAGAAGTGGTGTCATGTTTTTGCAGATTATTTCTTCTCACTTTATATGAATTTAATGTATCAGTGAGACTTTGCTAATTCAGTCTACTACAGATTTCAATATATTTAAATATTTTTATTAACTTCCAAAAGTAAACCAAATTGTATTTATCTTCTTAGAAGTCATCTATGACCATTGAAAGAAATTGTAAAATCACTTATCCCCACAAATTACTCAAAGACTTGCTGAATGATTACTTATTCTTCATATTCCGTTGATGAAAACCCAGATTGCTTTTTGAGAAAAATCATGGTGCAGTCATTTGTACTTTCATATTCTGTAGACATGGGCACTTGTCCAGCTCCTTACCTTTCTTAAGAGGTTGTCTCCCTTTCTCTACTCAGCTAATGTTAAGCTTATTGATCTTCTATTACCTTACAACAGAAAAATCTACAAGTCAGGTACCTGCCGGTCATGGAATATAAACACAAGCTCCCAAATCTCTATACATACCAAAAGCTCAGTTAGCAGCTGAACATGGTGGCTCATGCCTGTAACCTAAGCACTTTGAGAGGCTGAGGTGGGAGGATCACCTGAGGACAGGTGTTTGAGACCAGCCTGGGAAACATAGCAAGGCCCCATCTCTGCAAAAAAAAAAAAAATTAAAACATAACAAACAAAAAGCTAATTGATAGTTCCAGTCATCTTTAGAGGATTGTCTGAAGAATATGGAGCTTATCTATTTTTCTGAATGTATTTAAGATTTATTTCCTTTTGGATTAAGTCTGTCAGAGAGACCAGATGTGGTAGCGCAGGCCTACAACCCCGGTACTTATTGGGAGCCCAAGGCAAGAGGATCACTTAGCTCAGGAGTTCAAGACCAACCTGGGGAACATAATGGGACCCTGTGTCTACAAAAAATAAAATAATTAGCCAGGTTTGATGGCAACTACTTGTAGTCCTGGCTACTCAGGAGGCTAAGGCTGGAGGATTGCTTGATCCCAGGGGGTTGAGGCTGCAGTGAGCCATGATTAAATCACTGCACTCCAGCCTGGGTGACAGAGTGAGACCTTGAAGGAAAAAAAAGAGAGAGAGAGAGCAACACTATACTATTTTGTACTACTATCTTTGCTAATAATGAACTGTATTTTAGCCTTATGACAGCCATCTATACTGATGGATGCTCTAAGAAGAAAATCATCTGAAACCCACTATTCTTTTAAAGATGTTGATTAGGACATTTTTACCACGTTACACATCTCCTTCATGAACATATAGAGAATGAACTTTTCTCTGGTTTATTACAGGAATAATTATGCCTCCCTTTAGCTCTCTGGAGTACCTGGTTGGTTTTTATTGTATGGCTCCTACGACTCATGTCCTAACTGATTGTGTTCTCTTTGTTGATGGCTTTAAAGAACTTCAAGTCAAATTTGAGCTCTACTTCTAATGGGTATTTAGAAAGGACTTCATGATATATGCCAACCTTAACTGTACAAACTTTCTTATTTTCCCTTAATCACTTACCATTTTGTCAGGTTTTATGTATACAATTCCAGTCTGCTTTAAATCCATTGTGAATAAAGAAAGATATGCATTAATAAATTTAGAAGTTTAAACAGAATTATATTAGGATATATGAAGAATCTAGTAACCCAGATTTGTGTGTATGAGTGTGTGTGTGTGTGTGTGTGTGCGTGTGCGTGTGCATGTGTGTGTGACACAAGGGGAGACAAGCATGAATGTGTAACAAAATATTGAAGTGTATTTAATGATTATCCTTGTGTGTTACCTACTGGGTTCATAGTCAGCAGTAGATGAGTGACAGTGACATCCTAATATTGTAATAACTGCCTCTAATGAATTTTATATTTCCGGTTTTTTTTTTTACTATACCAATGATTTTATAAAGTATGAATTAATTTGATAATTTTGGAAGACTTAATGTGAATTCACAATTGGGGAAAACCTTGTTAAACAATATGTCCTGAATTTTAGTTTGGAGAACCTCTTTATCATAAAAATAATTTCATTTTATGATGCTGTTTATGAAAACAAGGTTTTACTTGTGTCTCTAGTTTTACAAATGTGATTGAGAGGAGTATTTAAGCTTTGCTGCAGACCAAGCTCCTTGCCAAACCCACTATAAAAGTTATCACATTTAATCCTAACAAATACCCTACAGATTAAATATAAACATAGTACTCATTTCACGAAAGAATTTAATTAACATTCTCAAGATTATATAGCTATTAAGTGGCAGAACTGGAATTAAAATCCAGATAGTCTAATTCCAAAGTCCCAGCTCTTATTTAATCACTGTTGGAATATCATAAACATGTAATAATAAGTTGTGATTGTTGGGGTCTGTTGGGTACTGATTAATTCTAGCCTGCCTTTTGCTGAATAGATTGAGGAATCAAACAGAGATAAAAATACTGACTTTATTACTGGTAAAGCTGGCATGCAAAGTGGCATAGATGGGCAACTCAAGTGGGCTTCTTACTTCTTCCCCAGTTAATTGAACTTGCACGCTCAATCAGTCAGATCAGCTAGAAAACTGCTGCTCTTCTTTGCTCCCCAGCAGGCTTCTAATGGAGGAGAGAAAAAAGTGCTCAGCTTGTAGGTATCAGGCAAACACTGAGGTGGAAAGTTGAAGAAGCTGGGTCCCACAGGAGCAATGGCCATTTTTTCAGTCTCACCAGAGCTAGTTTAGAGAACTGGGTTTAGAGATAATTATACGTTTTCTTTCTTTCTTTCTTTTTTTTTTTTTAAACTGAGTCTCTCTGTCACCAGGCTGGAGTACAGTGGTGCAATCTCGGCTCATTGCAACCTCTGCCTTCCGGGTTCAATCTGTTCTCCTGCCTCAGCCTCCCAAGTAGCTGGGACTACAGGTGTGTGCTACCACACCCAGCTAATTTTTTGTATTTTTAGTAAAGACAGGGTTTTACCATGTTGGCCAAGATGGTCTCGATTTCTTGACCTCATAATCCACCCGCTTCAGCCTCCCAAAGTGCTGGGATTACAGGTGTGAGCCACCATGCACGGCCATCAATACTGTATACATATACTTGCTACTTTTGAGAGGGACGAAGTTACTAACTTACGGGTTTGTAGGAACAGTGGGAGTAGAAGAGAAGAGAACTACCAGCCTCCTTTATGTGGGATAAGGAAGGAGTCAGTGAGAGTGTCATGACAGAGTAATTGCTTCTTAGAGGTCCCTAACAGGTTCCTGAGCAGGAACCTGTACTTGAAGAATGAGGATTTGGCTATGGGGTGGGATGGGGGTGGAGAAGAAGAAAATCATCGGAACCAGGAGCAACCTGTCTGAATAGTTAAAAGAACTGAAAGGAGCTAGCCTATTCAGAACATAGTGGCTGAGAGGGAAAGAGAGCATAGGAGCAGGTGGAATAGTCACTAGTGGCCGGATCACCTGGGCCTTGTAGGCCATCATGAGAAATTTGCATTTTACTCTATATGCCAAGGAGATTTCATGAGGGGTTTGAAGCAGGGGAGTGGTGTGATCTAATTTGTATTTGTATTTTTATTTTTTATTTTTCGTTTCTGAGACAGAGTCTCACTCTGTCTTCCAGGCTAGAGTGCAATGGTGTCATCATGGTGCCCTGCAGCCTCAACCTCCTGGGCTTAAGTAATCCTCCTGCCTTAGCCTCCCAGTAGCTGGGCATGGTGGCCCATGCCTAATTTTTTTTTTTTTTTTTGAGATGGAGTTTCACTCTTGTTGTCCAGGCTGGAGTGCAATGGCTCGCTCTGAGCTTACTGCAACCTCTGCCTCAGCCTCCTGGGATTTCAGGTGCCTGCCACCACGTCCAGCTAATTTTTAAGTTTATTTTTTAAATTTTTAATAGAAGCTTTCACCATGTTGGCCAGGCTGGTTTCAAACTTCTGACCTCAGGTGACCCATCCACCTCGACCTCCCAAAGTGCTGGGATTACAGGCATGAGCCACTGTGCCCAACCAATTTTTCATTTTTTGTAGAGACAGGGTCTTTCTATGTTGCTCAGGCTGGTCTCAAACTCCTGGGCTCAAGTGGTCTTCCTGCTCTGGCCTCCCAAACTGCTAGGATTGCAGACTTGAGCCATTGTGCCTGGCATATGTGTATTTTTAAAAGACTGTATTGGATGCATTTGGAGAGCATATTAGAAGGGGGCAAAACAGGAAGCAGGCTGGTGACATGGACTAATACGGTAGTGGTGAAATGAAGAGCAGTTGACTTTGAGATGTATTTTGGAGGTGAAAATCATGAGACTTGCCAATAGATTTGAATGGGACCGAGGAAAGGGAGAAATCAAGGATGACAATCAAATGTCTAGCTCCAGCAGGATGAAGTCCAGATAACAGAAACAAGGAGAAGAATCGTTCGGGGTGTTTTGAACTTGCGATGTTTCAGGTGCTTATGTGTCTTATGGAGACATCACATAGGGCTCAGAGAAGAGATTTCAGCAAGAGACATAAATTTGAGAGTTTTCAATATGTAGATGGCGTTTAATTTAAAGTCATGGGCATAGATGAGATTATCTAGAAAGAGAATGTGGGAGAGAGAAGAGGGCCCAGAACCATGTCCTGAAGAACTCCAACGTATAGAGGTTGAGTGGAAGAAGCACATGCAGTGGAGACAGAGATGGAGCTGCCAGAGGGGTCATAGAAAACCAGTAGAAATATCGATATAGACTCCAGGAAGGAATGGACAGTATTTAGAGAAAGTGGTGACTGTGTCAATTACTAATCTTAGAAAAGTGGCCCTGGATTTGGTACCAGAGGTCATTAATGACCTTGAGAAGATAATCACTTGGAAATCTTGTCAAAATGTAGATTCTGTTTCAGGGCCCAAGATCCTCCTCCTCTCCTCTTCTTTCCCCCTCCCCCCTTCCTCGCACTCTCTTCTTCTCTCTCACCCTCCTCTCCCTCCCCCTCTCCTCTCCTGTCCCCTCTCCCTACTTTTCTTCTTCTTTTTTTTTTTTTTTTTGGTCTAAGTTGTCTGCAGAGATCCTGCATTTTCTAGTGAACTCCCAGGTAATGCCAATGCTGCCGGCCGATGGAACACACTTTGAGTAGCAAAGGTATAGATTAGTGGTTCTCAAACTGTAATATGCATTAGAATAACACGGAGGGCTTGATAAAATACAGATTAGACCCACTTCAAAGTTTCTTATTCAGTAACTTGGAGTGGTACCTGGAATTTTCATTTCTTATAAATTCCCAGGTGAAACTGATGCTGCTGATCTGGGAACCTCTGGTGTAGGTAATTTTTTTGAGAGAATTTTAACTGTGAGAGAGAACAATTAAAGGAAGTCTTTTGGTTGTTGGTTGTAGGTGGTGAACAAGTAGAGCACATTTGTGCTGATGAGAATGGTCCAGTAGATAGGGAGACACTGATGATGCAAGGAAGAAGGGGAATGACGTGAAATGCTTGAGAAGATGAGGGGAGTGGCTCCAAAGCATATGTTGTGGTCTTGAATGTTGATAAGAAGGGGCATATTCTTAGTTATAGCAAGAGTTAAGGTGGAGAAGATGGGTATATAGATTTGGGGGTAGGCAAATGGAGCTCCCTTCTTGATGGTTTCTGTTTTCTCAGTGAAGGCAAGGGCAACTCTTGAGGAAAGAGGGTGAGTTGGAGGTTTGAGAGAGAACATGTGAAGCGCTGATTTTCGAGTAGGAAAATGAACTTACTAGAAGAAAATGGCAGTATTGAGAGCTGCTTTGAGGTTAAGGTTAGAAACTAAGAATGAAACCAGTCTATGTGCTTCTGCAGTCTTTTTCATTCAACCTTAGTTACAGAGAATTAAATGATTGAGATTACCCAAGGTTAAGCTTTATCCAGATGAGTAAATAAAGGAGAGAGAGAGAGAGAGAGAGAGAGAGAGAGAGAGAGAGAAGTCGGGGGTGGGCAAGGGAGTGATTGTAATCATGGAACAGGAAGGGAAATGAAGACGGAGAGGGCTGAAGGATGGAAACAAGCAATGACAATGAGGTTAACAAATTATTATAGTCAGGCTACAAATAAACTAGAAGTAACTAGGTTTGTGATGAAAAGTGAGTGCTGCCGGCTTTCAGAATTTTGTAGGTGGGGCAGTTTTTGGTAGGAGTAAAGGTCTAGAGTATGATCATGACGATGGCTGGATGTGGTGGAGTTTCTTAGAGAGGTCAGGAAACAGGTGGGTGTGCCCTTCACCTGGATGTTGAAGTTGCCAAGAATGATGTCAGAAGTGGGGACTGTAGAGAGATCTTCCGATAGAAACTTAACTTTTCAATAAATGATGGAAAATTTCAGGTCAGTGGATAACAGCAGCAGAGAGGCATAGTTTATCAGGGTTGAGAGCAGGAGATATTTTATAGAACAAACAGAAAGTAATGGTCCTGAAGTGGTAATGGTTGCCAAGGAAGACTCTTACCCACTTGCTAGCCAGGAGGTATCTGTGCTATTAGAGAATGCATCTCTAATTGCAGGGGTGTAAGAGAAGCAGTGTCTTCTAGGAATGGCCTAGTTTCACAGAGATTGAGGGAAGGTTCAGAAAAGAGGTTAAAAACTTACATGAGTTTATTACAAATTGGGATTTGAAGATTGAGGGCATAGTGTAAAGGTTTGGGAGTAGAAGGAAGGGGACTGGAGTAGGTACAGAGTTGTAAAAGCAAGTTTGGCAGGCAGAGAGTCTGGGGGGAATAGATGATCAGAAAGTCTTAGATACACATTAGAGACCAAATCAAACAGGAGGATGAGGCATAATGGAACTGGCCCAGACAATTTCTAAAAATAAAAATACACATCACATTTTGCTGTAGATGTCCTCCATGATTTAGACACTGCCTGCATCTCTTAGGGCATCCCTTTCCACTCTCCTCTTGCTCACTGTGCTCCACCCACACAGGCCTTCTGTCTTTCTGTTACTCACTCCAGCATGCCATACTTTTCCTACCTCTGTTTCTTTCTTCATTTGTTTGCACTTGCTCTTCTGAGAGGTAGCAGAGTCAAGCAGTCCATAGCATAAGCTCTGGATCCAGACTCCCTGCTCTGCCACTTTTAAGCTTCGTGACAATGGTCAAGTTACTTAACCTCTCCGTGCTTCAGTTTCTTATTTGTAAAGTAGGGGAATGATAATAGTACTTATTTCATAGGGGATTTAGGGAATTACAAAAGCTGAATTAAGACAAATTAATGTAAAGGGCTTAGAATAATTTCTTGTATGTGTGGGTAAAGACTCAATAAACATTAATATTATCGTTATTTCTTCTGCTTTAAGCTCTTTTCCTTATATATTTACCTAGGGAATATAATCATTACATTATTTCCTTCCCAGCTCAAATGTCCTTCCTAGCCATCCTAGCTAAAGTGGCATAACTCCACTGGCTTTCTGTCACTCTTTATCCATTACCCTTTTATTTAGTCATAGTATTCATCACTATTTGAAATTATTTTATTGTTCTGTTCTAGTCTTCCCCCATTCCCTGCAGGCAGGGATTTATTGACTTGTTTCCTACTGCATTTTAGCTCTACAAGGTGCCAAGTACTTTGTAGGTGCTCAAGAATTACTTGTGCCGGCCGGGCGCGGTGGCTCAAGCCTGTAATCCCAGCACTTTGGGAGGCCGAGGCGGGTGGATCATGAGGTCAAGAGATCAAGACCATCCTGGGCAACATGGTGAAACCCCGTCTCTACTAAAAGTAAAAAAATATTAGCTGGGCATGGTGGCGCGTGCCTGTAATCCCAGCTACTCAGGAGGCTGAGGCAGGAGAATTGCTTGAACCCAGGAGGCGGAGGTTGCGGTGAGCCGAGATCGCGTCATTGCACTCCAGCCTGGGTAACAAGAGCGAAACTCCGTCTCAAAAAACAAAAAGAATTACTTGTGCTAATTTATTGTCCTGAAGACTCGGTTTCCTGGGCTTCTACTCTGATCAGGCAGCATATGTGGCAAGGCGACGGTGAGGCCTAGGCAGGGAAGACAGAATTCAACTCCGTTTATTAATCTGTTGGCTCATCTAGATCAGGCAGCTGCCAGTTATTGTAAATTTTATTAGAACACAGCCATACCCATTTTTAAACTTATTTTCTGGCTGCTTTCCTGCTACGGCCACAGAGTTGAGTAGTTGCGACAGAGGTCATGTCTTAGGGCTTGCAAAGTTGAAAATATTACTCTCTGGCCCTTCACAGAAAAAAATTTGCTGACTCCTGATTTAGATGCAGAGAAAGACAAGGAGAGAACACTGAAAATAACAAGCTTTATTTGGATAGTGGGATAGTAGGTCAAATGCTTTTTGTCTTTATGCTTTTTTTGTATTTTGTTTTAGACCCATTTAATTTGGAAATTGCCTTATAAATACCCAAAAATGGTATTTAGAATACTTTTTTAATGGTGAGTTTTTTTCCCCTTTTTTTCTTCTTAGTGCTGCTTTTGACACAAAAACGGGATTACGTGTGGCAGTGAAGAAGCTCTCCAGACCATTTCAGTCCATCATTCATGCCAAAAGAACCTACAGAGAACTGCGGTTACTTAAACATATGAAACATGAAAATGTAAGTTATTCATGCAAGGGAGAATAAATTTTGATCCTGAATAGGCTGGGGAAAAATGTTTTAATTACTGCAGATGGAAATTAATTGGAGTGCATCAAACGTTGCTCCCTGCTTCTTGTCCTGGGGTGTCAGTGGCCACTCGGTTATGTCAGATCGAAGACTTGGAATAAAAACGACACATCTTCCTGGAGTTCTAGTTTTACTCAAGGATTTTTAGAGGGGGGAAGAACTTTAAAATTTTAAAATAAAAGGATATATTGTGAAGTTCACAAAATTCACAAGAATTTTTATTTTTATTTATTTTTTTTTTTTTGGAGACAGAGTTTCACTCTTGTTGCCCAGGCTGGAGTACAGTGGGTGATGTTGGCTCACCGCAACCTCCACCTCCCAGGTTCAAGCGATTCTCCTGCCTCAGCCTCCTGTGTAGCTGGGATTACAGGCATGCGCCACCATGTCTGGCTAATTTTTTGTATTTTCAGTAGAGACGGAGTTTCTCCATGTTGGTCAGGCTGGTCTCGAACTCCTGACCTCAGGTGATCTGCCCACCACAGCCTCCCAAAGTGCTGGGATTACAGGCATGATCAACCGTGCCTGGCCAATTCACAAGAATTTTTAAGAGAAAATATTTAAAAGAAGTTGTGTATTCTTTGCCTATTTTTAAGTGGAAAAATCTGAGGAAGAGTGCCTTAGGCTCACAGAAAGTCCTATCAAAGATGGCTATTATTTTATGTATTTGTTAATAATTTTTTTTTCCAGACTCAGGTATTTTAATGAGTATGTCAGATACATTAAGTTAAATATAACTTTTTCTTTTTTTACCAATTTAGTCATTGGAGAACATTGCATTCTGCAAAGATGCTTACAAATTCTAATACGGTAAATAAGTGGATATGATTGGAATATTAACTGAAAGTAAAAAGACAATTGACTGAAGACACTTATTTTACTGAGTTTCAAAATCAAGTTAAAAATTTCTGTGACTGCTTTATGAAAGGTACTGTGACGTTTGTAGCATTGTGGAAACAATGGCCATAGAGATTTCAGAGTCCTTTGGCTGTACTGCTTGTCACTGTGTGGAAGAAAATTCACAGTCTGTGAATTTATTGTTTGACTTCTACACTGTTTCAGTAATTTAGCTTCTTCGTGGTGAGAAAAAAAGTCACAGATAAGAGATTCTTCATTAGCATACACTTGTTTCATTAGTGCAAGTTTCATCTAAATTGAGAACATTAAGATTTAAATTTGTAATTGGATTATGGATGTCATTATAATCATAGCTTCTGCTTTTTATTTCCGCATTTTATTTTGATTGTATACTATTGAGAAAATCCTATTTCTACAGACCACTTGTATTCCTGAGTATAATTTTACATAAGTAGCTATGTGCAAACCTGAGTTTTAAGAATGTTCAGTTCGGAGCTGCAGCTTTCCTAATCAGTGACATGTTTACAAGAAGTTGAGATATGTGGAAAAAGCTGGCAGCAGAAACTTTATTCCTAGGTCTGCATAAAATCAAGGTGGCCAGGCAGCTTTAAGGGATGTGTTTGCATTTGATTTTTAACACATTGGCATGTGTGTGCTGTTTTTCATTACAAATTATTATATGTGACAGAGGCAGTATCACATCTCTGCAAGTATAAAGGATATTTTGAAAAGAAAATGCAAGCCAAACATTTACAGAACCCCAGAGCACCTTTGGGAGGCCCTAGGATCTCACTGATGTGGCTCTGCTAATTTAGGAACACGTGGTTTAGGAGATTATCCATGCTATGCTTGATTGTTTTGCTTTTCTTCTAAACAGTTTAAGCCAATGTTTAGGGATCATGTTATTGGAAAAATAAAATTTTATTTCCATACATTGTTTTATAAGTGGCTTGCTTACTAGCAGTCTTATTTTTAAATATAAAGATGTTTAAATTCTAACAGTAGATGGTCAGCTAGATATCAGTGACTTGTTATTTAAGCAAAATAAGGCACATGGCTGAATGTCTTACAGTTCTCTATTCCATTGGCAAATGTTTGAAGCCAAAAGACTTGATTCAATATAGAAAAATTCCTGCATTTTAGCCTATCTTAAAAACATTTATTAGGTGTTTACAATGTAAAAGTAGTTTTACCCAATAAAGAAGCAAGATTTCCAGTAGGTTTAATTGCGGGTTTTCAGAGAAATTCCTCTCCTTTACCCTCCTCTTCCTCTTTTTTACAAAATTACTGTTTTGGGTCATCATCCAGTTTTTATGGTGGCCAAACTTCCCACAGGCAGCAGCAATAGGAGCTTAAAACTTGTGAACATTTTGAGTGTTGGTAACAAGTATAATTTTCAGGTGCTAGAGGGCACATGTGATCTTTTACACAAAAATACCTCTGACCTACAATCGGTAGTTCATCTTGAGTTGTCTCTTCTCTTAGTGATCATGAATGACAGATACACATTTATTAGGTGAGTGACTGAAGCTAGGGGATCCCCTCTGTGATTGTGAGATTTTCTCCCTGAGCAAAGTTAGTTGGCCCATTCCTGACTGAACTTCTGACCTTGATCTCATTAGCACCTACTCTAAGGAAAGATTAAAGGGAGGCAGCCTGCCAGCTACCAGCTGCATCCTTTTGCTGTTTAGGCAGACACTACAGAGATGGCCCATATGTGGGTCTAGAGATCTGTACATTTTAGAATTTAAAAATGATGAAAGAAATTCTTTTGTACATTTTATTAGGAAGCCTTAGATTTTTAAGCTTATCATTGTAGACCAAGTGATTGTTTTGGTGTGCTTTTGTTAAATATGCTATATATTGTCTTTGATTGGATACTGAATTAAAGTATGTTTTTTGAGATGTGTGCTAATTTAATAAAAATGTGACTTATTTGTCAGGTTTTGGATCATCACGGGATAATCATTAGAGATATTTGCTGCTTATTTGTATTGTAAATGGTTTTTCTTTTTCTTTCTCTCTTTTTTTATTTTTTGAGACAGAGTTTTGCTCTGTCACGAGGCTAGAGTACAGTGGCACGATCTCAGCTCACTGCAACCCTACGCCTCCCGGGTTCAAGTGACTCCCCTGGCTCAGCCTCCCAAGTAGCTGGGATTACATGGATGCCCCACTGCACCCAGCTATTTTTTTGTATTTTTAGTAGAGACGTCGTTTCACCATGTTGGCCAGGATAGTCTCGATCTCCTGACCTTGTGATCTGCCCGCCTCCCAAAGTGCTGGGATTACAGGCGTGAGCCACCTTGCCCAGCCCTGTAAATGTCTTTTTAAAAAAGTTGATTCCTGAGCTACTTTGAGGTGACTGAAATCATGTAACAGCAGAAGGAGTTAAAGAAATAGGCTAAAATATGACTTCAATTAGAAGGAAATTTCCATTTAATAAGTGAGAAATGGCTGGGCACAGTGAGTGGCTCATGCCTGTAATCCTAGCACTTTAGGAGGCCAAGGTAGGTGGATTGCTCGAACCCAGGAGTTTGAGAACTAGCCTGGGCAACGTGGCAAAACCCAATCTCTGTTATTATATATTTTTTTTTAAAAAAGAGAGAGAAATGAATAGATAAATAGTTTCCAGATCTATTTTCATGCTGAGAAATTTTGTTTTACAGTATTTTTTATGATTAATACTTGATAAATATGATTAATGGAGGGAGGCGTATTTTGTAAAAACTTACCAAAAATTTAAGTACTTTGATTTAACATGGGTAGTTTTGATTTCAAAATTGTTATTTTTGGTGTGCTTATGTTAAATACATTAAATATTGTAAATATTACCCTTTTTAAAATTTGGTAGGGTATTTACTAGTTGGCTTTCCTGTATTTTTTTTTTTTTTTCAGGTTACTTCATTTTTCTTCTTGCAGTCATGCTTTTTAATCATTTGAATAATTGAGTTTAGCTTTATGTCTCAAACTCTGTTAATGGAAGTAGTTGCATCAGATACTTTGCTTAGGAATACTGTATTTTGTAATTCTCTCTCTCTCTCTCTCTTCTTTCCCCCCCCCCCCTCTTTTTTTTTTAAAGACGGGTTTCACCATATTGGTCAGGCTGGTCTTGAACTTCTGACCTCAGGTGATCCGCCCGCCTCAGCCTCCCAAAGTACTGGGATTACAGGCGTGAGCCACTGCGCCTGGCTATTTTGTAATTCTCTATTTAGCTGTGTGGGCTATGGTCACCACTTATTTTGATGATCCACAAAGTGTCAATCCTTTGTGCTAGGCACCTTCAGACACATTGTCTGCTCAGTCTTGCTCTCAGTACTGTGAAAATAAGCAAGGACTTCCTCATGTTTTTCATGAGGAAAACGGGACTCAGAGAAGATAACCAAATATATTTGGCAATTACTATTTATGTAACAACCATTCATTGAACTGCTGAATGCCAGTCTCCATTCTAAGTGTCAAGGTTATTGGAATGAAGAAGATACAAGCTCTTGGATCCAAGAAATCACAAACTGATACTGGGGTTAAAATTTAGAGCTGTTTGGTTCCAAAATGTCTGTTGTGTTTTCATTTTGAAATTGGGGTTTTAATTTGGAAATAGTTTTGACTGTTTTGTCTTTGAGGTAACTCTTACATGTGTAAGTTAGATCTCTAATGATTTAATTTTATTTCCATATGAGGATGATTTTCACAATCACAATGCAAACAGTGTAAAACAGTGTAAATAGTTTTAAACTTTCTTAGTATATTGAGGAGAAGAGCATCTCAGATAACGAGAATCATTGATTAAAAAATACTGGAACAGGAGAATAAAGTTAGCTTCTAGACCTCAGTTACCTTAAGTAGAAGTGGGTATAAGGAAGAGTGATGAAAAGACCAGAAGTCTTAAGCCAGGAGTGTACCAAATTCAAGGGAAACAATTACCGTTTAGATGAAGAAGGTAAAAGAAAATGGATTTAACTTAAATTTAAAGCACTATTATGAATGAGGTCACAGGTACACTATTGGTGGGATTGTAAGTTGACCTTATCTCTATGGAGGACAGTTTGACAGTATTAAGATCCTTAAACATATTGGTGTCCTTTGATTCTGTAATTCTATTTCTTGAAATTTAATTCCTGAAAGAAAATATGAGATGTGCAAAATACATATATTTTTCTTGAAGTATTTCTTAAATGTCTAAAGATAGGAAATTGGTTAAGTTATGGTATACACAAATGATAGGCTGTATTTAAATATTATTTAAATATTTAAGTATTAAGTAAAAAGTCAGGATATAAACTGTGCATTGTATAATCCCAATTTAATTTATGTACATCGGAAGAATCAAAGGAAATATATCTGAAAGTGTTAATGATAGTTATAATGGGTGGTACAATTATGGGTAATTTTGGTTTTCTTGTATACTGTTGTCTGGGTAAGGATCGGAAAGTGACTCTGTCTCTTTCCTTTGGAACAATCTGCATGGACTTGAAAAGCTATTCTTGAATTCTAAGTATGTGCCCCACCACTCCCTTTTCAGGTTCAAATTATAAAATTGAAGGTGCTTTTAAAAAGTCTGATATTTGGATAAGTGGAGTAACATCCTAATTAGAAGATCTTTTTCATGATAATGTTTTGAGTGTTAACATATCTTACTTTTAGAGCTTTGTGTTTAAGTTGGCAGTTTAGAACAGTGTGCTAGTGAGGCCACAGTATTGTTTCATATCCAGATACTCTCAAATATGACTGGGCGTATTGCAGATGAGTTATAATATTTCGTATTTGACTTGTCAATGCCTAACTTCGAAGAAATGAATGACCTGGGTTTTAAGGAAAATGGATGGGAGATGGGGGAAGGAGGGTGCTATATGTGGATAAATCAGTATAAATATATGATTAGAAAAACTCAAAGACCATGGGTTATTGAGTATTACGTAGCTCTTTGCTTTATCCCTGTGTAAAGGTAGACTTTTTAAAAAACATTTTTAATTGTCTGAGTTAAATACCTGATGATTAGGAAAATTATCTTAACATTAAGACTTTATGTGAATAATACCAAGAATATACTGAGAATATTTTGAGGCTTTAAAAATGTCAGTTTTGAAGGCTGCACAGTTAAAATGGAAATTTTTTGTAGACTACATTTTTTAAGAACAATACTATGGTAATAACCATAGAGGTATGACCTTTTTTTTCCTGTTGATTAATTAATTAAACCATTAGGACCTATGTAAGGCAGGAACCCTAAATCTTATTGCCTTCTGATAAACTACTTACTACATATGATTAAATTCTAAAGAGGTGAATATTTTTAATGGTAAAGTGGGTTAATATGAGAATTGATGTTAACAAGTAGAAATCAAAAGCATAATTTGGGTAGAAAATTAGTTGGAGTTATTAAGTATATGATGTGATGTTATTGAACTGAGGTAGCTGATTTCAAATTAGTTCCTATTAAAATGATTGAGACTTGGCAGGCCATGGTGGCTCACTCCTGTAATCCCAGCACTTTGGGATGCTGAGGCAGGAGGAGGATTGCTTGAGGCCAGGAGTTCAAGTCCAGCCTGGGCAATCTAGTGAGACACATCTGTACAAAAAAAGAAAAACTAGCTAGGCATGGTGGTGGCACATGCTTATAGTCCCAGCTACTTGGGAGGCTGAGACAGGAGGATTGCTTGAGTTGCAGCGAACTATGATGATGTCACTGTAGTCTAGCTTGTGTGTCAGAGTGAGACCTGACTTTTTTTTGAGACAGAGTCTTACTCTGTCACCCAGGCTGGAGTGCAGTGGCAAGATCTCGGCTCACTGCAGCCTGTGCTTCTGGGTTCAAGCAGTTCTCTTGCCTCAGCCTCCCGAGTAGCTGGGATTACAGGTGCCTGCTACCACACCGAGCTAATTTTTGAATTTTTAGTAGAGATGGGATTTTACCATGTTGGCCAGGCTGGGCTTGAACTCCTGACCTGAGGCAATCCACCAGCCTCAGCCTCCCAAAGTACTGGGGTTACAGCTGTGAGCCACCATGCCTAGCCTAGACCCTGACTCTCAAAAAAAAAGAAAAAAGATTAAGACCTGATGGGTACTATTGTGAGTTTAATACTTATTTACTGTTTAATTTTTATGTTTTCTTATAGGTGATTGGTCTGTTGGATGTTTTTACACCTGCAAGGTCTCTGGAGGAATTCAATGACGTGTAAGTAAATCTTTTGCATTTGCCTTCCTGATCTACAGAATGAAGACTAATAGCCCATTTGTATTCCTGAACGATTTAGCAACGTACAGACTGGAAAAAAAAATTCTTTATTCCTATCATGCAACTCTTTTTGGGTGTAGGGTTGGATGCCAGAAGATGTATGTGATGGGCGGTGCATGTTAGTATTTGCATCATTTCAGGTACGGTTGTACCCCATTGAAGAGTCAGTCTTGAAATCTTACAGAAGTTCCATGGAGAAAGCAGTAGAGGGATTTTCGACTATGGATTTTCTTTTCAAATTGTCTGTCCCAGGTTTTTTTGTTGTTGTTGTTTTTGTTTTAAAAGATGTAGGGTCTTGTCATACTGCCCTGGTTGGAATCAAGCTCCTGGGCTGTAGTGATCCTCCCACTTCAGCCGCCTGAGGAGCTGGGACTATAGGCACATGCTACTATGTCTGGGCGGTCCCAACTTTTAAAGGTACTTTTCAAGGAATGTAATGGAACCCCAGCCATATAGGCTCCCTCCTCTTTTATTGCCCATGCATGTTGGAGATGAACTTCATGCTGATCTTGAAGTATTAGATTTCGGCACTGGGATAAGGGGCAGACTCTACATGCTGAGAAAGGCTTCTTCTCCTAGCTTTGTAATCACCTCTATTGTTTTAGCCTGGGATATCCCTAGAAAGCAGAGCCTGGGATTCTCAGGAACCAATAGTGGGGGCTAGAGAAAATTAAATAGGGAAGGAGAGAAAGCTTTTATAAGGATATGTTGTTGAATTGGTCACTACTATGGACAATTGGGCTGAAAACTGCCAAGATCTAAAAAGCTGTACATAATTCACCTCAGATGGGGATCATTAATCCACTGGCTCCAGACCCCATTGGCAAGAGTTGGCACTTGTGTCATTAATGCCTTCACATGCCCAGGTTGCACATTGGTGAGCACAAGACAGATTCCAGCATGTGTTTCCGTGCATGTGTGAGCGCTCTACTCCAGTAGCTTTTCTAGTATCTGAATTGACATAGCTCTGTCTGCCCCAGTTCACAGATACACTATACCATAAAAGAGAAAAAAAACCTTAAATGCAGTTACACTTTTGGTCTAATTGAAATTTTGGCATTCCTACATGGAAAGGGTTACTATTATGAAAGCTGAAACAGAATTGAAGATCATGACTTCTCTTCCTTAACCTCCATTCCCGCATTGTCCCCATGGCTGAACCTAACTAGTTTCTCCTCACCCTTATCCTGGTTTCAGTTTCTCCCATTCTTATCCTGGGCTGATCGCAAACATCACTTACTCCTTTCCCATGGAACACAAAGGGGATATGTTTGAACTTGTATGTTTTGTCTAAGGAAAGGGAGAAAGAAATAAAGAAGATGAAATGGAAAGGGAAGAAGGAAAGGCAGCAAAAACATTTCTCCACCATTTGAATTTAGTTGGCACATAGTATGGCTGAGAGTAGAATTTGAGAGAGGAGAATTTGGTCCACCTACAAGATCTCCTCGGCCACATTAACCTTGACCCTACTAATATGAGTTTTAGAAACAAAGGAAAAAAATAGGCAGTAACTAAGAAAAACTGTTCTTCTCACAGCCCTGCTTGGTACAAGAATATGGAGGCTTCCGGAGATTACTGGATGCTACCTAGGGGCAGGTCTATTACAGTCTCTTGAGCCCTACTGTATGCTATAGTTGGAAAAGGGAATGTTGCAGAATAATGGTTTTTTGTTTGTTTGTTTGTTTTGTTTTTGAAACGGAGTTTCACTCTTGTTACCCAGGCTGGAGTACAATGGCACGATCTCGGCTCACCGCAACCTCCGCCTCCTGGGTTCAGGCAATTCTCCTGCCTCAGCCTCCTGAGTAGCTGGGATTATAGGCACGTGTCACCATGCCCAGCTAATTTTTTTGTATTTTTAGTAGAGACGGGGTTTTACCATGTTGACCAGGATGGTCTCGATCTCTTGACCTCGTGATCTACCCGCCTCAGCCTCCCAAAGTGCTGGGATTACAGGCTTGAGCCACTGAGCCCGGGAGAATAATGGTTTTTAAAAATAGTTTCCCTAAATGTAGAAGAAATGCCAAAGTAATGCGTTTGTGAATTACTTTGGAAAGCATTTGAGTTAGATCTGAGCTATATCCCAAAGTTTTAGGTATACTGAGGATAGACTTAGGTAACAAAGGAAATGATGATTTGCCGACTTGTGCAGAATGCAGAATGCTATACTTTGGCCTAATTGGGCATTCTGGAACTGGATTAAGAACCTGTTTATCCTATATGAAAAGACCTTAATTAAGGCCAGTGTCTATTGAAGAGGTTAAATGTTATTAAGGACCTAGCAACTGCAAGTCTACCTTTGAACTAAAGTTTCATGCATTCATTCAACCATTCATTCATTCATTCATTCAACAAATACAATGGCTGTTGAGCAGGAATGTGTTCTTTCTACTTAACTCTAGCTGGATTCTATTTTTTTATAAACAAGAACTGAGTTTACTTCTTGGAAGCAAATTCCTTACTACTTGTTGAGTACTTACCAAGTGCAGAACACTGAGCAGAGTATTGGAACAGGTTCAGAATAATCAGAAATATTCTCCCTTCCTTTTGATTAAAGTGTCTGGTTGGGGTAAACAAATTCAAAACACTTTTGCATCCAAGTTACCAGTTGGCTGTATGACCTTAGACAAGTCACTTTACCATTATAGGCCCAGCATTTTCCTGTAAAATGATGAAAATTGAGGTCATTGACTTCTAAAGTGTTTTAAATTATAGAAAGTCTCTGAAAATAGAATGAACCTGTTTGCCCTTAGAAAAGTATTTCATTGTTTACTTTTTTTGTGACATTTGTATCACTGAAAAAAAATCACTGTAGTTCAGGAATATAGTTATTTCCATGGGTTGTTTTTTTTTTTTTTTTTTTTTTTTTTTTTTTTGAGACAGGGTCTTGCTCTGTGTCACCCAGGTTGGAGTGCAGTGGCGAGATCTCAGCTCACTGTCACCCCCAGCACCCAGGCTCATGCAGTCTTCCCACCTCAGTCCCCCAAGTAGCTGGGACTACAGGCATGGGCCATCATGTCCAGCTAATTTTTGTATTTTTGGTAGTGACAGGGTTTTGCCATGGTTGCCTGGGCTGGTCTCAAACTCCTGAGCTCAGGCGTTTGCCCTCCTAGGCCACCCAAAGTGCTGGGATTACAGACATGAGCCACCATGCCCAGCCATTTCAGTGTTTGCTAAAGTTATTTTGGGATATGCATGGAAACTAAACATCTTCACCCACAGTTGCAGGATTTGCAAATTTAAATACCTTCAAGGTCACGCAAAGAACCTAAATGAGGCTGCTTGTTGTACAAGTGGGAGTGGTGGGGTCTGTGGCAAAATACATCTGCACCTCCTAAAAGTATTCCAATTCACATTGAAACAAAACAAGTGAACAAACACACACCTACACTCTGGCCAAACCAGACATAACTTAGGCTAGAGTGATTCTGTAAGCTGCCTGTTTAGAGCAGGCTGTAATTTGAACACAAATGTTTAAATGCCAATTAGCAAAATCTGTAATTACTTTCAGATTTACAGTTTGTTTTGTTTTGTTTTTTTTTTGAGGTGGAGTCTCATCCTGTCACCCAGGCTGGCGTGCAGTGGGTGATCTTGGCTCATTGCAACCTCCGCCTCCCAGTTTCAAGCGATTCTTCTACCTGAGCCTCTCGAGGAGCTGGGATTACAGGGGCAAACCACCACGCCTGGCTAAGTTTTGTATTTTTTGTAGAGATGGGATTTTATATTTTGGCCAGACTGGTCATGAACTATTGACCTCAAAAGTGATCCACCTGCCTCGGCCTCCCAAAGTGCTGGGATTATAGGCATGAGCCACTGTGCCTGGCCTACAGTTGGCTTTTAATCATGTGGTACGTGTATTTGTTTCTTTATGTTTCAGTTAGCACTTTTAATTTGTCATATACAGTCATGCATCAGTTAATGACTGGGATGTCTTCTGAGAAATATGTCATTAGGTGATTTTGTTGTTGTGCAGACATAGCAGAGTATACTTCCACAAAGCTAGATGGTATGATCTACACACCTCGTCTATATGGTATATCTTCTTGTTCCTACGCTACAAACCTGCACGGCATATTACTATATTGGATACTGTAGGCAACTGTAACATGATGCTATGTATTTGTGTATCTAAACATAGAAAACATACAGTAAAAATATGGTACTGTAGGCTAGGCTCAGTGGCTCACTCCTGTAATCCCAGCACTTTGGGAGGCTGAGGTGAGTGGATCACTTGAGCCCAAGAGTTGGAGACCCGCCTGAGCAACACAGGGAAAACCCCTCTCTAAAATTTTTTTTAAAAATTAGCTGAGCATGGTGTTGCATGCCTGTAGTCCTAGCTACTGGGGAGTTTGAGGTGGAAGGATCACTTGAGCCCAGAGGCAGTGGTTTCATTGAACCATGATTGCCCCATTACATTCCAGCCTGGGTGACAGAGTGATACATGTAGTCCTCTGTTGACTGAAACATTGTTATGTGGTACATGACTACTTCAGATTTTTCCTATGTTTTAAATTTTAATTCTTACAAATGAAGACTATACCTTTGAGAAAGGACCAATAGGTAGTGCATTTTGAACATTAGGAACAATATACAGTTACTGAATCTAACAGATGGAGATGATTTAGGGAAAACGTAGTGTTAAAGATGGATATACTGAGTTGCTTTTGACCACCATGTGATGTGGTTACAGAAGGCAAAATTTTGTAAAGCTATAATATATCTTGATCTCTTAAATGATTGGAAATCATTTGGACATTTCTGTTGGCTTCTTGATAGTAATATTTGGCAAGAGACTGCACGCATATATGTGCCTATGTATATAGCAAATAATTACCAGTAGAAATGCAAAAATCTTAAATAGCCAATATTTGAACCTAACTCCAGAACAAGCTGTAATTAAATATTACTACAATATTGCCCTTTCTTTGTGTGTGTGTGCAGTTTTTTTTTTTTTTTTTTTTTTCTTCCTTCTTGTAGTTGGGACTGCAGGCTCACACCACTAGACTCAGCTGTTTTTACTTTTTTGTAAAGTTGAGGCCTTGCTGTGTTGCCTTGGTTGGTCTTGAACTCCTGGACTCAAGCAATCCTCCCACCTTGACCTCCCCAGATGCTGGGATATGAACCACCATGCCCAGCCCTTTTTCTTAACTGTAGTGGTTCTTTGCACAGGCATAGTTGGCAATGAAGAATTTTTTGATTCCTCCTGAGAACTTTTTCCTCAAATTTCATGGAAACTGAATTGTCATGAGTTAAGTGGAAATTAGTATTCTGATACTTTTTCCTTTATTTTACAAGTTCCCATCCCAGGCTTCTTACACTGAATTCCTTATCTCTGCTTCATTCTTGAAGAGGGAAATGGAAGTGGGGTTTTGGATTCTACTGGGTAGAACAGAAGACCTGCAACAAGGCTAATCAGCAGCCTTTGTTTCCGGAAAAGCCAATGAGGAGAGATCACTTCTCCTTCCACTTAATAACAATGAGTGTTCAACTAATAAGTTTAGCTTTTTATTTAAAAATTGCCAAAAGCACTGAATTGGCAAAGGAAGTTTCTGGATTTATATTTTAACTTGGTATTGTTCAATAAATATTTGAATATCTACCTTATGCTAGGTACAGTAATAGTCTCTGAGGAATACAGCAATAAACAACATTTGAGGCCCTTAATGGGAGAGAACAATGTAAATGGTCAGACAAAATGCCATGTCAGATCTGAAAGGTCCTGCATGATTTGGTGTCCTGTGGACTCTCTAATCTAACCTCTCCTAGCCCTCTGTCCACTCTGTCTCCACCCCAGTCACTCTGGCCTTTTGTTCTTTGAGTATTGCAACCATGTTTGCTGTAAGACCTTTGCACTAGTTTCTGTTATTGCCCTGAAACTTTCCCCACATACCCTACATGACTGTCTCCTTTCCTTCAGGACTCTACTCGAGGGTCTTCTCATCAGAAGCTCTTCTTTCATTACTACTCTAACTGAAGTAGTACCTGCACTGTCAATATTTACTCCTTACCTTGCTTTGTTCTTAGCAAATTTTGTTATTGTCTATCTTCTCCCTCTGTTCACAAGCTCTGTTGGAGCATGGAGTTTGTTTTCTTCTTTGCTGAATCATGAGCACTTAGAACAGTAATATGCACTCCATTGTTTGTTAAACAGGTGAACACAAGAATTGCCATGATAGGGCAGGTATAGAGTACTAAAGGACTGCATGGTATGGCTACCTAAACCAGATGTGGGGTATCTATCAGGAAAGCCTCTGCAAAAAAGATGTGTACACAGAGGGCTTAATGGATGAAGGAGAGTTGGAAAGGTGGGGAAAGTGCAAGTTCATTCAGGGGCCAAGAGAGAGCTGGCAGAAGAGGTGTGTGTGTTTGGTAGGAATAGGGTGTATAAGACAAAAGATGAAGCTGGAATGGGGAGGGACTAGGTCTTTGGGCCTTTATAAGCTAAGCCTCATTAAGGAGGTTGCTTGAGAGAAGAAATCAAAGGGTACTGGAAACTGGAGGTGAGATTGGAAAAAGGGTGGAAGATTTTACTTTTATGTGGGATGACATAGTTACAACTCTTTCCCCCTTCCTCCCCACTCCAGCACATCCCATAACGTGTGATAAAAAGATACCATTTTAGCAGAGGCAGTTTTCTCCTGGATCCTCAACACATTAGGAAATATTTTGGATGAGCATACTAACTGAAAATCTGAAATGGATTTAAGACTTTTCTGGGAACTGAAATGTGATGCTTTTCGTTGTTAATATCTGACTTTAATTTCTTTTGGTTTGCCTTCTTGCCAGCATTCCAACTATGTCCTTTCTTTAAAAACATGGTCTTATGCATGTGAGTGAAACTGACAAAACATGTGGCTGGGCAGTTCTATAGTACCAACTTTCTTTTTTTCAGTAACATCTTACAGGATACAAAGGGCTTTCACATAAATTTTCTCATTTGACACAACAACCCTGTGAAGTAGATGGTATTATCTCTAATATTCAGATGAGGGAACTGAGATTGAGAGACATGAACCTAATTGTATAATATCACATACAAAGTTGCATCTCTCTCTGGTCTTTTGGCTCTAAACCTATTTCTCATCAAATTTTCCTGATCTAAGGCTATGATTATTATTTGAAAGTCTGCTACTCCTTCTTATTGAGTAAATACTGTGTTAAGTTCTATGTAAGGTGCCAAAACTAAGGGCCTGTCTGTTTTCCAATTGCTATGGTCTTATTAAAGAAATGAGGCATTTCTTATTAAGAAACGCTTACGTTAAATAACTAAGGGCTGAGTCAAGTCTGTACTGTCTAGACAACTTAACAGGGTGCTGCATGAACTCAGAATATTAGAGAAGCTTAGTGGAGAAAAGCCTCTAAAGAAGGTAATAACTGTGTCTGAAGAAACAAATGGGATGGGATGTGGAAGCTGAAATTTATTTCAGACAGAGAATGAAGGAAATATGTAAAGTGTACAGAAACGAGATGTGTATGGAATGGGGAGTGTTAAGTGAAAATAACCATTTATTCTTCTTTTGTACTTAGATAAAAATTGTGCATTAATGAATTCGTGTGTGTGTGTGTGTGTGTGTGTGTGTGTATGTATGTATGTATGTAGGGCTATTCCTAATTTAGCTAATAAGCATGATCATTTTGGAAATAATGCTGAAAGAAATACCTAGCCTAGTTGCTTGAAACTCGGTTAGGTGATCAAGATAGTGAATATAAAGGCCGGACGTGGTGGCTCAAGCCTGTAATCCCAGCACTTTGGGAGGCTGAGGCGGGTGGATCACGAGGTCGAGAGATCGAGACCATCCTGGTCAACATGGTGAAACCCCGTCTCTACTAAAAATACAAAAAACTAGCTGGGCATGGTGGCACATGCCTGTAATCCCAGCTACTCAGGAGGCTGAGGCAGGAGAATTGCCTGAACCCAGGAGGTGGAGGTTGCGATGAGCCGAGATCGCGCCATTGCACTCCAGCCTGGGTAACAAGAGCGAAACTCCGTCTCAAAAAAAAAAAAAAAACAAAACAAACAAGATAGTGAATATAGGAGGAGAAGTGGTCTAGGAAAAAGATTAATGAATTAACTATTAACATTTATATTTACAACTTATTTTTTTAATCAGAGGTCTGCTGAAATGGGGATGGTGGGTGTTGAAACTCCTTGTAGATATTTTTACAAATTCACATTTGAAATCTAAATAAGTTACATATCTCTAAGAAAATATCATTCAGTTTTTGCCTGACATGATCAATAAGATCCCACCTTTTTCTCAGATTAGTTTTTTTTTTTTTTTTGAGACGGAGTTTCGCTCTTGTTACCCAGGAGTGCAATGGCATGATCTCGGCTCACCGCAACCTCCGCCTCCCGGGTTCAGGCAATTCTCCTTCCTCAGCCTCCTGAGTAGCTGGGATTACAGGCACGCACCACCATGCCCAGCTAATTTTTTTGTATTTTCAGTAGAGACGGGGTTTCACCATGTTGACCAGGTTGGTCTCGATCTCTCGACCTCGTGATCCACCCGCCTCGGCCTCCCAAAGTGCTGGGATTACAGGCTTGAGCCACCGCTCCCGGCCCTCAGATTAGTTTTAAAAGGTAAAGAAGCTTCAAGGCCTAGCTTCGAGTTTAAGTCCTTCAGCAATCTATCTCTAATTTGCTCTTTCCTAAATCTGTGCTGGGGACCTCTCCTGTGTGTTCTCTAGCACCATATATCCTTTTATAGCTATAATCATGCTTTATTATGATTATATATTCATAGATGCCTTCCTTTCATCCAAATGCTGTATCTGTCTTTCCCACTGTTGCATCCCCAGTGCCCAAAAATACATACTTGTTGATGGAGTGATTGAATGAATGAATGACTTTGTGCTGTCACTGTTTATAACTGGTTGATGATTTGGTTGTCTGAAAGCATGCTCAGTGCTCTCTCCTTTGACTGGCTTTTCTGTTTTCATCCTGTAATGTATGTAGACTGTATGGTAAAATATTGAGTCTAGTTTGATTGATGCAGGTAATGTAGAGGGCATCTTTTAGTAACCTTTGCTTCAAGTGAGAATAATTTATTGTGAATAAGCTTGCTAAGCTGCCTACTTGGCTGCTGAATGGTTCTTTTACCCCTGTATTAGAACACTCTGGTCTGCTTTCTGGGTAATATCTTTGGCACACATATTTCAATAAAATGAGCCCTTGTCTTGTCTTCCTAGTAGTGCTCTATGAGTTGTCCTGAGTCATTCAGTGATAATTGAGTGCCTACTATCTATCAGACACTGTTCTTGGTACTTCAGATACTATAGGGAACAAAAAATAACCCTGTCCTCCATGAACATTATGCAAGTAGATAACAATAAATAACAGTGAACATATAAAAAGAGAATTTACATAGTGTGTTAGCAGACAATAATGCTATGACTAAAAAGAAAAGGTAGAACAGGAAGGGGGAATTAAGAGTACAAGGGCGGCAGAAAGATAGAATTTAAAATGGAGTAGTAAGGGTAGGCCTTATTGAGATGAATTTTGAGCAAAAATTTGAAGAAGTAGAAGAATTAGACCTGGGGATACTAGAGGAAGAGCATTCCAGGCAGAAGAGGCAGTCAGTGCAAAGGTCCTGAGGCAGACTGCATAATATATTGGAACTGGAGCAATTGGAGGTGAGTAAGAGCAAACTATGAAATCAGAGACATAATTGGGGGCAGTGTACTGGATTATGTAGGACTTTATCTGCCATTGAAAGGAATTTTGTGTTTTACTCTCAGTAAAACAAGGAGCCTTTTGATGAAAGGAGTGTCCTGATCTGATTTTTATTTCTAAAGAATCACTCTGTGCCGGGCGTAGTGGCTCACGCCTGTAATCCAAGCACTTTGGAGGCCAAGGCGGGCGGATCACCTGAAGTCGGGAGTTCAAGACCAGCCTGACCAACATGGTGAAACCCCGTCTTAAAAAGAAAAAAAAAAAAAAAAGAATCACTCTGTCTCCTGTGTTGAGAATTGACTGTAATAAGTCTCCGGGATCACTGGGTGAGTTGCAGAAGCTTGTGGTTACAAATTGTCAATCCCTGTGATTCTTTTAAGTACTCTGTTTATGTACGAAACGCTTTTTTTTTTCTTTTCTTTTTTGGGCCTTTTGGTAACTGCTTTGAATAGGATTAATAGTAGTAAGAGATGCCAGTCTATAGATGTAGAAGACTTTTTTTTCTACATAGGTTCTGTCTGATTTTTTCTATGCTTTAAAAAGCCAAGAGTCTGGGGGAAATGGGCGGGGATGGTGGCGCCGATCTTAACAGTTGGGTATTATCCAAGAAGTAGAAATGAAGCTATAGAATGGGGTGGTGTCTAGAGTACTGAAAAGCATTTATGAGAGTTCTTCCTTCTTGCTGTCACAGTACATCTTACAGGAGTCACTTTGAGAAATGTGATTTGTGCTCTCCTATACTTTGATTAAATTTAAAGGAGACAAGCCTTACCAGAAAAGTAAAAAACAAGATTTGTATAAGTCCGTGAAATTCTTTTCAAACTTTTAGCCTAATAAAGTCCAGCTGACTTAATTCCTTTGTAAAGATGTGAGAACTAGATAGCTTTCCAACCATTCTCAAGTCTAACCTTCCTTAATTTACTTTAGGTATTACATACATTGACAATATTAGGCATGTCTTTACTAAAACGTAATTGAATATGCTTTCCAGAAACAAATACTGTAGAAACTATGTGATTCTCCATTAATGCCTCTTTTGGAATGTACTTACTTAAAATGTGTTCATCTATATTCCTTGTCCCCCATCCTGTTCATTATTTTTAGAAGTTGGTGCATCTTCCATAAACCATCAGCATTTTTACATGATGCTTGTTTTTGTTCCCTGTTGCAAGACTTATTTTGGAAATCTTTCTATGTGGAAGTTAGAATTTAACAATCGGTCGTCATGGATTGGTCTTTGGGTCTCCCGGAAACAATGTATAGTGATTTAGTTCCTGCAAGATGCTTCTGCCATAAATAATGCCTTTACATTTATTTCATCGTAGCTTAGTAGTAATGCTTGGTAACTATTACTGTATAGACTGATTAATCTTATAAACTTGCATAATGTTTGGCAGTCTCACCCTCACTCTGTACGTTTTAGTGATAAAATGGATATGGTCTCTGAGAGGGGAAGGATTTGAGAGAAATTACATAGTAGTAAAATGTTCTAACTGAAAGCATGCTCTCTCACTTGGTCCATGCAGTCAGTCCTCTGGCTGCATGAGATTTCTTAAGTCACTGGTAACCATTTAAACACAATAGTTGTACTTGAAGTTGCTATGGTTTCATTAGTTATTTTGCCTAACACCTTTGTGAACTAGATCAGGCATATTAGTTAGGACTTTTAGATTTTATTTAAAGATAAGTTAGGTTTGTTTCTTCTCTGTAAAATTATTTAGGAAAGTTGAAAGAATAACCCTGTTATTATGCAATGTCAAAAAATATAATTATGTGCGAAGCAGTCTTTTAAGACTGAAATTGGATTCTTTCTTCCTCAGTTTATGCATCTATTTGGGGTTAAAAAAAATACAGTGATTATGATTAGGGCAGAATATTGCTGTGTTCTTGCCAGCCTTCTTTATTAGTTAAGATTAACTTTGACAGTGAATACAGAATTGAAAATTATTAAGGAAATTACTCAAGATATATTGCTTCACTAGTATTGTGACATTTATACAAATTTTTTTAAAGTTCATTCCCTTGATGTAAATTTTGTATTAGCTGAAAGAATTGTTGGAAGAATATGTGCTGTGATTAAGATCATGGTCTGTGGGGTCAGACAGTTTTAGATTCAACTCCTGAAATTCCTGCTCTTTTTGACCATGAGTAGATGGCTTAGCCTTGTTCTGTCTCTGTTTCCTTGTCAATGAAATGGGAATGGACATTATCTCACAGAGTTACTGGGAAGAGTACATGAGACATGGACATAATAAACTGCTTACTGCAGTGCTGGACACAGAGTAAGTGCTAGTTAGTGCCTTTGGTTATGTTATGTTGAGACTGGAACATCTCTTGAATAAAAACATTTCAGTCTCATTTACTTATTATGTTTAGAGTCTATGCTTTCTTCAAGGCAGTAGGAACATGCAAGTTTTAAAAATATGAAATGCTAAAATCTTCCCTTAAGGTTACCACTAGGTTAAGTCCTGTTGATCTTCATGAAATTGAGAACTGACCATGGCTGCCCTACAGGGAAATTATGACAGAGAAAAAAATTCCATTCCTCTTGGAGGACAGAAAGGAATAAATATAGTGTATTAGTTGTATGTGTAGGTCACACATGTTTATTCTTTTTTTTTTTTAATTGCATTTTAGGTTTTGGGGTACATGTGAAGAACATGCAAGATTGTTGCATAGGTACACACGCGGCAGTGTGATTTGCTCCCTTCCTCTCCCTCACCTATATCTGGCATTTCTCCCCATGCCATCCAACCCCCAGTCCCCACCCCCCGCTGTCCCTCCCCTATTTGCCTCCAACAGACCCCAGTGTGTAGTGCTCCCCTCCCTGTATCCATGTGTTCTCATTGTTCAACACCACCCATGAGTGAAAACATGCGGTGTTTGATTTCTGCTCTTGTGTCAGTTCGCTGAGAATGATGGCTTCCAGGTTCATCCATGTCCCTACAAAGGACACTAACTCGTCATTTTTGATGGCTTCGTAATATACCATGGTGTGTATGTGCCACATTTTCCCTGTCCAGTCTTATCATCGATGGGCATTTGGGTTGGTTCCAGGTCTTTGCTATTGTAAACTGTGCTGCAATGAACATTCGTGTGCACGTGTCCTTATAGTAGAATGATTTATAATCCTTTGGATATATACCGAGTAATGGGATTGCTGGGTCAAATGGAATTTCTATTTCTAGGTCCTTGAGGAATCGCCACACTTGTCTTCCACAATGGTTGAACTAATTGACACTCTCACCAACAGTGTAAAAGTGTTCCTATTTCTCCACATCCTCTCCAGCATCTGTTGTCTCCAGATTTTTTAATGATCGCCATTCTAACTGGTGTGAGATGGTACTCAATGTGGTTTTGATTTGCATTTCTCTGATGACCAGTGATGATGAGCATTGTTTCATATGTTTTTTGGCCTCATGTATGTCTTCTTTTGTAAAGTATCTGTCCATATCCTTTGCCCACTTTTGAATGGGTTTGTTTTTTTCTTGTAAATCTGTTTTAGTTCTTTGTAAATTCTGGATATCTGTCTTTTATCAGATGAGTAAACTGCAAAAATGTTTTCCCATTCTGTTGGTTGCTGATTCACTCTAATGACTGTTTCTTTTGCTGTGCAGAAGCTGTGGAGTTTGATTAGGTCCCATTTGTCTATTTTGGCTTTTGTTGCCCATGCTTTTGGTGTTTTGGTCATGAAGTCCTTGCCTATGCCTATGTCCTGAATGTTTATTCTTATAATACATTAATAATAGATCTAAATTACTGACTTGCTTTCCTCCAAAATTCATGAAAAAAAATAGAAATGAAATGAAATCAGCATTCTTTATAGTTCAGCTGATATATATTATTACCCAACCTCAGGAATAAAAATGATTCTTAGACGGTAAATAAAACTCACCCTGCCGGGCGCGGTGGCTCAAGCCTGTAATCCCAGCACTTTGGGAGGCCAAGGCGGGTGGATCACGAGGTCAAGAGATCAAGACCATCCTGGTCAACATGGTGAAACCCCGTCTCTACTAAAAATACAAAAAATTAGCTGGGCATGGTGGTGCACGCCTGTAATCCCAGCTACTCAGGAGGCTGAGGCAGGAGAATTGCCTGAACCCAGGAGGCGGAGGTTGCGGTGAGCCGAGATCGCGCCATTGCACTCCAGCCTGGGTAACAAGAGCGAAACTCCATCTCAAAAACAAAAAACAAAAAAAACAAAAAACAAAAAACAAAAAAACCTCACCCTTATTTTTAAAAATTCAGCCTCTTAGCCAGGTGCAGCCTGTAATCCCAGAACTTTGGGAGGCCGTAGCGGGAATTTGAGGGAGGCCTGACGTCAGGAGTTCGAGACTAGCCTGGCCACATGGTGAAGCCTGTACTAAAAATACAAACGTTAGTCGGAGCCGGGTGTGGTGGTGTGTACCTGTAATTCTAGCTACTCAGGAGGCTGAGGCACGAGAATTACTTAATCCTGGGTGGCCTAGGTGGCAGTTAGTCAAGATTGCACCACTGCACTCCAGCCTGGGCGACAGAGCAAGACTCTGTCTGCCAAAAAAAGAAACAAGAGAAAAAAAAAAAAAAAAAAAAAAAAATCAGCCTTTTTAGTACCGATCTACTTTTTATCTTTCCATAACTGTGTCATACAGTAATGAGTGGGTTAAGGCATTGTGTCTAGAATATGTGTGGTGAACCTGCTGGACTTGAATGTAATCATTCCCTAATCTTACTACAGAAAGATGGGATTAATAACCAGCACCACACCTGTGAGGAGAAGTTCTGGAATGCCTCATCTTGCCTCCAGATAAAACATGTTCCTCCTTCCTTTATGGTAAATGCAGGAATATTGTTAATGAACAAAATCCTTTTATCAGTCATTCCTGAAAAAGAATTAGAGTTTGAAAATCAAAAAATACTCCTATTTTAGAACCTATAACGTGGAAGGCTTACAATGAGGTAAAAATGTAGTGGTGGATTTAAAACTACAAGATACTTTATTCTAGCTGTGCACTAAGTTATACTGTGTATTTGTCATGCAAGAATAACATTTTTAAGAAAACGGATATTGACACATGTATCTTTCTAATTCCTATCTTTGCTTTTGTTGTTTTCTTTTCTCTTTTATTTTTTGTAGAGGTGGGATTTCCCTGTGTTGCCCAGGCTGATCTCAAACTCCTACTTCCACCTCCCAAAGTGCTAAGATTATAGGTGTGAGCCACAAAGCTCGTCCTGTTTTCTTTTTTCTTGAGATAACCTGGAAAAAGATGTCAAGTAGGAATGAGTATGAAATGTTTAGAATAGATGGCAGATAGTTAAGTTGGAATAGTAATGGTGGGAGGCTGAATTGGGAGGATTGCTTGAGATAAGAGTTAGAGCCCAGCCTGGGCAACATAGTTAGACCCCCATCTCTAAAAAAAATTGTTTTTCAAGTTAGCTGGGTGTAGTGGTGCACACCTTTAGTCCTAGCTACTCAGGAGGCTAAGGTGGGAGGATCGCTTGAGCCCAGGAATTTGAGCTTGCAATGAGACACTATGATTATGCCACTGCATGACAGAGCATGACCCTGCCTCTAAAAAAAAAAAATTGCGATGTTGAAACTGAGGTAATGAGGTGCCCCTCCTCAGCGCCTGCCCCCCTCCCAAAAAAATGAGTGGTTATTAACTTTTAACTGTCATCGTGGTACAGCTACCATTTTAAAGGAAGGGTGGCCTTCCCTTAAAAACTTAAAAAAGTCAGGCCAGGCACAGTGTCGCATGCCTGTAATCCCAGCACTTTGGGAGGCGGAGGCGGGGTGGATCATGAGTTGAAGAGTTCAAGACCAGCCTGGCCAAAATGATGAAACTTTGTCTCTACTAAAAATACAAAAATTAGCTGAGCATGGTGGCACACACCTGTAGTTCCAGCTACTTGGGAGGCTGAGGCAGGAGAATTGCTTGAACACGGGAGATGGAGGTTGCAGTGAGACAAGGTCGCACCACTGCACTCCAGTCTGGTGACAGAGTGAGAGTCCATCTCAACAACAACAAAAATTACAAAAGTCTTGTGAAGATAAGAGCTTTCTTAGGGGTTCTAGATTGTTATGTAACTTTTCACTAATTTCTAGGTATCTGGTGACCCATCTCATGGGGGCAGATCTGAACAACATTGTGAAATGTCAGAAGCTTACGGATGACCACGTTCAGTTCCTTATCTACCAAATTCTCCGAGGTCTAAAGGTACAGATAATATAAATAATAATTTTTAAAAATGAATTCTCCCTTTCTCCCCTCCTTTTAGGGCTTAAACAAATAAACAAGTAAACAACTTTTTTATGGAAAATTCAGACACACAAAATCACAAGTAAAAGTCATAGTACAATAAACTGCCATATTCACTCATTGACAACAGTTATTGACATATGGCCAATTATGTTTCCCAAGCCCTGGATTATTTTAAAGCAAGTCTAGACATTATATAATACCACCCACAGATACTTCAGTATGCATATCTAAAAGATAAGGACTCTTCAGAAAAAGAGAAGAAATAGAAAGAAAACAAAACAAAACAAAACAAAAAAAAAGGACTCTTCATTCTTACATCTAAACAGTAATTTATTGATGTAATCTAATATCTGGTCAGTGTAATGTTGAGATTTTTAAAAAATCCTCAAGGAAGACTATTTATTTATTGGAGGGGCAGATAAACAGTATTTTAAAATTAAGCCATCTTTGATATTTAGCTGCTTTGAGTCCTGTTGAGCTTTAGCTGCTTTGAGTCCTGTTGAGCTCCAGAGTACCAACCAGAAAATAGATTAAAAGCTCAACTGAGTAGAGTCAGTAGCTGTGGAAATTATAGTTATGGTAAATGTACTCAATACTGATAGTTACTTATGCTAATTTCTAATCTTACTGTTAACACTAGTAGTACTTACTGATTCATGAAAATATGCAGCAAATATATAACATGACAATAGAAGGTTGGAATAACTGAGTTTTTCTCTTTTGCAGTATATACATTCAGCTGACATAATTCACAGGGTATGTATTGTGTCTTTTATTACATTATTTTGGGGAAGTGGGGTGAGGGTGGAAGAATGGCATTTAGCCAAGATCCTAATCTAAACTTACTTTAACCACTGAAATGTTGATTGATTGCAACTTTTCTCTAGGTTTAGACTGATTAAAGAAAGATGTATAGGTTTTTTTCTATGTAAGGCTAACGTGGACTAGATTTTGACTGTAGGATGGTGATTGTCTTTTGATAGCTGGATGAAGTCTTTTAGTCTAGTTTCTCATTATTTCCTGTAGGAAGAGAATTGATCATGCATTATAAAGTTGATTCTGTCTTCTCTGTACTTGTTTCCTAGGACCTAAAACCTAGTAATCTAGCTGTGAATGAAGACTGTGAGCTGAAGGTAAAATGAAGAGACAGTAGTCATTGTTTGCTTTACTTTGAGATTATATGTTTGACTAAGCAGGCAAACTTTCATAGGGAGTAGATTTATGAGCCATGACTATCTGAAATTCATATTGCTTTTATTATCAGAGTTTGAAATTTAAAACATTTCTCAGTAAGCTAAGTGACATTAGAAGTAGCATCACTTGTTTTTATTTTAACATAAAGTTAAATTAGAAATTTAATATATGAATCATAATAAAGGAAGATAATAGTCAAATACCAAGTAAGCAATGCTGAAGAGGTGATAACTAGATTAAATAGATTTCTAAGAGGAAAAATGGCAGAAACCTATCCACTCAAAATAATTCAAATAAAAGATAAGTGAATTGTTTCTAAAGAGCAAGTAGCTCTAGAACTTGCTTTGTTCCATTTCATTTTTAACTTTAAAAAATTTCCATTAAAATGCAATGTTTTGTGTACAGTTTGGCAAAATTATATATCCACTTAACTGTCACGTTTATGATAAATAACTTTTTTTTTTCTTTTGCGATGGAGTCTTGCTCTGTTCCCCAGTCTGGAGTGCAGTGGTTTGATCTCAGCTCATGGCCAGCTCCACCTCCCGGGTTCAAGTGATTCTCCTGCCTCAGCTTCCCGAGTAGCTGGGACTACCGGGGCATGCCACCATGCCCAGCTAATTTTGTATTTTTAGTAGAGATGGGGGTTCACCATGTTGGCCAGGATGGTCTCCATCTCTTGACCTTGTGATCTGCTCTCCTTGGCCTCCCAAAGTGCTGGGATTACAGGCATGAGCCACCACTCCTGGCCAAGAACATTTCTGTTACTTAAAAAAGTCTGTTGTGCTCCTTCCTAGTCAGTCCCCACCCCTCCACCCCTAATTCTGGCTGAAGGCAACTATGGATCTGCTTCTAACACTATGATTAGGTTTATCTTTTCTGGAGTTTGATGTACATGGAATCATATAGTGTGTATTGTGTGTCTAGCCTTTGCTTAGTGTAATGATTCTTTATTCTTGTGTGTATCAATGTTGTTTTTCTTTTTATTGCTAATAGTATTTTGTTTTATGAACATATCAGAATTTTTGAATCTATCCACCTGCTGATGGACATTTGCTTTAGTTTGAGTTTGAGACTATGTAAAGCAACCGTGAATATTCAGGTGCAAACCTTTATGTGGACATAAGTTCTCATTGCGCTTGATTAAATACCAAGGAGTGACATTTTTGTTCTGCTTTTTGCAATTTCAGTTTTTTGAGTTCTCACTGTATGTTTACCATGCACTCTAAGCATGGACCAGGAAATCTCTTTATAAAAGTGCTATCTTGTTTTCCTTTTTTAAAAGGCAACAGAGTTGTTGTTGTTGTTTTCGCCTGCCTGTTTATAAGTCTTAGCAGTTTGACTGTTCCTCTTCTGCCCTTTAGATCCTGGATTTTGGACTGGCTCGGCACACAGATGACGAAATGACAGGCTACGTGGCCACTAGGTGGTATAGGGCTCCTGAGATCATGCTGAACTGGATGCATTACAACCAGACAGGTATTACCTGCTCTGGTTATTTAGGGCCTTATTTAATTCTATGTTGGATGCATTTGGGATTCTCAGAAGTAGAGATTATGGGAGGGGAAAGGAATATCTTTTCTTCCCTCAGTGATCCTTTTAAAGCCTACAAGTGAAAATATTTCACTTGCTAAGATGGGGAAGTGGGGTTTTATATACAGCTTTTAAACCTCGTGATTTAGCAATTGGGTTTCTATTTATTTAGATTTTGAATTTATTCTCTGAGTACTTATATCTGAAGACAGTGAGTCCATAATTTTAACCCCTCAATATTACTTGGAAGAATCTACCATTCTTTTGCCCCTTTTTCAACAGCTTAGTTCTCTTAAGTATGTTTTGACTTACCCCACCTTTGAACAGCCCTTTAGTGGGGTAAAGATCTTAATAAGCTCATTTATTTCTGTAAAAATGAGTATGATTGTTGAGGCTCAGAGGTTTTAAATAGTAATTTGAATATTTCACTCCTCGTAATGGTTTTATTTGTTGCCAAGTATACTAACAGTGACATTGCATGTACTTTTATTTCTCTTTAATATTGCCAGTTGATATTTGGTCAGTGGGATGCATAATGGCCGAGCTGTTGACTGGAAGAACATTGTTTCCTGGCACAGACCGTATCCTTTAAAAAGTTTTGGATTCTTGTTTCTTATTTGTATTCCGGTGTCCATGGATGTATACTCCTTTTACTTATCTCTAGGGAAGGCTCTCAGTTTTTTGCTTTCATAGTCCAGATAATATGTTATGAGGTCTTCCTTCTTACTGAGTAGCTTGCCTTGCCAAGAAAGAGGCTTCAGTTTACTTTCATGAGTTGGAAAAAATTCCTCATAAGCTGAAAAACCCTTCAAATCTGTCATCTTTTTGCAACAAACCCTTATTAATCATCCCACAGTGGTTCTGAGACCTGAGCATACTCATGAAAAGCTCTGGATCCCAATGACAGGTTTAGTTTACTTGTATAAACACTTAATGAGTACAAGATACCCGTTTATAATTGAAGGGCGTCTTGCTATTATGTTTGTTTTATGTATTTAAAAGGCTATGTTTGGTACCTGCAATGATATACAATTTATTTGTTATGTTTGTTGTTTGACAACAAATAGTAAAAGCAAGAAGTGACAAGGTTACCCTGTCATGTGCTTTTTTTTTTTTCCCCAGCACAACTTTATCTCAGATTGCAGCCAAACCAATTAATTTACTCCCAGACTTACTATCTAGTTTATGGTTTATCATAGCCCCTTTATTTTAGCTCCTTTTCTATCTGCAGTATGCTTGTTTCATGGTTTAGTAATAATGTCATGAAAATGTGATTTATTGGAACTCTCATCAGTTCTACTTATGGTAGATGTTTAGGTAAGAAAGATTGTTAAAACTTATGTCTAGAATTAATTTTGGAGATTTTTTTTTTTAAATATAATTGAGTTAACTAGCCTTCAAGTGGTTTCGGTTGGGCTATTAGACATGCCACAATTACCTCCGATCTATTATGCCTAGAGATCTAAAAGCCATTTTAGTCCCTTACCGAAATAAATTCATTGAGTTTATAAACCAGAATGTCAGTTCACTTGCTTACAGTTTGGGATATACTTCTATAATGACTGTGATGTCCGTAATACCTACCCCTGTGTTCTATCTTCTGTCACAGAGAATGTACTTTCATTATGAACTGAAAAAGCCTCTATTTCTCAGCTAAAGCTGTTTCTTTCTCTCTGAATGTTACTGGATTGATACAGGCTCCCTGTACTTCAGGCTCCCTGTACTTAGCTTACCTTATTACTCCCTACCTCTGGATTTTAAGTTAGTTTAATACCTAGTATTTCTCCTTTGTCCTTTGCTTCATTCACCTTATATCTGTTTCTCAAATTTGGTGTGTATGTGTATGTGTGTGTGTATATATATGTGTGTATATGTATATATACGTGTGTATATATACACACACACACATATATTACAGTCCAAGGTAAGAGAATTAGGGAAAATTTATACTTCCCCCTTTCCTCAGGTACTTATCTCAGAGTCCCATCCTTGGTTTGTCCTCTGGAATAGCTGCTATCCTGATGCTATTCTCTGTTCCCTCCTCCCTTTCCTCTTTTTGTGTTTGTATCTCCAGCTATCCATTCAGTCAGTCACAGACCTCCATGCCTGTGTAGACACACAAGGTGGCAAAGGGAGAAAGACAGTATAGCATACAGGTTAAGCACATGCTCTGGAGCCAGACGTCCTGGGTTTAGATCTTAGCTCTTTTATTTCCAGCTACGTAACTTTGAGCAAGTTTTCTAACCTGTGCGCCTCTCAGTTTCCTTAACCATAAAATGATAATAATCATACGTACTCACAAGGTTGTTGTAAGAATTCAGCCAGATAATAACTGGAAAGCAAGCATGCCAGTAAATGTTAGCCATCATCTTCAGTAATGGCCTTTGCAAAGCATTACCCCTTCACCCCCCACTGTATTGTCTACCTATGAATCATTAATGGTTTTTTGTTTGTTTGTTTTGACAGGTAGGAAAGGATGGGTCCCTTGGCAGACTAGTGTTAAAAGTTTTCAAAGCAATGTTGGTCTTATGCCCTTATGATTCTGTCTCATAGACAGCTAACTGTCTATTCCCTGATGGCATGACCTTTTTAAACGCTAACTTTCTGCCTGTAGGAAGTCTTTCCTTTGTGCCTATGTCTTTTTCTTCTGTGAGCTAGTGTTTAAACTAGGTAGTGTTTAAATTTTTTTTTTTTTTTTTTTTTTTTTTTTTTTTTTTTGAGACAGAGTTTCTCTCTTGTTACCCAGGCTGGAGTGCAATGGCACGATCTCGGCTCACCGCAACCTCCGCCTCCTGGGTTCAGGCAATTCTCCTGCCTCAGCCTCCTGAGTAGCTGGGATTACAGGCACACACCACCATGCCCAGCTAATTTTTTGTATTTTTAGTAGAGACGGGGTTTCACCATGTTGACCAGGATGGTCTTGATCTCTCAACCTCGTGATCCACCCGCCTCAGCCTCCCAAAGTGCTGGGATTACAGGCTTGAGCCACCGCGCCCGGCCGGTGTTTAAATTTTTTAATAGGGGATTCTTTTTTTTTTTTTTTTTTTTTTGATACAGAATGTCACTCTGTTGCCAGACTGGAGTGCAGTGGTGCGATCTCGGCTCACTGCAACCTCCGCCTCTCACGTTCAAGCAATTCTCCTGCCTCAGCTTCCCAGGTAGCTGGGACTACAGGCGCATGCCACCACACCCAGCTAATTTTTGTATTTTTAGTAGAGACGGGGTTTCACCATGTTGGCCAGGGTGATCTCAATCTCTTGACCTCGTGATCTGCTGGCCTCACCCTCCCAAAGTGCTGGGATTACAGGCGTGAGCCACCGTGCCCGGGAGTTCGTTTTTTAGTACATGAGAATTCATTTCAAAATTTTGGTTTTAGTAATCTGTTTGTATTCTACTTGGTTCTTTTTCAGACAGATGTTCTCTCCTGAATTGTAAAAGTCGAATTCAAAGGATTTGTATTTGTAATATACTTAACCTTCCCTTGTAAGTTGCCATCTGTGTAAAGACAGCTTTAGTTGCCTGACAAGAAGAAAAGAGGAAAATGTTTCCCATTATCTCTTCCTGCCTGAACTATACAGTCACTTGTGTTCCGGCATAGTGGTTCTTAACCCTCACAGTTATTCTAGCAGCATAAAGAGACTATTACTTCCCCCGTCAAATCAACATGGTACCCTAGGATTTCTCCTAGTTTTTTGTTTCATTCACCTTTTACTTGTTTCTTAGAAATTTGATATATATAATTAGCAATACATGTGTGGGTTTAATTCTGGACTCTCAATTCTGTTCTATTGGTTTATATATCTATCCTTATAGCAGTACCACACTGTTTTGATCACTGTAGCTGTATAGTAAGCTTTGAAATCAGGAAGCGTGAGTCCTCCAGCTTTGTTCTTCTTTTTCAAGATGGCTTTGACTATTCTGGGTCCTTTGTAATTCCATATGAATTTGACAATTGGCATTTTTATTTCTGTAAAAAAAAAAAAAAAAAAAAAAAGCTTTAGAATTTTGATAGGGATTGTGTCATATTTTTACATCATTTTAAGTAATAATGACATCTTAACACTATTATGTCATCCTGTTCATGAACACAGGCTTTCTTTTTTTTTTTTTTTTTTTTTTTGAGATGGAGTTTCACTCTTGTTACCCAGGCTGGAGTGCAATGGTGCAATCTCGGCTCACCGCAACCTCCGCCTCCTGGGTTCAGGCAATTCTCCTGCCTCAGCCTCCCGAGTGGCTGGGATTACAGGCATGCGCCACCATGCCCAGCTAATTTTTTGTATTTTTAGTAGAGACGGGGTTTCACCATGTTGACCAGGATGGTCTCGATCTCTTGACCTCGTGATCCACCCGCCTTGGCCTCCCAAAGTGCTGGGTTTACAGGCTTGAGCCACCCTACCCGGCCGAACACAGGCTTTCTTTCCATTTAAGTCTTCAATTTTTTCCAGCAGTGTTTTGTAGTTTTCAGTTGTAAAGTCTTTCACCTTGGTTAAATTTTTTCCTAGGAGTTTTATTATTTTAGCTGCGATTATAAATGGAGTTTCTTTGGTGTGTTCATTGTTGGTATATAGAAACAAAACTAATTCTTGATTGTTGATCTTATACCCTGCGAATTTGCTCAAGTCATTTATTAGCTCTAGCAGTTTTCGTCTAGATTCTTTGGGATTTTCCGTATTTATATATAGGGTCATGTTGTCTGCAAATAGAGAAAGTTTTGTTTCTTCCTTTCCAATTTAGATGCTCTTAATTCTTTCCCTTGTCTAATGGCTCTGTCTAGAACTCCACTACAATGCTGAATAGCAGCAGTGAAAGTAGGCATCCTTGTCATGTTCCTGTCTTAGGGGGAAAGCTTTCAGTCTCTTCCCATTGAGTATGATGTTAGCTTTTGGGTTTTTATAAATGCCCTTTATCATGTTGGGGAAGTTTTCTTCTGTATTAGTCCATTTCGCATTTCTATAGAGGAATACCCGAGACTAGGTAATTTATCAAGAAAAGAGGTTTATTTGGCTCACAGTTACACAGCTGTAAAAGAAACATGGTGCCAGCATCTACTTCTGGTCAGGACCTCAGGAAGCTTTCCCTTACGGCAATAGGGGGAACAGGCATGTCACATGGCAAGGGAGGGAGCAGAAGAGATGCCAGACTTTTGTAAACAACCAGCTTTTGCATGAACTACTAGAGCAAGAACTCACTCATTAACATGGGGAGGACACCGAGCCATTCTTGAGGGTTCCAAGACCCTAACACCTTCAGTCAGGCCCCACCTACAACATTGGGGATCACATTTCAACATATTTGGAGGGGACAAAACATCCAAACCATATCCCCTTCTATTCAAAGTTTTCTGTGTATTTTAATCTGAATTTTAAATATCATTAAAATTTTATTTAGATTACATTTAAACTTAATTACACATGGCTAGTGGTATTGGTTTATGCATTTTTAGATCTCTTCAAGTTGTCTTCCTGTTTTACTTTTTCTTGGGTTTTGTAATTAGTCTCCTTCTTGAAATATTATTTTGGTACTTGATTGTTAGCAATTCTTGGATTTCCTTTAAAGACATAAGAAATACCAGGGAGGGGACAAGATGGCCGACTAAAAATAACTGCGGTCAGAGGCTACCACCGAGAAGAATGAAAACAGGGAAGGAATCCTGTACTGGCAGCTCAGGTATTCAGGTTCTCTCAATGGGACTGACTAGGCAGTTGGTGTGACCTATGGAAAGTGAGGAAAAGCAGGGTGGAGTGACAGCCCACCTGGGAGCTGCACAGGGCAAGGAGAGCTCTCACCCCCAGCCAAGGGAGGCAGTGAGTAATTGTGCTACCCTGTTTGGAAAATCACTCTTTTTCCAAGGATCTGTGCAACCTGTGAATCAGGAGATCACCCTCATGAGCACATGCCACCAGGGTCTTGGGTCCGAACCACAGAGATATGCAGATTCTCGGGGGCCTCTTAACTCGAGACTACCTAAGACTACTGAGTTCCTTGGGGGAGTGTTGGCTGTCATTGTTGAAGCTCCATTCTCCATTCACAGTGCAAACCCTAGAGCAGTGGTGGCAGATCATGGCCAGACAGCTAGACCCTGGACCCTGACCTATCCCTCTTTGTGGGGTGGGGTCTCTCTGTGGGAATTTCAGCAACTCCAGCCAGTGGTTTTACAAACAGAAGGCTGATATCCCTGGGATGAAGCCCCTGGTGGGAGGGGTGGCTATGGTCTTCACAGATCATCAGACTTAGTCTTTCCCCTTGCTGGCTCTCAGGAATCCAGGCTGTCTGGATGAGTGGTGTTTACTCCAGTGCAGCACACCTCTTCCACCCAAGGGCAGCCAGAATGCTTCTTTAAGTGGGTCCATGCCTCTTGACTGGGTGAGACCCCTGAACAGGGGTCACCAGACACCTAATATAAGAACATTCCTGCTGGCATCCTGTTGGTGCCCCTCTGGGACAGATCTCCCAGAGGAAGGAGCAGGCAGCCGTCTTTGCTGTTCTGCAGTCTCCTCTGGTGACACCTCCAGGTACAGGAGAGACCCAGACGAATAGGGTCTGGAGAGGACTCCCAGAAAACTGCAGCAGCCCTACAGAAGAGGGGACTATTAAAAACAAAACCAATGGAAAGCAACAACAACAGCATCAACAAAAAGGTCCCCACCAAAGCCCCTCCAAAGGTCAGCAACCTCAAAGATCAAAGCTAGATAAACTCATGAAGATGAGAAAGAATCAGTGAAAAAATGCTGAAAACTTAGAAAGCCAGACTGCCTCTTCTCCTTCAAATGGTCACAGCACCTCTCCAGCAAGGGCACAGAAGTGGGCTGAGGCTGAGATGGATGAATTGACAGAACTAGGCTTCTGAAGGTAGGTAATAATGAACTTCATTGAGCTAAAGGAGCATGTTCTAACCTAATGCAAAGAAGCTAAGAACCATGATAAACATTACAGGAGCTGTTAACCAGAATAACCAGTTTAGAGAGGAACATAAATGATAGAGATGAAAAACACAACACTAGAACTTCACAATGTAACCACAAGTGTCAATAGCCAAATAGACCAAGTGGAGGAAAGAATTTCAGAGCTTGAAGACTGTCTTGCTGACAAGATTAGAGAAAAAAGACAAGATTATAGAGGAAAAAGAATGAAAAGGAATGAACAGAATCTCTGAGAACCATGGTATTATATAAAGGGACTGAACCTGCAATTGATAGGAGTACCTGAAAGAGTTGGGGAGAATGGAACCAAGTTGGAAAACATGCTTCAGGATATCATCCAGGAGAACTTCCCCAACCTAGCAAGGCAGGGCAGCATTCAAATTCAGGAAATCTCTAGAGAATCCCAGTAAGAAATTCCATGAGAAGATCAACCCCAAGACACATAGTCATGATTCTCCAAGGTTGAAATGAAGGAAAAAATACTAAGAGCAGCCAGAGAGAACGGCCAGGTCACATACAAAGGGAAGCCCATCAGACTATAACAGTGGACCTCAGCAGAAACCCTCTCAGCCAGAAAAGATTGGGGGCCAATATTCAATATTCTTAAAAGAATTTCCAACCCAGAATTTCGTATCTGGCCAAACTAAGCTTCATAGGTGAAGGAGAAATAAAGTCCTTTTCAGACAAGCAAATGCTGAGATAATTCATCACTGTGACCAGGCTCGCCTTGCAAGAGCTCCTGAAGGAAGCACTAAATATGGAAAGGAAAAACTAGCCACTGTAAAAAACACACTGAAGTGCAAAGACCGATGACTCTATGAAGCAACTACATCAACAAGTCTGCAAAATAACCAGCTAGCATCATGATAGGATCAAATTCACACATAACAATATTAACCTTAAATGTAAATGGGCTAAATGTCCCAATTAAAAAACACAGAATGGCAATCTGGATACAGAGTCAGGACCCATCAGTATGCTGTATTCAAGAGACCCATCTAACGTTCAGAGACATACCAAGGCCCAAAATAAAGGGATGGAGGAAAATTTACCAAGCAAATGGAAAGCAGAAAAAAAACAGGGGTTGCAAGTCTGTTTTATGACAAAACAGACTTTGAACCAGCAAAGATCAAAAAAGACAAGGACACTACATAGTGGTAAAGGGTTCAATTCATCAAGAAAAGCTAACTATCCTAAATATATATGCCCAATACAGGAGCACCCAGATTCATAAATCACCTTCTTAGGGACCTACAAAGAGACTTAGACTCCCACACAATAATAGTGGAAGACTTTAACACCCCAGTGTCAGTATTAGATCATTGAGACAGAAGATTAACAAGGATATTCAGGACTTGAACTCAGCTCTGGACCTGATAGAGATCTACAGAACTCTCCACCCAGAAACAACAGAGTATACATTGTTCTTGGCAGCACATCACACTTAGGCCAAAATTGATCACATAATTGGAAGTAAAATACTCCTCAGTAACTGCAGAAGAACTGAAATTATAACAGTCTCTCACACCACAGCACAATCAAATTAGAACTCAAGATTAAGAAACTCACTCAAAACCACACAACTACATGGAAATTGGACAGCCTGCTCCTGAGTGATTCCTGGATAAATAATGAAATTAAGGCAGAAATCAAGAAATTCTTTGGAACCAATGAGAACAAAGAGACAACATACTAGAATCTTTTGGAGTCAGCTAAAGCAGTGTTAAGAGGGAAATTTATAGTACTAAATGTCCACGTCAAAAAACTAGAAAGGTCTCAGACTGACGCTGTAACATCAAAACTAAAAGAACTAGAGAATCAAGGCAACCAAACCCCAAAGCTAGCACAGGAACAGAATAGAGATCTCAGAAATAAAACTGCATATCCACAACCATCTGATCTTCAACAAACATGACAGAAACAAGCAATGGGGAAAGGATTCCCTATTTATTAAATGGTGTTGGGAGAACTGGCTAGCCATATGCAGAAAATTGAAACTGGATCCCCTCCTTACATCTTATACAAAAATTAACTCAAGATGGATTAAAGTCTTAAATGTAAAACTCAAAACTATAAAAACCCTAGAAGAACATATGGGCAATATCATTCAAGACATAGGCATGGGAAAAGATTTCATGATGAAAATGTCAAAAGCAATGGCAACAAAAGCAAAAATTGACAAATGGGCTTCTGCTGAGCAAAAGAGACTATCATCAGAGTTTCTGGATAAATAATAAAATTAAGGCAGAATATCATCAGAACAGACAACCTACAGAATGGGAGAAAATTTTTGCAATCTATCCATCTGACAAAGGTCTATTATCCAGAATCTACAAGGAACTTAAGCAAATTTATAAGAAAAACTCCATTAAAAAGTTGACAAAGGTCATGAACAGACACTTTTCAAAAGTAGACATTTATGTGGCCAACAAACATGAAAAAAACCTCAACATCACTGACCATTACAGATGGTTGTAATGACCATTACAACATGACCATTAGAGAAGTACAAATCAAAACCACAGTGAGATACTGTCTCATGCCAGTGAGAATGGTGCTTATTAAAAAGTCAAGAAACAACAGATGCTAGTGAGGCTGTAGAGAAATAGGAACATTTTTACACTGTTGGCGGGAATGTAAATTAGTTCAACCATTGTAGAAGACAGTTTGGTGAAATCCTCAGACTTAGAACCAGAAATACCATTTGAGCCAGCAATCCCATTACTGGGTATATACTCAAAGGATATAAATCATTCTGTTATAAAGATTATATGCATGTGTATGTTGATTGCAGCAGTATTCATAATAGCAAAGACATGGAATCAACCCAAATGCCCATCAGTGATAGACTGGATAAAGAAAATGTGGTACATATATAATATGGAATATTATACAGCCATAAAAAGGAGTGAGTTTATGTCCTTTGCAGGGACAAGGATGGAGCTCGAAGCCATTTTCCTCAGAAAGCCAAACATTGCATGTTCTCACTTGTAAGTGAGAGCTGAGCAATAAGAACACATGGACACATGGAGGAGAACAACACACACTGGGGCCTGTTGGTGGGGGGCAGGGGCAGGCAGAGGGAGAACATTAGCATAAATAACTAATGCGTGGAGGGCTTAACACCTAGGTGATGGGTTGATAGGTGCAGCAAACCATCATGGCACATGTTTACCTATGTAACAAACCTGCACATCTTGCACATGTATCCCAGAACTTTAGTTAAAAAAAATATAAGAAATACAGATTTTTGTCTTAAAGCCGAGATGTATTATCAGATTAGAAATTATTCTTGCCGGGCACAGTGGCTCATGCCTGTAATCTCAACACTTTTGGAGGCTGAGGCGGGTGAATCACCTGAGGTCAGGAGTTTGAGACCAGCCTGGCCAACATGGTGAAACCCCAACTCTAAAAATACAAAAATTAGCCCGTAATCCCAGTCCTTTACTCAGGAGGCTGAGGCAGGAGAATCACTGGAACCTGGCAGGCGAAGGTTGCAGGGAGCTGAGGTCATAATACTGCACTCCAACCTGGGCAACAGAGTAAGACTCCATCTCAAAAAAAAAAAAAAAAAAAGAAAAAGAAATTATTCTTGTTTGTGATTTTGCAGAACCCTTCTATCTGGCCTAATAATATTATTACTATTTTCTAAAGAATGAAGCCCTTTCTTAAAAGCTTAGTTGACTAGGGATATCATGGGGACACAGCTAACAGAACTTTGTACTAGAAAGGAGGGAGGATACAGAGTGTCTCTTCCAGGTATAGTACCTATTTCAAATACCATAGATCTATCTTGAAATGAATGAGCCACTTTGAAAATTCTACTACCAACACTAACACTCTGCAGCCTAAGGAAGAGAGGAAATTTCATAGTCCTGCTAGTCATCAAATAATTGTTTTCCTACCAGAGATCACAGCCTTGGCTTGCTGCTGTTTTCCATTTCTACATAATCAAGTGAATTTCCTTTATGTGTTAAACCTTCTTTCATTTTAACAGAAATGGTACTCTTAAGATATTATGGGTTAATGAAGCCAAATTGAAATCTACTTGCTATCAGCTGCTCCCCTGGTCTACAGGAGTTTTCTTCGTATGTTAAATTTGCTTCCTAATTCTGCTTTTTTTCATTTCTTCTTTTGGTCTTTTGCAAACATGTTTTGAAATATTTCAGACATACTACAAGACAAAGAATAATATAATGAACACCCCTGTTGATACTGTCCTGCTTGTGAGTTAAAACACCAGCAATAAGCCGGGCACGGTGGCTCAAGCCTGTAATCCCAGCACTTTGGGAGGCCGAGGCGGGTGGATCACGAGGTCAAGAGATCGAGACCATCCTGGTCAACATGGTGAAACCCCGTCTCTACTAAAAATACAAAAAATTAGCTGGGCATGGTGGCGTGTGCCTGTAATCCCAGCTACTCAGGAGGCTGAGGCAGGAGAATTGCCTGAACCCAGGAGGCGGAGGTTGCGGTGAGCCGAGATCGCACCATTGCACTCCAGCCTGGGCAATAAGAGCGAAACTCCGTCTCAAAAAAAAAAAAAAAACCACCAGCAATAGAGGTAAAGCTTCTAGAGATCCTTCTCTCACATCTGCCCATCACTTTGAGTCACTGGTTTCAAATACTCTTTTTTATTTTTTTGTTTTTTGAGATGGAGTCTTGCCCTGTCACCAAGGTTGGAGTGCAGTAGTGCAGTCTCGGCTCACTGCAACCTCAGCCTCCCAAGTAGCTGGGATTACAGGCACATGCCACCATACCTGACTAATTTTTATGTATTTTTAGTAGAGACTGGGTTTTACTGTGTTGGCCAGGCTGGTCTCAAACTCTAGACCTCAGTGATTTGCCCACCTTGGCCTCCCAAAGTGCTGGGATTACAGGTGTGAGCCACTGTGCTCTGCCAAATATTCTCTCGTTTTTAAAAAGCGGTTTCACTTGAGACACTAAAAGCAAGTGTTCTAATAAATATTGAAGAAGAAAAATATTTTATTAGATCATTTGCCTTTTCCTCTCTGTCTTGCGAATACATTTTCTCAAAAAAGAGTAGAATCCTCAGATTTGTCCATAAACCAAGGGTACCTTGAGACATTTTCTTTGTGTTACAGTGAAAATGGCTATTTTGACAACCTGGAAGATAAGAAGCTAGGCTTAGTCTGATTTTTGTCTATCCTGCCCATCACCAGGAACGTTTCCTACCTTCCCAAAGATTAGTGCTCCACTTTGCCCTGTGTGGATTTATTTCATTGAAAATGGCTGCTCATGGCAAATATGTCTGCAACTGGTCCTTTTATTCATCTTCAACTTTCTGTCCTGTGGAGGTTTTCTAGGAGTGTCCTGGACCACTTAAAACTGACTAGAATGTCCCTCTTTTACTTTCCCTCGAATTATCCTGTTACACTTAGGATTTTTTTTTTCTTCCTTACTTGTTCATTCTGACTGACTTTTGCTCTGTTAAAAATGACTTGGCCTAAAGAGTAACCTGGGCCAGGCGCGGTGGCTCACACCTGTAATTTCAGCACTTTGGGAGGCTGAGGCGGGGGGGATCACGAGGTCAGGAGTTCAAGAGTAGCCTGGTCAACATGGTGAAACCTCATCTCTACTACAAATACAAAAATTAGCTAGGCATGGTGGTGGGCACCTGTAATCCCAGGTACTCAGGAGGCAGGAGAATCACTTGAACCCAGGAGACAGAGGTTGCAGTGAGCCGAGACTGTACCATTGCACTCCAGCCTGGGTGACAGAGCATCTCAAAAAGAGTAATCTCAGGCCTAAGTTGTCCTTTTGTTCATTTATTTTAGAAAGATTTAGGAGATGTATGATTTAAATTTTGACATTGTGATCATTACAATTAAAATACATTTTAAACTAATAGTAAAAACATTTTCTACCTAAGGGAAGAAGGGCTAAACCTATTATAAAGGATAGCTCACTGTGGAAATAACTGATTGTCATGACATGGTAAGTTTTGCTTTGCTCTGCTTATATGGCTGCATGAAGCTCCTTCTGGTCTTAACTCTGGACAAATCAGTGGCCTTATAGTAGCTGGTCCTGTTGGAAGACTGGCCTGTATTTCAGTGGATTTGCCAGCTTTTGAAGAACCATGGTGATTTCTTCAGAGGTTTGCATGTTTTAACTTCCTTCGTGCAAATGCTTTTAGCTACTAAGATTTTTATTTTACACTATGTATTTTTCCATGGAGTATGGTCATTCTGGGTTTTGAGGGCAAGGCAGCAGCGTAGAGCTGAGTTGAAAAGCATAATATGGCTCATCTTTTCTTTTGTGTGTGTGTGTTCTGTACTTTTATGAAGAAGCTAATTTCAAATCAACATTAAACTAAGTTGAATATAAAGTCTGTGAAGAAGGCCTGGTGGTCTCGTTTATAAAAATGGCCAGTGTTGTCTTTGGCCTTAAAATTTCAGGAAGGGCATTTCAAATGGCTTTGCGTTTGCATGTTTCAGTGCTAGCGTCTAGGAATAGACTCTGGTGTCCACTGTAAGATGTTCTTCCGCTACCAGAGCATCAAGTCTGTGCCATAGGTCTTTCTTGGGTTAAAAAGACTGACTTCCGGCTGGGCGCGGTGGCTCAAGCCTGTAATCCCAGGACTTTGGGAGGCCGAGGTGGGTGGATCACAAGGTCGAGAGATCGAGACCATCCTGGTCAATATGGTGAAACCCCGTCTCTACTAAAAATACAAAAAACATTAGCTGGGCATGGTGGCGCGTGCCTGTAATCCCAGCTACTCAGGAGGCTGAGGCAGGAGAATTGCCTGAACCCAGGAGGCGGAGGTTGCGGTGAGCCGAGATCGAGCCATTGCACTCCAGCCTGGGTAACAACAGCGAAACTCCGTCTCAAAAAAAACAAAACAAAACAAAACAAAAAAACAAAACAAAACTGACTTCCACAAATTCTCTATCCCCTGCCTTTGGCTTGGGCCTTGCGTTTTCTGCATCATCTGGGTTAATGGTTACTGTCATGATGGGTGTGGTACAGTTTGACACACCTGTGTCCATACAGACCACCAGAGAGCATTCAGCATCGTCCCCTTTGTAGCCAGTTTCTTCCTCAAGCTCCCGAATAGCAGCTGCTGCTGGGGTTTCATCATCATCTGCGAGACCTGCAGGGAACTCTATGCAGTAACCACCCATTGGTGGTCAGGACTGTTTGACCAGAACCATACGCTCGTAGTGAAGTGTTCTCTGCAGCATGGGGATGACCACTACGCCATCAGCAGTCTGTTCTTTTCTGGTTGTACATTTCAGAGTCCCAAGTTCTAGTTTTACCAATAGGATCCGTGTATGTTGTTTGTTCAGGCTTGACCCATTTTCCTTCTGAAATTAACTCCTCTGAAATAATAGACTGTTTGGCATTCTGAGAAGATTCTGCTGATTCGTGGCTCTCCCTTTTCATTTTTTTAATTTTTATTTTTATTTATTTATTTTGAGACAGAGTTTCGCTCTTGTTACCCAGGCTGGAGTGCAATGGCGCGATCTCGGCTCACCGCAACCTCCGCCTCCTGGGTTCAGGCAATTCTCCTGCCTCAGCCTCCTGAGTAGCTGGGATTACAGGCACGCGCCACCATGCCCAGCTAATTTTTTTTTGTATTTTTAGTAGAGACGGGGTTTCACTATGTTGACCAGGTTGGTCTCGATCTCTCGACCTTGTGATCCACCAGCCTCGGCCTCCCAAAGTGCTGGGATTACAGGCTTGAGCCACCGCACCCGGCCCGGCTCTCCCTTTTCAAATGAGTGTTTACAGCCTTCAGGAGAGTTCACCCCCAAGGTGTAGGGGTGACGAAGGGAAGAGGACAAAAGAACTGCTGGAGGCAGCAATGTCAGCAGATGCCGGTGCCACGGCTGGAGACACTCCACCTCCTGAGTGCTAAAAGGATGTGCCATGGCTCCTCTTTTCAAGTCAACCAGTATTTATCAAGCCGCTCTGTGGAAGGGTTCTGGGGATAGGATGGGACCTGTCCTTTAAACCAGAATGATCAGACTCAGTGGAAAGAGAGTTACAGTAGTTACTTGAACAACTGTCTCTGGTTATAAAATAAGATAGAGTGATAAATACACTAGAATATAGATAAGCTATTGAAAAAAAAGTAGAAACTTAATTCTACCTCAGGATATCCAAGAAGACTTCATTGCAGAGTTCTTGTTTGAATAGGACTTTAAAGAGTAAATAGGAATAGAAAAGGCTTGGCAGGACAGGAGAGGGGAGTATTCTGGTTTCGGAGTTACATAAATAAGAACTTGGAAGCTTAGAAGTGCCTGGAATATCTAGTGTGAGTTGAAGCATTGAGTGCATTAAGGAATAATAGTGTGAGTCAAAGTCAGAAAAGAAGCTTGATGACAAATCACAGACAGCTGTGAGTGTGAGGCTGCAGAACTGGGGCTTGATTCTTCAGGCCCGATATTGTTTCATGCCAACAGATGTGGGAGACAGAGGGTTTCCCAGCTCATTGACGTAATGAGCCACTGTGACTAATGGCAGTTGCATACTCTTACAAGTAGGTTGGAGTGAAGTTCAGGTAGCTGAGAAATTCACAGCTCAAAGAACCTTCTGTCTTCCTTAGAGAGAGTATAAAAATTGACTGTCATTGTAAGTAGTCAGAAGTCTCTTAAGCAAGAATACCAATATCAAAAGCTTCATTTTAGAGATTACTTTTGATGCAAATATATTTTAAAGCCACCTGTTTGAGATTTGAAGTAGTCAAGATTTTTCTCATATGTGTTTCACTTTATCATGTGTTGGCTACCCAGTTAAATATATTCTTGAAGAGTGTTAGTGTGAGGGAACCAAATTTTTGTAAATTGAGTCATTTTAAATCAGCAAGAATATTTTGACTAATTTCTATTGTAATTAATCTGATTATTTTAGAGCAAGACAGTATCCATCCCACCCACATACCTGTTCTGTCCCCATGAACTTATGCTTTAAAATTTTTTTCTTGTCAACACCTTGAACTGAGAAGTCAGTATTAAAATCTTAACCTTCACAACACACTGATTTTTGCCATTTGCAGATGACAAAATTCCCTACTATTCTTAATTTAGAAATAACTTGTGTGAGTGGATTTGTTTCTAGTTTATCTTTGCTTGCTAAAGAACACAAGTTGTTTGGGTCTAGGATGGGGTTTAGCACACCTTTTCTGAAAGGGCCAGGTAGTAAGTATTTTAGGCTTGGGAACCATATGATAACTGCTTGTTGTAATGTGAAAACATCTATAGACTGTACATAAGTGAATGGGCATCGCTGTGTTCTAATAAAACTTTATATATAAAACAGGCAGAGGTTGGGGTTTGCTGACTCCAGTCCAGAATTTTCTTCCATTTAAGCTGATTTCGTATCTAAAAGAAAAGACAAGGCGTCAAATTACTGCATAAGAAATTCCTATAACGTAGGTACCTATGGCTTATAGAGACTGTTGTTTTTAAGTGCTGCTATGTTGCCTTTATATGTATAATCATAATTTAAAAATTACTTCATCCTGCTCTGCCTTTTCCTCAAATATTTTGACTGCCCGTCATGTACCAAATGTTAGGCTGGGAGCTGTAGACCAGTACAGGGGGCAGACAGTAAGCAAATAAAGTAATTCTAGGCTGTGATAAGCATAATGATGTTATCAAGCGTGGTGCTGAGAGACAATTGGAGGGTAGGGGGGTTATGTAGATAGAGTGTTGAGGGGAGGCTTCCCTAAGGAGGTGAAGTTGAAGCTGAGACCTAAAGCCAAGAGGATTTAGTCATGTGAAAAACCTGATGGGTCAGAACACAGTCATCCTCCCCTTCTCCCTTGGATAAACGGCTAACATTTTCAGAGGAAATAGTAAAAGCTGTTTTATAACATGTTTTCCCCTCTTTTTAATTTCCTTTTTAGGTAAGACTAAAAGAGAACAAACAAATTTTTGTCTTCTGGTTAACACATGCACATACCTTCTGAGCATACATTGAAGTGTTGGCTACCAGAATAAAAGTTTTGGCATTGCGGCCTATATTTAGAGCCTTTGGGATGTGTGAAGTTTGTTAAGCGTTGTGAGTTCGTTTGCATTGTAGAAAGTTGAAACCGCCTGTGTGTTTGCGTTCTTACGGTGCTCCTGAAAGAACATGCAGTGGGAGAGCGCCCTCTGCTGGCGACTGTCACAGTGCTCTGCCTACTATAGCCAGTGTGAGAGGCGAGGCTTTCCAGACGGTGTGCTCCAGTGGTCAGGCTTTGGGGTCTCACAGGCCTCCCACTGTCATATCACAAGCTCTTTAGGTCATACTTGGAAGAATATTCATAAATAAACTTGTACCTCCTTAGCTTCTGTGCTCTGCTGCATTTTTTTTTTTTTTTTTTTTTTTTCTGAGATGGAGTTTCACTCTTGTTGCCCAGACTGCAGTGCAATGGCCTGATCTCGGCTCATGGCAACCTCCACCTCCCGGGTTCAAGTGTTCTCCTGCCTCAGCCTCCTGAGTATCTGGGATTACAGTGCCTGCCACGATGCCTGGCTAATTTTTGTATTTTTAGTAGAGAGGGGGTTTCAGTCTCTTGCCAGGCTGGTCTTGAACTCCTGACCTCATGATCCACCTGTTTCGGCCTTCTAAAGTACTGGGATTACAGGCATGAGCCACCGTGCCTGTTCTAATTTTTGTATTTTTAGTAGAGACGGGGTTTCACCATGTTAGCCAGACTGGTCTCAAACTCCTGACCTCAGGTGATCTGCCCCCCCCAGCCTCCCAAAGTGCTGAGATTACAGGCATGAGCCATCACACCCGGCCTTTGCTGCTTTTCTCTTATCTGTGGCCCGCTAATTACCAGTGCTCTTTGCTGGACTGGTTACTGATGCTTTGATGGCAGATGAGGAGGGTCATGTTGACTGAGTGAAGCTCTTGTGTTTTCACCTGCTGTCTTTGGCAGCTAAGAACCCAGCTAATGCTACCTCTCACTTCACTGATACATTCTGTTGACAGATGCACAAAATAAATACAAGGTGGATGTATATGTGGTAGCATTTTGAATCTTTTGTACAGGAGGAGCATGTCTGTGAAGTGATCATCCTGCAGGAGCCTTGACCTAGAGGAATTCACTGTGTTGGCTAGGTTTGGGGTCTTTCATTTCTGTTCTCTGAATGTTTTGTTTGTTTTTGTTTTGTTTGTCATTGTTTGTTTTTCATTTTTATTTTGTCCCAACATTTTCCTTTATGGTCCACCATTAGATATTGATCAGTTGAAGCTCATTTTAAGACTCGTTGGAACCCCAGGGGCTGAGCTTTTGAAGAAAATCTCCTCAGAGTCTGTGAGTTGATGCTTTGATTGTAATTATCTGCCCTGTTGGGAACCTCTGCCACTTGCCTTCTACCAGTCTGTACTTTGACCTGACTGTGTTTGTAAGCACACATGCCCTTTGTGTGCTGACTTCCCAGATGAGTGAGGTATAAGAGTGTGAGTGTGTGCATGCACGCATGTGTATCTACTTGCATGCACAAGTGTGTTTTATTCTCTATCTGGGTGCGTACTAAGATCATGGGAGCCTCTAGTAGGCAATAGTATCCCAGTAAAGCAATGAGATTTGAGATTCTAATTAATTGCAAGAGATTAATGCAAAATCTGTGTCTCTGTCCTCAAGCCTTGACTTTCATCTTTCTCAGAAGTTTCACATACACTGTAGAGCTTTTTTCACTTTTTCTAGTGTGTGTTCTCAGAGCCTCAGCTTCACCATGTATTTAGTTTAACTTAATCGCTGAAAGAATAAAGTGTACGTTGTCTGCACACTGTTGCCCTTTTCCAGAAGTTACTTTTTATTGTTTTAGAGTAGATACTGACACATGCCATGTAAAGTGTTTGTTCCCAACAGAGGTACCTTTCTACCCAGCCCCTAGACCCCTTAGAAGAAACAACTCCACTCCTGATACCTGAGATCCACAGGAATGTGGTTATAAATTTTCCTCCTATAGCCTTGTAATTATAAGTTAAATAACCTGAGAAAGGTTTTGGGACTAGTGCTTTCTTACCTCTAAGCAGGGACTTAGAAGCCATAGGAATGTGATTCTGGCTTACTTTTGCTACGATTTCCTGTTCTTGGTCATTTTCTTGGGCCAGAGGCATAAGAGAAGCCATGTAAGCCCAGCTTTTCCCCTTTTCCCTCTATCTGCTGCCAGGCAGTTGAATAAAAGAAAAAAACAGGTATGGAGCCAAGCTCCGGTTATGCCTTCCTGGATTCTCCTCTCAGTATTTATGACTGAAGGAGCCCTTTGCCCAGTTGGGAAGACTGCTGGGTAGCTTGAGGCAGGCATAAGCAGATGAGTTGGAACTGTTCATCATCTTCCTGACAAAATAAAGAATACCGTCATCTGGTATGTATCTGGTACATTTCTTGAAAGGATCACTAAACCCAGTGTATTTCTCAACCTCCACTCTGAATTTTGTTTCATTTACTTATTTAACATAAGCAAAAGCCCAGAAAGGCAGTGACTTTTCCACGTCATGCACTGAGTCACGTGGCAGAGCTGAGTATAGATCCCAGATGTTCTGATAACATGATCCAAACTATAATCTCATGTGATTACACAGTATTTTGAAAGTCATTGTCAGTGTTACAACAATGTCAACCTAAAGAATTTTTTTTCCCTTTATGATATGTAGAAGCTGGATTAGAATGAATCAAAGATATCAGCTGATGCTTACTTAAAAAAAAAAAAAAAGTTTTGCTTAGAAAGACTGGCTAGTAAGAGGACCTGAGGGCAGAGGGAGGGCTGGGAAGGAGCTCAATTAGTAAGTAGTGCTGATGAGACTAAGCACATTCGTTCCTTCCTGAGAGGGACTCCTAGCAGCCCTTTCTTAGTCTCTTCTTCCATCCCAACCATCTGCCCTATAGATATGTGCTATTAGTCACAAGGTATTCAAACCAAAGTATGGGTAAATACAATAGTATTTATCTGTCATTAATCCATCACTTATTTTTAAGAAAGAAACACTGGATGCACAGCCTAATAATGGTAGGTCCCTCTGTAAAATGAGGCACAGTATGCATTTCAACAGCTCTACTGAAATTGAATACCAGAATACAGAACTTAATCAAAATAACATATTGAGTGTAGAAGTAAGAAAGTGGGGTTTTTTTTCCTCCTTCATAGTTGTGGCAAGTGGATAAAAGTGGTTTAAACATCCTAAGGGGTAGACAAGATTAATTTGATGTTCATCTTATTGCCCAAGTACCTGTTTATCTTAGAAGCACATGATATATGGGAACAGAATGGAAAAATAAGGCCAGGTGAGTAAAACTGTTCAGAGATTTTAAAATTAAAAGGAAAAAAGACATTAGTGAAGGAATGCTGTAAAGAGAAAGCCAACTGCTATTTTCATTCTCCTGGAAAGAGTGAAGTAGGGATGCCAATAATTATGAAGAAATTGAACACTGAGTAAGAGAATGCAGTATGGATTGAGAACCTATTAGGATAAGCCACAGGAAAAGGTATAAATGATTCATGATGGAGGCCAAAGATAGAGAAGTCATTTGGTTGATGTCCCAGTATCTGTAATAAAGTGTGAAAGAACAAGAAAATCATACTAAAGCAAAAGCAGGCTGGGCACAGTAGCTCACGTTTGTCGTTTCAGCACTTTGGGAAGCTGAGGCAGGGAGTTTGAGGCTGCAGTGAGTTGTGATTGTGCACCGCACTCCAACCTGGGAGACAGAGCAAGACCTTGTCTCTAAAATAAATAATTAATTAAATTAGATAAAAAAGCAAAGACCTGGCTCATTCACATTTTCCTCCAGAAAAATAATCTTCCTAACCTCCTGACAGGAAAGGGGATATACTAACCCGTTTGACTAAAGGAGACAAAGACAGAGGCCGGGTATCATTCACAGAAAGGAAGGGGGAGGTGGCAGGATTTCCATATTTTAAGACTCAACTGGTAGTCTACTATTGCTGGTTTACTTTGTGGCCCCTTTTTGTTATTTCTCTTGGCATGAAAAGTATTGATCGTTATGCGATTTGTTAAAGGTAACTCTAAATTCTGTTATCTAAACTTCTGACAAAATAAAGAATTCCATCATCTGGTCTGTTAAATTTCTTAAAAAGACCACAAATCAGAGCATATTTCCTATCCTCTTTGGAATGTATTGGCCTCTGCCTTTGTGCTTAGGGAGCATGAAAGGCATCGTGGAGCACATGGCTCTCACTCTCCGATGGCCAGCCTTAAACAGATTACTGCTAAGTCATCTGGCCACTCGGAAGTTCAGTTCAGAGGACGAACTCAAGTAGAAAAGTTATTTAGGAAAGCCACAAAGAAGTAAAATTGCTTGGCCATAGTGCTTATTGGAGATGACGCTTCACCCGAACGAGGAAATTAGTAGTTAATTAAAAGGGAAGAGAAAAGGGGTTTATTGAATTACACTGAAGATTTTTAAAATCTCATCGCTTCTGCTTTTAGTAGGAACATGATAAACAGTTCTTACAATATTTTAAAAGAGGGCGAGTTGTGTTAGCATTGATGGAACAGTTAAAAGAGAGTAACAGCTTACGTATGTGCCTGCATATGTAGTAAATCTCAGCTCTGCCCTTGTCAGATACTTGCAGAGTATTTTGCAGACTTCCCTCCAGCTGTTTGTTAAGTGAGGTTAGTCTGTTCGCTTGTTGAAGAGACTTACGGAGGAAATCATGGGGCATGCTATGACACTGTCAGCAGCCTGTGACGTCTATTTTGCCTTTGCCGTTAGCCTCTAACCTTCTCCCCATCTCCTCTTTCTTTCTTTACCATTTTGTGTCTGTGGCAAGTATTTTAAATGTACCACTAACTAACGCCTTTGAAATGTGGCATTGCTTATTCACCCAAATGCCCACCTGTATCTTAATTTGGAGGGGTGGTGCCTTGGAGAACCTGTGCTGAAAAAGTTTAGTCTCTTCCTGGAATGGATATGTTGAATATTTTGTTTGTTCAAAGTTGAGTGAAAAAACAGGTTTTTGCCATCAGTACTTGAAAACAGTTCTCTGGCTGGCATCCTGGATCAAGGGGCAGTCTGTTTCCAGGGAACCCAAAATATTTAACAGTAAAGATGATGCTAAAACCAAAGAAAAGTAATTTTTCTTATCTGCATGGCCAGTCACTGGCTACATGCCTAGTCACTCATGTCATTCACAGAAGCATGCTTTAAACATGCAGCCCTGGGCTCGCGGGTAGGGTGAAGGGTGGGTGGGGTTTTTGTTTCTTTGTGTGTTTTGGGGTGGCTTTTTGACCTTTTTAAAAACTTGAGTTGAAAATAATTTTTTGCACTGTATGTTTAACAATGCCCTTGACTAGGCATCTAAGATATTAACCAGCTTCAGCAGATTATGCGTCTGACAGGAACACCCCCTGCTTATCTCATTAATAGGATGCCAAGCCATGAGGTGAGAACAAAGAGACTGTACAGGGATGTCGAATTCAGAAGCCACATTCTCATTTTATTGCCACTGTATAACCAACACGGTTTTTAATATCACTGAATGCCTGCATGTGCCTCGAGGGCCACCTGTGTGCTATTGCAAGATGTTGACTTTTGGGATAAAATGTCATCCAGTCCTGTGAGATTGGGAATATAACTAGTAAGCTTGTAAATGGAAAATTGTTATTTTTATATTTGGTTTTGTGAATTTAGTGCTCGTGAGGCTGTTTCTTTGTAGGTGCTATGCCTGTAGCTAGGGTGTGCTACTATCATGACCTTCATCAGAAGTGTAGTTAACTGTTTAGCATGCTTTCTGATTCATACACTTTTTTTTAATGACCAAAAGAAGGTTATTTTTAAAAATTAAAAACTGAAGTATTCAGTACAAATAGGTACTGTATTTAAAAGAAAAGATAAAATAATTTAGAATAAATATGAACACTTTGATATGGTTAGGTGCCTTCTTTGTTCTTAACTATTTAGTCTAACTCTTGCTTTATTATCAGGGGAGATTGGAGCACTTATTTCTTTCTAAGGTAGCCTTAATATTTTGGGGAGCCAGGTTGGTATCACAGAGGGTCCTTCCAGCAGCTTTGTTTCTACTTCAGCTATATTCAGGTAGCCTTTTATTTTTATTAAAGGATGACTGTTCTCTGAATGAGCTAGTTCTCTTACCTGTTTTCCCTTCATCTTTTTATTTACATGTTCAAGTAGAAAGGGATTACAGCCATTTATGTATTTAATTCCTAAAACTTTCTTTTCAAATCAGAAAGCTTCTTTATTCCTTTTCAAAGCAGACCTTTCCTCCTGACTCAACATGCAATAACTTAGAAGGTGAAGGCTGGGCGTGGTGGCATGCACTTGCAGTCTCAGCACTTTGGAAAGCTGAGATGGGAGAAGCAGTTGAGCCCAGGAGTTCAAGACCATCCTGACAACGCAGCAATACTCCAGGTCTACAAAAGTTTAAAAATTAGGGCATGATGGCACACGTCTCTACTCACAGCTGCTTGGGAAGCTGAGGCAGTGAACTGTGATTGTGCCACTGACCTCCAGCCTAGGCAACAGAACAGAGACTGTGTCTCTAAAAAAAAAATTATAAAATACAGAAGGCAAACTTGCCCGAGCAACCAGATTTTTTTTTTTTTTTTTTTAAGAGAGGATCTCACTCTCCACCCCAGCTGGAGTGCAGTGGCACAGTCTTAGCTCACTTGCAACCTCCACCTCCTGGGCTCCATCTCCCTGCTCAAGTGATCCTCTCACTTCAGCCTCCCAAATAGCTGGGACCACAGTCATGTGCCACCACGCCTGACTCATTTTTTGTTTTTTGAAGACAAAGTTTCACCATGTTACCCAGGCTGGTCTCAAACTCCTGGCTCAAGCGATCCTCCCACCTCAGCCTCCAAGCAATCCTCCCACCTCAGCCTCCCAAAGTGCTGGGATTACAGGCGTGAGCCACCATGCCCGGGCAACCAGAACTTTTTATAACCTGTGTGTGTATGTATAAACATAAATATACATGCATACTTTTACTGTTGGCCTGTATTAAAACAGGAATTTTAAAGAGGTAGTTAAGATAGACAGCGGACCTTGCTTCTGAAGGTGATAGTGGGATAGCAGGTAATGTTTATGGAACTCTCACTTGGAACCAAGTACTGTGTTAAAGTAGTGGGTTCTAATTTTCACTCTCAATTACGAGGTAGGACTGTTACATTAAGTTTATATTAACTTTTTTTGTTGCCAGTGTTACTTTGTTAGCAAGGCTTAATGTTGATATCCTTTGATGTATTAAGAGCACCTACTGAAGTCAGCACTGTCAAAAGACTGCAGGTCCAAGACTTTCTTTGGGAATACCAACCCCTCTACCAATTTTAGCTGTTTAAGAAGGCTGTCTCAGAAAGGGCCACTTCTTATATATCTTGGCCTCGGTTTTTAAACTCATCCTGTGATCAGAAAGCTAATGAAAGAGAATTTGATTGATTAATATTCTTATTCACCTGAAATGCAACTGTGAGAGATAGCAGTAATAAAGAAGGTGATGATCATAACTAGAGAAGATAGGATGGCAGCAAGGGAGAAGTTTTATCAAAGACAGTTATAAACATTGGCGTTAATGGACTTTGTCAGTTAACACTTCTTCCTTAGCAGGACCAAGATTCTTTCTTTGAGGGCAGTAACATTATTGAACAAAGTCATTCTGAAAACCCTTGTTTTTACAGGCAAGAAACTATATTCAGTCTTTGACTCAGATGCCGAAGATGAACTTTGCAAATGTATTTATTGGTGCCAATCCCCTGGGTAAGTTGACCATAGCCTCACCTCATGGATATTGAATTAGTTATGCTATAAATTAGGGATTTGAAGAAGATTTTCTCCTTTTGACCAAATAAAATATCATTAGTTGAATCTTGGAAGGTGATAAATGTGGATTTTATTATCTGTTTGTGTTGTCAGATTTTGTTTTTAATCACGAGATGCTTATATGTTTATATGATCACAGAACTTTGGGTTGGGGGAGTGGACAGGTACATTGGAGAAAGGAGATAAAGTAATGGGAATGTTGAGAGAAAAGATTGGAGAGGCAAGAAGAAACAGGTGCAGAAGAAAGCCTATAACTTATTCACAACTGCTGTGGATTTATGATGTCCCCGAGTGGAGGGTAGAAACCACTGAAGCGCAGGCGGGTGTTTAGAGGGGCCACCCGGGAGCTCCCTGCAGGTGCTCTGCTCTACTGGTAGCTGCTGTTGCTGCAGATCCTGTCACTTTCCACACTCATGTACATTTCCTCTCCCCTCTTCTTTCTCTGCCTCTCAGAGGCTTAACCATCCTCTCCTCTTTGTGGAGGTTATTTGCTGCCTAAACTTAGAGTGGCTTCATATTGCCTTCAAGATCCTTGGCAGAGGGAAGTGATGGTGGCAGCTGAAGATATGTATTGCCTTGGCTAAAAATGAGTTGTTTTATTCTTTTTTTTTTTTTTTTTTTTTTTTTTTTTTTTTTTTTGGTAGTGTCAGGGTCTTGCTCTGTCACCTAGGCTAGAGTGCAGTGGCACAATCATAGCTTAAGCTTGAACTCCTGGGCTCCAGTGATCCTCCTGTCTCAGCCTCCCAAGTAGCTAGGACTACAGGCATGCATCCCCATGCCTGGCTAATTTTTTAAAGAGTTCTCTGTAGAGACAGGGTCTCACCATCTTACCCAAGTTAATCTCAGACTCCTGGGCTGATGCAGTCTGCCCACCTCAACTTCCAAAAGTGCTGGGATTCAGACATGAGCCACTGTGTGTGGCTGACTATATTCTTTGAAGGGGAGGACTGATGTGTGCTTCAGATGGCCCCTGAAAGCTGCTTTGCCTGAGGCTCTCATTCCCTGACTCTAGAATAGAGTACAGTGGACAGTGCTGTTTAATGGCAGACACAGAAGGATCAGACCGGGACCTCCCTGCAATAGGGAAAGGAGCTATGCTATGATAATGGGTATAATCCGCCTTCTCACTTTTCTGAAGATTGTATTGTGTGGCATGTTTTAAAATCTCACTGCAGTTCTTTACATCTGTGTGGATCATCTCTCTGCTTAAGGGTCTTGGCAGCTATGCTTCAGGTTTAGTTTTATCTTTTTGAGAGCTGACAGCCATGCTAACCTCTTTAGAAGTTGGGGTGAAGGCTAGGTGATTTTACCTTTTTAAGTACTTCACCCATAGTGATTATGGAGAGGAATTTTAGTGTCGCTGTGATAATTCTTATAATAGCAGAGATGCTCATGCTCTTTGAAATATTGGGCAGTTGTGGATGAGTTCTTGTCAGCCTCAGAGACGGAGAGTATGTCATATCTCAGCAGGGTCGCTCTCCTGCCCAAGGATGAATCCACAGTCTCATCAGGAGTAGGTAGGATTCTACTGAGATTGGTTTAGGTTTGCATCTGCCCCGGCATGCTCTCCTTGGCTTTGTGTGATTTATTTGAGCTCTGTTATCTAATTCAAGGATCTATGAGAAGCTCTCTTTGAGCCATAATTACTACAGGATTTTGGGAAAAGATGTTTTGTTAGCTGTTGTCTGCCATTCTGTTCTGAATTTGTTTCAATTTATAACCCCTAAGTTTTAAACATGGCAGTACTCACTGACACCCTGTTAACAGACTCAAAAAGATTTGTTAATTCATTTTTTGGGGGGAGAGGGGAGATATTTGTGTTCCAGCAGCTTATTTAGGTCACATACGTCCTGATAGGTCTTCCCATTCTTTGAAATCATGACGTTTAAACTTCCAAAAGAACTGGATACCACTTTGCTAATGAGTTGAATGGAGGTTTTGGTCCATCTGGTGCTCAGCACTGTACTTCTCAGCATTTAAATGTGCCTTACAGCCCATTGCCAAACAGTGATGTCATATAATGAGGCTTCCCTTGCTGGGCAGATGGAGCACAGTGCTGCTATCACCAGCTCGTGCCCAGCATGTTAACTGAGCAGGAGCATGTCAGCAATATAAATATTAACAGCTCTATTTTGTCAGCCACTGACTTTGTTTCACTGCTATTCCCAAAACATGAATTAAAACTTATATTACCCCTTGATGGATGTTAGTGTATATATTTATCTGTCAAGATCTTTTTTGTTTTGTTTTTGTTTTTGTTTTTTAAGAAATGGCATCTCATTCTGTCACCCAGGTTGGAGTACAGTAGCACAGTTATAGTTCACTATAACCTCAACCTCTTAGGTTCAAGTGATCCTTCCTCTTCCCTATCCCAAGTAGCTGAGACTACAGGTAAAAACCACCATGCCCATCTAATAAGATCTTTGAGGAATCTTTTTCTTACCCCTGACCTTATTGGTTATAAGAATATGGTACTTTTTTCCCTAGGGGTGGCAGAGACTTGTCATATAATCTGTGTTTAATTATAAAGTCAACAGCTGATAAGGTTTCTTTTTCTGAGAAGACCATCAGAAGAATATATATTCATGTGTGTGTGTGTGTAGACACACACACACACACACACACACACACACAGTCTCCAAGCATTCACCTAGTACTCTAAAGTGTAAACTTATGAGCTTGAATTGACACATGAATATTCACTTTGTTTCTGTATCCTCCTGAAGCCCATATTTCTCCAATGACTTACTCTGGAATTCAAGCTGCGGAACAGGGGTGTTTTACGGCCTCCGGTGTACATAGCAGTAGACCTCTTTAGGAAGCTGTCTTCTTCACTACTCACCCCCACCCCCTCCACATTTATAATTTGCAAAGTCTCAAAAGCCTGTTTCACCATAGTGATAACTGGTTATGTGGCAGTATTTATCCTCCCAAGTGTTGCCATGCTGAAACACAAAACATACTCATTTGAAAGATAGAGTTAGAAAAATCACCATTTTGGCCGGGCGCGGTGGCTCACGCCTGTAATCGCAGCACTTTGGGAGGCCGAGGCGGGTGGATCACGAGGTCAAGAGATCGAGACCATCCTGGTCACATGGTGAAACCTCGTCTCTACTAAAAATACAAAAAATTAGCTGGGCATCGTGGCGCGTGCCTGTAATCCCAGCTACTCAGGAGGCTGAGGCAGGAGAATTGCCTGAACCCAGGAGGCAGAGGTTGCGGTGAGCCGAGATGGCGCCATTGCACTCCAGCCTGGGTAACAAGAGTGAAACTCTGTCTCAAAAAAAAAAAAAAAGAAAAGAAAAGAAAAAGAAAAATCACCATTTTGAGGCCGGGCGCGGTGGCTCATGCCTGTAATCCAAGCAAGGCGGATCAAGGCGTGATCCTTGGAGGCCAAAGTAGGCGGATCACCTGACGTCAGGAGTTCAAGACCAGCCTGACCAACATGGTGAAACCCCGTCTTTAAAAAAAAGAAAGAAAGAAAGAAAAATCACCATTTTGTAACCCCTTATGAAATAATTGCTTTTGGGATGGAAACCCATTGAATGCAAAAAACCATAAGTGAAAGGAACAGATATTTACCTGATACCAAAATATCCCACAGATCACTTGGTTTGTTCAAAGGGGAAACGTCTTAACCCAGTGATCAATTTTAGCTCATTAGTAGTGGGACAGATGGCCTGAATACACTGTCACATACACAGCATCATCTGTATTTTTGCCAAAAATGTTTAACCTGATTATTAACAAAATTTTTGACCTAACTTCTGGTTTTGGGGAAGTACAGGGGTTAGCAGAAAGCAGGGTATAGACATATGACAGCAGAAGCAGCAAAATCGGACACATCCCTAGAAATGCCCATTCTCAGGACAGCCAGAGGGTCTCTTTAGATCAAAATCGGGAAAGAACAGGGCTTAGAAGTAGGGAGATTATTCTATAGACTACGAGAGACTAAAGAAATCCATTTAGTTGCAGTGCAGGCTCCTAATTAAATCCTGGTTTGAACAAACTAGTTCTAAAAGACAACATTGGAGAAATTTTAACATGAATTGGATTTTAGATGATATTTAGAAATTGTCAGAGATGATAACTGATATTATGATTATATAGGAAGATGTTTTTGTGTTGAAATAATTGGGGAGGGTAAAGTGTCATGTCAGAAAAAATACATAGAAATAAAGAAATATAAAAACGTTAAGTGTTGAATCTGTATGCTGGGCATATGAATATTCGCTTTACCATTGTTTTTACTTTACTGTTTCTGCATATTTGAAATTTTTCATAGTGAAATCTTTAAAAATAAAATTCCCTTTGATTTAAATACCACGTCTCACCCTCATCACCATGTAAAGCCCCCAGTTCATTCCCTGTTTGAAGATCTGTTTGATGAACATTTATTTGCCTTATGTTAGTAAATAAACAGTGAAGGAGGACAAAAAATAAAATAAAATAACACAAAAACAGCCCTGCCTACCTATTCTAGATTACTTTAGCTGTAGGCTTTTGTTTTAACACAGCTTGACTACACTGGTAGCAGTTTGACATTGACATTCCACAAAAGCCTGTTGAGACAGAATCCCAGTCATTAAAAAAATTCTTCTTTAGTAACATATTCTTTAAAAATACAAAATACAGGAGGAGGGCAAGGATAGAAAAATATCGGGTCCACTAGAAGCCCAGTCCCCATCAGTCTGTGATAAGACCCATGTGACAACCATGCACATGTACCCCAGAATCAAAAAATAAAAATTTTGAAGACATACAAAATACAGCTCTATACACATGAGAAAAGGGCTAATATATCCTAGAGTAGACATTTTGGAGGAGAATTCTTTGTTTGGATATGAAGGGTCAAAACTGTTTACTTAATGAGGCATCATTTTTGGTAGCATGTTAAAAACTGTTTTTCTTCCCATCTATGGCACTGATAGCTGTCGACTTGCTGGAGAAGATGCTTGTATTGGACTCAGACAAGAGAATTACAGCAGCCCAAGCCCTGGCACATGCCTACTTTGCTCAGTACCATGATCCTGATGATGAACCAGTGGCCGATCCTTACGATCAGTCCTTTGAAAGCAGGGACCTCCTTATAGATGAGTGGAAAAGTAAGTCCTAAGGGGAGGATTAACATCTTGAATCACTAACCAAAAGCAATGGGAAGACAACTCCGAATGGTCATAATCAACTTGCTAACACTTGTAGTTGAGGTCTCTAATGCAGAATGAATATGTTCTCTGGTGGAAACTGTCGAAGACAATGATACTCTCTGGACCTTTGAGATACTTATATCTGGTTCGATTTTATGCACAGCCCCTCACATAGGAGCTTGCATGGAGATTTGAGGTTTTCGGAGTCTTTGCATTTACATTTCTCTGAGCTAAGTAAAGAATAGGATTTTTTTACAGTTTAACAATTAGTAGAACCGGGGCAAAGAGAATTTATGTCTTATCAGTTAACTTAGAACTAGTTAGAGACATAGCCAGGAATGGAACCCATGTATCCTGTGTCCAGTCCCATATTCTTTCCATAAACATAAGTTCAGAACAGTTACATCCAAAGAGTCAAGACCATCTGTGGCTGTAGCTTGTGAGAGTGCTCTTTTATTCTTGAGCACATCCATAGAAAGCTTTAAAGAGGCACTCAGCAATGAAAAACAGAAAAAAAATGGTTCTTTTCTATGTCTCCTTGAACTTCTGTGTGACCACATGTTCCATTAGGATATTTATTACATACAAGCATTGAGGTAGCCCATCATACCACTACCTGGACAAGGACGAAAGATCTTGAGCTTAGAGCTCAAGTCAGAGTGCTTGCCAGCAAAGAGAATAGCCTGAAGTCTCACATCTTACTTTTCCTTCCCAATTTCTAGGTCTGACGTATGACGAAGTCATCAGCTTTGTGCCACCACCCCTTGACCAAGAAGAGATGGAGTCCTGAGCACCTGGTTTCTGTTCCGTTGATCCCACTTCACTGTGAGGGGAAGGCCTTTTCACGGGAACTCTCCAAATATCATTCAAGTGCCTCTTGTTGCAGAGATTTCCTCCATGGTGGAAGGGGGTGTGTGTGCGTGCGTTAGTGTGTGTGCATGTGTGTGTCTGTCTTTGTGGGAGGGTAAGACAATATGAGCAAACTATGATCACAGTGACTTTACATGAGGTTGTGGATGCTCCAGGGCAGCCTCCACCTTGCTCTTCTTTCTGAGAGTCAGCTCAGGCAGACAAGAGCTGCTGTCTTTTTAGGGATATGTTCAATGCAAAGTAAAAAAAATATGAAATGTCCCCAGTCCCAGTCCTGCGTTTGCCACTTTGACTCCTCCTGGAACCCCACCTTGACGGTGGGGTGTAGACTTTGACAACATCCCACAGTGGCATGGAGAGAAGGCCCACATCTTCTGGCTGCCTCAGACCTGGCGCCATCCTTCAGTGACGCGTACAGCCAAAAAGGACCAACCAGCTTCTGTGCACTAGCCTGTGATTAACTTGCTTAGTATGGTTCTCAGAACTTGACAGATGTATTTGAAACTGTAAATATGTTTGTGCCTTAAGAGGAGAGAAGAAAGTGTAGATAGCTAAAAGACTGCAGCTGCTGAAGTTCTGAGCCTGGCAAGTCGAGAGGGCTATTGGACGGCTGCTTGTGGGCCTGGAGTAACCAGGCAGCCTTCAGAGGCAACCATATGTGCATGTGAGCGCATGCGTATATGTGCGTCTCTCGTTCTCCCTCACCCCCAGGTGTTGCCATTTCTCTGCTTACCCTTCACGTTCGGTGCAGAGGTTTCTTGAATATCTGCCCCAGTAGTCAGAAGCAGGTTCTTGATGTCATGTACTTCCCGTGTACTCTTTATTTCTAGCAGAGTGAGGATGTGTTTTGCACGTCTTGCTATTTGAGCATGCACAGCTGCTTGTCCTGCTGTCTTCAGGAGGCCCTGGTGTCAGGCAGGTTTGCCAGTGAAGACTTCTTGGGTAGTTTAGATCCCATGTCACCTCAGCTGATGTTATGGCAAGTGACATCATCCTCTCTTGAGCCCCTAGTGCTGTTATGTGTTGAACACAATTGATACTTCAGGTGCTTTTGATGTGAAAACCATGAAAAGAGGAACAGATGGATGTATAGCATTTTCACTCATGCCATCTGTTTTCAACAAACTATTTTTGGGGAGCTATCATGGGAAAGATCAGGGCTTTTCCCAGGAATATCCCAAACTTTGGAAACAAGTTATTCTCTTCACTCCCAATAACTAACGCTAAGAAATGCTGAAAATCAAAGTAAAATATTAAAGCTAGTGAGGCCAGAAACTCCTTTTGCTATCTTTCTCTAAATATGGTTACTTTAAAAAGAAAAAAAAAAGTAACAAGGTGTCTTTTCCACTCTTCTATGGAAAAGGGTCTTCTTGGCAGCTTAACATTGACTTCTTGGTTTGGGGAAAAATAAATTTTGTTTCAGAATTTTGTATATCGCAGGAATCCTTTGAGAATGTGATTCCTTTTGATGGGGAGAAAGGGCAAATTATTTTAATATTTTGTATTTGCAACTTTATAAAGATGACATATCCTCAGGGGTGGAGAAGAGTTGTTTTCATAACTTTCTGAATTTCAGGCATTTTGTTCTTCATGAGGGCTCATATACTTAAGCCTTTTGTGTAATAAGGAAGTATAAAGTCACTTCCAGTGTTGGCTGTGTGACAGAATCTTGTATTTGGGCCAAGGTGTTCCCATTTCTCAGTCAGTGCAGTGATACATGTACTCCAGAGGGCCAGGGTGGACCCCCTGAGTCAACTGGAGCAAGAAGGAAGGAGGCAGACTGATGGTGATTCCCTCTCAGCTGGCACTCTCTCCCTTTCAAGGAAAGCAAACGTAAAGGCCTCTCCTCCTTTATTGCAGTTCAAATCCTCACCATCCACAGCAAGATCAGTTTTATCAGCCATGTTTGGTTGTAAATGCTAGTGTGATTTCCTACAGAAATACTGCTCTAAATATTTTTTAATAAAGGTCTTTGCACATGTGACCACATACGTGTTAGGAGGCTGCATGCTCCGGAAGCCTGGACTCTACACTGGAGATCTCGGAAGAGCTCTTCGGTTTCTGAGCATAATGCTCCCATCTCCTGACTTCTCTGAACAGAAAACAAAAGAGAGAATGAGGGAAATTGCTATTTTATTTGTAGTCATGAACTTGGCTGTAATCAGTTATGCCATATAGAATGTCAAACAATACCACTGGTTAAAATAAAGCCTATTTTTCAAATTCAGTGAGTTTCTCAAGTTCATTCTATTTTTCTCTTAATTGTTTTTTATTTATTGCACAGTATGGCATTATATCAATATCCTTTAAACTGTGATCTGGCATACTTTTCTGACAGATCTTAATATTACTCCCAACATTTATCAGAAGCTTTATCAAAAACTCCTTAGTTGTACATTTTTCGGTGAAGAGCATCTAGGTCTTTGCTGTGGACGGGTAAAGCCCGGAGCAAATGAATGAGATACTAAGTGCCAGGGCCTGTCTTATCTACACTCAAGTGTTGAGAGTGGCGGAGAAGATGGGGCCCAGCAGACTGTGGCCTAGGGCCAAATCCAGCCCACCACCTGTTTGGTATAGCCTGCTAACAATGGCTTTTACGTTTTTTAATGATTGGGAGAAAAAAAAAAAAAGAAGTAGTTTCTGTAGCATGTGAAAAGTAATGTAAAACTTTTAATTCCAGTGTCTATAAATAAAGTTTTATGAGAACAGAACCACATTCATTTGTTTATGTATCGTCTGTGGCTGCTTTTATGCTACAGTAACAGAGATGAAGAGTTGCAGCAGAGACCAGACACCCTCCAAAATGTCAACCATTTACCATCTGGCCCTTTATAGAAATCTGCTGACCCTTGGCCCAGGGCTACAGTTTTCTCATCTATAAAGTGAAGTTCAAGTTTTTTCTTCCATCTTTGACATTTGAGACTATCTATAAGCCATATATTTTTATTACAAAACTGCCAGAAAGAATGTTGGGTTTGTGTGTGTGTGTGTGTGTGTGTGTGTGTATATATATATGTGTGTGTGTGTGTGTGTGTGTGTGTATTGTAAGCTTTTAAGTGGGTGTATTTTATGACTCAGTTTTGTCTTAGCTGGCTATGGTCCTTGAAAACACTCTTCAGAACGACCGAGTAACCTCACGGGATGAAAAGCCTCGGGTCTCACAGCTGAGTTCTCAGGCACTCTGCTGATGTGCTTCCTTTCTTGGTGTCCTTGGAATGACACCCAGCAGGTGTCCTACGGTGGATTGTGGGTCTCTGCCTGTGAGGATACTGAGAGCATGCGGCTGGGTTTTTGCCCAGGCCCTGGCGGGCAGCTGGGAATGAAGGCAGTGATAGAAGGCAGACCAAGCACAGACTCCTTTCCAATCCCAGTGACTGCGTAAGGAGGTGAGAGAAAAGGACCCTGGTTGTTACGTGGGGTCCTTTAGCTCCTGTAAGAATCAGACAGTTGTAGGGAGTATTTTGCCTTCACACACCAGACGTGAGAGCAGCCTTCCTCCTAGGCTTCTGAGAAGACAGCCTGCTCAGCTCAAAGAGAGTTGACACCAGAGAAAGATCCCCTGAAGTGAATCCACTTAAAACAGGGACCAAAATTTCATAGTATGTGGTGGATACTGGGGTATAGGGGAAGTCTGAGTGGGACTTTAATCATGAAAATGGAACAAAATGATAAAAGCAGGTTCATAAGTTTTAAGATGTATTTTGATAAATAATGAAATCAAGTTGTTTTTGAAGTGAAACTGATTTTGTATCTTCCAATCTCATTTGATTTTTGCAACATAATAGGAAGTTTTGCAAAAACATTTGAGGGCTTCATCGGTTTTCAGAGGGCCTCTTGATATTTGGATACTCACATCATTCTTTTTTATAAGTATCTATTGGTGATTACCTCCTCCCCTTGTCTTTTATTAACTGGTCTGAGTCTGTCACTCACTTTTCAGGGCTTTTGCTTGAGGTTTGAGCAGTTTTCTAGCATTATTTATCAACTTCAGCAAATCCATCACCATTTGCAAGATTTGTGATTATTGCAATTAAGTTGCATTCTATTTGTGTCATTTGTCATATGCTTACAATATAACCATAGAGACTAACAGAAGATCAGAATACAGTGGGCAGGATAAATACTCTGGGTTCAGGTACTTAGGAAGCAACGAGGGACTAATTTTTTATAAATAGCTCATTAAGTGAATGTTTTCACATCGGGATGACTTTCACTTCTCTATACAATTTGGTAGCTGCAAGGACTTGCTTAATGAATATGCAAATAATAAAGGCCCCCTTTTATTTATAATACAGATATGTTTTAATGATATACATGCACTTTAAACTTAACATTTACACTTCTCAGAAGCCTTCAGCCTGAGCAACGTTGCTGGGGATTCAAAAAAAATTTTTTAATTAGCCACATGTGGTGGCACATGCCTTTGTAGTCCCAGCTGCTTGGGAGGCTTAGGTGGGAAGATCTCTTGAGCCTAGGAGTTCAAGGCTGCAGTGAGCCATGGTGGTTCCACTGCACTCCGGCCTGGGTAACATACTGAGACCCTGTCTCAAAAAAAAAGATCAGCTGAGCGCAGTGGCTCACACCTGTAATCCCAGTACTTTGGGAGGCTGAGGCAGGCAGATCACGAGGTCAGGAGTTCAAGACCAGCCTGGCCAACATGGTGAAACCCCGTCTCTACTAAAAAATATATATAAGAATTAGCTGGGTGTGGTGGCAGGTGCCTGTAATCCCAGCAACTTGGGAGGCTGAGGCAGGAGAATTGCTTGAACCCAGGAGGCAGAGGTTGCAGTGAACCAAGATTGTGCTGTTGCACTCCAGCCTGGGTGACAAGAGCAAGACTCCATCTCAAAAAAAAAAAAGGGGGGGATCTTCCCAAGTGCACAAAGTATGTTTTTCAGTGTCACATTCCTTGTATAGCAAAACATTGGAAGTAATCCACGTAATTGTCAACAAGGATTTCATTGAATATGATGGCCATCTGTGCAGTGCAATGCCATGCAGCTAGGCATGGACAGATGTGCAGCATACATCATGAAGGAGAAAAAGTAAGTGGCTAAGTAAGTGGCCCCCTTTTTTGTTGATAGATAATGCATGGCAAGGAAATGAATATGCATTGAAGTGTTAACCATCTCTAGGTAGTGGGATTGTGCCCTTTCATTTTTATGCTATTTCTGTAATGTGTACCTTTTTTTTTTTTTTTTTAACACTGAGGATTTTTTGTTGTCGTTTTGTGATCAGAAGAAACTTTTTCTTTCTTTTCTTTTGCTTTTTAATCAGAAAGGTGTTTAAAGTCTATGTGACCTGGGGAACCAGTCTCGTATTTCAGTTTTCCAGGGCTAGAGCCCAACCTTTCAAGGCAGGAGAACAGTTGCTGGAAGGAAATTGCAGCCAGCTATTAGGCCTCTGGCAAGCAAAGCTGCACCAGTAATTTGTAGTGAGATTCTCCAGCCAGCTGGGAGGGCTTGGTGGTTTCTTCAGTAGAAGGGGGTATTTTAAGGATCTGAAGCAGGATTTTTCAACTTTGGCACTATTGATATCTAAGACCAGATAATTATTTGTTGCGGAAGCTGCCCTGTGCAGTGCAGGGTGTTAAGCAACATCCCTGGCCTCTACCCACTAATGGCAGTAGCATACATGCTCCCTTCCCCCAGTTGGGATAGCCAGAGATGTCTTGAGATGTTGCCGAATGGCCTCTGGGGAACGAAATCATCCCTGGTTGAAAACCATGAGTCTAACACTTCGACCCTCCTAGTCTTGCAGAACACCAAAGCCTCTTTTCTTGAAACAATAAAAGTTAACACCTGTTAACCTGCTGTAACTTAAAAGTAGTAATGCCTGGTGCAGTGGCTCACGCCTGTAATCCCAGCATTTTGGGAGGCTGAGGCAGGTGGGTCACCTTAGGTCAGGAGTTTGAGACCAGCCTGACCAACATATGGAAACCCCCATCTCTACTAAAAATACAAAATGAGCTGGGCGTGGTGGCACATACCTGTGATCCCAGCTACTTGGGAGGCTGAGGCCGGAGAATCGCTTGAACTCAGGAGGCAAGGGTTGCAGTGAGCAGAGATTGCACCATTGCACTCCAGTCTGGGCGACAAAAGAGAAACTTCACCTCAAAAAAAAAGAAAGTAGCTTGACCGGGCACGGTGGCTCACACCTACAATCTCTGCACTTTGGGAGGCCAAGGCGGTCGGATCACCTGAGGTCAGGAGTTCAAAACCAGCCGGGCCAACATGGTGAAATCCCGTCTCTACTAAAAATACAAAAAATTAGCTGGGCTTCGTGGTGGGCGCCTTTAATCCCAGCTACTTGGGAGGGTGAGGCAGGAGAATCCCTTGAACCCGGGAGGTGGAGGTTGCAGACTGAGATCGTGCCACTGCACTCCAGTCTGGGCCACAAGAGTGGAACTCTGTTTTTTTTTTGTTTTTTTTTTGTTTTTTTTTTTTTTTTGAGACGGAGTTTCGCTCTTGTTACCCAGGTTGAAGTGCAATGGCGCGATCTCGGCTCACCACAACCTCCACCTCCTGAGTTCAGGCAATTCTCCTGCCTCAGCCTCCTCAGTAGCTGGGATTACAGGCACACGCCACCATGCCCAGCTAATTTTTGTATTTTTAGTAGAGACGGGGTTTCACCATGTTGACCAGGACGGTCTCGAACTCTTGACCTCGTGATCCACCCACCTCGGCCTCCCAAAGTGCTGGGATTACAGGCGTGAACCACTGCACCCGGCCATTATTTTTTTTTAAAGCTTGGCATCTTGGAGTGAAGATGCCAAGCTACTTTTTGGAGAGAAAGTATAAATTGGAAAGGCCTTTTTAGACTCAAATACATATTTTTAGGGGAAAGGGAAGATGTTAGAAGAAAGTATGTTTGGTACTGAATTAAGGTCATATCGTTTTTTTAAAAACAAACAGTAGAGGTAGATGTTGGGTAAATTAAGTTACCTTTTGTTCAGAAGCTGTTTGCTATTATCCACAAAGCCTGGTAATTAAACTGGGGTGTGACTACAAGATTTTCTTAGGCCAGTAATGAAATAACAAGCTTCAATGTGCCAGGTATGTTGTGGACCCTCAAGATACTGGTTAGTCCACATCTCACTTGAGGTGACATTGGGCATCGAGGCTGTCTTGTCAGGGTGAATTTGCAGCATTCTGCATCTGGGAACAGTGTATACCTCTAAAACCAACTGGGAATAGAGCTCCTAAGGACAAATGGTCCTGAGGCAGTTTCTGAAAAACCCATTATTGAAGCCATAGGCTGTGTGATCTAAGTATTCAGCCAGTGGGATAATGTTATATTGCAGACCTATTTGAGTAGTTTAAGGAAAGTGCTTTGTTTAGAAGTTATAATAAGTTAAATAAGGAAATAACCTTAACCTCAGTTTTGCAACTAAAAATAAAAATTATGCCACCAACATTTGAGTGTCAGTTGCAGCAAAAAATAAAAAGATGTAAAACCATAGACGCAGCCTAGATTCTTGACAAAAACCAGTAGTTCTAAACTCTTATCAGATCCATTATCCTTTGCATAACTAGTATTTCATAACATCTATTTTATAATCCTGAGGTGAAATTCATAGATAATTCACACAATTTCAAATATCTATTATAAATGACAAAAGAAAAATACTAATTCATTTCCATTTATAAGTGCTGGCTGGGCGTGGTGGCTCGAACCTGTAATATCAACACTTCGGGAGGCCGAGGTGGGTAGATCACTTGAGGTTGGGAGTTCTAGATGAGTCTGGCCAACATGGTGAAACCCATCTCTAAAGAAAGTTTTTAAAAAAGTTATCTGGGGCAGTATGCAGTGACTCACACCTGTAATCCCAGCACTTCAGGAGGCTGAGGTGAGTGGATCACTTAGGATGAGGAGTTCGAGACCAGCCTGGCTAACATGGTGAAACCCCGTCTCTACGGCTGTGGTGGTGCATGCCTGTAGTCCCAGGTACTCAGGAGGCCAAGGCAGGAGAATTGCTTGAACTCTGGAGGTGGAGGTTGCAGTCAGCCGAGATTGTGCCACTGCACTCCAGCCTGAACAGAGTGAGACCCTGTCTCAAAAAAAAAAAAAGTAAATGCTCAAGTATAATTACATAAAAGACATAATGAAGTAGTTAGATGCTTGTACTTACTCATATCATCACCTTGAATGTGACAGCTCCAAATGCATACTGATACAGTTGTGTTGTCTTGGCAACCCAAAGACCATGGCTGACTGCTGTCAGTCATGATTTTTCTGAAACTGGTAAGCAACTCTTGGATGTTTGTAATATGTAGCAATTATTGTTGAGAATCCCACTCTGCACAGTGGCCCTTGCATGCTCATATCATTAATACTCCTGATCAGTGTGATAACCAAAAATGGCCCCAGAGATTTCAGTGCACCTGCTGAGAATTGCTGACAGACCAAATGACTCTGGGAGACCTGGAGTCCTAAGAAGTGAAACCTCCACAGTAAAGGACAGATCGGGCTCCCTGTTGTCTTCCTTCCTTCCTTCATCTCCTTCCCTGTACTTTCCTTACCTCCCTACTAAAAAGTAGTTATTCTAATGAACTCCTGCTGCATATTAGGTAATTTCCATTCTTGCGTATTCGATACAAGTAATGTCTCCTTCTCATGCAACCACGTTACAACCCAGGCTGGATTCAACAGACCATCCTCGTATCAATGCTGAAAGACTCCTGGTTCCAAAGAGTCTTACAGCATTGGTGTTAGGCATGCCTCTTGGTTTTTTGAAAGAAAATTTAAAATGTAAGCATAATTTCCATAAGGACTCTTTGGCTGCTGCTGGCCAGACTGGGGAGGAGTCCCTGGCAGCCACAGCTAGGCACTCGGTGCACACACCGGGTCTCTCTCCCTAGTCCCAGCCCCCTTGCCCTTACTTCTCTACTCATCTGGGATAGAAATGCACCTCCAGTCCTCTGAAGAGAAACTACCTTTCCCCTCTTTCAGCCGAAAGGGCTTCAGTCAGCACTCTCTTTGTATGTCCCAGAAGACTAACATGCTTCCCTCTGGCTCTTCTCTATAGCACCTCTCTAATGGGACAAGGTCACTGTGTGCTCTCGCTTTCTCTCCTGGTCTTTGTGCATGGAGTCCCTCTCTCTAGAACCCTCTTCCTTCTCCTTCCTCATTCCTCTGAGCTAATGTATTCATTCTTCTGTTCAGCCTTGACCTCACTGCCTCTGCAAATCCCTGACCATCCCCAAGGCTGAATTAGGTGTGTCTTCTGCGTGCACCTTTACTCTTCTGGATTGATCCGTGGTGGCACCGATCACACTGCTTTATCATTGCCTGCTGTTTGTACCACCTGCTCAAAAAGGAAAAACACGTAAAGGTTAGGACCACAGGCTCTGGAACCTTTATGTGATTAAGTAATTTGCCCAGGATTGTACCAGCAGCAGACAGTGGGGCTCTTCAAATCACAACCCCACTGTTTCCTATTGGTACAATCTTGGGCAAATTACTTAGTCTCTTGGAGTCTATCTCATAGGGTTGTGAGGACTAAATGAGTTAAGATATGAAAAGCCCTGGGCATACAGTAAATGCCAAATACTGGCATAAGGCTGCATGTCACTGAGGACAGAACATGCCTTGTTCACTATGGTGGCCCTGTCACCTTGGTGTGCCAGGGAGACTTTGGTGTGCACCCAGTGACCTTGTCCCATTAGAGCAGTGCTTGGTACCTGGCCCACAGTAGGCATTCAGTCCTTATTGACCAAGAGTCAGTAAATGAGATTAAGTCAGCTTTTTGTTTTGTTTTGTTTTGTTTTGTTTTGTTTTTTTGAGACAGAGTTTCACTCTTGTTACCCAGGCTGGAGTGCAATGGCGCGATCTCGTCTCACCGCAACCTCCGCCTCCTGGGTTCAGGCAATTCTCCTGCCTCAGCCTCCTGAGTATCTGGGATTACAGGCACGTGCCACCATGCCCAGCTAATTTTTTGTATTTTTAGTAGAGATGGGGTTTCACCATGTTGATCAGGATGGTCTCGATCTCTTGACCTCGTGATCCACCCGCCTCGGCCTCCCAAAGTGCTGGGATTACAGGCTTGAGCCACCGTGCCCGGCCAAGCCAGCTTTTAATCCCTTGCAAATCACCTTGTCTTTTGCTTCCTGTTTTTACAATCAATAGTCTTTAGAAGCAAAGATCATCTGAAGAAAGAAACTAAATATGTATGGATTATCTCCCTTGCCTAAGAAATGGTGCTGTGCGGAATTTCCTTGTTTAAGAAGAGATACATGTTAGAAGAATTGGCTTCTGATTCTCTTTGCTGTGTCTTGCTGTGTAATGCAAGTTGGATGCACAGCAATTTAATGAATTAGAACAAGAACCAAAAGATTATTGAAGGTGGCTGATGGTTGGCCATGATCCAGATAATTCCTACTCTTTCCCCATCCGTCTACCACTTTAAAATGAAAATATCAAGGAAAAAGAAAGAAAATTGGAAGGCCGTATGGTATCCTGCATCCTCATTCAGCCATTCTACAAATATCTTTTAGGTACCTTCCATCTGTCAGGCACTGGGAATATGGGAAGCAATCAAAGTCAAATCCCTGCCCCCATGGAGTTGTTCACTGAAGCAATGACTGTACCGTCTCCCTGGCACCCCTAGAAGAGAACCTCTAAGCACCTGTTGCTGGAGGCCATTTCTGGGCCTGTGCACCTTTGATGCACCTCCCTGGCACTCAGCTGACAGACGATAGGATTTGTCATGGCATCCAGGGCTGCGTGTCCTCTTGGGTTACCTTGACCTGATCAGCTGTCTCCACTGTGTGTTTCCAGCATGAGGTGTGCGGTCACCATCCACCGCCATTACACAAAGACCCATTTCCCCTGGGCCATTGCTCAAGCGTGACAGAGCCGACTGTCCTGTATGGAAACAGCCACCCACAGCTCTGCCCCGTGAGACAGGCAATGACTATCTGATCACGGTGCTGACACAGTGTTTGTGGTGGGGAGTGTCCTTATCTGGAGGCAGACAGCTGAGTGGCCGCTCTGCCCTCAACAAGCCCCATCCTGCTTCGCTGTGAGGAAACAGCCCCCACCCCACCAGCCCTCTCCCCAGCCTCCAGTTGAGTCAGGTGCCCCTCCAAGTGTTTATGTAACTTGTACTGATATTACTGGGGTCAAAGCACTTAGCACATTAATTTGTCTAACTAGTCTATTATTATTCTTTCATGACACAAAACATATTTACTGTTGAAAATTTTTAAAGGTGGATAGGTAACATTCATTATCGCAGTACCTGGAAACAATAGCTGTTGACAGATTGGTGTAACTCCTAGAAAATTTCCTACATCTGGAAAAATATGTCGCTTTTAAAACGCATTATTATTCAGATATCTGTGTCAATAAATGGTGTTGAAACAGCTGGATAGCCACTTTCCTCCTTCAGCCACAATCATTTCCAGACAGATCAAAGATTTAAATGGAGAAAGGCTTTCAAAGCATGCCCCAAAACCTAGAAGCCATTCAGGAAAAGGCAAATGAATTTTTCCATCCGAAAATTGTAGAGCTTTCATACATTGGTGCCCATCTGGCAGGATTTAGTGAGGGCAGAAGCTGTACATAGCTGCAGTTCTAGGTAATTATTCTAGAGAAGCCTTCTCATATGTCCACAAGGAACAGAGTACAGAGACTCAACATCATTTATAATAGAAAAAAATGGGAACAAACCTCAAAGTCCGTCAATAGGGGAATAGGAAATAAAGGGCAGTATGTATTCATACAACAAAATATTAAACAGTAGTGAAGGCAAATGAACTAGAATGATTCACCACCACCACCCCCAGACCCCTGACTTTGTCTCTGTCCCAGGAACATGAGGCAATGTCTGGAGACATTTTTAGTTGTCACACTTGGAGGTGAGGGTGGTGAGGCATGCTGCTAAACATTTTTGCAATGCACAGGATGGCCCCACCACAGAGAATCATCCAGCAAAAGCATGTTAGCAGTGCCGAGGCTGAGAAACTGAGACGACTCACATGCTTGCAGACCTCACCAACAACCGTAAGTGAAAAAGGGGACTGCGAAATGATCGAGTTTGACATCGTTTACAGATGGATACATATACAGTAAATCTAAAACAGAGAAGGACAATAAACACCAACTTGTAGGGAGTCACCTCTAGGAAGGGAGGGAGGGCATGGACTCAAGAGAGGGGCACGAAAGGGCTTCAGTGGTCACGAGCCGGACAGCTTAGGTTCGAGTCCCGGCTCCACCACTGACACTGTGTAACCTCAGCAGGTTGCTTAATCATTCAGGGCTTCAGTTATCACGTCTGTAAAATGGGATGATATGGATAATCATGCTGTCTTCACAGGATGGTGGTGAGGGTTAAGTACATTAACCAATGCAGATCACTTAGTGTGTGGCTCATAGTAAGAACTACATGTGTTTGCCACCATTTCCGTCATGATGCTGAATATCTATGATGTGCTATTTTTAAAATATCGGAAGTGAATATGGCATGTGTGAAATAGCTCAATGTTCTGCCTTGAGAAGGTCCTTCACTCCTCCTGCCTCCCCCACCGGCCAAGGGAATTTCACCCTCAGCACTTACTCTTTGTATTTTAAGGCAGGCCATCCCGAACATACTCTCCAAATCTGCGACGACTCATCTAGGCAGTGTTTCCTTCTCCTCTCCCCCGCACCCCCACCCCCCATGATGCTGGAAACTTCTCTTTATTGATGATGAGCAATGCAGTGATAAGTGTGTGTCCCTCTGCTTCACTTTGTTTCCCTAAATTGATGGCTATCAAATTACCAGGATGAACGAGGTGCACATTTTAGCACTTTGGTAGCATTGCCAAATGGTTCTCCTAAAAGCTTGCCCCAGTTTACCCTCCCACCTGCCGAAGACAGTGTTGTGACTGTTTCCTGTTGCCTCCCTCACTGGGGCAGGAGCTTCTTGAGTGCAGGGACTGTCACATTTGCCCATGTATTCTCAGGGTCTTCACAGGTGCTTGGCAAAATGTGGTTGAATGGATTAAGGCTTTCCCTTAGTCACCAAGTAAGTAAGGAGGATAGAGAAAAATAAGACACTCATGCCCTCAAGAGCTTACAATTTAGGTTTGTTTGAAAGTTAACTGGCGGCCGGGAGTAGTGGCTAACGCCTGTAATCCAAGCACTCTGGAGGCCAAGGTGGGCAGGTCACCTGAGTTCAAGACCAGCCTGACCAACGTGGTGAAACCCCGTCTTTAAAAAAAGAAAAGAAAGAAAGAAAAAAGAAAGTTAACTGGCAATTCCAAGTCTAAGGGCACAGGAAGAGCTGCTGAGCAGGTTGTAAGGAACGAGGATCCCCCCTAACCTTGGCAAAGCAGAGGAATGGCATTCCAGATAGATCACAACCAGCTCATGCAAGGGCGTGGTGACAGGGCTCAGGAAGGCACGCTTGCGGACGGCTGGAATGGAGGCTCCCTGGGCACAGACACCTGGGAGGATCCGATCAGCAAGAAAGGCAGGGCCCGTCCGGATGGCGGCAAGCCTTCTTCAACAGACTAAAAACTTGAAACTTTATCCTGGAGGCCACTGAACGCTACCAGGGGTGGGGCGGTATGCGGGGGAAAGGCTGTTCTGAAACAGGAAGATTAATTGCAGCTGGGCTGCTGCTGACTGCCTGTCACACAGGAGCTGTGCTGCCCTCAAGCTGCCCAGCGGGTGCACCCTCTTTCCAGGTGACCAAAGTTGGATCTGATGCCCCTTGGCTTAGGAAGAGCAGCCTTGAGCAAGTGTGAGGGAGTGAAGGCCAGGCAGGGCTTGAGAAGCAGGGAGAAGCTGTTTGTCAGGGAAGCGTAGTCACCAGGATAGGGGCAAGCTGGTGGCTTCCCCTCCACAGTCCCTTATCACCCCTCTTGCCACACCTGTGCTTGGGCTGACGGTGACAGTGTGTGCTGCCACTCTCTTGCTGTGACTCTTTCTTATTTTTTTTAGAGATAGGGTCTCCCAATGTTCTTTCTATTTAATTTTGTTTCTTAGAAAAGATCGGCCAGCACAGCTGAGCAAAGCAGTTACTAGCACTGACCCTGGGCAAGACTACCTGGGCTTCAATCCCACCTCTAGTACTAGCTGTGTGTCCTTGGGCAAGTCACTTCACCTCTCTGTGCTTCATTGTTATACTTAAAGTGGGGGACACTGTTAACCCATGTCATAGAGTCCTTACATGTAAAGCTCTTATAACAACTTTTGGCAAGTAATTTGTGCTCTTTCCATGTTTATTAAATGCATGTAATAGAAAACGAATGTATCCAGAGAGGCAGTCTGACTTACCTAAGGTCACACTGCAAATTAGAGACAGAGCTGGAATCAGAGCCCAAACCTCTGCTAAGGCAGGTAGCCCTACTAGTCTAGTTCGGATTTATCTGCCCCTGACGAGGGTTCACAGGGCTCCTGGAGAGGATCTATGTGTCTTGACATTGGATAGTTTACTCAGAAGGGTGGAGCAGGAGATCCTGTGGCCTCTGCCCTGGACAGACAGGATGTGGAGGTGGCCTTGGGGGTGCACAGCCTCCCTTGCCTGAGGCGGGCTGCACAGGAGTCCAGGCAGGACCTGGCCCCATTACTGTGGTTTGTCAGGTCAGTAGGGCAGAGACTGCCCCAGGCACCAAGGGGAGCTGGGCCTGCATATCAGCTGCACACAGACAGACGCAGCGATGACAAGGCTGCTGTGGATAAAGCCCTGGCACATCCCTGCCATTCAGCCAGTCACCGGCTGCCAGGCACTCTTCCGGCTACTTGGAATTCAGTGATGAACACAACAGAGAAAAGCCCTACCATCACCAACCTCACTCATGCCATTCTAGTAGAGAGGCGCAGACGGTGAACTAGTATGTGAGGAAGGAAGTACACAGGACTTGAGGGAGGACGAGGCCAGGTAAGGCAGGGGAGCGTGGCTCGTAATGAGGAGACGGTGGGGGGATGACACACGACAGTCCTGAAGGACCAGAGGGAGGACCACGCCCAATGCCTGCCACCCGGCAGGTGCTGCTTCAGGAAACCCTCCTGCTGTCCCTGGCTATGTGAGTGACGTTCTCCCATCTCACTGATAAGGAAGCTCAGAGGCATGTGCTCCACAAATGGAGGCGCGAGCTTCGGACTCAGCCCTGCCTCCCAGTCCTCGCCTGCCTCTTCCCTGGCTCCCAGGGGTACAAGCACACTCAAGCATGTGGACCTCACGAAGCCTGTGCGGGGGAAGGAGAGGTGTGCGGTGGGGTCATGGGGAGAGAGGGACACACAGGGTTATTGGGGTGAGCAGATCTGCAGTTCACTCTGGAACCCTTCCTTGAAGATGTGAGTTTAGAGTTAAGCTTGGAAAGAAGGAAGGGAGGGAGAGGAGGAGGGAGAGAGACAGGAAGGAAGGAAGGAAGGGAAGGACAGCTCCGAAGGGAGGGCATCTGGCTCAGGCGGATCTTCAGTGGGAGTGGTGAGGAGGGCTGTCCGCAGGGAGGATCCTGCTTTGGAGCTTACGTTTGGTGTGAATTCATGGCAAGAGAAGAGGCCTCAGATTCGGGTTGTACACTCTGGTTCTTTTTTTTTTTTTTTTTTTTTTTTTTGAGACGGAGTTTCGCTCTCGTTACCCAGGCTGGAGTGCAATGGCGCGATCTCGGCTCACCGCAACCTCCGCCTCCTGGGTTCAGGCAATTCTCCTGCCTCAGCCTCCCGAGTAGCTGGGACTGCAGGCGCATGCCACCACGCCCAGCTAATTTTTTTTGTATTTTTAGTTGGGACAGGATTTCATCGTTTTGACCGGGATGGTCTCGATTTCTTGACCTCATGATCCACCCGCCTCGGCCTCCCAAAGTGCTGGGATTACAGATATGAGCCACCGCGCCTGGCCTGTACACTCTGGTTCTTTTACCACCATACCAAGGTCCAGCCTCAGGCTTGAGGGCCCACAAGGATGACGCCTCTAGGCCTTGCCTCAGGGAGCAAGGGAAGAAGAAAGCAAAGCCAGAAACATCCTAGGACAGATTGTAACGGACCAAACAGTAACCACACATCCCAGATACCCAGCCTGCGGTAGGCTGGCCAGGCATAGTCCCCTACTGTTGCTTACTCGGTCCCACATTTGGGTCTTCAAGTCACATCTTCTTCCTACCGCTAGTACCCAAATGCAGGGTGGAGATCCCATAAACACCGAGGCTGGAGCAAAAGGCCTCAGCCTATTTCCATATAAATAATGAAGAAGAAAGTAACCAGAAATACAACCATAGTAGTTATTAGGTCTTCATATGTGATCTTAGTGATTCATAGGTGATCTTAATTCCTTTACTAATGCCTCTCAGGTCGGAAGTGTGAACCTGGGGTGACATTGTGAAATGAATGACACTAAGGCCAGATGCTCTAAGCCCTCTGTCACGCCCGCGTAAGGGCTGCTGGAGGGCACGTTGGCCGTGCGGCAGCGCCAGCACTGGGAAAGCGCCTGCTGTTTAACCAGCTAGGGAAGGAGGTGTCCAAAATGGCCGAGACATCTCCTTCCCCAGAGGAGTTGGGAGAAAACTCCGCTTCTCCAAGCTCTTGTGGTAAGGCCTGGCGGCTGTCAGGTAGACCCGCAGGCATCCGGGGGCTTAACTGTCCCTATGTGATGCTGTGCTCCAGTGGTCACGCTCCCTGTCCGCTCTCATGCTCTGCTTCTGCACCTGGTTCCTTTTGTCTCAGAAAAGATCATCAGTAATAGTAATGTAAATCTTTTTTTTTTTTTTTTTTTTTTTTTTTTTGAGACGGAGTTTCGCTCTTGTTACCCAGGCTGGAGTGCAATGGCGCGATCTCGGCTCACCGCAACCTCCGCCTCCTGGGCTCAGGCAATTCTCCTGCCTCAGCCTCCTGAGTAGCTGGGATTACAGGCACGTCCACCATGCCCAGCTAGTTTTTTGTATTTTTAGTAGAGACGGGGTTTCACCATGTTGACCAGGATGCTCTCGATCTCTTGACCTCATGATCTACCCACCTCGGCTTCCCAAAGTGCTGGGATTACAGGCTTGAGCCACTGCGCCCGGCAGTAATGTAAATCTTAATGTTTTAGTTCTTTCTTGGTAAGTGTGGAAAAGGTGCTGATGCATTATGCTCCTTACCTTACCTCGGGTGCCAGAAATTCCTGAGCCCCTACCTGAATGACACGTGATGTACTTGACCCTACCACTGCCACGCCCTACTTACTCTGCCCCCAGATTTGCAGCTCAATAAAAATGAGAGCATCCAGCATTTGGGGCCACTGCTGGTCTCCCCGATTTGGGTAGCAGTGGACCCCTGGGCCCAATCTCTCTTTTCTTGATCTCCATGTCTTGTGCCTTTTATTTCTGCAATTTCTCGTCTCCGCACCAGCCGGGAGGGGCTCACAGAACCCTATAGGGTTGGACCCTGCACCCAAAAATCCTTGGTTCATTCAGTCACTACGTATTTACTGAGCAGCTACTATGGGCAAGGCACAGTGCCAGGGGGTTCAGCAGTGGCCAGAATACTTCCCTCACCCCCACAGAGTCATTGTCCAATGAAGAGGGACATTTCACAGGAGACAATGAGGATTAATTAATATTATGCTGAATGCTACCAAGGACAAGGCAGAGACCAAATGGAATGGCCTGGGCACCAGACCTTCCCCCAGCCACATCTTTGGAGGGTTGAGTGGAGGGGGCTGGCCTGTGGGCTGGGTGAAGGGAGGCGGGCCTTAGGGGTGGAGTGGAAAGGGTTGTGTGTACTGGATGTTGTGGGGAGGGAGGTGTGAAGAGGGGAAGCCTGTCTTCCAGGCCCCAGAAGGCTGAGAGGCGCCCGATTCCTAGAGCGGTCCCCACCCCCATTCTCCACCAGGGGGTGCTAAAGCTGAGGCAGGGAGATAGGAGGAGGTGGAGGCCCAGAGGAAAAAAAAACTGTAGTTTACAAGGGTACCTGAGAAGGAGGGTGCCTTTTTTTTTTTTTTTTTTGAGATGGAGTTTCCCTCTTGTCACCCAGGCTGGAGTGCAATGGTGCAAACTTGGCTCACTGCAACCTCTGCCTCCCCAGTTCAAGTGATTCTCCTGCCTCTGCCTCCTGAGTAGCTGGTATTACAGGCGTGCACCACCAAGCCTGGCTAATTTTTGTATTTTTAGTAGAGATGGGGTTTCACCATGCTGGCCAGGCTGGTCTCAAACTCCTGACCTCTGATGATCTGCCCACCTCAGCCTCCCAAAATGCTGGGATCACAAATGTGAGCCACTGCACCCAGCAGAGGGTGTCTTGTCTTTTGCTGCTAAGATAGATGTTCTGCCTGAACCCCAAGTCTGCTGACCAGCCCTTGCCCTGAGAAGGGAAAGAGGTAATGGGGAGACAAGGTCTGGGAAAGGGTCTCGCAGAAGGGGGCTGGCACTCTGTCAAGTGTCCAGAGGCTGGCTGAGCACAGTGGCTCACACCTGTAATCCCAGCACTTTGGGAGGCCAAGGCGGGTGGATCACCTGAGGCCAAGAGTTTGAGACCAGCCTGGTCAACATGGTGAAACTCCGTCTCTACTAAAAATACAAAAATTAGCGGGGCATGCCTGTAATCCCAGCTACCCAGGAGGCTGAGGCAGGAGAATTGAACGAACTCTGGAGGTAGAGGTTGCAGTAAGCTGAGATCGTGCCATTGCACTGCAGCCTGGGTGACAGTGTGAGACTCTGTCTCAAAAAAAAAACTTTCCAGAGGTCAGAAAAGTGTCCCAGGTGCTTTAAGCTGGTCCCCTGAGGGACTTACCAGAGGCTGCTGGAGTAGGGAAGTAATGGACACAGGAGGAATGAGGCTGGGTGCCTGGGGCAGGGCAGGGCCTGGTCTGCAGGGTCAAGTGCCCCTGAGGGGTTTGGAAGGCAGACACCTGCTCTTTCCCCAGATGTCTGCTGGGCTCACTCCCAGACCTATTCAAGGGCTGCTCAAATGTTGCCTCCTCAGAAAGACCTTCCCTGATCAAATAATACTCACTAGTCTTTTAGACCCTTACTCTGCCTTATTTTTTCATAACACTAATACCACCTGCCATTACATTTGGTTCAACCAAATGTATTAAATATCAACATTTTAAATGATTGATTTGTTTACTGAGACAGAAAGGGTCTTGCTTTGTTGCCCAGGCTGGAGTGCAGCTCACTGCAGCCTCAACCTCCCAGCCTCAAGCAATCTTCCCACCTTAGCTTCCCAAGTAGCTGGGACCACAGGAGCACACACCACACCTGGCTAAAATTTTTTTTTTTTTTTAATTTAGTAGAGACTGGGTTTTACCACATTGCCCAGGTTGGTCGCAAACTTCTGGGCTCAAGTGATCCTCCTGCCTCAGCCTCCCAAAATGCTGGGATTACAGACGTGAGCTACCACACCTGGCCAACAAATATATGTTGAATAAATGGGTCAATGAATCCTTATGCTGAGTATCTGGCAAAAAAACTTAATAGAGGAGTTGGATGTGAGTTTAAGCTGACTCTCACTGAGGGGATCATTTCTGGGGAAGGGACTGGACAGCCAAAGAGCAGTGGCTGGGGTCGGGCAGCTGGCGTACCCAGGCAGAGCTGACACAGTCCACTGGGGAAGGAGCCTCTGGCGAGATCTACTGTGTGCCAGGCTGAACTGGACGCTTCTCGAGTCATCTCTTTTTTTGAGATGGAGTTTCACTCTTGTTACCCAGGCTGGAGTGCAATGGCGCGATCTCGGCTCACCGCAACCTCCGCCTCCTGGGTTCAGGCAATTCTCCTTCCTCAGCCTCCTCAGTAGCTGGGATTACAGGCACATGCCACCATGCCCAGCTAATTTTTTGTATTTTTAGTAGAGACGGGGTTTCACCACGTTGACCAGGACACTCTCGATCTCTTGACCTCGTGATCCACCCGCCTTGGCCTCCCAAAGTGCTGGGATTACAGGCGTGAGCCACCGCGCCCGGCCCTCGAGTCATCTCTTTTAGTCTTCACAACAGCGCTGTGATGTGGGTCTTATCACCCACTCCCATTTTACAAATGAGAAAACTGAGGCTTAGAGGAGCCAACTAACTTGTCTAAAATCACACAGCTCACCACGCCACAGAGCCCCCAACATGTGCAGTCTTTCTTCTGCGTCTCTCTGCCTCCTTGCAGTTTTGCTTGTTTCATGGAGTTCTGAAAGCCCCAAAGAGCATGGGAATCTCTAGAGCTGGGGCCAGAGCTCTAGGACTCCCTGGCCTGTCCCACCCTCAGAGGACCCCGGATGTGTCACGCTTTCTCAAATCTTTAGAGGACTCGTGAGGATGTTCATGCTCGTCCTGCCATTTGGAACAGAGAGGGTGGCTGCTGTGCTCCTGGGGCAAGATGGGGTCCGAGAGACCAGGATGGAGGATGCGACAGCCTCATAGTTATGTGGGGCTTTTGCCTCAGTCTCTAAAAAACCAGTCATCAATCCCCACACCATGTCTCTGCCTCCAGAGGATCACAGACTAGTTAGGAAGACAGTACAACAACAGCCCCTTCTCAGGCACTTGCTGGGCACCAGGCATTCTAGTTCGTGGTTAAACGTGCAGACTTAGGAGCCAGATGCCGGGAATGAAGATCATGTTCACCACTTTCTTAGTTATGTGTGACCTTGGGCAAATTACTTAACCTGTCTGCGCCTCAGTTCGCTCCCTGTGTACTAGGGGAATGATCATATTGAAATAGACCAAAGCAGCCCTGACATCTGGGAGCTGCTTGGTCCCATCAGCCAGGACTTGGTTGCTCGGAGCTGTCCAGCCTGGCGCAATTCGGTCTTGCTGTGCTAAACATAGATGATTTCACAGACATCAGCAGCGAACAAGGCCATCCCTGACCAGGACAGACCAAGAGAGAAGTGAAACTACTCTATAATCACATCAGAACACAGACAAAACATGAATTTTGTCCAAACCACAGAAATGACCCAAATCCTCCCATAGAGCTAAGCTGAGTGGAGGCTGCTGCTTGAGCAGCTGTAGTAGCTTCAGCCTTGCTCTACTCTGCTTTCCTTCTAGGCAAGACGCATCAAGACTCCCAATCACAGTGTCACCCCCACTCCTGACAGCATCAACCCAGAACAAAGCCCCGCTTCCTTCACCCCTCCCAAATCGCCTAACACAACTCCAGCATTAGACTAAATCCTTTCTAATGACCCTTCCTGGGACGACCGTGATCCCCACGGTGCATGCTCTCCCTCACTGCAAGGAGTCATCTGCTCAGCTTCTTCACCCACACGTGTGTTTCTGGTGATCTCTGGTTGGAGGCATTGAAGGTTCCTACCTCAATGGGTTGTTGTGAGGAATATACTTATCCTACACCTGAAATGATACAATCCTAAGGCCTTTTCAATACGCTTGTCATACTTTAATAGTATCCCCATTTCACAAGGAGGACTCTGAAGCTCAGAGAGGGGACCAAACTTTGCCCAAGGTCACACGGCAGGTAATGACAGAGAAGGGATGCAAATGCAGGCCTCATTCCAAAGCTGATTTCTTGAACCCCTGCCTCCACATTCATAGCGCAGAAATCAACAAGACAAACTTGGTTGGGTTGGTGTCTGGAAAGGAGAAGCGGGTCCTTGGAACTCAAAAAGAGACAGCCTCAGGCTGAGGAGGCAGGGCATCCAGGATGACCTGAGTGACCCTCTCCTCCTCCCCCCCCCCCTTCATGACTCCCCGAATGGATCCTCCAAGGGCTCCCCCCAGGTTGCCTGGCTGCTGAGTAACGTGGGGTCAGTCAGGCCCAGAGTAGGGGTCAGTGTCAGCAGAGTCGAGGCCTGAGTCACTTCCTGACCCTTGCTCAACAGCAACTGGAGCCACAGCCCGAGTGGCTGCTCGTGTCCTCGGGAGATGGCATCCACTTGGGCAATGAGCACGCTCTGGGTATCCCCACAGTCCCGGGCTCACCTCTGCCCTGCTGTGGTGTTGAAGACGTGCGGCCGACAGGGTCCAACCTCACCTGCTGCCACATCCTAGCTCCTTTTTACTGGATCCTCAAACCAAGAAAACCTGAGTCTCCCAGATCACTCCCTTTCTTTTGCCTGCGTCCAGCCTAAAATCAGACTTCCAGGACCCCACCCCAACTACAGATCAAGGTACCTTGCACTGGTGCCACCGAACCCAAAGGTCCAAAACTCCTGCAGCACCCCCAGGCACAAAACCCTGTTGCTTAGGCTCCCATGGGTCTCAGGGCCAGAGCAGGGAGTGAGAGAGGGAAAAGCCTGGGGAAAATATCAGATACGCCAGGGCAGGATGGGCTGAGGGAGACACAGTCTGATCAGTAGACATGTCCTTATGATGTGGGCAGGGCCATTGCCTTTGAGGAGCAATCCTCTCAACTTGAAGCCACTGCATAGCCTCACAGCCAAGAGCGGGGACCCTAGAACCAGGCTATACTTGCTTTCACCCAGCGCTGCCCTTACCAGCTGTGTTACCCTGAGAAAATTACTTAGCCTCTCTGTACCTCAGGTTCCTCATCTCTAAAATGAGGACAATCATAGTACTGACTCATAGGCCTCTTAGCAGGATTAAGTGAGTTATATAAAACACTTAATGACTGGCACATGGCAAACATAAGTGTTTATTAAATAACTCTTTCACATCTAATGGGCTGACTCCTCCATTCATTCTCCACACATTTATTGATTTCCTGCCATATGTCAGAAATGAAAAAGACAGATTGCCCGCCTGAAATAAAAGCGCTCATTGTTGGGTGAAGCCTGCACCCCACCCTCACCCCAGAATGGTCTTCCAGGCTGTGTCCCATGCTGCAGGACTGCCCGGGAGGGTTTGGGGCACAGAGTTTGGGGGCTGCAGACTCCCTAGTGTGGACCCCCAGCTTGCTGTAAGCCCCTAGCAAGTTTCTTTCCTTGTACAATACACTTTCTATCCCTTTGACTAAGTGAAGCAAGTGGTCCCGCCCCTTCTACAGCCCCATGCCTGGGCCAGAGAGGGGTTGGACAAGGCTGGGCATCCAGGGCCCTTGTACCCTTTCCTCCCCCGACATCCCCACTTTGTTGCTCAGAGACCTCTGCGACTTGAGCATAGAATCTCCCTTGGGCTGCATAGGCCACCAGACGGGGGGCAAGGGCCCCGATTTGTCATTGTCCTTGAAGGGCCTTAGGAAGCCCACAGAAACTGTGTTCAAAACTGCACATTTGGGCTGGGCGCGGTGGCTCACGCCTATAATCCAAACGCTTTAGGGGGCTGAGGTGAACAGATCACCTGAGGTCGGGAGTTGGAGACCACCATCCTGGCCAACATGGTGAAACCCTGTCTCTACTAAAAATACAAAAATTAGCCAGGCATGGTGGCGTGGCCTGTTAGCCTCGGCTACTTGGGAGGCTGAGGCAGGAGAATGGCTTGAACCCGGGAGGCAGAGGTTGCAGTGAGCTGAGATGGCGCCACTACACTCCAGCCTGGGTGACAGAGTGAAATTTCATCTCAAAAAAACAAACAACAACAAAAACTGCACATTTGAACCTGCATGAATATTTGCCATTATAGAATTAGTGCTATTAATTTTAGGTCTAAGAATGTATTGTGGATATATTTTTTTAATCCTTACCTTTTAGAGATACAAAAATATTTATGAATAAAATGATATGACGTCTGCGTTTTGCTTCAAATCGATGGTGGGAGACAAATGTAGACGAAATAAAACCGATTATGAGTTGAGGTTGCTGAGGAAGTGGGGTCACGGGGGTTCATGAGAACCTCTTATCAGACGTGGTCCAGAAGCCTCTGATCTGGGAGCTGGCTAGAAAATGCCGAATTTCGGCTCCACCCCAGACCTACCGAGTCAGGATCTGCATTTTAATCGAATAAAATGCCCGGGAGCTTCCTGCGCACACTCAAGTGTGAGAAGCGCTGGCTTACTCTGTTCGCCTCTTTCCTGCATGTTTGACATGTTCCCTAAGGAAGAGGTTGTGGGGTTTTGCTTTGCTTTCCTGTGTCTTCAGAGTCCCGGGGAGCTCTTCCTGCGGAGATCCGGGGCTGCGGGGAGCTGGGAAGCGCTGCCTCCCGGCTCCTGCTGGGACCCATCAGCCCCGCCGCTGGCCCGCGCTCGGCCGGGAGGCACCGGGGTCCCGCAGGGCAGCCCCGACCCGGTGCCTGGGCGACCTGCCGCGGTGGCTCCGTCGGGCCGGGCGGAAGCGCGGGAGCGCAGGGCTGGGCAGGCCCGGGCGTGGCGGCCCTGGCGCACCTGGACGAGCCGGCAGGTGGGAGCGTCGCAGCCCCGGGGCCCCCGCCCTCGCGCGGGGGAGGAGCGGGCGGCGCGGGGCGGGCGCGGCGGGGGCCGGGGCGCTGGGAGCCCGTTGGGCCGCGAACGCAGCCGCCACGCCGGGGCCGCGGAGATCGGGTGCCCGGGATGAGCCTCATCCGGAAAAAGGGCTTCTACAAGCAGGACGTCAACAAGACCGTCTGGGAGCTGCCCAAGACCTACGTGTCCCCGACGCACGTCGGCAGCGGGGCCTATGGCGCCGTGTGGTGAGACCCTCGGGCCAATGGGGCGCGAGGGGCGCGGGGGGCGCGGGAGGCGCGGGGGGCGCGGCGGGAGGCGGGGCGGGCGCCGTGGGCTCCCCTTTCCGTCCCGGCCGCCCTGGGCGGGCCCCTCGCCAGCGCCGCTTGTACCGAGAATCTCAAGGCCCAGCGCCCTCCCCGGGGCGGCCCAGCCGCCATCTCCCTTTTCTCACCGGGCGGCTGTGTGAGGTCTCTGTGGGTTGAGTTGGGACTGGGCCTGGCTCTCCAGGACTGTACCCCTGCAAGGCCCTGGAGTACATCGGGCAGATCCTCCGTGTTGCAGACGAGTACACTGAGGCCCCAAGATGGAGAGGTGGCTCGCCAAGTGGCAGGGAGACTGAGCCTCCCGCCCGTCCGGGGAGATCCTGTCGCGAGGAGACGTTGCTGCCCCCAGCGTTGTGTCCCTCTCTCGGCTCCTGCCTGGCTTCCCACCCCCTGCCCTGCGCCCCGCGGCTCCCCCATATTCTAGGTGGCGGGCGTCGTCCCCCTCCCAGCCCAGCTGCCCAGCGGGAGGGGTGAGAGCGGCCTGGGAGATATTGCCCAGGAGGAGAGCCTCGCCTGCTGACCTGCCTGTGCCCGACAGCTCGGCCATCGACAAGCGGTCAGGGGAGAAGGTGGCCATCAAGAAGCTGAGCCGGCCCTTCCAGTCCGAGATCTTCGCCAAGCGCGCCTACCGGGAGCTGCAGCTGCTGAAGCACATGCAGCATGAGAACGTAGGCGGCGGCGGCAGCCTGGGGGAGGGGGGCGGGGGCTGCCCTGGGGAGTCAGGGGCGGCGCAGGCGGGGCCTCCCGGTACAGAGAGCGGAGAGGGAGAGTTCGGGACAGTCTCCTGCCTGCTCCCCTGATGGTGCCTCTCACCTCAGTATTGAAAGGAGAGGGTGCCGGGACCTGCCCTGCTCACTTTCCAGGAAGGGGTCAAAGGGTATTTCTGGCAGAATGCACTTTGTGAGGTACAGACTGTCTCATCCTCCCGATGAAATGGGCACAGGAGAACTTTGTAATTGGTTCCCTGTCTGAGAGCTCGTGGCCAGCTGGGACTAGAATCCTGGTTAGTGTCGTGTCCATCTGACCCTGATAACAACAACAGCAATGGACACATAGCGCTTCCTGTGATCTAAGAGCTCTGCATACACGAACTTGTCTAGTCCTGGTGATGTAGGAATACTATTGCTTCCTTGTCACAGATGGGGAAACTAAAGCCCAGCAAGGCTCACAGGTTAGGTGGTTAAGTCAGTACCAGAGCTGGGGTTTCAATCTAGGCAGCATGGCTCCGGCTCTGAGCATATGACTATCATGTCTGATAGAAGCAGCTGGGAAAACCAGGGACCCAGCTCAGGGCCTGGCAGCCAGGCTTTGCTCCAGGATACCTAGATCGGAGGGCAGACATTACAAAGACTGATTTCAAAATGTTATGTACATTTTAAGCCCATCCCTTTCCAGCAAACCCCTTCCTTCTGGCCTCCAGCCAGGGCGACCTTGCCATTGGCTCTGAACGAGCCCTGTGGCAGGCAAGGATGGATGTGGCTGTAGACCCAAGGTCAGGGGCAGGGAGTTTGCTGGCTGGAAAGCCTCTTCCCTGTTCCCTCCTTTTTCCCTTCCACCCTCCCTTCAGGCTTTCCCGCTGCCTATGTGAGTTGAGAGTGGGTCTCATTGCTTGCCCTGAATACCAGACTTGAGATCAATGAGCACACCTCATTCTTCTCCGCACCTTCCCTTCGCTCCAGCTGGACTCTCTGTCGCCATTTATTGCAAACTCCTTCCAAATCCAGGGGATTCCTCTAGGCCTCTGCCCTTTTTACTGCTTCCAAGAAGGTTGGAGACCTGCCTCCTGCTGGAGGTGGTGTATTAGGAAAGAGGGAATGGCCCTGTGCATGGCCTGAGCCCAGGAGGCGGTGGGAGGAGAAGGTAGCATCTCTCTAGCCCTCATAGGTGACTTCTTCCCCAGGTCATTGGGCTCCTGGATGTCTTCACCCCAGCATCCTCCCTGCGCAACTTCCACGACTTGTGAGTTGAGCTGCACTGGTTTTGGGGGCATCAGCGGGGCTGGGGAGCAAGGTGGGGGTAGGTCCAGGGTCTCTGTTTCGGGTGTGGTAGGGAGAGCCTCCTTCCCTGCCAGTCCTGTGCCTTTGCCTGTCAAGTGTGATTCTCTCTGGAAAGATGGTTTTAGCCAAAGGCAGACAGGAAAAGGCAGGAAGGACTTTGTGGGGTGCTTGACTGGCAGGGAGCAGTCCACACAGCTACTTTGCTTTTTACCTAGACTTAACAAGGAAGACACATCTGCCAGTCCTCACAGGGTTAGCACCAACTTGCCTTTCCTGGGGACACAGACGCAAGTCTGGACCTTGGAACTCTTTCTAGCATGAAGCAAGGATTAAGAAGCCTTGGCTGCCTCTAGCCGATGGGTGTGTTTGAGAGAATGTCACAGAACCAGAACATTCAGTTGCAAAATGTATAGCTTTGCCTGTGCAGTGTCTGAATGAGACTGGACTATTTGGACAAGATGGAGAAGTCAGTGTGGCGAGTGGAGGCCAGCAGCTGGCTTGGCCAGGCTGAGTCTAGACTGATCCTAGACCTGGGGATTTTGAGCAGGGAGGTGATGTGTTCAGATGGGATTTGGGGGGTGCACTTGGGTAGCAGCAAGAAAGGAGTAGGAAGCAGCTCTGGGGCAGAGGGAGAGCCTGGAGGTCAGCATTGGTGACCCAGACCAGGATCTAAAGTAGAGGTGATGGGACACTGAGAGCAGACTTGAGGCCCCATTTGGGAGGCAGGGCCGACACAATGTTCAGTCTGTTGGGGTGCAGTAGCTGAGGGAGGTGGCAGAGGTGGGGGGATGTGCAGGTTCCTGCTTGGAATACAAAGTGGGGGAAGAACGAGTCTTGGGAGAAAGATAATGAGCTCCATTTAGACACTTTACTTTTAAAGAGTCTGTGAACATTCATTCCGATGCTTAATCACAGTCGCAAATAAATATGAACCTCAGGAAAAGAAGGCCTGGGCTAGGGATGCGGATTTGCGCTGGAATAATCACCTATGGGTGATAGCTGATGCCCGGGAACGGGTAATTGTAGAACGTGGTAAGATAGTGTTGATTCAGATATCAACACGAAAGAGAAGATCCAAGAGGATCCGCAGGTGGAAGAAGCTGAGGGGGCCTGATCGGAGGCAGAGGAGAGTCAGCAGAGAATTGAGAGGGAGTTTCCGGCTTGACCAAAGGTCAGATAAGAAGAAAAGAGAGTCGTGGTATGTTTGTCGGGTATTCACTGGTGACCTTGAGCTGAGTGGTCTGGCAGTAGGAGGGAAGCAGAAACCGGGTTAACTCAGGACTGGGAGTTAAGGCAGTGAGTGAGTCCAGGAGTGTGGACCACCCTTTCTAGAAGTTTGGTGGTGAGAGAGGGAGAAGGGGTGGTCAGTTGAAGAAGCAAAATAAAGGGAATGTGGTTGTAGCACAGAGAGGCTTCAGGAAGTTTGTCGCCAAGATGGAAGAACCAGTGCCTGAGTGGAGGTGAAAGACACAGCAGGGGACCAGGCATGGTGAGGGCCCCGAGGGAGGTGTGTGGTCAGGCAGGAGAGGGCTGCCAACACCCAAAGTCTCCTGGAGATGCCTCCAGCATGTCCTTTACAAAAAAATAAATCTGGCCGGGCGCGGTGGCTCAAGCCTGTAATCCCAGCACTTTGGGGGGCTGAGGCGGGTGGATCACGAGGTCAAGAGATCGAGACCATCCTGGTCAACATGGTGAAACCCCGTCTCTACTAAAAAAATGCTAAAAATTAGCTGGGCATGGTGGCATGTGCCTGTAATCCCAGCTACTCAGGAGGCTGAGGCAGGAGAATTGCCTGAACCCAGGAGGCGGAGGTTGCGGTGAGCCGAGATCGCGCCATTGCACTCCAGCCTGGGTAACAAGAGTGAAACTCCGTCTCAAAAAAAAAAAAAAAAAAAAATCTATTTTATAATTTTTTAAGGTAACTTTTTAAAAATTTTAAATTTATGATATTCTAGAGATAGGGCTGTGTCCCCCAGACTGGAGTGCAGTGGCACAAACACTGCAGCCTCCAACTCCTAGGCTGAAGCCATCTCCTGCCTCAGCCCCCTGAGTAGGTGAACCTATAGGTGTATGCCACCATGTCCAGATTTTTTTTTTTTTTTTTTTAAACAGAGTCTCATTCTGTTGCCAGGCACCAGGCTGGAGTGCAGTGGCACAATCTCAGCTCACTGCAACCTCCGCCTCCCATGTTCAAGCAATTCTCCTGCCTCAGCCACCCGAGTGACTGGGACTACAGGCGCACACCACCATAACCAACTAATTTTTGCATTTTTAGTAGAGACGTGGTTTCACCATGTTGGCCGGGATGATCTGCCCGCCTTGGCCTCCCAAAGTGCTGGGATTACAGGCTTGAGCCACTGTGCCCAGCATTTTTTTTTTTTTTTTTTTTTTTTTAAATAGAGATGGGGTCTCACAATGTTACTCATCCTGACCTCAAACTCCTGGCCTCAAGTGATCCTCCCACCTCAGCCTCCTGAGTAGCTGAGACTAATGGCGCATGCCACCACACCTGGCTAATTTTTTTTTTTTTTTTGAAAGATGAGGTCCAGGCCAGGCACAGTCGCTCACACTTATAATGCCAGCACTTTGGGGAGGCCAAGGTGGGCAGATCACCTAAGATCAGGAGTTCGAGACCTAAGGTCTGGCCAACATGATAAAACCCATCTCTACTAAGAATACAAAAAAAAAAAAAAAAAAAAAAAAAAAAAAAAAAAACCCAGGAGGCAGAGATTGCAGTGAGCTGAGATTGCTCCACTGCACTGTAGTCTGGACGACAGAGCAAGACTTCATCTCAAAGAGAGAAAAAAAAGAAAGAAAGAAAGATGAGGTGCCTGTGTTGCTCAAGCTGGTCTTGAACTCTTCACCTCAAGCTATTGTCCAGACACCATCTCCCAAAGAACTGGGATTGGAGGTGGGAGCCATGGCCCCTGGCCTATCTTATAATTTTTATTAGTTGTCTTTATCCTGGACTTTGCTTTACTACATTGAGAAACGGTTACATTTTGCTGGCCTCATTCTGTTGTACAATCCCCTAGGAGGCTGCAATAGCCTCCCCGTCTCCCCCTTCCACCCTCCTGGAAACGGTTTCCTTCTTGGAAAGGTAGACATGTTGTTTGTTTGTGGGGGCATCTCAGCTGGGCATGAGGGATACAGTATTTGGACAGAAGCCGAAGGAAATACTGGCAGATTTTCTGACTCCTAGCTGTGGCTTCCCCTGGGGTGTGGAAGAGGGCAAGGAGAGAGTACCTTTGAAGAGCAGAAACAGTTCCATGCGACTTTCCAGAGCACGCTCCAACTTTCAGCTGGGCGGCTCGCCACGGGAGGCTGGGAGCCAGGAGCCCAAAGGCCCACGCAGTGGTCTGGCTGGCTGAGGTGGGGCTGGCTTTTGTACACTGGAGGGCGTCTCTTTGGCCCCCCTGTTCTGCCCTGAGGCCCCTCCTCTGAGCTCAGACCTGGGGCTGAGGTGAGACCTGGGACTGTTCCAAGAAGCCGTCATGCCTTCCAGCTACCTGGTGATGCCCTTCATGCAGTCGGATCTGCAGAAGATCATGGGGATGGAGTTCAGTGAGGATAAGATCCAGTACCTGGTGTATCAGATGCTCAAAGGCCTTAAGGTGGGTGGGGACTTGGAGGGTGGCAGAGGGGGTGTCGAGACCTGAGGTTTGGGGAGGCTGGAAGGGAGCGCACTGTTACAGGTCGGAGGTTTCCGAGCCAGCCTGAAGTGCCCGATGTGGCAGCCAGGCCATGGACTCACCCTTCTCTCTCTCCCATGCAGTACATCCACTCAGCTGGGGTCGTGCACAGGGTGAGTGCTTTCTCTGCCATGGTCCTCAGAGGCTCCATCCCATCCCCGGGTGGGGGACTCTCTGGAAGCCTCGGGCTGCCTCACCTCCACCCGCAGCCTCTCTTCCTTGCCTTCTCCGTCTTTGTGCCTGGCCTCTGCCAGCCCTACCTGCCACCGGAGGCTCCTGCCCCTTCCTTCTTGATGGGCATCGTCTCCTGGGTGCTCTTTCTCCTTGAGCTGACTTCACTCTCCATGCTCTGTCTGAAGGGGGGTGGGAAGGAGTGGGAAAGGTGGAGGGGTAGGACGCTTCCCAGGAGCACAGAATGTGGAGATTTTCAGACCCAGCCATGGCCCAGGAAGGCCTGCTCCAAAGAGTCACTGTGTCCCAGGGGACTTCCTGGGGGAATTGCTGCAGACACAGTGAGCCCTGAGCTGAGTGTTTCAGGCTTCCAGAAGCAGGAACATTTTAGACCTGGATGGGCCCCAAGAGAACACCTAGTCCAACCCTTATTTACACATGAGGAAACTGAGGCCCAGAACGGGAAGGGGCTTGGCTGAAGTCACATCCCTGGGTGGTAGTGGAGCTAAGACCAGCTCCATCTCTGCCTCAGCCTAGCACGCACTCTCTGTCCCCCCCACCCCAGGACCTGAAGCCGGGCAACCTGGCTGTGAATGAGGATTGTGAACTGAAGGTGAGTGGGCCACAGGCTCAGCCCAGAGGCGGGATGGGCCCTCCCTGAGGGGAGCCTCTGGAAGCTGCTCCCAGAGCCTCCTCCCCTCTGCAAGTTCCTTTTCCATTTATCCCCTGAGCCATAGATCCTGGATTTTGGGCTGGCGCGGCCTGCAGATGTCGAGATGACTGGCTACGTGGTGACCCGCTGGTACCGGGCCCCTGAGGTGATCCTCAGCTGGATGCACTACAACCAGACTGGTCAGTGGTCAATGCCTGAGAGGGCGGTCCTGGGGCCATCTGGTCGCTCAGTGCTGACTGACTGCCGGGTCCCGGTCAGACAGCCCAGGTGACACTCTTCCTCCCTCTGCAGTGGACATCTGGTCTGTTGGCTGTATCATGGCGGAGATGCTGACAGGGAAAACTTTGTTCAAGGGGAAAGATTGTATCCTTTGCTGGAAAAGCCAGATTCCATCTAGGGATTCCTTCCTTCAGCAGACACTTTAAATAACTGTCTTTTTTTTTTTTTTTTTTTTTTTCCTTAATGTGAGAGTGATACATACTCCCTGTAGAATAATTTGTAAGTGCAGATAAGGCCAGATGAGGTGGTTCATGCCCGTAATCCCAGCACTTTGGGAGGCTGAGGTGGGAGGATGGTTTGAGCCCAGGAGTTTGAGACTAGACATGGCAACACAGTGAGACCCTATCTCTAAAAGTTTTTTTTTAATTAGCCAGATATGGTGGCATGCACCTGTAGTCCCAGCTACTAGAGAGGCTGAGGTAGGAGGGTTGCTTGAGCCTGGGAGGTTGAGGCCACAGTGAGCTATGATTGTGCCACTGCACTCTAGCCTGGGCGACAGAGGGAGACCTAACTCAAAGAAAAAGAAAAAGAAAATGCCGGGTGGGCGCGGTGGCTCATGCCTGTAATCCCAGCACTTTGGGAGGCTGAGGTGGGCAGATCACCTGAGGTTAGGAGTTTGAGACCAGCCTGGCCAACATGGTGAAACCCTGTCTCTGCCAAAAATCACAAAAATTAGCCAGGTGTGGTGGCACACACCTGTAATCCCAGCGGGCTGAGGCAGGAAAATCACTTGAACTCAGGAGGTGGAGGTTGCAGTGAGCTAAGATCATGCCACTGCACTCCAGCCTGGGTGACAGAGTAAGACCCTGTTTCAAAAGGGGAAAAAAAAAAAACGTGGATAAGCAAAATGGTGAGAAATGAGTCACCTATAATTCTACCACTATGGAAAATACATGTTGGCACCATACACATGAACTGAGTGCCTGTGTGTGCAGGGCAGGCCTTTGGACAGAAGACAAGGAAACAAAAAAGAATGATCCACATGCATTTGTTGAGTAGGGACCCCCGCTCAGCCTGCCATGTTGGAAAGGCCTCTGGAGCCCTGAGCCCTGAAGAATGAGCCTCCTCCTGAGAGCTGGAGATGATTAGGCAGGGCTGGAGCCTGGACAACCCATTGCCACAGTGCCCGGGTGGAGTGATGGTGGGGTCGCGGGAGGGGCAGTCTCAGACCCACAAGGAGAGCAAGGCTAAGCCTTAACCTGCCATCAAGACCTGGACCAGCTGACCCAGATCCTGAAAGTGACCGGGGTACCAGGCACAGAGTTCGTGCAGAAGCTGAAAGACAAAGCGGTGGGTGGTAAATGGGACCCAGGGTGGCCTGGGCTGTGTGCTTGGCTGACGTGGGCCTGGTGGACTGGAGGCCTTTGTGGAAGAAGGCTGGCCAGCACCTTCCCACAGCATCCTACCCTGCAGGAGCTCTTACCTTCATCTCACCATGGACCGTGACCTGAGCCTTCAGCCCTGCCCTGAGGCTTTTCTGAAATCCCTGCTCTACACGCTAAGGCCAGAGCCCTGAGGGATTTGATGCTTTTCTGTCTTCCAGGCCAAATCCTACATCCAGGCCCTGCCACAGAGCCCCAAGAAGGATTTCACTCAGCTCTTCCCACAGGCCAGCCCCCAGGGTGAGTCTCAGGGTCCCCTCCCCAGGGGCCTCTCAGCACACCCCCATGGGTGGGCTCTCACTGGCCTGGTGTGAGGCTCACAGCTCTGCCACTGCAGCCGTGGACCTGCTGGAGAAGATGCTGGAGCTGGACGTGGACAAGCGCCTGACGGCCGCTCAGGCCCTTGCCCATCCCTTCTTTGAACCCTTCCGGGACCCTGAGGAAGAGACAGAAGCCCAGCAGCCGTTTGATGATTCCTTAGAACACGAGAAACTCACAGTGGATGAATGGAAGCGTAAGAGCTGGGGCCTCGGGCTTCTTCGCCTCCACCCACAGACTCTCTTCCTTGCCTCCCCCATCTTTGTGCCTGGCCTCTGCCAGCCCTTCCTGCCACCTGAGGCTCCTGCCCCTTCCTTCTTGATGGGCATTGTCTCCTGTCTGCTTCTTTCTCCTTGATCTGACTTCGCTCTCGGTGCTCTGTCTGAAGGGGGGTGGACTTCTCGCCCTCAGCACCTCCTTGCCCACCTTAAACCATGCTGCCTTTCTCAGAGCACATCTACAAGGAGATTGTGAACTTCAGCCCCATTGCCCGGAAGGACTCGCGGCGCCGGAGTGGCATGAAGCTGTAGGGACTCATCTCGCACGGCACTGCCGGCCAGACACTACCCAAGGACCAGTATTTATTTGTCACGACCAAACTCAGCCCTTCTTGGAGTACAGGCTTTCAAGCAGAGGACAGAAGGAAGGGTCCTTCTCCTTGAGTGGGAAATGAGCCTAGTAGATGCAGAATTCAAATGTTGGTTGGGAGAAAATAGCTCTGATTCTAATGGGCCACATTAAACTGCCCATCTGGAGAATCGCCTGCAGTGGGGGGCCTTTCCTTTCTGCTGGAGTGGGGCTGAGCAGGTGCTGAGCCAGGCCAGGGGGCTGCTTCGGTTTCCTAGGGATGCTCTAACCAATTACCACACACTGGGTGGCTTGAAACAGCAGAACTTGATTCCTTCATGGTTCTGGAGGCTGGAAATCTGGGCTGGAGGTGTTGGCAGGGCCGTGGTCCCTTTGAAGGCTCCAGGGAAGAATCCTTCCTCGGCTCTTTTTGGCTCATGGTGGCAGTGGGCAGACCGTGGCATTCCCGGCTTGGGCTGCATTCCTCCAATCTCTGTCTCTTCTGTTCTCTCCTCTTTTAAGAACAACAATCATTGGATTTGGGGCCCACCCTAATCCTGTATGAGCTCATCTCGACCCTTATTAATCACACCTGCAAAGGCTCCAGTTCCAAATAAAGTCACATTCTCAGGTTTCAGGGGGACACGAATTCCGGGGGGGAAACTGTTGGACTCACTACAGATAGCTGGGAGGGAGGGCCCCTTCCTGGGCCTGGTGCTGAGGCCTAGCGCTCTGTTAAGGAACCAAATGTGTTTGGCTGCTAAATTAAGGGAATTGCGGAGAGAGCTGCAGCTGGTGCGATTGCATTCAGGTTATTTTGGGTGAGTGATAAGCAATCAAGATATGAAACAACAGCAGGCTTGGAGACTGCGAGCTGCACAGGCAGAAATGGGCTCTTGCCTGACTTGATGGCAACCATTCTCCTCCCTTTGGGAGATGGCCTGGCTCTCCAGAGCCTTGACCTGCCAGTGGCTAGAACCTCTATGTTTTTATCTGAGAAACTCTGGCAGAACAAATTTCCATGTGCAGAGGCTTCAGGAGCACAGTGGGTTTCAACTTCCCTGTGCACCAGGGGACTTGTTAAAATGCAGATTCCTAGGCCCCACCCCAGGGCTTGTGACTCAGCAGGTCTAGGGTTGAGACCTTAGAATGTGCATTTGAATGAGGCCCTCTAGCCCTGACCCAAGCCTAGTGATTCCGATGGATATCAGACCATAGTTCGAGACATTTAGTGGATTTCAGTCCCACTTGATTTGTTGAGAGGCCTTCATCAGAAACCTACGGTAGGAGGCTGAGGGGCTTCAGATGGAGCGTCACACTCATCTTACAGGTGTTAAAACTGAGAAAACAAAAGCTCAGACAGCTTTTTTTTTTTTTTCCGAGACTGGGTCTGGCTCTGCTACCCAGACTGGAGCGCAGTGGCACAATCACAGCTCACTCAACCTCAACCTCCTGGGCTCAAGCCATCCTCCCACCTCAAGTCTCCTAAGTAGCTGGGATTATAGGTGGATGCCACCCAGGTGTACCAGGACTGCAGGTGGCTAATTAAAACAATTTTTTTTCTTTTTTGTATAGATGGGGTTTCTCTATGTTGCCCAGGCTGGTCTTGAAATTCTGGACTCAAGTGATCCTCCCACTTTGGCCCCCCAAAGTGCTGGGATTATAGGCATGAGCTACCCTGCAGGCCCAGACAGTGTTTTTAAGGCCTTGAAACTCTTCTGTATGACACTGTAATGGTGGATACATATCGTGTATTTGTTACAATCTATAGGACTGGATAACACAGAGTGAACCCTCAAGTAAACTATGGACTTCAGTTAATAATAATGTATTGGTTTGGTTTATAAACTGTAACAACTGTGCCATACTAATGCAAAATGCTACTAATTAGGAAACCTGGGGAGAGGGAAGGGGAGGGAGTACGTGGGAACCTCTGTACTTTCTGTCAACCTAAAACTGCTCTAAAAAATAAACAAGGTCAGGCACAGTGGCTCACGTCTGTAATCACAGCACTTTGGGAGGCTAAGGTGGGCGAATCACGAGGCCAAGAGATCTAGACCATCCCGGCCAACATGGTGAAACCCCGTCTCTACTGAAAAACATAAAACTTAGCTGAGCGTGGTGGCGGGTGCCTGTAATCCCAGCTACGTGGGAGGCTAAGGCAGGCAAATTGCTTGAACCCAGGAGACAAAGGTTGCAGTGAGAGCCAAGATCGTGCCACTGCACTCCAGCCTGGCGACAGAGCGAGACTCTGTCTCAACAACAACAAAAATTAACAACAAGGCTGGTTGTGGTGGCTCATGCCTGTAATCCCAGCACTTTGGGAGGCCGAGCCAGGTGGATCACTTGAGGTCCGGAGTTCAAGACTAGCCTGGCCAAAATGGTGACATCAACCCCGTCTCTACTAAAAGTACAAAAATTAGCCAGGTGTGGTGATTCTCCTGCCTAAGCCTAAGAGAATGAGGCAGGAGAATCGCTTGAATCTGGGAGGTGGATGTTGCTGTGAGCCGAGATCGCGTCACTGCACTCCACCCTCGGTGACAGTGAGACTCCATCTCAACAACAGCAACAAATACCCTGAGGCCCCAGAGACATTGGGTCAGATTCCCACAGCTAGGAAGTGGTAGAGTCAGGACTGGAACCCAAGTAGGCTTGACCACTGCCCAGCCTTCCCTCTTCTCGCCAGTCTCTCTGAGACTCTTACTGCTGGCTGTGTCCAGGGTCTCTGTTTTCTCTCCCACAGAATGACCCTGCTGTCGAGGAGTTGGGGAGTCCTTGACGGGGACTGGCTCTGTCCTGCCCCAGCCCTGACCTTACTGGTTACTAAACTGCCGCAGGTTCCTTGAGTCCAGCTCCCTCTAAGTCTCCTGCTGAGAATCCTCACTGCCCCAAGGAAAAAGTCCAGCCTTCTTGGCCTGGCATTCCAAGCCCCTTGTGTTCTCTTTAATCTCATCAGCTCCTACTGCCTCCCATAGTCCTTATGTCAGTGTGGCCTGCCCATGGGACACTAGTCCTGGAGTCCATCATAAGCTTCATTCTATATTCACAGGTTACATGTCCTGGCAGGTCCTGCAGTAAAGAGATTCGTTCAACTCATTTAATTCAGCGCTTCCCAACTATACTTAACCACAGGACCCATTTTCTCCCAATACATGACACATAGCCTTTTTTGCCCAGTGCAGCCCAGTGCACAGGTCCAGATACTGCCTCTCTCTAAGCAGGCTTAGCCTTCTTTTAGTGCCTGTGTGTGGAAGGCCCTCCATGATCCATCATTGTCTTTGGCCTTCAAGGCTCTACCTTAGGCCTCCCTCCAGGCAGCTGTTCTCCATCACCCCCCTGGGCTGCAGGCCCTCCGTGGGCAGCATTTACAGTGCTGTGTGGTTTGGCCTCCCCTTCCCTTTGCCCACAGTGAGCAAGTATCTGCGCGTGAATGAATGAATAATGAGTGAGTGAATGATGTCCCAGAGGCCTGTTGGTCACTTCTTTGCCCCGACCAGGCCAATGTTGTCTGGAAGGTGGCGGAGAACACAGCAGGAAGCAGAAGTGGGCATCCCCAGGCTTACCTTTGAGCTGCTGTCCTGAATCATCTCTGTTCTCTCAGACTCCCAGACCCTCCCTGTCATCCCTAGGTGTCTTCTCAAGCCGTCCCCACTTCAGAATTAAACCTCAGCCCCCTCCCACAGAGTTTTCTCAAACCTGGGAAGTTTCTTCAAAACCTAGTGGAGATGCTCAGTGCAAGTTTGGGGGTGGAGGATTGGGGGTGGGGTGGGGTGGGGTGGGGGTTCCACGTGTTTGGTACCCCCACTAGGTACATGGCCTGTGTGATAGGAAACAAGTCTCTTCTCCTACTGCCTGGAGGCAGAGGAGCTGGTGGGCAGAGGGTGGGGGCGGCGGGATTTGGGCTCAGGTACCTTTGGTGGATGGGCTTTGTTCTGTGGCTGATGGGGTGGCTTAAAAGATCTTAACAGAGCCGGGCACGGTGGCTCAAGTGTGTAATCCCAGCACTTTGGGAGGCAGAGGTGGGTGGATCACACGGTCAGGAGATCGAGACCATCCTGGTCAATATGGTGAAACCCCGTCTCTACTAAAAATACAAAAAATTAGCTGGGCATGGCGGCGTGTGCCTGTAATCCCAGCTACTCAGGAGGCTGAGGCAGGAGAATCGCCTGAACCCAGGAGGCGGAGGTTGCGGTGAGCCAAGATTGCGCCATTGCACTCCAGCCTGGGTAAAAAGAGTGAAACTCCGTCTCAAAAAAAAAAAAAAAAAAAAAAAAAAAAAAAAAAAAAAAAAAGATCTTAACAGAGAGATCAGGAAGCCAGACTGCAAGGTGAGGGACATTTCCTAACAGTAAACGTGCCCTCCATTCCCTCTTTTGAGGAACAGAGGGTGTTTTTGCTGGGGCCTGAGTCATCCATGAGAACAGACAGCAGAGGATCAGAGGATTGGGGCGGCGCTGCTCCCAGTGAGGGGCAGCTCAAGGGGAGATGGAAATGGAGGAACAGCCCCCATAAGGGTGAGCCCAGTGTGCACCAGTGCCCTGAGCTGCCTGTGCAAGGCTGGAGGCTAGTTTGGATGAGGACATGGCTCAACTTTCACTTGGCACATTGAAATAGCTTTTGCTGTCTGCTAGGAATGTGGAAAGCTGTTTTTCCATGGCCCTGAGCAGTGCTGCAACCACAGCTGAGGAGGGAGGAATCTCTTCCCAACTCTTGGCTTTTGCATCCTTAAATTTGGTTGCAACAATTCCCTAAGATCCAATGCTGGGAGGCTCCCCTTCCTTCTTTCCACAGTGAACTCTGTGCTATATCCACATTCTCCCTAAATCTCCCTGAGCTTTTTGGTAAGAGGCTGGTGACTTTTCCTCTTTCACAATGGGCAGCAGAGGCCTAAGGTCATTCCATCAAACTGATGATGGCAGCAAGTTGTCCCCACTTCTTCACTGAGCACCCAGGGGTGTGTCCCGGAGCCACGGTGGTGCCAGGGATTCTCCTGCTCTGGTTCCTCCTGTGAGGCCCCTGCTCAGCTGGGCAGCTGTCCTCACTCTGGGTGGGTGGCACATGAGTGTCAACAGGGACCCTCTCAGCCAGGGGCTCTTGGCCATTTTTTGTGCCGTGGATCACTTCTCAAAATAATATTTTCTTTTCTTTTGAGACAGGGCCTCACTCCATTGCCCAGGCTGGAGTGTAGTGGTGAAATCATGGCTTACTGCAGCCTTGACATCCTGAAGCTCAGGCGAGCCTCCCACCTCAGCTTCCCAAGTAGCTAGGACTACAGGCATACACCACTAGATAATTTCAGAATAATATTTTCATACACATAAAATATGTAGGAGTACAAAGAAAGTTAGTTATACTGATATATAGTTGTCAAAATATTTTAAAAATGTGTCGCATGGGCCAGGCATGACGGCTCACACCTGTAATCCCAGCACTTTGGGAGACCAAGGCAAGTGGATTACCTGAGGTCAGGAGTTCAAGACCAGACTGACCAACATGGAGAAACCCTGTCTCTACTAAAAATATTTTAAAAATTAGCCGGATGTGGTGGCGGGCGCCTGTAATCAATAGCTACTCAGGAGGCTGAGGCAGGAGAATTGCTTGAACCTGAGAGGCAGAGGTTGCAGTGAGCCGAGTTCATGCCACTGCACTCCAGCCTGGGTGACAAGAGCAAGACTCTGTCTCAAAAAAAAAAAAAAAAAAAAAAAAAAAAAAAAGCGTAACCTGACACTATGCACACAGATTTCTTTATTAACATATTGAATAACAAGATCTAGGGGTGGGCCTATTAAGCAATGGCAAATTGAAGTAGAGATGAGTCTAAATGATATTTAAAGATACCTGTGGCAAACCGTAAAGGGATATGAAAAGCTCTGTGGTTTCTATTGGGGCTGCTGATACAACGTACTTTGCCACCTTTGTTCATAACCAAGGAAATAGAAGTGACTGAAAATAAAGTTGTATTCTATTCCAAACCAAGTGCATAGACGCCTGAATTCTGTAGTTCGTGGACCCCAGTTATGAGCCCCTGTTCTAGCTACTGAAATGAGGCTTTAGATATCCTCTGCAAATTCCTAACAAACCCCCCAACCCCACCCTCTATGATCATGGAGCCAGACTGGAAACTCCCAGCACTGAACCTGGACGCCCACACATCATCATCCTCACTCCTCTGGACTGCCCAACCTCACCATCCAGGTAGAAACGGGTCTGACTGGGCATTTTGCTGGGGCAGCAGTCCCCAACCTTTTCAGCTCCAGGGACTGGTTTCGTGGAAGACAATTTTTCCATGAATGGAAGGTGGGGAATGGTTTTGGATGAAACTGTTCCACCTCAGATCATCAGGCATTAGATTCTCATGAGGAACGTGCAACCTGGATTCCCCGCATGCGCAGTTCACAACAGGGTTTGTGCTCCTTTGAGAATCTCGTGCCAAGGCTGATCTGGCAGGAGGCAGAGCTCAGGCTGTAATACTCACCTGTGGCTCATCTCCTGCTGTGCAACTCATTCCTAAAAGGCCACGGACAGGTATCGGCCCCCCGCCTGGGGGCTGCGGACCCCTGTGTTAGGGAATTGGTCGAGGCCTCTAGATCTAGTTTGCAGAATGGGTGGAACTCTTCCCGAGTGGTCCCTCTGAACAAGTTTACTGATGGAGACACTTAGGCCCAGAGTAGGGCCAGGACCCAGGTCTCCAATCCACCACCACACCATTCTTCCTGCTGCCACAGTGGCATGGGCACTATGGAGGTGAATGTCTGGTTTTGGCTCCCTGTTACTGCTCCTGAGCTCCCCCTGCCACCACTACAGGCACAAAGGTAGCTACGCCTTGGGATAGATTTGTGCTAACTGGTCAGGAGAAGGAGCTGCCACAAGATAGTCCTCTCTGTTTTCCCAAAGGTCTCATGATTGAGAATGTTTTGCCAGGACCCTGGGATGGGACAAGATGGGGAGCAAGGGAGGAAGGTGTGGCTGTGAAACACTGTGGCTTAGATAGGATGTTTCTCCTGACCAGAAGGAGGTAGAAAGAATCCCATGTGTCCCCATATTCATTTGGGATGGTGCCAGCTCCCCACAACACCCTGGCAAAGCCCAGGAGGGAGCTGCTGGGTTGCTTGGGGAGGCTGGACCTTAAGCCCGGGGCTCCTGATCTTGGCTGAAATTTCTGTGTCTGGAGTGTGACCTGGGGTGGCAGACCATGGACCCCAAAGAGCCCTGTGGACTGGGACAGTGGTCTTCTGGGACGGAAGTATTGGTTACTCACCCAACAACCATCTCCCATCTTCCTTAAAGACCGCACATTTTCTTCTAGATGCAGCTTGCTCGGGAAAGTGGGCCTTCCCTCTAGCTCCAGAGGGTGACCCATGAAAGCTCTATACGAAGTGTGGTGATTTTCCCTTTGCTAGGATCCATTTAGGACTGCCCAGGTGAACTTGGGGGAAATCTGGGAAGGAGATACAGGCGGTCTGTACCTGCTGCCTGCCCTGAAGATGGTTTTATGAGCTCTGCAGCTCTGGCAGCCATGGGGTAACCATGAGGTAGCAAGCCTAGGGTAAAAGGCCCACACACTGAGTGTGATGGAACGGAAGGATGCAAAGAGCCTAAATGCTTGGATACATCAGGGAGCTATGAAACCTCTCTGGGACTGCCTGTCTCTAGGCCTCTTGCTATGTGAAATAACTAAATCACTTTTTAGCTTAAGCCATTGTGAGGCAGGCTGCTTGTATGTATGGCCCAAACATTTTTAACCGGCACAGGATCTCAGTGGTTTCAATACAGACTCATGCTCACGGGGGCTTTCTTCAGGTTGTGGGGTCCATAAGATGGCAGAAGTTTTGTAAGTTTCCAGGGAAGGGTCCCAGTAACGACTGCAGGTGGATTTCCTCCAGGCCAGCAGGATAGGGCATTGGCTTTAGAAATTCGAGCTTAGTTCACCCTTTCGTTTTTTTTAATCTTATTTGTTTCTTTTTTAGACACAGGGTCTCGCTCTGTTGCCCAGGCTGGAGTGCAGTGGCACAATCATAGCTCACTACAGCCTCAAACTCTTGGACTCAAGCAATCCTCCCACCTCAGCCTCCCAAGTAGCTAGGACTACAGACACATGCCACCATACCTAACTAATTTTTTTATTTTTTGTAGAGAAAGGATCTTGCTGTGTTGCCCAGGCTGGCAATCTTTCTTTTATATCCTCCATCAGAGGAAGTGGCACCCCTCTCTAATGCTGCTGTCTCCCTGTGTGGTACACCATAGCAGTTAAGTGCCAGCTCTGGAGATATATGACATGCTGTTCTTAGCCTCTGGGGCCTCAGTTTCTTCATCTGTAAAATGGGGACTGTACCACTAAAGAAATAAAGATAAAGAATGTACTCAGAACAGTGCGTGGCACAAAGGAAGTGCTTGCCAAGCATTAACTGTTCTTTTTATTATTTTCTCTACCACATCCTCTTCCCTCCTCGATTACTCCATCTTCCTGACATTCTACTTCCCCCTTCTCAGTAGCTGTTTTTTCCACTCGCCTTATCTCCAAGTTAAATCCTTCCTCAATGGGTCTACTGCCTTATTTCCATCTGGGTTCTTTTCCTTCTTGCCAAACCATCTGTTTTGTCACCTCTGTTTTCCCACAACTCCCTGGCAAACACCCTGACATCTACCTTCAGCATCTACCCTTCTTCCACAAGGACTCTCTCATGTTCCACAACAGTCTCTGATCAACGGATTTCCCTGTCCTGGGTCCTACGCCTCTCCACTATGCCCGCCACCCCCGGTCTACAGGGAGCCCCTGTATCTCAGTGGTGTAACTGACTCCCACCCCCTCCCAGTGCCTTCCAGGTCTATCTCCCCAGTTTTGGCCACTGGGCCAGCGTCCTCCTGCTTTTGACCTAGCTCAGAGAGCAAAGTCTTTAGCCTGTGGCTTTCCCTTCTTTGCAGCCTTACTGGCCCTCCAGCGTGATCCTTTCTCTAGAGCCTGGATTAGACCCCGGAGGCTTTCTGTGGAATCCTCCCACTGGGCCACCCCATCTCTTCCCACTTAACCTTTCTAAACTAACCTCTGTAGACCAGCTCTCCCACCAGACTCCCCTACTCTGGCCCATGATGCCCTCTGTCTCTTGGCCATTCAGCGGGGTCACCATGCAGACCTCTCTCTGCCTCTGCCTTGTTTCCCTGTTCATCCCGCATCTAGGGACCCCTCCATGATAATGCCAGTCCCAGCTGTTCTGTGTGGGCCACTCTAGGTCCCTTCTCACCTGTTCTATTATCATATTAATAATACACAATGATTTCCCCCTTCTAGGCGTTTCCTTTGCTTATCTGTTCTGCTACCAGATTCTTCTGCCTTAATGATGCTGAGACACCTCATCACCTTGCTCAAAAGCCAAAGATAGCCCCCTCTTGCTTACAGCACCAGATGCAATACCCTGCCTGGCTGTGTCAGTTTCCACAGTAGGAACATAGCTGGGTTACAGCTGTTCTTGCTTATATTACAGCTCTGATATCTGCAGCCTTTTAGGCAAGATCTGCAGAGTGTGGAGTTAAGAGCCTCAGCTTTGCATTCGAAAAGAGCTGGGGTTGCATCCTGGCTTTGCCACTTATTAGCCATGTATATTATTCAGGGTTCTCCAGAGAAACAGAATCAACAGGATATATGCAGAACCTGCAAAAATTATCTATCTATGTATCTATCTATTTGTCTATCATCTATATCTATCTATATATCTATGTATCTATCCTATCATCTATCTGTCTATCATGATTTATTTTTAGGAATTGGCTCACAAGATTGCCAGGGATTAGCAAGTCTGAAATTTGTAGGCCAGACCAGCTGACTAGCAATTCAGGTAAAAGTTGATGTTGCTGTCTTGAATCTGAAATTCATAGCATAGGCTGGGTAGGTTGGAAACTCAGGCAAGATCTCTATGTTGTAGTCTTGACTCAGAATTCCTTCTTCTAGAAACCTCAGGCTTTGCTCTTAAGGCCTTCTCCTGATGGGTTGAGGCCCACCCTCAATAAGGAGGGTAAATCTGCTTTGCTTACAGCCAACTGAGTGTAAATGCTAATTCCAGCTACAAAATTTCTTGGCAGCAACATCTAGACGATTTAACCAAATAACTGGGCATGTAAGCCTGCTCATCACACTATGCATTTTGGAACAGGGTATTTTCCTCCTCTGAGCCTTATTTTTCTTCTCCAAAATGGAATGTTGGAAGAGCTTAGCTTGTAGGACTAGTGAGGGTAAAGTGCATACACAGAGTGCACAGTAAATATTAGCTATTTTTAGCCGGGCACAGTGGTTCACACCTGTACTCCCAGCACTTTGGAAGGCTGAGGCAGATGGATCACGAGGTCTTTTGCATTCGAAAAGAGCTGGGGTTGCATACCAATCTGGCCAACATAATGAAACCCCATCTCAACTAAAACTACAAAAAATTGGCCAGATGTGGTGGTGTGCGCCCGTAACCCCAGTTACTCAGGAGGCTGAGGCAGGAGAATTGCATGAACTCGGGAGGCAGAGGTTGCAGTGAGCCGAGATCGCGCCATTGCACTCCGTCCCGGGCAACAGTGCAAGACTCTGTCTCAAAAAAAAAAAAAAAAAAAAAAGCGATTTTTACTATTGTTATGTTTGTATCAGTGGATACTCAAAAACACTTGTGGACTATGTCAACACTCTTGAGAATACTGGGACCTACAAAACATGGCTTCTGCCCTCCAGTTTTTGGTTGGGCCATGTAGGTATAACACGAAACCACGGAGGTGAACTGTTTATTCCCATCTGACTCTGACCCAACTGATGGGCTCAGAGCTTTTACTTCATGTACAAACTCCCAAAGGAACAAAATCGTCCAGAATTCATGTTCTTTTTTTGTGAAGGAAAGAAAAAGTTTCTCCACTGATTTCTTCATTTTGAGAGGATTTGGAACAATACGTCAAAAAGAATTAAATTTCACTTCTTCCGCAGCCATTTCACGTTTTGTAAGAACTGCATATTTATGCCAGTAAACAACGAAGTAGGAACAAGATGATAGCTCCGCTTTCCTGGAAATCAGGAAATCAATCAAGCTGTCTCAATCTGAGATGTCTGCATTGTGAAATCCTGCTAACATTCCAAAAAGCTGTTTTAAATAAGAATAATTTTTATAAATGGAAATTCTCTCCTCTCTTTCTCCCGCCTCTCCCCTCTTCCTTCCATCTTTCCTTTTTTTAAAACAGTGTTGCCCACTGACTACCGATGTGTTCAGCCCAGGCATCGATTTTTGAAAATGGGGGGGATAGCATATGGGTTTCTCTGCTTCTCTCTCTGAGACCTTTCCATGGTTTCTGCCCACTTAATTGGCCCCATCTCTGCCTGCCTTGGAGTCTGCTTGCTTGCCTTTGTCCACACCAGCCCTGCCTGTTCCTATCCTTTTTTTTTTTTTTTTTTTTTTTTTTTTTTAATGGTGAAGCCATTACTTCAGCTACCTCTTTTAGAACCAGGAATAAAACGATCGCAAAACAACTTCTCTGTGTACAATATTAAGATTATATATATACATATTTTATTTTATTTTAAGGGTACAGTGGGGCATGACTGTATTCCCAGCTACTTGGGAAGCCGAAGCAGGAGAATCACGTGAGCTCAAGAGTTAAAAACCAGTCTGGGCAACACAGCAAGACCTCATCGTTTAAAAAAAAATTTATACAATGAACGACTTTTTAATTTTAAATTTATAGAATAGCTGCAAGAAGAATATAGAGAATTTCTATATACCCTGCACCCAGCTTGCCTCTTATTAACATCTTTTTTTTTTTTTTTTTTTGAGACGGAGTTTCGCTCTTGTTACCCAGGCTGGAGTGCAATGGCGCGATCTCAGCTCACTGCAACCTCCGCCTCCTGGGCTCAGGCAATTCTCCTGCCTCAGCCTCCTACGTAGCTGGGATTACAGGCACGCGCCACCACGCCCAGCTAGTTTTTTGTATTTTTAGTAGAGACGGGGTTTCACCATGTTGACCAGGATGGTCTCGATCTGTTGACCTCGTGATCCACCCGCCTCGGCCTCCCAAAGTGCTGGGATTACAGGCTTGAGCCACCGCGCCCGGCTTTTATTAACATCTTAATACAGTACTTTTGTCACAACTAATGAACCAATATTGATATATATATATTTTTTCTTGAGACGGAATCTCATTCTGTCACCCAGGCTGAAATGTAGTGGTGTGATCTCAGCTCATTGCAACCTCTGCCTCCCAGGTTCAAGTGACTCTCCTGCCTCAGCCTTCTGAGATTACAGGCATGCGCCACCACACCTGGCTAATTTTTGTATTTTTAGCAGAAATAGGGTTTCGCCATATTGGTCAGGCTGGTCTCGGACTCCTGACCTCAGGTGATTCACCCACCTTAGCCTCTCAAAATGCTGGATTATAGGCATGAACCACTGCACCCAACCTGATACATTATTATTAACTAAAGTTCATACTTTGTTCAGATTTCCTTTGTTTTTACCAAAGTTCTATGGTAAAACTTACTTCCTAAAGTTTTATGTAATGTTCATTTTCTGTTCCAGGATCCCATCTAGGATGCCACATTGCATTTAGTCATCATGTGTCCTTAAACTCCTCTTGGCATGACAGTTTCTCAAATTTTTCTTGTTTCTAATGACCTTGATGATTTTGAGGAGTATTGGTCTGGGATTTTGTAAAATGTCCTTCAACTGGGGCTTGTCTGATGTTTTTCTTGTGATTGGACTCAGGTAATGTGTTTTTGGGAGGAAAACTACAGTGGTAAAGTAACCTTTTCATCACATCATATCAAGGCTATGATATGACTCAGCCCTATTAATATGACTTAGCCCTGCTGATGTTCACTTTGATTACCCGGCTAAGGTAGTGTTTGCCAGACTTCTCCACTGTGAAGTGATTTTTCTCCTCCTTCTTCCCGCACTATAGTATTTGGAAACAAGTCACTAAGCACAGCCCATACTTAAGGAGGGGAGTGTACTCCAATTCTCTGAGATGGGAATACATAGATAAATTATTTGGAATATTGCTATATAGGAGATTTTTCTGAATAATTTATGTCTATGGACCCACATGTGTTTATTTTATACTTTGGTTATAATCCAATAAATAACATAATAAAAATAAGGAATATAGTTATATGGTTTGGCTGTGTCCCCACCCAGATCTCATCTTGAATTGTAGCTCCCATAATTCCCACATGTTGTGGGAGGATCCCAGTGGGAGACAATTGAATCATGAAGGGGATTCCTCTGTGATTCTGGTGGTAATGAATAAGCCTCATGAGAGCTCATGGTTTGATAAGGAGCATCTCCTTTTGCTTAACTCTCACTCTCACTCTTGCCTGCTGCCATGTAAGACGTGCCTTTTGCCTTCCGCCATGATTGTGAGGCCTCTCAGCCACATGGAATAGTGAGTCCATTAAACCCCTTTTTCTTTATAAATTATCCAGTCTCGGGTATGCCTTTATCAGCAGTGTAAAAACAGACTAACACAAATAGTAAATCATTTCTTTTTTTTTGAGATGGAGTCTCAAATTGCTTGAACCCCAGGATGGAGTACAGTGGCGTGATCTCAGCTCACTGCAACCTCTGCCTCTGGAGTTCAAGCAATTCTCCTGTCTCAGCCTCCCAAGTAGCTGGCATTACAGGCACCCACCACCACGTCCGGCTAATTTTGTATTTTTAATAGAGATGGGGTTTCACTATGTTGACTAGACTGGTCTCGAAGTCCTGACCTCAAGTGATCCACCCGCCTTGGCCTTCCAGAGTGCTGGGATTAAAGGCATGAGCCACTGTGCCTGGCCAGTAAATACACACACACACGTGTGTTTGTGTGTGTGTGTGTGTGTGTGTGTGTGTGTGTGTATGTGTGTGTGCATTTTTTTTTTTTTTGAGATGGAATCTTACTCTGTTGCCCAGGCTGTAGTGAAGTGGTATGATCTCAGCTCACTGCAAGCTCTGCCTCTCAGGTTTAACTGATACTGCTGCCTAAGCCTCCTGAGTGGCTAGGATTACAGGTGCCTGCTGCCATGCCCAGCTAATTTTTGTATTTTTAGTAGAGACAGGGTTTCACCATGTTGGCCAGGCTGGTCTTGAACTCCTGACCTCCAGTGATCTGCCCATCTTGGCCTCCCAAAGTGCTGGGATTACAGGCGTGAGTCATGGGGCCTGGCCAGTAAATAAAATTTTAAAGAGCTCTGCCTTTTGACTTTGATTTGTAGGCTTTACTTCCTTTTGTGTGGATTGAGGCCATTTCTCCGAAAGGACCTGGAGGTACTGCCCACAGCCAAAGGGAATCAACTTAACAGTTACGAAAACACATGGAGTCTTGGGGGTGGTGGAAACATGTTTCACTTCTCCCATTTTGATGCTGATCAATCCAGAGTCCACTTTGGATGGGCACCCTGGAGGCCCTTCCGAATCTCATCTGGCTTCTTCTTGTTGACCCTCTCTGACTTTTCCATCCCAGCACCCACCTACCCCCTGGTAAGGCATGTGGGAGATCTTCATTCTATTCGCGTGAAATAAGGAAGCAAAATAGAACAGATATAAGACATGGGTCGGGTAGTTATCCTTTCGTTGCATGTTTTCTAGGTGCGCTCCTCTGGGTACTTTAGTAATTTCTGTTTTTTTTTTTTTTTGTTTTTTTTTTTTTTGAGACAGAGTGTCGCTCTTGTTACCCAGGCTGGAGTGCAATGGCGCGATCTCGGTTGACCGAAACCTCCGCCTCCTGGGTTCAAGCAATTCTCCTGCCTCAGCCTCCTGAGTAGCTGGGACTACAGGCACATGCCACCAGGCCCAGCTAATTTTTTGTATTTTTTTTAGTAGAGACGGGGTTTCACCACGTTGACCAGGATGGTCTCGATCTCTCAACCTCGTGATCCACCCGCCTCGGCCTCCCAAAGTGCTGGGATTACAAGCTTGAGCCACCGCGCCCGGCCTACTTTATGTAATTTCTAATCTTCACACTAATTACACAGCAATTATTATTATTCATTCATTATTTATTTATTTTTTAGGAATTTTCATTACTTAGGTTTACTTTCAGTAAATCAAATCGCCAGTTTACATAATGTTATCCAGCAAAATTTGTTCCATATTAAGAATCAAAAGAACATTGTAAATTCTTACTAATAACGCCTCAAATATATTTAAATTTTAGTAGAGAATTAAAGCCAGAACAATAATAATGTGCACTATCAGTGATTATACTGAGACATAACGCTGGTAAATACTTGTGCACAAATAGGCAGATAAAGCTAAGAACAAGAGTTTGGAATTTAAAAAAAAATCCAGAAATAAAGAACATGCATGTTCTAAAAGGAACTATGACACAACAGGACTTTGTTACACAGCAATTATTATTCCAAGTTAATAAATACAGAAACTGAATCTTTAAGAGCTTTTCTTTTTTTTTTTTTTTTTTTTGAGACGGAGTTTCGCTCTTGTTACCCAGGCTGGAGTGCAATGGCACGATCTCGGCTCACCGCAACCTCCGCCTCCTGGGTTCAGGCAATTCTCCTGCCTCAGCCTCCTGAGTAGCTGGGATTACAGGCACGCACCACCATGCCCAGCTAATTTTTTTTTTATTTTTATTTTTAGTAGAGACGGGGTTTCACCATGTTGACCAGGATGGCCTCGATCTCTTGACCTTGTGATCCACCCGCCTCGGCCTCCCAAAGTGCTGAGATTACAGGCTTGAACCATGGCGCCCGGCCGAGAGCTTTTCTTTTTTAATTCCTCAAAGTTTTCCTCTTACCGCAGTTTTTTCTTTTCAGTCTCTTCCACCAGCAGCTCCTCTTATGCATCTCCTAATGGTGGAGTGCTGGTGGCTCTCTCCTTGGTTGCCCTTTTCTGTTCATGCTCCCCTCTAAATGGTCTCTTCTACTCTCACGGCTTTCCATACCATCTATATGATGATGAATACCAAATGCACGTCTCTACCGTGGATGTTTGAATTTGATTTCAGACAAGTCAACATCTTCACCTGAGTGTTTTAAATCCCAAGTCAGAGGTTCTGCTTCTAGTAGTGGTAGAGTCGCTAGTATTGTATTATAATCCTTATAGAATCTGGGCAAAATAAAAAACACAACTATTGGAAGGCACTGGAGAGACCAAAAGCAGGCAGAAATGAGAGGCAAGTAAATCACCAGAAGAAGGGAGCGCAATGAGGAAGATTTGTGATCACGAGGCTGTTGCCTGAGGGTACTCTTCAGAACAGGTAGCACAGGATGTCTAGAAAGCTGCAAGTTTTACTGGTTTGACAAGTCAGAGAATGGGATTTAGAAAGAAAATCTCAGAAATAAAGAAGCCACAGAGGCTTCTTAAAAGTGCATATAAAATGTAATCAAATCCTTGGCTGACTCCTGACCTGTGCATAGATAGGGGATTCTTTAAAGAACCCAGCAAGAAACAAGCAGAAAGTAAAAGACAGGAAGTTGAAAGAACTGAGCAGAAAGTTTAGCTGCCACTCATCTCAGGTGACACAGAATTTGGAATTTTATGCCTGCCAAGTTAGCTGCCTGAAAATAAATGCTCTTTAGAGGAAGGTAACAGAACCCAGATTCTCTACATTGTATTATCTATAATGACTAGTATAATAAAAAAAATTTTAAAACTCTAAACTTGAAAACAAGCAGGGGAATGTGATCCATAGTCAAAAGAAAAGCAGTCAATGAGAACCAATCCTGAAACACTTCATGTATTGGAATTAGTAGACAAAGATTTTAGAGCAAATATAATAAATGTTTTCAAGATTTTGAAAACACAGTCATAATGAATGAACAGATGGACAATTTCAACAAAGAACTAGAAACTATAAAAAAGAACCAAATGGCAATTCTAAAATTAAAAAGCATGATATATGAAGTGAAAATCTCACTAGATAGGCTTAATAGAATATTGAAGATAAAATAAGAAAAGATGAACTTGAATAAAAACCAATAAAATTTATAACAATCTAAGGAACAGAGAAAAAAATCTGAAAAGATATACAAAGGGGCCTGGCGCGGTGGCTCAAGCCTGTAATCCCAGCACTTTGGGAGGCCGAGGTGGGTGGATCATGAGATCAAGAGATCGAGACCATCCTGTTCAACATGGTAAAACCCCGTCTCTACTAAAAATACAAAAAATTAGCTGGGCATGGTGGCGCGTGCCTGTAATCCCAGCTACTCAGGAGGCTGAGGCAGGAGAATTGCCTGAACCCAGGAGGCGGAGGTTGCGGTGAGCCAAGATCGCGCCATTGCACTCCAGCCTGGGTAACAAGAGCGAAACTCCGTTTCAAAAAAAAAAAAGATATACAAAGCTTCAGTGACTTATAGGACAATATGAAATCATCTAACATACACACAATTTAGCTCCTAAAAGGTGAAGAAATAAATAACGGGACAGAAAAATTATTTGGAGAAATAAATAATTTGGAGAAATAATGGCCAAAAATTTCATAGGTTTGATGATAAATATAAGCTTACAGATCCGAAATGCTCAACACAACTTGATAAATACAAAGAAAACTACTCTTAAAACACATCATAATCAAGCTACTAAAAAACAGAAAATCTGGAAAATGACCAAGAAAAACAGTGTATACTAACTACATACGGGGAAGCATGAGTAGAAAAATCAGCTAACTTCTCATCAGAAATAATGAAGGCCAAAGACAATGGAATGCCACATTTGATGTGCTAAAAGTGAAACCCTGAAACCCAGAATTGTATATATACAATATATTGATTCCATTATTATCATGTTGCTAATGTATTTATTATAGCTTATTCTAAACTCTTGGTTCATCTGTTCTAATGCATCTCCTTCTGATGGTATCTGTCATCTGGCCGTTTTTTTTCTCTTTTGAAGTGGTTGTGTTACTCAGATGTCTTAGTTTGGTCTGTCAACTCATATCCCCTAGCTCTTCTGTCCAATAATGAACACTGGGGAAGGACAGAAGCCACAGTATCACAGTAATGAGCTAGAGAGAGAGAGAGAGAGAGAGAGAGAGAGAGAGAGAGTGCATGAAAGATAGGACAGAGAGAGAAAGATGGGAAGGGTGTGATGCAGAAGAATAAACACTAAGAGATACCTGGTGTATTAGTTTGTTCTCATGCTGCTAATAAAGACATACCTGAGACTGGGTAATTTACAAAGCAAGGAGGTTTAACTGACTCACAGTTCAGCATGGCCGGGGAGGCTTCAGGAAACTTATAATCATGGTGGAAGGGGAAGCAAACATATCCTTCTTCACATGCTGGCAGGAAGGAGAAGAATGAGAGCGGAGTGAAGGGGAAAGCCCCTTATGAGATCTCATCAGTACTACTCATCACTATTACTCATTATTTATCACAAGAATAGCATGAGAGAAACTGCCCCCATAATGCAGTTACTTATCTCACACCTGGTCCCTCCCATGACGTGGGATTATATGAACTACAATTCAAGATGAGATTTGGGTGGGGACACAGCCAAACCATATAAACCTGGGCACCAGAAAACCAGTAACATCAAACCAATCTTCAGGTTAAGTCTTCACTGCAAACAGTCAAGGAGACGTTATATTGGTAGGAGAGTTGGGAAGGTGATTTGAGGTTCTTCAACATCCATCCATGCAACTCCTCTAAAGAGCAGAACTTCTGCACTGTCCTGACTGTATTCCCTGAACATCAGTGCAAAACAGTCCAGTACAATGTTAAATAGAAGCAGAGGTAGCTAGATGAATCCATGGACATAAAGAGCCAAATAAGTATACACACACACACACGCACACACATAAAAACACACACATATACAAAATATATAATATAAAATATACATATATACAAATTATGCAAAATATATATACAAAATATATAAACTCTTACAAAACCAAAATTTATCAAAACAAATTGACAGATACTATTACTCTGTATCTTCAACAACCATATTTTTACACTATTTATTCAGGTAGCAAGTAAAGATCACTTGTCCAATAATTTAATAGGATATGTTTGAATAAATTTTCTGGCCATGGTATATTCTTTGATTTGAAAAGAAGAGTCAATCTTCCTTTATTTCAAGAAAGATTTTTGTTTTTTGGGGTTTTTTGTTTTTTTTTTTTTTGAGACGGAGTTTTGCTCTTGTTACCCAGGCTGGAGTGCAATGGCGCGATCTCGGCTCACCGCAACTTCCGCCTCCTGGGTTCAGGCAATTCTCCTGCCTCAGCCTCCCGAGTAGCTGGGATTACAGGCACGTGCCACCATGCCCAGCTAATTTTTAGTATTTTTAGTAGAGACGGGGTTTCATCATGTTGACCAGGACGGTCTCAATCTATTGACCTCGTGATCCACCCGCCTCGGCCTCCCAAAGTGCTGGGATTACAGGCTTGAGCCACCGCGCCCGGCCTTCAAGAAAGATTTTTAAATTTATATATTGAAATATATCTTGATCTAAATCATAAATATAGTTGGCCGTCCATATCTATGGGCTCCACATCCATGGATTCAACCAACTGGGATTAAATATATTCCAAAGAACAACAATAAAAAATAACAATACAACAAATAAAAACAATACAAAAGTTAAAAATACAGTGTAACATCTATTTATATAACATTTACATTGTATTAGGTATTATAAGTGATCTAGAAATCACTTAAAGCATACAGAAGCCCAGCCTGGGCAGTAGTGAGACCTCCATTTCTACAAAAAATAACATTAGCCAGGTGTAGTGGTGCATGCTTGTGGTCCCAGCTATTCAGGAGGCTGAGTTGGGAGAATTGCTTAAGTCGCAGAGAAGGCTGCAGTGAGCCGTGATCACACCACTGCATTCCAGCCTGGGCAACAAAGTGAGACCCTGTCTCAAAAAATAAGTAAGTACAATAAAAAATAAAGCACACAGGACGATGTGCATAGATTATATGCAAATCTCATACCATTTCATATAAGAAACTTGAGCATCCTCAGATTTTGGTATCCATGGAAGGTTCTGGGGCCAATTCCCTGTGGATACTGAGGGATCACTGTATACACACAGACAGACACACACACACACACACACACACATATAAATAGACACACACACATATATAAAAACACACACACATACACAGAATGCAATTGCTGGAGTGTCTGATAAGCCTTTGTTAACCTCATAAGAAACTGCCAAACTGTCTTCCAAGTGGCTGCATCATTTTGCATTCCCACCAGCAATGAATGAGAGCTCCTGTTGCTCCACATCCTCATCAGCATTTGCTGTATTTTGGATTTTTAGCTCATCTAATAGGTGTATAGTGGCATCCTGTTTTAATTTGCAATTTTCTAGTGACATATTATGTTGTGAATCTTTTCATGTATCAAGAATCTTTTCATATGTTTATTTGCCATCTGGAATGATTGCTAATGGAATGAGGTTTTCATTCAGATCTTTTGCTTGTATTTTAATCAGATTGTTCATGTTCTTATTGCTGAGTTTTAAGAGCTCTTTGTAGGCCGGGCGCGGTGGCTCACGCCTGTAATCCCAGCACTTTGGGAGGCCAAGGCGGGTGGATCACGAGGTCAAGAGATCGAGACCATTCTGGTCAACATGGTGAAACCCCGTCTTTACTAAAAATACAAAAATTAGCTGGGCATGGTGGCGCACACCTGTAATCCCAGCTACTCGGGAGGCTGAGGCAGAACTGCTTGAACCCAGGAGGTAGAGGTTGCGGTGAGCCGAGATAGCGTCATTGCACTCCAGCCTGGGTAACAAGAGCGAAACTCTGTCTCAAAAAAAAAAAAAAAAGAGCTCTTTGTATTTTGGATACACATCCTTTATCAGATAGGTGTTTTGCATATATTTTCTTATAGTCTGTGGTTTGTATTTTCATTCTCTTAACAGTGTCTTTGCAGAGCAGAAGTTTTCAATTTTAATGAAGTCCAACTTATCTATCTTTCCTTTATTTTATGGATTGTGCTTTGGTGTTGTATCTAAAAACTCACTGCAGCCTGACCAACATGGAAAACCCCATCTCTACTAAAAATACAAAATTAGCCGAGCATGGTGACACATGCCTATAATCCCAGCTACTCAGGAGGCTGAGGCAGGAGAATCACTTGAACCCAGGAGGTGGAGGTTGGGTTGAGCTGAGATCACGCCACTGCACTCCACCTGGGCAACAAGGGTGATACTTCATCTCAAACAAAACAAAACAAAATAAAACTCACTGCCAAACCCAAAGTCACCAAGATTTTCTCCTATGTGACATGCTTACCTGACTTGAAATGTTTGGCTTTTTCATTCTTCTTCACGTACAACTCTCACCTAACTTCATTTTTTAAAAAAAACAGAACTGTAAGCCATTCATTCTAGTTTTTCCATATTTTAGCAGCCACATTACCAAATCACTTATTTTTCAGGTTCCAGTTTTCTCCCCTCTTGGGAAATCATCTCCCTGAGTCAGCAAAGGCCCATTACATTTTTAGTTTTCTAGTGTCCCTAGTCTCATAGTTGTGTTCTCTGACTTTTGGATAACCATCACTCTCCTCTTTAATCCTCAAAACACTGCCATGGAGTTTTAAAAAGAAGGAAAGCAAATGATATGGAGGTAGCAGTTGCTGATTTCCTGAACCAACTTCAGGAGATAGATGAGCAAACACTTCCCAAACTTCACAATTCCAGCCTGTTTGGCCCAAATTTATATGCAGTGCTCATTTGTCAATTAATAGCTTTTTCACTGATTTTTCTTGCAGCCTTAGTAAGGAAACCTCTTTTTTTTTTCTTTAATGAGACAGGATCTCACTATGTTGGCCAGATTGGGCTGAACACTTGCCGTCAAGCAATCCTCCCACCTCAGCCTCCCAAAATGCTATGATTACAGGTGTGAGCCACCATGCCCAGCCAGGAAACTTCTATAAGAAAAGGTTTCTGTTACAGAATTTATTTTTTATTTTTAAAACAGGGCTTTGCTCTGTCACCCAGGCCAGAGGGCATGGCACAGTCATGGCTCGTTGCAGCCTCAACCTCCCAGGCTCAAGCAATCCTCCCACCTCAGTCTCCCAAGTATCTGGGGCTACAGGCATGTGTCACCATGCCTCGTTAATATTTTTAGTTTTGTAGAAACAGGGTCCTACTATGTTGCCCAGACTGGTCTTGAACTCCTGGACTTATGCAATCTTCTTGCCTTGGCCTCTCAAAGTGCTGGGATTACAAGCATGAGCCACTGCACTTGGCTCTGTTAGAGAGTTTAAACTGACAACAACTCTTGTATCAAAGAAAATTTAACTAATTTCTTCCAATTTGCCTTTTCTTTCTGTAATGGAGTTCCAAATGGAATTAGTAATAGGTATAGTAATTTGAGTTCTGAATGGTTTTAACAATCACACTTTTATTTCATTTGAAAACAGTATTAGTAAGAAGTGTATACTGTCCTCCAGCCTGGATGACAAAGTAAGACTCCATCCATCTCAAAAAGAAAGAAAGAAAGAAATGTATCTGATAGACTTTTTAGGTAATTGATTTTGTAAATAACCACTGGTTCTGATTAAGCATACTTTTATTTATTTATTTATTTATTTATTTATTTTTTCAGACAGGGTCTCACTCTGTCACCCAGGCTGGAGTGTAGTGGCTCCATCTGAACTCACTACAACCTCCCAGGCTCAAGTGATCTTCTCACCCCAGCCTCCTGAATACCTGAGACTAGAGGCATATATACCGTGATGCCCAGCTAATTTTGGTATTTTTTGAGAGGCGGGGTTTTGCCTAGGCTGGTCTTGAACTCCTGAGCTCAAGTGATCTGCTTGCGTTGGCCTCCCAAAGTACTGGGATTACAGGCATGAGTCACCACACCCAGCCTAAGTATGCTTCTTATAAAGATAACCCACTAAATCATTCATAGTGTTTCTGTCTGACATGTTTAATTTAGACAAGTGGAGGTGAAGAGTGAGTATGAGTTTCCTAGGGCTGCTATGACAAATCCCTACAAACTGGATGGCTTGAAACAATTGAAATGTATTCACCCACGGTTCTGGAGCACATAATTCTGAAGTCAAATGTCAGCAGGGTTGTGCTCCTTCTGAAGGCTCGAAGGGAGGAAGAATTCTTTCTTGCCTTTTCCTAGCTTCTGGTGGTTGCGGGTAATTCTTAGCATTTCTTGGCTTATAGCGGCATCACTCCAATCTCTGTCTGCACATGGCTGTCTTCCCTCTGTGTGTATATCTTCAAATCTCCTTCTCCTTATAAGAACACTAGTTATCGGATTTAGGGCCCACCCTATTCCAGTGTGACCTTACCTTCACTTGATTATGTCTCCAAAGATCCTATTTCCAAATAAGGTCACAACCACAGGTATTAGGGTTTAGGATTTCAATTCAACACACAACAGAGCAATGCTATAAGGCCTAGGACATAAAAAGAAAATTCAGAGGAGATATGCTAGAGAGACAAAAACACAGAATAAAACTTGCTTCAGAAAGAACAATTGGAGGCATGCGTGGTGTGTGGTTACAGCTTTGAAGACAGGCTGCTTCAGAGTGAGAAAATGCCTCTTTCAAATATACATAGAGAAGCTTAGTCTAAATATGCTTGACTTTAACCTTGAAAAGAATAATTAAGAAAATAAGAAACCCAAATCCTCAATATTAACTAAAGGACACTGTCAGAGAGAGTAAAAGTTTAAAGCATAATTGCAGCTGAACATGGTGGGATGTGAGAGGTGAGGTCTCATGACCAGTCACCAGTGAAGTAATAAGGGGCAATGAACTGCCTATACCTTAATTTTTGTTTCATCTTGTTCCTGTTTCTGTTTTGCTTCATTATTGATTGATCAGGCATCTGGTAAACATTTCTCACCAACATTACTGATTGGCATCTCACTCCACCATTTGCTCAGTTATCAAAAGTATTGGCTGTGCTGTCACAGCACACAAGTCACCTGGGGAGTGCCGTGGAGAGAAAGACCTTGCGTCTGCACAAGGACATTATGCCTTCTGAGTATGACTGAGAAGGTGAAGCTAAAACCTGCTGGTCTTGCAGTGTCTCAACTCCCTCACGGTGTTGGAGATTACAGTGGGTGGCTTTAAATGTTAAAGGTTATTAATTAATTACAGTTAACAATGCAATAATTTATCATCTTTTGCACTGACAGATTTTTCAAATTCACTTATTAGTTCTAGTAGGGTTTATTTTTTTTCTGGTCCCCCTATATCCAATTTCCACCTACGCCTTACCTATTATTTTATTGCAAAGACTTCCTAAGCTTCCTTATGAGGTAGGAGGCAGGACTTTAATATGGACCACACTGAAGACTGCCTGAAACAGGGAAGAGGTGAAAGTATCTCTCCAGACTGGGCATAGTTGCTCACTCCTGTCATCCCAGCACTTTGGGAGGCTAAGGCAGGTGAGGCTTGCTTGAGGCCAGGAGTTTGAGACCAGCCTGGGCAACATAGGGAGATCCCATCTCTACAAAAATACAAATGTTAGGCAAGTGTGGTAGCACGTGCCTGTAGCCCCCAGCTACTTGACAGGCTGAGGCTGGAGGATTGCTTGAGTCCAGGAGTTTGAGATTGCAGTCAACTATAATTGTGCCACCAAACTCCAGCCTGGAGACAAAATGAGATCTTGTCTCCAGAAAAAAAGTAAAAGAAAGAAAAGAAACACCAATGCCAAATATTTCTAAAATTCATATGGAACCAAAAAAGAGCCTGCATAGCCAAAGCAAGACTAAGCAAAAAAAACAAATCTGGAAGCAACACACTACCTGATTTCAAACTATACTATAAGGCCATAGTTACCAAAACAGCGTGGTACTGGTATAAAAACAGGCATATAGGACAATTAAACAGAATTGAGAACCCAGAAATAAATCCAAATACTTACAGCCAGCTGATCTTTGAGAAAACAAACAAAAACATAAAGTGGGGAAAGGACACCCTTTTCAACACACGGTCCTGGGATAACTGGCTAGCCCCATGTAGGAGAATGAAACTGGATCCTCATTTCTCACCTTATACAAAATCGACTCAAGTCAGATTAAAGACTTAAATCTAAGACCTGAAACTACAAAAACTCTAGAAGATAACAATGGAAAAATGCTTCTAGACTTTGGCTTAGGCAAGGATTTCATGATCGAGAACCTAAAAGCAAATGCAATAAAAGCAAACATAAATTGTTGGAACTTAAACTAAAGAGCTTTTGCATGGCAAAGGCACAGTCAGCAGAGTAAACAGACAACTCACAGAGTGGGAGAAAATCTTCACAATCTATACATCTGACAAATGACTAATACCCAGAATCTACAACAAACTTAAACAAATTAGCAAGAAAAAAAAATCGAACAGTCTCGTCAAAAAGTGGGCTAAGGACATGAATAGACAAATCTCAAAAGAAGATATACAAATAGGCAACAAACATCTGAAAAAATGCTCAACATCACTAATGATCAGGAAAATGCAAATCAAAAACCACAATCTGATACCACCTTACTCCTGCAAGAATGGCCATGATCAAAAAAATTAAAAAAAAAAAAAAAAAACAGATGTTGGCATGGATGCAATGAATGGGGAACATGCTACACCACTGGTGGGCATGTAAACTAGTGCAGCCACTATGGAAAACAGTGCGGAGATTCCTTAAATAACTAAAAGTAGAACTACTGTTTGATCCAGCAATCTCACTACTGGGTATCTACCCAGAGGAAAAGAAGTCATTATATTAAAAAGATACTCACGGCTGGGCGCGGTGGCTCAAGCCTGTAATCCCAGCACTTTGGGAGGCCGAGGTGGGTGGATCACAAGGTCAAGAGATCAAGACCATCCTGGTCAACATGGTGAAACCCCGTCTCTACTAAAAATACAAAAAATTAGCTGGTCATGGTGGCGTGTGCCTGTACTCCGAGCTGCTCAGGAGGCTGAGGCAGGAGAATTGCCTGAACCCAGGAGGCAGAGGTTGCGGTGAGCCGAGATTGCGCCATTGCACTCCAGCCTGGGTAACAAGAGCAAAACTCCATCTCAAAAAAAAAAAAAAAAAAAAAAAAAAAAAAAAAAAAAAAAAAAAGGTACTCACACACATGTTTACAATTGCAAAATTGTGGAACCAACCCAAATGCCCACCAATCAATGAGTGGATAAAGAAATTGTGGTATATATATGATGGAATACTCAGCCATAAAAAGGAATGAATTAACAGCATTTGCAGCGTCCTGGTTAAGATTAGAGACTATTATTCTAAGTGAAGTAACTCAGGAATGGAAAAGTAAACCTCGTATGTTCTCACTGATATGTGTGAGCTAGGCTACTTGGGGGAAAGAGTGGGAGGGGGACAAGGGATAAAAGGCTTCAAATACGATGCAGTGTGTACTGCTCCAGTGATGGATGCACCAAAATCTCACAAATCCCCACTAAAGAACTTACTCATGTAACTAAATACCACCTGTACCCTGATAACTTATGGAAAAAATAAAAATTTAAAAATCCATTCTTTTGGCTTGTGCATACTGTTTCCTCCATCGTCATTGAGAATATGTTATCATAATTTTGTGTTTTTATTTAATACCTTTTTCTGATAAAATGTTGTAATAATGTTATTTGCTAGATTAAGGCAAAAGGTGTTTCTGATACAACTATAGTGGCCATGTACATTTACATGCTCTCTTCTCATACCTCCTTAAATCATAACAAATGAGAGAGTCAAGCTATTTCACCTTTCTAATAGTAACTTATACAAAATTCATTCTCTTTTGCTCATTTTGCAGTGACAGATTGCTAAGTATTGTGCCAGATAAAGAGGATCTAAAAAAAAATTATAGGTTTGTGACCTGGAATCCTTACAGTCAGGGACAGGGAATGGACACAGTCAATAAGCACATAATTAGCCATGGGAAGGTATGGGGAAAAAAAAGCACATAATTACAGTTTTCTATGTAAAGATATGATAGACACCACTCTGAAAACATACTTACACAGTGTTATAAAGGCACAGAGGAAGGCATGTAACCCAGAACTGGGGATGGGGCGGGGAAAGAGGATTCAGGTAACACATCACAGAGAAAGTGACGTTGGAATTGAGTTTTGAAGGATACATTGCAGGGTGCCAAGTGAAGAAATGGTGAAAGACATTTTAGGCATAGGACTGACCTGAGCAATGGCACAGAGGAATAATAATAAAGCATGATCCTAGAATTTCAGAATATTCAGCACTACACAACACAGAACATGTGTTGGAAGAGGTGCAAGAGGAGGATGGAGAAGTCTTTTCAATATGTAGCTTTAAATCATTTTTTTAAAAATCAGAAAGATTTTGTTGAATTATAGCTTTTAGTACTTGCTCTATTTTCTAATTTTTTTTAAAAACCCTGGGACTCTTATTACACATATGGTGGCTCTTCTTTATCTTTAAGAGGAGATATCTTCGATATTGGCTATTTTCTCTCAAATCCCTTTTTATCTTTTTATTTGCAAATGTTCTTTCTTTTCATCTTACAGCATCATCTGTTATATTTATTCTCTCTTTTAATTTGGTTTTCATTTATGAAACAATCTTTTACTTCTAATTATTTTCTGAATTTTGTCACTCATGCTGTTTTTCTAGTTCTGATTTAGGATTTTCTTTATCCCATGTATTATTTTATTTTAATGTCTTTTAGCTTGTTTTAAAGGAACAAGTTACAATTTTGATCTATTGTATAGGCTCATCCTGGTATGTGTTTGTTAGTTGTAGGCATATTATTATACATATTATTCCATTTTTATTATAATAATTTTGTATCAAATTGATCTGGATACTTTCTGTTGCAATTTTTTTTTTTTTTTTTTGAGACAGAGTCTTGGTCTGTCACCCAGGCTCCCAGGCTGAAATATAGTGGCATGATCATGGCTCAATGTATTTTGGAACTCCTGGGCTTCCTTAGCTCAAGCAATCCTCCCACCTGAATCCCAAGTAGTTGGGGCTACAGGTGCATGCAACAATGCCCAACTAATTTTTGTTTTTTTGGTAGAGACAGGGCCTTGCTATGTTACCCGGGTTGGTCTTCAACTCCAGGCCTCAAGTGATCCTCCTGTCTCAGCCTCCCAAAGCACTAAGATTACGGGCATGAGCCATTACACCCAGCCTCTGCTACTCATTTTTATCTGAGATTTGCTTTTTCTGAACTTTTACAAGGCAGTATGGTTCAGATGAGGTTTTTCCAGTCTCACAAGGTTCTCTCTTCTGTTTCTGTGTACTGTTCAAATAAATTGCAGCTTACTTTCTTGGATTTTCTGGCTCTATCTCCCTGTCCCTCCAAATTTCGTTTTGCCCTTTCTTATTTTCTTGGGTCCTGATATTGTCCCTGTCCCGCTCAATTTTAATTCCATTCCTCAGTTTCTCCTCAATGTGGAAGTCTTGGGAGGTCAGTCTCATGAGAATAAGGTGCTGTACTTCTACAGTCTTATCAAACTTTTCTGGGGATGGCCTTACACTTGCCAGCTAGGGGAGTGAGCAGAACTCCTCCTGGTTTCTGTGGCTGTTCTCAGAATGCCCTAGTTCACTTTCCAGTAATACTTTTTTTGGGAGCACTTCGAGGTTCTCATTTTCTCAGGTCACCCAGGAACACCATCTTTCCTCTGCTTCTTCTCACACAGATGCTGATACTGCATAGGTTTGGGGTTGTTGTTCTGGCCTGCTCCCTGATATTTTCTGGGTTTGTCACCTAGTTTGGTAATAAGTATCATCTACATGGTTTTGGTTTCACTATCTAGTTACTCTGTTTTTATTTGAACATTAGGGGAAATTCATTATGCCAATCTCACATATTCTGTGATTCCATTTATATAACATTCTTGAAATGACAAAATTATGGAGATGAGAATCATATTAGTGGTTGCCAGAGCTAAGGAATGTTGGGCAGAGAAGTAATGAGGAAGAGCATGATGGTGATAGAATAGTTCTGTATCTTGGGTGCAGTCCTGGTTATATGAATCCAAACATGTGATAAAATGGTACACACCATTTTATTTTTGCCAATATCAAATTCCTGGTTTTGATATTGCACTATAATTATGTAAGATGTAATCACTGGGGGAAACTGGATGAAAGTTACACCAGACCTCTCTGTACTATCTTTGCAATTTTCTGTGAATCTGTAATTGTTTCAAAAAAATTTTTTTTTTATTTTGAGATGGAGTCTCACTCTGTTGCCCAGGCTGGAGTGCAATGGCGCAATCTCAGCTCACTGCAACCTCCACCTCCCGGATTAAAGTGATTCCCCTGCCTCAGCCTCCTGAGTAGCTGGGATTACAGGCATGCACCACTATATCCAGCTAATTTTTGTATTTTTAGTAGATGGTTGGTCAGGCTGGTCTCGAACTCCTGACTTCACCATGTTGGTCAAGCTGGTCTCAAACTCCCAACCTCAGGTGATCTGCCCACCTCAGCCTCCAAAAGTGCTGAGATTACAGGCATGAGCCACTGCACCCGGCCAATTATTTCAAAAATTTAAAAATGTTTAAAAGAGGAATGAAGTATTGATACATGCAACAACATGGATGAGCCTTGAAAACAGTATGCTAGCCAGAGCAATCAGGAAAGAAAAAGAAATAAAGGGTATTCAAATAGGAAAGGAGGAAGTCAAATTGTCTCTATTTGCAGACGACATAATTGTATATCTAGAAGATCTCATCGTCTCAGCCCAAAATCTCCTGAAACTGATGAGCAACTTCAGCAAAGTCTCAGGATACAAAATCGATGTGCAAAAATCACAAGCATTCCTATACACCAATAACAGACTTAGAGCCAAATCAAGAACAAACTGCCATTCACAATTACTACAAAGAGAATAAAATACCTAGGAATACAACTAATAAGGAACGTAAAGGACCTCTTCAAGGAGAACTACAAGCCACTGCTCAATGAAATAAGAGAGGATGCAAACAGATGGAGAAACATTCCATGTTCATGGGAAGGATCAATATCGTGAAAATGACCATACTGCCCAAAGTAATTTACAGATTCAACACTATCCCCATCAAGCTACCAATGACCTTCTTCACAGAACTGGAAAAAAAAAACACCTTAAACTTCGTGTGGAACCAAAAGAGAGCCCGCATAGCCAAGTCAATTCTAAACAAAAAGAACAAAGTGGGAGACATCACACTACCGGATTTCAAACTATACTACAAGGCTACAGTAATCAAAACAGCATGGTACTGGTACCAAAACAGACATATAGACCAATGGAACAGAACAGAGGCCTCGGAGGCACCACAACATACCTACAACCATCCAATCTTTGACAAACCTGACAAAAACAAGCAATGGGGAAAGGATACCCTGTTTAATAAATGGTGTTGGGAAAACTGGCTAACCATGTACAGAAAGCAGAAACTGGACCCCTTCCTGACACCTTACACTAAAATTAAATCCAGATGGATTAAAGACTTAAACATAAGACCTAACACCATAAAAACCCTAGAAGAAAATCCAGGCAAAACAATACAGGACATAGGCGTAGGCAAGAACTTCATGACCAAAACATAAAAAGCATTGGCAACAAAAGCCAAAATAGACAAATAGGACCCAGTCAAACTCCACAGCTTCTGCACAGCAAAGGAAACAGTCATTAGAGTGAATTGGCAACCAACAGAATGGGAAAAAATTTTTGCAGTCTACCCATCTGACAAAGGACCGATATCTAGAATTTACAAAGAACTAAAACAGATTTACAAGAAAAAACCAAACAAGCCCATTCAAAAGTGGGCAAAGGATATGAACAGACACTTTACAAATGAAGACATACATGAGGCCAACAAACATATGAAAAAATGCTCATCATCACTGGTCATTAGAGAAATGCAATCAAAACTAAATTGAGATACCATCTCACGCCAGTTAGAATGGCAATCATTTAAAAATCTGGAGACAACAGATGCTGGAGAGGATGTGAAGAAATAGGAACACCTTTACACTGTTGGTGGGAGGGTAAATTAGTTCAACCATTGTGGAAGACAGTGGCGATTCCTCAAGGATCTAGAAGTAGAAATTCCATTTGACCCAGCAATCCCATTACTGGGTATATATCCAAAGGATTATAAATCGTTCTACTACAAGGACACATGCACAAGAATGTTCATTGCAGCACTGCTTACAATAGCAAAGTCGTGGAACCAACCCAAATGCCCATCGATGATAGACTGGACAGGGAAAATGTGGCACATATACACCATGGAATACTATGCAGCCATCAAAAACGATGAGTTCATGTCCTTTGTAGGGACATGGATGAACCTGGAAACCATCATTCTCAGAAAACTGACACAAGAACAGAAAATTAAACACCGCATGGTCTCACTCATAGGTGGGTGTTGAACAATGAGAACACATGGACACAGGGAGGGGAGCATCACACACTGGGGTCTTTTGGGGGGAAATAGGGAGAGCCAGTGCAGGATGGGGAGTTGGGGAGAGATAGCATGGGGAGTAATGCCAGATATAGGTGAAGGGGAGGAAGGCAGCAAATCACGCTGCCATGTGTGTACCTATGCAACAATCTTGCATGTTCTTCACATGTACCCCAAAACCTAAAATGCAATAAAAAAAAATAATAATAAAATAAAAATAAAAATAAGAAAAAGAAAGAAATAAAGAAAAAGAAAACAGTATGCTATGTGAGAGAAGCCAAACACAAAAGAGCGTATACTATGCAACCTACATGAAATGTCCAGAATAAGCAGATCTAGAGACAGAAAGCACAGATTAGACATTGCCTAGGATGGGAGATGGAGTCAGGGAGAGGAAAGAGTAGGGAGTGAATGCTGATGGAGATGAGGCTTTTACTAAAAAATTAGGTAGTCATGTTGATTCCACAACTCTGTGAACATGCTAAAAAGTTATTGAATTGCATATTTTAAATAAGCGGATTTTGTGATATGTAAATTATGTAACAATTCAATAAAGTTGTTTTAAACCATTAAAAATTACTGGCTGGGTGTAATGGCTCACCTGTATAATCCCAGCACTTTGGGAAGCCAAGGTGGGAGGATTGCTCGAGTCCAGGAATTGGAGACCAACTTGGGCAACATAATGAGACCCTGTCTCTACAATTTTTTTTTTTCATTAGCCAGGCATGGTGGTACATGCCTGTAGTGCCAACTACTCAGGAGGCTGAAGCAGAGGATCACTTAAGCCTAGGTGTCTAGGCTGCAGTGAGCCATGATCACACCACTGCAATCCAGCCTGGATAGCAGAGACCCTGTCCCAAAAAGTTTTTTAAAATACTGTCCATACCAAGTATTGGTGAAGATGGAGAAAAGTTAGAACTCTGATTCACAGTTGATGGGGATGTAAAAATGGAACAACAGTTTTGGAAAACAATTTGGAAGTTTCTTTATTAAAAAAAGGATCATAAGCCTGCCATATGTTTCAGCCATTTCACTGCTAGGAATTTATCCAAGAGAAAGGCAATATATCCCCCATTCTTGTTCTTGAATGTTCATAGCAGCTTTATTTGTAATGGTCAAAATATGAAAACAATCCAAATGTGTATCCACAGGTGAATGCATAAGTAAACTGTGGTATAACCATACAATTGAACACAACTAAGCAATGAAAAGAAATTAACTATTGAAACATGACATGATATGGATGAATCTCAAAATAATTATGCTCAGTGAAATAAGTCAGATAAAACAGAGTAATACTGTATCATTTCATTTGAATATCACTGGTTGCCAGTCAGGGATTCAAAGGAATGAAAGAAAGGAATTACAAAAAGACATGAGCAAACTTCTGGACATGATTGTGTGTTCATAATCTTGATTGTGACAATTTCATGGGTATATACATGTCGAAGTTTATAAATTATATACTTTAAATATATGCAGATAATTTTATACCAAGTGAACTTTAATAAAGCTACTTTAATAAAACTATGCTACCATCATGTTCTTAAAATCAGCAATCATGTTTTTGATTCTCAAGAAATCTTTCTTGTTCTTTGTTACTGTTTTATAATATTCCAACTCTTTTTTAAATTAAAAAAAAGCTGTATCTTTGAGAATACAAATTATTCGTTGTCGTTTTTAAGCTATTTCCTGAATTGTCTCTGGTGTCAGATTTTTTTCTATTTTTTAATTTTGATTTTCCACTTGTATACTATAGACCTTTCTCAATGTGTGGTGATCCTTGGTTTTCTACTCATATTGTAAAAATAGAAAAGAAGACATCTCACTGAGGGCCAGGTACATTGCTTTGGGTAAGGTGGAGGAATCTTGCTTTACAATGAAGTTCTCAAATTCCAGAATGAGGAGGGCTTGATGAGGTGCCGACATCACACTAGCTGCCTCCAGACTTTGTGTTCTATTCTTTTTAGAAAAATATTCTGTGCTATTTGTAGTAGGACTTGGGTGGAAGGGATTGTCATTTAAATTACCCTCCTGTGTTTAGCTTCAACTTTAATTCACTTCCACTTTAATCACCCACTGAAGCAGTCTCTTCTCCCTTATATGATGAAGCTGTCTCTTCCCTACTTGAAAACCCATCTATCCCCTTTCCTTGCAAGAGAAAGACAATCCTAACTAAGGCAAATTCCAGTAGGCTTTTAGAGATAAAAGTTCAAGTCAAATGTAGAAAAAGTTTTATACACAAAAATAAGTATAGGGATACTGCCCATTTATAGCAGAACTGGATTCTGTGTCTACGCACCAACTGAGGAGGAATGTAGTTTTAGTTTGGGACTGAATTTACTGATGTGGATGTCCTTACGCTTTTGGATTCATTACGCTAGCTACAGGGAATAGTTCTAACAATTTCCTCAGCTGGTTAACCAAAACCCAGACCCACCTTGGTGTTCACTTAACAATGGACCACACTAACTTGAGGTGCCAGAAGCTTCCTGAAATAATGCAGTAGTACATAGGAAGCTCCTTTGCTTAGCATTTATGAGCCAGTGGATCCAATGGTGTTCCATAAATGAGTGGCAATTGTGAATGTCATATGGAATCTGTGGCAGGCCTCACTAGGAATTGCAGCAGAGGCCCGTAGAGTCATGGAGCAAAGCCATTGTCTCATAAGCAAGTGATTATTTTCATTTTGGAAAACTGCTCTAGCCTTGCTCTGGGGATCTGGGGGGGATGCACAAGTGCCAAGATCAAAACTGCCCACTGTGAACCGTCTCCGCTACCTAGCTATGAAGTTGGGCATTCTATGCAACATTTTAGCATTAGCTGTAAGAGGTATAAAACACAGAACGAGGCTCCAGCCATAGCTGAAGATACACTAAGCTATTGTCTGAATATAAGTAACACATGCTCCCACAATGCCTAGTGTGGCAGCTTGCCTTAGAGAATAGCAGGGGCCCTGCTGAAGAGCCAATTGTGCCTCCACCTGGGCCAACACCTCATGAGGTTGGGGCACTGGCATGCAGGATGTATGACATGTTCTGAATCATGAACCAATGTATGCCTATGTGTTGCTTCTCCTGTAATTAGAATACACAGGTATGGAAACAATGGGGTGGAGGTGGGATAGTGCCTTTCGTGATTAAGTCTAATGTGTTTATTACTCATCGAATTGTTGCCTCTGCTCTCCGTGATTTGGGGCTCTGTTGACTTGGCATTTGGGGATGCAAGAGATAGCTGCTTCTGTAAGAAGACAAAACAATGTTTCCACTGCTGGTCATTTTGGGCTCTTATACCACAGGCAAAAATAAACAATAAAAAAATAAAAAAATAAAGGAGGTCATAATTATGACTGGGATGACTGGTCCTGAATAATCTTGACCACCACGGGAAAGAAGGTTGCTGCTTCAAAGTGAGGATGGGGAAATCTTTTTTAAATTTTTATATAGGGTCTCACTCTCTCACCCATACTATCACGGCTCATTGTAGCCTCTACCTTGGGATGGAAAAATCTCTAGAGAACTCAGGTCTGCCACTGTGAAGCAGGTCTTAAACAACCACATCCAATGGAAAAAGTTACTGGAAGACTGCTATATCCCTGTACAGACAGAATTACCAAGGAAGTAATTCTTATGAGGTGAGTTTGGTAAGAAACTCCAACTCACTGAGTTCCTCTGTGAAGGCAAAGGGAACATGACACAAGTTACAGAGACGAAAATTCATACATATCAACCACAGCCCCATAAGCAATTACAGAATAGGGACTGTCACCTCTTCCCATATTTCTTTCCTTGTTGGGTATATATTTATACATTTTAATGAATTTTAAAATCCTCTTCCCCACTTGTACTATTTATATTTGGTATGTAAAAGTGATTATACAATTTTTTTTTTCTTTTTAAAAATATCAGGTTTACTGAGGCCTAATTTTTTTTCTTTAACAGAGTCTCACTCTGTTACCCAGGCTGGAGGACAGTGGCATGATCTCGGCTCACTGAAACCTCCATCTCCTTAGTTCAAGAGATTCTTGTGCCTCAGTCTCTCAAGTAGCTGGTATTACAGGTGCCCACTACCATGCCTGGCTACTTTTTGTGTTTTTAGTAGAAACGGGGTTTCACCATGTTGGCCAGGCTGGTCTTGAACTCCTGACCTCAGGTGATCCACCTGCCTCAGCCTCCCAAAGTGTTGGGATTATAGGCGTGAGCCACCGAGTCTGGCCAAATTTTTTTCAAATATTTTAACTCAGCAATTGGTTGACTCTGAAGATTCAGAACCTCAGAGGGAGACTTACGTTGTTCAGAAGACTTACAGATTTGATTAGCTCAAGACATTTTAAAGTACACATGGTAAAATTTTAATTTTAACCACAAAAGAATGAAATTAGAATGTATAATTTCCAAACCAATAGAAAGAAGATACATACAAAAGAAAGAAAAGGAAGGAAGGATTGATTGAGAGGCAAAAATCTAAAATGAGGCAAGAAATATGTATATGTCTGTGGTGGGGGGAATACAGTGAAAAAGGGACAAAGCACAAAGCAAGATGCTGGAAATAAGGCCAAATATATCATAATTACAATAAAGTTAATGAGCTAAATGTGCCATTTAGGACAGAGACACTGAAATATGAAATTTAAAAGTCCAATAATATACTGTACAATAGGCTCACTTAAAACATAAGTCAACAGAGAGGTTGAAAGTAAAAAGATGAAAAAGACTAATCCAGATAAATGCTAACAAAAGAAAGCCAAGGTAGTTATACAAACATTAGAGAAAATGGATTTTAAGACAAAACCATTATTAGGAAGCAAGAAGTTTTTTATATAATTTAAAAAATATGCCAGGGAGTTATAACTATACAAAAAAATTGATTAAAAATATACAAAAGATTTGAATAACACAATTAATTCGTTTTATTTTGTTTTGTTTTTGGAGACAGGGTCTCACCCTGTCACTCAGGCTGGAGTGCAGTGGTGCGATCTTGGCTCACTGCAACTCTGCCTTTCAGGTTCCAGTGATTCTTCCACCTCAGCCTCTGCAGTAGCTGGACTTTAATAGGCATGTGCCACCATGCCTAGCCAATTTTTGTATTTTTTGGTAGAGATGGGGCCAGTTTGGCACGATTAATTTTTTATCACACAGTAGAACACAATGGAACTCTTCATCTAAAAATTAAGGAATATTCATTCTTTTCAAGCACATGTGGAACATTTATAAAAATTAAATACTAGTCCATAAAGTGTCAGCAAAGTTCAAATAATTGCTATATTATTGATAACATTCTCTGACTACACTTAATTTTCACTAGAATTAAGTTAGATGTTAATCATAAAGAAATAAGGCTGGCTGTGGTGGCTTCACGCCTGTAATCTCAGCACTTTGGGAGGCTGAGGTGGGTGGATCACCATAGGTCAGGAGTTCAAGAGCAGCCTGGTCAACATGGTGAAACCCCATTTCTACTAAAAATACAAAAATTAGCCAGGCATGATGGCATGTGCCTGGAATTCCAGCTACTTGGGAGGCTGAGACATGAGAATTGCTTGAACCCGGGAGGCAGAGGTTGCAGTGAGCTGAGATCATGCCACTGCACTCCAGCCTGCATAACAGAGTGAGACTCCATCTCAAAAAAAAAAAAAAAAAGAAGAAGAAGAAGAAGAAACTATGTATTTAGAAATTTAAAAACATACTTCTAAAAATGTCAATACTTCCCAAATTCTTATATAGGTTTAATAAAATTTCTACTAAAATCCCAGCAAGGTAGAAAATTATTCCCAAATTTATATGGAAAGATGAAGGAACTAGAATAGCCAGAATAATTTGGAAAAAAGAATAAAGTGCGGAAACCAGTATACCCAACTTCAAGACTTTTTACAGAGTTACACTAATCATGACTGTGTGGTATTGGGAGAAGGATAGATACAGATCTGTATCCTGTATCAACAGGATACAGGTTACACTGAATGATTACAATGAAACAGGATACATTGAATTGGTTTTGCACCTTTGTCAAAAATCAGTTAGACATTTTTATATAGGTCTATTTCTGAGTTCTGTATCCTGGTGATTGGTTTTGCACCTTTGTCAAAAACTAGTTAGACATTTTTATGCAGGTCTGTTTCTGAGTTCTATATCCTGTATACAGAAAATAGACCTACATAAAAATGTCTGATTTTTGACAAAGGTACAAAACCAATTCAATGACAAAAAGTCTTTTCAACATATGGTGCTGGAGTAATTGAAGATCCATAGGCAAAACAAATAAAAACCCATGAACTTTGACATATGTCTCATACTTTCTACAAATATTGACTCAAAATAGATCACATACTTAAGTGTAAAGCATAAAGCTACAAAACTTTAAGAAAAAAAGGAGAAAACATTTGAGATCTAGCACTAGCAAAATTTCTTAGACTTGACAACAAAACATAATTAATAAAGGGAGAGATTGATAAATTGGACTCTATAAAAATTAAAAACTGTTTCTACTAAATCCTGTTAACAAAATTAAAAGAAAGGCTAAAAACTGAAGAAAACCACTTATCTAACAAAGGACTAGTATCCAGAATATACTCTTCAAAGAACTCTCAAAACTCAACAGTAAAAGATAATCCAATTACCTGGGAAATGAGCACATGTTGGGATGTTTAATATCATTAGCCATTACGTAAGTACAAATTAAGCCACAATAAAATATTAACATATACCTCTCAAACTAGTTAAAATAAAAAATTTTGACAACATCAAATGCTAGCAAGTATGCAGAGAAACCAAATCATTCATATATTGCTGATGGGAATGTAAAATAGTAGAACTGAATTGAAAAACAGATTGGCAGTTTTAAAAAATTAAATAAATGAAATATGTACATGGCATATGACTCAACGATTGCACTCCTTGGCATTTATCTCAGAGAAATAAAGACTTATAGTCACATAATAGCCTGTACGTGAATATTCATAGCAGCTTTATCCATAAGTCCTTAAACTGGAAACAACTCAGATGTTCTTCAGTGGGTGAATAAAGAGTGGTACATCCATATTATGGACTACTCCTTAGCAATAATAACAAATTATTGATCAAGGTAATAATCTGGATAAACCTCCAGGGAATCATGCTGAATAAAAAAAAGCCCAAAAGGTTATATACTGCATAGTTCCATTTATACAATTCTTGAGATAACAAGAGAACAGATTAGTAGTTTCCGGGCTTAAAACAGTTATAGGAAGGAAATGCATATAGCTGTAGAAGAACAAACACAAGAGATCCTTGTGGTGATTGAATTGTTCTGTATCTTGACTGTATTAATGTCAATATGACAGGAGCTGCATTCAGATTGGTGGGGTATGGATTGCCGAAAATTGATTTCTCCAGAAAAGCAATGATAGCACTGGCCAAAAATTGTTAAAATCAACATTTTTAGAACTCTGAAAATTAACCAAAGACTCACAACAGTCTGGGGAGCATTTTCTCTCTCTCTCTCTCTCTCTCTCTCTCTCTCTCTCTCTCACACACACACACACACACACACACACACACACACACACACTGGCTAAATCTCATAAGAGCAAGCTTTGTGGCATTTTAACTTGTCCTATTGCCATCCCTCTTTCTGCAGTTCAATGGTAGCCTTGGAAAGCAACAACCTTGCAATCACGGTAACCCTGAAAACCAGCAACCTAGCAGTCACTGAAGGGATCAGAATGGGATTGGAGTTCCCCTAAACGCTCATCTTCTATGAGTTATTCTTTGACTTGCCTGGCAGCTTCCTGGAAACCACAAGGGCTCTCAGAGCGGGTCTTTATTGGAACTGACTCAGAGGTCATTCACTGTGAACAGCCTTTTCTCTGCAGTGTTTATTGAAAACGATTAGTGGCAATTGTTTAACATCTCAGGTGCCTCAGGTGACAACAACTGGGGGAAAGAAGATTACAAGGAAAAAGTGAGGAATGAGATTTTTCTTTTTTAAGATGGAGTCTTGCTTTGTTGCCCAGGCTGCAGTGCAGTGGCATGATTTTTGCTCACTGCAAACCTCTGCCTCCTGGGTTCAAGTGATTCTCCTGCCTCAGACTCCTGAGTCGCTGGGATTACAGGAACACACCACCATGCCCAACTGTTGTATTTTTAGTGGAGACAGAGTTTTGCTATGTTGGCCAGGCTGGTCTTGAACTCCTGGCCTCAAATGATCTGCCCACCTCAGCCTCCCAAAGTGCTGGGATTACAGGCATGGGCTACCGTGCCCAGCTGGAATAAGAAGTTTGTAAGTGTGTTTGGAAAGCTTAATCATATTCCTGGACATGCAGAAGACCACAGGCATGTATAGGCTGTGTCCCTGCCCAGAACTATGTGTGTACTCAGGAAAGGTTTGAGAAGACCTCAATCTCTCACTATTGGCTGACCTTGAGGGTCTGCACAAGAAGAAAGTAAAAACTAAAGCAGAGTTTTCCAGTGTGTGGTGGAGCTTTATAGATATGTCCTAACACACACAGAGACTTTTGGCAAAAGCTGGGAGACTTATCAATTCAAAGCATTTAAGAAAATATCTGTCCATTCATTACCTGATCACTAAGCTAACCGAGCAGAGGCTATAGTGGACACACATTACAAAGAATACAGACTTTACAGAATTAGTTTAGGACAGTAACTAGACAAACAGCAGCAACAGTAACTGCAACAAGAAATTCTGAGGAGTAGGGGGAATCTGATTTCCAGAGTTGCCACATTTTATTATTTGAAACATCTGGTTTCCAATAAAAGCTTATAAGACATGCAAAGAAACAGGAAAAATAACCTATACACAGTTGGGGCTGGTGGGGGCCTGGGTGGGGGGAAGCAATGAATAGAAACGCCAGGAAGCCCCAAAGCTGGATTTACTAGACAAAGATTTAAAATAAGATAGTATACATATATTCAAATAAGGGAAGGAAACCATATCTAGAGAACTAAAGAAGAGCATGAGAATACTGTCTCACTATAAAGAAAATATTGATAAAAAAAGATACATTTATAAAAGAGGACCAAATAGAAATTCCAGAGTTAAAAAGTACAATAACTGAAATGAAAAAATTCACTGGAAGAGCTCAATAGTAGATTCAAGCTAGAAGAAAGAAAAAACAAACTGGAAGAAAGGTCAGTTGAGACTCCCCAACAGAGAGAAAACGAATAAAGAAAACGAACAGAGCTTCAGACATCTGTGGAACACCATGAAGTGTACTATCATACACATAAAGGAACTCAAAGAAATAGAAGAGACACCCAAAAAGAATACTGGAGGAAAAAAAGGCCAAAACTCCTCAAATTTTATGAAAAACATTAATCTATACATTTAAGAAGCTCAGCAATCTCAAAATATGATAAACTCAGAAAGATTTGCATCTAGACACATAATAATCAAATTGTTGAAAGCAAAGGACAGAGAATCTTGAAAGCAGTGAGAGAGAAGTAATTCATCACATACAAGGGATCCTCAGTAAAACTAACAGCCGATTTCTCATTAATGTCAATATCTTGATTGTGATATTTTCTATAGTTTTACAAATGGGAGAAATTTTACAAATTGGGAGAAACTGGGTCAAGTGTACACAGAATCTCTATTATTTCTTACAGCTGAATGTGAATCTAAAATTACCTCAAAATTTAATTAAACATACTTCTGAAACAACACTTGAATCAAAGAGGAAATTGTAATAGAAGTATTAAAAATATTTAGAAATGAGGCTGGGCGCGGTGGCTCAAGCCTGTAATCCCAGCACTTTGGGAGGCCGAGGCGGGTGGATCATGAGGTCAAGAGATGGAGACCATCCTGGTCAACATGGTGAAACCCCGTCTCTACTAAAAATACAAAAATTAGCTGGGCATGGTGGCGCGTGCCTGTAATCCCAGCTACTCAGGAGGCTGAGGCAGGAGAATCGCCTGAACGCAGCAGGCAGAGGTTGCAGTGAGCCGAGATCGTGCCATCGCACTCCAGCCTGGGTAACAAGAGTGAAACTCCGTCTCAAAAAAAAAAAAAAATTAAGAAATGAACAATAATAAAAATACTATGTATCAAGATGTGGGAAACAAAATAATGGTGGTAATTCAAGGTAAACTTATATAGCTTTCTATGCTTATATTTTAAATTAAGAAAGCCTGAAAATTACATAATTAACCATTCGACTGAAGACAGGAGAAAATAAAGAATGAGCTCAAAGAAAGTAAAAGGAAGCATATAAAAATTATTAAAGCAACAATCAAGAAAATACAATAGCCAGGCACAGTAGTATATACCTGTAGTCCTGACTACTTGGGAGGCTGAGGCAAGAGGATCATTAAAGCCCAGAAATCTGAGTCCAGTCTGGACAACACAGTGAGACGCCATCTATAAAAATAAAATAAAATGAGGTACTTTCAAAAATTATTTTTAAAATAAATTACATTTAAAATTATTTTTAAAAGTACAATAGAGGAACCAACAAATCCAAAAGCTTGTTATATAGGGGAGAAACTAATAAAATTGACAAACTGTGGTGGCAGGGGGAGAAGAGAGGGAGAGAAAAAATATTAGTAATGCAAAGGGGGACAGAACTACAGATGGAGCAGAGAGAAAAAAAAATTTTTTTTTAAACTTAGATGAACAAAATCCTAGGAAAACATACTTCAAGAAGAAGTAAGTCCTATGACCAGTAAAGAAATTGAAGTTAGTAAAAATCTTACAATAAAGGCATCAGGATTCAATAATTTATATGATCTGAATGGCCCCCAAACGTGTGTTGTTTCATGTTGAAACAGTCTCACCAATGTAATAGTATTAAGAGGTAGGTAATTCTTTTGTGTCAAAACAGGGGGGATAATAAAAAAAAGAGGTAACCCCTTTAGGTAATGATTAATTCATGAGGTAGAGTCTTCATGAATGAGATTAGTGACTTTATAAAAGGGTCCAAATAACTAGTCAATTCCTTTTCTCCTTTCATCTCTTTTGCTATGTGAGGACACAGTGTTTGTCCCCTGAAGGAGGCAGCAACAAGACACTATCTTGAAAGCAGACACTAGATCCTCACCAGACCCCAAACCTGCTGGCACCCTGATCTTGGACTTTCCAGCCCCCAGAACTGTGAGAAAAAAATTTCTTCATAAATTACCCATTGTCAAGTATTTTGTCCCTGCAGCGGGAACAGAGTAAGACAGTGAGTTCTACCAACTTTTCAAGAAACAGTTGATTCCAATCTTATACAAACTCTTACAGAAAATTTAAAAAAAAAACGAAAATATTCCCAACTCATTTGTGAGGTAAATAAAACTTGATTACCTAAACAATCAAATTATAGACAATCTCACTTTGGAGCTTATATGTAAAAATATTAAAGTATTAGCAAACCAAATCACTAAGATATTTTAAAAAGGTAGTAAATAATGACAAAGTCAGGCTAATCCAGGGATGCAAGAATAGTTTAATAGATATATTTTTTGTAAGTAGAATTTTCCATTGCTAAGAGAATGGTTTACTATTACAAAAACAATTCTTCACATTAATAAATTAAAGGGGTACTTGATATGGAAGAAAACAAACTCAGTTTCTCCTGCTATGCCCTCACAACACAGAACACTTCTGTGACTCCAGATGTGTAAGGGTTTATATCCAAACATCAAGCAAGCAATCAGTTCTACAGCAGATACCATCTGAGTGTCTTTTAGTTCTATTTGATTCTGATACTATCTACCTGGAGTTCTCTACCCATGGGTTAAGAGATCAGTCCCACAAGACTCCTCTCTATTTTAGATACCAGTTGCAAGCATAGATTGTGCTTACCTGAGTTTCTGATCAACTGACTACAAATTGAGGGTTCCCATCACTCCCTCCTGGGGTTTGCTTAATTTGCTAGAACAGCTCCCTCGGCTCAGGGAAATACTTTACTGACATTTATCCATTTATTATAAAAGATATTACAAAGGATATAGATAACAGCTACGTAAAAGAGATGGATAGGGTAAGGTACGAGAGAAGTGGCATGGAGCTTCCATGCTCTCTCCGGGCCTGCTATTTTCCAGGAATCTCTACATGTTCAGCTATCTGGAAGCTCTCTAAACCCAGTCTTTTTGGGTTTTTATGGAAGCTTCATTACATATGCATGCTTGATTAAATCATTAGCCATTGATAATCAACTTAAGCTTCAGCTTTTCTCCCCTTCTTAGAAGTTGGGAGGTGCCGGGCACGGTGGCTCAAGCCTGTAATCCCAGCACTTTGGGAGGCCGAGGCGGGTGGATCATGAGGTCGAGAGTTCGAGACCATCCTGGTCGACATGGTGAAACCCCGTCTCTACTAAAAATACAAAAAAATTAGCTGGGCATGGTGGCGCGTGCCTGTAATCCCAGCTACTCAGGAGGCTGAGGCAGGAGAATTGCCTGAACCCAGGAGGCGGAGGTTGCGGTGAGCCGAGATCGCGCCATTGCACTCCAGCCTGGGTAACAAGAGCGAAACTCTGTCTCAAAAAAAAAAAAAAAAAAAAGAAGAAGTTGGGAGGTGGGGCTGAATATCCCAACTCTCTAATCATGCCTTGGTCTTTCCTGTGACCAGCCCCCATCCTGAAGCTATCTATCAACTGCCAGCCACTAGTCATCTTGCTAGCATACAAAACATTCCCTTATCAATTATCATTATCACCACCCTCTCATGAAATCCCCTCCAGAGATTTCAAGGGCTTTAAGGGATGTATGTCAAGAAACAAGAATAAAGACCAAATATATACTTCACAATATCACAAGGAGAAAGCTAATTATAATCTTAATAAATGCAAAGAAAGCATTTGATAAAATTCAACATCTGTAATGACAAAATAATTTAAAGTAGAAATTATTTTCCTTAATCTACTAAAGAATATCTAACATACCTTTACAGCAAACATTATTCTTGATGGGGAAATGTCAGAAGCATTCTTTTAAATGTGCAAACAGGGCTGGGCATGGTGGGAGGCTGAGGCAGGAGGATTGCTTGAGCCCAGGAGTTCAAAACTAGACTGGGCAACATAGTGAGACCCTGTCTCTACAAAAAATACAAAAATTTAGCCAGGTATGGTGGCATGCATCTGTAGTTCCAGTTACTCAGTAGGCTGAGGTGGGAGGATTGCTTGAGTTCAGGAGGTCAAGGCTGCAATGAGCCACGATCATATCAGTGCACTCCAGCCTAGCTAGTAGAGCAAGACCCTATCTGAAATAAATAAATAAATAAATAACAAGACAAGCAAGACAAGGATTTCAACTGTCACTTTCTCTATCCAATACTGTGCTGAAAGTTAGAGAGGTGGGGGAGAGAGGGAGGGATAGAGAGAAAGAGACAGAGGGTAGGGGAGAGAGAGAGAGAGAGAGAGAGAGAGAGACAGAGAGAGAGAGAGAGAGAGAGAGAGAGACAATAATGAAAGCATATACATCCAGGGGACCCCAGTCTCTGGCTGGTCCCTTTAGACCCAGGCACCAGACCTACCTGCCCACTGATTCAGGCACTAAGCCATACTGCCCAGGGACTCCAGCAATAAGCCTTCTCATAGGCCCACACCAGCTGGCCTGCCCAGAATCTCTGCATAAGCTGATTGGTGAAGGGCTTTCCCTGCTGAAGCCAGTGTGCAAAGACTGGAAGAGACGCCTACTTCTTCAAATGTACAGACATCAACACAAGGCAATGAGAATCAAGAATAATCAGGGAAACATGACACCACCACCAAATTAACAAAATAAAGCACCAGTAACTAACTCTAAAGAAGCAGAAATCTATGAACTGCCTGAAAAGAAATTTAAAAAAATAATTTTAAAGCAGATCAGTGAGCTACAAGAGAATACAGACAACTAAGCAAAATCAGGAAAACAAGACATAAAGAAAATTAATGAGATGTTCAACAGAGATAGAAACCATAAAAAGAACCAAGCAAATTCTGGAGCTGAAAAACACAATGACTAAACTGAAAAATTCCATAGACAGCTTCAATAGCAGATTCCATCAAACAGAAGAAAAAAATCTGTGAGCTCAAAAACCAACATTTGAAATTATTCAGCCAGGGAAACAAAAAGAAAAAAGAATGGAAAAGAATGAAAAAAACCCATGGTGGGATACCATCTAGTGAACCAATGTATATATTATGGGATTCCCAGAAGAAGAGAAAGAAAAAGAGACAGAAATAATATTTAAAGAAATAATGAGAGAGAGCTTCCCAAATCTGGAGAAGGAAATGAACATCCAGGTCCATTAATCCCCCCAAAAACTCAAATAGTTAAACCCAAAAATATATATATATTTTTTTTTTGAGATGGAGTCTTGCTCTGTCACCAGGCTGGAGTGTAGTGGTGTGATCTCGGCTCACTGCAACCTCTGCCTCTCGGGTTCAAGCGATTCTCCTGCCTTAGCCTCCCAAGTAGCTGGGACTACAGGACATGCCACCATGCCCAGCTAATTTTTCTGTTTTTAGTAGAGATCAGGTTTCACCATGTTGGCCAAGATGGTCTTGATCTCTTGACCTCATGATCCACAAGCCTCGGCCTCCAAAGTGCTGGGATTACAGTCATAAGCCACTGCGCCTAACCCATAAACAGATTTTTACTGAGACACATTGTAATCAAACTCCTAAATAGAGAATTTTGAAAGGAGAAAAAGAAAAAGACTTGTCATATCCAAAGAAACTCCGTAACACCACGAGTGAATTTCCCAGCAGAAACTCTGTAGGCCAGGAGAGACTAAGATGATATATTCGAAGTGCTGAAAGAAAACAACAACGAAAACTGCCAACTCCAGCAAAGCTATCCTTCACAAATGAAGGAGATATAAAGACTTTCCCAGATGAACAAAAGCTGAGAGAGTTCATCACCACTAGACCTGCCTTATAAATACTAAAATTTCTTCAAGGTGAAACAAAAGGCATACATCAAAGAGATATCTGCATTCCACTATTCATTCCCACACTGTTGACAACAGCCAAGATTTGGAATCAAAGTTTCCATCAGTGGATGAATGGGTAAAGAAAATGTTATAAACACATACAATGAAATATTATTCAGCCTTAAACAGAAGGAAATCCACTGGGAATGATGGCTCATGCCTGCAATACAGCAGTTTGGGAAGATGAAGTAGGAGGATTGCTTGAGCTCAGGAGTTTTTTAGTTCAGTCTTGGCAACCTCATCTGTACAAAAAAATTTTTTAAAAAATAGCCAGGTGTTGTGGCTGACACCTGTAGTCCTAATTACTTGGGGGGCTGAGATGGGAGGATCACTTGAGCCCAGAAGATGAATCCAGCCTGGGCAACACAGTAAGACCCTGTCTCTTAAAAAACTTTAAAAAGGAAATGCTGTCATTTGTGACAACATGGATGAACCTTGTAGGGTCCCCACTTTCCCCTGCTTTCTTCCTTTGTTTTGACTCAGAGGCAGAGTACCTTGACCATTCTATGGCTTGGCCAGCTGTATGTTTTCTCCTGCAGGCTTGAACCCAGGCTGGGACCTTGAACATCTCCATGAACTGATAAATTTGTTTAGGATGTTGTCCAAAACACTGAAACATTAAAATGTTGCTAAATATGTAGAAAATAGCCTTGGCCCTAAGCCAAACTCCTTAAAACTCCATTTAAACTTTATAATCCAACCTCTTCATTGTTGACATACCTAAGTAGAACATCAGAAGAACTGCTGAAGTACTCTGTATGTAAGTTTCCCTAATTAGTGCTTCGGACTGATCATTCTGACATTTAACACTTCTTTCTTTGGAATCCCCACTATCTCCACCTTAGGATGGTTTGGTCAGCCCTTGCAGGAACTTCTCTTCTGCTACTTTTGTGTCAACTTCAGCAGTGGACTTAACTGGATAGAACAAATGTGGAGAACATTATGCTAAGTGAAATAAGCCAGAGACAGGCTTGTGGTAATCATTTCACAATGTATACAAATATCAAAACATCACATTGTATACCTTAAATATGTACAATTTTTACTTGTCAATTATATCTCAGTAAAGCCTGGGGGGGGAATAAATTTTTTTTTTTTTAAGTTGGAGTCTCACCCCGTTGCTGAGTCTGGAGTTCAACGGCGCGATCTTGGTTCACTGCAACCTCCTCCTCCTAGGTTCAAACGATTCTCCTGCCTCAGCCTCCTGAGTAGCTGGGATTACAGGTGCCTGCCACCACGCCCAGCTAATTTTTGTACTTTTAGTAGAAATGGGGTTTCACCGTGTTGACCAGGCTGGTCTTGAACTCCTGACTTTGTGATCCATCCATCTCAGCCTCCCAAAGTGCTGGGATTACAGGTGTGAGCCACCGCACCCAGCCTGGACTCCATCTTTAAAAAAAAATTAGATTGAATTATTTTTTGTTGCTTGCAAACACCCATCCTGTTACTACATTATTTAATATTTTATAATTTATCATTTAATTTAATTTATTATTATTTCATCTGAGACAAGGCCTGTCACCCAAGCTGAAGTGCAGTGCTGCCATCATGGCTCAGTGTAGCCTCAACTCCTGGACTCAATCAATCCTCCCACTTTAGCCTACCAAATAGCTGGAACTATAGGTGGATGCCACCATGCCTGCCTGATTTTTGTATTTTTTTTTTTTTTTTTTTGTAGAGACAGGGTTTCACCATGTTTCCCAGGTTGGTCTGGAACTCCTGGGCTCAAGCAATCTGCCCACTCAGCCTCTCAAAGCACTAGGATTACAGATGTGAGCCACTGCACCCAGCCCTATTATTTTAATGAGATATTTGAATTACAACATATGTGTTGGGATCCCCAAGATCATCCCCAAGTCCAGTGATTTGCTAGAAGGAATCACAGGACTCAGTATACAGCCATACTCACGGCTATGACACATTGAAAGGACATAGCGCAAAATCAGTCAAGGGAAAATACACATGGAGTGAAGTCCAGAGGAAACCAGGCCCAAGCTTCCATGAATCCTCTCCAATGGAGTCATTCTTATCAGTTAGAGTGGTGGAGAACACTCCTAAAATCCAAGTCTCCAGATGTCAACTATGTGCCTGGTCTGGTCACCATCCTTTGAAGGATCTGCTTACAATATTGGCTTCACTATAACCTTGAATTCCTGGCTCAAGTGATCCTCCCACCTCAGCCTCCTGAGAAGCTGAGACTACAGGCATGCACTACCATGCCTGGTTAATTTAAAAAATAATAATAATAATTAGAGATAGGGTCTGGCTATGTTGTCCAGTCTGGTTTTGAACTCCTGGCCTCAAGTGATCCTTCCACCTCAGCCTTTCAAGGTGCTGAGATTACAGCATGAGCTACTGCACCCAGTCTATATTTCTTTTTCATGTGTGATGTGGTCTGGCTGTATTCCCACCCAAATCTCATCTTGTAGTTCCCATAATCCCCATGTGTCATGGGGAGGGACCCAGTGGGAGGTAACTGAATCATGGGGTAGTTACCCTCATGTTGTTCTTGCGATAGTGAGTGACTTATCATGGGATCTAACAGTTTTATAAGGGACTTTTCTACCTTTTATCTATTTTACTTCTTGCTGCTGCCATTTGAAGAAGCACGTGTTTGCTTCCCCTTCTACCATGACTGTAAGTTTTCTGAGGCTTCTCCAGCCATGCTGAACTGTGAGTCAATTAAATCTCTTTCCTTTATAAATTACCCAGTTTTGGGCAGTTTTTTATAGCAGCATGAAAACAGACTAAAACAATATGAGTTATCTTTCTTGAAATTAGTACTTCTCTGATTTAAAATGTTAATTTCTATGTATACATTATTAAATCCATCCTAAAACTCTCCATCAGTATTGAAAAACTTCCTCTCATATGGTCGAATGCATGTGGTAATCTATCCATTTCAATTGTTTCTGGAGTCCTCTGTCTTCCTACTCCAGTGGTTTCACTCTACACCTGCCACACAATTCTCTTCCTTGAATTTTCCTTCATCATAATCCTGGGAATATCTTTTGCTTCTTTCTTATATGGAATCCTGTATTAGTCCATCCTGATATTGCTATAAAGAAATATCTGAAACTGGGTAATTTATGTTTAAAAAACAGGTTTAATTGGCTCACAGTTCTGCAGGCTATATAGGAAACATGGTGGCCTCTGTTTCTGGGGAGGTCTCAGGAAATTTACAATCATGGGGAAAGGCAAAGGGGGAAGCTTGCACTTTACATGGTTGGAGCAGGAGGAAGGGTGGGGATAGATTCCATACGCTTTTAAACAACCAGATCTCACAAGAACTCATTATTGTGACAAAGCACCAAAGGTAAGGGGGAAATGTGCCCCCATGATCCAATCACCTCCCACCCAGCCCCACCTCCAACACTGGAGATTACAATTTGACGTGAGATTTGGGCAAGACTCAGATCTAAACAATATCAAATCCCATTTCCTGGATCCTGTATACTTTACTTGTTTTTTTCTCCCTCATTTTTGGAAAAATGTCATGCAGTTATTTCCTGAGAAAGCATAGACAAACGTGAATTGAAAGTTTGAAAATGTCTATACTATTCTCACACTTGATATTTTGGCTCGGCATAGACTTTTCTATTGGAAACACTGTTCCTCAGGAGTTGAAAGAGTTGTTCTATTGCATTCTAGCTTCTTGATACCATTTTGATTCCTAGTTTTTTGTATGTGACCTGCTTTTTCTCTCCAAAAGCTTTTAGGATTCTCTCTATCACCAGTGTTCTTGGTTTAGATCTTTTTGCATTTATTGTACCAGAGCACTGGGGGAGCCTTTTATTCTGGCAACTCACTACCTTCATTTCTGGGAAAAAATTCTCATCTCTTTCTAGAACTACTGTAAATGGGATGCTGAACTTCTTGAATTCATCCTCAAATTCTCTTTTTTCTTCGCTTTTCTGTCCTATTTTCCATCTCCTTTTCTCTCTGGGAGAGTTGTTAAACCTCACCGTCTAACTCTTTCATTACAACTCTAAAAATATTCAAGATTTGCTCTTTTCCGATTCCTTCTTTCCCATTCTTTCTTCCTTCTTTCCTTCCTCCTTCCCTTTCTCTCCCTCTCCCCTCCCCTTGCCATCTTTATTTCTTGAGACAAAGTCTCTGTCATCCAGGCCAGAGTGCAGTGGTGTGATCTTGGCTCACTGCAGCCTCAAACTCTTGGGCTCAAGCAATTCTCCCACCTCAGCCTCCACAGGAACATGCCACCATACCTGGCTAATTTTTTTTTTTTCTTCTTTTTTTGGTATTTTTTGTAGAGACAGTGTTTCTCTATGTTGCCCATGCTGATCTTGAACTCCTGCGCTCATATGTGCCACTCACCTCGGCCTCCCAATGTGCTGGGATTGCAGGTGTGAGCCACAGTGTCTAGCCTCCCCATCTTTCTTAATGGTATCATGTTCCTGTTTCATGGATGCTATCTTTTTTTTTTTTTTTTTTTCTGAGATGGAATCTTGCTCTGTTGCCCAGGGTGGAATGTGGAATGCAGTGGCACTATCTCTGCTCACTACAACCTTTACCTCCCCAATTCAAGCGATTGTCTTGCCTTAGCCGCCCAAGTAGTTGGGATTACAGGTGCCTACCACCATGTCCAGCTAATTTTTTTTTTTTTTTTTTTTTTTTTTTTTTTTTTTTGTATTTTTAGTAGAGATGGGATTTTGCCATTTTGGTCAGGCTGGTTTCGAACTCCTGACCTCAAGTGATTTGCCCACCTTGGCCTCCCAAAGTGCTGGGAATAGAGGTGTGAGCCACCATGCCTGGCCGTTTCTTTCTTTTTTTAAAAATGGAGACAGGGTATTCCTATGTTGCCCAGGCTGGTCTGAAACTCCTGGCCTCAAGTGATTCTCCCACTCTGGCTTCCCAAAGTGCTAAGATTACTAAGCATGAGCCATTGCCCCTAGCTGGCTACTCTTTGAGGCTCGTAGAGATTTTTGTTTGTTAAGACTTCTTTGGTTCTCTATATTCTGTTTTCTGTGTACTTTTTTCTTAGATTCTGACCTTCATGATACTTTCCTCATATATCTGTCGGCTTTTGTCTATTCAATGTTACAAGGTAATTTTTTTTTAAACTGTTTAAAACTCTACATCTGTTGGGGTAGGGGTGGGGAATGTCTGATACCCGGTAAGCTTCAGTGTAAGGCAAAAAAGGTGACAAGCTGGATGTTTTAGTCAAGATGTTCCATCGCATTTGTTCATAAATAGGTATTTTTTCCATTTTCAGAGAGGAATCATGGTATTCTCTAACAATCTGTAATCCACTGCTTCTCAAACTTTAATATGCGTATGAATCATATAGGGAGATCTTGTCAAAATGCAGATTCTGGTTTTGTAGGTCTAGAGTAGGGCCTAAGAGTTCACATCTTTAACCAAGCCGCAGGTTCTTGGACAATAATCTACGTAGCAAGGTTCTGACTGGGGGTGGTGGCTCATGTCTATAATCCCAACACTTTAAAAGGCCAAGTTGGGAGCACTGCTTGAGCATAAGAGTTCCAGACCAGCCTGGGCAACAAAGTGAGACCTCGAATCTAAAAAAAAAATTCAAGGCAAGATGCTGTGCACCTGTAGTCCCAGCTATTCAGGAGGTGGAGGTGGAAGGATTGCTTGAGCTTGGGAGGTTGAGGCTGCAGTGAGCTGTGATTGCACCATTGCACTCCAGCCTGTACAACAGAGCAAAACCCCATCTCTTTTTTTTTTTTTTTTTTTTTTTTTTGAGACGGAGTTTCGCTCTTGTTACCCAGGCTGGAGTGCAATGGCGCGATCTCGGCTCACCGCAACCTCCGCCTCCTGGGTTCAGGCAATTCTCCTGCCTCAGCCTCCTGAGTAGCTGGGATTACAGGCACGCACCACCATGCCCAGCTATTTTTTTTTGTATTTTTAGTAGAGACGGGGTTTCACCATGTTGACCAGGAAGGTCTCGATCTCTTGACCTTGTGATCCACCCGCCTCGGCCTCCCAAAGTGCTGGGATTACAGGCTTGAGCCACCGCGCCCGGCCGCAAAACCCCATCTCAAAAAACAAAAACTAAAACAAACAGTAACAAAGTTCTAAAATAAACCTGGCTTCCACTGTTTTGCAATGTGATTGGGAGAGCAGGCAGGACCACCAAGAATTTTGATCTCTTAAACATTTGTTTCAACTAAAAGGATGGACTGACTAGAAATGTTTTCATGGAATTTTCTCTTAGCTGCCTTCTGGACCACCAGATTCCAGCAATTTGTACCAGATTTCTCCTCCCTCATCAGCCTAGGGAAGGATATGTGATGGTGATGATCGGGGTTGGGGGGAGCATCTTACTATTTAGTATGCAGAGTTTCACTTTAATTTCCATTTTCAGTATGATACTTCATCTCTGTCTTCATTGGTTTCTGGTGGCCCCAAGACTAGACTCTCTTTAATTTCTTGAGATGGTAAGTCTCATCTGCTGTTGTTTTCCCTCACTGTCTTTGTTCTTGTGGATTTCACTGTCTTGTGGATTTTTTTTATCCTTTACTAACATTAGTGGAATTAGGGGAGGAAGTGAGGACAAAGGCATGTGTTCAAGCCAGACATTTTAACCATCCAATCACTAAACTTTTCCAGAAATGTCCCACTCATTGTGGACTACTCTTTCTACAGTGTACAAAGTAAATTATAAATCGAATTTAAATTTGCCATCATTTCATTGTTTTCTATGCTTCACCTTTACTATGCTTCCTTTTCTTTCCTTGACTTCTTTTAGGTTGGTTGAATTTTTAACTCTTTTTTTCCTTTCTACTAGTTTGTGAGTCATATCCTCATTTTTTCATTCTTTTAATGATTAGTCTAAAAATTGCAACAGGTATGCTTTATCAACTTAATCGTGGTAAAATTTATGCAAAATAAAAGACAGCTACTCTGTACAGTTTTGTTAAGTTTTGACAGATGTATATACCTGTTTCTCTACCACTGTAATCAACTTACAGAATGTTTCTATCACTCCAAAAAGTTTCCTCATGCCCTTTATAGTCCCTCCTCCCCTCCACAACCAGGAAACCACCAATCTGGTATCATTATAGAGCAGTTTGCATTTTCCAGAATTTCATATAAATGGAAACATTCACTACTATAGGTTGTTTTTTTTTTTTTTTTTTTTTGAGACGGAGTCTCGCTCTTGTTACCCAGGCTGGAGTGCAATGGCGCGATCTCGGCTCACCGCAACCTCCGCCTCCTGGGTTCAGGCAATTCTCCTGCCTCAGCCTCCTGAGTAGCTGGGATTATAGGCACGCACCACCATGCCCAGCTAATTTTTTGTATTTTTAGTAGAGACGAGGTTTCACCATGTTGACCAGGTTGGTCTCGATCTCTCGACCTCGTGATCCACCCACCTCGGCCTCCCAAAGTGCTGGGATTACAGGCTTGAGCCACCGCGCCCGGCCAAGTATTCTTGACTAATCAAAAGTTACTATTAATTCTTTAACTGTGCCTTTTTCTCAGACAGTGTTTTAATCCTGGAATTCTCTAAAATCCTCCAGTTCACTGCTTCTAAACTTTAATTTGCATATAAATCACCTACAGAAGAAATCTTGTTAAAATGCACGTTCTAGTTTAGTATATGCTATTATTTTTGTGTATTTTCTCTCCTTATAGTAAAATTATGCCAAGAAGATAGTTACTTTTAGGGCTGGTACTTCTGCTAAAACATGGAATTATATTTTATGGTGTCCTGGCTTCACTCACAGTTAAGAGTTTAGGACTTAATAGAAATCCTAATTAAAAGTTGAAATGATCGAACATTAGATCAAGCTGAACAATTTATACCTGTCACATACTACTTGCTTTCATGCTTACTTGGTTTAGCATTCTGCTGAGTATATGGTAAAAAGTTCTAGCTAGAATTCAAGTCCAAAGAGGAAAATGCAAGCCATACTGGATAGCTAATTTAAACCATACTGTAACACACTCTCTTTCCTGACTAGAACTTAAAGCATGGAACTATTGAAATCATTTCCCTGTTCCAAAAATCATCAGGGTCTCCTGCCCCTTCATGTTTGGTTCCCTACCCAACAGCCTCCATGCTCTGACTTTACCTTACTAGCTTTCTCTCTCATATCCCCCATTTTTTGGTCAATGGGGTAACCCACTGCTTTCTGAATCAATCTTATGGCATTAGAAAAGAAAAGACAGCAGTCCCCAAATGGAGTCATTCATGCTGAGAGGTTTCATGACACCAAATCAAAACTTGTATTTTACTGTAAGATCTGACCCTTCAAGAAATCAGGAGAGAGATGATAGTCAAATTCTATTAAACCGACAAGATTTCATTTACATTCCTATGAGAAAAGTAATCTTGAAAAGACCAATCTGCTATTTGCTCACTGTTCCTGATTTCTTTCACTTTTTTCTGCCTGTAAAACTCAGCTACTTGTCTAGTTCATTGGAGCTCCTGTTTTGCGGACTGGATGTTGTCCAGTTCATAAACAGCTAATAAAAGCCAATTGGATCTTTGGGATTCATTTGCTGAAATTTTTTTTTTTTTTTTTTTGAGACGGAGTTTCGCTCTTGTTTCCCAGGCTGGACTGCAATGGCGCGATCCCGGCTCACCGCAACCTCCACCTCCTGGGTTCAGGCAATTCTCCTGCCTCAGCCTCCTGAGTTGCTGGGATTACAGGCACACGCCACCATGACCAGCTAATGTTTTGTATTTTTAGTAGAGACGGGGTTTCACTATGCTGACCAGGACGGTCTCAATCTCTTGACCTCGTGATCCACCCACCTCGGCCTCCCAAAGTGCTGGGATTACAGGCTTGAGCCACCGCGCCCAGCCCCTTTGTTGAAATTTTATTCTTTGATGCGTTCTCTTTGCTTATGCTGGTGGCTCAGCCTGGATCACACTCCCTCTACCATCTTTCTAGCTGACACCCTACCTGAGAGCTTTAAGGTGGAGCTCAGATGGCACCTTCTTCACCAAGCCTTCCCTTTTCTCCCAAACAGATGAGCTCACTCCCTCCTCCAAACTCTTTCACTTCGTTTGCATCTTTCTAGAGGTGCTTATATTGTGACACATTCCAGTTACAAATATCCTTGCTTTATTCCATGATTAGAATGTAAGTGCCTTCAAGTCTGAAAGCATACTCTTCACCTTTTTAGCCTTTGCAGGCATAAAATAGAACCTTACCAGCAGCTTACAAACAATAATTGAATAAATACATATTTCAGTGTGACCAAAAGAGGTTCCAGAGAACTTAAGCTGATCTCATTTCCACAATCCTCAGATTCCCACCTCCAATAGAAGCTCCCAAGCGACCCTTTGCCGCCTGTTAATTAGCAAGGATTGTTTCAAACTGTGAAAGCCTCCCAAGTTTGAACTAAGATTCTTCAAATTTCTCCCTTGTTCTTATGTCCAATCGGACAAGACAGTTGCTTTGTCGTGTGACTCAGATTTTCCCTTCCTTTTTCTCTTTCTTTACCACATTTTCCATCATTCTGTTTAATGCCTTTTTATTTTCATAATGCCTAATTACCAATAGTAAACTTTTCCAGGTTTACTGGATCTCCTGTTCTACTTTCTCCAATACATAATGAGGATAACAATATTTTATAGAGTTACTAAGTTGATAAATGAGATATGGTGTGCATACTGGACCTAGTTTGTACAAGTACCTACTATCTTTTTGTAGAATCTTCTGCTCATGTCCTCTGGTTTTAGGAGTTGATACATGACAAGTAGCATGTCCCTTGGGCCATAGTTATTCGTTCAAGATGGCTGAGAAATTGCAAGATACAGGATGCTGATGACATAATTTGAGTCCCTTGACTTGATCTTGCCTATAACTAGATGTACCCCTGGACTTTCTGGTTATGAGAGTCGATTTCCTTTATTAAACTCACTTGAGTTGGTTTTCTGCTAAGTGCAACAGAGATCTTTGATAAATGGAGTATATAAAGCACTAAGCATGGTACCTTGCACATAAGTGTTAGGCATTATTTTTATTATCCCTGTCCCCTTGCCATACCTCCTACCCAATTCAACCTTTTTCTTATCATCTGCCTATCATACCAGCTAGAATAATTGCCTTATTATTCCCTGCATATTGTCCCTTTGCCTGGATTGCCCTGCCACAAACCCAATGTCATTTTATACTCTTTTCACCATTTCATATCCATCATGATTTAGAACTTGGCTTAAAGAAGTCTCCTATTCTCCAAGAAGCCTTCTTTGAATAATGGTGGCTCCATACTCTACACTGCTTTGTCTATTTTTTTCTGTATGTGTTTTCCACTTATTTCTACCGTTCTGGATTGCACACGACTTAAGGCAAGAAAAAATATATTCTATCTATATATATGATCATCAGTCCTTTTCTAAGTTGAGATTGTCATTATTTTCCAAAGAAACTTACACAGTATTAGACACACTTTAAATGGTCAATGAATATGTTTTAGAAATACATAAATGGAATTAAATCTAGAGGGTTTGGTATCTTATTCTATTTAAGACTTGTTTTTAACCTAGCTAAACTTTTCCCATTTTCTAAGCAAACTTTATATTCTTAAACCATTTTAATTAGTGTAAAGATATCACAATGATTCCAGCCTCAAACATTCCTCCTAACTGTGGTTTCAGAATTCTTTTAGTCAAGTATCTAAGGAAGGAATATTCTGTTAAAAATAATTTTACAATCAGTCAAGGCCTATTTTTTTTTTCTCGTCATCCATATGTCATTAATCCAGTGGGTATTGCATCTGACCCTTGAGAATTTTCTTGGCCTGAAAAACTAATGACAATAGTGAAGCATTAACAAAGACATCCTGAAATGCCAGGAAAAAAAGTGTGAGGGGGAAGTGTGAAAGAAAGAGATGGGGAAATGATTATTTTTTTTTTATTCGTGTTTGTTAGTTTTAAATAGTAAAACCTTCTCCTATCCCAAATAAGTTGGTTTCTACTTACAGCTGGACGATTTTTAAGAACAACTATTTGGAATCAAAGGTCCACGCCCCTGTTTGTTGAATTTAATTGCTGTATGGTTTATCAGAAAGGCCAGGGGCTGGTGAATTTAAACCATTTAAAATAACAAAAGATTAAAGTGAATCAAATTTAGTGCCTCTGGGATTTTTGATATATGTTCCAAATTTGTTTTTAATAACACAATTGCTCCATGTTACATTTAAGATTACATCACAGGGAACTGGTTATGTGTGCAGTTATGCGCATAGAAACCATTTCCAAATGTCAAAAATGAGAGTGAGGACAACTATAACGTTATCATTAAAGAAGTAGAAGTTGAAAATGGAAGAGAAACACTTAGGTTGAATAAGGTCTTAATATGAAAGCTTTGAACAGAAAAACCTGAAAAAAATAACACGCATTAGGTTGACTTAATGCCTTTTCAACAGCATTTAAGTCATTATTTTACTTTCTTTCTTTCTTTTTTATTTTTATTTATTTTTTTTTTTTTTGATGAGACGGAGTTTCACTCTTGTTACCCAGGCTAGAGTGCAATGGCGCGATCTCGGCTCACTGCAACCTCCGCCTCCTGGGTTCAGGCAATTCTCCTGCCTCAGCCTCCTGAGTAGCTGGGACTACAGGCACGCGCCACCATGCCCAGCTAATGTTTTGTATTTTTAGTAGAGACGGGGTTTCACCATGTTGACTAGGATGGTCTCGATCTCTTGACCTTGTGATCCACCCGCCTCAGCCTCCCAAAGTGCTGGGATTACAGGCTTGAGCCACCGCGCCCGGCTCATTATTTTACTTTCAAGTGGAAACCAGTGCATTTTCTCAAGGTATTTATTCATTCATTTTAGTGGAAAAAGATAGTTCCTGATGACACAAACGGAAATTGTGCTAAATAAATTTTGAGAACATCCATCAAGAAATAAAAGTTACTAGTCATATGTATAAATGGTTATTACATTTCATCTTTTTTAAAAGAACAAGAAATTCGGTATCGTTTCTTTTAGTTTTCAGACTTTTTTTTTCTTCCTTAACTAAAAGTACTGTAATTGTAATATTCTCTTGCCTCTGGGGCTTTCCCTTCCACAATTAATCATCTTTTCTTCCACACCTTCCCTCCAAATGATTATTCCCCTTAGTTTCAGAACACTTGACGTTAATTCGTACTATTTCATTTTCACAGCTTTCAAAACATTGCCCTGCCCTTGCTTAGTTCCACAAGCCACCCCCTTTGCTATAAAAAAATTGGTTAACAGAAGCATTTTTGTACTATCTCTTAGCCAGAAGATGCTACCATTTACTTGGGAACAACTTTGAGATACTAATTAGTTTCCTTACTCAAACTTTTGAATTTGAAACTTTCTATATTTAAATTCCTTAGGATAACAAACATCTACACTTCAAAAGTAGCAGTATGTTCACTTTAAACATTCAGAAAACTTGGATCCTAAGACTTTCTCCTTCATCCTTCTGACTCTAGAATACATGTCCTTGATCATCAGAATCAAGCAAGAAATTGAGTCTCACCAGCTATAACACAAGTGTTGGCAAAGGAAACCCTTTCAAATTGTCATTCATCTGCACATTTACAGGCAGTTTACCCATACATCCTTTATAAACATTATTACGCATTGGTGCTTAAGACTTCAGTCATATGAGGTAAGCTTTCCAGTTTATAGGCAAAAGGAGGTGGCAATGGAGCCCTTTTATTTTTTTATTTTTTAAATCAAAACAAAATCCAGTTTGGTCCCATGCTGCCATTTGTCAAGCGTCTTTTAGAAAGTCGCCTAGTGCATTAAATTAACCAACTCCTAACCAAATCAGGTTTAAAATGTTTCCCATGCCCACAGTGACAGACGAGTTACCAGGCATACTTAAGTAGACTGTCAAACTTTTATGTTTACTCTTTTAAAAAGGGAAAGTCCGTTTTTGTTTTTTGGGGTTTTTTGCTTTTGTTTTTCAAGGGTGTCTGGTGCGGAACTAGACGCTCACCTGTACATAACAAAGACAGGTCTTTCCCGGCTGTCCTCATGGGGGAGGGGCTGGACAGTCGCTAGACCTTTGTCCTCAGGTACTGGGCATGGGGGTTGGGGGAGACGCGACTTTCTGGGAGTCGTGTAGGCACCTGCACCCAAGAAACTACAGGGCGGCTTTGACCTCAGTGACTGCCCTGGCCTAACCTTTGGAGGGGCCCTTTAGTTTGGGGAGGGGGCTTGCTGCCCCAAACCGTAGCCACATCACCCATAAGGATTGGGAAGGAAATGACTGACCACTCAAGAGTCAGGGACCCCCGTCTCTCCCAACTAGACCCGAACGTCCCCAGCCCTCTCGGTGGGCTCGCCCCGTGGCGGGCAGGGCCACGGTGCGCCGAGATCGCGGCGGGCTCAGACCCGGTCTCTGCTCCGCGCCCCCGCCGCGCCCGCACCGCCACCGTGAGGCCGAGCCGGGGACCGTGCCCCGTGGCGGCGGCGGCGCCTCCGCTCTCCTCTCCGCACCGCCCCGGCCGCCGCCGCGCCGGGCACGGGTGGGGGGATTTTTTTTTCCCGTTTCCCCCTCTTTCGCGCTCTCGCTCCCGTTCTGCGGGAGAGCCCGCAGAGTCAGGGAGGGAGAGAGGGAAGGGGTGGAGGTGGCGGGGGGAGGCCGGAGGGGCGGATCCTGCCTGGGGGCTGATCCCTCCCTCCCTTCGGCCGGGCTCCGTGGCGGCAGCGGCAGCAGCGGCGGCTCCATTCCCCCTCCTCCCCCGGGAGCGGCGGCGGCGGCCGGGCAGGGGCCCTAGCGCGGGCCGGGAAGGGGCACGGCGGAGGCCACGGAGGCAGGCGCGGGAGGAGACCGCGCTCCGCTTCCCGGGCCACGCCAACCTGCTCGGCGGCCAGCCCGCCTGCGCCCAGGGGCCCCGAACGGTGGGGCCGGGCCGGCGGCTGAGGTAATGGGGGCGGCAGCGGGGCCGGACAGAGCGGGGGCGGGGGCAGCGGGGCCTGCGGGGACCAGGGACTGCACGGGAGGAAACCGGAGAAGCGAGGGGCTTTCCGAGCAGGGCGGGGGCGGTGCGAAAGCTCTCTCCTGGAGCGAGGGCGGCGGCGGGGAAGGAGAAGGCGGGTGAGCGGGGGAGCTGAAAAGCGAGGACCCCCTCCCGCAGCCGCCATCTTGTCCCCCCCCAAGCCCTGGAACCCGAGCTGCCAAGCCCCGCCCCCAGCACGCCTTCCAATTGGCCTGGCCAGAGGACAGTTCCGCCCTTTGAGCGTCCCTTAGTCCCCCGGGTCCCCCTGACGGGCAGGTGGGGCGGCCAATGGGCTCTCGCCTCTCTGGCCGACTCACTCGCTGGCGCTCGCTTTCTCTGTCTGAGGGTCGGACTCCGCGTCAGGCTGTCTCTGGTGCGCTCGCCCCCTCCCCTCTGAGGAGATGTTATTTCTCTCCTTTCTTCTCCGAGGGGTCAAGATTCTTCTGGAAGAGGTGCCCCCTTAAAGGGGCAGAAGCCTTGGCTGGGGACCTCCCTTGTCTCCTGAGTATCTTGTGTGGGGTGCAGGGGATACAGTCTAATTGCAGAAGCTCTTCATTCTTCGGGGACCTGGGTGGGTGAGCGAGCGGGGGGTTCAGGGGGTGCCGAGAGGAAATCTGGGGGGCGGGGGACGTTGGAGATATTTTGGAGGTGTGTCTGTGGGAACGGCTGTGTAGGTTGAGAAACTCCCGCCAAAAAGCTCGTCTAGACTGTAAGCTCCTTGTGGGCGAAACTCATTTCCTTTCCCTCAGCAGCAGCCCTTCCCGCTGTAGAGTTTCTCCCCGGTGTCTGGAGGCGTGGGTGGGACAAAACACGTCTGGGTAGAGACTTGCGTGGTCGAGAGATGCCTGAGCAGCCGAGGAGGTGGCAGGTGGGGAGGGAGAAGATGGAGCGGCTTTCAGGAAAGGGGGCGCCGCACCGCCTGTCTGCTGTTTGGGGTCGGTGTGGCGGCAGATGTTCTCACCTCCTGGGGCCTCCGTGCCTCTGGAGGGGTGGGTGATGAAGCAGGTCTCTTGGCCCTGTCTGCCCCCAGGGACTTGGCATTAGTAAGGAATCCGGTGGCCACGGGCCTCTGGAACCCGGACAGAATTGCTGCAATGGTTCTGTTTCCTTTGGCTCCAAGTGGGATGTGTGCCAGCCCGCCTGGCACTGCTCCTCAGCCAAATTGTTTTTTTGTTTGTTTGTTTGTTTCGGTCACACTTTGGGATTGGAAGCCCTTTCAAATAAGGATGTTAATAATACCTTGTTAACAAGTAGCACCTCGAGAGCTGGATTGTATTACTCTCATTTTACTGATGGAGTGTGGAGGCATAGAGAGCTTAAGGGACTTTCTCCAGGTCACAGAGGACCAAGATTAGAACGTAGGTTGCCCCAGAGCCTCTTTTTGTGCCAGACCACAGCACCTCTGTGGTGTTTTTAATTCCCACTGAGATGAATTGAGCATTGGAAAATCTGGGTTCAAAGTGTCGCTTTTTCACTTACTAGCATTAGGTTGAGTGACGTCTTTCTGAGCTTCTAGGTAGATGATAGTAGCTCTACCATCTCCTAAGGTAGTGGTGAGAAATATTAAAAGTGGGCTTTGTAGTTTGGAAAAAGTGCTTTTATTATCACAGTCTCTACTTTATAAATGAATTGTTTTCTCTTTGAAATCTTCTCCCTGTTCGTATCCTTCCAAGTCTGGCCCTGTATCCCCAAAGGTCTCTTCTGGTGGTGACAACTTTGATGACAACCTGTAGTTCCTCATGAGCTTGTTGTAGTTCCCTTCATCCAGAGAATGGTGTAGGAAACTAGGGCTTTCTCTTGGCTGTACAAGGATAGGCTAGATAGAAGTATTCTGGGAGAGACTTTTGAGGTAACAGAATGCATTGAGAGTTTATCTCAGATACTGCCCAGATCATATTGACTTTGGGTTGAATGAAGGTCCCAGACAGGCCACTACAACTTCAGAGATCTCTTGGAGCCACTTCAGAGCTTCTAGGGTTTATTTCTGCCTGGAAATGTACTCGCTGATATATCTTGGATCATGGGTCCCCAACCCCCCAGGCCATGGACTGGTACTGGTCAGTGGCCGGTTAGGAACCAGGCCGCACAGCAGAAGGTGAATGGCGGGCAAGTGAGCATACCAGAGCTCTACCTCCTGTCAGATAAGTGGCTGCATTGGATTCTTTTCTTTTTTTTGAGACGGAGTTTCGCTCTTGTTACCCAGGCTGGAGTGCAATGGCGCGATCTCGGCTCACCGCAACCTCCGCCTCCTGGGTTCAAGCAATTCTCCTGCCTCAGCCTCCTGAGTAGCTGGGATTACAGGCACGTGCCACCATGCCCAGCTAATTTTTTGTATTTTTTGTAGAGACGGGGTTTCACCATGTTGACTAGGATGGTCTCGATCTCCTGACCTCGTGATCCACCCGCCTCAGCCTCCCAAAGTGCTGGGATTACAGGCTTGAGCCACCGCGCCCGGCCTGCATTGGATTCTTAAAAGCGCGCGAACTCTGTTTTGAACTGTGCATGTTAGGGATCTAGGTTGCATGCTCCTTATGAGAATCTGACCAATGCCTGATGATTTGAGGTGGAACAGTTTAAACAACCACCCACCCTCATATGTGGAAAAATTGTCTTCCACAAAACCAGTCCCTGGGGCTAAAAAGGTTGGGGAACCACTGTCCTGGATGCTGCTTTTTGTAGGGAATACCCTGCATACTATAGTTTGAAGCCCTTAGACCATGTATTATAGGCATATCAGATCCCCTCACCCCTTCACCTCTAGGCAGGATCAAGGAGTAGGGTTTCTAATCATGGTAAGATGTATTGGGAGAAGACTAGACTTGGGAAGTTTTGATTCTCTAATAGGGCCCATTATTCATGAACAGAGCATGACAGTGGATGCTGTTCTTGTTTTCTTCTTTTCTAAGCCCTTCACTACTCATGCCTTTTCCATAGCTAGCTGTCGCACAGCTTTATGTACATACATCATTAGAACATTAGATTGTTCCCTATGCTACATCGTAATCATCTGTTTACTTTTCTGTCTCTTCAGTTAGTCAGGGCTCCTTGAGGGCAGGGATCATGCGTGTTTGATTTTTCCTTTCATTCAACTAATACTTATTGAGTGGTTATTTAGGAACTAAGCACTGCTCCAGGAACTGAGAATACAGCAGTGAACAAGGCAAACAAAAATCTTCTCATGGAGCTTACATTCTAGTGGAAAGGAGGAAACAATAAATATAGTAGTAGGTAAATTATGTAGCATGGTATAAGATGGTGAGTGTTAAAGGGAAAAATATAGCAGAATGAAAGGTAGATTGCTGTAGAGGAAAAGAATTTGCAATTTTAGATAAAGTGGTCAGAGAAGGTCTCACTAAGTGTTGTTTACTTGAAGAAATGAAAGACTCAGAGGAGGTGAAGGAAGGAGCAGACCATGTGGATGCCTGAGAGACAGGTTCTTCAGAGGGAACAGCCAGTCCTCTTGGTGGATGCCTTCTCATATGGGAGGATGAATGGGTGCATAAGGGCACGGACATCCAACTCATAGGCTCCTGGCTTTCTCTCCTTAGGCCTGTCCCCTCAGTTCCCAGGTGCCATGAAGAAGCCTCGTCGGAAGTCCCGGCAGAATGCCGAGGGCCAGCGTTCCCCGTCCCCCTACAGTCTCAAGTGCTCACCCACCCGGGAGACCCTGACATATGCCCAGGCCCAGCGGATTGTTGAGGTAGACATTGATGGACGCCTGCATCGTATCAGCATCTATGACCCACTCAAAATCATCACTGAGGATGAGCTAACTGCCCAGGATATCACTGAATGCAATAGTAACAAGGAAAACAGTGAACAGCCTCAGTTCCCTGGCAAGTCCAAGAAACCCTCATCCAAGGGCAAAAAGAAGGAATCCTGCTCCAAGCATGCATCTGGTACTTCCTTCCACCTCCCACAGCCCAGCTTCCGTATGGTGGACTCAGGCATCCAGCCAGAAGCACCCCCACTGCCTGCTGCCTACTACCGGTACATTGACAAGCCACCTGAAGACCTGGAAGCAGAGGTAGAGTATGACATGGATGAGGAGGATCTTGCTTGGCTGGACATGGTGAATGAAAAGCGGCGAGTAGATGGGCACAGTTTGGTGTCTGCAGACACCTTTGAGCTGCTGGTAGACCGGCTTGAGAAAGAGTCATACTTGGAGAGTCGCAGCAGTGGTGCCCAACAGTCACTCATTGATGAAGATGCTTTCTGCTGTGTGTGCCTGGATGATGAATGTCACAATAGCAACGTTATTCTCTTCTGTGACATCTGCAACCTGGCAGTACACCAGGAGTGCTACGGTGTCCCCTACATCCCTGAGGGCCAGTGGCTATGCCGCTGCTGCCTGCAGTCTCCCTCCCGGCCTGTGGATTGCGTCCTCTGCCCCAATAAGGGTGGCGCCTTCAAACAGACCAGTGATGGGCACTGGGCCCATGTGGTGTGTGCCATCTGGATCCCTGAAGTCTGCTTTGCTAACACAGTGTTCTTGGAACCTATCGAGGGCATTGACAATATCCCACCTGCCCGCTGGAAACTAACCTGCTATATCTGCAAGCAGAAAGGGCTGGGTGCAGCCATCCAGTGCCATAAGGTGAACTGCTACACAGCATTCCATGTGACATGTGCACAGCGGGCTGGGCTCTTCATGAAGATTGAGCCCATGCGTGAAACCAGCCTCAATGGCACCATCTTCACAGTGCGCAAGACTGCCTACTGTGAGGCCCACTCGCCGCCAGGTGCTGCCACTGCTAGGAGGAAGGGTGACTCTCCCAGAAGCATCAGTGAGACTGGCGATGAGGAAGGACTGAAGGAGGGTGGTGGGGAGGAGGAACAAGAGGAAGAAGTTGAGGAAGAGGAGCAGGAAGGCCAAGGTGGGGTGGGTGGCCCCCTCAAGGGAGTGCCCAAGAAGAACAAGATGAGTTTGAAGCAGAAGATCAAGAAGGAGCCAGAGGAAGCAGGCCAAGACACACCCTCCACTCTCCCCATGGTCACTGTCCCACAGATACCGTCTTACAGGTAAGCATTCCCAGAAGGGTTCCTCAGGGACTCATGGTTTCTTCTTGGGTTGGTGTTGGCCCTTGCCAGGCCTTCCCTAAGCACCGTTGGACACTATTCTCCCCAAATTTAAATTTTTCCTTATGAGCCCAGGTTCATCTGGCCTGGTTTGTAGTTTTGATTGTGCTCTCAGAGTAATGTATTTCCTTTAGTTCAAAGTGAAATAAAACAATTAAGTACTTAGAAACTCAGGTGATAGGATATCTAAGGCAGTATTTTCTAATAGGGGCATTAAGTGACATTTTGTAAAGAATAATTATTCATGTTACTTAAAAACTCAGGTGGTAGGATATCTAAGGCAGTACTTTCTAATAGGGATACTAAGTGACATTTTGGACAGAATAATTCTTCATTGTTAGTACTGTCTAGTACATTTCTAGACGTTCAGTATCTGTAGTCTTTGTATATGCCAGTTGCATCCCCTTCCCCACTGCCTGGTCTTTGTGACAACCTCAAACACTCCTCACGCATGTTTTAAAAAACCTTGGGGAGGATAGAACTAATGACCCAGTGAAGAACCACTGTTGCAGAGGATTGGTATGGCCATCTGCTGTCCGGCAAGTTCTGTCCTGGGTATGAGGGGCTGATGTGGTGTGGAGAGAACATGCTATTCCTCCTCTTGAAGTTTTAGTTTAGGGATAAGAGGGTCATTCAATTTATCTGTGTAGCTAAGCTGTCTGGACTCCTATTGAGTCTGTAGAGAGCACATGGTACCTGTTTTAAAACATCAGAGAGGTATCTGGAGCCATTGGAGGGATGGGAGCTTGGCAGAGAAGCAAGAGATAGGGAAGATTTCCTAGCAGAGGCTCATCACAAGGGTGGTGGTCATTAAAACAGTATAGGAAGGAGTCTTGGAGATTGTTCATCTGATGTAGTCCTTGCACCTTCTCCCATACCTCCAGATGAAGAAACTGCGGCCACGGGAGGTAAAGTTGTTCACTCCTTTATTCATTCAATTATGTATTTATTGAGCACTTACTACATGCCATGTCCTGTTCTAAGGGATGGAACCGGGTGGAAAGTGGCAGACCTTATACCACAAAGCTGGGCCTAATGATGCCTCTGGGTTGCATTCCTCTTGTCCATCTCTCTTGATGAGAAGGGTAGGGAGAAAGGAGCCTTGGGGAAAGAGTTGTATGTGAGCTATGAATAGGCAACCAGACTTGCCAGGCTGGGAAGAAGACTGAAGGGTGCGATCAGGAGGGGGAGGCTCTTATTGCCGGCTATGACCCAAGTTAGAATTTCAGTGACTCTGAATGTGTTTTCTAGTCACAGAGCTGTTCTAGGTTATTTTTTTTCCTGAAGTAGGTGGGTGGATGCTTAGTTCCATCTGTAGGGTGGTTACACCCTGAGGCTAGAATCTTTGGTTGTCATGTATGTTGTTCTAGATGCCTCATGCTGGAGCCAGCAGAGCTTGCTGGCTGAGAACCAGACAGACCTACATTTGAAACCCATTTTTATCACTTAGTACCTATGTGACCTTTGGCAAGTTGCTTAACTGCTCTAAGCCTTAGTTTATTTGTAAATGAACCCATCACATAGAGTTGTGAGAAATAAATAAGATAATATAAGTAAAGCACTTAGCACAGTGTCTGGCAAATAGTGAGTGCTCAATAAATGGTGGCTACTGCTGCTGCTGCTATTTTATTATTACTATTCTTTTCCCTACCTGCACAAATGCTATTGGGATCCTTCAAGGCCAAGAGGTTGTAGAGGGAGGATGCTGCATACATCTGGGCAGGTGTGCTTGGCATGGGCATTGGTGGGGATCTGTTCTTTGGGGAAGGCCTAATTCTTGATTTTATAAGCTTGGCTTTGGGGCAGGAATGTTTGACTGTGGAGAGGAGCAAGGCCTAGGTGAGCAATGTCCTGCCCAACATGTCCGTCCATCCTTCTAAGGTTTCACCTTCTTGTTTAGCTGTGCTTATCTTTGTATCAGTGGAGTGGGATGAAGAGAAAAAGCAGAGGAAACACCACGGAAGTACTGAGGCCTTGCCTACCCTGTGGATAACCAGTTTGGGGATGTACCGTGGTATAGCAGAGAGATCGTGAATTCAGATCCCTCCCAGATCCACCATCTTATTAGCTGCATTAGTTACTTTGACAATTTATTCAGCTTCTGTTCCTATGCTGCCTTTCCATCTTTTGTAAAATGGGAATAATGATACCCACCTTGCAATATGGATATTAAGATAGAGATTGTAGGCTTGCATTTGTTCCTCCCCTTCCCCTTTTCTTCCCCCAAGGAGTTACTGGCTTAAACCCTGACCTTAAGACATTTGAGTAGTTTAGCCAGCTGGGTTTTCAGATATTTCATCCTCTACATCTTTAGATCAATTTTTTTTTCATTTAGTTCAAAATTAAACAACATTTTTAGGCTGCTGACATTTATACTATGAAAAACCAGAGGTCAAACAACTCTAAGGGGTTGCATTGGGCTTAGCCTGGGTGTGGGCGACACCCTGGTCTGATGGGACCCTCAGCCACAGAAGTGGCCGCCTTACCCATAGCTTACTCAAGTTCCCGTTCCTTTTTGCTGTTTTTATACAGAGGAGGGTGGGGGTATCGAGGCACAGGCTTGTTTCTCAGTCCATACCTGGTACAAAGATATCCAGGACCATAGGAAATAGGGTTCTGGGAGAGGGTTCTTTTGGAGGATTAGGACTGCAAGGCAAGAGGTGGAAAAGCAAACGAAATACCTCATGCTGAATCTGAGCTGCTTAACTTTTCTGTCCTTTTCAAGCCTTTCTTTGAGGTGAGGTATTTGGCCATTTTATTCTGTCTTCCTGTGTAAGGTTCAGAAATGAACCAGGGTCTGGATAGGATGCATGGGCTATAATCTGGGCTGCCCACTGACCCTGTCTTTCACTTCCGTGTGCCTCTACTCAAGGTTGAACAAGATCTGTAGTGGTCTCTCCTTTCAGAGGAAAAACCAGTTTATGCAGCGGCTTCACAACTATTGGCTGTTAAAGCGTCAGGCACGGAATGGTGTCCCTCTTATCCGGCGCCTGCACTCCCATCTGCAGTCCCAAAGAAATGCCGAGCAGGTAGGTACGGTGGTGATTTGAGACTGGTAGAGGGAGGTGAAGAGTGAAGGAAAAGGGATGATGGTTGGGGTGGGGCTGGCACCCCTCCTTGATCCCTCCATGGAGCCTTTTCCTATAGGGGATCACCCCTCTGGGTGGTCTATCCCAGGAACAACCCCCAGCACTACAGAGATCTTCAAGCAGCTGTTCCTGGATGGAAGAGGTTTGACTTTGTAGAGAATTCTAGGGGAGAGTGGAGCGCATGCCCAGCTTTCCATATATGTGGGGAAAATCCTCTAAATGTGGCAGAAAGTGAGAAGTAGGCTGAATGAGAGCCAGGGTGGCCACATTGTGTTAATTAGGAAAAGGCGCCCTTTCCTCAAGACATTATGCTGCCATCTGCCAAAAAATGTTTCATAGTAAATACACAAATTTACGATCTAAGTTGTAAGACACAGCCTGTCCAATTGTGGTGGCTGTTTAGCCATTAGCACCTGGAGTTGCTGCATGTTTGTTTTCTGCTCCTAATTTCTCTTAACTCTTTACTTCTTTCTCCCCCTTTAACTGTTCTATTCCTTCTGCCTTTAAGTGTTCCCATACTGCTGCTCCAGAGATGAAGCAAAGCTTTACGTGAGTCTGGTGTCTTCTGCATTCTGTCTGATCTCGCTTTTGCCTTTTATAACTAAACTCCTGAAGTACAAACCTGTATCTGGCTCCCTGTGAACCTTTTGGTCCACTTGCTCCCCTGAAGCCTCCCCTAAAACATCAGCTGTCTTCTCCCAGGAAGTCTTATATTCTCACCTGATTCATCACTGAGCTGCATTTGAGCACAAATCACTTTGTCTAAGAGCTTCTCTGTGATACCACTTCCTGCTTCTTCTGCCTCTCTGACTGTACCCCACGCTGACCCCACTTCTTGCTCTTTAATGGTAACATTCCCAGTGGCTCTGCTGTCTTTTTGTTTGCTTGGAGAACATGTCCACTCTCATAATTGACAGTAACGGTAATAGTAGCTCCAGACTTTTGCCTTGTCCTCATCCCTTTTTTATGCCATCAGTGCCTCAGGGATGTTTCCATGTGGATGTTGTTACTTAAAACTGAAATATTGGAAATTACTTATCTTTTTTCCTCTCAGTAAACTTGTTTCCCCGTTATTATGGAACTCCTCTCCCTCCTGGACTCATATCAAGAGTTTCCCACCTTGGAGTTATTTTTGACTCTTTCCTCCCTAATGGGCCACTGTTAATCATCCCTTAAGCTGCTTTGGAGGCTTTATCAGCATGGCCTTTTGTCTTCATTCTACAGCTCTCCTGCTCACCCATGCCCTCTTAATCTCAGCAATAGCTTTCTAGGTGATCTCCAGCCTCTAATTCATTCTTTGTTCTACAACTGGTAGTGTCTTATTCACATACCATTCTCCATTCTCTCACTTCCTCTTCCAAAATATACTCCTCTTTCTAGGCAGTCCAAGTTAAGGCTCTTTTGCCTTACATTTGAAGCTTCTTCTTAGCTGTGTTCTGGATCTTCCTTGGCTTTTGTAGTTTTCCAGCATGTGTGCTCTGGCTAGCTTGTTTTGCTTACCAAGCAAGGAATCACTTAATTCGGCCTCTACATATTTGCCCCTTTCATCCCTTTGGTTCCAGAAGAGACCTTCCTTACTACTTTGCCCATCCATGTCTGTCACCTACCTGTATGTAAAACTCTAGTAAGACTCTTCACCAGGAAGCTTCTCTGATCTAACCTCTACCTACTCAGATCTTCTCTCTATTTTGTATTCTCTTAGCATTTTATTTCCAGTTTATATTATTAGTTTTTATTATATTTATGCCAATATGCCTTGTGCTTCAAGCTCTAGGTCTCTTTTCTTCGCCTGACTCCAACTGTAATTTTTTCTACAGCAGGAATTGTGATTATTTTGTTGTTGTCTTACCAAAGTATGTTGAAACTTACAGTAAGAACCTCACTTAGTTTTCTAGTCAAGTGAAAGCTCTAGGGTGAAATTCTTTGCACCCCTGAGGTCAGTTTTCTTGTGAAATTCTTTCTGGCCCAAAGGGCCATAGCTGCTCTCTGGTATACCTGGGGGTGGGGGAAGCCGTACCAGATCCTACTCCAGCAATGGTTATCCTCTATAATGAAGAAACATTGCTATAATACTGGGGCAGCTCAGGAGGAAGGCATGGGGTAGAGAGGGGTGGAAGGACTCTTGGAACTGTGGGTCAGGGAAGGGGACAAGACTTTTACCTGCTGCAGCCCCATGAGGCTTGAAGAGGGGGAGGACTTTGGGCAAGAAGGAGGTTCCTAGTTCGTCTTTGCTTCTCTCCTGCAGCGAGAGCAGGATGAGAAGACAAGTGCAGTGAAGGAAGAGCTGAAGTATTGGCAGAAGCTCCGGCATGACTTGGAGCGGGCGCGGCTGCTGATTGAACTGATTCGGAAGAGAGAGAAGCTCAAACGGGAGCAGGTAAGGAGGAGCCCTCAGCCCTAGGGCCCTAGTTCAAGGTCACTTTCTCCCACTGTTAGTCTAGTATTGGGAAATCCAGGAGTCCCCGCCTTGTGCTAGCTTTTTCCCCTTCCTACCCAGCATTGTGGGCTCCAAGATCTGCCTACTCTGTATTGGGTATAGTGCTACTGATGGTTTCTGTATTTTGGGTTTCAGCTCCTGGTGGCCTCATATGATATGATATTATATGCCTGGTCCTGTTCCTGGAGTTTCTGATTCAGGAAGTCTCAGAGGGAGCCTGGCCTTGAGGATTTTGGAAAGCTTTTTAGGCCATTGTAACGGGCATCATCAGTTGAAAGCCTCTGGCCTGGGAACTTCTGAGGGTTCTCGCTTGAATCTTAAACACTTATGGTCTTGAATCATTTAATTTTTTTATTTCTCCTCTGTTCTAGGAGATCCTAAGCCCCTGAGCATAGGAAATGTTGAGGTAGGTAGTATAGCTTAGTGGTTTAGGAACGTGAGCTATGGTACCAGACTGCCTGGGTTTAAATCCTGGCTCTTCTGCTTATTACCTGTGTGACATTAAGCAGGTTCTTTAATCTCTTAATACATCAGTTTTCTTAACTGGAATATGGGGGTGATTATAGAGCCTACATCATAAGGTTGTTGTGAGGATTAGATGACTTAGTCTATGTAAAGAGCTTAGAATAGTGCCTGGCACATAGTAACAGCCAGAAAAGTGTCAGCTGCTGTCATTATTATTATCAATACTCTTTGCTTCCCTGAAGTATCTACTGCACATGGCAGAGAGCAAATACTATTAATTGAGTGGATAAAAAGCCAAACTTCTCTCTGGTCCAGAAATAGTAGCTGTCACTTGCATGCTTCCGAGGCCTGGGCTAAAGATGTTCCTTTCTTGCTGGGCACGGTGGCTCATACCTGTAATCCCAGCACTTAGGGAAGCAGAGGCGGGAGGATAGGTTGAGTCCAGGAGTTTGAGACAAGCCTGGGCAACATAGCAAGACCCGTTCTCCACAAGAAAGAGGGGGAAAAAAGATGTTTCTTTCTCTTTCTCTAAATTCTAATTCAGTGTTCAGCCTTAGCACAACCCCTTTTCTAGAAGGCCAGTAGCCTCAGTTTCCACCTCACAGCCTGGGCGGCTCATGCCATATTTACCATGGATGGCCATGGAGGACATCTCAGGACCTTCTTCCTGGGTTCAAAATGTCTGTGCTATCCGAGGCATGATCCAACAGCTGAACTTCTCGTCCCATCTCTGGTTCAGAGAAATGAGAGACAGAAGGAGGCCCTGATCCTGGGGAAGTAGGCAGACCTGTTTTGATAGAGCCAAGAGGTGGGAATTTTCCATATCTAATTTGTGGCTTCCCAACTTTTCACCTTAGGGCATATGTATAAAACAGCATTTGTACAGCATACTACTGAAATATATGAGGCTACTTGCCGTTTGTAGGGGTCAAGTCTGGAGGCTCTGGTGACCCCATGCTGACCTAGATGCTCCAAGGGCTGATGGGATCAGTATATCAGCACACTGGATGGGAAATTCTGGTTCAAGCACATTTTACATCATCATTATGCCCCTGGGACTAAGTCAGACCTGGCTTCAGGTCCTATCTCTATTCTTTTCTAGCCAGATGACCTTAAACTAGGAACTCTTTCACTATGCTCTCTCTAAACTTCAGATTCCATATATATTTTTTTAATTTGTATTTTTTTTCTTTTAGTCCTTGGTGATCTTTTTTTGATCCATATTTGTAAAATGGGGACAATAATTTTGTTTCAGGGTTATCATGATGATTAATTGAGGTACTACAAGTATAGAGGTAGTGTGGCATAATGGTCAAGAGCACTCACTGTAGAACCAGTGTCTGGGACTGAATCCCAACTCTGCTGCTTACTAGCTATGACTTTAGGCCAGTTACTTAGTAATTCTGTGCCTTGGTTTCCTTTTTGTAAAATACCTCATCTGTTCCTACTTCATACACTCAATTTATTTTGCCTAAAATGTTTAGAACATTACCTGGCATTTAGTAAGGGCTGTAGAAGTGTTAATTATTGGAATTGTAGTGATACTGTAATTATTATTGATACTGTAAATTTTGGCATGGTGTTTGGCACATAGGAGAACTGTAAATTTTGGTATGGTGTTTGGCACATAGGAGACAATCATAAAATGGTATGGTAGCTGTTGGTATCATTGTTCCTAGGCTGAAGGTTGGGTAATAGTTCCTTATATACTGGTCAGCTTAATAGCCTATGAAAGTTTGCTGTACATGACTGGTAAAAGTCAAGCTATCAAGAAAAAGTTTCAGTAGATCTTTGCAGGGGCTGTCCTGATTCGATCTCACCCCACTTTCCCCACAGGTCAAAGTCCAGCAGGCTGCCATGGAGCTGGAGCTGATGCCATTCAATGTCCTGTTGAGGACAACACTGGACCTGCTGCAGGAGAAGGATCCTGCACATATCTTCGCAGAACCAGTCAACTTGAGTGAGGCAAGTTCCCCCCACTTCCCAAGAAGTAAATTCTTCCTGACCTGGAACACGGTCTGAGTAGGCTAGGAAGGAGTTGGGCCACAGGGTGTACAAAACCAGGGTTAGGAGGGTGGGTCTGGCAAAGCTAGTAGACTTGCCCTTGATGAGAGGTCAGCAGGCCAGGGTGGCCAGGCCTGTAGGGCTCTGAGTTAGCCTGGCTTGGCCAAATCAGAAAATGAGGCCAAGAGTACCGGTGAAGGGTGTGCCTGTTTGGCTAGTAAATGGTTGTTGTAATTGTACAGGTTTTATATGTTTAGGTTCCAGATTACCTGGAATTCATATCCAAGCCAATGGATTTTTCTACTATGAGGCGGAAGCTGGAGTCCCACCTGTACCACACCTTGGAGGAGTTTGAGGAGGACTTTAACCTTATAGTTACCAACTGCATGAAGTATAATGCTAAAGACACAATTTTCCACCGAGCAGCTGTCCGCCTGCGGGACCTGGGAGGGGCCATCCTACGGCACGCCCGGCGGCAGGCAGAGAACATCGGCTATGACCCCGAGAGGGGCACTCACCTGCCCGAGTCACCCAAATTGGAAGACTTTTACCGCTTCTCCTGGGAAGACGGTGAGAGGCTTGGATGGGTGGGGAGGAGAGGGACCAGGAGGAGGCACAGGAACCAAGTCTACAGAGTGAGGGATCAGGGTGGTCCTTGGGGCTGTAGATAGACTCCAGGAGCAAAGCCGAGAGTGAGCATAGACTGAGGTATACCTTTGTGGCTGGAATAGTTCTAAGGGTTAAAGTTTAACTAATGCACTGAACACTTGTTAAGTGGTAGAAAAGGGGAATCAGGTACTAGCAGTCTGTTTGCAAAGCTTAAAGCCTCATCAGAGGTCTTCCTCTCTTGGATCCCCTCTGTATGGCATTGGAGCATGGGACAGGGAGAGTGCATTGCTGGTGTGTGTCTGGTTCATTCAGAAGATTGCAGGTGGAGGACCAGAAAAATGGAATTGCCTCTGAGCCCCACATGCTGCCTGTCCCTGCTCTCTTTCTCAATGGCAGCAGCCAGTCACTCAGGCCAGGGCATTGCCAAGCTGCCTCATGCCTGCTCCATGGAGCCCATAATCGTGACTGTGAACTGCTTCCTGCAGACATTTCCCAGATTCTGACCTTGTCCCTGTGGCTGCCTTCTGGGCAGTGGTGTTGCAGGGCCAAGGCCCACAGTGACGCTGCTGGAAGCTGCTGGCCCAGGCATTCCAAGAGAGTGTCTTGCATCCGAAGGATTCGGCCCCTTTCTCTTGCCCTGTGCTGGGCAGGTCCTTCAGCCCCTTCTGTCCTCCCTTCTCCCTGGCAGTGGACAACATCCTCATCCCAGAGAACCGGGCCCATTTGTCCCCAGAGGTGCAGCTGAAGGAGCTGCTGGAGAAACTGGACCTGGTGAGCGCCATGCGGTCCAGTGGGGCCCGTACCCGCCGTGTCCGCCTGCTACGCCGGGAAATCAATGCCCTTCGACAGAAGCTGGCACAGCCACCACCACCACAGCCACCATTACTAAACAAGACATTATCCAATGGGGAGCTGCCAGCAGGGTCACAGGGGGATGCAGCTGTGCTGGAGCAGGCCCTGCAGGAGGAGCCAGAAGACGATGGGGACAGAGGTGAGAGACAGTAACAGGAAGGCAGGGGGTTGGAAGGTAAGGAGGGACAGAGGCTAAGCTGAAATCCCATAATGGGGGTATCCTTTCTGAGTTTATATCTGACACTTGTGGGCAAGCAAAAGGCCCTGAAAGGGTCAAACTTCCATGTGTACTCAGGGATGATGTTCAAAATATTTAACAATCGATAGAGACCAAAATTTATCACAGTAAATGTTGGCTATTGTATTGGAGTGGGCTCCTTCTGAAGGCCCCGGTGTAGATATTCCATTGCTGGATTGTGGGGAGTTTCAGGTGGTGCAGCCCAGCAACTATTCATTAGCTAATTAAGTATGTCAGTATTTTGTACTTGATCCAACCGTATTGTACATACCAGTTAAATGTCAGCCTACCTTACATCATCATGTGGAGAGACTGTTAGAGCAGGTTAGGTTGGGGTGTGAGCAGATAGCAGAGAAGGAAAGACCTTAGAGTTTTGAGTCACCTCATGGTTTTCACCCCACCTGGCTGAATCTACAGGCCCATCCCAAGTAGAGAGGCCAGACTATAAAAGATAGTTGGTTTCCACAAATTTTCTTAATCTTGAGAAAAGACAAAAAAAGAAAAGAAAAAAGATAACTGGGGAAGTGAATCTCAGAAACCCAGGAACCTTATAAGCTAAGCTGCTTCTCATTCTTCTCCTTCGTTGGGGATGAAATTGTCTCCCTCATTCGTACCTGCCTTTGGATCTGAGCCTACAGCTTGGGAGGGCCTGTCATGCACACAGGCCGAAAGATTGGGAGTTATTTCCAGTGGATAGGGACCCAAAGAGCAGGTAACAGCCCATTTTATTTTAGGTTGGCAGAGAGGGGGGACATGGCTGAGAGATCACATTTGACATTAGAGGGCTTTGTGTCCATTGCGAGCCTCTGGACTCCCCATGTGACAGTCAGCATGCCACTTGTATCCCTACTTCTGGGGCTGTGGCAGTACAGAGTTGTGCCCAGTGGGCCAACAGCATCACCTAGAAAATTAAAAAAAAAAAAAAAAATCTCAGCCTCACCTCCCGTAGATTCAGTTAGGGATGTCTGGGCTTTGGCTTGGAAGTCCCAATTTTTAAAAGTTTCAAGGTGGTAGGTGAGCAGACATGTTTGGCAACCACTGATTTAACTTACTTGGTCTCTGTTTTTCCGTATCTGTCAACTTTTTCTGCCTGCTGTACTTGCTCTCACTTGGGTGATGTGAAATAAAATCAATTGACAGATGAGAAAACTCTTGAGTCCAGTGAGCATTGTAGACACCTAATCTGTCAAGCTGAGACTTAACCTATTTATTGATTAAGCATGTGGCTTCCTTGGGTGTAAAGCAATGGTTTGCAGTCCTCACTTCGTTAGAAACACCTGGTAAGCTTTAAAAAACAAATACTCCATTTTTACAAACTTGGTTTCAATTGGTATGGGATGGGCCTAGGCATTAGAATTTTTAAGAAACTTCCTATGTGATTCTTATTAATAGCCAGGATTGAGAACTACTGGTATAGATAAAACTTAGTTCTCCTGGGGATGGGTACAATGGCTCATGCCTGTAATCCCAGCACTTTGGGAGGCAGAGGCAGGAGGATTGCTTGAGTCCAGGAGTTTGAGACCAGCCTGGGCAACATAGGGAGACCCTGTCTCTACAAAAAAATTTTTTTCAAAATTAGCCAGGCGTGGTGGTATGTGCCTGTAGACTGAGGCAGAATAATCACTTGAGCCCAGGAGTTAGCAGTTGCAGTACGCTGTGATCAAACTACTGCACACCAGCCTGGTCAACAGAGCAAGATCCTGTCTCTGAAAAAAGACAAACAAACTTAGTCCTCTCTCTTTGCTTCAGATCTAAGACCTTGTATACGTCTCAAGCCTTATAATAGCTCATGCCTTTGGTTTTTTGGTTATCAGTGTCAGTATCTAGCTTATAGGAGCAGACTCTTTCTAAAATGTTCAAGCAGGTTCTCTTTTTTTCTAATAGATGACTCCAAACTGCCTCCTCCACCAACCCTGGAGCCCACTGGGCCTGCACCTTCGTTGTCTGAGCAAGAATCCCCCCCGGATCCCCCGACTCTGAAACCCATCAATGATAGCAAATCTCCAAGCCGATTCCTTAAGCCCAGAAAGGTGGAAGAAGATGAGCTCTCGGAAAAATCACCACTGCAGCTGGGGAGTGAGCCTTTGCAGCGCTTGCTCAGTGATAATGGCATCAACAGACTGTCCCTCACGGCCCCTGATACCCCTGCCGGTACCCCTCTTAGTGGTGTGGGTCGCCGCACATCAGTCCTCTTCAAGAAGGCCAAGAATGGGGTTAAGATACAGAGAAGCCCAGACAGGGCCCTGGAGAATGACGAAGACCATGGTGTGGCAGGCTCTCCTGCCTCTGCAGCCAGCATCGAGGATGAGCACCACTCCCGGAAGCGGCCAAGGAGCAGGAGCTGTAGTGAGAGCGAAGGGGAGAGGTCCCCCCAGCAGGAGGAAGAGACAGGTGACCCTGCCTGTGACTTCTCTTGCTACTTCACATCTGCTTTTCTGCTTTGCCTTGCCAGCCAGCACCTTCCCCAGTTGGCCATCTCCCTAATGGCCCTGTTGGACAGCAGTAGTAGCATTGAGGGCACCATAGTTCACAGTCGGGCCTGGCATGTGAGTAGCAGCCAGGGGAAATAGACTTTGAGCAGGTATTTTCCAGAGAGCCAGATTACGTCTGGACTCTCACTGGCCCTGAGGGGAATGCAGTGTTAGGTAGAGTAAAATGATCTACCTTTGTTTCAGTTCATTCATCAAATATTTGTATCAGGCACTGTTCTAGGCACTGGGGGAAAAAAAGCAATGAACAAAACAGACAAAAATCTCCTCTCTTATGGGGGAAACAGATTAAAAGCAAATGAGTAAACTGTATCTTATATTAGAGGCTTTGGAGAAAGATCCAGCAGGGAAGGAGGATACGGAATGCTAGGGTGGTCTTAGAGAGGGTGGCCAGATCCTCTAAGGAGATGGTATTTGAGTAAAGATCTGAAGGAATTGAAGACGAGCTATTTGTGTGTCTAGGGGAAGAACATTCCAAAAAGATAGGCTAGAAAGTACACAGGCCCTGGAGGTGAGAACATGCCTGCATGTCTGAGGAACGGTGAGGGAACAGTTTGGCTACAGCAGTGTGGGTGGGGTGGGGTGAGGTGGTGGTAGAGGTAGGTGATGGAGGCTGAGGCTCCATCACTAAAGAAAGGTTTTTTTCTTTTCTTTTTTTTAATTTGAGGCGAGTCTTGCTCTGTCGCCCAGTCTGGAGTGCAGTGGCATGATCTCAGCTCACTGCAGCCTTTGCCTCCCAGGTTCAAGTGATTCTCCTGCCTCAGCCTCCTGAGTAGCTGGGACTACAGGCGCCCACCACCCGCCTTGCTAATTTTTGTATTTTTAGTGGAGATGGGGTTTCACCACGTTGGCCAGACTAGTCTCCTGACCTCAAGTGGTTTGCCTATCTCAGCCTCCCTTAGTGATGGGATTATAAGTGTGAGCCACTGCTCTCGGCCTAGAGAGTTCTAATACACATCCAGCAGGAGCTGGTCATGAGTGGGGACGGGAAGTATTAAAGTAAGTCAGACTTCATTCCAGCTCTGGAAGGTTCACAGACCAATGGGCAAATGAATCTCTCAAAATGTAGAGGAACCACAGTGGTAAACAATGTGTTTTTACTTGTCACATGAGAGGTAACATTGCTAGAAGTGTTCAGGGTATTTGAACTGTAGTAATTGGGCTGAGCTGGCCCTGTGGGATGAGGGCAGAAAGGAATAGTTGTGAAGGCTTTAGGCTGGGGTGTGTGGGAACAAGGAAGAGGACAGACTCTCTGTGAGGGACAGCTTAGAGAGAGGCTTCCCAGAGCATCAGGAGCCAAGACTGGAGTGAGATGGGACTGAATGTGAAGGACTTTGAATGCCAGGCAGAGTACTTGTCTTGTTGGGATAGGGAAGACCCACTTTCTTGGCAGGGAGGGGCTGCTCTTGGCTTTTGCTCTTTGCATTCCTCATGTACTTTTATGTGGTGACTTTGGACTGTGTGGCCAGCACTTGCTTTTCTGTCTTCCTGCCTGACATTTTGTTTTAAACATACCTTTCCATCCCATCTGGCCAAAACTTTTCTGTATTAGGGGAGTAAGTTGGTATATACAGGCAAGAGATTTGAGGCCTGGAGTTAGGCATACCTGCACTCAAATCCCCAACTTCTTACTCTCTGTAACCACAGGAAAATTAATTAACTTCTCTGAGCCTGTTTCTTTATTTCTAATGTGGAGCTTCTGATACCTATCTTGCAGGGTTCTAAGAACTGGAAATACCCTTTATGAAGCATTTGGCGTATAGCAGTAGATGGTAGCAGTTATCGTTGTCATCCTCTCAGCTGTATCAGGGTTAGCCATACAGTGCTGAGAACACTGCATTAAAAGAATGAGAGATTCTGCTACTGGGAAATAGCTCTGTACATGAGGGCCACCCAACCTGAGGCGCCTGCTATTTGGAGATACTGCTACAATCCTGTCTCTCTCTCGCCATCCCAGTTGCCTGGCACTCAGGAATATTTCTATACAACCTAAGATGAATCTCACAAAAAGAGATGTTGATCCTTTATATGTGAGGCATCCAAAACACAGATGGCTTCAGTGATTTAAATTGTGGTCATAATGTTAGAGGCAGAGCCAGTTCAGAGGATAGACATTGTGGCTCAGACACCTGCTTTTACAGGAGGGACTTGCCTCACAGTTTTCTAGCTAAAGTGCCTAATTTACAGCTTCCAAATTGGGTGCCTGGCCATTCTGTGCACCCCTCTTGGCTCAGCTATTAGAAATACAGGACTTTTAGTGTTGCTAGCAATTGGATAAAGGCCAGGCACAGTGGCTCATACCTGTAATCCTAGCACTTTGGGAGGCTGAGGCAGGAGAATTACTTAAGCTCGGGAGCTTGAGACCAGCCTGAGCAACATGGCAAGACCCTGTTTCTACAAAGTTAAAAAGTTAGTTGGGCATAGGGTGCATGCCTATGATCACAGCTACTCAGGAAGTTGAGGCGGGAGGATTACTTGAACCTAGGCAATCAAAGCTACAGGAAGCCTTGTTTATGCCACTGCACTCTAGCCTAGGCAACAGAGCGAGACCCTGTCTCAAAAAATAGAAAAGTAAATTGGATAGATAGGAGAATGGAAGCCCTCACTTCAAGGTCATATCCCTGGAATGACCAGTCTTCATTTGCCTCTGAAGGGCTCCCCACTGTAAACAGACCTTCTCTCATTCATACTGAATAGTAAGTAAGTAAGGTATTATCTTCACTTTACAAAAGGAGAGGCCAAAGAAAGACCTCAAAGAAAGAGAAAAGGAACCTGTGTTTCAGAGCCCAGCCTAGAATGCCAGGTTCTGACTCTCCCAGGAAATTCTGGGCTGCTTTAATTCCACTGAAGAGGACTCCCCAATCCTCAATTTGGATTAGCCCTGTGAGATAACTCAGGGTGTGGTTGGTGAAGGGCCCTTATCCTTCTCTAGTCTCTCTTGACACCATCCCCAGAGAATCAAACTAGCTGTTACCAGCTGCATGATGGATAGGGTATGGGAGTGTTTATCTGAAGAGGCAAGGCAGGTGGGTTCCTGAAAAGGGCAGAGAAGAGTCCGTGATAATTGAGGTTTGAAATTAGAAGCAGATCCAGGGACTTAGGAGCCAGCCAAGGTGGGAGAAGTCTCCCTTTGAAGCTGAATGACAGTAGCTGAATAAGCTGTGTGCTATGGTTTCCTTAAAGTAAAAGCAGAAGGATGGGAAGGAAATTGCAGTGTCTGCTCCTTGCCCTAGGCAGCAATATATCCCCCCAAACCTTTGTCTTTATCAGATCTTCTCTACCACCCAAGACCCATTCTTAAAGGGAAAGGAATAGCCATCCTTTCTCCACTCCTCACTGAGCCCTCCTGAGGTGGCTGCCTCACACTGTAGCATATATTAGGAAGGGGGATTTCTGCACTCAGACTCACTGTGTGTGTCCTTGGCAGGCATGACCAACGGCTTTGGAAAACACACCGAAAGCGGGTCTGACTCGGAATGTAGTTTGGGTCTCAGTGGTGGACTGGCATTTGAAGCTTGCAGGTAAGAACACATTCCCCAAAGCTTTGTCAGCAGCCCTGCCACCTCTCCTTTTACTCTCCATTCAGATATAGATTGAACCTCCTCCTGCTTACCTGTTTCTTTCTTCTCCCACTCCTACTATTTCCTGAGGCCTCTGATCTGTAACTCTGGGAGTTCCAAGGAAACAGGGTAACCCTTGACTCTCTGGTATGATCTAAGAGAGTAAGAGCAGTACTGATGCTTTACAGGGTTTGTGGGGCTGAATTTGGACTCTAGAGGATAGGGAAAGCTGTCTCTTATTGCTCAGTGAAATTAACATTTGAACCAACGTCCCCTGCTACCCCTACACACATAGACAACCCAGCCTTTTACAGACTTGGTTTTTGCTCTTTGCCTTTTGGGGCATCATAGCTTCTTCATAGAGGTGTGGTGTAGGTATGTGAAATGAACAAGTAGGAAATTTGGAATTGCCTTTTTTTTTTTTTTTTTTTTGAGACAGAGTCTCGCTCTGCTGCCTAGGCTGGAGTGCAGTGGCGTGATCTTGGCTCACTGCAACCTCCGCCTCCTGGGTTCAAGTGGTTCTCCTGCCTCAGCCTCGCAAGTAGCTGGGAGTACAGGCACGTGCCACCATGCGCAGCTAATTTTTGTATTTTTAGTAGAGATAAGGTTTCACCTGTTCAGCCTGTTGGCCAGGCTGGTCTTGAACTCCTGACCTCAAGTGATCTGCCTGCCTCAACCTCCCAAAGTGTTGGGATTACAGGCGTGAGCCACAGCACCTGGCCTGGAATTGCCTTTTATTCGGACAAAGGCCGCAGCTCTTCTTCTATCCTTGAACTGAAAAGGGATGAATTTCTTCACATTGTTTTATCTGAAGGGAGGGTTTCTCAGACCAGAACCTTAAAGTTTCTTCTAGGCCCAAGGCTTTATGGAGCTCCTTCTCTGTGTTATTCTGTGTTCTGCAAGACATCAGGGTGGGGAGGACTCTTGGAAATGAGAAACCCTTAGTACCACAAAGGAAGAGTGACTTGTCCTGAAGGCTAATGTCTTGGCCCCACCACAAGACTGCTGAATGGATCCTAGGTTCAAAGTAGGGGAGGAAGGTCCCAGGGCAGCACCAGAAGACTATATATTTGTGTTTGAAGTGCTCCCAAGGCAGATTGGGCATGTGTTCTGTTAGACATTCAGTTTACCTGGGCAGTAGGACTACTGGTAGGACTGAGGGGGTCCCCAGCTACTCCTTGGCCCTGGAGTGGTTCCCTGCTTTGGTTTCTTTGAGAGTCCCCTACCCCCAGCCAGTCCTCAAAGTTGACCTAACTTCCTATTGCAGCCTCCATAGATACAGGGGAAGTAGATGGGAAAAAAGTATCAGGCACAGGAAAGGAAAAGAGATTTCAGAATCTTACAAGATGCTTCTAGCCTGGCCTTGGGTTGAAGTTCCTGACTCCTTTCAAAGATAAAGTGCCTGGAAGCCCAATTTATTGGGATCAGGGCAGGATCGGACCCATCAAACTATCCCTTTCTAGCCCTTGACTAAAGGTGGAAGGTGTGTTGGCATCTTCTATGAAGGGCATTCTTTTCAGCTGTGAGCCACAAGAGCAAGCCAGGCCGGGCTCTGGTTAGCCTGCTGATTGAGGTGGTGTGTTTGCCTTTTTGCAGAACTCCAGTGCAGTGCCCTTGATTTATCTGGGGCCCCTTGGAGGAAGTGTGTATTAATATTTCAGGGTTTAAAATAGGAGATTCAGGGGTTTCAACTGCAAGGGTGGTTTTCTTTTTCTTTTTCCCCCTATACTGGGTAATAAGTACGTAAGGGAAGATCTTATTTATTAGACCAGAATTAGAAATAATCTTGAAACAACTGGTCACTTCACTAACCCATCCCCCACCCCCCCTTTTTCACTTACCCCTTGGCTTTATCTTTTCTGATGATTTTTCTGAGCAGGTTTTATAGGTCACTCATTCAGCTATTGATAATTGAATACCTACTGTATGCCAGGTATTGTTCTAAGCAATAAGGTGTCTGTTCTCATGGAGATTTTCTTCTCAGGTGTCTATTCTCATGGAGATGGATGTTAAACCAGTAAATAAGATAATTATAGGTTGGGTTGTGTTTTTAGGCCTGGGTAACTTGAAAAGAGGGCTGAAATACAGGCCATGATTTAGTCAGTTATGCTTTCTTCTATAAATCAGAAACATACAGACCATTTTTGGTGTTGCATCCTGTTTATTGACTCATCCTTCTCAGAGCTCATTCTATAGTAAAATATTAGCAGTTAGTAAGACTTTAAGTAAGACATTAAAATTTACTATCCTTCATATGACAATAACTACAGCTGCCATTTATTGACCTCATGGTACGTGCTGTTCTGAGGGCTTTATGTGTTCAATTCATTAATCCTTATAGCAACACGTGGGGAGTGCAAGTCTTGGAGAAGTTAAGTAACTTGCTGAAGGTTACAGAACTGATGACAAGAGTTGGGTTTTGAACCCAGATAGGCTCCAGTTTCTTACCTACTTTGCTGTGTTCTGTTCTGTTGTATTTGAAGATGTCTCCCCAGTTTTTTTATGTGAACTGTGATTTTTTTTTTTTGTCTTGATGTGAACTTTGAGAGGCTTTTCTGATAAAATTGTGCAAAGCCTCAAAGTCTAATATGTTGGCAGATTTTTGTAGAGTGAATGGGAACTGAATCCTAAATGTAAACTGGGTATTTTTTGTTTTTTTCCCAAATGGTTCCTATTTTGACTAGCAATAAAAAACTACCAACCTAACTACTGGTTACTGAAAAATTATGATTCATTGGGTTTTGGTTAAGCAAAGTTTTCTTAGCATAAGATCCTCATAAAGTCAGTTCTGGTTCAATAAAACAGGAGTACCCTACTCTCCATCAAGTTCCTACTCCTGGCCGTTTCTTATATCACCAAGGGTTTCTTTAAGCATTTCTGCTTTTCTGCAGATTGACCACCTTTTTTTTTTTTTTTTTTTTTTTAAAGTCTCACTCTGTCATCTGTGCTGGAGTGCAGTGGCATGATCTTGGCTCATTGCAACCTCTGCCTCCTGGGTCCAAGCGATTCTCCTGCCTCAGCCTCCCAAGTAGCTGGGATTACAGGCATGCAACTCCATGCCCAGCTAATTTTTTTTGTTTTTTAGTAGAGACGGGCTTTCATCATGTTGGCCAGGCTGGTTTCAAATTCCTGATCTCAGGTGATCTGCCCGCCTTGGCCACCCAAAGTGCTGGGATTACAGGCGTGAGTCACCACACCCGGCCAACAACCTGTTCTTTAAGCATTTTTTAGTAGAAAAAACGGGAGTAATATATTTTGAAGTTTGGATGGAAAAAAGCCCTAGCCACATAATTTTTGACCAGAAACTGTGGTCATACATTAGAATTGCATGGGAAATAATTTGAAAATACTGATGTGCAGTTGGGCTTTGGTTGTAACATTGCTTTACTATTGCTATTTTCATTTTTGCTTATCACTTTTTAGTCTTTGTTTAATACATATTTTGCCTCTTTGCAGTAGCCATGAAAAAAAATTGGTCCACTTTTTTTTTTTTTTTTTGAGATGGAGTCTTGTGCTGTGGCCAGGCTGGACTACAGTAGCATGATATCACCTTACTGCAACCTCTGACTCCCTGGTTCAAGGGATTATCCTGCCTCAGCCTCCTGAGTAGCTGGGATTACAGTCACATGCTACCACACCCAGCTAGTTTTTGTATTTTTAATAGAGACAGAGTTTCACCATGTTGGCCAGGCTGGTCTTGAACTCCTGACTTTGTGATCTGCCTGCCTTGGCCTTCCAAAGTTTTGGCATTACAGGTGTGAGCCACCATGCCCGGCCCACTTTTCAGTTTAAAAAATCCACTTCTCTCTATCCAAGAAAAACTTCACATATAAACCATTTGGAAGTGAGAAGTGATTTTTTTTTCCAATTTAAAACAGTCTTTTCTAATTAAGGAAGTATGATATGTCCACTTTAGAAAATTTGGCAAAGAGGCAAATATTTGAATCTCAAAAATAAATTGGTTTCCAAAGAAGAAGCAATGTGAACCAAAGCAAAGAATTCTGGGCAGATGTAAGATGGCCCCTTTTCATGGCAAGGCTGCTGAGACTGTGGAAGGACTGACAGAAGACTGGGGTGACCTTTCCTTTGGATGAAGTCCAAGGGTTCTGAGCAGGGAAACGAGCAACTCCCTCCAGGTTCAGTCCTTACATGTAGATGACATGGTTCCTCAACACCTCATAGGAACTTTTCAGTGAAAAACATGGGTTAGTGTGAGTTTTTAGGGGAAGATGGAAACTATCTTCCCTGAAGAGTTTTTGCAGCTCCACTCCTGTCAGAGATGAGAGAAGGGAGAAGGGGAGTGGGCATTTTAGTCATTGAAATTGCTCATTTCACCCCTCTCCCTGCTCTGTGTGCAGTGGTCTGACGCCCCCCAAACGCAGCCGTGGAAAGCCAGCCCTGTCTCGAGTGCCCTTCCTGGAAGGTGTGAATGGAGACTCTGACTACAGTGGCTCAGGTGAGGAGCAGTGTTCAGGCAGAGCTCAAGGGGCCAGGCCTTCTGGGGAGCCAGCTCTTCAGGCAGCTGCACTGCTGGGCTCAGAACCAGGCAGCCAGTCCCTGAGCTCCCCAAAACTCTTGGACCAGTGGGCAGGGAGATGGCCTTTTCCCAGGCCAATCATACTCTTTTTTTTTTTTTTTTTTAATTGCATCTTAAATTTGAATAGGTTATACATGACCATATTAATAAAAATCAAAAAGGCACAAAAGGGTGTATAATGAAAGCTACCATCCCCTTCCTGAAACATCAACTGTTAGCATTTTCTTTTATATCTTTCCAGAGGTAATCTGTATGTATACAAGCCAAAACTTGCATGAATAATTAAGAGAGTGAATGGAGAAGCCTGATATGCACATGTTCCTCTAAACCATTTCTCTTTTCCAGTTAAGAATATATCATGGAGATCCTTCTGTGCTTTTTATTGGCTTCCTAGTGTTCCATTATATAGGAATGCCATCATTTGCTTAGCCAGCCCTCTAAAGATGGACATTGAGATTTTTACTTATTATCATAACCAGTGTTGCAGTGAGCAATCTTATGCATAATTTTATATCCATAGGGAGTATATCTATAGAAGTGGAATTGCTGAATTGAAGGAAGTGTGTGTTTGTAATTTTTATGGATACTGGCTGTCAGCATTCACTAACGTACTGATAGCCTATGTCACTGAATCTCACACATACATAACCATGTAGTTTCATGGGCCTCGTCTCCTTGGACAAAAGGAATAAAGGGCAGGGCAGGACCTAGGGGAGAGGTCTGGGGTGGTGCTCAGGTAGGGCAGGTGCAGAGCAGGCTGTTCTCTGCACTCACCTCTGTCCAGCCCTGCTGTACAGGGGTGTGCACTCCTGGATGCCCTGTCTTTGAAGTTTCCATCTAACATACAGCTTACAGGGCTTCTCTTCCTTCTTTCCTTTACCCAACTGCTTTATTTTCCCATAGCGTCAGTTTCTTTATCGTATATGTGTTGATGAATGCATGCCTGTGTGTTTCATTGCTTTTTGTAACTGTCAGTGCCCAAAAGGCAGGGCTCGTGTCTAGATGAATTTATATAGCATCTTGCACAAAACCAGGAGTGGATTGACACACTTTGTGCTTCTGGTGGTGACATCTTATTCTTTACTTTTAAAACCACATGCTCATTAAAATGATGCCAAAGGATGTTGACCTCCCATAGTTCCATCACTGTAACATGATTGTCTTCATTTCTCTGCGTTGCCTTCTGTTTATTTTAGGCACATTTTTAACAAAATGCTAATCCAAACACACGCACTTTTGTATTCTACTTTTTTCAATGTTATTTTATACTTTCTTCATTTTGACACATAATCTTTATATATCTCATTATTGGAACAATGATCTAACAATGCATTATAATTTACTTAACCATTCTATTGTTAGACATTTGGGTTATTTCCAGCTTTTAACATCATATATAATGTAGTGAACCCATATTTTTGTTTAAAATTCTTTTATTCATCTTTAAAGTTATTTTTCTTAGAATAAATTCCCAGGGAAGGAATTTACTGGAACAGGTGGTTCATACATTTTTTAAATGGCTCTTCAGACATACTGCCAAATTACATTCCATAAGGATGGGTTTGGTCTGCAGTTGCATCAGTAGTATGTGATTGCACCAGTTTCCACTCAGTCTACCTCTTTTGTATTGAATTTAATCTTTTTATTGTTAACTGCTATTGACTAAATAGGTGCAGAACAGTATCTTATTATAATTTTTGAACATTTTTTAAAATTACAAGTAGAATTAAGCACAGTGGCTCATGCCTGTCATCCCAGCACTTTGAGAAGCCAAGGCAGAAGGGTTGCTTGAAGCCTGGAGAGTTGCTTAAAGCCAGGAGTTTGAGACCAGCCTGGCAACATAGTGAGATCTTACCTCTACAAAAAATTAAATAAATAAATAATTTTTTTTTTAAGGCGAGATAGTAATATTTCCTTAAAAATAATTGGCCGGGCGCGGTGGCTGAAGCCTGTAATCCCAGCACTTTGGGAGGCCGAGGCAGGTGGATCATGAGGTCAAGAGATCGAGACCATCCTGGTCAACATGGCGAAACCCTGTCTCTACTAAAAATACAAAAATTAGCTGGGCATGGTGGCGCGTGCCTATAATCCCAGCTACTCAGGAGGCTGAGGCAGGAGAATTGCCTGAGCCCAGGAGGCGGAGGTTGCGGTGAGCCAAGATCGTGCCATTGCACTCCAGCCTGGGTAACAAGAGGGAAACTCCTCCTCAAAAATAATAATAATAATAATAATAATAATTTCCACTCTGTTAGATTGGGACTTTTTTCCTTGGTTGAGTATGATCACCTGTGCATTCCAGTGTATAGATGTGGGGAGGGGAAGAGAGGTTCTTTTGTGTGTTCAGAAACATCTGTGAAGCACTCATTCACATGTGCTAGTGCACTGAGTGCAGAGCAAAGTAAGATGAAAAGATGCAGTGCCCGCCCCAGGGATACCCAGTCTAAGGTTCTGACAAAAGAAGGCATGTGAAGGACTTGCAGACTGCTTGGCTCTACTGAGTGCTGTGCATCCAGGTGACCTAGATGACCAGGTGTGACTCTGTCAGAAAAGAACTCATTTAGCAAGTAATTTTACCAAGATGTCCTCCCTGGGATCTTTGTTCATGAAGCCTCCATCATGAGGACTCCCCACTCAAGGAGGCCCAGAGAGCAGTATGTAGCATTGCCCAAGCTGGATTATGGCCCTCCTTCCCTAAGGCCCTGAGGATGAAGCAGTTACATTTTTCCAGGGAAAGCCATCTTAGGGTTCTAGTTCAGAGGTCGGTGAACTATGGCCTGTTGCCTATATTTGTATGGTCCATGGGCTAAGAATGGTTTTTACATTTTTAAATGATTGAAAAGAAAAATCAAAAGAATGATATTTTATAACATGTGAAAATTATATGAAATTCAGATTTCAGTGTCCAAAAAGTAAAGTTTTATTGGGACATAGATATTTATTCATTTATAGATTGTGTGTGTGGCTGCTTTCATGCTATGCCAGCAGTGTTGAGTAATTGCAACAGAGCCCATGTTGCCCACAGAAGCTAAAATACTTACTATATGGCCCTTTACAGAACTAGTTTGCCGACCCCTGATCCAGTCTAACTTCTAAGGAAAGGAGAGGGAAAAGGAAGGGTGGAGGGAATGTTGTGACTCATTCCTGGGTTGCCCCGGTCAAATGGAGGCCACAGGCAGGTCTTTTGGGCACCATTCCAAGTCCCCTTTGGGTGCTGTCTCCTCCCCTCCCCACTACCAGGCAGAAGCCTCCTGCTGCCCTTTGAAGACCGCGGAGACCTGGAGCCCTTGGAGCTGGTGTGGGCCAAGTGCCGAGGCTACCCCTCCTACCCTGCCTTGGTGAGTCTGCCCCAGACACCACCGTCCTACCTCCCCTGGGCGGTTCTGGCCCCCTGCCTTGCCTTGGGGGCTTATCTGATTGGATTAAACCAGCAGAGTGTGGTGGGAGTCAGGGTGCCTTTAGCTGTAGAAGGGAGGGGGGTTTTGCCCCAGCCTGGGTGGGTCAAACTAGCAAGGCTCCCAGTTTGGGGCACTAAAAATAGACTAACAGTATGCAGATCAAGGCTAGGGTTCTTAGAGTTTTAATAGCATTTATTTATTTGTTTATGCATAAAAGTAACAGGGCCCATTGTAGAGAATCTTTAAAGCTACTGATAATGCTTAGATGTTTTATTAAACATTTGTCATGCTGAGTCCTTGAAATACTGAGGAAAGTATGATTATTCCATTTTGTAGGGAAGAAAACTGACGATTTGTAGTCATCCAGCTAATAAATGACAGGGTTGGAATTTGAGCCCAGGGCTTAAAATGTGTGATGTCAAAGTCTGTGTTCTGAGCCACTGAGTTCAAAATCATCCACAGTCCTGTCTATTCAGGGATAACTTGGGGTGTATAGCCACTTACCCTTTAATAAAAATTTTATAAGTATGCATATATATGAGACCATACTGCTTTTAGCCTCCTTTTAACTTAACAGCATATCATGAACATACACATCTTATGCCATTAAACATTCTTTGTCAACATCACTTTTAATGATTGCATCGTCTTCAGTTGTATGCATGTACCATATTTTAACCATTCCCTAGTTGGTCACTTAGATTGTTTTGAATTTTTCACTATGATAAACAGTTGGCAATAAACATCATTGTAGCTTTACCCTTGTGCACATCCATGATTATTTCCTTACAGTGAATTCTTAGGAGTGCCTTCTTGGGGCAAAGTCTATGCAGAAATCTGATACAAGTTGCCATGTTGCCAGAATTTCATTTTGGTTTATACTCACACCAGCAGTAACTAAGCTTTTCACTTCTTTCATAGTAGCAGCAGCTAAAACTTCAGTTCTTACCACCTTGATTATTATTTCTGAACTCTTTCTTAGTTGGGAAGGTAGTGTCCACTTGGCTCTGAAAGATACCACTGATACTAAACCTTTGGGACATGTGAGAATAATCTGGGGGAATTTTTAAAACAATACCCATAGCAAGTCAGCTCCACCCCAGCACTATCAAATTAGACTCTCCGAGGCCAGACTGAGGCATGAATATTTTTTAGAAAACATCCCAGATGATCTATAGCCAGGGTTGGGAAACACCCTACCAGCCTCTTAATGTATACAGGACTCTGGGTTTCTCCAGCCCCTTCATATCTGCGACTCTTTTTTTTTTTTTTTTTGAGACGGAGTTTCGCTCTTGTTATTCAGGCTGGAGTGCAATGGCGCTATCTCGGCTCACCGCAACCTCCGCCTCCTGGGTTCAGGCAATTCTCCTGCCTCAGCCTCCTGAGTAGCTGGGATTACAGGCATGTGCCACCATGCCCAGCTGATTTTTTGTATTTTTAGTAGAGACGGGGTTTCACCATGTTGACCAGGATGGTCTCGATCTCTTGACCTCGTGATCCACCCACCTCGGCCTCCCAAAGTGCTGGGATTACAGGCTTGAGCCACCGCCGGGCCATATCTGCGACTCTTAACAGCAGCCTTTTAAGACAAGAAGAGGAGGAATTCTGATCCTGTTTGGTCAGATAAGGAAACTATGGCCCAAAGAGGTTATAGTAGTACAATTTGTTGGAACCATATTGGAAACCACGTTGCCTACTCTAGTCCCTCCGTAGCAGTAGTAGGTGGGGAAAATCCTTGCTGTACTACAGCAGCTGAAGAGTGAGGGCCTCGGGCTGCCTGCCCTTCACAGGGCTTTCTGCCCTGCCAGTGGTGAAACCACAGGACTCCCAGCTCATTCATTAAAGAAGTGATTAAGCTGTGCAGGTTTGGATTTAAAAAACAAACAAAATACCTCACAATGCAAAAACGCTCATCTAAAACTCATCTTTTTTTTTTCTAACTACCTTCTTAATTATATACTTTCTCTCATGATTAAAGAAATTCAGCCACCACCTGAACACAACCTGTGTTTTTATTTTGGTGTATGCTCTCCTAGTCTTTTTCCTATGCATTCTTCAGTGTGTATTTGCATCCATAGATAGTGGGTATGCAGTTTTTAATTTTTTCTGGCTCTTGTCTTGTTTTTTCCTTGTCTTCTAAACATTTTTTTCTTTTCTTTTTAAGAGTAATATACCACATTATAGAAGTTTGGAAAAATAAAGGGGAAGGAAACAACACAAACCCCACCATTCTAATGTTGACTCCACGTATTTTGTATCGTTCTTAGTGTTCATATATTCATCTTATAGTTGTAATAATAGTGTACGTACACATATGTAAAGCCTTGTTACCATGTTGTTTTACATTTGCATAGTATTCTTGTTTTACATTTGTATAGTATTCGTTGAGTGAATGGACCATTTATTATTTTGGGACACAAAAGCTCTCCTCAGATAGCAGACTTACCCACCTTGTTTTTGCCCCCAGGGGAAATTTTTCACAATCTGTCCTCTGCAAGAATGCTGGCTTCCAAGGCAGGAACCAGCATGCCTTAGTCAAGAGGAAACGTTGTCAGAGTAGCCTCTTTGTCTTGTTTGGTAATCAAGGAAGCTCACAGGGGCTTGTATGGTTGTTCTCGCTAGAACCGTTTACTTCAATCCCTGGGAGTTTGACAGACAAGCTGGGAGAGAGAGTTTTATCAAATTACACACCTGGTGGGTAGGGTAAGGTGATTTAAGATGGTAAGTTTACTTCCTTAGAGTAAACTTCTAACCAGAACAGCTGCTTTCAGCTGCTTATCTTGAGAGGGATGTAGTGAAGTTGGCAGACATGCAAAGGTAAATAATGAGAGCAGTTTTTTATGAGAAGGGGCCCACTGGGACAGCGTATAGGAAGTAAGATTGCTGTATCTCTGGAGAAGTCTGCTTCCTCAGTAAGTTCCCAGTCTTTGCTCCCAGAGCGATTAGCTGTCTGCTCTGGAAGCAGGGGCTGTGTAGGAGGCAGTAGGCTGCGGAGGCCCAAGCCTTATCTGGTTTTAGTCCCAGTGTGGTTTTAGCCCCAGTGTGGTTTTAGCCAGCTACATCCTGCCTCTGTGCTTGGTGTTTTCCTCTGTCGGCTAACACCTGTCAGCAGACTTCTCAGCATCAGCAAGAGATTGAAATGAGATGCTGTGTGAATAATTAGCTTTGGAAACTTTGAAAGTGCTCCCTAGTCCTGGATTTTGATTGTTGTATTGATGCTGCTAGGCCTTTTGCTGAGCACCTACCTTCTCTGTGCTAGGCAAGGCGGGGCTGGATGCCAGAAGCAGACCTGAAGAAGAGAGGCCAGCTGCTGCCCTTGTGGAGCTTGTTGCCTCAAGGATTAATGCCTCAGTGGCCCTTGTTTTCACCCCCATCCCACCCCCACCCACCCCCACCCCCCGCCGCTCTTCATCAACCTCTAAGCTCATTCTCTAGCTATACACTAAGATCTCTGCTCTTACCATGGAGGTGTCACAAATGTATCTGGTCCATATATCAGGAAGGATAGTAGTTAGACAGAAAGGTAGTGGATAACCAGAGACCTTGTTAGACAGAACCAACTGGATGGTCTTCCCAGTGCAGAGCCTTCTTCATAGCCATGGTACCTAGGGAAGGCCCCCAAGCATTTGAGGTGAATTGCAAAGGTACTAAAGGGAAATTGACAGGAAAAAAGTGACCTCTACTCTTCTCTCCTAAAGGATATTGGAGGAAGGGGTTTGCCTGTCTGGTCTAGACGTCAGAGATATCCCACTCAGGCCTGATACTCCCCTGGTGTAGGTGCTTTAGCAGTTGGTCCTGCAGCTGGGGCACTGCTCACCCTGGCCTCCCTCACTGAGTGCCCATCTTCTATTCTGCCTCCAGATCATCGATCCCAAGATGCCCCGGGAGGGCCTCCTGCACAATGGCGTTCCCATCCCTGTCCCCCCGCTGGACGTGCTGAAGCTGGGAGAGCAGAAACAGGCAGAGGCTGGAGAGAAGCTCTTCCTTGTCCTCTTCTTTGACAACAAGCGCACCTGGTTAGTGGGTGCTGCTGTGAGGGGGCTGAGGGGCACACCAGGAGTCTGTGTCAGTACTGCTGTGCTAGTGAGATACACAGGGGCCATGGATGCAGTTACCCTTGTCTCCACTCAGGTGAAGGGGATGGTGTTACTTGCCCCATTAATAGTAACTGAGGGGTGTTGCAGATCAGATTCCCTGGGAAACACTCTGAGGTCAAGACCTGCATCAGAAGGCTTATTGAGGAGAGCTGTAGGGTGGGAGTGAGGCAGCACTGGGCAGAAGTTGAACCACAGCCCACTTGCTGCCTCTGCTCATCCACTGGGCACATCTGGAGCTGGGTGGCTCAGCAAGATAGAGACATCAGGAATTGGGGCTATGCCTTTTTACCCTGTGCCAACTAGTTATTGAATGCCACTGCTCTGAGACAGGGGTGTGGCCTTGGGCCAGAGGCTTCTTTGGTGGAGGGTGTTTGCTAGAGAGGGACTCAGATGAGAGCCTGTCGGCTTCTAACACTTCCTGTAGCTTCTGGGAAGCATGTTTCCATCCTGGACGGTTCTGGCCAGTGCAGTGTCCACTACAGGGGACTTGCTCATTCATGGTTTACAACACTTAAAAGTTTCTCTTAGAACCAGCAAGAGAGTCCTTTCACCTTAGCTTCTATAGAGTGAGGAGGTAGAACTAGCTAATAAAAATAGTGATGATAGTAGCTGCCATTGAGTGTTTACTCCATGTACTTACACAGATCATTTTATATATCTGATCACTTTTAATCTTCATTTAAATCTTCATTAATGCCCCTCATAATCCATTTTGCAGATGAGGAAGTTGAGGCTCAGAAAGTCTAGACCCTGTAGTCAGAACTGGGATACAAAACAAGATCTTGCTCCAAAGCCTGTATTGTTAGCCACATGTTATATTCACCTGGGGAGCTTTAAAAACACACACACACAGGGTACAGGTCCCACCACAGATCAGTTTATCAGTTTCTGGCATCAGCTCTACTTCCTAGCCATAACTCTGTAATTCTCTAAAGCAAGGCGAGACTCAGAGCCCTCCAGGGTGGCTCATCTGGCCCCAGAGGGCAGCGGGTGGGCCTCTCTTAGCCTATGGACCCTGACACCTCTCCAGAGTGAGGCCCCAGAGAAGGACCCAGCTGCAAAATGGATTCCATGCCATTCCTCCACTCCACTCCTGCATATCCTGCTTGCTGCCCTAAACTGCTGTGTTCTTGGTGGCCTCCTACATGGAGTCTCCCAATTTGCATCCCTCTGCCCTGTACCCTCACCCTGGCTTTGCTGGTCCTGGCCAAGTGGGGCCACAGGAGCCCCCTGTGAGACCCACTACTGCCCAGTGTCTTACTGTGCTTGCATTTCAGGCAGTGGCTTCCAAGGGACAAAGTCCTGCCCTTGGGTGTGGAAGATACCGTGGACAAGCTCAAGATGCTGGAAGGCCGCAAGACCAGCATCCGCAAGTCAGTGCAGGTGGCCTATGACCGCGCGATGATCCACCTGAGCAGAGTCCGGGGGCCCCACTCCTTCGTCACCTCCAGCTACCTGTAAGGGCAGGGCTGGGCCTACATCTGCTTGCCCTGCCAGATGTATGGCTGGCAGCTTCCCTCTCTCGTGGCAGGCCAGGGACTGGGCTTTCGCCCCACCATGGGCAAAGCCCCAGTTTTGACCAATTGCATGGTTCCCCTGGCAGGCCTGCTGTGTGCCAAAAACTCCCACCCAAGATCCCTCAGGGGATATTTCACTAAAGAACCAGTTAGAAGTAGAAACAGCTGTGGGGCTTGGGCCTAGCTTAGGAGATAGACCCGGCCCAGATGGGAAGAGGTCCTGGGCTCCTTCTTGAGGGGCTGTCTGGCCCCCTCCATCCTACTCCCACTAACTACACCTCAGGGCGGGTGAGGTTCTGACACTGATCCCAGAGATGCTGTGGATATGCCAGGGTCCCGAGGGGAATCTCCCCAAGCTCATTCTCTCTCCCCCTTGTCACCTATTCTCACACTTCTTTCCTGTCCCATCTTCTGCACCCATTGCCCAGTCTTGCTTTCTCTTTCCCATATTCCCTTTTCTTTTTCTCTTGTGCCAAACTGACAGAAACCGTCACCACACTGGTCTTTTTCTTTAATGTCTCATTCGCCTTGAGGCCAGCTGCTATGCCAGGTCGGTGTCTCTGCCAAGTTCCTCAGGGCCCAGAGAGAGGCCAGCCCACAACCTGGTGACCCCCTCCCCCAGGACACCACGTCCCACCCACAGACCTTCCCTTTTGCTGACGACACAACTTCCCAGCTCTGTGAGTATGTCCTCTGTATTGAGGCGGGTCCTCTCTTGCTTTTTCCTTTGCTGCCGCAAGGTGGGCCAAGCCTCCCGGGTGGGCTCCTGTCACACTGGGTGTGCGAGTGTCCATCTGTCCACGTAGATGTTGAGGGTAGTTGGGGTGGAGCTATGCCCGTCAGCCGAGTCTGCCCTCTTCCCCCTTTTCTCCTCATGGACTTTTTCTGTAATTGTAGTCGTAAGTTTCACTCTCTACCACCTGGATGGCATGGCGCCTGCCACCAAACATCTTCCTGGCCTGCGCTCTGCCGTGCCCTGCTTAGCCTCAGCTACTCCCACTTCCCAACTCCAGGGAATGCATTACTTTTATTTCAAACCCTCTGCCTCCTTCCTTCTTTCTCTTCAACCTCCTCCCCACCTTCACCTTCTCAAATATGGAAGGGAAAAAAAAAAAAAAAAAAACTGTGAACGGGGAATGCTGACTGACCAACACAACTTTCAGAGGCTTCAGTGTCTGTTCTCTGGACATTTCTTTTCACCTTCTGAGCACCAAAGTCGCAGGGCCAGTTGCAGGCTGCTGATTGCCATGTTGATTTTTAACCTGATGTTCTTTTTAATTGTTTTAAATTTTTCATAGGGGAGTTTTGGACAAAACAAAGTCACTGGGGAGATCACTGCCATTTTTACACACTTGACTTTTTAAAAATACAACCAACCAACCACAACTTCTTATACATTTGGGACATGAGCCAGAGTTTAAAAGGGAACCAACAAAACACTATAACTTAAAGGATGGGGTTTTGAATTTTGTACAATAATAAAAACATAATACAGCATATGGCTAGGGAAGGACATGGTGTATATAATTGTAAAATACTGTTCTAAATTATTCAGGCCTATAGTTTCCATTATTGGAGTCCTCCATTGTGTGGCCACACAGTGTCGTTGATTTAAAGGAGCCAGTGCTTCCCTTCTCCCCAGGTAGTTGGTCGGCTGTGGACTCTGTGACCTTTGTCTAAACCTGTGTTGTAACATCTTGGGGCTTTCTCCCTCTTTCTATGTATATCTTTCTCTTTCCCCCACAACACTTACTCTTCTTAGTCTCTCTCTTTATTTTTCAATCTCTGAATCTTTCGGTCTCTCTCTCTGAGTCTCATTTTTTAAAATGCTCTTTTAGAACGGGAAACGGCTCAGATCCTGCTGTGGCATGGGGCCTATGTGTCTCTGTCGCGTCTGCTGTGAAGCACATGATGCTCTATTTATTGTAGAAAGTGACTTTATTTGCTTTCTAGAATTGTTTATAACAGATGGTATAAGAGAGGTAATAAACAGAAAAATCTATGCTTGTAAAGAATACAAAAGTTAATTTTACCTACTATAATATGACTGTCTGAAACTTATTTTCTCTCTGAGAAATAAATGTTCTAATGGGCAGTAGTTGCTGTGCTGTGTTGAATGTGATCAGTAGGGGCCTACCCCTGTCTTAATCTCTACAGCCACCTCCTCAACAGACCAGGACCATTGAGAATGGGGTTGTCTAGCTAGCTATTGCAGTTTGCTAGCTAGTGAGGGCTCTTTCTTTTTTTTTTTTTTTTTTTTTGAAACAGGATCTCACTCCGTTGCTCAGGCTGGAGTGTAGTGGTGTGATCATAGCTTACTGCAGCATTCATTTCTTGGGCTCGAGAGATCCTCCTGCCTCAACCTCTCCAGTAGCTGGGACTACGGGCACATGCCATCATGCCTACCTATTTTTATTTTTATTTTTTATTTTTTGAGACGGAGTTTCACTCTTGTTACCCAGGCTGGAGTGCAGTGGCACAATCTCGGCTCACCGCAACCTCCGCCTCGTGGGTTCAAGCAATTCTCCTGCCTCAGCCTCCCGAGTAGTTGGGATTACAGGCGCACACCACCAGGCCCAGCTAATTTTTTTTGTATTTTTAGTAGAGACGGGGTTTCACTATGTTGACCAGGATGGTCTCGATCTCTTGACCTTGTGATCTACCCGCCTCGGCCTCCCAAAGTGCTGGGATTATAGGCGTGAGCCACCATGCCCGGCCTTTTTTTTTTTAATTTTTAGCAAAGATGAGGTCTCACTATGTTGCCCAGGCTGGTCTCAAACTCCTGGGCTCAAGCAATCCTCCCGCCTTGGCCTCTCAAAGTGCTAGGATTACTGGTGGGAGCCACCATGCCCAGCCTCTGTCTGTCTCTTGGAGCCCTGGGAGGAGGGTGAAGATGATCTCTGACTTTACTTCCCTCGCAGACAGCACTGCCACCTTCAGGGAGCTGTGGAAGGTCCATCCTACCTTCCCATGCCTCACCTCCCTGTGGTCATGTCCCTTTAGGAGTTTGCTCATTCAGAAGGAGAGTAACTCTTTGGACACACCTGGCACCTGTTTACCAAGCTTGCTGAACTTGAGACTCTAGGATGCTCACAACCCCTGTGTCAGTGCTGCTGTATTAATTCTGTAGATGGGTAGCTGGGACACACAGGGAAATATGGGCCTCACTCCTCTTAAAGCTGGAAGGCCTCCTTGAGCCTATATAGTCTTCATTTTACAGACAAGGAAACAGACCAGCAAAATTAAAAGACCAAGGTCAGCCAGCTAAGAAATGGTGGCAGAATTCTGGGACAAGGATCTGGCCAAGACTTTATGGGCGCCACAGCATTTCAAGACTCCACTGGCCTGTTCTGTATCATGCTTCTTTCTCAGGGGCTGTGGCTCCAGCATTTCTGGATAAGAACACCCTGAAGAGCAGTAGCAGAGAGGGGTTCCCAGAGACAGACTGCTTAGTTGCTGGGCATAGAATGGCTTTTCCCCTGTCTCCACCCGTATCCCATTCTGGTGCTACCTGGCTCCTATGCTTGTCTCAGTGGTGTGGCTGAGGATGCAGGGGTCTTCTGATTACCTCCTCCACGAGGCCTTTGACAGCCTTGTCTTTGAAGTCAAAATTCTCATTTTGGCATAACACACAAAGTACTGCCAATGTGCTAATAATCCTTGTATTATGTGTTGGGGCTGCAAAGACACATCCCTGGTCTCAAGATACTCACAACCTGATTTATAAGACACGTCTCACGTAACTCCCCATAAGGCCGGTGTGAGGGTCACAGACATGGAGGAGTTTGGGAGAGACACATGTTTAGTTGGGGAGCAATGAAAGCTTTCAGAAGAAGCAGTTAATTCAAGCCTTGACAAATGGGCTTAAGAAAGACATTATATATGAATTGTAATTTGAATTACAAAGACATTTTCAAGTTATTTACAAAGTAGGGTGAAATTATGAGCTCATTCTATAAACATTTTAGAAATAAAGGAAAAGTGGCCAGATGGGTAGGATTTTAGCAGGCAAGGCCGAGAAGAGGAGGCAAAGTCATGGCTCAGAGAGAGACTCTGTGTATTCCAGCTCCAGTGACTAGCTGACCTCCCGTGTGACTGGAAGCCACTGAGGTGGTGGGGCAGTGTATTGGGCTTAAAAGCTCTGTCACTATCACTCACTGTGTCACCTTGGTCCTCCCTGAGACGATGTAATAAAGGACCCTGAAGACAGTTTAAGGTAGGTGTCATTCGTATGTGGCAGGTAGCAGCATCCATTGAAAGATTTGAACAGGGCAGAGACCTGATTGGAGCTTGGCAACTAACCAAACATCAAAGTTAAAAAGCAGGAGTGTTAAGACAGGATGCTGGGTAGCTGCTGGAGCGATCTCTGGGTTTTGAAGGGAGGAGAAAGTGTAGTTTTTTATGAGTTTGTGTTGACTGTGGGACATGTAAGAAAAACCTACAGCAAGCAGATGGGAGTTGAGCCCAGAGTTCAAGGGAAAGATGGGAGCAGATGACAGAAATGTGGGCACACTGGATCCCACTGAGGCAGTTAGAAGAATGGCTGAGGAGGGCAAGGAAGGCAAAGGACAGACCTGAGGAAAGCCCCTTGCCTTTAAAGTCGTGTTGGGGGAGAGGTGGAGACAGTACCTTCTGTGAGGTCTGTTCTCCAGGGAGGGTCTCACAGGTAAGGTCAGCCCTCGCCCCGCTGTCTCATGCCACAGACGGAAGGGAGAGGCAGGTCAGATCTACTCAGCACCACAAAGCAGGAGAAGGCAGCGCTGGACCAGAACTCAGCACCCAGCCCTTTCTCCTCTGCACAGACCTCTACATATTACTCAAGGTAGGCAAAAGTGTCCTCAATGAATTTTATCAATGTTATGTTAAAATTCATGAGCTCAAGTCTAAAATGATACTGTAATATTGGGACGTGTGTTGGACACACTAACTTCGGAATAGAGAATCCCATTCTCCTAACAAGTTTAAAAATATCACTGAAAGCATTTGCCAAAATCCCTGGTCAGCTTGGCTGCTTCCATTAATGTATTAGATGTCATTAGCACCTGAGTGTGAATGTGCCTGCCAGATAGGCTCTCCTGAACTGGCTAGGCTCTGAGCTTCACTTTGAGAGAAGTGGGGGCTAGTGGCAAGACTGCCAGGCTTGGAGCCGTGCTGAAGGAAAGATGGAGGGTATGGGTCTTGACTACCCTGAGTCTGCAGCCTCCCATAGTATCTGCAGAAGGGCACTGAGTGTGCAGGTCTCTGGTCCTGCTGGCTGCAGCCATCTGGCCTCTACTGGGGCTGGGATGAAGGAAGGAGGTCTTTGGAGGAGGGAAGTGGTTTCTCTAAAAGATGAGGCAGAAGTTTCTTACTCTGTGGTGAGGAAGAAGGGCCAGAGAAATAGTGCTGGGCTAGAGCTGGAGGGGAGTGCTGGCTCCACCCTGGTGATGTGGGAGCGGGGTGGGGAGGTGCAGGGTAGAGAAGGGTGGGGTCTCTGGTGAGGGCTCCACCCTCAGGCCTGTGCCCATGAACCTAGTTGAGGACAGGCACTCTTGGTTTTGAGCCCAAATGTTGCATTTGCCAAGACCACATCCCCATTGCAGGCCCAGCGAGGGGAATAAGGGAACTTTTCCCATTTCACTGGCATCTGGGGTGACCTTCTGTTTGCCTTTTCCCTTCAAGGGTGGCAGAAGGTAATCAGGGATAGAAAAACGTGTGTGTGTGTGTGTGTGTGTGTGTGTGTGTGTGTGTGTGTGTACATATACGTAAGTATTCTCTTCAACTTTAATACTCTTAAGGGTCAGGATTCATGGACTACACGCAGTCAAACACTACCACTGAGTTCTATCTCCATCACAGGCTACACAGAATCAAAAAAGCTAATTGTCCCCAAATTTCAGAAGGGCTGTGGTGCTATTTCCAAGAACATTTTGTGTCCTTTGCTCGGCACCTGTAAGGCTAGATGGAAGAGGCTGGATTCCACTGAACTCCTGAAGCAGTGTCTCAATTCCTTCTTTTTCCTTTCTGTTTGTTATTAATCCCTTTGGGGGATACAGAAGCCTTATTGGGGATGCAACGTTGATGGTTCCTCACGGGCAGGGAGTGCCACATAAGGGCCCAGGGGTAGCCCCTTCCCTCCAGCTTCACAGTCCAGAATGAGACCTGAAGGAGATTTTATCTAAACTGGTCATGAAAGATTATAAAATGTGTGGGGACTGTTTGTATGTAATGGGGGATAATTTTGTTTTTTTGTTTTGTTGTTGTTGTTGTTGTTGTTGTTTGGGACAGAGTTTCACTCTTGCTGCCCAGGCTGGAGCGCAATAGTGTGATCTCAGCTCACCACAACGTCCACCTCCCAGATTCAAGCCATTTTCCTGCCTCAGCCTCCCGAGTACCTGGCATTACAGGCATGTGCCACCATACCCAGATAATTTTGTTGTATTTTTAGTAGAGACATGGTTTTTCCATGTTGGTCAGGCTGGTCTTGAACTCCTGACCTCAGGTGATCCGCCCACCTCGGCCTTCCAAAGTGCTTGGATTACAGGCATGAGCCACCACACCCAGCCTACTGTGGGATAATTTTTAAGTGCAAAGGAGAAATTAAGAACTACCCTTATTCTAACCTTATTCAGAAATTACCCTTATTCAGAAATTACCATTTTAATGTAATTCCTTATAGTCTCTTGGTTTTTCTAGGTAGAGCATGTATTTTAGTTTCTCGTACTTGGTAGTTGAGAAGTCTCTTAGCTCTCTGACATCACTGTGGAAGTTCTTGGTACGACTAGAATGCAAGTCCCCACACCTCCTCAGCCTAAATAAGTCTTGCTTTTTGTCACTTGCTGTGGATCTTGGACAGGACTAAACCAAGCATTGCCTGTTTGTTCCTTTGTTCTGTTAAAATATTGGTAGTCCCCATAGCATTTGAAATTAGATGGGTGCTATATCTCTTCACCCCAACAACTTTGCTCTCTTGGGGTAAATTTCCGTGGAATTAAGTCCTAGACTAAATTCTGACCCACATGCAAACACCTAATGAGTGAAGAGGCCACCATATGGCCATATAATTCTTCTCTTGATTGAGAAGTTCCCACCTCTGCTTTCAGATACAGCCACCAGCATCAGGAACGAAGATCTCTCCACAGCAAATACAACACTCTTCTGAGGACATAACCAGTTAGTCGGGTAGTCAGGTTGTCAGCAGGAGGAACAGAGCCCGAACTTTGAATATTTTTATTTTTTAGATCTAGTTTTACATACAGTAACTCTGGCACACAAATCTTAGATTTAATCTCTATGACTGTTTATACGTGTACTCATCCATGAAATTGCAACCCAGATCAAAATACAGAATGTTTCCAGTGGCCCAGGAGGTTCCTCATGACCCTGCCCAGTCAGGACCCTCCTGCAAGGGTAACTACCATCCAGACTTCCATTGCCATGGGTTAGTGATGCTTGTTCTTGAACGTCACATAAATGGAATCACACAGCCTGTGCTCTTGTGTCTGGCTTCTGTCACTTAACATTATGGTTCTGAGCTCCACCCTGTTTTGCATGTAGCTATAGTTTGCTTTTTGTTGTTGCTGAGTAATATTCCATCACGCAGACACACCAGTTTGTGTATCCATTCTCCTGCTGATGGACATCGGGTTATTTCTGGTTTGGGGCTATTATAAATAACACTGCTGTGAACATTCTTGTACATGTCATTTGATAGACATGATAAGTGCTTGTATATCCCAGGAGTGGAATTACTAAGTTACAGGTCAGATATATGTTTAGCTTTAGCGGATTCTGCCGGTTTTCCATTTGGTGTTCAATTTATATTCCCATCTTTATTAGTCTGATCTCACACGGCTATAAGGAAATACCTGAGACTGGGTGATTTATAAAGAAAAGAGGTTTAATTGGCTCACGGTTCCGCAGGGTGTATAGGGAGCATGGCTGGGGAGGCCTCAGGAAGCATGGAATCATAGCGGAAGGGGAAGGAGAAGCAGGCACATCTTACATGGCTAGAGAAGGAGGAAGGATCAAAGTGGGAGGTGCTACACACTTTGAAACAACCAGATCGGAGCAGTCACCTCACGATCGTGAGAACAGCAAAGGGGAAATGCCTCCCCCCATGATCTAATCACCTCCCACCCAGCCCCTCTCACTTGCTGTGGATCTTGGACAGGCCTAAACCAAGCATTGCCTGTTTGTTCCTTTGTTTTGTTAAAATATTGGTAGTCTCCATAACATTTGAAATTAGATGGGTGCTATATACATTTAATTCCAACACTGGGAATTAAAATTCAACATGCGATTTTGGTAGGGACACAAATCCAAGCCGTATCGTGACTGCAGTGTGCGAGAGTCTAGTTGCTCCACGTCTCTGCCAACACACCTTACTGCCGGCCTGTGACGTTTGCTCCAGACCTGCTTGTTGAATGACTTCCAGTAAGCTCCACTGTGCAGCAAGGCTTCTGTCTTCCTTTACAGCACTTTCTGTCTCTAGTCGGAGAGTTATGAACAACTGCCAAGGTGCTTTTCAACCGGCAAACCCTGATTGAGAGGAGGTGAGGAGGGAGAGCTCCCTGGAGTGGATTTGCTGCGGATCCTGTCCTGGATGCCAGGGCATGTACGCACCTGGCTATGTAGCACAGGCTTCTCTTAGAACCCACCTCCATACTATGGTACCACCCGGATCCCTGCATGGGCTGTTTGGGAAATAGGGTCATACCGGGCAGTCCTTTTTAGTTCAGAGTAACACAACCTCTCCCACTTCATCCTCCTCATCTCCACCATTGGGATCTGAGGGACCCACTTCTGCAGGAGGGTTGCTTTTTTATTTTCTGGTTGTTTCTTTTTCTTGAGATAGGGTCTCACTCTGTTGCCTAGGCTGGAGTGCAGTGGCTTGATCACAGCTCACTGCAACCTCTGCCTCCCGGGGCTCAAGTGATTCTCCTCCCTCAGCCTCCCAAATAGCTGGGACCTTAGGTGTGTGCACTACCATGCTCGACTAGACTCATTTTGGTATTTTTTGCAGAGATGGGGTTTTGCCACATTGCCCAGGCTGGTCAAGAACTCCTGGGCTCACTGGGTGCGGTGGCTCAAGCCTGTAATCCCAGCACTTTGGGAGGCCGAGGCGGGTGGATCACGAGGTCAAGAGATCGAGACCATCCTGGTCAACATGGTGAAACCCCGTCTCTACGAAAAATACAAAAAATTAGCTGGGCATGGTGGCGTGTGCCTGTAATCCCAGCTACTCAGGAGGCTGAGACAGGAGAATTGCCTGAACCCAGGAGGCGGAGGTGGTGGTGAGCTGAGATCACGCCATTGCACTCCAGCCTGGGTAACAAGAGTGAAACTCCATCTCAAAAAAAAAAAAAAAAAAAGAACTCCTGGCTCCTGGGCTCAACTCCACTGGCCTTGGCTTCCTAAAGTGCTGGGATTACAGGCGTGAGTTACTGCGCATAGCCTGAGGGACCCACTTTTGAATAGAGACCCCAGCCTGTGTCCTGAGGTGTCATGGGACAGAGACCTTACTGATGGGGCAGAAGGAACCCCTGCACAGTGTCCATTGTGTTCTTGTCCACTGGCTGATGCCCAAAATTCTACCCTTAGTGTTTCATGCTTTTACCTCTCAAGGGCATGATCCTTGGGGACATGGCAGTGACCCCAGTTAGACTGGGCCTGTTTCCTTTAAGTGACTGGTATCCCAGTGCAAACAAAGGATATGTGAACAGGTTTTGATAAGGCAATACAGCGAGGACACTGAGTCCTTGAGGGGAAGGTTTAAAAGGAGATGAAAAGGGCCTACTTGCTGTTGGCTGACCTTGGTGCCGCAGACGCACATTTCAATCATCGAGGATGAAGGCTCAGAAGACTGAAGCAACTTCAGAGGAATTGCTTGGATCATAGGTGGGGTGAAGGTCAGAGATAAGAAGGCAGGGCCAGAGAAAGAGATCTGAGGGAGCCTCATTTGGAGGCAAAGCTCTGGAAACAAAAGACTGCAGAGCCAGGGTCAATCAGGGCAACTATTTGAAGCCGGCCTGGTCCTCAGGTGCAAGAGCATGATCTGGGTCTAAGCCTGAGTTGTGCAGGGAGGACGCAGGCTTTCCTGGGCGGCCCGCAGGCTTCTGGCCCCACTCGTGCCTGTGGGCACACACAGGTTTTGACAGCCAGAGTCTGGCCAGTCCTCCTCTTCCTGCTCCCTGTCCCTCCCAGGACCAGAATTTGGCTTCTTCCCTCCATCCTCCCTACTCTTCCTCCTTCACCTCTTTGTGTCCTCTTCAAATTTTATGATTCTTAACTTCAATTGATTTATTGTCCCTCCTTGTCCCCCGCCTACCAGTTTTCCTCCCCAGAGAAAACCAGTTTCACCAGTTGCATGTGAAACTTTCCAGAGACACTTTAATTATGCACAAGAGTGATGTGCATGTCCCCCTTTTCTTTTCTTTTCTTTTCTTTTTTTTTTGAGACGGAGTTTCGCTCTTGTTACCCAGGCTGGAGTGCAATGGCGCGATCTCGGCTCACCGCAACCTCCGCCTCCTGGGTTCAGGCAATTCTCCTGCCTCAGCCTCCTGAGTAGCTGGGATTACAGGCACACACCACCATGCCCAGCTAATTTTTTTGTATTTTTAGTAGAGACGGGGTTTCACCATGTTGACCAGGATGGTCTCGATCTCTTGACCTCGTGATCCAACCACCTCGGCCTCCCAAAGTGCTGGGATTACAGGCTTGAGCCACCGCACCCGGCTCCCCTTTTCTATACAAAGGGTGGCATACTTTTTACACTGTTCCAGGCCTCATTTAAAATTTTAAAATTAAGTGTCTTATAATGGCTGGGCGTGGTGGCTCACGCCTGTAATCCAAGCACTTTGGAGGCCAAGGCGGGCGGATCACCTGAGGTCGGGAGTTCAAGACCAGCCTGACCAATATGGTGAAACCCTGTCTTTAAAAAAATAAAAATAAAAATAAAATTAAGTATCAAGTAGATACAAAAATATTAGTTATATAATATATATACTTTTTTTTTTGAGACGAAGTCTCACCCTGTCACCCAGACTGGAGTGCAGTGGTGCAATCTCAGCTCACTGCTACCTCTACCTCCCAGGTCCAAGCGATTCTCCCACCTCAACCTCCTCAGTAGTTGGGACCACAGGTACATGCCACCAAGCCTGGCTAATTTTTTGTATTTTTAGTAGAGGCAGGGTTTCATGGTGTTAGCCAGGATGGTCTCTATCTCCTGACCTCGTGATCTGCCCGCCTCAGCCTCCCAAAGGGCTGGGATTACAGGCATGAGCCACTGCACCAGGCCCCAGAATATATATACGTTTTTAAAACACCCTCAATACAATAGGCAGCATGGGTACTCACACCCTATTCTAGACAAAGAAGCTGGGCTTTTATTTATTTTTATTTATTTTTTTTTTTTTGAGACAGAGTTTCGCTCTTGTTACCCAGGCTGGAGTGCAATGGCGCGATCTCGGCTCACCGCAACCTCCGCCTCCTGGGTTCAGGCAATTCTCCTGCCTCAGCCTCCTGAGTAGCTGGGATGACAGGCACATGCCACCATGCCCAGCTAACTTTTTGTATTTTTAGTAGAGACGAGGTTTCACCATGTTGACCAGGATAGTCTCGATCTCTCGACCTCGTGATCCACCCGCCTCGGCCTCCCAAAGCGCTGGGATTACAAGCTTGAGCCACCGTGCCCGGCCGAAGCTGGGCTTTTAAAGTCCTCTATTTTGCCCCTCTTCAGCTCCACCTCCTCTTCCCCTAAATACTACCATGAATTTTATGCTTATCCTGCTCTTTTTTTTTTTCTTTTTCTTTTTTTAAAGACGGGGTTTCACCATGTTGGTCAGGCTGATATTGAACTCCCGACCTCAGGTGATCCGCCCGCCTTGGCCTCCCAAAGTGCTTGGATTACAGGTGTGAGCCACCACGCCCGGCCTGTTTGTTTTTTTTAAATAATCTTACCAGTTGTTTATAATAGATTATAATAAATATGCTATATTTTTATACTCAATGAGATACATATAATAAACGTTGTATATACCAGACATAAATACATATAATCAATTAATATGATATACTGCTTCACTTTTTTAGATTTAAAATAGGATAGTTTTCTACAGCTTGCTTTTATCCCACCCATAATTATATTTCTGAAGTTCAGTGTGCTGTTATGCATGGCTGGAGTTAGTTCATTTTCACTCTTGTAGAAAATTCTGTTGCATGGAGACACAATGATTATTTTCATTGGACTATTTTATCTATTAATAATAATTATAATTGTTTTCTAATTTAATTTTATTATTTGAGACAGGGCCTCACTCTGTTGCCTAGGCTGGAGATCAATGGTGCAATCATGGCTCGCTGCAGGCCTCAACCTCCAGGGCTCAAACAATCCTCCTACATCAGCCTCCCAAGTGGCTGGGACTACAAGCAGGAACCACCACACCTGGCTAATTTTTAAAACTCCTCTTATAGAGACAAGGTCTCACTGTATTGCCCAGGCTGGTCTGGAATTCTCAGCCTCAGTAATCCTCCTGCCTCAGCCTCCCAAAGGGTGGCTCATGCCTGCTGGGATTACAAGCATGAGCCACTGTGCTTGGCCTCGTTGGACTCTTCAAGGACATTTGGGTTGCTTTCGATTTTGGGCTTCTAGGAACAGAGCTGGTGCAAATGTTCTTGTTTCTTCTGGTGTATGTTGGGAGTCGGGGGTTGGGTAAGAACTTTTCTAGGGCATTTGCAAGGCCATTGGGAAAGTACATGGTCAACTTCAGTAGATAATGCCAAAGGTTGAAAAGGTGATTATAACCATTTGCAAACCCACTAGTAGTTTGAGCATTCCCCTCACTCCACTTCCTCACAACACCTGCAATTATCAGCTTTTTAATTTTACAGATGGATCTGTGTAAAACCGTAACTCACTGTGGTTTTAGTTTTTATTTCCCTGATTATGCATGCTGCATTTTTTTTTTTTTTTTTTTTTTTTTACTTAAAATATGTCTTGGTGACTGTTCGTATCAGAGCAGTGAGGACTTCCTCCTCCTTTCTTGGCTGGAGAGTGTTTCATCCTCATGAAAATCTCCTAGTCGATTTAACCCGTTCCCTATTAACAGACACTGAATGGGCTCCAGGCTTTCGCAGTCAATTCTGCAATGCATAACTCTGTGTATAGATAGCAGGGTGCAGCTGCACATGGGGCTGTGCACACGTAGATTTTTCACAGGAACCTCCTGAGATGTTTAGAAGGAAAGGAAAGATAGTGTTTGCTCCTCTCTGGCCCTGTGCCTGCCTGTTGTCAGCAAATTCCCTTAATTCCATGAGTGTCCCAGGGTCAGAGTGGTATCCGCCCTGTCCTGTTTGCACCACACCATCTTTCTTCCCAGATGATACTGTTCATCTCCCGACCGCTTCCCTTTGAGCCACCCCCACCTCCACACAGCTCCTCAGGAATTGTCTCTACCCAACTTCTCTCACCGTTTCTTCTTTTCTTTTTCCTTCCTTCCTCTTCCTTTCTTCCCTCCCTCCCCTTCTCTCTCTCTTTCTTTCTTTTCTTTCTTTCTTTCTTCCTCTCTCTCTCTCTCTTTCCTTCCTTCCTTCCACTCTTTCTTTCTTTCCTTTTTTTTTTTTTTTTTTTGAGACAGGGTTTCACTCTTGTTGCCCAGGCTGGAGTGCAATGGTGCAATCTCAGCTCACTGCACCTCTTCCTCCTGGGTTCACACAATTCTCCTGTCTCAGCCTTCCAAGTAGCTGGGATTACAGGCATATCCCACCATGCCCAGCTAATTTTGTATTTTTAGTAGAGACAGGGTTTCTCCATGGTGGTCAGGCTGGTCTTGAACTCCCAACCTCAGGTGATGCACCTGCCTTGGCCTCCCAAAGTGCTGGGATTACAGGCATGAGCCACCATGCCCAGCCTCTTTTTTTTTTTTTTTTTTTTTTAATCAGGGTCTCGCTCTGTCACCCAGGCTGAAGAGCAGTGGTGCGATCACGGCTCACTGTAGTCTCAAACTCCTGGACTCAAGCGATCCTCTTGCCTCAGCCTGCCAAGTGGCTAGGACTGCAGGTGCTCACTGCCATGCCCAGCTAAGTTTTATATTTTTTGTAGAGATGAGGTCTCGCTACGTTGCCTTGGCTGGTCTCAAACTCCTAGGCTCAAGCAATCCTCCCCACTCAGCCTCCCAAATTATCATCAGAGAGCTTTCTTATGAATACTAACCTGGATCCCCATCTTGAGAATCCAAGTTAGCATTCACTGAGGGATTAGACTTTCCCTGGCCCTGAAAGAGAGAAAAATAAACTGACCACTACCTAGAGTGTTCAGTCTCAAAATTGGATGCAGTCACACACACACACGCACACACACACACACACACACACACAACCAGGTAAAGGCAGACAAATCTCAACCCACCACTATGTGCTATGCCCTGAGCAAACTCTCTGACATCCCTCAACCTTAGCTTCTTCCTCTATGAAAAGGGACAGTAACACTTCTCGGGGGTGTGGGGCAGATGAGGGCCAATGTTAATAAACCACTCACTAGTCAAAGCTTTCATTGTTATCAAGGATAATTCTAATCCAAACAACCTATGTAGAGGCTATGACAGACACAAAATCAACCAGAGGGGAGCCCCCATTGGAGGGCAGCCCGCATTGGAGGGCTTCCTGGAGGAAGAGATGGTTGAGCTGCTCCTATCAAGGTAGGCGTGGTTTAGGCAAGTGGGAAAATGTGCTTGAATGCATGATGGGGGGTGGTGGGAGGATTCTTGAAGGAGAGAACTGCAAAATCAGAAGCATGGAGAACGAAGGAGGAAAGATCTGGATATGCTTGGGAGCCAGTGTGTAACTGGGGGGAGAGGTGGATTTTCAAGGGTGTGGGACCTACGGCCTGAGAGGTGGCAAAAGCTCCATCTTAGAGAACTCAGTGGGCAAAATGAGGTCCTGGGGTGGGCCCAGGAATTAGCACTGCACCAGAAATTCACATGCAAGCTTGTGTTTGAGAATTGCTCTTTTCATCTGAGGAAGGAGGTGCAGCCTGGGATGAAGGAATGTGGGGTTTGGTAGAGCAGGACCCTACTACCAGAAGGCCCAGCAGTTAGTCTGCAGGGGGCTTTGCTCTGGGAGGAAGCATAGGGGCTGGTATTGCATTTGACTCAAGACACTCACCTCCCCCAACTCTGCTTTGATGTGGTATCCCGCAGGCACAGGGGCTGCCATGGGCTGGTGCCTGGGGCATTGCATATGAAAGGAGAAGATGAATTGCATTTGCCCTCCAGGAAGTTTGGAAGCTGGTCTGGAGAGTGGGAAGCCAGGGCTGGTTGAACATCTGTAGCAACCATTTCCAGCTAAGAGCTTTAAACTCGTTAGTCTCAATCTCCCTACAGTCCAGGTGGGTTGGAGGCATTACGTAATAGTCATGCCCCTTTCCTGCACAGATGGAGCTCCAGAGAGACTGAGTAGCTTGGACAAGATCACACAGCTGGGAAGTAGTGGAGCTGAAATTCACAAGTCTATCTGATTCTAGAGCCTGTGTATAGTGTTTCTTTCTCTCTTTTCTTCTTCCACCTCCTCCTTCTCCTCCCTCTTCCTCTGTCTTAGATATTGCATCGACATGGTCTCAAAATCAAAGGATACAAAAGGATACACCATTTCCCAGTTTTCCTTCCTAGAGACAATTAAGGGTACTAGTTTCTTGCAACTAGTTTTAGACTATTCTATTCATATATAAATGAGTATGTTCCATGATATTCTTCCCCATTTTTTAGACCAAAAAAAAAAAAAAAAAAAAATGGTGGCATCCTACATGTACTGTTTGGCACTGAGTTTTTTTCCCTTAGTACTTCTTGGCAGTCTTTCCATGTCAGTTCGTAAAGAGCCTTTCCTTATTCTGCTTTCTCATCTGCATATTCAACTCATCCTCTATTTGGTGGATGTAGAGGAGGCTTCCGACCTTATGCAGTTACAACCCATTCTGCGTGAGCATCCCTGACCTTAGGTGCAGAAGGCATGAGCAGCACCTCAGTCAGATAACACCCTAGAAGGGGAGCTGCTGAATACACTTGGTGCCATTCATGACCTTCTCCTCAAATCTGCTCACAGACTTACCCATAATGACGCTTCTTTCTTCTGCAATCTGACTGCTCCAGCATGTTCCTCTGACAGCACTTTCTCCTACAGACTCTGTTGCCAAACTAGGGTCTGCCCACCTGGTGCAGCAAAGCCAAGCACTGACATTGGGATTTGCAGCAAGAGAGGCATTTACTGCAGGGCACCAAGCAAGGAGAATCGGGCAGCTCATGCTTAAGACCCGAACTCCTCCGTAGCTCACAGGTAAGACGTTTTTGTTTGTTTGTTTGTTTTTCTGAGATGGAGTCTGGCTCTGTTGTCCAGGCTAGAATGCAATGGCACCATCCCAGCTCACTGCAACCTCCACCTCCCGGGTTCAAGCAATTCTCCTGCTTCAGCCTTCCGAGTAGCTAGGACTACAGGCACCCACCATCATGCCTGGCTACATTTTGTATTTTTAGTAGAGGCGGGATTTCACCATATTAGCCAGGACGGTCTTGGTCTCCTGACCTCGTGATCCGTCCCTCGGCCTCCCAAAGTGCTGGGATTACAGGCATGAGCCACCATGCCCTTACCCACGCCTAGGTAAGGGTGTTTAAAGGCAGGGAGGCAGGGTTTACAGGCAAAGCATAAACCAATACATGGAGGCTGTGCATTGGTTTGACCTAAAAGGGTGGGACATCTTGAAGTGGGGCCCCCAGATCATAGACGGATTCAAAGATCCTCTGATTTGTGGTTGGTTAAGGGGGCAAAGCTTTCTCTAAAAACCTGGGGTCAGCAGAAAGGAATGTTGAGCTCTGGCCTTAGGGTGTGACTTCCTCCAGCCCCCTCAGGAAGAAATGTTGAACAAAGAATGGTGGGCTGAGTTCAGTCCTCAGCTCCCAACTGAGGTCTCCGTGCCAGTGGATGGCATTTTCCATTTGGTGGGGGCCTGGGTTTCTGAAAAACAATTCAGGAACATATGATAAGATGTTATCTTAAGTTTCAATAGGGAACCAAGCATTTTGTGACTCTAACTTCCTTGGCTATTTTTTTAAAATGCTATTATTACCTTCTTGCTTATCATGTTGTTCATGTACTTCTCAGGGCTAGCTAGGTGTCTGGAATTTTCCTTGAAGGAACTCGAGATTTACTGTTATTTCCATGCCTGGGGAGGGGGTTCTGCCTGGCAGGCCCCTAAACTCTGTCTCAGCTCTGGCTATCTGGGTGCTGGTCCTGCCTTCCGGGCACTGCTGCAGGGAGAAGTGGGTGGCTCTGCCCTGTGCCCAGCACACAGTAGGTGGGCCCTCAGCAGCACAGGGGAGCTGCATCTGCTCTTGTGGGGCATTTTCATTTACCTTCAAGAAGCATTTCCTCATTTGGTCCTCACAACAGCCTTGTGGGGGACCTGGTCATTTGCACGTTACTGTGAACAAACAGGGGTTTGGGGACATCCTGACTTGGCCTTGGCCTCATTGGATGAGGAGGAAACCCAGGCCCCCTGACTCTCAGTGCCCCCCTACACTGCCTCCCAGTGGCTGCTGAAACGCAATTAGCCAAGGAAGGACCTGCTTTTCAGCTTTATTCTGGCTGTTATTCCACACACAGAAATACCAATGGCACAGGGCCATCTAAGCCTATTTTTGTTTGCCAACAAACATGAGAAAGATTAGGATATCTAGCCAACATCTTGTGAGTCCTCACAACACTGCAGGCAGGTCTCTGTGCACATATGCGTTCATCTACTTCTCAGAAACAGAGGGATGGGGGCTGGCATCACCCCTGTGCACAGAAGAGGATAATGAGTAGCAGGAGCAGAGCCAGATTTAAACAGATCTCATGTTTTTGGATTTTTTTTTTTTTTTTTTACGAGGTCTTACTCTGTCACTCACACTGTAGTGCAGTGGCACAATCACAGTTCACTGCACCCTCTACCTCCCACGTTCATACGATTCTCCCACCTCAGCCTCCAGACTAGCTGGGATTACAGGTGTCTACCACCCCACCTGGCTGATTTTTATATTTTTACATGTTGCCTGGCCATATTGCCCAGGCTGATCTTGAACTCTTGAACTCAAGTGATCCACCCACTTCAGCCACCCAAAGTGCTGGAATTAGAGGTGTGAGCCACCTCGCCCGGCCAGGTCCCATGTTCTTAACTTCTCCTATCAATCAATTACACTAGTTCTATGATACTGATAAGTTGTCATTATTAATGTAATCCAAACCTCGGCTGAAATGGTGGTGATCTACTTGGTGTGATTTCAAAGACTACAGGAAGGTCCTCCATGCATAAAAAACTAGAGGCCTTCCCACCCAGCTTCAAGTCACTCACAATTGCCCAATTCGGACTCCATCCCTTTGGCCCACAGCTTTGAGCCCAGTTGAAATAAGATCCTCCCAGGTGTTTCTCAGTCTTGTAATGCTGAGGCCTGCTTTTCATGACACGAACAGCTCTGTTCCTTTCTGTAGTTTATGAAAACAAAAGGGGTTCTTCCCACATGTAAAATTAAGAAGTCCTCTTAAATATGTCTCCTCAAACTCCATCGCCCCATCCCAGACTCAGGACCAGCGTCCCCGCGCTCACTGCTGTGACTGCTTTCCACACCCCCTGCCGATTTTAGCTCCCATCTCGTGTCTTCTCTCAGACTCCTCCTGTCCCCTGCCTGGTGGGTTCACCATCCACTTACCAGCCCACCGATGGCACCCTGGCCTCACCTCCCAGTTCTTGGACTGCCTCTCCCCAGTGATCTTGTCTTCCGTGATGTGCCTCGGAACCCTCACCCCCTCAGGGCCCCACAGTCTACTGACCTCATCCCCTTTCAAATCCCTTCTCCCTCCTTTCCCAGCCTAAATTCCAGGGTTAGTTATTCTAGTCCCTGCCTTGTCTGTGCCTTCCCCTCCGCAACCTGAACTGGTTTGTACTCGCTTTTCAAAACCCCAACCCAGTTAGATGCAGCTCTTCACCAACTCTGCCTGCTCTACTGTGTGTCTTACTTGGTTATTTTATTACCTCTGTCTGCCCCCACCAGCCTGTTGACCCCAGGGGGGCAGGGACTATGTCCCCGCTACTCTGCCCTAGCACCCAGAGTAGCTGGTACATAGTACGAGCATATCACTGAAGGGTATAGTTGATGAATGAATTTTTCCCTGAATGTGGAAGAGGATCTGAGAGCAGGTTTACTACAGTATCTGGAAGAAAAGTAGAGAGTGGCAGTTGCATTGTGTGCAAGGGAGCTAGAGGAGGGTCAAGGGGGCAGATATGAAGAGGCCAAGCCCGGGAGTCCTCCAGTTTGCCCAAAAGAATGCCAGCATTCTTTCCTAATTAGCTCTTTTTGGTCTGGGAGAAGATCTTAGAAGAGTTCTTCATTCTCGAGCCCTAATCGCAGGATTCTGAACCTTTACTAAACTGTTGCTTCCTGCTGTCTTGGTTACTCAAGGCTTCTGAGCCAACCTTTGGATGGCTGTGATTACCTGGGATGTCTCAGGAGTGACCTAACTACTCACGTCTTTCCAAGTTCTGAATTTTACAACAGGAAATTGAGGCCCAGAGAACAGAAGGACACATGCTGGTAGAGCTGGAACTGGAACCCTGATCTGCCTGCAGTCCAGAGCTCATCTGCCACCGTGTGCTACGCCCCCTCTCTGTTGTCACATGCAGTCACTTGCCCGATGGTCTACACCCTTAAAAGAAGCAGAGATGTTTGGCGTAATCCACATTGAACACTCAGATGAACAGTGCTGTGGGAGGTGGGGAAGGAGGTGGTAAAAAAAGACAAGAAGAAAAATGCAGTGGAGAACATACTGAAGGATTCAACAAGGCTCTGGCGAACCTGCAGAGCTTGCTTCCTGGGCGACAGCACAGTTCTCAGGACTCTGTATGCGGCACCTCATCTACACCTCCAACCACTCTATGAGGCAGGCTCTGTTATTATTACTCCTATTGTATTGAGACACCGGCAGTTGCATAACCACACACATTATTAGCAAGTGACAGAGCCTAAATTCAAACCCTGCCTGATTCCGGCTCATGCTTACTCTCTAGGTGTCTTAAATGCCTCACTAAAATAACTTCAATTTTTATTTTCTTTGAGATGGAGTCTTGCTGTGTTGCCCAGGCTGGAGTGCAGTGGCGCTATCTTTGCTCACTAAAACCTCTGCCTCCTGGGTTCAAGCAATTCTCCTGTCTCAGCCTCCCCAGTAGCTGGGATTACAGGCACCCACCAACACACTCAGCTAATTTTTGTATTTTTAGTAGAGACAGGGTTTCATCATGTTGGCCAGGCTGGTCTCAAACCCCTGATCTCAGGTGGTCCACCCACCTCAGCCTTCCAAAGTGCTGGGATTACAGGTATAAACCCAGCCAACTTTTCAATTTAAGCAAAGTTTTCCCCCCAAAAGATTGAGTTCTATTGAGAAGAACTTGATCTTCTGGAACAAGGCGGGTGTGGGCAAGGTCGGCTCTGCTTGTTGCATTGGGTGCTGGTTGCTTATCTGCCCTAGAGAGGCAAGGGGAGAGGGGACTGGTCCTTAAATCCCACTCATGCCGGGTGCTTCTGTCCATGAGCGCTGCTTCATTTTCGCCAGGGGTCTAGTCATGGGGTCCCACAGCTGGGAGGTGGTATAACCTGCACACTTTCTCCTCCATGAGACTTCCCGAGGCTTGTGTTACACAGGACATGATTCAACATTACTAATAAGGCATTTCTGGGTCATGAGCTTGGGGTTTGAAATTATCTCAGTACATCCCAGCTGAGGCTCTGATCTTACATGCTTCCTTTTATTTCTTGAGAACTAAAAAATATGATATACACTGGAGTTTCCATTGAGATGAATAAGAGTTGGAACCAGCTTATCATCAGGTTTCGACTCCAAAAAAGGAAACAACTTGTTCTAATTTGCCAAACCTTAAGTCAAATACAGTTCTATTTTTAACCAAATTGTCCACAGGATTCCAAATTTGGCATTTTGTGTTTTTAAAGATAAGTGGACTGATGTGGAGTTTCCTAATAGAGGCAGCCCAGTGTGACAGAAAAACAGCAACAGCAAAAAGACAGTGGCCCGAGTGTCGGGACTCGTGGGTTCGGAGCCTGGCTCTCACTTAGGCTTGTAGTGTGACTTTGAACGGGTCACCAGCCATCTCTGGACCTCAGCTTCAGCACCGTGGAAGTCAAGGGTTTGTGTCTGATGAGCTCTGGGTTCTCCTGAGATCTAACCAACGTTCTAAGATACGAACATGAGCCCTGCACTCTCACCACGGGAGTTCACATGCCTGTTTCATCACTTACTAGCTGGTAAGTTGGACAAGTTGGACAAGTTGCTTAACTACTCTGAGATCCAATATCTTCATATGTAAAACAGAGACGGATATTACCTCTGTCATAGGATTGCAAAGATAGAATGAGAAAATTCATGTAACTTGCTCAGCACAGAGCTCGGAGTGAACAGAAGATGTATTCAATAGTGGTTAGTCATGCAATGATGAGGGCTCTTTATATGCTATTACAAAGAAAGAAAGAACCAGACCATAAAAATCTGAGCCTCCACCAGTAGATATTTATTAAGCACATAATCCTCATTTGTGGTGAGCGCTTTTAGTTGGCTACCTGAACCGTTCCCAGTCAGTCCCTTCCTTGCCATCTCTAGCCACAGAGATTGGGAATCCAGATAGTCTGTCTCCTGGCCTTGCTGTGCTATGTAATTGTGCTTTGGCTGTGAGATATGAGCTACTGGGTGGCTTCTGAGAAGGCTTTTGTTCCCTGCTAAAGCGACAGTCACAAGAGGAGAGCCCTACCCCCAACCACCGTGGCCTCTTCTGCTTCTCCCACCTTCAACACTCCATGTTATTTGGAGCTGTGGCAGCAGTCCTGTGATCCTGAGGCACAGTCACAGGAAGGAAAGCCCAAAAAGCTGAGAATGTCATGGTGTAAGGCTGGAAAGAGCCTGGGTGCTGGGTGACATTGCTGAGCAGAGAAACCAACCCCAGCAGTTATTGGCTGTTAGACTTTTTGCTCTGTGAAAATACCACCACCACCTATGTTTGTTTAAGCCAATGACAGCTGGGCACCTTATTCCTTGTAGCTGAGTTCATCCTCTCTCATACATCACTCAACAAATATTTATTAAGTGTCTACTAGTGCTAGGCGCCATTCTAGGTATTAGGTTCACAAGAAGAGATAAACATCTTTAAGGTTTATAGTCCTTTGCGGGAGACAGGCAAGTTGTTTTAATGCAGCAAAAACGTAAGAGCTGGCAGATCCTGAGGGAAAGTCTTCTGGAGAGCTTTCTCAAAAGGGTTTTTTTTCTCCCAGATACAACAAATGGTCTTTTTGTGTACACCACTCCACAATGAGTTTTCTGTGACTTGCAGCCCAAAACAGCCTAACAGACGGCAGTGATCGCTGCAGTAACACAGTGAGAGATGAGGTAGCCCTCAACACAGACCTTCACAGAGGGGACAGAGAGGTGGGATGGAGTGAGGAAGCCAGGAAGCAGAATCAGCAGGACTTGGTGAGTGACTGGGTTCAGGGGCTGGGCTCTGTGTGTGCACAGCAGAAGGGGTCAAAAAACCGATGTCAGAAAGCCCAAGGGAAGAGACAGGTATTTAATGAAGACACCAATTCCACAAGACAGCCTATCTGAGGACCAAAGTGTGCTGTAGAACTTGTGAAAGGAGGGCTGAGGACTCAGGGGAAGCCTTGTGGAGAAGGCAGGACTTGAAGCATGGCTGGGCTTTGGATTTGAGTGGATAGAAGAGATAGTAATGTCTAGGCAAGCCCTTCCTTGTATATCTTAGACCAAATGTTATAGCTAGTACTTCACAAAAAATCTTTGCCTTTCAATTTTCATTTTTAACTTGATTTCAACCATTTTCACCTGTTGGACATGTTGGAAATCAGAGCTTGGAGTTGCAAAGAAAACAAGCACTCAAATAAAGGATTTCTCAGCAAGGCAAATTTGCTTCTGCAGAGGGTGCTCCTCGTTCTTCTGGTCACTGTGAGACCACACTGAACAAAGTAGGGAAGGAGTTTTTATCTTTAACACAGTCAGTCCCTGCTACTGTGTCCAGTCCCCATTGGCTGGAGTCAGACCACACACTCTAAGCTGATCCCCATTGGCTACTTCAAATGGAGCAGGGGTGGGGGCTACAGCAGTGTGAATAGCAGTTTCACAACTAAGGGTGCCAAATAACGAACAGATGTAGGTTATAGAATGGGAACAGATGTAGTTTACAGATTGGGAACTGATGTGGGTTACAGATTCGGAATGGCTGGAAAGTTGTTTACTGTAACTAGGGGCAAGGAGACGAGGAAGTTAGGTTTTGAAAATAGAGCACAGTCAGAACCTTTGAAGAGAAAGTCATTGTTTCCAACAGACAGAAAGGCAATAGAGGGCTGGGCGTGGTGGCTCACACCTGTAATCCCAGCACTTTGGGAGGCCGAGGTGGGCAGATTGCCTGAGCTCAGGAGTTGGAGACCAGCCTGGGCAACATGGTGAAACCCCAACTCTACCAAAATACAAAAAATTATCAGGGCGTGGTGGCATGTGCCTGTAGTCCCAGCTACTCGGGAGGCCGAGGCAGGAAAATTGCTTGAACCCAGGAGGCGGAGGTTGCAGTGAGCTGAGATTGCACCACTGCACTCCAGCCTGGGCGACATACTGAGACTCTGTCTTTAAAAATAAAAGAAAGACAATAGAGGGGTAATCTAGTTCAATACCAAATATACTATGAATGTCAACATCATTTAAAATATAGCTACTCAACATAGCATTGGGTGAATACACATTTTACTACTCCTGTACTCTCTCTAATGTGGGTTTACAATGCTTGAATAGTTAAAATAATACTGTGGTGAGCTCTCTTGTCTAGAGTTTTTCCTATGCCTCATTATTATGGAAATTAGGATACATTTCCACAAATGGGCTAAGTCAAAGAAATATTGAAAACAGCGAGTCTCACCTAAGACACAACAGTTATAATTCTTGATAGTTTTTTTTTTGTTTTGTTTTGTTTTGTTTTTGAGACAGTTTCGCTCTTGTTACCAGGCTGGAGTGCAATGGCGCGATCTCAGCTCACCGCAACCTCCGCCTCCTGGGTTCAGGCAATTCTCCTGCCTCAGCCTCCTGAGTAGCTGGGATTACAGGCACGCGCCACCATGCCCAGCTAATTTTTTGTATTTTTAGTAGAGATGGGGTTTCACTATGTTGACCGGGATGGTCTCAATCTCTTGATCTCGTGATCCACCCGCCTCGGCCTCCCAAAGTGCTGGGATTACAGGCTTGAGCCACCGTGCCCGGCTCTGTTTTTGTTTTTTTAAGACAGGATCTCATTCTATCACACAGGCTAGAGTGCTGTGGTGCAATCATACCTTACTGTAGCCTCAAACTCCTGGGCTGAAGCAATTCTCCTGCCTTAGCCTCCCGAGTAGCTGGAACTACAGGCATGCATCACCACACCCAACTAATTTTTAAATATTTTTTTTTTTTTTTTTTTTTTTTTGAGACGGAGTTTCGCTGTTGTTACCTAGGCTGGAGTGCAATGGCACCATCTCAGCTCACCGCAACCTCCGCCTCCTGGGTTCAGGCAATTCTCCTGCCTCAGCCTCCTGAGTAGCTGGGATTACAGGCACGCGCCACCATGCCCAGCTGATTTTTTGTATTTTTAGTAGAGACGGGGTTTCACCATGTTGACCAGGATGGTCTCGATCTCTTGACCTCGTGATCCACCCGCCTCGGCCTCCCAAAGTGCTGGGATTACAGGCTTGAGCCACCGCGCCCGGCCTTTAAATAATTTTTAGTAGAGACTGGGTCTTGATATTTTGCCTAGGTTGGTCTCAAACTCCTGGCCTCAAGTGATCCTCCTGCCTCAGCTTCCCAAAGTGCTGGGATTGCAGATGTGGGTCACTGCTCCTGGCCAAAGTTCTTGATAAATAGCAAATTGCTTTTCAGAATGGTTCTGTCATTGCGCATGAGAATTTAATTAACATGTAAAATGCAAGACCGGCACCTGAACGGGAGGAAGTTAATATGTCTTTCGGCTGTGTTCTCACCATGTGAGCTTAGCCCTCAGCACTGGTCTCATCTTAGATTCCTTACAGTCAGGGTATGCTGCTCCCATTCCAAGGTCATATGGTCTGAATACAGATCTAAAGTTGTAGCTACTGTTAACTGCACTAGAAAGCAATCTGTTTTCTCACCTTTTAAATAAACAAAATTGCAACCCTTTATTAAACAGCTAACCTACCATTAAATAGCCAAGTAAAGAATACATCATGAATTGTTTTTAAAAATAAACCTTTAAATAATACTTAAATTTCTTATAAACTAATTACTTCTGTTCTTTTCTCATTAATCATAAATTCTTTTCAATCATATCCTAATCCCATCCTGGTCTTGGTTCCCTAATTGATCAGAATGGGCCATCCTAGGATGTGTGTGGTGGCTCACACCTGTAATCTCAACATTTTGGGAGGCTGAGGTGGGAGGAGCACCTGAACCCGGGAGCTTGAGACTAGCCTGGGCAACATAGTGAGACCCTGTCTCAACAAAAAATTTAAAATATTAGCCGGGCATGGTGTGGTGAGCCTATAGTCCCAGCTATGCTGGAGACTGAGACAGAGGATCACTCGAGCCCATGAGTTCAAGGTTGCAGTGAGCTATGATTGCACTACTGCATTCCAGCATAGGCAACAGAGGAAGACCCTGCCTCAAAAAAAGAAAAGAAAGCCATCTTAATTGGAGTAGAGTTTAAAAGTCCTTGCAGGCTACTGTAGGGACTAGCCTGGTTTTCTTGATCAAGAATTTGTTATTGTGGCCATTGGGTCTACTTAATTCTGAGCCTTGGATTCAGGCCTCTCTCAGGGGCTGAGACCTCTCTGAGCCCTTGGTAGACAGACAGGAGTGGCTGGTTGTGTGAACTGGATTATCACTTCTCTCCTTCTGGGGCACAGGACAGCCCTGGGCATTGAGAGAGGAGCATGATCCTAGTAGAGACCACAAAAGGATGTTGAATGGGATGGCAGGGGCTTGCCTCCGAGTTTAACTGGGTATCAAATGCCTGCATCATTGAAAACAATGACATAGTACCTGGACAATGAATTGCAACTTCTTTCTCAACTACAGTATATCACTTTACTTAGCTGAATCTTATTTCCTCTTCTATAAACAGGGGTTTAAAAAGCTCTAACACCTGTAATCCCAGCACTTTGGGAGGCCGAGGCAGGTGGATCACTTGAGGTCAGGAGTTTGAGACCAACCTGACCAATATGGCAAAACCCTATCTCTACTAAAAAAATGCAAAATTAGCCACGTGAGGTGGCACACTCCTGTAATCCCAGCTACCTGGGAGGCTGAGGCAGGAGAATCACTTGAACCCAGGAGACAGAAGTTGCAGTGAGGCAAGATTGTGCCACTGTACCTTAGCCTGGGTAACATGAGTGAAACTCCATCTCAAAAAAAAACCAAAAAACCAAAAAACCTAACTGACAAGAGTTGCTGTGAAAGCCAAATGAGATGATTCTGTGACGGTCTCTGAAAAAGCAGGCTAAGAAATGATTATTAGTAGTTTTTTCATTAACAACAGTGCCACTAACATCTCTATTGCTGTTTATAGTTTACAGGAGCCCTTCTTAAATTCTAACATGCATATGAAACAGAGGGGTCTTGCTGAAATGCAGATCTTAGATTCAGTAGGTCTGGGCTTGGGCTGAGATGGTGCTGTTCACATACCACACTTTGAGTAACAGGGTTTCCAGTAATTTGCAAATATGAAAATTTCTAACAGTAGATTCCTAGCAGACTTCCTGTCACCAGTTGTTTGTGTAGCTCACTTATTATATAGTCAAAATAGCCTGGGCCTTTAATAGCCTACAGGTGATATAATTGAACAATGTAGATTTTTAAGGTAGAAACTAGAATCTACACAAGATTTTCCTAAGTGTGCTTGATATGTCAATAGATCTTACTTTAAAAAGGTATAGTCAGCTGGGCATGGTGGCTGATGCCTGTAATCCTAGTACTTTGGGAGGCCAAAGCAGGAGAATTTCTTGAGCTTGAGACCAGCCTGGGCAACGTAAGGACAACGTATCTTAGAAAAAAAAAAAAAGATGTAGTCACAGACATTTGATGAGCCTGGAGTTAAACAAATTAAACCAAATTCTTTACTTGAGAGCATTATCACTTATGATGCTGTAAGAAATTACCCCCCACATTTCTGAGGTTTGATAATTTTGTCTGAAATAAACAGACAGCAGAAAGAGAAAAAGCATACCAATTTATTAACATGCAAATGTATGGGAGCCACACAAAGCATAAAACTCAAAGAAAAGCAAGATGATTAAAGCTTAATACCCTCTAGGGGAGAGTCAGTAAGGGGATATAGGCTATTTTAGAAGAAGAGTAAATGATTTTTAGGGGAGATGAATGGTTCCAAAGAACAGACAATATCCTGGGACAACTGGGCTGTGGGTGTGGTGTCAACTCTAGTCTTCCCTCTTGCAATATGCATCAGTTTCCTCAAGCAGATGAAATATGTGGGGAAGGGATTCACAGCAATTGAACTGAACTGACGATTCCAGAGGAGGCTTTAGGTAGAGAGCTTCAGAGAAAACCCTTCCCTGCATTTGCTGCTCCCCAGGTACACTCAGTTTGAAGTCCCAAACAGCATATTTTAGGGTATCATTTTCTGAGCCCTAACAACGCTTTCTTTCTCCTATTAGTAACGTAAAATCCAAACATAAATTGCTTAAATAAGGACATTTTACTTTTCTCCCAATACAAAAAGTCTGGCAGCAGGGAAATTCTAGTTAATCCAGTGGCGCAGAGACATGATTAAAGACCCAGATTCTGTCTATCTTCTTGCTCTGCCATAGATGGCACAGCACATAGGCCTTGTCCTCAGGATGGCTATCCTTATGACAGAAGATGACTGTGGCAAAATAAACATCACATCTTGATGATAGCCAAAGGCAAAAAATGGGTTATCGCTTGTCTTTTTCTTTCAGATGTTGTATTTTTCAGTGCTGGAATTTCTACTGAGGTATTTTTACAGTTTTTGCTCATCTGCTGAGATTTCCCATCTTTTCATTCATTGTGAGCATATTCTCATTTATGTTCTTGAAAATGGTTATAATATCTGCTTTAAAATTCTTGTCTGTTAGTTTTTACATCTGGGTTATCTCAGGTTGTTCTCCATTGATCATTTTTCTCTTTTGTATGGGTCACATTTTTCTGTTTCTTCTAATGTCAAGTATGTTTAAACTGACTCCTGAATGTTGTGAATATACAGTGTAGGGACTCTAGATTCCTTTTGTTCTTCTGAAAAGTACTACTGTTTGTGTTTATTTGTTTTAGCTAGCAGTTAACTTGACTGAACTCTAAAACTGCAAATGCTGTCTTCTCTCTGCTGAATAGGAGCTGAAATCTTTATTTTATTTTTGTAGAGATGAGGTTTTGCTATGTTGCCCAGGCTGGTCTAGAACTTCTGAGCTCAAGCAATCCTGCCTCAGCCTCCCAAAGTGCCTGGATTACAGGTGTGAGCCACTGCACCTGACTGGGAACTGAAATCTTAATTTAGATCGTTTAGCCTTAGCTGTGCAGCTTGGAGTCTGTCCCACACATGTGGGGTTCAGAGATTTGAGCAGAGTCTATACACAGAATTTGAAGCTACTCATTTATGGCTCCTTCTCCTTTCCAGGATTTCCTTCCTCATTTTCCAGCTGTGTAGTCACCAGAACTCTGTCCTCTGGTTTTTCGTGCCAGTACAAGTGCGAGCTTTATATCCTAGTTTTAACCACCCCACACGTCCCTGACTCGGGGCTTCCCTCAGCAAAAACCTACAAATTTTTTTTTAAATTCATTACTATTTCCTTCATCCAAGTATTGACTCCCCTCCAATATCCATGTCTTTTGATCACTCTCCAGGGCTTTCATAGTTGCTTTTTATAATTTTGACATGTGGGAGGTTTGTGGTCCCATGGGAGATACTCAGCCACTACTGAATGCAAAATTTTTGTTAGTGTCTTTTTAAACAGCAACGACATCTTTCTCCGAATTCTTCCACAGATTTATTCTCTGTCTTATTGGCCAGAACGGTTTTCATCTGCTCTTTCTTAAACTCTTTTTTTCAAGGCTGCAGTGAGCTATGACACACCACTGCACACCAGTCTGGGTGACAGAATATGACCCTGTCCCTAAAAAATAAAAATAGAGATAAAAAATAGAAAATGCCATTGATGTTGAGATACATCTCAATATCAGAAGCCTTCCAATGTGGGGGGAAAATATGTGCCTTAGAATTGATAAATATATTGAAAAAGTATATTTATTTTACTTTGTTATGTGTCAGAAAGTGTTTTAAATTATTTAATTTTTGAATCGGAAACCCATTCACATGGTTCAACATTCAGAAGTTGCAAAAGTATTGTCAGGGACATGTTTCCCAACTACCCCTCTCTCGGTCCCCTTCCTTGAGGCCACCAATGTCTTCAGTCTCTGTGTCTCATTCAGAGGTAGTTTATCCTTATCTCTGCAAGTGAAGTCTTAAGTTCTTTGCCGCCTTTTTTACACAGGTGGTAGCACATCATACGCCCTCTTCTGAACCTTGTTTTTGCACTTAAAATATCATACAGATGAATCCACATCAGGTCTGTTTAGATTGTTTTAATTTCTTTTGTTTTTCTAAGATTACACCACAAGCATTTTCTCTATCTTCCATGTGATTGTTTTCTGGGGCAGGGAGGGGGGTGTGGGCTCTGTCGCCCAGCCTGGAGTGCATGCAGTGGTGCCGTCACAGCTCAGTGCAGCCTCGACTTCCTGGGCTCAAGAGATCCTCCTCAGCCTCCCAAGTAGCTGGGACCACAGGCATGTACCACCACACCCGGCTAATATTTTGTGTGTGTGTTTTGTAGAGATGAGGTTTCACCATGTCTCCCAGGCTGGCCTTGAACTCCTGGGCTCAAGCAATCATCCCTCCTCGGCTTCCCAAAGTGCTGGGATTATAGGCATGAGCCACCAAGCTTGGCCGTGATCATTTTAATGATCATTTTCAATGAACGTTCAGTTTTGTGAGGTGACTAGACCGCAGTTTAATAACGGATCCTGTTGTTGGACCCTTCGGTTTTTTCCAGTGTTTTGCTATGACAGAGAGCACTGCGATGATCATCACTCATTCAACAGGTATTTTTCTGACCACCGTGAACGGCAATCCTGTGTACCAAAGTGTCTTCCCCTACGGGGCTTACAGTCAAACCGCAGGAACAGCCAAGGAAGTAAATACGTCACGGAAGTGTTCCCATCCCCCGAAGAGCCTCTGAGTACAGTCTGGGCTGCCACATGAGGAAAAGGGAGGAAGGTGTTGATGGACTTACGTGTTCAGGCCAGTGTAAATTAGTAAGTTAGGTTACAATTTATCCATCAGGCTTGTGAATTTGGTGAAGATGTGTCCACCTCAGGCGTAGTTCCAATCTTCATGCACTGACCCTACTGTTCTAGGGCCCCAGCTGCCCTGAACTTACAAAAGTGAGAAATAAAGAATAAAATCAGTTAACGCTTTGTAAGCACTTGCCGTGTGCCAGGACAAACTCCTAGGAGGCAAGTCTAATTATTTTCCCATTTTCTAGATGAGAAAACGAAGGCACAGAGAGATTAAATAACCCGTCAAAGGTATAACTAACATAGCTGTATCTTGAACTAAGACGGCTGGGCTCCCTAAGTGGCCACACTGTACCACCCTGAGAAAGGCAGCTGGACTTATCCCTGTGACTTGTCCCTGGTGGCACATCTTGCCTTTGCTCGGTGGATGCTGACCTGATCCCTTTCTCTTCCTTTAACAAGGGTAAACTCAGGGTGCCTTTATTTCTCATTTATTGGATGAGCATTTTCCCAGGATGAGCACGGCTTTTTTTTCCTCTAGGGAGAATCGCCTGCCAGAGCCTTCTGGGATTGTCCTCCACCACTGGGGAGTGGGTGCAGAAGTTCTTCCAACCAGGCAGGGCAAGGAGACTGAGAACTTAGGGGTGACCCAGACCTCACACGGTTGATCCTGGGGCCACAGAAGCCCAGGCTGATCCTCTGGCTCAGACCCGTCCCCCTTCAATCCACTTTCCCCTGTCCCCCACCTCGTCTCACTCCACCTCTGTCCCATGGACAACCCTCCCATCCCCCACTGCTCCCTCTCTGCTCTCGGTCCCCAGATAACAGCAAGCCTACAATCTCATCAGCCAGACCGGGCTACGCAGCACATGCTATGAAACCTCCTGCCCCATTTCTAATAATTCAATTTCTTCATAGCTATTGGAACAAAAGGCCCTCTTCACCTCTGAATATTCCAAATGCCAAAACAGATAGCAGTGCACAGAAAACATGACCATCCACAGCAATTCTTCTTTGTTTGCTGTAATAGAAGCAACAATGAAAACAACACAAGAGGCTGGCAGTGAAAAATGGGTTTCCCTCCACCCACAAGCCCCAGTCCCCTCCTCAGAAGTAACCATCCTCAGCAGTTTTATTTCTGAAATGTTACATGCATATAGAGACGCTCTTCCCCACCTTTTAGACATAAATGGCAGCATACTATATTGCTTGACTCCTTGTTTTTTTATTGTTCTTTTTCCTTCTTACCAATATGTCTCGGAGAACTTTCCCTATGAGCACATCCAGATCCACAATTATTCTTTTCAATAGCTGCAGAGAATCGCATTATGTGGCTATACCATCATTCATTTAACTAGCTTGCCATTGATACACTTTTAGGTTATTTCTGGATCTTTGCTATTACAATTGATGCTGTATTTAACAATCCTGTGCATATATTTTTGGAAACCTCCTATGAGTATTTCTGTAGGATAAATTCCTGCAAGTATTGATTTTTAAATAGATGATGCCAAACTGCCCACCCAACTGCAGCTTTTCGAAGGAGACTCAAAGAATAGCTTAGGTTTGATGGTCAAATCATTTAAAATAACCAAGATTTTATTTTATATGGGAGAGCATTCTGATGCTTTTTTTTTAAACCAGGAGCACGTGCACTTTATTGAATCTGATGCTTTTAAAACAAACCATAAACACAAAAATATAAACTGTAAAAGAAAAGAATGATACATTTTATTACATTAAAATTTAAAACTTTTCTATCACTGAAGACACAAATGTTAAATAAAATGTTAAATAAGGGCCGGGCGCGGTGGCTCAAGCCTGTAATCCCAGCACTTTGGGAGGCCGAGGTGGGTGGATCACGAGGTCGAGAGATCGAGACCAACCTGGTCAACATGGTGAAACCCCGTCTCTACTAAAAATACAAAAAATTAGCTGGGCATGGTGGCGCATGCCTGTAATCCCAGCTACTCAGGAGGCTGAGGCAGGAGAATTGCCTGAACCCAGGAGGCGGAGGTTGCGGTGAGCCGAGATCGCGCCATTGCACTCCAGCCTGGGTAACAAGAGAAACTCCATCTCAAAAAAAAAAAAAAAAAAAAAATGTTAAATAAAAAACCGCACAGCGGGGGAAGATATTTGCAATGCATTCAACAGGAACCAATATTAGTACCAAAGTCTACATGCTATTAACAAAATCAAACACCCCCTGCCCTGTATTCCCAAATGGAAAAAGCCATTCGGAGAAAGGAAACTGAAACAACCAATGAACATACGAAATGATGCCTAGCTTCACCAAGAAGTAAGGAAAATATAAATTAAACAACAACAGTGAGATGGTATTTCACACTCCTCAGACAGGCAACATATTTTCAGTCTGGTAATAACAAGTGAAGTGACGTGATTAGATCTCTTCAAACACTCAGTGGGAGTGGAAACTGGTACACCTGCTCTGGAGAGCCATTGAGCAACTCCTTGGAGAGTTGCAGAGGCGTCCACTGTATGAACCGTGCTTTCTTATTTTGTAAATTCCTGATGCTCTGGCATTCGTGGCCTCGCTGACGGGGATGAGGCTGTCCCTCCCAGGGCTACCTCATTCTTAGAGATAGCAGAGGGCTGGTGTGGGTGGGGCAGCGGTGCCTTTCATAGGTAAACTAGCCCTTCCAGAGCCCATGCTGTGATCCACCTCCTCTCTCTAGCTTTTCCACTCCAAGAGGCAAAATCACCCAGGGCCAGGCACTAGTCAACTACAGACCACCCCTATGGCCCAGCTTTGCCACCTGGATTTGAACCAGCCAGTCCTAAGCTGTTTCTCTGCCTGGCCTTGCCTTTCCCATGGAAAACACCGTAAAGGCTCTGAGCTGTGCCCTCTCGGCATCCCTTCTGCCCCGTGACCGAAACTGAGGCTTCCCCATATGGTCCTGCGTGGCGAGGAAATGTAAGTACCTGTAAGAGAAATCGCTTCAACGGCACTAGCCTCTCCATGTGGTAACTCAGTCACCTCCATTGACTGAATTCCTGTGGGTACCATTGATAAACCCACATTGTGACCTGAGACATTCCCGTGCAGGGCAAGGAAGGATGTACACGAGAGTGTTCGCTGCGGCACTGCTGGTTACAGCCAGACACTGCAAACAGCCCAAATGTCCATCGGGAGGAGAATGATGCAGGTGCTGTCCCACGGTCTCAGAATGGGCCACCAGAAAGCAGGAAAATGGAAAAGACTAGAGCCAGGGATCATAATGCCGATTAAAAACAGCAGTTTGAAAAATAAATGCAATGTATTTATGTACAAAATTTTAAAAGATTTATAAAACAATAGTATACTTTTTTTTTTTTTTTTTTTTTGAGACGGAGTTTCGCTCTTGTTACCCAGGCTGGAGTGCAATGGCGCGATCTCGGCTCACTGCAACCTCCGCCTCCTGGGTTCAGGCAATTCTCCTGCCTCAGCCTCCTGAGTAGCTGGTATTACAGGCACGCGCCACCATGCCCAGCTAATTTTTTGTATTTTTAGTAGAGACGGGGTTTCACCGTGTTGACCAGGATGGTCTCGATCTCTTGACCTCGTGATCCACCCGCCTTGGCCTCCCAAAGTGCTGGGAAGTATACATTGTTTATAAAACATATTCATTTACTAAAAGTATAAAAACATGGAAGGGAAAAAGTCTCTTCAATGTGGAACACGGTTCTCATGGGAGGGAAAGTGAAGGGTGACATCGATTAGGAAGCATGTTGAGGAGGTTTCACCTTTACTTGTGATGTCTCATTGCTTTAAAACCACAGAAATAACTGAGCCAAATGGAGTAAAATGTTTGTTTTTGAGACAGAGTTTCGTTCTTGTTGCCCAGGCTGCAGTACAATGGCATGATCTCAGCTCACTGCAATCTCCACCTCCCAGGTTCATGCGATTCTCCTGCTTGAGCTTCCCAAGTAGCTGGGATTACAAGCATGTGCCACCACACCTAGCTAATGTTGTATTTTTTAGTAGAGATGGGGTTTCTCCATGTTGGTCAGGCTGGTCTTGAACTCCCAACCTCAGGTGATCTGCCCACCTCGGCCTCCCAAAGTATTGGGATTATAGGTGTGAGTCACTATAGTGCCCGGCAAAATGTAGTAAAATGTTAAGATTTCTTCAGTCTGGCTGGTGGGTACATGAATGTTTGCTGTACCAGTTTGGGTACTTTATGTTAGAGCTCTTTCATTACAAGAAAAAAGATATTATTTAGGCTGTATAAATAATCTCAAGGTTCTACAAATAACAGCAGGTCAGGAAACCAGCAAGCTTCTCAGCTGTGTCCATCTCAGCTGTGTCAAACCTTCTCCTCTCTCCTTACACTGTATCTTTTGAAATTCCTGACTTTTTGGAAACATATAAACACTTCTACCCCCACCATGGATATGTCTATAGGTTTGCTCAAGGATTCAAAAATTAAGTCACACATCTCAAAAAGCCAGTGCTACCTTGGAGGACTGTTTAATTAGTTATCAGGGCCGGGCACGGTGGCTCACACCTGTAATCAGGCACTTTGGGAGGCTGAGGTGCGCAGATCACCTGAGGTCAGGAGTTCGTGACTAACCTGCTTAACATGGTGAAACCCCATCTCTAATAAAAATACAAAAATTTGTTGGGTGTGGTGGTGCATACCTGTAATCTCAGCTACTCCAGAGGCTGAGGCCAGAGAATCTCTTGAACCCAGGAGGCAGAGGTTGCAGTGAGCTGAGATTGTGCCATTGGGCTCCAGCCTGGGTGACAAAAGTGAAATTCCATCTTTTTTTAAAAAAAAGGAAAGAAAGAAAGAAAAGAAAAAAAAATTATCAGAACTCCACTCTATTTTTCAGGAGGGGTAGAGAAAAGAAAAAAAAATTTTTTTACTTTTTTTTTTTTTTTTTTGACAGAGCCTCACTCTTTCGCCCAGGCTGGAGTGCAGTGACACAATCTCAGCTCACTGCAACCTTCACCTCCCGGGTTCAAGCAATTCTCCTGTCTCAGCCTCCCGAGTAGCTGGGATTACAGGCATGTGCCACCACCACACCTGGCTGATTTCTGTCTTTTTAGTAGAGACAGGGTTTCACCATGCTGTCCAGGCTGGTCTTGAACTCCTAACCTCAGGTGATCCACCCAGCTCTACCTCCCAAAGTGCTGGGATTATAGCCATGAGCCACTGCGCCTGGCTACTTCTTGGTTTCTAACAAAAATAAGTTGATAAAAATGTCTTTAAAAAATACAAATTTTCGGCCGGGCGCAGTGGCTCAAGCCTGTAATCCCAGCACTTTGGGAGGCCGAGGCGGGTGGATCACGAGGTCGAGAGATCAAGACCATCCTGGTCAACATGGTGAAACCCCGTCTCTACTAAAAATACAAAAAACTAGCTGGGCGTGGTGGTGCGTGCCTGTAATCCCAGCTACTCAGGAGGCTGACGCAGGAGAATTGCCTGAACCCAGGAGGCGGAGGTTGCGGTGAGCCGAGATCACGCCATTGCACTCCAGCCTGGGTAACAAGAGCGAAACTCCGTCCCAAAAAAAAAAAAAAAAATACAAATTTTCAAATTAAGTTTTTCAGAATTTTCATGAGTCAGTTATTTTACCTACAATATCAAAATATCTATACCTTAAAGTATTTCTTTTGTTTTTACTAAAAGCAAAGGGCATATTTCATTCGTTCTTCTCAAATTAAGGGTTATATTTTTCTACAAGTATTTCTAGAAGTATTTAAGAGCCCTTGCATTGGCCATGAGGTTTTCAGCAGCAAATATCAAGTGAACAGTGACTAAAAACAAAGACATTGAGTTACCTGACATCACAGGATGCACACACACACAAATGGTGGCGGGGGTTGTTGCAGTGACACAAGAATCTCAGCACAGACACAGGCTTTTTCTTCTACGATTTTTGGTGCCTTAGCCAGCCTTCAAATTTGCCCTCAGTAATACCCACCCTCTAGTATTCACTCCTTTCCTGCATTTTGCCAGGGCTGGTTGATGTGATCAATAGAATATGGATGGGATTATATCAGAGATTAGGTTATAAAAGACTGCAGCTTCTGTCTGGGGCTCACATGCTCTCCTTCCCTCGTTCTTACTCTCACTCTCTTCACCTCTTGCTGAAGAAAGTCGTCTGCAAGTTGTGAGCCACACAGTGGAGAGGCCCACATCATGAGGCACACAAGCTTTTGTCAACATTAACCGAGAACTGATACCCACTGGCAACCAGAAGGGTAGCTTGGAAGTGGGTTCTTTAGCTCCAGTGAGCCTTGAGATGACTGCATCCCTGGCTGTCAGCCTGAATGCAACCTTGAGAGATTCAGAGCCAGAAGCACCTGCTAAGCCATTTGCAGTTTCCTGGCCCTCAAAAATGGTGTGAGATAATATGTTCTTATTGTTTGAAAGTGCCCTGTTGTTGGGTGGGGGGTACTACGGGAAGGTTGGTGGGAGGGCGGGTGAGGGAAGGATAATGTGGGGAGAAATGTCAGGTATAGTTGATGGGGGATGGTGGCAGCAAACCACCTTGCCATGAATGTACCTATGCAGCAGTCTTCCATGATCTGCACGTGTACCCCAGAATCTAAAGTACAATAATAAAAAAAAAAAGTGCCGTGTTTCAGGGTAAATTGTCACGAAGCCATGGATAACTAAGACACCTAGTGTGGCTGCCCCATTTCCCCTGATAGATGAAAAACAACTGTCATAGGTCCACACACCACGTGCTCCCAGGACAGTGTCTCTGGCAGGAAGAAAAGGAGATGGGCTACAAGGGGCTCCCCAGGTGCCTTTTTGCTTTTATCAAGGAGGAAAATCTAAGAAGCCACCCAGCAGAGTCCCTGTTACTTCTCATTATCCAGGGGAATGGGGCCTGATGAACTCATGATTCACCCTTAGCTGAAACCAAGGACCAGGCTTTTCGGCTGCTTTACCTGGAGGTGGGCAAGGAGCAAGTGGGCTGGAGATGGCTGCTGGTGCCAGCGATGGCCTCTGCCAGCCTCCCACAGGCTGCATTTGTCTGATTGTTTGTACTTCGTGTTTACCGTCAGCCGGAGGTTAGGCCTCAATTAGATTCCAGTTACATTGCTTTGGCACAATATTCATGGGTGATGTTGTGACCTTCCTACTCTACCGAATCAAGAAACCACCGAGTTCTTCACTAAATCAACATCTTCGGGATGTAAGCAGAGGTTGATACCCCATGAGGCAAAGCCAATCTGGAATCAATGTGCGTCTTTTCCCCCAGTATCCATCCTAGGCGGCTTCATATGTCTTAAACTTACAGGGAGTCCCGGTTCCTATAGAAATTCGTTTTGGGTTGTTTTGTTGGAAGGGCATGTGGTAAGCAATCTGTTTCTCGCCCATGATTTCCTCAGGGGCTGATGAGTCATACTGAGCAGTGTTAATGTAGTTAAAAACACCTGCAAAGATCATGAGATGACTAAAAAGCAAGTGCTGGAAATCGAGTCTTCCTCGATGTCATTTACTTGACGTTCTTAGGACATGAGTAGAAGGTCAGGAACAAGGGCCGATGAGAGGAAGCATCTCAAGCGTTTAGCAGCTAGCAGAGGACAAGCTGAGACCTGCTACTCACCAGCCCTTGTCAGCTGTGGAGACCAGTCTACCAGGCCCAGCCACCGCGGGCCAGGTTAGCAGCTCCTCCACGGCTTTCCCGGGCACAGTCACGGATTCTGGCTGGCGTGTTTGCATGGAAGAGGCTGTGCGGCACTGCAGTCTCCACGGCCACAGGGAACAGAAACATACGTGCGTTCATGCGAGTCAGCCAGGTCCGAGGAGGTGGGGACAACGGAGGCCACGTCAGGATGCTCTCTCTCTGAAGGGGTGGTGGGTCCCCAACAACCCCAGGTGCCTGCAGCCCACATACGGCAGGTGGCCTTGCTTTCTGTTTCACTGGGATGACCCGGAAAAAGAAACTTGACCATTGCTCTCCTCCCTCCAGCATGTCCGCATACCCTCCTCCACCTGCTTGCCCTTCTCTGCTGCCTCAGTGGCAGGGGTCTCTGTGCTTGCTTCTGGTGCCATCCCTGCCACCCCCCCCCCCTCTGTGGATAGTGCCAAGGTCTTGCTGTCATCTCAGATGCATTGTAAAGTAAAATCATCCTCCACCCAGCTTCCCCAGGTCTGTCCCAGTTTCCCCAACTGTGCTGAAGACAGCCCCACTCCTCCCTACCCGCAGGCTAGAAGCGAGGCCTCTGCTGTGACTCACCCTGCCCATCCAACCAGTCCCTGCCCCCGAGAATCTTCTGCAGCAACAACTTCATTCACTTGTCTTCCTGCAGCTGCCGCCCTGGCCTGGCCGCCACCATCCTTGGAGAATGGGCTGCCACCCTCCTTCCTCAGCCTCCAGCCTCAGTCACATCTTCCTGCCAAGGCTCTGCCGCCTGAGACCCCTCCAAGCTCCTCTGCACGCCACGTGTGGATCAAGCCTTCCCCTTTGGACCCCGCCTCTCTAGTCTACCTTGACTCTGGGGTCCATCTGTTCCAGAAGCCTTGACTCTGACTACCCTCTGGTAACCACAGGCCTGCCCTGTGCCAGGCATCCTAGGGCCATTACCTTTAGCCTTACACCTACTGGACAGCACAGGAATGACAGTATTGTCCCTTTCACAGATGAGGAAAACTGAGATCCAGAGAGATCATGCAAAGGCCACATTGTCTGTAAACAGCAGAGCTGGGATCCAACGTCATGACTTGGAAGGCCTCTCATCCAAAGCCCGTGGTCCTCTGAAACGGGCCCCAAGACATCCCTCTCCTCCTGTGTAAGGGGCTCCTGCTGCGCCTGGTCCCAGTGCCCTGCCTACTCCTCCCCGCTGCCTCCAGCCCCATAGCCCACAGCTCCCCGGCACAGCTCCTCAGATGTTCCAGCCCACACTGCTCAGCCCCGCCTCTTAACTTTCCTGGCAGGAATCTCAGCCCCGCACCGTTTAGTCCTTAATTATAGATTGCCTTATATGGTTCTCTGCTTATTTCACATTTGCCTGTCTCGTTCCCAAGAAGCCTGCAAATGTCTGAATTGAGGATGGAGCTTCTATGTACTCCTGTCCCCAGGGCCCCAACACAGCACAGCGCTGGGCACGCAAGTACTCACTGGAGTTGACCTGACCTCCCAAGAAGGGGACAGGGTCTCTGCTGTCCAAAAGCTGACTAGACTCCACCCTGACACACCCACCCCCACCCCAGCAGAATGCCTCAGATCTCTGCACACACACGCACACGTGCATACATGCGTGCGTGCACACATACACACACACACACACACACACACACACACAAACTTTATCTGTTACACGTCTAATCCAAAGGTCTCTTTTCAACCTGAGGCAATTATATGCCTGGAATTACCTAGCCAAGACAGAAAACTCCCTCCTTTTTTTTTTGTTTTGAGACGGAGTCTTGCTCTGTCACCCAGGTTGGAGTGCCGTGGCAAGATATTGGCTCACTGCAACCTCCACATCCCAGATTCAAGCCATTCTTCTGCCTCAGCCTTCTGATTAGCTGGGATTACAGGCGTGTACTATCACATCCGGCTAATTTTTGTATTTTTAGTAGAGATGGGGTTTCACCATCTTGGCCAGGCTGATCTTGAACTCTTGACCTCATGATCTACCTGCCTTGGCCTCCAAAAGTGCTGGGATTACAGGCGTGAGCCACCGTGCCCAGCCTAGAAAACTCCCTCCTAATTGAAGCCTGGCCTTGCCCTCCCTTGTGGAATTCTCATGTAGATCAGTGAGTCCACCAGAATGGTGTGAGCTCCCCAGGGCCGGGGACGCCACTGATATCTCATCCTGACAGAGAGGCTGGAGCTGGACTGGCACTTGATGGAGGCCTTGGCGTCTTGATTCTGATTCTGCTTCTGTTGCTGTGCAGTCGCTGAGGGGAGCGGGGAGAGGCAATCTTGCCTTCTTTGTGATATCTCCATGAGGGGACATTTTTTGGGTGTGAGGACCACTTCTCCTCCTCATTAGGACCACATTATGTGGCTCCTCAGGGGGTGGAACCACAGCCCCTGGAGCTAACCCTGGTCCACCTCCCTCACCAAAACGTTTCTCTGCCCTGACCCCAACGTCCCCACAGGTGACCTCCCCAGCTGCCCATCCTTGGGGTTAAACACTGCTATCTCAAACTTCTCATTTCTTTTTCTTTTTCTTTTTTTTTTTTTTTTTTTTTTTTGAGACAGAGTTTCGCTCTTGTTACCCAGGCTGGAGTGCAATGGCGCGATCTCGGCTCACCGCAACCTCCGCCTCCTGGGTTCAGGCAATTCTCCTCCTGAATTCTCAGCCTCCTGAGTAGTTGGGATTACAGGCACACACCACCATGCCCAGCTAATTTTTTGTATTTTTAGAAGAGACGGGGTTTCACCTTGTTGACCAGGATGGTCTCGATCTCTTGACCTTGTGATCCACCCGCCTCGGCCTCCCAAAGTGCTGGGATTACAGGCTTGAGCCACCGCGCCCAGCCTTTTTTCAAACTTCTCATTTCTGAGCGGGAAGTAAAACCTACAACACGAAGCCTCACACACTTACAAAGATCTAGATTTCAGGTTGATTTCTTCCTGAACACTTAGAAGACAGCATGAGGGCTTGGGGCTTGGTGAGAAGGCACTGACCAAGGTCACGGAGTCAGGGAAGGGCCCAGGAGAAGAGACAGTGAGAGGTGCAGAAGCCGTGGTGGGTGGAGCCCCCAAAGTCAAACATCTCCGACAATTTTACCCAGGGCCGATGCTAACATGTAAATAAACAAGTGAATAAACAAAGGGGTGCTTCTGTAAGAAGAACAAATAAAAATGCTTGTGTAACACATCACACATACCACACCGCCTGAAGGAGCCCAGAAGGGGCATCTCTTTTGGGGGACCTGTCCAAAAGAGACAGCTTGGGCATCATCCTTCTGGAGGGAGGCGGGCTTGGAAGCCCTTCACGGCTGCAGCAGCATGTCGGGGAGGGAGGTGCCCGATAACCATCACAGAGGTTTTGCAACTGAATGTTGCAGCTGAGGGCTGGGCAGAACCCGCCTCCTTGGGCATGGCCCTGTGTCGGGAGCAGTGAACACACCTCTGTGTACCACAGATGGGCAGAGGGCTGAGGAGCCCGTGCCCGAGATGAATGTAGCCAAGAAATGAAGCCGACGAGGGGTTCACAGGATCAGGACCCTGCTCACACACCAGGGAGGCCTTCTGCATCTTGTCCTGGGGCCCCTTTCCAACTTTTGGGGATGCCTCCTGGCAGAGCTTAACAGGCCGAGGCAGCTGCCTGAGCAGCCTGTAGTTGCTCCAGCAGACCGGGTAGGGACAGCCACATTCCAGGCTCCTGGCTGGCAGGGAAGCTGGGCAGGGAGTTCCTGCAGGGAGCGGCAGCCCAGGCTTGGGCAGGCAAGTGCTGAAGGGTGGTTCCTCCTTCCGTGGAAAGCCAGAGGCCGAGGAGATGGAAGAACAGGTGTTCAAGGGGGACCCGGACACCCCCCACTCCATCTCCTTCTCCGGCAGTGGATTCCTCTCCTTCTACCAGGCCGGGGCTGTGGATGCCCTGCGGGACCTGGCCCCCCGGATGCTGGAAACGGCCCACCGCTTCGCAGGGACATCTGCAGGTGCTGTGATCGCTGCCCTGGCCATCTGCGGGATTGAAATGGGTAAGGGTACAGCCTGTGTTCTGGGTCCCCTGGAGAGTCTCTGGGGGGATTCCATGGAGGCAGAATGAACCTGAAGGAGGCTGGGGATTTTTTAGGGAACAAAGCCAGGCCCGGGTGGCAGGAAGGGAAGGGAAGAGCTGAGTGGAGTATGACGGCAACAGCTGTGGCATCTGAAGGTTGGGGTCTGCCAGGTGCCAGTCTCTGACCTGCAGGGTGGGCCTGGACCCCTGTCCCTCTCCCTCAGTGCCCTTACCTGTGAGGTGCTCTGTCTCCCGGTGCCTGGGAGAGTAAAGGGCAGTATCTCCCTCCAACCTCAAATGTGGTGCTGCAAGGAGCTACCTAGCCGCGCAGTCATACGTCGGGGTTCAATATTGTCCTGGTTGGCCTCTTTTAAAATGTGAATACGCTGGGGAGAGGCCACTCTTCAACTCTCTATCACCCTGAGGTGGACAGATGTGCCCACCATTTCCAGGTGGCTGGAAAGATGAACGCCCTGAGGCTGGAGGGGTAGACAGAAGGGAGCCCAGGGTGGTGGAAGAATAGCAACGGGTGGGGAGAGAAGAGAGAAGCTATTACTTCACCTTCTGTCCTGCCAGGGGCCTCGGCAGGAAGGACTGCTGCCCCGCTGACCCAGAGAGAGAACACCATCCTGGCGGGGGAGCAGATGCGCCTAGCAGCCCCGAGGAACAGGCCCAGCAGCCTAGTGCGCTGTCTTAGGGGATGTTCATTCATTACGGAGCTCCCGTGCTGGGCCAGGCTCTGTTCTAGGCACTGAGGACAAAGTCCCTGTTTTTGTGGAGCAGAACTTCTAGAGAAAAAGATCATAAACATTCAAACAAGGCACCTTCTAGTGTAAGGTCAAGAAGTGATAACGACCTACAAATAAAATTACAGCAGGAAAGGGGCTGAGAATAAAATGGGGACTCTTTTAGAAAGGTGGTGAGGGAAGCCCTTCTGAGGAGGTGACCTTCAAGCCTAGAGCCGGGTATAGTGACAGAATACGTTCCTGGGAGCTCCTGAGAAGGAGAATTCCTGGTGGAGGAGCAGCCATGAAGCCTGTGGTGTGGAGCAAGGTGGTGGGAGGTGGACAGGAGCCAGATCGTGTGGCCTTAGCAGCAAGCTCTGATCTCACCTGAGGAGCACGGGAAGCTGTGACAGCAGGTGGGGAGCGGGCAGAGAGCATGCGCTCTTCAGGTGGGATCCCAGCTCTGCCGTTTCATGATGCGGGCCTGAGGCAAGTTATTGAACGCTTCTCCATCTAGAAAAGGGAGATCCTAATGGCACCTAATTCCCAGCGTTGTTACAGCTGTGGTCTCCAGCCTTTTTGACACCAGGGACTGGTTTTGTGGAAGACAATTTTTCCACATACCAGGGTTGGTGGGGGATGGTTCCAGAATGACTCAAGCGCATTACATTTGCAGTGCATTTTATTTCTATGATCATTACATTTTAATATATAACGAAATAATTGTCGTGGACCGTCCGGACGGGTAGGCACGTCTGCCCGGGGGTCTCTCGACCTGCAAGAGGGTCCCAATACCTGAGAAAATAATAAAGACAGAGAAAGAGAAAGCGAGGCGTCTGGAGGGCTGATAGGCTGTGCCTAAACAGCAAATTTTATTTTTCAAATGCTAGGAATAAATACACTTTCTTGGCTTTGATCGACGTCATAGTAAGAGGAATGTAAATGTATGCCTCACATGGCCTATACAATAGAGAAGTCAGATATTCGATCAATGGTTGTAAAAAGTAACAAAATTTTCTATAATCACAAAGCTTGTTTATATCTAAACATCATCCACGAGACTTGTTTATATCAAAACATTATCCAGGAATCTCTAAGTCAGGAATCCAAGCCATCCCTTATGGTGGCATTTTTCTTTGCAGATATCAACAGTTAAACCATTATCTATGGTACAAGGCAGTTAGGTAAGTAAAGGTTAAAACTTAAAGTCATAGAAAGGTCATAGCAGGAACCAGTTGCTGGTAGGGGGTTACTCGGTCTAGCAGCAACGCATAATTTTAGGCCCAAACGATATTGTGGTTGATATTAGAAACTGATCATTCATCTTTCAGTTCCTATATTTCCGGATAGCTCGACTGCCTCCAGTAGGAAACTGTGTTTGGGATCAAACTCACCGTATAGTGAGACTCACGCCTTTTAGGGGTCTCACACGGGAGTGTTCCCCACAAATAATGATACAACTCACCATAATGTAGAATCCGTGGGAGACCTGAGCTTGTTGTCCTGCAAGTAGATGGTCCCATCTGCGGGTGCTAGGAGACGGGGACAGATCTTCGGCCATTAGATCCTCATAAGGAGCGTACAACCTAGATCCTGCCCTTGTGCAGTTCGCAATAGGGTTCCGGCTCCTGTGAGAATCTAATGCCGCCACTGATTCCACAGGAGGCGGAGCTCAGGCGGTAATGTGAGCATACAGATGGCATCTACAGATGCTTAAATACAGATGAAGCTTCACCTGCTGCTTTCCTCCTGCTGTGTGGCCTGGTTCCTAACAGGCCACAGACCCTGGGCCACGGCCTGGGGTTTGGGAACCCCTGGTTATAGGATTAACTGAGCTAAAATGAATAGCTGCTTAGAACAGTACCTGGCACATGGCCAGTGTTCAGAATATGGCAACCATCTGATTAGGGTTCTTAAGATCTCTGACCAATAGGCAGAGTGTGTTGGAAGGAACAAGGTAGAAACTAGATGAGGGAAGAGATTGGATTCAGGATGTGCTTTGAAAGTGGAGCCAGTGAGACTTGCCGAAGGGCCAGCTGGACTCTGTGAAGAAGAGGCTGCAGACAGGAGCCTCCTCCTAGCCCAAGCAGGGTGCCTTCCTGTCTGGGGACCTCTATGCTGGGTGGAAAGCCTTTGTTTTAAAGAATAATAGTAATGCCCATTCACTGAGTGCCTCTAATGTGTAATTTTTTCTTTTTAATATCTCACAAGTAATAAACATGTTTTTCTCACTGGACAAAATTCAAACAATGCAAAAGTGTCCAGAGTAAAAGTACAAGAGTAGAGAGAGGCCATTTGTGGTGGCTTATGTCTGTAATCCCAGCACTTTGGGAGTTCAAGACCAGCCTGGCCAAAGGGTGAAAACCCTTCTCTACTTAAAAAAAAAAAAAAAAAAAAAAAATACAAAAATTAGTTAGGCGTGGTGGTGCACACTTACAGTCCCAGCTACTTGGGAGGCTGAGGCGAGAGATTGCTTGAACCCCAGAGACAGAGGTTGCAGAGAAATAGCGCCACTACACTCCAGCCTGGGTGACAAAGCCAGACTCTGTCTCAAAAAAAACAAAGAGTAGAAAGAGCCTCCATTCGCCTGGCGGCCCCTAATCCCACCCTCCCTCCTGTAGCCAGTGCTAAGGGCTTGGCATGGATCTTTCCAGATCTTTTTAATGCACAGTCTTCTGTGAATATAGTCGTTAATGGCTCCTCCCCGGTGGGTCCCAGGCCTTTGGAATGGGGCTGGGGTGACACTCCCGACTCTGTCCTGGAGTCACAGAATTCCTGCCCTGGAAACACCTGGCACAGGGATTTTCTGTCCCTGTCCAGGCACTTTCACTGCTCATCTGCTCCACTACCCTCACTCTTCTCTCTTTATGTCATCTTAAATTACAGCATCTGGAACAGTGGCTCATGACTGTGATCCTAGCACTTTGAGAGGCCAAGGCAGGAAGACTGTGTGAGTCCAGGAGTTCAAGACAAGTCTGGGCAATATAGGGAGGCCCCAATTCAACAAGAAAGAAAGAAAGAGAAGAGAGAAAGAGAAAGAGAGAGAAAGAAAGAGAGAAAGAAGGAAGGAATGAAACAAGAAAGGAAGGAAGGAAGAAGGGAGGGAGAGAGGGAGGGAGGGAGGGGAGGGAAGGGAGGGAGGGATGGAGGGAGGGAGGGAGGACTTTTCAGAACTAATTTAACTCATCCTCATTCAGTTTGATGAATACTACTGCAAACCGCCTTGGCCAGGCTGTGATGGTCATGGACAGCAGTGGTGGGGACTAAAACCTGTGAAAAGGACATCGAGCAGTATAATCAAGGACTAGGCTGTGGGAGGCTGCTTGTAATTATGGCAGAAGTCCAGGGAGGGGTGAGGTATGTGTGGAACTCACTCTGTCCACTCAGCAGCATGTTATGAGACTTGTCAATGTCACTCCAGTCTAGTTCATTCATTCATTTTAACAGCCATACAAATTACTCTTAACTTAGCACTTCCTTTATATCAGGCACTGTTCTACCTCTGGCATATTAACTCATTCAGTCCTCACAACAGCCCTTCTAGGTGAAAACTGTTATTATCCCCATTTTACAGAGGAGGAAACTGAGTCATAGAAAATTTAAATAACTTGCCTACAGTCATACAGATATTACTTGGTAAAACTATAATTTGAACCCAGTCTGGCCACAGTCTATATTCTTATCCTTTAAATTGCCCTGCTTAACAATACAGTGTTAAGGGGTGTGGAAGCTGGGTCGGGGAGTCTCTCTGAGCAGGTGGAATTTGCGCACTGACCTGAAGTGGGTAAGGGAATGAGCCCAAGAATATCCTGGGGAGAGCATTCTACGCAGAAGCAAAAGTCCCATCGTCAGTTAGAAGCTGAAAAGGAACCAGAGCTAGGTCTCTGGTTTTTCCTTCAAGTCTCTGTATTCCTATATCACAGTACAGTTAGCCATTTTATTGATGGACATGATCAATTTCTTTGTTGTTACAAACTTCCTTGTTTGTGTCGCCCCTGCTCTCGTGGAATGTGTATCATTCTAGGGTATGTGTGTCATTAACTTTGTTTAATGCCTTTGATATATTACAAAGCAGTTGTACCAATTTAATCACAAGCAGCAGATGTGAGTTCTGATTTTCCCACAATGTCGCACTCAAAAATCTTATGGCGATTGAATGAATGTGAAATTCTACCTCATCTATTGTATGTAATCTACCTATCCTGATTCTAGAGGTGCTTAGTATCCCTGTGTACTTACTGACCACTATACGTCTCCTCTAATGTACCTTGCCTGCTCACCATCTTTCCCTGTTTTTTTCAACCGAGTTATCTATTTTCTTTAATGTGTAGATGTTCTTTTTTTTTTTTTTTTTTTTTTTTTTTGTTGTTGTTGTTGTTGTTGTTGTTGAGACGGAGTTTCGCTCTTGTTACCTAGGCTGGAGTGCAATGGCACGATCTCGGCTCACCGCAACCTCTGCCTCCTGGGTTCAGGCAATTCTCCTGCCTCAGCCTCCTGAGTAGCTGGGATGACAGGCACGTGCCACCATGCCCAGCTAATTTTTTGTATTTTTAGTAGAGACGAGGTTTCACCATGTTGACCAGGATGGTCTCGATCTCTTGACCTTGGGATCCACCCGCCTCGGCCTCCCAAAGTGCTGGGATTACAGGCTTGAGCCACCGCGCCCGGCCAGATGTTCTTTATATATTCTGTACACTTACCATTCGCCAGTCATACACAATGCATCTATCTTTCCCCACTCTATTTCTTGTCTTTTATTTTGCTTTGATGTCTCTTGTTAGTCACAAGATTTTAATTTTAATGCAGTCAAACCTTTTCCTCTTACAATTTGGGGTGTTTTTTTGTTTGTTTGTTTTTGAGACCGGGTCTCATTTTGTCACCCACGTTGGAGTGCAGTGGCACAATCATTGCTCACTGCAGCCTCAAACTCCCAGGCTCAAGTGATCCTCCTGCATCAGCCTCCTGAGTAGCTGGGACCACAGGTTATGCCACCATGCCCAGCTAATTTTTGAAAAATTTTTCTGTAGAGTCAGGGTCTCACTATGTTGTCCAGGTTGGTCTTGAACTCCTGAGTTTAAGCAATCCTCCCTCCTCAGCCTCCCAAAGTGCAAGGGTTACACGTGTAAACCACTGTGCATGGCCATTTTCTCATAATTTGTGTTTTAAAATATCTTTATTACAATGGTTTCTTCTACGTTGTCTTTCAAAAGTTTTAAAGTTTTCATATTTAGGTTAATTCTTCAGAAATTTACTTTGTTGATGGTTGAGGTAGAGATCTAAGTTTTAAACTGTTTTGCCATGTGATAGCCTGTTAGAGGCTACCTCCACACTTACTTGAAATGCTGCTTCTGGAATATTCAAGTCTCTCTTCTATTCTGTTGGCTAATTTGTCTATTTCTGTTTTAATCATTATAGTCTTACAGTAAGGGGTTCATTACATGTGACAAGCAATCTCCTCCTCCTCTTTCTTCTCTTTTCTTCTTCAAATATTGCCTCCATTATGCTTGGCCCTTTCCCCGTCCCATGTGAAAAGCTCTGCTGGGATTTCAGCTGAAATGGCATCTTCGCATTTATAAATATAGTTGGTCTTTCTATTCTGGTCTTTTTTTGTCCTTTAGTAAAGATTTTGTGTGTTTTATTAGATTTATTTCTCCCTTGTAGTTTTATTGCTATGGGAAATGGGACTTTTTTTCCCCATGGCATTTTCTTTTTTCTTTCTTTCTTTTTTTTTTTTTCTTTTTTTTTTTTTTTTTTTTTTTTTTGTGAGACAGACTCTTGCTCTGCTGCCCAGGCTGGCATGCAGTGGTGTGATCTCGCCTCACCGCAACCTCCGCCTCCTGGTTTCAAGACATTCTCCTGCCTCGGTCTCCCGAGTAGCTGGGCTCACAGGCACCCACCACCACACCCAGCTGATTTTTGTATTTTTAGCAGAGACAGGGTTTCACCATGTCGGTCAGGCTGGTTTCCAACTTCTCACCGTAAGCAATCCACCTACCTCGGCCTCCCAAAGTGCCGGAATTACAGGCGTGAGCCACCGCACCCGGCTGGCATTTTCTCAGGCCGTCCTCAAGGCCATGCCCCTACTTTTGCAGCTAGCTGGGGGCTTTTCTGTCCTGAGATTCTGTGTTTTGTTCCTGTGAAAGCTGAGGCAGCAGAGGATGCATCTCCTGGCATGTACACCCAGGTCTGTGACGAGGCCAGTTCAGGGCATATTAAAATGTTTGTAACAGCATTAACACAGTGCTTGCTTTTCACCAGAGATGTGGTCATCTTCATTAATCCATTCATTCACCCAAGAGGGGTGGTCTCCACCAGAGACGTGGTGACCTTCATTAATCCATTCATTCACCCAGGAGGGGTGGTCTCCATGATTGCCACTGGGGGATTCAGAATTTCCAGTCTTGTCAGAAGTGGGGTTGGAAATGTGCCTCGAAGCTGCATTTGCATAATTTTGAAAAATAAAATATATTTTTTAAATCAAAGAATACTGATTTGGCAGACTTAAAACCCTATTCCCACTCAAGCTACTTCTTGGTACCTTTCTCTCCATAAAAAAACTGCATGGTAAGCCAGTTTGTTCCTTCCTTCCTTCCTTCCTTCCCTCCCTCCCTCCCTCCCTCCCTCCTTCCTTCCTTCCTTCCTTTCTTCCTCCCAGTGTTAGTTGAGCATATACTAGACCCTGCAGAGGATGTGAAGATATAACACAAAATGAAACTCTGGTCTTGCTACAAGGTGCTTACAGTCCACTCAAACTTAAAGGCAGCTACCAAATACTTATAACGAAAGAAAGTTCCAATTGAATGTTAGAGAATTAGAAGGCATAGGAGTGCAGAGGGATGGAGAAAACATTTCCAAATATGGAAGGCCTCATGGAAGTGGCATTTGAGCTAGTCAGTTCTTGATGTAGAAGTTGGACAGGTAGAGACAGGTTGGGCAGGAACCAAGGCTCCCAGCAAGGACATGGTACGACAACATGGCAAAGCCACGCAGTGAGGAAACGTGATGCCTCCAGAGCGTGGTAAACAGTGCAAGTCAACCGACACTGGGAGTTGAAGGATGTTGCCTTTCCTGTGGTCTGAGTGCCCCCTGCCATGTCTGCACTCCAGCTGGTCGGAAAGGGAAAAGGGAAGGGCACAGCTCATCCCTTTAGGGCAAGACTTGGAGGTGACACATTTCCTGTCAGCTACATCCCATGGATTGGAATTTAGTCACATGGTCACACCTGACTGCAAGAGAGCCTAGGAAATGTAGACTTGACAGTATTTTGGGAGGCCACGCGGCCAGCTAAAAACTGGAGGTTCAATTACTAAGAAAGAAGGGGAGAATGGATACTGGGGACAAACAGCAGTCTCTGTCACAATAACACAATCAATGACATGAGGACACTGGAGAAACTCTGCCCCTGCCTGAGACCAAGACCGTGACTTCATAATCACAAAGTTGGCCAGGTTCAGTGGCTCATGCTTATGAACCCAGAATTTCGGGAGGCTGAGACAGGAGAATTGCTGAAAGCCAAAAGTTTGAGGCCAGCATGGGCAACAAAGTGAGACCCCCTTTCTACAAAAGATAAAATAATTAGCCAGACATGGTGGCTTATGCCTATAGTCCCAGCTACTCAGGAGGCTGAGGTGGGAGGATCACTTGAGCCCAGGAATTTGAGGCTGCAATGAACTATGATTTTTTGTGCCATCGTGCTCCATCCTGGGCGACAGCATGAGACCATGTCTGAAAACAAACAAACAAATAATCACAAAGTCCAGTCCAGTTTGTTGTCTGGGAAAGGGCTCAGCTCCGATCCACCAGCAGCTGCCCTCCTGGCAGTGGGAGCATGAGTGCCTCAGTCCTGCAGCAGGGGGCCTGGGCAGTGCACCAGGGCACCTACTGTGTCTCTTGCCTAGAATGACCCTCTGCTCTCCTTTCAGAGAGAAAACCTCCTCCCCAGATACCATCCCATTTTACCACACTCCATCTCTTTTTTCCACGCTGTCTGATTTGCCTGTAAAATCTCCACCCATTCTAGCACTTGATCGTGTACAGTCTTGACTGTTTCAGACGCGTTGTCTCATTTCATCAGCTAGGTTGGTTGAGCCAATCTGAGATCTTGTGGGTCCTATGGCTCCCACAAACTGCTCAGAAAACAAGACCTCCTTGATAAACTCCTGGTGTTTTTGCTGTCTGTTGGCCAGCGTGACACTGAATGTGTCTTTGCAATTTATATGTTGGAGTTTCCCTGGCTCTTGGATAATTTTCTGTAGTTGTGGATTTGAGATATAACGTCCGAATGTGACCGTGTCAAGGTCGGTAAGTCCAACTCCCTCATTTTACAGATAATTGTATTTAGACCCTTGGGGAGAAAGTGACTAGTTGGAATCAGACCTCTCTTAGGTCAATGGTTTCCAAACTGTTCCAGGGATCCTCAGGGTTCTGCAGACGGGGAGGGAAAGCAGGGGACAGCCACACCTGAAGCCCTGCTGTTGTCCATCTTACACATGGGGGATCTTTCTAAAATTTTATTTAAAGAAAATCTTTCAGTAATTTTTTTTAATTTTGAGAATCACTATCTGAGCCCCGTTCCTTCAAGGTGCAGACAAGAAGGTTGAAGATCAGATTTTGGCTGAATTGTGGTGATAAAATAGATCATGCATCCGCTCGTTCATTCTAGGTCCTGGGGATCCAGCAGTGAACAAAGCAGTGGATGTCCACCCTCACGAAGCTGACATTCTCTTGGTGAAATTAAACCATAGAAAATTGAGCATATACAAAAAGGTCAGCATGCGTACTCAAAGGAGAAGATAAAGCAGGGGAAGGAGGAGAGAATGATGAAGGAGCACAGTTTTGGGTGGGCTGGCCAGGGAAGAAGACCCCTGTGAGGTGGATGAAGCTAGGGGGAGAGCCACGTGCACTGAGGGAAGAATGTTCCGGGCCGGGGGGTCTGCAGGTTTAGTTGCCTCTCCCCCCACCCGGTGCAAACATGCCTGTGTTCTCAGAGAGGGAGGGGGCTGGTCCTTCCAGACAGGAAACAGGTTTCAAAGGGACCTTGCAAAGCACACCCAAGGTCCAGAGAAGCCATGTGTTTTGCCCCTTGTCCCGCAAATGTGTGCACCACAGGACCCAGCACAACTCCTCCCGTGTAGACAGAGCACTGGAGAAGTGTTTTGATCGGCCTTCCACACCCAGGCCAGTGCTACCTCAGGCAGCTCCTGCCCTCCCCCGAGTAACTGAAATTCTCCTGTGCCGCTGGAGCTGAGGCTGGCTGAAGTTATTGTCATTGATAGATGGCTCAAGGTGTATTCTGGTTCCCTGGGGCTGGCACTGGGGAGTCAAGCCTTCCTCTGTGAGAATCTTGCTCTAGGAACTGCTTTTCTTGGTCTCTCATGCATCTATCTTTTTCATTCCGTTGAGGAGGACTGAGACATGGCCAGGATTGGTGGAGAACACAGTTCTCAGGAAGGAGGAGGGCTGGGGCTGGGTTTCCATCTCTGACCCTGAGTGCTGTGGGTTCTTGGCTGGCCAGGGACCCGTCTCGCCCTTGGTTTTGCCATCGGTAACTTGGATAATTGGAAACGCATCCCTTGGACATTATGGTGAAAGACAAAATAAGTCATGGATGCATTTCCGGCCCAGTGCTTGGCAAATATTAGTCACAAAATAAGTCTTTGAAGAATGAATTTTGAATGAATGCATGAATATGGGAAAAGAAAAGTATCTTGAAATAGAAAAGCATAGATAGAGCAGCACTTTCCAAACTCAAAAATGTTCCAGAGAATGAATTAAACCTTATTAAAACAAAGATGACTGGAATCCAGCCTGGTCTGATCCATGTTTTTCACGGTAATTGTGAGCTCATCAGCACAAGGACTTGGTTTTTCTGCGGGAATTCTGTGTGGCCCTGGCAGTGGAAGGACCCATCTCAGCTAGTCTGCATTGGCCCTGGCCAAAACCCTAGGATTATTGCCGACTTGGGAACACTTTTCATGTTAATTACTCTGTAGGTTGTATCAATTCAAGCTCTAAGCCACATGTAATACAATTTGGGTCTTCCATTTTTATGGGAGACTGTGTTTTTTCACCCAGATCCCTGGGCAGACACAATCCACTGGCACCTTGAAATGGTCCAGCAGCCTTTGGAGGATCCTGGCTTTACGCAGAGGTCTCAGTTCACCCAGCCCAAGAATGTAGTCCCCATCCCTGCCGGTTTCTGGTCTGATAACGGTCTCCGCAGTGACCACATCATCAGCTTTCCTTCTCAGGCCACTGGCTTTCAGTTCCCTGTGTTTCGTCCTTTCCTTCTTGTGAGTTCAACCATGTCGTAGAACTTTGTTTTGTATTTTATTTAATATTAGACTTTGTGTTGTTGTTGTTGTTTGAGACAGGGTCTCTCTCTGTCACCTAGGCTGGAGTGGAGAGGCACCATCATAGCTCACTGTAACCTCGGATTCCTGGGCTCCAGTGATCCTCCTGCCTCAGCCTTCTGAGTAGTTGGGACTACAAGCATGTGCCACCATGCCTGGCTAATTTTTTCATGTTTTTGTAGAGACAGGGTCTCACTATGTGACCCACACTGGGTCTTGAACTCCTGGCCTCAGTCAATCGGCCTGCCTTCACCTCCCACAGTGCTGGAATTACAGGCATGAGCTGGAATTACCTGGCACCTGATCTGTTGTTTCTGAAGCTGGAGAGGTTCCTCTTTCACTCAGCCAGCCGTACTACCGGAGCTGGAAGTCTCTCCAATGTTCCTTAAAATATGAATGAGAACCTCCATTTTTTCCTGTTGCAGGTGTGTGGGTGAGTGTGAGTACGTGTATGTGTTGTATACACATACAATCCAGATGTAACCTAAATTTCAGTCCTGGTTGCTGGGTACACTTTCAGAATCAAAATGTCTTCATCAAAAATTACTCCCAAAACTAGTTATCTGAGATGGCAGTGTTTTCTGTAAAAAGGTATTCTGCTCAAATTCACAACCTAGTGCCATTCGAATAACGGCTCTTTACCAAGCACTTTGAATGTGTTAAGTCCCGTGCTAAGTGCTTCATATGCGCCATTTACTCTAATCCCCTCACAACCCTATGAAGCAGATATTATATTCATACTCACTTTACAAACAAGGAAACAGGGATTTCGAGAGATTAGATAATTTTCCCAGGTTTAGACAACAGAGCCAAGACTGGGATTTCTCTCAATGTCTACATTCTACATCCTCTCTAAACATTATTTCAGAAATTGCTTTGCAAGCAGCATGACGGCTTTCTTGTTAATCTCCAGGGGTCAAGCAATTATTGCACATTGGTTAAGAAAGTGAGATCCGGCCAGGCATGGTGGCTCACGCCTGTAATCCCAGCATTTTGGGAGGCCGAGGCAGATGGATCACCTGAGGTCAGGAGTTTGAGACTAGTCTGACCAACATGGTGAAACCCTGTCTCTACTAAAAACACAAAAAATTAGCCTGGCATGGTGGCAGACACTTGTAATTCCAGCTGTTTGGTGGGGCTGAGGCAGGAAAATCACTGGAACCTGGGAGGCAGGGAGGTTGCATTGAGCTTAGATTGTGCTATTGCACTCCAGCCTGGGCAATAAAAGTGAAACTCTGTCTCCATCCCCAAAAAAAGAAAGAGAGAGAGAGAGAAAGTGAAACTCTGTCTCCAAAAAAAAAAAAAGAGAAAAAAGAAAAGAAAAAGAAAGAAAAGAAAGAAAAGAAAGTGAGATCAAATGGCATGACAAACACAAAAATTATACGATATTGTAGAAATGGTGTTATTATGTGGTTGCTGTAACTCCCACTACCATGTTGGAATTAGTATCTTCCATCTCACTCAAAGGAATATGCTTTACATGTTGAAACCTCTCCACCCAAATGGATAAAGACTTCTTTTCCCCAGACAATCCCTTGGACTTTTAAGTAGAAGAACATTGAATGGAAGATCTGGTAAAGCTCTGAATGTGCTCATTACGCAGCAGAAACGTTTATTTGGAAAGCAATTCACGGAGGTGATATACGTGAATCCATTCCCCTGGTATCAGCAGGTGCTAACTGAGCCCCTGTGAGTGCCAGGCAATGTCTCTCTAACAGCCTTGCTTGATCTGTGTTTTTAAAAAATGTAAGAATAAACTTTTTATTTTGGAAGAATGTCAGATTCCCAGAAAAGTTGTTAAAATAGTACAGATAGTTCTGCATATCCTTCATCCGGTCTCCCCTAATTTAACATCTTACATAACCATGGTCCATTTGCCAAAACTAAGACATCAATACTGGTACATTCCTATTAACGATACTGCAGACTTATTAGAATCTCACCAGTTTTTCTAATGTCCCTTTCTGTCCCAGAATCCAATCCAGGATTCCACACTGCATTTGGTGGATCCATTTTTAAAACAACTCACTTAGACAGTATTAAAATAGCATTGTTTTCTTTGCTTCACTTTGGGCTCAAATTCAGGAAAGACACTGGAGCTCTTTTTCCAATTCTAGGGGGAAGAAGGCAGGCAAACAAATGGTAAATAAACCTCCAGACTTTTTTGGTTCTTCTGAGTTAGGAGTTCACCCATGAATCCTGTGGGTAGCCCAGCTCTGTCCTCATGAAATCACCACGTAAGGAAGAATTTCCTCAGCTGGGCATGGTAGCACACCTGTGGCCCCAGCTTCTCAGGAGGCTGAGGTGGGAGGATCACTTGAGCCCAGGAGTTCTCAAGTCCAGCATGGGCAATGTAGTGAGACCCTGTCTCTAAAAAAAATTAAGAAAGAAAAAACGGAAAAAAAAATCTCCTCCTATGCCCTAACTCAGAGTTTAGTATGCATCCCTGTGGGAGCACAGGTTAGAAGCAGGCTTGATAAAGCACACTGCCTGTGGTTTACCCCACCAGACCTGAAGACCAGCTGAGTCTTAAGGCTAGGGGGTGACTGAGTTCACAGCTGTGACATCCTCCTAGCGTCCCCTGGGTAGTTAGTGCAGGGAGAATCTGTAGGGTCGGATAGGCCGCAGCCTAGACGGGGGGCAGTATTAATTTCTACCTTGGAGCAGGACCCCAAAAGGACTTCTGGGTCCACCAAAGAAAAGAGACAGAAAAGAGCAGGGGCAAAGCCCTGAGTACATGATCAATTCCAGGGAACTTTCCGGTTGCATTTCCTCTCTGCCTGTTTCACCTCAGGGTGATCAGTAAGAACCTGCAGCGGGAGGTAGAAGGTTGTGCCTGGTTTCTGGGGGGCGGGGGGTGGGGAGCTCATAGTGGGGTGAGGGCCGAGGCCCCAGGCCCTCTACCTGGGGGCAGTCAAAGAGGCCTGTGGACACCTTGCTAGGAGCACAGGTGATGAACCCGTGGAAGACACTTCTGTTTCCATGACAACTGGCTATAACACAGTCTGAACTTTTAAATCTTCAGTAAACTCTTAGGGTTAGAAGAAGGTCTATGTGGAGAATTGTTATTATCCATTAAAAACATTGCTTGGTCTGGTTTGAAGTGCTAAATAGGTCAGAGTTGTTTTGCTGTTGGCAAAAGCCTATAATGCATTCAGGACAGAGCAGGAAAACATGAGTCTTCACATACATTCTAGCTCTATTTCTGCAAACAAAAACGGTGTGACCTGCATCCTAAGGCATGTCCTTCCTTTATCATCCATCCCATCCAACCATCCATCCATCCATCCAACCATCCATCCATCCATCCAACCATCCATCCGGCTGATATTTATTGAGCCTCACCTTTTTCCCGGGCAGGATTTCTTACCTGTAAAATGTGAGAATTCATTGGGACTCATATTTCTGACCTCGGATCCCAGAATCTTAGGAGTTTCAGGGCGGTGTTTTGGGGGCTACCTTCCTAAGGTGGGTGGGGAGATGGGACAGGGTCTCAGAACAGCTTCAACCCAGAGCAGCCATGTTTTTAGCTGCTTTTGTAGGTTGGGTTTCCACTTAAGATTTCTTTTACACAAAGGCTCCCTGACTGAAAACTCACTACCCCAGAGGGTCTCTGTAAACCTTCCAGTAGTGACGCTGTAGCTTCAAGCCAAATTGTTTTTCAATCAATGCCCCTGCAGTGTAGGACATAGAAATACAATGGTAAGTAAACCAGGATCACTGCTCCTTGGAGGCTGGCTGGCACTGTGAGGATAAACTGAGGTGATAGGTGGGAAAGCCTGCTTAGGGAAACGACTGCTGTTAAGATGATACCAACTATCGTTATTATATGGGGGTCGGGTAGTCAAGATACACCCACAGGAAAATGCGGATGACAATTCAGTCTGCAATTACGGACCAGATAGGAGCAGCTAACTCTCAGGTGCTCCATGTAGGGATTCTGAGCATTCGTCGGCGCCCCCCGGGGGCTGCTGCGCCCCCTGCTTCCCGCAGGCGTGGACCTCGCACGCGGCTCCGGGAGCAGGGCCGGCGGCGGCGCCTCGCGGTGATTGGTTGAACCCGAGGTTGTTGCTAGGCTACCAGTGTGCCCTGAGCCTGGGGCCCCACAGTCCCATCCTCCGTGGCAGATCCATCCCTCACTGCAGACCTAATTCTGGCACCCTGTGAATGGCATCCTCAGCAGCTTAAATTATCAGCCCCAAGTGCCGACTTTCTAGGATTTTTGATTTAGCAAGAGGCCATGTGAAGTTGGGGAAGAGAAGCCCTCTGTTTTTATCCTCTGGATCATCATAGCCACTTCTCTCACTGGGTCTCAGTATCCCCCTTCAGTTTCTGGAGTTCATTCATTTATCCATTATTCATGCCTGTGTGCATGTTTCTTAAGTGTCGACCGTATTCCAGGCCCTATATTAAGTGCTAGGGACGAAAGAATGAACAAGACAGAGACAATCCTTGCCCTCTTGAAGTGGGGAGCACTATCCACATAAACAAAATAAACACATGTCCAGTTATCCCTTTTCTTCCTTTGATGATTTTTCTAGTTCTTCTTTCCCCTACTATACCTGTAGGGTCTCCCAAGTTGGCAGGAGAGGGAGTGTGCTCCCAGTCAGGCCTACGTGACTCGGAAACTGGAGCACACCTTCTCACTCCACACTTGTATTTTGCTCTTTTGATTCCACACATGAGCCTGACCACATCGTAATAAGAATGTGGGGCAGGGATCACTGTCCCCTGTTCAGGTGAGCAGGCTGAGAGTCCGAAACATCAAAACACCTTGTCACATAAGGAATTATTGTCATACCCAATCTTTGAGCATTTACTATGTGCAGGCACTTTAAAAGCTATCTGCCTCGAGGCCGGGCACGGTGGCTCAAGCCTATAATCCCAGCACTTTGGGAGGCCGAGGCGGGTGGATCACGAGGTCAAGAGATCGAGATCAACCTTGGTCAACAAGGTGAAACCCCGTCTCTACTAAAAATACAAAAAATTAGCTGGGTATGGTGGTGCATGCCTGTAATCCCAGCTACTCAGGAGGCTGAGACAGGAGAATTGCCTGAACCCAGGAGGCGGAGGTTGCGGTGAGCCGAGATAGTGCCATTGCACTCCAGCCTGGGTAACAAGAGCGAAACTCCGTCTCAAAAAAAAATAAAAATAAAAATAAAAATAAAAATAAAAAAGCTATCTGCCTCGTCATAAACCAGTAAGGTAGGCATTCTTATACTCATTTTACAGGGAGCAAAATTGAGGATGAAAAATGTTATTTAAGTGGCCGGTGATATATAGATAGCCTGTGGTGAAGCTGGGACTTAAACCAAATCTGCCTGGCTCCAAAGCCTAAGCTGTTTCCAAGAAATGGATGTGGTTACAGAAAGACTCTCTTATCAGCTGGACACAGTGGCTCCTACCTGTAATCCCAGCACTTTGGGAGGCTGAAGTGGGAGGATTGCTTGAGCCCAGAAGTTTGAGACCAGCCTGGGTAATACAGTGAGATCCTGTTTCTACAAAATAAATAAATAAATAAAAAATAGCTGGTATGGTGGCACACACCTGTAGTTGCAGCTATTCATGAGGCTGAGGTGGGAGGCTCCTTTGAGAAATTCAATGCTACAGTGAGCTGTGATGGTGCCACTGCACTCCAGCCTAAGCAACAGAGTGAGACCCTATCTCTAAAAATAATTTAAATTAAATTAAAAAAGAAAGATCTCTGAGTGGCTGGAACTTGGAAATATAGCTTCCAAGTGCCCTTCAAAAATCTTCCCGTCTCAACATCTTTTTACATTTTATATTTTAGAGGCAGGGTTCCACTCTGTCATCCAGGCTGGAGTGCAGTAGTGTGATCATGGCTCACTGCAGCCTCGACCTCCCAGACTCAAGTGATCCTCCCACCTCAACGTCCTGAGTAGCTGAGACTACAGTGGCATGACCTTATGCTTGGCTAATTTTTGAATTTTTTTTTTCTGTAGAGACAGGTGTCTTGTTATGTTGTCAGAGCTGGTATCAAACTCCTGGGCTCAAGCAATCATCCGTCTCAGCCTGTGTGTGGCTGGGATTACAGACATGAACCACCACACCCAGCATTGACCCAGCATCTTATTTACTTATTTTTCTTGGCACATGAGGCTCATAAAACTTGATGAGCTGACCACACTGATCAATATTGTTACTTTGTTGTCTGTCCATCTCTCTCGGATGATCTTGCTTCAAGCTTTTATTGGGTAATTAAGTCAAGCAGCTCCCCCTTGGGGGCATCTCCATTGCTCTCAGGTTTTTATATTCCTTTGTTCACACACTGAACAAACACTCATCACCCACCAAGCGTTGTGGGAAGCTTGGTGGACACAGAGTATGGTCCATCTCTGCCCGGGAGGAATTTCCAGCCCTCAGGGGAGGTTTCTGAAGAGCCTTCTATGGGCAAAGCTCAGTGGCAGGCTATTGTGAGAGGAGGAGGAGAACCAGATTTTCCCCAAGAGAATCCCCTCCTCTGAGCAGAAGCGGACGTGTCTAGGGTGGGGTGGGGGCTGGAAGCAGCCAACCTTGAGTATCCTGATCAGGACATAGTGGGTCTGCGGTGCTGTTTCTAACAACCTTGCTACGGTTAGTGTGGGACTCTGTGTCTCAGAGCCTGGCAGCCTGCAGCTCGGAAGGAGGACTTTAAATGGGAGAAGGTGCTGGAAAATATGGTAATACATAAAGAAGTAAGCTAAATTTATCCCCTCTCTCAGCACCCAGCAATTGCTGTGCTTAACGCTTAACTTTCTACCAGCATAGATTTGTTTAACCAGAAGATTAGTTGCTGGGAGAGAGAGAGATAGAGACAAAGAGAGACACAGAGAAAGACAGAGACTTTGAAGACAGACAGAAACACACACACACACACACACACACACACACACACACACGGAGAGAACTAAGAAGATGCAGAGATAACAGCATCCTTTGGTGTGTGGCTTCAGCCAGCAGCAGGAGAGCTAGACTCAGAGAAACAGACAACCTCCTGCTCTCTTCCTCCCAGGCTACATGGCTGGCTAGAGCATTGCTAATTTCCAGACAGCACCATTTTCCGATGTGAGTACTTTGGAATGTCGACACTGTTTCCATTATCTTGTCCACTGCTTTGTTCCTGTCACCCACCCCCACCTGCGAATAGGTGAGAGTTGAGTAGATGCATAATATACTAAAGCCGCAATTAAAGTAAGCGTTATAAGACTTTAAATATGTATGCCTTTGACCTAGCATTCTCACTTGTAGGAATTTATCCTAAGGAAAATAAGTATATGGACAAAGAAGCCAGCATGAAATTGCTCATTGCATCATTATTTAGAAAAGCAATGAAACAAATGAAATAGCCAACCACTCTTGGTTTTCTGATCAATAAATTATAGTATAACCTTACAACAGCTTTCTATACTGCTTTTAAAATTAGCTTATAGGCTGGATGCAGTGGTTTGTGCCTGTAATCCCAGCACTTTGGAAGACCAAAGTGGGAGAATTGCTTGGGACCAAGAGTTCAAGACCAACCTGGGCAACATAATGAGATTCTATTATTACAAAAATAAAAAATTAGCTGGGTGTGGTGGCACATGCCTGTAGTTCCAGCTAAGGCAAGAGGATTGCTTGAACCCACCGTTCCAGGGTGCAGTGAGCTATGATGGTATCACTGCACTCCAGCCTGGGTGACAGAAAAAAACTCCATTTGAAAAAAAAAATTAGGTTATAAATGGATATTTGTTGACCTGGAAAAGCATTCACAATATATTAGGTGAAAGAAGAAAGTTACAGCCGGGCGTGGTGGCTCACGCCTGTAATCCCTACACTTAGGGAGGCCGAGGTGGGCAAATCGCAAGGTCAGGAGATTGAAAATATCTTGGCTAACACGGTGAAACCCCATCTCTACTAAAAATACAAAAAAAAAAAAAATTAGCCAGGAGTGGTGGCACCAGCCTGTAGTCCCAGCTTGGGACTGAGGCAGGAGAATCGCTTGAACTGGGGAGGCAGAGGTTGTAATGAGCTGAGATGGAGCCACTGCACTCTAGCCTGGGCAGCAGAGCCAGAGACTCCATGTCAAAAAAAAGAAAAAAAAAGAAAAAGAAAGAAAGAAAGAAAAGAAACAAGTTACAAATAGTTTATACTGTATGATCCCTAATTGTGAACAAAAACAAAATATATAGTTTGAGAAGACAGACCAAATGTTAGTCTGTAGGAGGAGGACTCCAGAACATTTTAATTTTTTTCTTTCTGCTTGTCTGCATTTTTTGTTTTTTGTTTTTTGTTTTTGTTTTTACAATGAACATGTCTGATTTTTTGTGATAAGAACAAATTTCCAGCTGGTGTGGTGGCTCATATCTGCAATCCCGGCACTTTGGGAGGCCGAGGTGGGTGGATCACCTGAGCTCAAGAGTTCCATACCAGCCTGACCAACATAGTGAAACCCCATCTCTATTAAAAAAAAATAAAATAAAATTAGCTGGGTGTGGTGGTGCATGTCTGTAATCCCAGCTACTTGGGTAGCTGAGGCAGAAGAATCACTTGAACTCAGGATGGGGAGGTGCGGTGAGCTGAGATGGTGCCACTGCATACCAGCCTGGGCAACAAGAGTGAAACTCCATCTCAAAAAAAAAAAAAAAAGAACAAATTTCCTTGCTTTCCTCCCAGGAGTGGCTCCTGCTGGGAGATGCAGATGCGTTCCTGGCTCCCAGGCATCGTGAGAAGAGCCATTAACCCTTGCCAACTGTTAAGCTGCTCATTAATAATTCTCTGCTCATTAAGAACTCCCCATCCCAATTGGTCTTACAGGCAAGACCTCAGTGACCCAACACCTTGGTATCCAAATGAGCAGTTGCTGCATCACCTGAGAGTGGTTTAGCCCCTGCCCTCCCTTGAGGGCAAACACTGTTTACCACTGTTGGCACATGGTAAGGCTAGCCTCGATAAAACTGCAGGGCCTTTCCACCTCCCAGGAGCACCCTCCCCTGTAGGAGGGTGACAGCTATGATGCTTCATTTCTCAGGGCGGTCCCTACTCCACAGAGGCAGGTATGATTCTGAAGGTTGGCAAGAAAAGGCTGTCCCCATGGCAACCCGGGCTTGCTCAGCCTTTTCATTCCTGAGATCAGTCCAACCCCCAGGGAATGAAGGTGGGGGTTTGGAGTCAGGAAAATCACTGCCTGGCTGTCTGACCTCAGGCGAGACACTTAGCTTTTCTCTGTGTCAGTTTCTGCATCTGTAAAATGGTGCTGAAGCTTCTTACTCAACTCCAGGACTGGGGTGGAATAATCTGTAAATTGCAAAACACAAGAGGAGTAAGGCATCCCTAATTTTGGCTTGTCCTCAAATTGCCATGTGACTTTGGGGAAATCAGTTGACCTCTATGTGTCTCAGCTGCTCTATTTATAAATAGGCAAGTAAGGCACACTGGTTACTTCCCAGATATATTGCAAGGTGCCTGTGAGACTCCCAGAATCTCAAAGGTGAAAGGAATCTTAGCCCTTACCACTCATGCAGGAATCTTTTTGACAAACTCTCTGACAGAGGTACTTGTCCAGCCTCTGCCTGGTTGCCTGTTGTGGCAGAACACTCATGACCACACAGCTTCTCAGGTGGCCATTTCTACATGATACTAACTGTAAGAAAGTTCTTTCATACAGCATATTATAGTACATTTTACAATTAAGTGTTTGTTTCAAAAAGTTAGCAATCCTTTTCAGAGCTATTGTCCCAGAGGCTTGCACAGGGTAGAGATGAGCAGTGGTCAGCAAAAAGCAGGTGTGCGCTCAGCTCTTGGCTTAGTGTGTTAGAAGGAGTCCGGGCTTCTGGGGTCACACATCCTAGGTTAAAATGTTGCTTTATCCGCTTCCCAACTGGCTGACACTGACCCTGGGAATGTTATATTACCTATCTGAGCCTCAGTTTCATGATCAGTAAAAGGAAGACAGAAATACCTACCTCCCAGTATTGTCAGTTAAGCACTTCTTATTAAGCTTACAACCCAGACAGACTCACCTGGTGGAATTTTTGGGACTTGGAGTGGGGAAGGTTACATCCTCCCCTGCTACCCCTTGAATAGCACATCCGCCCACTGAGCACATGGCACAGGCCAGTCTTACATACTCCATGTCTCAGGCCTGTCTCCCTCTCAGACCTGGACCAGGGCCATAAAGGAAAGATGATGCAACGGTTTCAAGACAAAGTTCCCCTCCTCCTCGTGATTCACCAGCTCCCCCTCCCTGCCCACAGACTCAGTGGGCACTAATCCCAGGGCGTCACTTGGGAACAACTTCCAACTGCACCAACGTTTTAATAGAAATCTCATACAGCACCCCAAAAATGTGGTCTGGCAGTGGACTTCCAGGCAGAGTGACAAGAAGTTGGGGAAAGCTATTTGGGGTTGGGTGAAAGTGTTCCTTTAGCCATTGATATGAAGGCATCTGTCATGCAACATCTCCTGGACAAGGGTCAGGACGCCTGGGTCCAGCTCCACCATTACCCAGCTCTGGGCTCTCTGGAGCCAGCGACTTCCTTCCGCAGAGTCTTGCTTTCCTCATGTGCAAGACTGCAGGCTGCCTCCTGGGTTTTTTCCGGGTTCCAGATTCTAGGTTTCCCCATTTGTTGGATTCAGGGATGCGTTGGAGAAATCAGCGGAGACCGCCTTGGCCCCTGGCCACTGGGTGACGCTGAACGCCCCCTCTTCTCTGCTTCCTCCGCAGATGAGTACCTCAGAGTCCTCAACGTGGGTGTGGCCGAGGTGAAGAAATCCTTCCTGGGGCCCTTGTCCCCATCCTGCAAGATGGTGCAGATGATGAGGCAGTTTCTGTACCGGGTCCTGCCTGAGGACTCCTACAAGGTCACCACAGGGAAGCTCCATGTGAGCCTCACCCGCTTCACAGACGGGGAGAGCGTGGTGGTTTCGGAGTTCACATCCAAGGAGGAGCTCATCGAGGCAAGGGGGCTGGGCCTGGAGGGAGGGCTGAGAGGGGACGTGGGAGGGCTGCTCCTGCTCACTCTGCACAGCCCAGCCCGCTGCCTCACCCGTCTGCCTCACTTCCCTAGTCCTTCCTTCCTGCATGCGCCCAGTGTGCCTCTGTGCAAGGTGCAGGATTAGATGAGATGGACACGGAAGCCCAGGACGAACCAGGCTTGACTGCCACCCTCAATGCTTCAGCCTTCACACCTCTCCCGCCCGGCCCTCTGCGCTAAGCCTGGAACTTCCCAGAGGCCCAGGGGTGACCTGCAGAGGACCGAGGTTCCTTCAAAGCCTCCCAGGCTGCGCTGCCATGCACCCACCCCCCCGAATTACTCCAAGTTTGTGGGAGCGGTCAGGGGAGAGGGCCCCCTACGTCCCCTTTCTGCCCCCTCTCTTCCAGTGCTTCTTGCTAAGGGATTGAATTACCACCAAATCAGTTCTCACTTAGAAAAGTGCCCACTGAGCCGGGCGCGGTGGCTCACGCCTGTAATCCCAGCACTTTGGGAGGCCGAGGCGGGTGGATCACGAGGTCAAGAGATCGAGACCATCCTGGTCAACATGGTGAAACCCCGTCTCTACTAAGAATACAAAAATTAGCTGGGCATGGTGGCATGTGCCTGTAATCCCAGCAACTCAGGAGGCTGAGGCAGGAGAATTGCCTGAACCCAGGAAGCGGAGGTTGCGGTGAGCCAAGATCTCGCCATTACACTCCAGCCTGGGTAACAAGAGCGAAACTCCATCTCAAAAAAAAAAAAAAAAAAAGGAAAAGTGCACACCGATCCTGAGTGCACTGCTCTAAACTCATTAATATGAATTTTAGTTATGAATAATGATTGCTGGAGAGGGCTGCAGATAAGTCCCATTGTCGTGCAGGACAAAGGGGTTAAGCAGCGTGGCCTCCATCCCATATTTCCACTCTCCTTCCTTCCCCCACATGCAGGGCCTTCGCCACCCCATCCTCATCCCATACTCGCCTGGCAGTGACCGTGGGGATGAGAGATGAGTAGGTGGTGGGCATGGACACCCGCTCCACCCCTCACGGCCCGCTGGGTTTTTCAGCAGCCAGCTCTTCCAGATCTGCCTCCTCATGCCCACCTCCGTTCTGACTTCATCTCCCACGGCGGCGGTTTTCTCTCCCCGGCCCTCTCCCCAACCTTCCACTCCTACCATGCCAACTCCAGCAAACCACACACAAGCCAGGCCTCTGGGCCTTCACACCTGCCGCTCTCTCTGCCTGGGATCCCCTCTCCCTCCCACCCTACTTCACCTGCTGCTGAAACCCAGTCCCTCCTGCCAGGGAACCTCCCTTCATCCCCTCCCACCCTGCTCGAACCCTTCCTGTGAAGTCACGGTGCCCATGCTCATCTCCACCAAGCCCCTGTCACCCCACTGCTCTGTCACCCACTTGCTCACTCCCCCGCACAGGGCACTCCCAAGCATGGACCTCTCAGCCTCCTTTGCTTCCAGGGCCTGGCCCGGGACTGACACATATTAATGGTAGTTGAATCCTACTGGATCTTTGAAAGTTCAGCATCAGAAGGGACCCTGAAGCTAATGAGCCCCCCTCCCACTTTAAAGTTGGGACGTCAGGGCCAGATGAAGCAAGTAGCTTACCAAGGACCCAACTAGTGAGGGCCAGGCCAGGAATTGAACTTGAAGCTCCGCTTCCCAGGGGGCCACCTTCACGTAGGGTTTAAGGAGGTCCAGGCTGGCGGTGGGTGGGCCAGCAGCCGACAGGTGAGCTGTGCCCGCTGCACCCCCCGCCCCGGCATCTCAGCCCTGTTCTCTCCACGCAGGCCCTGTACTGCAGCTGCTTCGTCCCCGTGTACTGCGGCCTCATCCCCCCAACTTACCGCGGTGTGGTGAGTGCTCCGGCGTGGTGAGGGGTGAGCCGGGATCCAGGGGACCTCGGGTCCCTGTAACTCACACCTGGGGGAACCAGGGGTTGGTCTCAGAATGCAGTGGGAGGACCTAGAGTCGGAAAGTTTCTCATGTTTTTGCTCAGAATTCCCAATGTAGGTGGCTTTCTGGGCCTTTAAGATGAACTTCTGGGGTGGGCTCCTCTCTGGACCCACGTATCCATTGCCGAGCCCAGCAAATCAAGGCTCCATAGGCTTGGCAGGTTTTCCCAGACTTGACAGAGCAGAGGAGATGCACCCTAAAGCACTGGGACCTGGACCCTCAAATAATGAGGACTTTTTCGGAGGCGCTCTAGGACAGGGTCTTACAGACTTTACTGTGCCCGTGAGTCACTTGGGGTCTCGTCAAACAATGCAAGTTCTGATCCAGGTGGTCTGCGCTGTGGCCCTAACCAGCCTCAGGTGCTGTTCATTCTGCCGGTGGGCGGGCTACACTCAGTGGTGATGCTCCAGCTCATGCCCCCTCCTCATTTTATATGCAGAGAAAGTCAGGGCCAGAGACTAGGATTCAGGTAGTAGATGGAGCCTGGATTGCACAGCAGCCAGCCCTGAGTGTTAGAGCCTCCGTATTTAACATCCTTCGTTCATAGGTGAGAAAACAGAAGCCCCGATGGGAAGGGGCTCGTGGGTGAACACGTGGTGGGTGGGTCTGTGGCAGAGGAGCACATCTGCTTTACCCAGAGTATGCGTCCCCTGCGCACAGAGCCCTGGGAACCCCAGTCTCAGCACCACTAAGGTAGTGGAGGCAGGATCAGTGCAGAGAAACAGCACTGGGCTGGGAGTCCAGAAGCCAGTACAGACTCACCAAGTGACCAGGGGCACACCATACACCCACCAGGACCTCTGTCTCCAGGCTTATCCTGAAGGGTCTTCTGGCCCTTCCTCGATGGGCCCTTGAAGCTGGTGCCATGTCCCATGGGCCGTTTCCATGTATTCTGAGGGGGGCTGGGAACTCTGGCCCCAGGTGAGCATTTCTGACTCTGCCCCCCACAGAGGTACATCGATGGGGGCTTCACCGGCATGCAGCCCTGTGCCTTCTGGACCGATTCCATCACCATCTCCACCTTCAGCGGGCAGCAGGACATCTGTCCCCGGGACTGCCCCGCCATCTTCCACGACTTCCGAATGTTCAACTGCTCCTTCCAGTTCTCCCTGGAGAACATCGCCAGGATGACCCATGCGTTGTTCCCCCCGGACCTGGTGGTGAGAGGCAGGAGGGGTCTGGGGAGTAGGGGAAGATACCCTGCTGGGACTAGGGGTGGGATCAGAGAGCCACTGGGGCCCACTCAAGTTCTGTCTGTGTCTCCTCCCCTCAAATGATCCCTTAAACTTCCTCCTAGACCTGCATCCTGGCCTTGCTGCTAACTGGCTATGTCACCTCGAGCAAGTCCTTTAAGCTCTTGCAGCCTCAGTATTCCCCCCGTAAAGCAAGATGATGTCGGAAGTGCTGATAGAAATGTTAACTGAACTCTTCCACTCACAGTTCATGTACCAAAGCAAGGGGCAGCAAACTACAGCCCACGGGCCAAATCCAGCCTCTGGCTTGTTCTTTACAGCCTGTGAGCTAAGAAAGGGTTTTCCATTTTTAGGGAGTTATGGGGGAGGGGGGAGAAGAAGAAGAAAAAGAACATCAGGCAGAGACTGCATGTGGCCAGCAAAGCCCAAAATAAGTATTTACTATCAGCCCTTTACAGAAAAGGCTTTGTGGGCAAGATCTCATGAAATCCGCTAGCACCCGCTGTGATCAATAGTATTACTGCCCCCATTTTATAGGTGAAGAAATTGAGGCTGTGAGAGGTGACAGCCACACAGCCAATAAGGGACAGCACAGAGACCTGAACCCAGACTCCAAACTCTGCTCTTCGTATGCCCCAAGGCACCTCCTCTGGTTCTGCCATGAGCACCCACCACTTTCCTGCCCCGAGGAGGCTGAGGATCTGCCCCAAATGGCGTCACTCGTGAACGCAGCATCACTGGGATGCGTGATCAGGAATTGCTCCCCAATTCTTCTTAGCAGATAGTGAGGGATGGAGCGCTGGATGTGTATGTTTTGAAAAGCCCGTCAAATAAAGTTCAAGAGCAATGGCAGCAGCTGCGCTGGGTCGGGGGGATGGTGGTTCCCTTCATCGCTGCAGCCTTAGTCATTCTCCGGGTGCTCCCGCCCCCAGATCCTGCACGATTACTACTATCGAGGGTACGAGGATGCAGTCTTGTACTTGAGGAGACTGAGTAAGTACCCGCGGGGCCCCAGGCGAGGGCATGTTGGGGAGAAGGAAAGTTCAAACAGTAGAAGGGCTGAAGGGAGGGGCATTCCCCCCAAATTTGTGACTGGAGACACCCTTCACCTGGGAGAACTGGAAATGCGGGTGGTGACCTAACAGGCTCTATGGCCCAGCCCAGACCGCTGGGGCCAGAAAGTAGGATCTCCATGTAAAGGGGTCTCTGGGGCTGACGAAGGGGACAGTGTCTAGGACAGTTGTACACATACGTTAATGAATTTAAAAACTCTAGGAAATCCAGAGTTCAGATCTTCCTGGAGAATTCCATTTTCATGTCATTTCATTCTCTTTCACTTGATTCTCTTTCCAGTAAAATCACCTTATTAATGTAGAACTGGACATGACCAGTTTATATTTGCATAAGACTTTGAGTGACCCATCAATCAGCAAATCACAGAGAAGAGCCCTTGCCCTCTGTAGGTTTGGAATGCTGGTCCCTCCACCTATATATTCTCTGTGTATTATCAGGGTAGAGGAAACAATTCCAATGACATGTATTTTATGTGCTAACTCCGTGGCAAACGTCTTTGTTAAGAAAAACGAACAGAACTGGGTGTGGTAGCTCATGCCTGTAATCTCAGCACTTTAGGAGGCCAAGGCAGGAAGATCGCTTGAAACCAGGAATTTGAGACCAGCCTGGATGACTGAGACTCCCATCTCTACAAAAAATTTAATAATTAGGGCCGGGCACAGTGGCTGAAGCCCGTAATCCCAGCACTTCTGGAGGCCGAGGTGGGCGGATCACAAGGTCAGGAGTTTGAGATCAGCCTGGCTAATATGGCAAAACCCCGCTTCTACTGAAAATACAAAAAAAAAATCAGCCAGGTGTAGTGGCGTGCGCTTTTAATCCCAGCTACTCAGGAGGCTGAGGCAGGAGAATCGCTTGAACCTGGGGGGCAGAGTTTGCAGTAAGCCAAGATTGCGCCACTGCACTCCAGCCTGGGCAACAGAGCGAGACTCTGTCTCAAAAACAAACAAACAAACAAACAATTAGCTTGGCAGCACGTGCCTATAGCCCCAGCTACTTGAGATCAAGGCTGCAGTGAGCCATGACTGCAACACTGTACCCCACTCTGGGCGACAGACTGAGACCCTGTCTCTAAAAAAAGAAATCAACACAAGCTTTGCCATACTTAGAATCAATTTTTTTCAGTAAAAGGGATCACTGGATCAAAGGGTTCACCTAAGGTTACATCGGAAGATTGTTCCTCGTTGCCACGTGTCTTTATGACTGTCTTTTTTTGTCAGTTGTATAATATTCCATCATAGCTATACAGAAAATTTTGCTTGATCATTCCTTTGAGTCTCCAAATGTTGGTGATTATGTCTAATTCTGTGGTAAACTTTTTGTGTACGTACCTTTAAAACTACTCTCTGGGTGAGATTAAGGGGTTGGATGAGATTTTCTTCCGAGGAGGTGTTCACTTATTTTTGCCCTTCTTCAAAATTCATTCCTGCTTCCCAAGCTCCCCTTATCCTGTCTCTGTTTTCTCCTGGGTGCTTTCTCCCAATGAGGAGTGGGGGGCGGTAGAGAGACAGGAGAGCAGGATGCAGATAAACCTGGGCTCTGGAGACAAGTAGCCCCAGGCCCCCACCCCCCACCACAAGCTGTGTGACCCTCAGGATCCTCACTTGCCCTCTCTGAGGCTTTCCTAATCTATTTAAAAAAACAGGGGAGGTTAGATCCTAGCTCCAGACACCTACTAACTCTGTGATCTTGAGCAGGTAACTAATCCCCTGGGGCCTCAGTTTCCTCATCTGTAAAAGCGGCCTAATCATGGAACCTTATGGTTTTATTTTGAAGAGTCAAGATCGAGCCCTTAGCACAATGCTCAGATAAATGGTGGCTCTCATGAGAACATCAAAATGCTGTGTCCTAGCTAGGGTCAGCCTAGCTTACCACTGGGTGAAACCTGATGGCGGCACTTCAGGAATCCGCCCCCAAAATTGAAGCAGGATGTGGGTGAGGGGCAGTTTTTTTTCAATGGCCCTGGAATCACTCCAAGTAGGGACAGAAGCAACTCAGGGAGAAATTGTCTCCTGCTGACTACCAGCTATTTTTCTTCCTCTTCCAATTTGACAGTGTACGGCACGGCTCTCTCAGCTCAGATTCCACCTCCACTACCTCAATCCTCTTGGATTTAGTGGGACTAGATTTTTCTCCCTGCATCAGATGTGAACAGGAACTACTGACATACAGTGAGAAATTGCAGTTGGTCTCCAGAGCCACACTCTTCTCCCCACCTGCCATCTGGGAACAGAAAATGGGATTCCACCCAGCCCCTGCCAGACGGCTTTCCGGGTGGGGGGTCACCTCCATCAGGAAGCTGCACCCCAAAAGGTGTCACCCCCCCGCTCCTCAGCTCACATTCTCACAGCCTCTTTCTCCTCCCTCCCAAGGCTCACATCACTTCATTATTCCTGCTGTCAGGCAAGCCCCTCTCTCCACACTCGGCCCATCCTGGCAGCAGCCTTCTGCCAAAGGGAAGGGCAGTGCACGCTGGTGTGCTTGAAAATCCACGTTCCCCACACAGATGTGTGAACGTGGGCGCTGAGTGAGGTTGGAGCTCAGAGGATGCCGTGTCTAAAATATTCATCCGGCATCGAGGCATGCCTGGCCAAACCTCTCTTCCGCCCTCCTCCCCCACTCCCTTCTTCCCTCTCACAGTTTGATAAGTCTCTCTTACACACACACACACACACACACACACACACACACACACACCCGTGAAACCATCACCACAATCAAGGTAGTGAATAATCCGCCGTCCACAAAATTTCCTCATGCCCTTTCATGATCCCTCCCACCTTCCCTCACCCCCTACTATTCTCAAGCAACCCCCATCTGCTTTCTGCCCTTATAGATTAATGTACTGTTTGTGAACTCCTTTTTAACATCTGAATTCTTTCACTCTGAATAATTATTCTGAGATGCATCCATGTTGTTGCACATATAGTTTGTTCCTTTTTACGTTCCATGCTACTGTCTTAATGGACCACAGCTCATTTACCAAAGGCGTTGAGTATACCGCTGTATGCATATACCACAGCTCATTTACCAAAGGCGTTGAATATAGCGCTGTATGCATATACCACAGCTCATTTACCAAAGGCGTTGAATATAGCGCTGTATGCATATACCACAGCTCATTTACCCACTCACTGCTGGTTATTTCCAGATTTGCGCTATTATGAATAAAGCTGCTATGAACACTCATGCCTGAGTCTGGTGTGGACATATGCCTTCCTTTCTCTTGGGTAAATACCTAGGAATGGAATGACTGGATTGCATGGTGCATGCATGTTTAACACACATACACAAATATTTTAATTGTGGTTAAAAAAACACATAACAAATGTTAAGCACACAGTTCAGTAGTCTTAACTATGTTTGTATTGCTGTGCGACAGATCTCTAGAACTTTTTCATCTTGCAAAACTGAACCTCTAGATGTGCTGATCATCAACTCCCCCTCCAGGCCCCCAGCCGCCACCATTCCACTTTCTGTGTTGATGATTCTGACTACTTTAGGTATCTCATGTAAATGGAATCATGCAGTATTTGTCTTTTTGTAAACGGCTTATTTGACTTAACAGAAATGGCCTCAAGATTCATCCATGTTGGAGCAGGTGATAGGATTTTCTTCCTTTTTAAAACTGAATATATTCCACTTTTTTTTTTTTGAGACAGGGTTTCGCTCTTGTTACTGAGGCTGGAGTGCAATGGCGCGATCTCGGCTCACCACAACCTCCGCCTCCTGGGTTCAGGCAATTCTCCTGCCTCAGCCTCCCAAGTAGCTGGGATTACAGGCACGCGCCACCGTGCCCAGCTAATCTTTTGTATTTTTAGAAGAGACGGGGTTTCACCATGTTGACCAGGACAGTCTCGATCTCTTAACCTCGTGATCTACCCGCCTCGGCCTCCCAAAGTGCTGGGATTACAGGCGTGAGCCACCGTGCCCGGCCCCCTCCACATTTTCTTTATCCATCCATCTGACAAAGGACATACGTTCCGGCTCTTGTGGATAATGCTGCAGTGCCCATGGGTGTATGTGTGTCTCTTCCAGATCCTATTTCAATTGTTTTGGATAGATAATCAGAATATATGTTTGACTTTTAAATAAACTGCCAAATCATTTTCCAAAGCAGTGGTACCACATTACATTCCCACCAGCAATGGATGAACATTTTTCCTCCAAAACTTTTGGTCTTTTGAATTAACGCTCTGAATTTTTAATTTCAGCCCTTCTAATGGGTGCGTGTCGGTAACTTACCGTGTTTTGATCTACATCCCCTCCGGACTAATGATGCTGAGCACCTCTTCACCTGCCCGTTTGCCTTCCACGGATCTTCTCTGGCGAGGCTGGCGGTCCGCTCTTTTGCACAGTTCTCACCTAGACTTTTAATAAGCTTTGTTTTTTTTGGGGTTAGTTTTAGATTTGTGGATAACTTGCGAAAACAGCCCAGGGTGTCTGTGTCACATTTGTTAGATGTTGCAGAATGGTATACATATATAACATGGTACACAATCCGGCACGTTGGTTATAACTCATGAGCCACTCTTGATATATTATTCACTTAGAGCCATTGCTTATTCAGATTTTCTTAGTTTTTACCTAATTCCTTTTCCTGTTCCGGGACTCCGCACCCAGGGATCACATTACATTTAGTCATCACGTCTCCTCAGGTTCCTCTTGCCTGTAAGTTTCTCAGACGCTTCTTATTCTTGATGACCTTGACAGAGTTGACTATCGGACAGGTATTTTGTAGAACGTCACTCCATTGGGGTTTGTCTGATGTTTTTCTCGTGATTGGGCTGGGATTGTGAGTTCTGGAGAGGAGACAACAGAGGTCAGGTGCCATTCTCATCATGTTACCTCAAGGGCACGTGATGCCCACGTGACGTATCCCTGCGGATGTTGACGGTGACCGCCTGGCTGAGGTAGCGTCTGTCAGGTTTCTGCATTGTGAAGTACCGTCCCTCAATCCCCACTGTCGTTTTGGGAAGAAAGTCACTGTGCACAGCTCATACTTAAGGAGTGAAAAGTTCTACTCCACTTCCTAAAGGGCCAAGTGTGTCTACATAAATTGTTTAGAATTCTTCTGCAGGGGAGCTTTCTCTCTTTTCCCTGATGTACTTACTTATGTAATCGTGTGTTTATGGCAGTACGGACTCTCCGATGCGCATGTTACACTTTGTGTTATTATTCAATAGCACTTCACTTTGTTCCTCAAATTGTTCCCACTTTGGCCATTGGGAGCCTTTTCAATTGGTTCTTTTACACATTTTAAAAATTGAATTGTTTTCTTATTTAAGCACTGTTATATGGTCGAGATAAATGCCCCCCCCACCACCAACCCTTTATTATTATTGTATTTTTAGTAGAGACGGGGTTTCGCCATGTTGACCAGGATGGTCTCTATCTCTTGACCTTGTGATCCACCCGCCTCGGCCTCCCAAACTGCTGGGATTACAGGCTTGAGCCACTGCGCCCAGCCACCAACCCTTTTTGAGACAGGGTCTCACTCTGTCACCCAAGCTGGAGTGTAGTGGTGCGATCATGGCTCACTGAAGCTTCGGCTTCCCAGGCTCGGGCAACCCTCTAGCCCGTCTCAATGAGTCTAACAGTCACAGTGACCTTCTCAGAACCTTACCTCCCCTGCCTAAAAGTCATGCTACAATCATATTTGCCGTGAAAACCAAGGATCCTGGCTGCTGCCTGTAGCCCTGACGTAGTCTGGCCCCTGCCGCCTTCTCAGCCCCTCCCCCAGTACAATCCCCATGCCCCACACTGAACTTTCGGACCTCCAACACCTGGTGTGTCCTCAAACCTTGTGGCCTTTGTGTGTGCTGTTCCCTCTGCTGAAACACCCTCACCACCCGCCCTGACCATCCTGCGCCACATGCCCTTCAGACCTCTGCTCACGGGCACTCCCCCAGACGAGCTGCCTCTCTCACAGCACACCTCTCCTCTCTTCCTGCGCTTGCCTCAGTCAAGACTCTAGATGATTTGAGTGGGTAACGCCTGCTCCCCTACACTACACCGTAAGTGCCAGGAACCATCAGTTTGTTTTCACTCACTATGCATTCAAGTAAGTACAGAGAGATCTTGGAAAAGCACTGATCCTGTTTAGGAAAATAACCAAGAAACCATTTTTGCAAAGGTTATGCTCCTGCCAGGGCTGAGGAGCACCCCATGCTGTTGTTTCTCCTAGATGCTGTTTATCTTAATTCTCCCTCCAAGAGAGTGATTTTCCCCCGGGTGGAAGCGTACTGCCAGATACAACTCGCCCTTGGCAATGAGTGCCCTGAACACAGTCGACCAAGCCTTCAAGCACGGCGGGCCAGTCTGGAGGGAGCCACACAACCTCACACAGAGTGGGCTCCCAAAGCCGGAGGAAGGGGCAGCCATGGTCCGCCTGCATCCTCACCTGTGCAGACACCTGAATCCACATGTGAACCACCTGTTTCACCACCAGTATCTCCACTTGAGCAGCCACCTGCACAGCCACTGGCCTCTTCAACTGGCACACCACGTGTATCATTCCCAGCTGTGCACAAGCCACCCAGCTCCACACCCGGCTCATCACTGCCCGCCACACCACCTGGGCAGTCACCTGCGTCACCTCAGCAGCAGGTACAACCATCTGGATCACCACCCAGATCCCCTCACTCTCAAGCATCCACTTCACCCAGACCATCGCTGGGGACCTCGGCTGTGGGGGCACCTCAAACACCACCCCAAGGTTTTCTTTCAGCCTCCCCTGCTCAGCCACCTGCGGAGAAACTAGGCCCAGGACAGCCCCAAGGTATGGACCCTTCTGGCTTCTTACAGCTTTCTCATGCCTGGAGCCCCTCGACAAGTGAGCAGGCCATCAGGGCTGGTAAGTGCTGCTTCAGGGGTGCATGGGTGAAGTTTGCGGTGAGCGTCAGTGGCTCTGTCCACTATGAGGACAGGCTGCCACAAGGGGGCAGTATAATGGACATTTGTTCATTCCCTTGATGCAGTGTTTCTCAAACTGCGGTGCCCCCACCGGCAGCAAAAGCAGTACCCAGGGACTTGTTAGAAATCATAATCTCAGGGCCGGGCATGGTGGCTCATGCCTGTAATCCCAGCACTTTGGGTGGCCGAGGCGGGTGGATCACGAGGTAGAGAGATCGAGACCATCCTGGTCAACATGGTGAAACCCCATCTCTACTAAAAATACAAAAAATTAGCTGGGCATGGTGGCGCGTGCCTGTAATCCCAGCTACTCAGGAGGCTGAGGCAGGAGAATTGCCTGAACCCAGGAGGCGGAGGTTGCGGTGAGCCGAGATCGCGCCATTGCACTCCAGCCTGGGTAACAAGAGCGAAACTCCGTCTCAAAAAAAAAAAAAAAAGAAAGAAATTATAATCTCAGGTTCTACCGCAGACGGACTAAATCAACTTTGGAGGTGGGGCCCAGCTGTCTTTTTTTTTTTCGGCGGAGTCTTGCTCTGTCACCAGGCTGGAGTGTGCAATGGCGCAATCTTGGCTCACTGCAACCTCTGCCTCCTTTGTTCAAGCGATTCTTCCGCCCCAGCCTCCCAAGTAGCTGGGACCACAGGCACGTGCCACCACGCCCGGCTAATTTTTGTGTGTGTGTATTTTTTTTTTTAGTAGAGACGGAGTTTCACCATGTTGGCCAGGATGGTCTCGGTCTCTTGACCTCGTGATCCGCCCGCCTTGGCCTCCCAAAGTGCTGGGATTACAGGTGTAAGCCACCGCCCCCGGCCCCCAGCTGTCTTTTTTACAAACCCTCCGGGTGATTTTTTTTGCCTGCTCACATTTGGGACCACTATGCCAGTAGCTTTTGACTGTGAAAGCCACTGTACTGGGTAGTGCTACTCAGAGTGGCCCGCAGACCAATCCAGTGCTCAAGTGTGTGTTACTAGCCCTCCATGGAGTGAGTGCAGAAATTAAGAGTAATCATTTAGAAACAGCTATGGCGCTAAGGTTGATTGCCACAAATTGATGGCCACAACATTGATTGCTTGTCCATTTTTTACTAATTCATTTGCATTGTATTTCACAAAAGTACTGGTTTGTTACAGACTGTAAAGAAAGTTTATTTAAAAAACTGGTTCCTCACTACAGATGGTTTCAGAAACACCACTATAGGGGCTGCAAAGATAAACTGTTCTCAATTCCTTACTCAGGAAATCTCCCTTTCAGCAGAGGAGATAACAAAGATACTAATCTCAAAAATACAATCAGGGGTCGTGTGTGGTGGTTCACGCCTGTAAACTCATCACTTTGGGATTCCGAGGCAGGTGGATCACATGAGATCAGGAGTTCAAGACCAGCCTGACCAACATGGTGAAACCCCCGTCTCTACTAAATACAAAAAATTAGCGGGCCATGGTGGTGCATGCCTGTAGTCCCAGCTACTTGGAGGCTGAGGCGGGAGAATTGCTTGAACCCAGGAGGTGGAGGTTGCAGGGAGCTGAGATTGCACCATTGCACTCCAGCCTGGACAACAAGAGTGAAACTCGGTTTCAAAAAAAAAAAAAATTGGAAGTATTAAGTACTGTGTAACTAACAAAAACACAGTGTTGGAGGGTATTCGTAGAGAATAAGACCACTTCTCTCTGGGAGAGTATGAAAAGCTTCTTGGAGGTTACGGGTGAGTTTAAATAGGCAGTATTTTGACCATCGTGGTTTATAGAATTGGATGGGATGGAGTAGAAAGAGCATTTCAGAGTTCGTTTATTTAAAACACTCAGGTGCAGTGCAGGAACGTCCAGGGTACTTTCAAGGTACTTTAGGAAGGAGAGGACATGTGTATGGCCACCATGGATGGTCTGGATGGGGACAGGAGAGAGAGCCAAATGAGGGACTGAAGCCAGATTGTAGAGTGCTCATGGTCCTCAGGCAAACTTCCAGAGTCCTCACAGTAAAGGTCACAGGTCGGCAATGTGTCCTCCTTGGAATCAGCCCCAAGTTGGCGGAGATGCCATTTCTTTGGAACAGATTTACTTTGACTCTTTTAATGAAACAAAAACAAGAGACCATTAAGAAAATTGGGTGGTGGCTCATGCTTTTGAGCCCAACATTTTGGGAGGCCAAGGCAGGCAAGTCGCTTTCAGTCAGGAGTTCAAGACCAGCCTAGCCAATGAGGTGAAACTCCATCTCTATTAAAAATACAGAAATTCAGCCAAGCATGGTGGCAGGCACCTGCAGTCCCAGCTACTCAAGAGGATGAAGCAGGAGGATCACTTGAACCTGGGTGGCAGAGGTTGCAGTGAGCAGAGATCGTGCCACTGCACTCCACCTGGGTGACAGAGCAAGACTCCATCTCAAAAAAAAAAAGAGTCAGATAATTGGGCACAGTGTTTTAACTGCTCTCTTATGTTAAATGCAAAACATTTGTTTTATGTTGATCACACCTGTGCACGAAGGCAGCCATCTTCAGGTACCTGAGCAATCCTGGGCCCCAAGGTGGCATTCTTCCCTCATACAGGGGGTGGACAGAGGGCACAGATAGTCTAGTGATTCTCCACTAGAAGTGATTTTGTCTCCAGGAGACATTTAGCAATGTCTGCAGACATTTTAGTTGTCACCTACTGGTTAGAGGCTGGGGACATATAAAAATATCCTGTAATACACAGAACAGTCTCTGTGCAAAACGCTCTCTGATTCTTAGTGTCAATAGCAGGTACTGAGATGGAGAAACCATGTTATAGGCACAGCTGAGCCTCAGTGGTGACATACTAGGCCATCTAAGCAAGACCCCCTAAAGCAAGCTTGTCCAACCTGCAGCCCAGGGACTGCAAGAGCCACATGTGGCCCAGGACAGCTCTTAGTGCAGTCCAACGCAAATGCATAAACTTTCTTAAAACATTATGATTTTTTTTTCTCATCAGCTATTATTACTGTTAGTATATGTTATGTGTGGCCCAAGACAATCTTCTTCCACTGTGGCCCAGGGAAGCCAGAAGATTGGACACCCCCGCCCTAGAGTTGAGTGGTATCAGTAATTTAACGATGGCCATTGGTGTTAGTGGGGAACAGGAAAATTGTTAAAAGCCCTAGGAAAATCCAAAAACAAATGGACAAGCCTCATTGTGAATAGATTTGGGGAAGCTAGGGACATACAACAGGTCTCTAACAAAATAACTACATATACTTTATATTACTTTTATTTATATATAATATATAGTTACATTTTAAACTTCAAATACTATGTACCCCCATACTCATTAAAAGCATGCAAAGTGATTGCTTCAGAACAATGGCCATGAAACTATTCATACTCTCTTCTAAGAAAAAAGAAAAAAGCATTACATGAAGTATGTGTTGGAACGTCCAGGCCCCTCCAGGGGATTTTCCTGAAAACCTTCCCTAACACGCTGCTTTCTGTGAAGGAGCTACTATTTCTTTTCTTTTCCTTCTTTTTTTTTTTTTTTTTTTTTTTTTTCTGAGACAGGATCTCACTCCCTGCTCACTGCACCCTCAAACTTCGGGTCTCAGGTGATTCTTCCACCTCAGCCTCCCAAGTAGCTGAGATTACAGGAATGCACCATCACCCCGGGCTAATTTTTGCATTTTTAGTAGAGACGGGGTTTCACCATGTTGGCCAGGCTGGTCTCCAACTCCAGGCCTCAAGTGATTCGCTCACCTTGGCCTCCCAAAGCGCTGGGATGAAAGGTGTGAACCACCACGCCCAGCCCTGGAAGCTGTTTCTAATGTTCCACCAAGGGTCCGAGTCAGCACCTCCACAGATGTGGGCCTGCATCTCAGCCAAGTCTCACAACATGACTCTGGTTGTAAAAATGAGAATTTGAGGATAAGAGAGTTTTTTTGCTGTTTTTTTTTTGTTGTTGTTGTTGTTTTTTGGTTTTTTTTTTGAGACGGGGTCTCTCTCTTGTTACCCAGGCTGGAGTGCAATGGCGCGATCTCGGCTCACCACAACCTCCGCCTCCTGGGTTCAGGCAATTCTCCTGCCTCAGCCTCCTGAGTAGCTGGGATTACAGACACGCGCCACCATGCCCAGCTAATTTTTTGTATTTTTAGTAGAGACGGGGTTTCACCATGTTGACCAGGATGGTCTCGCTCTCTTGACCTCGTGATCCACCCGCCTCGGCCTCCCAAAGTGCTGGGATTACAGGCTTGAGCCACCGCGCCCAGTCGTTTTTTTGCTGTTTTAAACATGTTCATTTACTTACTATTGCTATTTCAAAAACGACTAATATCTCCCTTCCCCATCTCACTCCCGTTTCCTCTGTTTTTACTTTTAGCTGTAGCTCCTCTTGACTCTTCAAATCCAAAAAGCACCGTGCCTCTGGTTCACGCAAAGGAAACCATCAGCAAGCCTTACGCAATGTAAGTTTCTCCTTCTTGGAGCACATTCTTTCCTTCGAGCGGGAGAAGAGAGCCCGGCTGAGCAATATCTTTCACCACTTTACCCGCCCCAGGAACCCTGGGATCCTTTTCTGGTGTGTGTGGTTGTGTGATTACAGGTCCACCCCTTTACGTCTCACAAAGCCACCTTCTCTTGCTCAGTTAGGGCAATGTGTGGGGAAGGAGCCCATCCATGCTGATGATGTCATTCTCTTCTCCTGCATGCTGAGGATGCTCCTTCTCTGAGTGCAGTGAGAGAATGTGCCTCCCCTGCCCTCATATTTTACTCTCTGGTGATGCCACAGTTCAAGAGGGCCAGCAGGCATCCTACCTCCCAGCCTTCGGTAGCTCCTGCCTGAAATGAATTGAGGGTCTCTGTCAAAGGCCTCCTTTACACCGAATTCTTTTCTTTTCTTTTTTTTTTTTTGAGACAGAGTTTCGCTCTTGTTACCCAGGCTGGAGTGCCATGGCGCGATCTCGGCTCACCGCAACCTCCGCCTCCTGGGTTCAGGCAATTCTCCTGCCTCGGCTTCCTGAGTAGCTGGGATTACAGGCGTGGGCCACCATGCCCAGCTAATTTTTGTATTTTTAGTAGAGACGGGGTTTCACCATGTTGACCAGGCTGGTCTCGATCTCTTGACCTCGTGATCCACCCGCCTCGACCTCCCAAAGTGCTGGGATTACAGGCGTGAGCCACCGTGCCCAGCCACTCCGAATTATTTTCTATTAGCATGATAATGACCTGAGAGTCCTAGGTTGTAGACTGTCCCCAGAAAATCTTTTCATTGTGTATATCAAGTGTCTGGGTTGTATAACATACACTCCATTATATCTTTGCAATAACCTTGAGAGGACCTGGGCATCTGCATTTTTTAAACTTCCCTGAGAACCACATTACCCAGGCTCCCTTGCAAGCTGAATGCTGTTTGTGCTGATGGTGGGGAAGGCACCACAGAAGATCAGAGGGTGGGTCAAGGATATTTCTCCCCACACGTCCAGCCCTCCTCTCATCCCTCCCTGCCTTGGGACCGCTCTGGCAGTGGTGGGTCTCTCCATGACCACAGCTGCAGGTATTGAGGGAGCAGGGCCCAAGGCGTTCTTTATTATGTTTCACTCTCTCTCACATCAAGCGTATTGAAATTTACCTGCTTCCCACATTAAGTATAATTTTAACTGTAAAACTTTTTGAAAGAGTTTGTATAAATTTAACAATTTTGAGCTTAGGCATAAGTTACGCATTTTATTCACGTAATTTAAACTTTTTTTGCATTTACATATAACTGTATAAAAGTCTGAGTTTCAGTTGACTCACGGGCATGATCTCACTTAGATAAATATTCATGGATTATATATTTTTTTAAAGTTTGCTGGGAAATCCTTCAGCCAGGGTTGAGAACCACAGCCTGGGTGTGTCCACCTGTGAAGCTGAGCAGGCCCCGATATTGGAGGGCCCAGGCCAGGCCCACCATGAACCATCTACTTAATCTCTTTGCCTAGGGAGAGCCCTGCTGAAGACTCAAACTGGGTGAATAAGGTCTTCAAGAAGAATAAGCAAAAGACAAGTGGGACCAGAAAAGGCTTCCCAAGACATCCTCGATCCAAAAAGCCAAGCGGCAAAGTGCAGTGAGCATGACTAATGTTCCTTAAATCCCATGGAGAGGAGCAGCTTTGGAAACTGTGTTCAGGGAGATTCCGAGGCATAGGAGGGGAGTGGAGGGAAGTCGGGGGTGCGGAGGGAGATTGGGCTTTGAAACAGACACATCTGACATAAAATCCTGCTCTGCCACAACTCCACTCAAGGATCATGGGTGGAATACTAGCTCTCCCTGAGCCTCCTTTTCCTGTAAAATGGGGATGATACCACTTCATAAGGCTGTGAGAGTTTAATGTGATCAGCAATGTAAATTGCTCCATAGAGTGCAGAATGCATAATAGCTCACAATAAGTCGGTATTACATTTAAATGATTCCCAGAGGTTAACTGGCTACCTCCCAGCTTCTGAAGAGTTGCTGCTTAATAACAAAACCAGACAGGCTGGGTGCGGTGGCGCACGCCTGTAATCCCAGCACTTTGGGAGGCTGAGGCAGGTGGATCACCTGAGGTCAGGAGTTCGAGACCAGCCTGGCCAACATGTGAAGCCCTATATCTACTAAAAATACAAAAATTAGCTGGGCATGATGGCATGCACCTGTAATCTCAGCTACTTGGGAGGCTGAGGCAGGAGACTTGCTTGAACCTGGGTGGTGGAGGTTGCGGTGTGCCGAGATTGCACCATTGCACTCCAACCTGGACAACAGGAGTGAAACTCCACCTTGAAAAAAAACAAAACAAAACAAAACTAGACAAGCGAGTGCCTATGTGACATTCAACTCCTGCCTGCATACAGTTCGCGGCCCTCGTCAATGTAGGCCTGCTTCTTAGAGCTTTTTGACTGTATTATGTTGTCTTTGACTTAGTCAGTCAGCACTTACTGAGGACCTACTAAGTGCCAAACGCTCTCCTGGACTCTATCCCCAAGTTTCAACAATTTACTCCTAGTCTAACCTTAAACAAAGATAAAAATAAGACCGAGGAATTTGATGAACTTTGAGCCCCACCTAAATGAAGTTTTATTTTATTTTTTATTTATTTATTTATTTTTTTTGAGACGGAGTTTCGCTTTCGTTGCTCAGGCTGGAGTGCAATGGCGCGATCTCAGCTCACCGCAACCTCCGCCTCCTGGGTTCAGGCAATTCTCCTGCCTCAGCCTCCTGAGTAGCTGGGATTACAGGCACGCGCCACCATGCCCAGCTAATTTTTGTATTTTTAGTAGAGACGGGGTTTCACCATGTTGACCAGGATGGTCTCGATCTCTTGACCTCGTGATCCACCCGCCTCGGCCTCCCAAAGTGCTGGGATTACAGGCTTGAGCCACCGCGCCCGGCAAGTTTTAATTTTTTTACTGAGTCATCGTATTTTAATTAAAGCCTCCTGCGTATATACAAACACACTCACAAATTCAAAATGACAGCCTCAAATTCAAACCCAAGCCGAGTATTGTTTACAGTTATTTCACTGGGTCATCAAAGTATTCTTTGAATTGACCAGGCATGGTGGCATGTGCCTGTAGTCCCAGCTATTTGGGAAGCTGAGGCAGGAGGATAGCTTGAGCCCAGGAGTTGGAGTCTGGCCTGGGCAACATAGTTTTCTCTCAGTGGAAGAGACCCACACTAGTATTTCATTTACTTCAAGTCTTTGTTGTTCAGAAAAATCTCTAATCATTCTGAGCAACATCTTCCTGGTTCTTTCTTGTCCCAAGTGGGATCCCTGGACAGGCACAGGGATTTATCAGACAGACAAGGGTCAGAGGCTCACCCGGTGACTAAAGGCCCACCTAGAAGTCTAAGCAATGCACTTGGTGAGTGGTGGGAAGCAGGATGGTAGGAGAGTCTTAGAGCTGCTGCAGGAAGTGGGACAAACCATGTTTTTTTCTGGATGACAGGTGGGTAAGGGAGGGTGCAGGATGGTAGCTAGAGGTCCCTGGGTTCATGGGATCAATAGTCCCACCCTGGGATCCTTCTCATTCATTCTTGATCTCCAGCCCCAACACGTCCCTGACCTTTGAGTGATCTTATCTCTCCATTTTTTTTTTTTTTTTTTTTTTTTTAACAGACGAGGTTTCACCATGTTGTTGGTCAGGCTAGTCTTGAACTCCTGACCTCAGGTGATCCACCCGCCTCAGCCTCCCAAAGTGCTGGGATTACAGGCTTGAGCCACCACGCCCGGCCTGAGTGACCTTATCTCTGTCCCTAGGAGCTCATGGTCAAGTTCGGCAGGAAGCCAGGCGGGTCTCTGGTGGGTGTGGGGAGCTTCCCTGGGGCTAGGAGCACTATCGGAAGCCAAGCCCAGTGTCCAGTTCCTTGATTCCAGGGCCAGCTCTCTTCCCACTGCGGCAGAGCAGCGGGAACCATGCAGTTCCGTAAGAGCCACTTTGATTGACAAACCTTCTGGGAATGAAGGTGCTTTACAAAGAAGCAGGCTATGATAAAACACAAACAAGACAACATTCGTAAACTGTGGGAAGCACTGCTGTCATTGGGCCACACCTCCTGCACCAGGCAGGTGGTTGTCTGCTGCCTTCCTTTACACAACAGATGATGAGCCTGCCTGGAGGCGGCGGTTTACCAGTTGATGATCCCAAGCAATTCCGAAGGCTGGGGCAGCAGGTAGACAAGAGAAGCTCAATGTTAGGGATAGAGAAGGGGGAGTGATTCAGGAAGAAGAGAAATCTGCTCATTTCCTCCCAAACTGCAACCGCTGTCACATCCATGGGCTAGTCCTGTACAAACTTCTGGTCCCCAGCTGATGTCCCTGCTGACAAGCAGAGAGAGATGCTAGAACAAAAGCCAAAGGGTAGATGTCCCATGCATGAATCAGTGTTGTTTTTTAATCAGAGGTCGAAATTCATACTCTGATGCAGACTGCATTAGTCAGTTATTGCTGCTATGATAACACTGCATAACAAACATCCCCCCAATTCTCAGTGGATTGCAATGACATTTATGTTTCTCTTTCATGGGCCTGTGTGTTGGCTGGGATAGCTCTGCTTAGGCTGCAGGCTGGGTCAAGTCTGCTCCCGGCTGCTTTCATTCCAGGACCAGCAGTGAAGTCAGCAGTAATATCAGCCTCCGGAGCATGGCTGGGTGTACGCATCAGCCTTGCTTTCCTCTGCTAGCCTTGGCTCTCCTCCAGTAAGAGAGTAAGAGTTCAGTGGTATCTGACTCTGGGTTGCGTCACTGGCCTCAAAGTGAAGAGACAGAGTGAGAAATTGAGAGACTGCCTGCAGGCTACAAATGGAGAAGGAGGACCCTATCCTGCCCCCAAATCCTCCTAATTGCCGCCAAGTCTGTGACACCAAGTTTCCACCATAAGAGATCCTTTTCTTTGGGTTTCTATGGAATTTCCCCCATTCCAATATGAATGTAATAATAATAGCTCCAACTCACATAGTACTTATGTGCCCAGCACCACAGCACAAAAACATGCCCAAAGTTACACTGTGGTAGGTGGCAGAGCCAGGATCCCGATCCAGGTTTTCTGTCACCAGTGTCTTGACGTTCCAACTTAGTGATATGGCCTACGAGGGCGGTGGGAGCACTGGAGTGGGAGTCAGAAGTCACAGGGGTTAGCACTGGTTTCTCCGTTCTGGCGAGTCTTAGTGGGAGTTTCTCTCTCTATAACACCAACTCTGCCTTCAACCTATGGTTATTTGGGACTTAAATGAGAAGCTGAATGTGGAAGCATCCTGTGGAATTCTAGGTAGCAAAGACATGTCAGGACCTTATGACTAGTGCCCAGGCCTGTGTGGGACATTTGGGAGGGTCCTGGGGCAGTGTGTAGGACTGGGGCACCAAGAGAAAGGAGCAGAGATAGCGTATCTGAATGCATGGTTCCTCCTAAGAGCTTGTTAGGAATGCAGATTCTTGGGCCCACCCTGCACCTACTGAATCAGAAACGGAGCTGGGGCCCGGCAGCGTGTATCTTACATAACCCACCAGACGACCGATGCACGCCGGAGTTTGACAACCACTGGATTACTGTAGAATAGAAGCACAGAGGAGAGGCAGCTAATTCACTCTGTTAGCTTGGGGATCTCAAGGAAGGCTCCCGGCGGAAGTGAGGAAGATGAGCAGAAGTTAGTCAGACTGAGAATGGGGGGTATAGGAGAGTATTCCAGAAACATGGGATGGCCCAGAACAAGGAAATGGTCTATGCAAGCAGTTAACTGTGGTTGCAAGGGAGGTAGAGGAGAGGCCTGGAAGTGAACTTGGTGATGTGACAGAAGGTAGGCCAAGCTGGCTTGGACGACCGGCCAATGCGGTTGGACTTCCTGTGTGCTGCTGGGGAGTCATTGCAGGGTCTAGGCGACAGAATGATAGATTTGAAGATTATGGAGATTTGAAAGTATCCAAGAACGTACATGTCCACATCCCAGCCTTTCTCTGGTCTCCACAAGTGTCTTCCTCCAATTTCCTAGAGAGGGCAAGTAACTTGCCCAAAGTCACACAGCAGGTCGGGGCAGGGCTTGGAAGTGAGGTCTTCTGATTCCCCCGTTGTCTCCCTCCTTTTCACCGGTGCTTCCTCGGCTTCTCCCATCCAGTTCTGCTCCCTGCCCACTTGACGTCCCTCTGTTCTCCACTTCTGAGACAGTTTGGGTCACCTACAGACCTCATCCTAGCCGGATCCAGGAATGCAGCCGCCCTGAGGTACGGAATCCCTTAGAATGACCTTGGAAGGCAGACACTGCCTGTCCTCTTCTGAGATGCTGTGGCGACGCCTGGGTCTCATTGATCCAGCTCCTTTTCTTCTCCCATCTTTCCCTTCCGGGTCACAGTCAGGGTCAACACTAGCCAGGCAGCACCTCGTGTGCTGAGAAAACAGCACCCCTTCCTGGAGAACCTGACTACCAGCTGCTGGAAAACTGTCGTAATATACTGATTTCGTTAGAACAACACACTTGACTGCCAACTGCTAGAAAACTACAAAGAACATGCAAAGACATGCATAAGTCTATGAATTGCCGACCCCCTTTACATGGCACTGTACCCGTATGTAATGTAAAATCTGCACAACTGTAGTCAGCCATCTAGAGACCACTCCGGCCCTATTCCCTTCTTAAAAAACCAAGTATCAGTTGAATTTGCACAAATGGGATGATGTTTCAAACATCCTTTTATCACCTCCCACTGGAGATTACATATGCCAGCAGCAAAAGACCCTTGTGTAATAAAATGAACCCCCTCATCGGCTTTTGGCGTAACTTGAGATTTCTAATTTCCATGCATTGGCTGTAAAAGGCCTGGCTACTTGTTCAGGGCCGCCCAAGGCGTATGAACCTGTAAGGGAGATCCTCGGCGGAATTAACGTTAGTAAAGTCCTAGATGCGGAACTCAGAAATGACAAATCTGTCCTTTTCCTAGGAAGCTGTGAGCCGAGAGAGAGAACCCGAGACGGCACGGGAGAGAACCTGAGGACCCTGAGGCCGAGTCTGCTCCCCACGGCTGTCGGGCACAGTCCCCTGACCAGAGGACCAGAGGCTACACCTACTGCCAGTCCTGATGGTGCCCAGGATCTGTTTCCCTTCCAGGGTGAGCATCTCAGCCTCCCTGTGATCCTTCCGGCCCTTCCACTTCCCTTCTCTGGACAGACTGATGGACGCCAGCACTGACCGGCGCTCACGGACCTTCCTCCCAACCTTGGCCTGAGCTCGCTTCTTTGAGATGGGCCAGATCGCTTCTAGTCTCCCCAGGATCCTGTCCAAGGGCACAGCTCTTGGGGGCCCAGCAGGACTGAGCCCACGACACACTCCCTCGCTCCCGCAGTGGCAGGAGCCCAAGTTCTGTTTGGTTTTTAATTCTCACAGTGTACTGATGGCTTGACCTCAGCTTGTCACTGGAATCGCTGGCTGAAGTTGGTCCGGCAGCCCAGGCATCAAGGTCTTTAGAGCTCCTCCGGGATTACATGGTGCTGCAGTGCTGAGACAGGCAGCCCTAGAGTCCTGGGTGCCTGTAGAGGAAGAGGGAGGCCAAATGTCCCTCCCCAGCAGCTAACACAAATGAGGGTTGACCCTGTCTGCTGTTCACACCTCAGTGAAAATGTTCCATGGGGAAGACAACTTCAGCCTCAATTTTTTCTAACCTGTCCAGAAAATAATTAGCCCCTTACTGCTCCCCAGAGGGCAGACCACCTCCATTCCCAGCGGGGCCCAGCAAGGAAGCCCCAGCTGCCCACAGGCCTCAGGGGCATTTGCTTACCAAATGCTGAAATGCAAAACCCAGACTGAAGGCGTGGAGGACAATGCTAACCGGGTCTTAGGAGCCTGAGGAGGCCATATGCAAATTTAAGCCTGGTGGGGTTGGGGATTTAGGCGGTTAGGGTACAGAGGCTTCAAGGGATCCTACTTAATCGGGCCATTTCAGGGAACAAAATGTACCTTTGTGAGGCCTGAGAAGGGTCAAAGTCCCAGGGGTCTTGCATCCTCTGACTACTCTGGTTGATCTGTGGCCAGACCAGTCAAAGGAAGCAGCTGCAGGTATGTGTTGAGGGGAGACTGACTGGAGAGGCCTGCCTAGCCAGAGGAGTGGCCTCCATGTTTGCAGAAGCCTGATGCCTGGGAACCAGAGAGAGCGGGTGTCCTTTCCTGCACAGCCCCGGAATGCTAATTCCCTGGGACCCAAGGAAAATGTGAACTTCATAATAATTATTGTTTTAATTCAAAGTCTGTAGTTAGAGGCCAGAGGCTCTCAATGTCAGTTATATTAAAGTATTAATGCATCCACTTGCATATTTCCCTTCTCTTGAGCTAATTATTTTTCTTGTTTGAAGATAATTAAAATAATTGTTCTTACATGAGTTTCAGAGTTGCCAGATAAAATAGAAGACATTTTGTTAAATTTGAATTTCAGATAAACGATGAATAATTATTTAGTGGAAATATGTCCTCAATATCGCAATTATTTATAATTTATCTGAAATTCAAGTTTAACTGGGTCTCCTGTATTTTTATGTGTTAGATCTGGCAACCTGAATTAGCTTCTTTCTCTTTTTTCTTTTTTTTTTTTCTAATCAACACGAACGGATTATTTGTTACATGCCAGCCACTGTTTTCTTTGAAACTGGGCGGCCTCAGTTGTGCCCAGGGCAATGCCAGGATGCTCTCTTTTCTTCCAGACAAGCACCTCTGACTGATACCCACAGCACAACCCCCACTGTAACCCAGCCAACACCTCTAGCTCAACCAGTTCTCAGCTGACCCCATTATCTTTGACTCACCCACTTAGGCGTCTGACTTCTCAGAGGGAGGGAATTGGGTTAATTATGTCATGATGTCACTTGCCTACCTTTTTACAGCCGCGCAAAGCAGCAGGAACTCCCATGCACCTCAATGCTCTTGTAAAAACCGTCTATGTTACTCTACATACTTCTCAGCACTTGGGGGGAACAAAACCCCAAAAACATCTATGGTGGGAGTTGAGGGCCCCCACTCATCCCCAGCATCCTAACATGGTGCCCTATATTCATATTGGCTCAAAAGCTCCATAACTAGTGGGGTCTGTAAGCATCCTGAGGGCAGGGGTTGTGTCTTTTGCATTTGTTTCTACCACGCAGTTAGCATCAGAACCGGAACATAGTAAGTGCTCAATAAACATTGGTTGAATAAAGGAGCTAATGGATTAGATCATAACTGGAGGCAAGGACACTAAAATAGGAGTTCTCAGAGCCTGGTCCTGGCTGGGTTCTGTCTGTATCTGGCTGTGTGACCGTGAACAAGGCACTTCCCCACTGAGAGCCTCTGTTTCCTCATCTGTTAGGGGAGGCTAATGATGCTGCCTCCTCCTGCTCTCCTTGGAGCATTAAGGTGAGACTTCAGGGGTTGAGGAACAGACACTCAGGTGTCACCTGAGAGAGGAGAAAGGACGTCATCAATGTCTCCCTAGAGACCACGTTTTATGGTCCAAAAACCTGGCACTGTATTCTAACAATTTTTTATCTTGGCTCTGTGGGACAGAATTTAAGCCCCAGATTTTGGGGACTAGTAAGAGGCAAGGTAGAATCAGTACTGCTCTCTATTTTCCTGTACATACAATGAACTGTCACACTGAGAGTCACTGTGTTGTAGAATGTCAGGTCTGGAGGGCAAGTATTTTGTCCCCAGGATCACCCAGCCTGGGGCCAGCTGAATTAAAACCCAGGTCTCCTGACACCTAACCCAGGACACTGTTTAACTGCATCTACAAGCTGGCGCTCCAAGGATGGGACACCTGGAGGGATCCAGGCAGTGACAAGGAGGCCAACCCCCACAGCCTTGCAGGACCAGACTGTCATAGATGTGGCAGGTGGGTATCTGTCTTGCCTCCATAGTGAATAACTCAGATAACACCTTTGTGCAGGTTAATTTATTTGCTCAAATAACACAGTACAAAAATGAAACTCAGATGCCAGCATCACGAGCGCATACCAAATATTCATAGAGCTTAAAGAACATCGTTCCAAATAAGAAACTGTGTACAGAAGTTTCCTGACCTTCATTTCATAACTTCTTCTGATCCTTCACATTTGGGTGCTAAGAACATGAACACTGCCTAAACAAATCCACAAAGAGCTCACCTCTCCCCCACTTCTCCGAAGCAGCAATAAAAACTAAATGGCTTTCCAGATAGGCTGAGTTGAGCTTACTAAGCTGGTGCCTCTGGTTGGAGGCCCCCCCTCATGTAAGCGCCATAGGCTTCCCCACCCTAGGCTGCTTCTCCTCCCTAGTCCTACGCAGTGGTCCTACAACAGGTTCAACATGGCAATGCCATGTCCCCAATTGTCACAAGATCGTACTTGCTATCCGGGTTTAACACCCTCTCCCCCATGACCACAGGTTCTGGGCAGCGTCCACAGGAGCCAGACGTCCATCTGCAATTTTGTCCATGTTGCACATAGATATGAGCATGGGGCAACTTTCACACCCGAGTCAAGCTGTCGACACTGTGGAGCTATACAGAAGGCAGAGCCTCTGGCACCCCGCAGCTCACCTTTGTGCAAATATGAAAACACATCCCTTTTCTCAAGACATTGTACTGCCACCAGCTGGAAAACTGTCATCATACATCTACAAATCCACAATGTCTAGGATGTGAATAGCACCTCCCAGAGTATGGTGCTCTTGAGCAGTGCGCCCCTGTGCAACAATCCATGGCAGGCCAGCCCACTGAAGCCCTCCTCCACTTCCTGAAAACTACCTAGTACATACATGGACCTGGCACTATGTAATCTGCAGAACTCTGCACATCCATTTTCTCACTGACTCTTAGCCAACCCCATGAGATGGGAGAGGGGCAGGGTATCAGCTCCATTAACACAGGGTTAGAAGGATTCTGAGAGACCAAGCGTCCTCAGTGTCCAGGTCTTTCCATTTGGGGCCTGCAGAGTTCCTAGGAGGCATCTACAAAGTCATATGAGCATGAAGAACGACTGGTCAGCCGGGCGCGGTGGCTCACGCCTGTAATCCCAGCACTCTGGGAGGCCGAGGCGGGTGGATCACGAGGTCAAGAGATCGAGACCATCCTGGTCAACAGGGTGAAACCCCGTCTCTACTAAAAACACACACACAAAAAAATTAGCTGGGCATGGTGGTGCGTGCCTGTAATCCCAGCTACTCAGGAGGCTGAGACAGGAGAATTGCCTGAACCCAGGAGGCGGAGGTTGCGGTGAGCCGAGATCGCGCCACTGCACTCCGGCCTGGGTAACAAGAGCGAAACGCCGTCTCAAAAAAAATAAATAAATAAAAATGAAAGAATGACTGGTCAACTGAAGAAATGACGGGATACATTTAGATGCACATCTGTTTGGATACATGTGGATGTTCTGGTTAGAGATTAAATAAAAACTTAGTTTAAAAACTAGACTCAGTTAAAACTAACATCTGAGAAAATGTCAGTAGGCCTTCTGGGTGAGATCCTAGACTCCAGAGTCTGGAGAGGAGCAGGGACACGTAGAGGGTCACAGAGCAGGTCTGGAGTAGGTTCGGCAGGTGGAACCCTGGTCTCTTCACTCTCAGGCCAGTGCTGATTTCTCCAGACACGGCATCTGTGTCTTGCCTTGCGGAAGAGTCCTTAGTGCTTCTCAGATCCTAGAGTATGGACCCAGAATGGTTGTCTGCTCTTGTCTTCCATCATGTTTGTAAAGCAAGGATTGGGCTGTCATAGAGCGTCTTCAGGGTCTCCTGGCTAAAGCTGCCAACCGTTCGGCTAGTTCAAGGAATCTGAGTGCAAGACACAGCTTTCAATCTGGACTTAGAATCTCAGGACTTTCGATGCTCTGGGAAGAGAAAAAGAACCTCCGTGTTAGCCATGGCCCAATTGTTTACGGGTTCCACTCTGGAAACAACAGACATCCCATCATCCCATCGACACCCCACCCCAGCCTCCGTCTCTGGGCCTTTGTTCTCGCAACACCTCCTGGGGACATTGCTCTCGTGACCTTTTCTCCCCAGGCAGCCTCCCATTCTCAAAGGTCAAAATCAGCACCTCCACCTCCTGGAAGGTTTGCAGGACCAACTTGCTTCACGGGCCTCAGCTACCACTCATTTGGCCTTCGGTTGCTATTTAATGTTGTCATCAAACAGTTGTCTTTTCCATTAGCAGATGCAGCCTTTGCAGGCAGAGCCTTCTACAGAGCCTCACGGCACTTTGTACAACCAAGCGCATAAGAGGCTGTCAATAGCTACCAGATGAATGAATGAATGAATGAATGAATGAATGAATGGTTAGTAAAACCAGAAGATGGAGTCAGGGCAACTGAGGATGTCAGACCGATGTTTCTGTAATATCTTTCACGAAGAACTCAGATCACTCTGTAAGCTATTACCTAACCCACCCTAGAAGCCAAATTATCTGTAACATTCCTGTTCTCTAGGAGAAGCCAGTGAAGCCAAGAAGAGAGGAGTCTAAGGTAGGGAGGATTTCCCACCAGGAAAATGAGCCAAAGTAGAGCAGAGTATTCGAATGACAAGATACAACTATCATGAAATAAGCCAGCCTTCTTGAGAGACTTTTTAAATGGCATCTAAAGGTAGTTTCAAGAAAGACAGAAGTGTTTTGGGTGATAGTAGCATCACTGCAAAAGGGTCTGGTTTCCCAGGGGACCACTTGGATGTAGACGTTCTGGTCCTGTTTATCCAACACCAGCAAACAGAACATTTCATTCCTCCGAAGTCACACCTTCATGCAGTGGCTTCTAACCTGGTGGGTCTGGGTCAAATGTTTGTAAGCAGGTTATGTTAAGTGAATTAGAAAAGGATGAAGAAATCTTTATCAGAGTCCACCAGAAAACATGTGAGCTCATGATTTTTAAAAAATCAGGCCAGGTGGCCGGGCACGGTGGAGTGCCCATAGTCCCAGCACTTTGGGAGGCTGAGGCGGGCAGATCACCTGAGGTCAGGAGGTCGACACCAGCCTGACCAACATGGAGAAACCCCGTCTCTACTAAAAATACCCCCAAAAATTAGCTGGGTATGGTGACACATGCCTGTAATCCCAGCTTCTCAGGAGGCTGAGGCAGGGAAATCACTTGAACCCAGCAGGCAGAGGTTGCAATGAGCCGAGATCATGCCATTGCACCCCAGACTGAGCAACAAGAGCCAAACTCCATCTCAAAAAAAAAAAAAAAAAAAATCAGGCCAGGTGTGGTGGTTCATGCCTGTAATCCCAGCACTTTGGGAGGCCAAAATGAGAAGATTGCTTGAGGCCAGGAGTTCAAAACCAGCCTGGTCAACATAGGGAGAATCCATCTCTATACCAAAAAAAATTATTTTTAATTAGCTAGTCATGGTGGCATGCACCTGCAGCCCCAGCTACTTGAGAGGCTGAGGTGGGAGGATCACCTGAGCCCAGTGAGGTTGAGTTTGCAGTGAACTGTGATTGCACCAGTGTACTCCAGCCTGGGTGACAGAGCAAGACCCTGGCTCAAAAACAAGCAAAAAGCCAGTGACAATTATCATCTCTGAAGGGAATGTCTCAGAGACTTAGGGGAAAGGAAATTATTAGGAAAAGTGTGAATGCACTCAGAACAGTGAAGGTGACGGCAGGAGAGAGGCTGTTCATTAAGCAACCAAGGCCAGGTCACTGAGTGATCGCCTCCTGGAAGCCTTTCAGAACCAACAGCCTCATGAAACCTTCTCATCTACCTCAGCCACCCCTTATTTGATAGATAACCTTACTTTGTTGTTTACATTTTATGATAGCCTAGAATTGAGAAGCCAAGCAACAGGGCCCACAAAATAATAAATAAGGCAAGCTAAGATCGTAGCCAGTCCAATATGCCATTCTATCAAAAAGCATGGAAAGGTACATGTAATTGAAAACTAGAGCCAAATAAAGATGCTAATTATGGAGTAAAATCAGTGAGGTTTCAGAAAAAAAGAAGGTCTTCATGGTTTAGAATTGTCTCAGAAGGCCTCAGTGAGGAGGTGGCATTTGAGATAGACCCAAAAATTCTGAACTGAGCAGCAGAGGGGAGAGGAGAATAAGTAGATGCCACTGGAGGCCAGCTGTGAGCCTGCTGTCACTCGTGCCATGTCACCATCGTCTTCCCTGCCTTTGCTCACCGGCTGGTCCTCCCTGTCTGGGAAGTGGGTGCAATTGTAGTGGTCTCTTAGGCCCATGAGGATGCAGATGGCATGGCTCTTGTTGCCAGCAAATTTGTCAGCCAAGCGAACGTCAAACTGGTAGAGTCTCCTGGCGAGGTTCCTGTCCCACTGAGAGGAATGGGGCACCTGGCTGTGTAGGGTGGCTAACAGCTTGCTGAGGGAGGAGTCCGAGAACTTGTAAAAATACCTCTTAAAGCTGGGGTGGCGCCTGATCTGGAAGCGGAAATGAAAGTAGGTCATTAGTGTTACTGGCAGCACCCCTCCCGCCAACTTCTCCCTACCCTCCCCCCGCAACTCCACGCAGCCACGCGGGACACCCCACATCCCAGGGATGAGCTCTCTTGTTACATCCCTCCACTGCCCCAGCCTCTCAGAATCTGTTCTGCAAGGTCCAGCTCAAAGCAGCAGGACAGAGTAGAGGGTGAGGATGGAAGTACAGGTCTTTAGACTCAGGTAATTCAGAAGTAAACAGCCCACAGAGCCTTCTTGTCTACGCTAGCCACTACTTATTTCACAGATTATCTTACTTTATTATTTCAATGTATGACAGTCTAGAATTGGGACGCTTAAGTTGCACTCACTAGGTGTGTGAGCCTCTGGTCATCTGCAAATGTAAAATACCGACCCAGCCCCAGGACTGTTGGGGCGGAGGGGTGAGTTAAATGAAAGAGTTTATATAAAATGTTTAGTGCAGAGTAGATGTTGGATGAATTTTAGTTCCAAGCCGCCTCCAACAAACTCCTGTCTCTTAATAACTAAATGAGTTCCCCAGAGGCAGACCCAGACACAAGGACTCGGGTAAAGGCAATTTATTGATTAAATGACCCAGGGAAATGCTGAAGGGGGAATGAGACCTGGAACAAGAACGGGAAGGCGGCCCAGGGGGTGGCAGCTAGAGCTTAATCTGCTCAGGGCACCTTGGGAGCGAGCCGAGAACACATTCCTCAGCTATGCCCCATAAAGGCGAGGGAGCTGGGGTTTATCCACCAACTCCCATCAGCCATTGGTTGAGGGCTGCTCATGGGGAAGTAGAGGCTGTTAATTCGGCACCCAAATGGATTACAAAATGGCCCTGGGTCCTCAGGCAAAAGGAGGCAGGGGCTGGCAGCTGGATGAGTCAGTGCACACTCTGGTGGTGAAGAGAGCGTCAGCTATGCTGATTACTCATCTTTAACCTGACCTCTTCACCTGTGATCTGTGCTTGTCTCTCCAAATAGACTGTGTTTTCTAAGGCTGGGGAACCTTCTGTTACAGACTGCCTAGCAGGGACGGAAAGTCAGCAAGCTTGAAAGAATGGGAGACCATATGAACGGTGACGTGTACAGCAAGGCCAAGAGTGAACCCAGAGACCACAGGGAATGGAGTCAGCCAGACAGGTGAGGCCAGGTGTGGGCAGAGGAGGCTGCCAGGGATGGGGGACATGAGCCAAACTTCAATGGCTGATTTGGATAGGAGTGGTCCTGGCTGGCGGGGGAGCCGCGTGAGCATTGGATTCTTTTAAACAGTTCCCTCATCTGCTGCATGTCTGGTATTTTCTACATATGCACTAAGCTTGGACGAGTAGGTAATTATCTCTCATTTTGAAAAAGAGGAAACTGAGGCTCAGAGAGGTTAAGGGATATTCTCAAAGTTGCCCAGAGATGCAGACTTGGGGATGGAACCCAGGTCTCAGTTGTGGGTAGATGAGGCCCTGGGGCTGGCCTGGGGAAGGCTGAGTGGTGCTCACCTGCTGCCCCAGTTGGCCATCTGCTTCTTGGAGAAGCGCCACCAGCTTCAGGATGATGAGCTCCTCTAAGGAAAAGAAAAGATTGAGTGACTATTGACTGGGTGACGCCCAGTTCCCTTCCAAAAACGAAGTGCTGCAACAACACGCCCACCTGTGAAAGAGTATTCTCTCTCTAAAACTCCGCACACACATTAGCTATGATGGATTAAGAAAATTCTTGCCTTAAACTAGAGCCGGAGCGTGAGAGCTTTGCTTGGGTTCCCTTTATAGAAATAGAAGGGACTCTCTTGCTGGGCCTCACCTGTAACCACATTCAGCTCTATTTGATAGGTGGGAAACTGAGGCCTCCCAGTGTCCCTTATCCAGGCTACAGAGTAGCCCAGTCAAGAATGGGAGTTTGGACTAGAGGCAGTGCATCAGAATACAGGGAGGAGACGTGCCAGGGCTACTGACCCTTTGGGAATGCACCCATCCACCTGGGTTCTAAGCAGAGGTATGCCAGAGCCTGCTTGTACTAAGTTCACTGTAACTATTCAGGAAATTTGTAGACTAGTTGTTTTGTTTTGTTTTAGACAGAGTCTCACTTTGCCATCCAGGCTGGAGTGCAGTGGGCGCAACCTCTGCTCACTGCAACTTCCACCTCCCGGGTCCAAGTGATTCTCCTGCCTCAGCCTCCCAAGTAGCTGGGATTACAAGTTCCCACCACCTCGCCCAGCTAATTAATTTGTGGACTAGTTGTCATAAACTGTTGGCAGTTGAAATCAGCCGAGGTAAAAAATATTTATGCCATGGAAATCTGCAAAGGTTACAAAATAGGGCATCCCTCTCCCAGTGGAGAGCCCGTCTGCCAGCACACCACTGCTTATGAGACCTGGAGCAAGCTAGGACTTTCCTAAGAAGCATTCAAGCAAACTAACGGAGGGTGTTAATTACATCCCACAGAATAGACAGGTGTCCTCTACCTGCAACTCTGCCCCAACCGCCCCAGTTTAAAGGTCAAGTCTGTGCCCCCTACCCCATCCTAAAGTCTCCTGGGGTCTCTGCCTGCTGCCTTCCCCATTCCTTTCTCAGAACCCTCCCCAGTTCTGCCTGTGAACTCCACGTGGAGGAGCGGCGCTGGGAAGCTGTCCAGGTAAGAGCAGGGGTGGTACTGACTAGATTCACACACTCCACTCAGCTGAGGCACCGCCCCTTCTGGTGTGTGGCCTCTGGCCTGGAAGGGTGCTTCTGGGACCACATCAGGCTCCCCTTCTGCAGGTGAGGGCTCCTGGCACTCGAGATCTTCTGGATCTAGGGCAAAAAAAGAGTTGGTAAGTGTTTTGCAGAGAGCTAATCTAGTTCCTGGCAAGAAGCTGTTCAGAGGCACAGGCGTAAGCGGGGGCTGGTTTCCAGGCTCCTCCGTGAGTGTCCTGCCCCCGGCTCTGCCTCAGAGGAGTTCGTGGTGCTCTCTTGGCCTTCTCCAGAAACCTAACTCCTCCTTCACTCACCAACCATTTCCTCCTCCTCACAGTCTGGGAGGGGTGTGCCGACAGGTCCACCAAACAAACCCTTTCACTCTGCCAGGCTTTCTGGGTCACTCAGCCTGTCTGAACCTCACTTTCTCCATCTGTTAAGTGGGAGTGATAAGACTGACCCCACAGGGTTTCGAGCAGGTTAAATGAGATAATACGTGTGAAAGTCGCAGGCGGCAGGCGCTCTGTGATGTCAGGGGAATCACTGTACACCAGTGGCCCTCGCACTTTGGTGTAGTTTAAAAAAAAAAGGCCCAGGCTACATCCTACTTCATCAAACCCAGGTCTCTGTGCTTTTCTATGGACTGGCCAGGTGATTCTGACACACAGCTGTGCGGATCTCCCACCACGGCCGTTGTTAAGTGTTTGTGTGTGGCGGGGTATGAGCAGGGGCTGCTAGGGGTGGGGTCCTGCTGGCACCTGCCCCTCACCTCTCCCCACACTTCCACCCCCCCACTCTGCTCAGCATGGAAAGCAATGGCGAAGGCTGAACGTCCCCTACTATGCCAGCCTGTCCGCAACAGACAGGCCACATGGCAGCCCTGTCTGAGAGGAAGGCTCTGTTACCATGGCGACACCAGGCCTGCTCACCAAGGCTGCTGGAGGTGGAGGGCCGATGGCCGCCGACACACAGGGGCAGAAAGCTGGGCCTCTTGGGCCGTCGGGTCTCTGGGCTGGCAGCCCCTGCTGCCCCCGCTTTCTTGGGTTCCTTGGAGCTGTGTTTCTTATGGTAAAACGCTCTCCTGAGGCTCAACTTTTTTTCTTGAGATTTCCTTCTGCTGAGTGGGGCCAGGTTTTCCATACACCCCTCTTCCTCTTGGACTTGAAGTTGCTGTGGGAGAGATGAGAGAAACTGAGTCAGGGCCCCTGACCTTGAGGAGTGAGCTGGGGTGAGGGTGAGCTGGGGAAAGAGACCCATGGAGGGCTAGCAGGTGTGGCCCAGAGAAGGGTGGCTGATGCTCAGTGCTGGGGAAATGTGTGTGGTCTGGAGGGGGCTGGGGAAGCTTCAAGATGGAGAGACTGGGGCCAAGTGCAGTGGCTCATGCCTATGATCCCAGCACTTTGAGAGGCCGAGGTGGGCGGAACACCAGGGGTCAGAAGTTCGAGACCAGCCTGACCAACCTGGTGAAACCCTGTCTCTACTAAAAATGCAAAAGTTAGCCAGGTGTGGTGGCACACACCTGTAGTCCCAGCTACTCGGGAGGCTGAGGCAGGAGAATCTCTGGAGCCCAGGAGGTGGAGGTTGCAATGAGCCATGCTTGAGCCTCTGTGCTTTAGCCTGGGCGACAGAGTGAGACTTGATCTCCAAAAAAAAAAAAAAAAAAAAAAAAAAAAAAAAAAAATGGAGGGACCGGAGCAGGGCTTTGGCAGGACACAGAGTACAGGAGGGGCAGGACGTTGTTTCCCAGGCAGGGTTGGGAGCCCACAGTGAGGTCAGGGCTACGTGGGGGGAGCATTTTCCTCACCTCCTCTCCTCGCTGTTCTTCTGCATCTTGAAGCATGGAAATGATCTTCTGAATGAATTCTCCTGAAAAAGATCAGCATGCACGGTTACACTTCAGGGCTAGAAAAGCTCTTCTATGATCATTCTTCATTTCCTTATGCCCAGCTGGCTCCCTGGGTGATTCTCCAGGGGGTGAAAGAGCTGCCAGAGGTGGCCTGAGGGCAGAGCTGCCTTCATGGGGCCCATGTTCACTTTCCCAATGAGGGCCTCCAAACAGACACCCAGGAGGAGGCCCCTCAGGGCCATCTGGAAAGGCCTGTTCCCTACAGGTGCTCTCACCTTGCGCCTTCCCCCGTTCAGGCAGAATTCCCCTTTAAAGCACATTTTCTATGAAAAGCAAACAAGGGCCAAGCATGGTGGCTCACGCCTGTAATCCCAGCACTTTGGGAGGCTGAGGCAGGCAGATCACAAGGTCAAGAGATTGAGACCATCCTGACTAAAACATGGTGAAACCCTGTCTCTACTAAAAAAAAAAAAAAAAAAAAAAAAAAGTACAAAAGGTAGCCGGGTGTGGTGGTACACACTTGCAGTCCCAGCTACTCGGGAGGCTGAGGCGGAAGAATCACTTGAACCAGGGGTGGAGGTTACAGTGAGCCGAGATGGTGCCACTGCACTCCAGCCTGGGTGTCAGAGCGAGACACTATCTTAAAAAAAAAAAAGGAAAAGCAAACAAGGCAGAATGGCAGGGTGTAGGAGGCAGAGATCTTTCCAGATCTTTTCAGATGTGATGGTGATCATATATACATGATTGCAGGCCTGGCTCTGCCAATGATAAAATAGCAATTACAGTGATGGCAGCTGCCCTTAGCTGAGCTTCCCTGCTACAGCTCCTACCCCTCTCCCTCTCCTCTTTACTTCTGAGCTCTCTTCTCAAGCTGGGCCACCCAACAACGACAATAAGAGCAATAGATGGCAGCTAACACATATTAGCCACTACCAGGGGCTGTCCTACATGCTGTAGAGGCAGGAGTTCATTTAGAGCTGCCAACAGTTCTAGAAAGCAGGTACATTGCTGTCCCATTTCACAGATGAAGAAACTGAGACCAGAGATGAAGTAACTTGTCCAAGTGCACATGGCTCAAAGGGATCAGAGCCCAGATTCAAACCCAGGCCCATAAGATCACCCCATCAGCAAGCCCTTGGTGAGGTGAAGGGAGCATTTTCCTCCCCTTACTTCCTGTCGGCCTCATCAGGGTGAGTACCAACGCTATTGCCATTTATTGAGGTATAGACAGGCAGCCTGGCTTGGGACCCAAGCTGCCTCCCCAGCCTGCTATTCTCAGAGGGAGGTCTGGACAGGCCACTGCCTCTCTCTGGCTCAGTTTCTCTTCTGCAAGTGGAGGGGTCAGAGCAGAAGTTTTCCAAGGGATCTCTGAGAAAAGGAGAGGAGTACTGACTGTATTCTGAGGCTCTGTCCGGCTGAAGCTCCTCTCCAGGTCCCAGGCTCTCTGGTGGGGTTGAAAGCTTGCAAGGACCTGGAGCCTCAGCCTCTGTAGACAGGCTCTCCTGGACTTCAGGTTCTTCCAAGCCTGAGAAGCAGAATGAAAAAAGGGAGTGTGTTTTGTCCATCTGGGCCTGTTAACCATGCATAGAAGCTAGCACAGACTCTAAAGTGGGTTCCATGGCCAGATCAGACTAAGGCCTTATGGGCTGGCACAGAGCTGCTGGGTAGAACTGTGTCTCTGATTTACTGGGCCAGACCAAGCTCTCCTATCCCTTTGTGCTTCCATAGAACTGGCTTTTCTGGGCTTTGTTGCCCTCTCCTCCCTCCCTTGGAGCCCTCCTCCCTCCACCATTTTGACTTGATCCACAAGTTGAATGGTAGAAGCCTGGTCCCATGGCATGAATTGATGAATCACAGCCAGAATCCCCCTGCAGGAAAATATCTCCCCAAGTGGCGTGAAATTGCCCTCTTTGGTGTTAAGCATCACTCCCTCCTTTGTAAGATGTAAATTCTCCTGACCAGGATGACCTGTTCTCCCTGATGCCCAGGAAGAAATGACTTGTCTGATCCTTTCTCCTTCTAGCTCTGGCCCCACCATCCGTGGGCCTTGTGACCTTGAACACATTGTTTCAGCTCCCAAAGCTTCGGTCCCTTCACCTGGGAGGTGCGGATCATAGCTGCACTTCATCTGATGGCTGTGAGGACTGGATGAGTTATAGATATGCAGCAGGGAAATGTCTCACTTTACAGGTGAAGCAACTGAGGCATAAAGATGGGGAATGACATAGACAATATGCTAGGACCCAGGTCCCCTGCCTCCCCTACTCCGGCTCCTTCCTACACACCTGACTCCCCTCCCTGCCAGGGGGCAGAAGCCGAGGCAGCCAAGAAATGTGTGGATGGCTGGGGAATCCCGGAACACAATTTCCCTCCAGGGCTTATTGGGGTGGCCTAGACCTGGCTGAGGTTTTGAGTGTGGAGGTGACCTGCCGGCTTTCTCTCTCTCTTCCCACGGTCATCCTCACGCCACTCAGTGCAGAGTGCAAAAGTCAGATCAGGCCCAGCACAGCCTTAAAAGGGGCCAATTCCATCCCGGGGGAAGGTTGCAGAGCTGGAGGCAGCTGCAGGGTTGCTATGGCAACTGCAGAGCCTGCTCACCATAGCTGCTGGAGACGGAAGGCCGATGGCCGCCGACACACAGGGGCCGGAAGCTGGACTTCTTGGGTGGCCGGGCCTCTGGACTGGAAACATCTGCAGGCCCCCTCTTGGCCTCCTCGGAGCCATGTTTCTTAAGAGAAAAAGTTCTCTTGGGGCTTGTCTTTTTCTCTTGGGATTTCTTCCTCACAGCTGCTGTTGGGTTTGGCAGGACCACCTTCGGCTGTGAGGCCTGAGATTGCTGTGAGGGACAGGAGAGAAACTGAGTCAGGCTCATACATTGCGGAGAAGGGGAAAGCTCTCCGAAAGCAACTGAAGAGCACCCGAGTGACAGGATGGCCCCAGGTGAGGGGAGGCAGCAGAGCCCAGAGCGCACGCAGGGCTGAGTTCTGAAGCTGCAGAAGGAGGCTTCAGGGAAGGAAGGGACGAGGGCCGGGCGTGCAAGGACAGGTGGAGTGTGGCAGAGGAGGAGGAGAAAGCTGAGAGCCCCTGGAGATCGGCCAAGTTCGCTCCTCACCTCTTCTTCCCACTGGTCTCCCACTCTTTTGAGAAATTCCACTATCATCTGAATGATAGCATCCTCTGGAAGAAAGCAAATGCACCCGGTTATTCTTTCTAAATGCACAGGCAACTCCTTCGAAATGACCATCTCAGACAGTTCTCTTAAACGACTCTTTAGGCCACACAACAGAGGGAAACACCACATCCCAGGGCAGGTCCTTCTGAAAGAAGTTTGGAAGATCCGCCAGGGGAGGTGCTAAGCCAAATCATGAGACTTTATGCAGGAAATTTCAGGTCAGCCCTTTAGGCATTCAACTTGTGCACTCCTATTTCCTTTGAACTTCACAGATCTACTTTGGGTTCCGTAAGCTGTGTGACCTTGAATAAGTGTCTTAACCTCTCTGGGCCTTCATCTCTCCCAGCGAAATGTGGGTCATAATCTTTGTCCTGCCTCCCTCAGAAGGCTGTCAGGCCATCAAATGAGGGACTGGGCTTGAAAACACTTTGCAAGGCTAATGCCGATCTTCCAACCTGCAAAATTTCAGTGGCGAAAATGGTGGATACCCGGCGTAACTAAGGTGGAGGATGGAAGGACGTCACTGATGCCTCAGCCACGCCCTCACATCTGCACGGAGAAGCCACTCCAATGAAAATGGTTTCCTTTGATACGCCAGTCAGCCTATTCAAGGACAATGTCCCCACACTGTCCTCTGCTAGGTGCCAGCTGATGAGTTGACATGAAAAGAGATGCAAACAAATTCCCTGTCCCCACGCTGCCTGTGGGTTTGCTTTTTTTTTACTCCTAACTTCCCTCTCTCACTTCCCGCTCACTTATAAATTGGCTTTTGTTGCCTGACTCAGCTACCGGCAGGTTATCTCTCATGTAAGAAAATGATCAGCTGCAGAATAACTAACTAAATGCCTTTCAGTTATTCTTTGTCACATGCATAGCTCCTTTATTTCACATATTATAAAATAGGCTCATCCTTTTTACAGAGAGTTAGATAAATAGGGTATTATTCTCGATGTATTCGGAGCATTCATGGTATTGTGGTTTAGTGTGAGATTGCACTTCTTTTTTGGAGATGCATGTTGTTTAAGTATTTGGGGATGAAGCATGATTTACTCCAAAGTGATTCAGCAACAAAATGATATATACATGAAGCAAACTGGCAGAGTTTAACAACTGTGAGCGTACAAGGGTGCACTGAACTATCCTTTTCACTCTTCTATATATTTTTAAAGTAAAATAAATTTTAAAAGACTAAGAAAAGTTCCAATCCCATTAACACAGAAGGCAGCAGCATTTTCCAGCAGCCTTTCCAATTCCCCAGCCTCCCTTCCGTGAAATTCTAAAATAAGCAGATGTGGCCAGAAGCACCAAAAGAGGCGAGAAAGACCAGTGCGTGTATTTTGAGAGCCACCATCCAAGATCTCAGTGATCATTCAGGATAATCCATCTCACTCAGTAACAGCCACCTCAGCCACAGGTAAAAAGGTCACTAGAGATTCCGACTCACCGTCAGGCTTTCTGAGCTCCTCTTCTTGCTGGTGACCTGTGGCTTGGGGAGAAACATCCAAAGCTCCAGTGCCATCTGCTCTGATGAGGAAGGACTGACGATCAGAGTCTTCCCCACCTGGAATAGAGACGAAAACCAAAGGGTATGTGGGTGTGAATGTGCATGTGGCAGTGACATTCTCCTGACTTTGTTCATCAACATGAGAAAACAGCATAGAATTCACAGTGCAACGGGCACTGTTGCAGCCAGGCTTAACCAAAAAAAGTCGGAAACCCATTAAGGTTTTTATTTGAAAAGAGGCTGCTTCCACCAAGGCACGTCTCTCACTAGCCCCTCCCCTCAGATCCTCAATCTTCTCCCCATCATAAACACTGAGTTTTGAGTGCTGCAAGGCAGAGCCCCCTCTCCCTCTCGGTGCCTGTGGGCATTCAGTTCCAGAACCTTGCAAGGTAGAACTGGAAGTCACCTTGGGAGCCAGCACCCTCATTTACATGTGTAGAAAGTAAAAAGTTCTGCTTCAAAATTTCCCTTCTTGTTAAAGAATAATAATAATAAATGTTAGAAATAACAGTTTCTTTTAAAGACTAACTTTCTTCAAAGCCTTCTTGCTTTTTGCTACTAACTCTTTGTTGAGCCCTATCCTATGTAGCTGTTAGATATAAGGGAATAAGTGCATTCTATGTCCTTGTACTTTAACCAAGATATTTGTGCTGGATGTGCTCACAGGCATGTCCCAGCTGGCAGCCTCTGCCCCTTCCTTATTTGGGAATGTTATTACTTTTCTCTGTCCTTTCGCAAGCAACTTTCTCTTTTCCTTTGTTCTCCATTGCCTTTATCTATTTGGGAAAGTTTTAAGTTGTTAGCCAGTCGGGTTTAGTTTAGATTGTGAGGTCCAGCTCCAACCAATGGAGATCAGACACAGCAGTAAGGACCTAATGTGTAAGGAATAAATATGCCTGCCTTTCCTTTGTTCATTGTACTCTCATGGCAAGATGGCTGATGAACAGTACCCTTTCTGCAGAAAGTAAAATTGCCTTGTTGAGAAAACTTTTTGTCTGAATGCTCATTTTTCCTTGCATTACCTAGGAACAAGAAACAATTCTGTCTCTAACATGGGAAATCAAAAGTTCCAGAGATGGCAGCTCAAGCTCAAGGTCACACAGCAAGTTTACTCCTGATAGAGCCAATCTAGAACCAAGGCCTGGAAGCAGTAGCCCAGAAGCACATAGGAACAAACAGGGCTTCCCTCCTCACCCCAATCCCTGCCTTCTCATTTCTCCTAGGTCTGTGCTCCTGAAACTAGAGTACTTGGCAATAACAGCTACCATGCACTGAGCTCTTTCCTTGTGGGCTGCGGCCACTCCGTGAGACAGTAACTATTTATCTTCATTTTAACCATGAAAAAAGTTGAATCTCAGAGAGGAAAGCTGCCGCCCCTGGCCACACAGCTGGGGAGCAGCAGCACCACAAGTGGTTCTCCTGGAGCACTCAGCCATGGTGCCGTTCCACCTCAAAGAATTGTCACAGTGGGCCAGATGCAGTGGCTTATGTCTGTAATCCCAGCACTCTGGGGGGCCACGGTGGGTGGATCACTTGAGTCCAGGAGTTCAAGACCAGCCTGGTCAACATGGTGAAACCCCGTCTCTACCAAAAAAATACAAAGATTAGCCAGGCATTGTGGTAGATGCCTGTAGTCCCAGCTATTTGGGAGGCTAACACAGGAGAATCGCTTGACCCTGGAGGCGGAGGTTGCAGAGAGCCAAGATAATGCCCTTTAGCCTGAGCAGCAGAGCAAGACTCCATCTCAAAAAAGAAAAAAAGAAAGTGAGAAAGAGAGAAGGAGAAGAGAGAAAGAGAGAAAGGAGGAAGGAAGGGGGGGGACGGAGGGAGGGAGGGGAGGAAGGAGGGAAGTAAGTAAGTCATAGTGGTACGGCCCCTGACAGCTCCCCAGACTATCCCCGTCCCCTCTGTGAAGAGGCTCCTGGAGCAAGTTTAGCGCACCCTAGGGGTTGCCATAGGTACAGGCAAGGTCCACTCACCCCTGTGAGCTGGGCCCAGGTCAGCCTCCCCAGAGCGCGAGGCAGCAGCTGTCCTGGACAGCCCTTCCTCTCGGCCTCCGGCCTCCTGGTCTTGAGCTGCCTTATTCAGCTCGGCCATGTGTTTCTTGTGACCTTGCTTCTTGCGGCTGGCCTTCTTGTCGTGGTGGGCTCTCTTCCTGAGGGCTGGCTCCCCCGGTGCCTCTGGGGGCTCTGGAGGCTGGGAGACATCCTCCTTCCCCCTTGGCCTCCTGCTGGCCTTTTCTCTGGGCTCCTCATGGCCCGTCCTCAGTAAGAAGAAGTTCAGCATGGTCTTCAGCCACCCCTGCTGGGCCCACCTCTGGGCCTTGTCCCTCTTGGTGTCTTGTGGAGGCCTCTGCTCACCAGGGAGAAACTCTCCGGTCTCCTCCGGAGTGAGGGCTGCAGCAGTGGCGCCCTGAGCCTCTGCAGGCGGAGCTGGGCTCTCCGAACGTCTGGCCCAGTCACTGGCTGTCCAGTGAAGCGCCTTCCTGGTGGGGGCAGTGGGCAGCGAGAGGCAGTGGCAGTCCCGCGACTCTGAGTCTTTCCTGGGGGCCGATGGCCTGTCCAGAGACTTGGCTTTCCTCTCCGTCAGGGGCCTCCTCGGGCGCCTTGGATTCTCCATCAGGCTACAACTGAAACAAACAGTTCCCTTAGTTTTGTTTGGTTGTTTGTTTTCATTGTTGTTGTTTTAAGACGGAGCCTCGCTCTGTCGCCCAGGCTGGAGTGCAGTGGCTCTACCTCAGTTCACTGCAACCTCCGCCTCCTGGGTTCAAGCGATGCTCCTGCCTCAGCCTCTTGAGTAGCTGGATGACAGGTACATGCCACCACGCCCGGCTAATTTTTGTATTTTTAGTAGAGATGGAGTTTCACCATGTTGGCCAGGCTGGTCTCGAACTTTTGACCTCAGGTGATCCACCCCCATCAGCCTCCCAAAGTGCTGGGACTACAGGCTGGGACTACAGACGTGAGCCACTGCACCCGGCCAAACAGTTCCCTCAGCAGAGGCCTCCTGGGCACACCGAAGCTGGCTCCCAGCACTGCCCAGTGGCTCATTCACTCTGCTCACTAACGTGAGTAATGTCAGCCCCTCGTGTCAACAATTTCTCAAAGCTGTTGTCTTGTGCAAATTCCCCCAGAACCCTTGGGGAATGGGGGTCACTGTTCTCATTTTCCAGTGGATGAAAGTGAACCACAGGGAGATCCTGCTCAGATCTCAGGGCTGGTCAGCTGCACCTCCAGAGCCCCTGAAAGGAACACAGCCCTGCCCACACGTAGGTTCTAGTCCATCAAGACTGATTTGGGACTTCTCCTCCAGAACCGCATGATAGTTAATTCATCTTGTTCCAAAGCCACTGCGTCTGGGGGCTTCTGTTACGGCACCAACAGAAAATGAATACAGCCGGAGCCAGAGGTCTAGGCCTGCCCCTCACTAGCCTTGGGACTTTGGGCAGCTCAGGCACCTTCTCTGGCCCCATGTTCTCCTCTGAAACATCCCTGAGCCCTGCCCTACCTCACAGGCTGCCATGAATATTCCACCAGGCAGCTCTGTCAACGGTAACTCTTCTCTTCTAACTGCTCAAGCCAAAAATGTAGTCACTCCTGACTTCTTTCTTTAAAATATATATATATATATATATATATATATATATATATATATATATATATATATAAAAAATAGATATGGGGTCTTGCTGTGTTGCCCAGGCTAGTCTCAAACTCCTGGGCTCAAGCAATCAACTCACCTTGCTCTCTCAAAGTGCCGGGATTACAGGCATAAGCCACTGTGCCAGCCTCCTTTCTTCTACTCCCACATCCACCCATCAGCAGAGCCTTTTGGTCTCACTCTCTTAGAGCCTCTCCTCACCCTGACGGCCCCCTGTGGTTTCTAGGTCCCCACCTGCACTCTCCTGAACTGTTACCATCACCTCCAACTGATATCCCTGCTCTCCTCTTGCCCTCCTTACAGTAACTTCTCCACTTAGCAGCTGTGGGACTTAAAAAATGAATGTTACGGCTGGGCGCGGTGGCTTACGCCCGTAATCCCAACACTTTGGCAGGCTGAGGCAGGTGGATCATGAGGTCAAGAGATCGAGACCATCCTGGCCAACGTGATGAAACCCCCGTCTCCGCTAAAAATACAAAACTTAGCTGGGAGTGATTTTGTACTTAACTGAGCCTGTACTCCCAGCTACTCCAGAGTCTGAGGCAGGAGCATTGCTTGAACCCGGGAGGCGGAGGTTGCAGCAAGCCAAGATTGCACCACTGCATTCCAGCCTGGCCACCTGGTGATAGAGCAAGACTCTGTCTCAAAAAACAAAAACAAAAGTTATTTCCCTTCCTCCAAGTGTCCCCTTTCACTCACAGTCTTTACAGTGGCTGGCACACCGCACACCTTCCAGCCTCCATCACTCCTCTGACCATGTCTCACACACTCCACTTCACGCACACAGCCCTGTTTGCTGTCCTTCAAGCCCGCCTGCCTCCGGGCCTTCACACTGGCCAGTCCCTCTTTCTAGAACATTCTTCCCTCGTGGAAAGAATGAGTTTGTTCATGGTTTGCTCCCTCACTGCCTTGAGGGCTCTACTCCACGGTCACCTTTCCATCGAGGCCCCCGCCCACTCCCCATCGGCACACCCTTTCCCCTCCTGCCCCACGGCCTGGTGGCGTGCAGTGCCGTGTCTTTATGGGTTTAGTGGTTTACTGTCTGAGTCTGTCTCCATCTCCTGGGCCTATTTTGCTGGGTCTTCTATCTTTGAGTGTCTAGAACAATGTCTGGCATATCACTGCCACTCAATAAGCACTTATTAAGCAAAGGAACAGATGCGTAACACATTTAGTAAATGGCACAACACTTAAGGTGTCTTTGGATGTATGGGTAGCATGAAATCAGTGCTTTTGGGCCAGTCTCATCTTGGAGTAGCAGGGGCCCTTCCATTCTCCATCCAGAATGAAGCAGCACCCAATGGAAAAAGATTTTAAAAAACAAACAAAAACCTTCCCCTCCTGGGTGGCGTTTCAAGCACGCCTAGGGTGTGGGCAGTGCACTTGATTTGTGTGTCTTTAATCTAAAACTCTTGGGGCTTTCCAGTTTTTCTAGAGTTGTCCAGAAACCCTCTTCCCTTCAATGGAAGGTAAAGAAAAATAAAATAATAGCCAGGCACGGTGGCTCAAGCCTGTAATCCCAGCACTTTGGGAGGCCAAGGCGGGTGGATCATGAGGTCAAGAGATCGAGACCATCCTGGTCAACATGGTGAAACCCCGTCTCTACTAAAAATACAAAAAATTAGCTGGGCGTGGTTGCGTGTGCCTGTAATCCCAGCTACTCTGGAGGCTGAGGCAGGAGAATTACTTGAACCCAGGAGGTGCAGGTTGTGGTGAGCCGGGGTCGCGCCATTGCACTCCAGCCTGGGTAACAAGAGTGAAACTCCATCTCAAAATAAATAAATAAATAAATAAATAAAAAAGAAAAAGAAAATATGGTCCTGAATTCCAAACCTGAGCCCCTGGAGAGTCCTATGCAGTTTAGGACCACGGGTTGCCTGCTCTAATTTGTCATTACAGCTTTAGCCTGCATTCACCAAGTCATGTAGTGGTAAGGGATGTACTCTAAAATGTATTCTATTGCTATGCTCAGCTTAGAGGCAAAAATAAGAATCTATAATTGCAATTTCTTATGTGTGGGATCCACAGGAAAGTGAAGAAGATACAGAGAAAGAAGAAAAGAAATGGGAACACACAGATTTGAAGGTGGCACGAACATTTGGGATGCCTTCCCTCCTTTAAGCACCAGTGTGGGAAGGACAACAGACAGGACTGCAGCCCCAGGTCGCCGAGGTCAGAGGCTATTGGGGCCAGGTGTCCACACGTGGATGACATTGGAGGAAAGGAAAAATCAGGCAGGGGAGGAGGCAGGCAATTTGGAAGGCCTTATTTGTCATTTAATGTCCCTTAAAAGGAGCACATGGGCTACATGGAAACTTTTAGCAATACGTGTCTGTACCTTACATGGAAATTCACTAATGTTCCTGAAAGGCTCAGACTCTGAGCCTTTTATCCGGCCCCTGCCGAACTTCAGGAAGGGGCACCTCTTTCACTGGTGGTCACAGCATCCGCATCCCGTGCTCCTGGAGTCTGTATGTGGCTGCACCGCAAAGCGCGGCATCGCTCACGTACAGTACTACATCCGGTGACGTGGGACGCACGCGTCACGCCTCCAGAAGTGCATCATATGACGCACATCCGGTCTGCGGCTGCGGCGCCCCACATCACTGGAAGCAATGTGAAATAACAGCAGAAGTAGGAAGAAAGGCAAAGCACTATAACCAGTACTACACAGTACAATGGCCCCCATACTCCCCCAAATGTACAACAACATAATGGCCCCTATAACCTCCCTTTGCCCAAAAGTCTCCCCCCACATTACTACACACCGTGTTTCCCCTATTATAAGACCCTGTCTTATATTAATTTTACCCCCAAAAGACGGGGGCTGTCTTATTTTTAGGAGGTGTCTTATAATAGGGGAAACATACAGCAGTGGGCTTCCCACAGAAGAGGCCCACCGCTGCTACAGATGTCCAGGACGCTGTATACACAGTGTCACGGGCTGATCACCGCCATCCCTGTATGCAGCACTGGAGGCGGTGCTGGGCCTGTGACACTATATACCGCTGTCTGGGATAGTGGAGGCAGCAGCACTGGCTGTGAAGGGTGTCACACCTTGCATAGTCCGGCCCTCCAACGGTCTGAGAGACAGTGAACTGGCCCCCTGTGTAAAAAGTTTGGGGACCCCTGGCTCAGAGACTGGTTGCCTTACGGTTGTGTTTCCGAAGACAATGCGGAGTAGCATAAGGAGAAGCAATCACAGAGGAAAATATTTATGTTTGTTCTTGCTTATTTCGCACAACAAACATTTAATAAGCACCCACTCTGCACCAGAAATGATGCTCGGTGCTAGGGATACCATCATGAACGAGGTGCAGCACGTGCCCCCAGAGGGAATATTCTGGTCTTCTCTGAATGCACAGGAGTAAGGATGTGCGTACACAGGGATGACAGCAGTGTTCCATTCCCCTGCATCTGCTCTCTTCAGAAGCACACGGTCTTCAGAGAAGATAAATTTAGGTTGAAGTTCTGTGTGATTTAAGATCACATTTAAAAAAAAAGTGAGCTGAGCCAGAAATATTTACTGAATGGTGTCAGGGTTCTCTCTGCATTTCCCATATGTTCCTGTGGTCAGGGCACATTGGATGGGATTGGCAGAGAAGCTGTTCATTAACAAAACCACAGAACGAGGACACTCTCGCTCAGCTCAGACCCTCTTCTGTCTGCACAGACCTGGCTCCATGGGACCCATCGCACAGAGGGCCGGCGCTTCCTTACCCAGTTAATGGGAAGAGAAACAGTCATCTTAAAAAGCTGTCATTGCTATGGAAACGGTTTTCGCCATTGCCGATGGTGGCAGTATCCTCCTACCGCATTCCAAGGACATGCTGCTCCTCACTTAGCTCAGCTCCTCTGGTACCTTAACACAATCCCACCAGCAAATGCTTTCCCTGATGTTTTTTCAAGAAAGCTGCCTTGATTTGGCCGCTCCCTTCCTGGAATAAGCAGTGCTCTGGGCCCTCGCGGAGACGAGAGAAACAGCCCAGGAGCCCCGCAGCTGCTGCTGCAGCCCAGAGGCGGGGAGGGGGCTGGGTGCAGCTTCTGCTATCCAAGAGTTTCCCCAGTGAAGAGATTCCAGGGTCTCCCAAGGCTTCCTAATTCCAAATCCAGTGGCCTCTTCCCATGCGTCCCTAACGTGCTGCAGCATTTGACACCAGCCCGACTGCCTTCTTTCCTCTTTCCTCTCTGGTTGGCTGTGACTGTTCAGCCCGGCTCTCTCCTCCCTCTCCCCTGCTCCAACTGCCCCTCCTCTGTAATGTTCCAAAGCTTGTCTTCAGCTCTGGTCCAGGGATTGAGAGTGCAGCTGACTGGGGAAGACACCCCCCCCCAGGAAGACCCCTGAAGAACCTCTGTGGACGGTGTGTCCTCAGACTTTTAAAGTCTCTAAGCCCTAGGAAGGTTGTCTTTTAATCCTAACAACCTCCCCCTTCCTCCATGTGCCAAAATTAGACCTTTCAAGACTTTCTAAGTATAAAATTCTGCTATCCAGAAGTTATCAAAGCAAGACTTTGCTTTCCTTTCTTTTTTTTTCTTGTTTTGTGCCCCAGGTGCTCAACGACATTCAGCCCCGACCCCCAGGGAACCACACCCTGCCTAGGCCGAGCTCGCAGACCAGGAAGGCCAGCAGCGCGCCCTCACTGTGCGGAAACCCAGCCGCTCTCATAAACTTGTTATTGTCTTGGCCGAAAGTGGATGTCAGAGCAAAGTCCAAATCAGCTCAAAATATCCGAGTGATCTGCAGATCACAAGACTCCTTCTGATAAGACGTGACGTTCACCGGTGACATGTCCAGCAACAGCAACAAAGAACCAGAGAAGGTTCACACAGCTGACTCTGGAGCGGGAAGCTTGCCTGCCCTCCCCAGGCCTGCTCCTGTGTTTTGTGTACTTTCTAAGTTGCACGATGATCTCATCTCTATGCTGTTCTCTAATTTGTTCACCTGGCCGTGTTACTCTGTAACTGCTCTGTGCCTTTCACGGATATAACTGCGGCTCCCCTTCTTCACCCTGTTATTCACACAACAGAAACTTCACAGAGAGCTAGCCTGCTGCACACCCACAGCAACACCCTGAGGGATGGAGTGTGTGGCACCCACGTGTGGACCCACAGTCAACACCACAGACATCCATGCGTCACCGGAACACACTTGTGCACACCACAGACCTACACAGACTCAGGACGCCCTGTATTTCTCCTGTCCCAAGTATAAATAATTCGGTGACCAAGCTCACTACTTGCCATCGGTCCGCCCTGTCTAAGTTCCATGAGATCTGAGCCTGGGAGGCTCTTGGTGTTCGTGAAACAAATAAATGATACACGGGCACATGCAAACCCAAACCAGCTCACCGTCATGCAGCCACACGGCATCCAGAGAGCCCTTTCATTTACATGATGTCATTTCATCTTTGACGGGACTAGGAACCAAATGGGCTGACAGTGGGACAATGAGGCCCTGAACCGTTAAAAGACATGCCCAGAGTCTCATAGCCAGAAAGCAGAGAGCTGACGCTCGAATCTGCTTCTCCTGATTTGAATGCTATCTGCTCTTTTCTACACCAAATGTCCTCACATAAGCATAGATACGCATGCACGCACTTAGAGGGGAGAAATCTGCTATTTCCCACTGTTTGAGATAACCACATTCACATACACGCCAACCATGACCTGTGCACATAGAGTCACACCATCACATATGCCCATATAGACACCACGCCCTCCCCACCCCATCCTGACCTCTATCCAAGACCAAGGGCAATGCAACACTGCATGAGGAGTCGGTCAGGACTGTGGGTTCTAATCCACCCCCGACCTCTAAATTGCCATCAGAGAGAGCAGTAGACCACGAGTTATTTTCATAAAATCTCCCCATTCTTGGACTAACGTCCAAAAACCTTAAAACATAGGAGCTTAATTCAACCACACGTAATAATAACACCTCCCATTTATTGGGGGGGTTCCCTCAATAAACGTGATGGTACATACCTTCACATAAAGTATATGACTCGACCTCTATAGTATCCTATAGGGAAACTAGCAGGTGAGCTAGGTAGTGCTGCCCCATCCTACAGACAAGAAAACTGAGGCTCAAAGAAGTAAAGTTCCTTGCTCAGGGTGGTGGGACTTGAGTGGGACTTAAATACAGAGCTTTTAAGTCCAAGTGAGCCCAGAGCTTTTTGAGAAACACACAGTTGAGATAATATCATTGAACCCAGCTTCACCTTTTTAGAGATAAGAAAACGGATCTCCCCACACCACCCCCACCTCTCTGGGAGGGCCCAACACTCTGGAAGCAGAATTGGGGCTGGACTCTTGGTTTGACTCCCAGGACAAAATTCCTTTCAGGACTCCAAGATACCACTGCTCCAGCACCCAAAGGAGAGGATATTGTTCAACTAACCTTGGACCACAGAAGTCACTTCTGTCCTGGACACCCCGGGCTGGGATCTTCAGACAAGAGGTCTCTGTGTCCTAACACAGCGGTCTCTGCTCCCTGTGGGCTGGAAGCTGTGCTGGACAAGAAGTCAGGTCCAGCTCTCTCAGGGAGAAGATGCCACTACTTGGTGCTGGTAATTTTCTGAGTGTCTCAGAAGATATATATATATATATCCTATCTCCCAGGAGCTGAGCTCATGGCAGCCAATCCTGAGAGCCATGGGCTGGCTCACCTGCCTCCACCTGTTACCACCCATCCCCGGGCTCCTGCCCGCTCCTCCAATGATAGGAGGCTTAGCTCAGCTACCCCAGAAAAAAACAGTTTCACTTGACAACTTCCTTATTGCACAAAAACCCAATAAGAAACCAAACCTCGGGTCCGTCTGGGGAAAGCCCCACCTGTAGAGTTGAAAACAAGCCTCAATGGGACACACAGGCTGGGGGAAGAAAGTGCAGGTAGCCTTACGGCCGTGACAACACTCGGTTATCTTTGAAGATTAGTGGGAAGGGAGGAACCTGATCGTGCTACTCCAGCCTAGGCAACAGAGTGTGACCCTGTGTCAAAGGAAAAAAGAAGCAAGAGAGAGAGAGAGAAAGAAGAAAGAGAAGAAAGAAAGGAAAGAAAGAAAGAAAGAAAAAGGAAGAAAGAGAAGGAGGGAGGGAAGGAGGGAGGAAGGAAGGAAGGAAATGTATTGAGCGGTAGATATCTTTCTTTCTGTGCATTAACAGTGTCTGGTACTTGCAAGGGCTCAATAAAAGGCCAATATTTTATTATGGGCCACCAAGTTATTAATACTTCATTCATTCTGTCAACAGGTTTTGGATCCAGCTGTGTGCTAGACACTGTCTCAGCACTAAATTTAGAATTTATCAGTCTGAGAAGTGACCCAGTCTTCAAACAAAGGTTAAATAATATTACATATTTTTACACTTGATCTTAGCCAAAAGGCCGAGAAGCGATATATTACATATGTTTAATTTATTTAATGAAACTATTTTGTCAACCACTTCTTCCAGGTCTTGTGTGGATTGGGTGTGTTCTTTCTCCTTCTGAGGTGAGTAGGCTTGGCCCAGCACAGCTCTCATGGAGTCCACAGAGTTGCTGGGAAGAGAGAAACACACAGAGAAAAGCATACAAGCAAGCGGAAGGGAATGGGAAGTTACTGTTTGTTTAATGCGTACCGAGTTTTCATTTGGGAGGAATGTTGCACCACTGCCTCCACCATCAAACCATCTCCAGAACTTTTGAGATGTGGAGGGTTTTTACAAGGCACGCGCAACCTTGACTCTTGAGTTGTGGAGATGGTTCAGTGGTGGAGGTAGTGGTACAACAAGCAGAATGTACCTAATGCCACCACGCCATACACTTTAAAAAGGTTAAAACAGTCAACTTTATGTCATGTGTATTTTACCACAATAAAAAGAAGGGCAGGGGCAGAGAACCACGTGGGACACTGTGCAGGTACCTCCCATGAACCCAGAAATCCCATCTGCAGGTACATGCTCTCCTAGGTTCTCACGGGAGGGAGAGCCACCATGGGTGGCTCTGGGCATTCCACACCTTCTCCATCAGGGGTCCTGGGGGCAACCTAGCTCTGCCCTCCGTGCCTGCCAAAGACCACGTCCTGGGCCGGGATCTGGAGACAGACTCTGGCAGCTGCCTGTCCCGGGGCCAAGGTCTGCTGCACTATGTGCGAGCCCCCATGCAAAATGAAAACAAAGCATCCTTGTTCAAAAAGTATTAAGAGTTTCAAGACAGAGAGCAGAACGTTAAACCAAGCAACAGGCCCTTCTGAGTGCAGACCGTGTGCAACTGTCCAGGTCACACAGCTGTGAAAGGGGCTCTGAAGGTGACAGTTTCCAAACATGTGCTGGGAGGGAAGATGACAGAGGGAGAGAGAGAGGGAGATAAAGAGAGAATCTTTTTGAAATTTTTATTTAAGTATAATGTGTCTTGAGGTCATCAGTATAACATACAGAAGAGTGCACAGATAGCTGGACCCAGTGGATCATGCCTGTACTCCCAGCACTTCGGGTGGCTGAGGCAGGTGGATCACCAGGTCAGAAGTTTGAGACCAGCCTGGCTAATATGATGAAAGCTCGCCTCTACTAAAAATACAAAAATTAGACAGGTGTGTTGGCACGTGCCTGTAGTCCCAGCTACTCGGGAGGCTGAGACAGAAGAATCACTTGAACCCAAGAGGTGGAGGTTGCAGTGAGCCAAGATCACGCCACTGTACTCCAGCCTGAGTGACAGAGCGAGATTCCATCTCAAAAAAAAAAAAAAGTGCACAGATCATAAGCAGACAGCTCAATGAATTTTCACAAAGGGCATAAACCTGTGTAACCAGCACCCAAGTGAAGAAAGAGAACATTCCCACACCCCAGAACCCCCCTTGTTCCCCTCATGACCCCAGATTAGATTAGTTTTGCCTGTTTTTGAACACCATCGGGCTAGATGTTTTCTACACGCCCGGCTCATTTCACTGCACGTCTGGGGGACTCTGCCATACTGCTGTGCTGTGATTCTCAGAGGGACAATCCCACGTGACAGAGTGGGTGTGGGGCAAGCAGAACTCTCACACACTGTTGGTGGGAGTGGAAAACGAAGCAACTACTTGGAAAACATAGCTGGCAATATCTACCAAAGCGGAACAGATACCTGCCCTATGACTCAGCAATTCCATCCCCGGATAGATAAGCAACAGAAATGCGTCCCCGTGCCCCCTCCCACGACTTTTATATGAATGTGTGTATCAGCGCCGTTTGTGATAGCCAAACCCTCAAAAACTTGAAACGACTTCAATGCCCATGAACAGGAAAATATATAAACAGTGGCATAGTCACAAAAGTTAGGTTTTGTTGTTTTTTGTTTTTTCCCGGAGAGTCTGTACATTTATTTAGAAAGATTTTTCACCTGCTTGTGTGGCCTGCATGTGCGGGGTGGGGCGCGGAAGATAAACGTGATCTTGGATTAAAATGACGGTAGCAATGGAGAGGGGTGGGTGAAGGGCCCAGTCTCAGGAGCACTGGATGCTGAGGAGCAAACCGAAGAAGGATTTTCCCAAGGCACACTCTAACCTCTGATTATGAACCTCGCTTCCCAGAAATCCGTCCCCATCCCGGCAGAATTCTCTATATCTGGAAATGAGACGGGCCTTGATTTGCTCTGCGGCTCTTGTTCACTGCAGAGCAAAGAGCAAGTTGGTGAACTCTCACTCCTCTCCCGGGCCACACCCTCTGCCTGGAGCCTGCCAGTTCGAGGTTCAGCCTCCGGCCCACAGGCCTTCCCTAAGTCTCCCTCCCTGTCCTCAGTGAGAGGGACCTGAAAGACGATGACCTCACTCCTTCTCAGCCCCGTTAGGACCCAGGATCAAAGTCCCCAGCTTGAAAACAGCCTGGGACTATCCCCACGGTGGCTGTGTGCAATGCCTGATTAAGGTCTTGGGCCAGAGGTGCTCGGTGAATCTCCGTTCCCCTCCAGGCTCCCCTGCCTCGTGGCTCCCAGAGGCTCCTAGACTCTCCTCCGCTCAGCTGCCTGTGGGCGCCTCCGGTGCCCATCCCCATGGAGTGGGAAAGCTGTGGCTTTGACATTAGGCAGAGCTGCGCTGCAGCCCCAGCTGCCCACCGCCAGGGGGCGTGCTGGTGAGCACAATGACCACGGCCATTTGCAAAATGGTTACCAGATGTCAAGCCCACAGCAGGAGTTTCTAAACACAGTACGTGATTTTTGCCCCCACAGTAATGCTCATAAAGAATATATTGTTGGTGGCCGGGCGCGGTGGCTCACGCCTGTAATCCCAGCACTTTGGGAGGCCGAGGCGGGTGGATCACAAGGTCAAGAGATCGAGACCGTCCTGGTCAACATGGTGAAACCCCGTCTCTACTAAAAACACAAAACATTAGCTAGGCATGGTGGCGCGTGCCTGTAATCCCAGCTACTCGGGAGGCTGAGGCAGGAGAATTGCCTGAACCCAGGAGGCGGAGGTTGCGGTGAGCCAAGATCGCGCCATTGCACTCCAGCCTGGGTAACAAGAGCGAAACTGTCTCAAAAAAAAAAAAAAAAAAAAAGAATATATTGCTATTTTACAGATCAGGAAATTAAGGCACAAAAAGATAAAATAGGCTGGGTGCAGTGGCTTACACCTGTAATCCAAGCACTTTGGGAGGTCGAGGCAGGCAGATCACTTGAGGTCAGGAGTTCAAGACCAGCCTGGCCAACATGGTGAAACCCCCATCTCTACGAAAAATATGAAAATTAGCTAGGCGTGGTGGTGCGCACCTGCAGTCCCAGCTACTTGGGAGGCTGAGGCAGGAAAATCACTTGAACCTGGGAGGTGGAGGTTGCAGTGAACCAAGATCACACCACTGCACTCCAGCCTGGGCGAGAATGAGATTCCATTAAAAAAAAAAAAAAAAGTAAAATGCTTAAGTGGTACTAGTGAATAGCAGATTAAAACCTGCCTGTCAGCCAGGCCTCATAGCATGCAACTTTAGTCCCAGCTACCCAGGAGGCTAAGGCGGGAGGATCTCTTGATCCTAGGAATTTTAATCCAGCCTGGACAACATAGTGAGACCTTATCTCCCAAAAATAAATATAAAAATCTGCCAGTCTCCAAAGCACGCTCCACTGGCCTTCCTAACCTCAATTTTCACACCAGTATAATGGAAATAAATGATATCAACCTTGCAGGACTGCTAGGAAATGTGAGGTGATGCAGTGAGCACTTGGCATAGGGCACTGGTGGGCACCTGGGTAGCTGTACAGGAGCCCACAGTGAGGTCTCAGCATGGGACTGGGGTCCGCAGCTCTCTCACAGAGCTTGCTCCAAGCCCAACAGTATTACATGGGTGAGCCCAGCCAGGATAATTCCCCAGATTCCTCTTCCCTGGGTCCTAAGGTGGACATTGGTCTGCTCAGTAAAGGAAGCACGTGGTTTAAGCCAGGGTGTCTCAACCTCAGCTCTGTTGACATTTTGGACCGGACACCTATTTGTTAGAGGAGAGGGGTGCTGTCCTGTTTATTGCAGGATATTTAGCCTCATCCCTGCCCTCTACTCACTAGATGATTGCAGTACCCCACCCAGTAGTGAAAACCAAAAATACCTCCACTGTCTCCTGGAGGGCAAAATCTCCCCCAGCTGAGAACTGCTGGCTTAAGCAATAACAACATGCAATGATCTCAGGTTACCTAGGAGTCCCTGAGGCAGGTAGTTTCAGGTTTGGGGCATCCGCTTGGTGATGCCAACAAGCGCCAGTTTCGTCCTAATGCTCATCACTTCATGATCACAAGATGGCTGTCACCGATCCCACTGCGCCACCACCACAGATCCCACTCAAAGGCAGGCAAGACGGGGAAAGTGATGGTGTCATCTGTGGCATCACCTTTAATCTAGAGTTTTTCCCAGACGCTTCTGAGCAGATCTCCCCTACGTCTCATTGGCCAAAACTGGGATATATATCCAGCCCTAGCAGCAAGGGAGCTGGGAAAAGGACTAAGTGGCAAGGGGGGAAGACAGCTGGAAACGGTGGGCCCTCCCTGACCTGGCAGAATCGACACTCCTCATACTTGCAGAAATTATTTTTAAATCTATCTGCTTTTCCTCACTAAGCCTTCAGGACAGGGATCCACATATTTTCCCCTGAATCCTCAGAACTTAGCCTTCTGCTCAGCACTTAGAAGGTGCTTACTCCATGCTTGTTGAATGAATGAATGAATGAATGAATGAATGAATGAAAAGATCAATTGATCAATGATTTGACCTCCCCCTCTTCCTTACTTTATATCACTAAGAGCCCTAAGTAGACGATTATCTTCCCACATGCAAATTAACTTGTCTAACTACAAATCACCCTACGATGCTGAGGAAGGAGACCCAAGCATCTAAGATCACCCCCCCTTAACTCCACACTGCATTTCAATAGAAGTAAAGGGTGGCCCGCCAGGCTCCACCTTAATCACCCTCCTATAGATCGCAGGCATGGTATGGGGAAATCTTTCCGGAAGGCATTGTTTTTACTTAAACAAGATCAACCCCCCACCCCACGCCTACTCCATGGACCAAGCCCCTTTCCCACGTAATTTCTAAAGCTGTAAAGCGAAGACCCTCTCACGTGTAATATCTAGAGGTGTAAGCCTATATAAAGGCAGGGCTTCTCTTTGTTGCCGAGCTTGGCTATTAGGCAGCTATGCCACCTTGCTCCCAGAGGGAAGGTGTCCAAGAGGTCTGTATCTCTAGGCAGCTCCTGCTTCAATGCAAATAATAATGCAAACATCTCCCAGTTTCTCCAACAAGCCCTGATCCCTCTGGCCATTGACTATGCTGTTCCTCTTGCCCAGAACATTTTTTCCGCCACATCTAACCTCCCCTCACCCCTCTTCATCTGGCCAGCTTCTTCTCACTCCTAGGTCTCAGCTTAGATGTCATTGCCTCTGGGAAGCCCTCCCTGATCTCAGTGTGGCTCAAGGCCTCGGTCCCCTGTGCTGCTTTATCCTAGCACTTGTCACCCAGCGTTGTGACTGTCTCCCTAGCAGGACAGGAAATGTCCATAGAGACCAGAACAGCTTGTCCTGCACCAAAGTTCAGCTTCTCCATAAACTTTTATTGATTGCATCATTTATACCAAGGGTTGGCAAAGCTGTTCTGCAAAGTGCCAGATAGTATTTTCGGCTTTGTGGGCTGTATGATCTCTGTTGCAACCATTCGACTCTGCAGAGGGAGAAAGCAGCCATAGCTGATACTTAAATGAGCATGGCTGTGTTCCAATAAAACTATTTGTGGGCACTGAAATTTGAATTTCATATGAATTTCACATGTCATGAAATATTATTCTTTAAAAACTTTTTCAACCTTATAAAAATGTAAAAACCATTTTTTTTTTTTTTTTTTTTTTTTTAGACAGAGTCTCACCCTGTTGTCCAGGCTGGAGTGCAATGGCTTGATCTTGGCTCACTGCAATCTCTGCCTCCCAGGTTCAAACGATTCTCTTGCCTCAGCTTCCTGAGTAGCTGGGATTACAGGCACCCACCACCATGGCCAGCTAAGTTTTGTATTTTTAGTACAAATGGGGTTTCACCATGTTGGCCAGGCTGGTCTTGAACTCCTGACCTTGGGAATCTGCCTGCCTTGGCCTCCCAAAGTGTTGGGATTACAGGCGTGAGCCACCGCGCCTGGCGGTAAAAACCGTCTTAAAAGGCTCATACGCTGTACAAAAACAGGTAATGGACCTCAGTTTGCTAATCCTGATTAATACTGAGAGTCATGTTTTGGATTTTCTAGGTCATTCTCAAAGCTACAACAGGATCACGTAAAGCAGTAATACGTAGTATATCTTAAGATCAAGCAGTAAGTTAAACTTGAAAGTGCATTAAATGACTTACCCATCACAACCCAGAAGACTGTGTCTCAGGAAATCTAAGATTAAGATTAATTTAAAATTGGAGCTGGGCACAGTGGCTCACCCCTGTAATCCTGGCACTTTGGGAAACTGAGGCAGGCGGATCACTTGAGGTCAGGAACTCGAGACCAGCCTGGTCAACATGGTGAAACGCCATCTCTATTAAAAACACAAAAAATTAGCCAGGCCTGGTGGCAGGTGCCTGTAATGTCAGCTACTCAGGAGGCTGAGGTAGGAGAATCACTTGAACGCAGGAGGCAGAGGCTGCAGTGAGCTGAGATTGTGCCACTGCACTCCAGTCTGGGAGGCAAAGTGAAACTCCATCTCAATTAAATTAAAAAAAAAAAAGATTAAGACTGGGAAACTCTTACTATCAGGGAACCCTATCAATAGGTTCAAACAGAAATGTTTGGCAAGATATGCAATTCTGTTGGAAATTTTTAAAACTAGCCAGAATGATATTTCTTTGCCATAAGAATGATTTCTCTGAAATAATATTCAAAACATTATCTATATTAATGAAAGTAGCTGTGATGGTTAATACTGAGTGTCACTGGATCGAAGAATACAAAGTACCGATCCTGGGTGTGTCTGTGAGGATGCTGCCAAAGGAAATGAACATTCGAGATTAACATTGGGAAAGGCAGACCCACCCTCAATCTGGGTGGGCACCATCTAATCAGCTGCCTGCATGGCTAGAATACAAGCAGGCAGAAAAGTGTGAAAAGGAGAGACGGCAGGCCTAGCCTCCCAGCAGACATCTTCCTCCTGTGCTGGATGCTTCCTGCCCTCAAACTTCCGACTCCAAGTTCTTCAGTTTTGGAACTGGGACTGGCTCTCCTTGCTTCTCAGTCTGCAGACGGCCTATTGTGGGAGCTTGTGATCATGTGAGTTAATACTTAATAAACTCCCATATGTGTGCGTGTGTGTGTGTGTGTTCCATTAATTCTGTCCCTCTAGAGAACTCTGACTAACAGAGTAGCCATTGGAGAAGCTGAAAACAAATTAACCGAGACTGGTTGTCCTGAGGGCATAGGAGTGAGGGTGCGTTTCCCATACAGCTAGTTTTTTTTGTAGTCGTGGTTGCTGCTGTTGCTGGTGTTGTTGTTTTAAACCAGATTTCCTGTGTTGGCCAGAACTCTGACAGGGGTATAGGAACTTCCATGCCCTGCTACGGCAGGTCGGGGGTACAGGGACTAGGGCAGCCATTCTGGAAAACAGTTAGGCACTGTTAGTCAAAATTGGTGTATGTATTTCCAGGATCCAGCAATTCCATTCCTACATGTATGTTCCAAAAAAGTTCTTACATAGCCGGGTGCAGCAGCTCATGCCTGTAATCCTAGCACTTTGGGAGGCCAAGGCAGGCAGATCACCTGAGGTCAGGAATTTGAGACCAGCCTGGGGAACACGGTGAAACCCCATCTCTACTAAAAATCCAAAAAAAAAAAAAAAAAAAACCTGGGCATGGTGGCAGGTGCCTGTAATCACAGCACTTTGGGAGGCCAAGGCAGGCAGATGAACTGAGGTCAGGAGTTCGAGACCAGTCTGGGCAACATGGTGAAACCCCATCTCTACTAAAAATACAAACAAACAAAAATAATAGCTGGGCATGGTGGCGGGCACCTGTAATCCCAGCTACTCAGGTGGCTGAGGCAGGAGAATCATTGGAGGCAGAGGTTGAAGTAAGCTGAGATCACCCCACTGCACTCCAGCCTGGGTGACAGAGCGAGACTTGGTCTCAAAAAAAAAAAAAAAAGAAAGAAAGAAAATGAGTTACCAGCGTTTCTCTGGCTTTGGTGCCCCACCAGGTAAATTACAGAAACAGATCCTTTTTGCCAAAGGGGTTTTCTGCAGTTTCTTCTGCAAATGGCCCCATTATCTCCACCCTCCAGCCAGGTCTGAACTGGCTGAGAGTAAAGTTGAGCCCTAGGAGGCAGGATTCACCTGCCAAGGCGCGGCTCAGACACCAGGCCAAATTGAGGACAAGGTAAAACCAGGCCAGGTGGAAGCAGCTTTCCATAAGACACACCCACCAGTGAGCCTTGTCAGTTCACCATTGCCATGGCAACACCCAGACGTGACCGCTGCTTTCCATGACAACTACCAGGTGACCTGGAAGTTACCACCCTTTTTCCAGAAATTGCTACGTAATCTGCCCCTTAATTTGCATATAATGCAAGTGGGTATAAGTACAAGGGCAGCTCCGCCTCTGAGCTGCTGCGCTGGGCACACCGCCTACAGGGTAGCCCTGCTCTGCAGGGAGCAGGACCTTTGCCACTGCTGAACACTGTCGCTTCAGTAAAAGTTGCTGTTTTCACGCCACCAGCTTGACCTTGGATTATTTTTTGGGCAGAGCCAAGAAGCTTCCTGGGCTGAGCCCCAATAATTAGTTTCACCTGCCCTGCATCAAAAGGCTGTAACTGAGGCCTCAGGAGCTGGGACCTCTTTTACAGATGTGAGGTTATGCAAATAGTTAGGCAAGGGGAGGTTCGCCACCATCACTCCACAGCAGGCCAGGGCTGATGAATCGCAGTAGCTTGAGGGAGGGAGAGCAGCAACTGACCTCTGTTGTGTTGCATCCCTCTTGGTCGCGGCCTGAAGAACGGCTCCCAAAAGGCTATGTCCAAGTCCTGACACTCCGAGCCTGTGAATGTGACCTGATTGGAGAAAAGGGTCTTCATAGACCTAATTCAGGATTTCAAGATGAACTCACCCAGGATTTGGAAGGGGCGTAAATCCAGTGAGAGGAGTCCTGACAGAAGGCAGGAGGACACCTGAGGTTCACAGAGACACAGAGGGCGAAGACGCCACAGGAAGATGAGGGCAGAGAGGTCTGCCTGCCACCCCCAGAGGCTAGGACAGATGCAGCAAAGGGCCTCCCCCTCCGAGCGTCCAGAGGGAACCAGTCTCTGCCTGACTGTGAGATGATGAGTGTCCACTGTTTTTTGAGGGGGTTTTTGTTTGTTTTTGTTTTGAGATGGAGTCTCGCTCTGTCGCCAGGCTAGAGTGCAGTGGTGTGATCTCACCTCACGGCAACCTCTGCCTCCCAGGTTCAAGTGATTCTCCTGCCTCAGCCTCCTGAGTAGCTGGGATTACAGGCACGCGCCACCGTGCCCAGCTAATTTTTTTTGTATTTTTAGTAGAGATGGGGTTTCACCATGTTGGCCAGGATGGTCTCAATCTCTTGACCTTGTGATCCACCCGCCTCGGCCTCCCAAAGTATTGGGATTACAGGCGTGAGCCACCGCACCCGGCCAGTATCCATTGTTTTAAGTCCCCAAGTTTGTGGTAATTTGTTACAGCACCCCAGGAAAATAACACACTCTCTCTCACCCCCAGTCACTCAGCCGACTGGGTCTCCAGGTCCTAAAGCCCCCACCCAGTTCACTCAGGCCAGGGTTGGGCTACCTGTCAACCAGTGTCCGCTTTCCTTCTGGAAGTCAGGAGCCCTCAGGAGCACTGGCTTTGATCATCCTGACTGTCCCACAGAAGGGGTGGGTCCAAGGCAGATGGCAGAGCCTGAAGATCTTCCATCCTGTCGTTCTCAAAGTGTTCCCTTTGTGGCCTGAAAAATAAGCAAATAAGGTGATGTAAAATAATTAATATTGCAGTGAAAAATGTAAAACCAATGCTGAGGCCAATCCCTACAGCACTTCCTCAACCTTTTTCCCGCTCTTGATGACTTCTATTCCTAGTGCTGACCTTCAAATCCAGGGTGAGACCAGGTTTCCACTCACAGAGGTTGCCCACAGGGTGAAGCTTGAGGGCTAGGCCCTCTGAGCCCAACAAACTGCAATTCCCAGAACATGTGGTCAGATGGCAGGATCTCAGGTGCCAGGCCCAAGCTGGAAAGAGCCGTCTTTCAGGGAAGGGGCGGGCACTTGCGTTACCAGGTAACTGTTCTCTCAGTTGATAAGAACACCCCATTAACCAGAAAATGAGCTGTCCGAGACAGACTTTGATCTTATCAAAACAAGAACAGGGAGCCTGTGGGAACAGCTTGCTGGGAGCCAGGCCGCTGTACTGCGACAATTAATACACGCCTGTGTGTGACTTACACCACCAGAGACTCCACACCTCCCGATGGTCGCTGAGGGTTTTGTTTTTGTTGACGGTTGCCATTTTCCTGCCTAGGAATAGCCCGCTCTTTTGCAAAAGCTCTTCCAGAATATTTTTTCTACGCACATAGCAGCACATTGTTATTACTCCTCTTCTTTTTTGGAGACAGGGTCTCACTCTGTTGCCCAGGCTGGGGTGCAGTGGCGTGATCTCACCTCATGCAGCCTCAACTTCCCCTCACCTCAGCCGCTCAAGTAGCTGGGACTACAGGCACACCACCACACCCCACTAACTTTTTAGATTTTAGGTAGAGGCGGGTTTTGTCATGTTACCCAGGCTGGTTTTGAACTCCTGAGCTCAAGTGAGCCACTCGGCTCACCTCAGCCTCCCAAAGTGCTGGGATCTCAGGCGCGAGCTGCTGCGTCTGTCTTCTTTGCTGCTGGCGGTAGTGGTGGTGTTTTGTTCCAGTGGTGGCGGCAGTCCCCCAGAAAACATTATCTTAAGGAAGTTTTCAGCCACAAAGCAGGGAAGACTCTCTTCTCTCTTCCAATAATTGCTTTTTCAAAACTTAGTGAGGGAAAGGGTTCAGAACTCCAAGAGACCATCACTACTCAGGAGGGGTGGTTTCCACACAAGGGGACATTAGCAATCATTGCATTTCACCCACATGAACTTCTCAGCCTTCCACTCATGACTTTTCTCTTTGAAACTTTGCAAAGTTGAAGTGGAACTTGTAGCCCCTACTCCCTCTCCAACTTAGGCAGGCAGGGATGGGGCAAGGGGACAAGCAGGTGAACCCAAATCAGCTTGTCCCCAGCAGGGTCACTCACTGCCTCTCTCCCCAAGGCAGTGCTCCTCCCTCTTGTAATCCCAAGAAAATTGACAACACATCCAAGTCCATTTTTTTTTTTTTCTTGCTTGGGGCAGTTGAGAGGTAAGTAAAATTCTCTTGACATGTGGAAGATATGCAGACTAGAGATGCAGACCATACTTTTAGTCTAATTCCTTGAAATAATTTATAGAAATTATCTTATATAACAAAAGCAATTATGCCTTTTGGTGCCATGTTCTCTGAACCATCATTCATTTTACCAGCTCCAAATGTTCACAGACAGGGTAGCATCACCAATTGGCAGATGGCCCAGGGCCCCAGCCTTGCACCTGCAGAGGCATCGCGTGTCCTTGCCCATCAGTTCTTGCAGATTTTCTCTTTATATGAGCTGCAGGGTATTCCACTGTATTTACTTATCAAACCCCATTGCTAGACAGTTGGACTTCCCCCACATTTTGTAACGATAACCACGCTTCAGAGGACATCTCTATAAATATATGTCTGCATGTATGTGAGAAGTTTTGTGAAAGGTGTATTCTCAGACACAGAGGGTCTGGGTCACAGGGAGGCACACTTAGAACTTGGGTCGGCACTGGCCGGGTGTGGTGGCTCACACCTGTGATCCCAGCACTTTGGGAGGCTGAGGTAGGCGGATCACCTGATGTCGGAAGTTCGAGACCAGCCTGACCAACATGGAGAAACCCCATCTCTACTAAAATAGAAAAAATTAGGCAGGTGTGATGGCGCATGCCTGTAATCCCAGCTACCCAGGAGGCTGAAGCAGGAGAATCGCTTGAGCCCAGGAGGTGGAGGTTGCAGTGAGCCGAGATCCTGCCATTGCACTCCAGCCTGGGCAACAAGAGTAAAACTCCATCTTTTAAAAATAATTAATTAATTAATTAATTAATGGATCATTAGTTATCTCGAGTAAGTACTGAACTAAATTACATATTAAAATCTTGATGTAAGGTCCTGGTGGGTTGGCCTGGTTCACACCATCAAGGGCCCTTTCTCTCCCTCAGAGTCAGGAAAGCTGAAAAGTAAACTCACGTGGCCCGTTAGCAGCTGGAGTTCCGGCTATGAATTAGGATCTGACAATTCGATGCCCTGGCCTAGGTTGGGAGGAGGAAGTGAAGCGAGGGCATTTTCGCGGCTGAACAAGCAACGTCAAGGAGAAGCCGTGCATTCCGGCAAGGCTGGCGTGCTGACACTCCTGCACGGGCAGTGGGGCCCCCGCCCTCTGCATCACTGCTGCAGTGCTGAGGTTCCAGCTGGTCCCTGGAGCCCTACCTGGAACCCGCTCCTCCAGCCCTCCCAGCGGCTTTGTACACCCCTGATACCTTTCCCGCTAAAATTAGCACTGTGTTTTCCTCCAGCGGAACCGTGACTGATACAGCTCACAAATACGCTTTATCTTGACCAAGGCAACCATGCAAGCTAGGAGAAAGAAAAGTCTAGACAAAGGGCAACACGGGCATGAGCTATGCTTATTACAGTTTCTCCTAATGGCACTTTAATTAGATACCTCGTCCCCGTAGACCATGTGAAAACGACACAAAAGCACAAAGAATGAGATAAACATCATCTGTTATTCTGCAAGAATCAAATATTGATGAGAAGAAAACAGCCCCGCCGAGATGCCGGCCCTAGCAGGCCAGCTGCTGGTGGTCATTGGAATGCAGGTTCACCAGCTCAGCGGAGGACAGCCTGAGCTGATCTGGGCTCACACTTAATGTAAGATGTGAGACTTCAGAGGAGCTCCCAGCTCCTTCCCAAGAGTGAGAGGAAAAGTTGTGGCAACAAAACATGATGGTAATAACTTATCTCATTTTTCTCCTGGCAGAAAACTTGAATAACAGAGCATCCATTTCCAACCCACAGACCTGGCAGCCTCATAGGAGGCTGAGTGTCTGCAGTTTTTCTGCCTCCAGTCACCCCCCCCGAACCCCAACAGACCACCCACCGTGCCTGGAGAGGGTCTTCCATATCCCTCTAGCCCAAGCTAGAACCTAAAATCTATTTTCACTTGTTTAAACTGGGCCTGTTCCTTCCACCTTCAGTCCAAGGTCAAAGTGGCCTTCCAGAGACCTCTTTCCTTCTTTTTGCTAGAGAAAAAAAAAATGATAAAATTACCTATCATTTACTGACTATTCTAAGCTACCAAGAAGTTAACCCTAATAGGATCCTCATGAAGCAGGAGTTCTCATTTTACAATTGAGAGGTTCAGAGAGATTGAGTCCATTTTCCCCCATCCCACAGCTCATGACACGTGGAAGCAGGATTCAACCCCAACCGTCAGTTTCAAAGCCTGGGTTCTCAATTCTCGTGCTACATCCCACTCTGCCAGGCCTAGGAAAGTGCCCCTGATTTGCTGCCCTCTCTGGGGAAGCTGCCACTCTATGCAGAGCCTCTGTTTGCTCATAGTTTTTTTTTAATAATAGCTTTATTGAGATCTCATTCACATGCCATAAAGTTCACTATTCTGTTTTCACTCTGTCACCCAGGCTGGAGTGCAGTGGCACGATCTTGGCTCACTGCAATCTCTGCTTCTGGTGTTCAAGGAATTCCGTGCCTCAGCCTCCTGATGTAGCCAGGATTACAGGTGCATGCCACCACACCCAGCTAGTTTTTGTGATTTTAGTAGAGACAGGGGGTTTTGCCGTGTTGGTAAGGCTGGTCTTGAACTCCTGGCCTCCAGCAATCCACCTGCCTCTGTCTCCCAAAGTTGCTGGGATTACAGGCGTGAGCTACTGTGCCTGGCTAAAATTCACTCTTTACAAGTGTACAATTCTGTAGGTTTTAGCATATTCCCAAAGTTATGCATTAATTACCACCACTGCCTACTTCCAGACCATTTTCATCCACCTGGAAAGAAATCTCAAACCCATTAGCAGTCCCTTCTCAGATCCTCTCACCCCCAACCCCAGTCAACCATTAATCTCCCATCTGGCTGGGTGAATTTGCCTCTTTGAACATTTCATATAATGGAATCATACAATCATATGTTGTGACTGGCTCCTTACATTCAACACAATTTCTTCAAGGTTCAACCATGTCACAGCATGTATTAGAAATTGATTCTTTTTTCATGACTGCATAACGTTTCATTTTGTGGATAGATCACGTTTTGTTTATCCATTCAGCAGTTGATGGGCATTTGGGTTGTTTTTTGCTTTGGCTACTACAAATAATGCTACCATGAACATTTTTCCACAAGTTTTTGGGTGGATATAGATTTTTAATTCTCTCGGGCATATACGCAGAAGCGGGATTGCTGAGTCATATGGTAACTATTTTAGCTTTTTAAGAAATTGTTAAACTGTTTTCCACAGCAGCTGCACCATTCTACATTCTAATGTCTGAGGGTTCTAATTTCTCCACATCCTCTCCAACACTTGTTAATGTCCATCTTTCTTTAAAAATTTCAGCCCTGCTGTTGCCAGAAAAAGAGTCCAATCCAGACCCCAAGAGAGGGTTGTTGGAGCTCACACAGGAAGGAATTCAAGGCAAGTTACAAAGTGCAGAGAGAGGATAGTTTATTGAAAGCTACTCAGTTACACAGTAGGGCATCCTCAGAAAGCAAGAGGAGGAACACACCATCTCTATCTTAAACTCTTCTCATATAGGAGTCTCATCTATGTAAAAGCTAAGATAAATTAGGCCTGTGTGTGTGGGGGCTGACAGCATGATAAAATTTAGTACTTTGTTGATTTAAAGAATGTTATCTTTGGCATTTTAGTGCATAAGTACATCAAAGCATGACCATAGTCATCTTTTTTTTTGTTTTTTTTGTGGGGGTGGGGGACGGAGTTTCACTCTTGTTACCCAGGCTGGAGTGCAATGGCGCCATCTCGGCTCACCACAACCTCCGCCTCCTGGGTTCAGGCAATTCTCCTGCCTCAGCCTCCTGAGTAGCTGGGATTACAGGCACACGCCACCATGCCCAGCTAATTTTTAGTATTTTTAGTAGAGACGGGGTTTCACCATGTTGACCAGGATGGTCTCAATCTCTTGACCTCGTGATCCACCCGCCTCGGCCTCCCAAAGTGCTGGGATTACAGGCGTGAGCCACCGCGCCCGGCCCGACCATAGTCATCTTAAAAGCATATCTTGTTGCGGATAGTGGGACATCTGGGCTTTTTGTCATTGTAGCAGTGTGTTGTTGCAGGTATTTTTAAGGTGTTTCCTCAATGTAAACATTTAGGACCACGAGTCATAACTGGCAAGAAATATGCCTTGCCAGTTTTTTTTTTTCTTTTTTCCTTTTTTTTTTTTTTTAATTTAAATAAAGATGGGGTTTCACCATGTTGGTCAGGCTGGTCTTGAACTCCTGACCTCAGGTGATCCCCCCACCTTGGCCTCCAAAATGCTTGGATTACAGGCGTGAGCCACCACGCCCGGCTGCCTTGCCAGTTTTAAGATGGAGTTGATTTTAAAATGGTGTCACTGTGGCTCTCCTATGCTTCAGTTTCCCTAACGATCCTAGCGGGCAAGAAGTAGTATCTCATGGTAGTTTGTTCTGTATTTCCCTAATGATTAATGATTGTTGTGGTTTAGTTATGTCCCCCCGCCTCCCCCCACCAGCCAATTATTATCTTGAATTGTAGCTCCCACAGTTCCCACATGTTGTGGGAGGGACCCAGTGGAAGGTAATTGAATCATGTGGGCAGGTCTTTCCCATGCTGTTCTCATGATTGTGAATGAGTCTCACGAGACTCCATGATTTTATAAAGAGGATTTTCCCTGAACAAACTCTCTCTCTCCCTGCACAAGCTCTCTCTCTCCTGCCGCCATGTAGGGTGTGACTTGCTTCTCCTTGTCTTTTTCCATGATTGTGAGGCCTCCCCAGCCATGTGGAACTGTGAGTGTGAGTCAATTAATCCTCTTTTCTTTATAAATTACCCAGTCTCAGGCATGCCTTCATCGGCAGTGTGAAAGCGGACTAACACAATGATGTCAACATTTCTTCATGTCCTTCATGTATATCTTCTTGAGAGAAATCTCTATTCATATCCTTTGCCAAATTTGGGCTTGTCTTTTTATTATTGAGTTGTAGGAATTCTTTATCAATCCTGGATACAATTCTCTTATCAGATATATAATTTGGAGATATTTTCTCCCATCCTGTGGATTGTTTCTTTTACTTTCTTGATGGTGTCCTGTGAAGCACAAAGGCTTGTAATTTTGATGAAGTTCAGTTTATCTATTTTTAAATTTTATTACTTATGCTTTTGGTGTTACATTTAAGAAGTGATGACCTAATCCAAGGTCATAAAGATTTACTTCCATGTTTTCTTCTAGGAGTTTTATAGTTTTAGCTTTTATGTTTATGTCTTTGACATATTTTGAGTTAATTTTTGCATATGGTGTAAGGTAAGGGGATAAATTTATTCTTTTGCATGTGGACGCCCATTGTCCCAACACCATTTGTTGAAAAAACTGTTCTTAATCTATAGCCTTATGCCAGTACCAATCTGTTTTGAGTACTGAGGTTTTGCAGCAAGTTTTGGAATCGGGAAATGTGGGCTCTCCAACTTTGTTTTTCTTACAAGACTGTTTTGGCTAGTTAGGGTCACTGGCAATTCCATATGAATATGAAGATCAGCTTGTCCATTTCTGAAAAAAAAAAAAAAGGCAGCTGGAATTTTGATAGGGATTGCATTGAATATGTAGACTAATTTAGGGAATATTGCCATCTTAACAACCCAACAACAGATTATATCTGTCTATTTATTGAGATTTTCTTTAATTTCTTTCAACAATGCTTTGTAGTTTTCAGAATATATGTTTTATGCTTTAACTTTATTTGTGTTTTATTCTTTTGATGGTATTGGAAACAGAATTATTTTACATTTCATTTTCAGGTTATTCATTGTCATAGATAGAAATACAATGTACCTTTGTAGGTTAGTCTTGTATTCTGCAAACTTACTGAACTCATTAATTAGTTCTCTTGGTTTCTTTTTTTTATTATTATTCCTTAGGAATTTTTTTTTTTTTTTTTTTTTTTGAGACAGAGTCTCGTTCCATTGCCAGGCACCAAGCTTGAGTGCAGTGGTGCAATCTCGGCTCACTGCAGCATCCGCCTCCCAGGCTCAAAAAATTCTCCTGCCTCAGCCTCCCGACTAGCTGGGACTACAGGCGCGCACCACCACGCCCAGCTAATTTTTGTGTTTTCTTATAGTAGAGACGGGGTTTCACCATGTTGGCCAGGATGGTCTGGATCTCTTGACCTTGGGATCCGCCCGCCTTGGCCTTCCAAAGTGCTGGGATTACAGGCGTGAGCCACCGCGCCTGGCCTTCCTTAGGATTCTTATACACATTCTCATGTTATCTATAAACAGAGATAGTTTTGCTTCTTCCTTTCCAATCTAGATGCTTTTTATTTCTTGTTCTTGCCTCTTTCCTCTGGCTAGAACCTTGCAATGTTATGAGAAAAGCGTCCAGTCATTCACCATTAAGTAGGATGGTAGTGTGGGGTTTTCATAGATGGTCTTGATCAGATCAGGTTGAGAAAGTTCTCCTCTAGTCTTGGTTTGTTGAATATTTTTATCATAAGGCACGTGGATTTTGTCAAGTGCTTTTTCTGTTATCTATTGAGATGATCAGGTGGGTTTTGTCTTTTATTTTATTAGTGTGGTATATTACACCAATGTTCATAGACTCTTTCTTTTTTTTTTTTTTTTTGAGACAGAGTCTCACTTTGTCACCATGTCTGGAGTGCAGTAGTATGATCTTGGCTTACTGCTACCTCCACCTCTTGGGTTCAAGTGATTCTCCTGCCTCAGCCACCCAAGTGTCTGGGATTACAGGCTTGCATCATTGCACCTGGCTAACTTTCGTTATTTTTTGGTAGAGACAGAGTTTCACCATGTTGGCCAGGCTGGTATCGAACTCCTGGCCTCAAGTGATCCGCCCATCTCAGCCTCCCAAAGTGCTGGGATTACAAGTGTGAGCCACCGCACCCAGCCCATAGACTCTCAAAGTATGGATTTGAGAGAAAACTAGAATCATATCCAAACGTCAGGCCTGTAATCCCTGCAGGAGAAGACAGTACACAAGGGATTGTTGATTGATACTGGAAATATGTGACACCACTCAGTTTAATATCCTGAGCCCCAGTGCAGTGATTCCCTCTGATTCATCCCAGAACAAAGGATGTCTTAAAAACTTCTCGTTACAGGAACTCACCTCCTAAGACAGAGACAAGTGGCAGGCCTGGCAGTGAACTTAAAGGGTGTCAAACAATCGCTTGACTAAAAATTGTACCTCCTCAAGACATAGACCTTTCATAATTGTGCAAGACAGAAACCACAACTCAAACCATCATAAGTGAAAGGGGGATTTATTAGAAGGCTATTGGGATTGTCAAAGAATTGAAGCAATTACAGCTATCAAAATATCACATGTGGCTGGGCACAGTGGCTCAAGCCTGTAATCCCTGTACTTTGGGAAGCCAAGGCAGGTGGACTGCTTTGAGCTCAAGAGTTTCAGACCAGCCTAGGCGGCATAGTGAAACCCCATCTCCTTACACAAATTAACCAGGTGTAGTGGCGCACACCTGTGCTCCCAGCTACTCGGGAGGCTGAGGCTGGAGAACGGCTTGAATGCAGGAGGCAGAGGTGGCAATGAGCAATGATGGCACCGTTGCACTCCAGCCAAAAACAAAAAACAAAACAACAACAAAAACAAATACATGTATCCTCAACATATATACAACTATTATATATCAATTTTTTAAAAAAAGAATTGAAGAAAGATCCGCAGGGATCAGGATGGCTCCAAGAGCCCCAAGATTAGAAGTAGAGACCAGACCTTCCAGGGACTTCACTTCACCTTCCTGCCTCTCCGGTGTCCCCGCATGGCAAAAGACACAGCTACCACTAGCTTGGGGTAACATCCCAGATACAGAAAGAGAAATCCCAGGGAAGGACCCCGATTGGCCTGTCCTGGATCACTCACCATCTGGACCAGTTGCTGTGGCTATGGGAATGGGCTTCTCTTAATGGCCCAGCCTGGGCTACAGGGCCCTACCCCACTGCCGGGAGCAGGACATGGTGATGCTAGGAAGAGTTGCTCCCAGAAACAAAGTCCAGTTATTACCAGGTAGATGGCAGATGGGATGCTGGGCTGATACCTGCATTAGTTCACCGCCAGTCTCTCTTAAGGATTGAGGCATTGTCCTGTGAAGATGTGTGTTTCAAGTATAGACAGACTACAGAGGGAAATCTGAGGGACCCCATCACCAGCTGTGAAAATATCATCCCAGGTTAATCAATCAAAGCACTACGCCATAACACAGAGAAGCAGCTGTACAGGATTGGAAGCCTGCATGGAGTTTTGATGGGAAGTTGGGAGAAGATATACAGCAGACAGTGCATCACAAATTCTCTCTCTTTTTTGATCCAGAAGTAGAAACCTACGTTCGAATCTACATGTAGGGAGCCAGGTATCTCAGGAAAATCAAGATACCATTTGCCACTGAGGGGGCTACTGAATGTCATTTAAACAGATTGCAACTGAAAGCCTAGAAGGGAAGGAGCAGTGACACGGCTTGAAAGGAAGGACTTCGTGGAGAGGACAGTGCAGAGAAACTGTGGCCCTAAGTAGGAGAACGTGGCCAACCTATGGAGCCAGCAGGGAGGGACTAGAGAAATAAACTACCTTGGAATCTCCTACCAGAGAGTTCCTCGACTAAAACCTACCAGAAGCCAGAGGACAGGAAGCCCATTGCTGCAATCCATACAGGACAGTCTTCTGGCCACGGAGCAGGATGAAGAAGGGTGGAGAATGGTATAAATAAGGGGAAAGTCACTCACAAGGAGCAAGGAACGTAGATGGACTGTCACAAGCCTGAGTTCTGACAAGGAGTATGGTTAGAAATGATGGGTGCCTCCCATAAGAACACCTCCCTGGCTGAGTGCAGTGGCTCACACCTGTAATCCCAGCACTTTGGGAGGCCAAGGCGGGTGGATCGCCTGAGGTCAAGAGTTGGAGACCAGCCTAGCCAACATGGCAAAATCCCATCTTTACTAAAAATATTAAAAATTAGCCAGGTTTAGTGGTAAGTGCCTGTAATCCCTGTAACTTGGGAGGCTGAGGCAGGAGAATCGCTTGAACCTGGGAGACGGAGGTTGTGGAGAGCTGAGATTGCACCACTGCACTCCAGCCTGGGCGACAGAATGAGACTCTGTCTCAAAACAAAACAAAACAAAAAAACACCTCCCCAATCTGTCATGCTTTCTCTTCCCTGCCTGCTGGCTAGATGTCAACCCCCTGCATAGAAGCCACATGAAGGACACAGCAGAGCTTCCGTCAGCCTGGGACCACAGATGACTTCATGGAAAGGATCCCTCCTCACCCACCAACCAAACTTTGTGTGACAAGAAATGAATGTTTTTCACATGAAGCCACTGAGATTTCCATTTAGATGCTAGGGCCAGCATGACTCTAAGTGGCACAGGAGCTGGAATTAATTAAGGCTGGCCTCCTTCGAAGATAAGCCGGACATTGGTCTAGGCATGCCTTCCTCACTCAAAAGTCTGGTGAACGAATTTGTATTATCAGAAAAGCAGTTCGTCTTGCTCAAAATAAAGATATGGTTGAGCTGCCACGCTTTTGTTTCTGGGACTTCACTGGGGGCTTTCTGCTGCTGGCTCCAGTTCAGGTCTCCTGCTTTGTCAAAGACCCTTCTCTCTTTTTGTGGCTGATCAAGATTCAGCTTGGTAAATCACTCACTGGTCATTCAGGAAAAAATCATGTTCTTTATTGTAAATCACTTGAGTTTGCAGAGGGCTAGAGCTGGCATGGTCTGTTCCTAAGGTTGGAAGGGTCCCTGGCTGAAAGCCAGAATCCCAGACTCTCAAGGTCCCCCTCATCTTCAGTTTCCCCATCCCTAAAACCCGAAAACTGGGTCAGCTCACTGATCTCGTGGGCGTGGTGCAGAAGAAAGTGCCTTCAGACCCTCTCTATAGGTTCCTACGCCGCGTTCAGCCACCCACAATCAGCCATCCCCTGAGAATCTGATAGGTACTCCTCATCCCACTCCACAGGTTGAGAACCTGAGCTTGTCACTGGCTGGAGCATATGATCATGTGACTAAGGGGAAATTGCTTCCTGCTCAGAACTGCTGGAATTTAAAGAGTCATATTTAGAACTTTGGGACTTTCCAGCCAGAGCACTTTGAACAATACACCATGCTTCCCTGAGTTGGGAGGTCTCCTGATCTGGAGACTTGAGGTCTATTTAGAAGACTTTATGATCTCAGGGGTCTTAGCTGGTGCCTCCCTCAAAGGAATAAGATGGGAGAGGGGCAGCTGTAGCCCAAGGTGATCTTCTTCCAGCCTGTCTTCCTTAGTCATAGCCATTAAGATTGCATTGAATTGCACATAACTAACAACAGTGTCCATCTTTCATGGTGTCACCTGCAGGTTAAATACAAAGGGGACGGACAGCTGGGCATGGTGGCTCACACCTGTAATCCTAGCATTTTGGGAGGCCAAGGAGGGTGGATCACCTGAGGTCGGGAGTTCCAGACCAGCCTGACCAACATGGTGAAACCCCATCTCTACTAAAAATACAAAAAAATTAGCCGGGTGTGGTGGCGCATGCCCGTAATCCCAGCTACTTGGGAGGGTGAGGCAGGAGAATCGCTTGAATCTGGGAGGCAGAGGTTGCAGTAAGTCGAGATTGCACCACTGCACTCTAGCCTGGACAAGAGTGAAACTCGGAAAAAGAAAGCAAGAAAGAAGGAAGAAGGAAGGAAAGAAGGAGGGAGGGAGGGAAGGAAGGAAGGAAGGAAGGAAGGAAGGAAGGAAGGAAGGAAGGAAGGAAGGAAGGAGGGAGGGAGGGAGGGAGGGAGGGAGGGAGGGAAGGAAGGAAGGAAAGAAGGAAGATGGACCGACTGCAGGGGAGAAAGTGACATAGGTAAAGATGGCTTGTTCCTACTTACATGTTTTTTACATCTCTGACAGCTTAATTTAAATTTGGCCCCCCTCACTTGATTCTATTTTATTTTCCTTCATAGTGCCTACCACCACCTGCCATTATGTTCTGTATTTATTTGTTTACTTATCTGTCCTGGTCACCACTAGATTCCTGTTTCTAGACAGTGCTTAACCTACAATATGTGCTAGATGAATGTTAAATAAAGGAATGTGTTATTTCATTTGAAATTGCTCAACAGCTCCACGTGCTAAGCAGGGCAAAGGATGTGACCATTCATTTTACAGAAGTGGAGACTGAGGCCCGGAAGGTTGCTGTGACTAAAGTAGGAGGAAATTAAGGAAGCCTCCGTCCTTCTGATTCCTAATCAGGTCTCCATGGGCAGGGTAAGGGTAAGGAGGGAGACCCAGGCATGTGGGATTCCCTCCCCCTCTGTCACCCACTGTGCAGCTCAGTAGAAGAGAGAGCAGGCCAGCTGGCGCCTCCTGAATCTCCTTCCTGAAAATAACACGCTTGGTCTTGGGGAAACTCTCTAAAAGACATCATTTTTACTTAAAACAAAATCAAACCAAAAGCCTTTTCACATGTGAGTCCCAAAACTGTAAACCGGAACCCTTTCATATGTGATTCCTAAAACTGTAAACAGAGACCTTTTCACATGTGAGTCCTAAAATTGTAAACCGAAACCCTTTCATATGTAATTTCTAAAGTATAAACCTATATAAAGGCAGAACCTACCTTTGTTAAATGAGCTGGGCTTTGGACAAATTACGCCCAGGCTCCCGGCCAAATAATAAACTCTTTCCTCTTTTATTTGGTGTGTTCATGGCTGTTCCTGCTACAAGGGTATAGAGGCTTTGACACGTCCCTAGCAGATGTCCCAGATCTGTGAGAGGTCTCATCTAGGCCTCTGCTGACAAACTACTCAAGGATAAAGTGATCATAAGAAGAGGAGATGGCCGGGTGTGGTGGCTCACACCTGTAATCCTAGCACTTTGGGAGGCTGAGGTGGGTGGATCACCTGAGGTCAGGAGTTCAAGACCAGCCTGGGCATCATGGTGAAACCCCATCTTTATAAAAAATAAATAAATAAATAAATTTTTTTTTTTTAAAAAAAAAAGGAGATAAGAAGTTATTCCCAGTAAAGAGACTGGGAAGATAGAAATTGCAGACACCAGTGGCCTGTGGGCTAGGAGAGGAGGCTGATACTATCACGGGACAGTTGGCTTTTTGGTGCCCCTCAATTCCACCCCCACCCCTGCTACTTACTTTGTCCCCTGGAGGTGTGAGTCACCCGTCACTGGAGGTGTTCAAGCAGGGCCTGGGTGTTTACTTACAGAGCATGTCTGAGTTGGAGAGTACACACCTCCCTGCGAGAGAAGGCAGGCTCGCTGTCCACAGACTATGCACTCAGCCACCGCCCAGCCCAACACTAACACAAAAAGAGGCTTTTGCACCACCTAGTGGACATGACTTTAAACTGCAGGCCTTTCCGTGGAGAGAAGCCCACAGCCCAGAATCCCATTTCCCCGGCGGTCTCCCTGACCCCTCAAGGATCAGAAGCCCCACAGCCCCGCTGTGCTTCCAGATCTCAGCCCTCCAAAAGGGAAGTTAGAAAAAGAGAGCAGTAGCCTGTGATTCCCCGGAGGGAAACTCTCCCTGGTGCCTCTCAAGCTGAATTCACCAGCACCACTTTGTCCAGCACCGCCCCAGTTGGCACACTTCTCACGTCATCTCTCCCTGGGGACTGCAAGGGTTTGCTGAGCAGCCACATCTGTTTCTCCTACTTCTATGCCAACTTTCCAAGCCGGGGCCCTAGTCCCCTTTGTTCACTCACCATCCTTCCCCATCCCCACCCGGTAGATGAGCAATTCACTCACACAAGGATTTTGGACTTTAAAAAACCAAGATCACGATTAAAATATTTCTGAGTTGCGTATACTGGTCGCAGAACAACCTGCTTTAAACTCCTCTCTCAAGTTCTGGGGCTGTACCACTGGTGGCTTAGTTCCCACTGAGGTCTTTTGAGGGCTGAGGTCCCACTGAGGGAGCTCACTAGCAGCGCGTGACCCTGACACCAGCATTGGACAGGCTACCTCTGAGCCTGCACCATCCTCCCATTTACCGCCAGATCCACCAGATCTGGACATTTCTGTGGCACAGGCCCTTGCTCTGTAAAGGTATGTGTTTTCTGAGTGCCTCTGCAAACCGTTTGCGAGAACAGTTGAGTAGAAAATGTGGATCACTGGCCATTCACGGTGGCTCACACCTCCCAGCACTTTGGGAAGCCAAGACAGGTGGATCACAAGGTCAGAAGTTCAAGACCAGCCTGATCAACATGGTGAAACCCCATCTTTACTAAAAATACAAAAATTAGCCAGGTGTGATGGCGCATGCCTGTAATCCCAGCTACTCAGGAGGCTGAGGCAGGAGAATTTCTTCAACACAGCAGGTGGAGGTTGCAGTGACCCGAGATAGCACCACTGCACTCCAGCCTGGGTGACAAAGCAAGACTCTGTCTCAAAAAAAGAAAGAAAGAAGAAAGGAAATGTGGATCACTAACGCTGTGGGACCAGAGGAGGAAGCCAAGGAAGACTGTCATGCTAGGAATCTCTGCGACAAAGCCGATGGGTCCCCGGCATCAGCCCAGGCTTCCTACAGTAAGAGCCCCAGACCCAGCAGAGCCACCAAGGTTAAATCAAGCGCTAGATCTGGAACTTTCCTATAAGGGCAAAAGCTTTTCTAGGCAAGAATCCATCTAATAGTGAAGATGAAGACCAGAGCTCATGCTCATGGGTTAGTGCCATAAATGGCTCAATGGAATCAAGACAGTGATTTGTATCGTTTGTTTCATTAATTAACTTTTTATTATGCTTATTTTTTCATAAATTCTTTATCTATTGTCAATTCTTTAATTGTAATATAATCTGAGAAAAAGACAGCACATGCCTGGCTACTTTTTCAACCATGAGAATGTCTCTTCTGCTTTTTAAAATTCTTTGTTGGCCAGGCACAATGGCTCACACCTGTAATCCCGGGACCTTGGGAGGCCAAGGCAGGCAGATCACCTGAAGTCGGAAGTTCAAGACCAGCCTGGCCAACATGGTGAAACCCTGTGTCTCTACTAAAAATACAAAAAAATTAGCTGGGCTTGGTGGTGGGCAGCTGTAATTCCCAGCTACTCCGCAGGCTGAGGCACAAGTCTCTCTTGAACCCATTGAGACAGAAGTTGCAGTAGCTGCGATCATGCCACTGCACTCCAGCCTGGGTGACGGCACAAGACTCTGTCTCAAAAAAAAAAAAAAAAAGGAAGAAAAGAAAGAAACATCAGCTACCATTGTTTTTATTATTACTGAGGCTGTCAGTGCTGCCTCAAAGCACTAACACCTTTTCCCATTTCCTGCATCAGCCCCTGAGGGTGGGCTTTCAGGAGCACCCCCTTTCACAGGTGAGGAAATTGGAGGCTCAGTAGAGACCTCACTCCCTTCATCCGTAAATTCCATTTAGAGGGGTGGGGCTGAATGCTCTATCAGTGCCTGGCTCCCTCTCCCAGGGGCGCAGCAGGGGAGAGTCCACTCCCCTGTGTCCCATTTAGCCCCGGGATCACCCTGCCGAAAAGATGACACTCCACCGCATGTCCTGGATGGGAGGCCTCCCAGCCCTCCCAAGCAATGGCTGTCACCCTGTGGGTAGAGTCTGGCTGGAGATCCTGCTGCAGTACTGGGAGGAGGAGGCTGCCTTCGCAGGAGAGTCGTCTCAGCCCATCAGTACAGGGGCCTGGAGTCCACTTGCCCTTCATGGAGAGATTTCTGGCCTCTTGTCGTTGAACTCCATTCTGTCTTGCTCCTGGCTCTCCAGCGGCTCCGAGTGGCTGTCCTTGTCCTGGACCATCTTTCCCGGAGTCTTTAAAAATCTAGAATTCAGGTCTCAACTGCAAATCAGCTCCTGCCCCAGCTGCAGGGGGACTCCAGCCCACCCAACCCCAGTCTGCTTCCCCCTTTCACCATAGCCCCTAGGCTACTCACCTGAACAGAAGTTTCTGCCCCGGTTCCTTCTTAATGATATTCAGCTTATAGTAGTGGCGCAGGGCACGAGACATCTTCTCGTAGGTCATGTTCACCCGGTTCTGGAAGGCAAAGCAGCCCCATGTCAGCCCTGCTGTCTATGTCCCGCTCCTTCCAGGCCTCACTTTCCACACCTGGAAGGGAGCAGGGTAGACTGGACAGCTTCTTAAGCCTCTCAGGCCGGGGATCTGTGAGGATTTATGAGTGCTCACTTGAGTTTGGAAGGAAAAAGGCAGGAGAAGGTTGGGGAAGAAACGATGGGGCTGGGTACGGTGGCTCAGGCCTGTAATCCCAGCACTTCGGGAAGCCGAGGTGGGCAGATCACTTGAGGTCAGGAGTTCGAGACCAGCCTGGCCAACATGGAGAAACCCCGTCTCCACTAAAAATACAAAAATTAGCTGGGCATGGCTGTACATGCCTGTAGTCCCAGCTGCTCAGGAGGCTGAGGCAGGAGAATCTCTTGAACCCGGGCGGCAGAGGTTGCAGTGAGCTGAGGTCACATCGCTGCAATCCAGCCTGGGCGACAGAGTGAGAGACTCCATCACAAAAAAAAGGGAAAGAAATGATGGGAAGATTCTCCCGCCTACTTGGTTGAGAACAGACTGTGGGAGTGAACTGTATGTTACTTTTAAATAGCAAATGTCACAACAGTAACAAATAAATATCTAAATTTATGGGAAATGCAATCAGAGAGACAGCATGGTGGGGCGGCATGGATGGCCTTGCCATACTCTGTGTGACTTTGGCCAAGTCGTTTCTTTCTCTCTTAGGGGTGGGCAGTGTGAGGCAGGGCCAAAGAGCCCAGGGTTTGGCATCAATTTAAGCCCCAGCTCCACCACTTGGCAGCTGTGTCGCCTTGGACAAGTTTCTTGACCTCTCTGAGTCCACTTCCTCAGCTACGTAATGAGAAAGAGAACACCTGTCTCACAAGTTGAGGATTCAATTATTAATAGCTAATCCATGAAGGCAGTTAGCACAGTGCATGGCATGTAGTATGTGCTCATTAAATGGAACTGCTGCTCCCTGGGCCTGTTTTCCTCCCTGTTCTATATGAAGATTAGACCAGATAAGTCTTCCCAAACTTTAGTCATCTGCACCCTTCCAGCCACCAGCACTGCTAAGGGCGAACTCACCTGAGTTAGCGAGTTCGAGACCAGCCTGGCCAACATGGTAAAACCCTGTGTCTCTACTAAAAATACAAAAATTAGCTGGGCGTGGTGGTGGGCAGCTGTAATTCCCAGCTACTCAGTAGGCTGAGGCACAAGACTCTCCTGAACCCGTTGAGGTGGAAGTTGCAGTAGCTGAGATCATGCCACTGCACTCCAGCCTGGGGACAGCACAAGACTCTGTCTTAAAAAAAAAAAAAAGAAAGAAAGAAAGAAAGAAAGATCAGCTATTATTGTTTTCATTATTACTGAGGCTGTTGCTGTAACTTCCACCTCAATGGGTTCAAGAGAGTCTTGTGCCTGAGCCTCCTGAGTAGCTGGGAATCACAGCTGCCCACCACCACGCCCAGCTAATTTTGCATTTTTAGTAGAGACACAGGGTTTCGCCATGTTGGCCAGGCTGGTCTCGAGCTCACACCCTCAGGTGAGTTCGCCCTTAGCAGTGCTGGTGGCTGGAAGCATGCAGATGACTAAAGTTCGGGAAGACTTATCTGGTCTAATCCTCATAATAGAGTGGAGCCCCGGCCTGGTCTCAGGACTAGCAGGAGCATCTGATGTCAGAGCTGGAAAGGCCTGGGGATGACTACCAGTGCTGCCGTTACGGGGAGCTCCTGTGCCTAAATGAGTGTCTGCAAGATGATCTTAGGTGGGTTAACATTCTCATAATTGTATTTCTGAATTAGGATTACAAAATACAACTACCAAGCCCATCTCATGATTTACAGGGGTGATATAAGGACTGCAGCCTTTTTAAATAAATAGTTTCTTTAAGTTAAAAAACAGATCTTTTTTTTTTTTTTTTTTTTTTGAGACGGAGTTTCACTCTTGTTACCCAGGCTGGAGTGCAATGGCGCGATCTCGGCTCACCGCAACCTCTGCCTCCTGGGTTCAAGCAATTCTCCTGCCTCAGCCTCCCTAGTAGCTGGGACTACAGGTATGCGCCACCATGCCCAGCTAATTTTTTGTATAAAAACAGATCTTTTTAAATAAAACTATTAATGATCATGATAATCATCGATTTATAGCATTTCCCCGCAGGAAACCAGCTTCCTTCTGTGGCCTAACTACCCCACAGCATTCGCTGGGCAGTCGATGCAAACATGCTTCAAAAGGCTGAGATGCTGAGCAAAGGTAAGATGAAGCAATGAGAAGACACAATTGTTCAGTTTCAGAGACATTCCCCAGCTGTAAGAGGTAACTGCCTGTCCCTCAAAAGCTCCCTAAGTAAATTATCCTGACACTTCTGGAGCTGCTGGTGAAGGCTCCATCAGCTGAGGACTGTCTCACAGTTTCAGGGGTCCACTCTGACCCCCAACTCTGTCTTGGTCTGGTTATGTTGAGACCACTCTGCCTGCTGGCTGAGGTTCACCTTGTGATTTCCCCACAGTCTGGCGAGCCCATTGGGATCCACAACTCGGAAGATCTTGGCGTCCTTGTCTTCCCACCTGATATAGGGCTCATATCGGGTGTCAAGGAGCAGCTGATACACGTAATCCCATAGCAGCCGGCAGTCTGCAATTTAGCACAGCGGGTGCAAGCAGCTTTACTGGAGCTGTGAGGACAGGGGTTAGAAAGGCACTCTTGGAGGCCTCCCGGCCAGGACCCTGGGAGTGCCAGCAGGATGGTGAAAATGATGATATTAACAGAAACAGCACTAACGGGGCTCCTCACGCATTGTCTCAGGCAGTCTTCGTGAGTCTGGAAAGTGGCTACTTTTATCCCCAGGAAGCGGTGAGGCAATGGGCTCAGAGGTGCGGAAGTGTCTAAAAGTTGCCAAGCTCCTAAGTGGGAGGCAGAGCGGGGAGTCTGACCGGCTCCACCTGACATCAGAGCCATGTGAGGGCAAGGGCTGGGCTCGCAGGCCAGGTGCGTGGGCCCCTGACTCCAGGTCCCTCATGCCCCTGGCTCACTCACTCAGCCCCCTGGACTTCCATTAATTATAATCCCTTCAAGCTCCCTAATGGTGAGGCTCAGGAAAATGAAACATGCCACTGGGGGGTAAGGGGGCAGAAGCACCTGGGAGCAACAGTGTGATCTTAAATCCCACGACCTGGGCCTGTCCGCTGGGTCATCGCAGGCAAGTAATGCAACCTTCTCTGAGCCACAATTTCCTTGTATGGGGTGGTAAGAGAATTAGGTAACATAATAGACCACAAAACCCTCAGCACGGTCCCTGGCATAGTGTAAGCGCGTGAAGAATGTTAAACATTAGAACTGAAGAATCCAGTCACTGCAAGAGGCTGAAGTGGGAGGATCTCTTGAGTCCAGGAATTTGAGGCAGCAGTGAGCTACGCTGGCATCACTGCATTCCAGTCTGGGCGACAGAGTGAGACCCTGTCTCTTAAAAAAAAGATCCAGTAGTTGTGAATAGATGTGTTTTATATTGATACATATCTTTAGTTACTTAGGGAGTGCATGTGATCTCTTGTTGCATGCACAGAATGTATAATGATCGAGTCAGAGTATTGAGGGCATCCATCACCTCAAGTATTCATTATTTCTATGTGGTAGGCTAATAATTGTTTTTTAGTGACTTCTAGTTATTTCCAATCCAAATCCAGGCTTCTGCCCCCTCTGTGGCTTCACAGAATAAATGTGATGTGGACATGACAATGGGAACAATAGACCCTGGGCACTGGGGACCACGACAGGAAGAGAACCAGGGTGGAAGAACTATCATAGGCCGGGCGTGACGGCTCACACCTGCAATCCCAGCACCAAACGAGGCTGACATGGGTGGATCACCCAAGGCCAGGAGTTCGAGACCATTTTGTGACCAACATGGTGAAACTCTGTCTCTACTAATAAAATGAAAAGTAGCCAGGCATGGTGGCGGGCACCTGTAATCCCAGCTACCTTAGAGGCTGAGGCAGGAGAATCACTTGAACCTGGGAGGTGGAGATTGCCGTGAGCTGAGATCGCACCACTGCACTCCAGCCTAGGCAAAAGAGCCAGACTCCGTCTCAAAAAAAAGAGCCAGACTTCATCTCAAAAAAAAGAAAAGGAAAGAAAAAATACCTATCAGGTACTTTGCTCAGTACCTCAGTGACAGGATTATTCATACACCAAATCTCAGTGGCACACAATTTACCCATGTAACAAACCTGTACATGTACCCACTAAACCTAAAATAAAAGTTGGAAAAAAAAAAAAAGGAATAAATGTAGTGTCACTATTATGGCTAGGAAACACGCTTAGGAAAGGGGGCAGCTTGTCTGTCAGTCTGTCTGGTTGTCTACCTGTTATCCTTTAACAACAAATGCAGAGTGGAAGTGGATCACTTGGTTAGAGCTCAGGCTCTAGAGCCAGACTGCCTGGGTTCAAATCTCAGTTCTACCACTGCTGTGTGATCTTGGAGAAGTTACTTAAGCTTTCTGTGCCTCAATTTCCATAGCTGTAAGATGGGGCTAATAATAGTAACAACCTCAAAAGGCTGTTGTAGAATTAAATAAGGACCTGGGACAGATGCCCAGCACATAATGAATGCTCTATTATTTTAAAATAGATAAAGTTTTAAAAAGTGGGTGTGACACTCCATGCTAATGTGAGTGTCAGAATACGACCGGGTAAGTTGTCCCTGTGTGGGAGACAAAGTGAGGCTTGGTGATCCCAGGTATCCCTGCCTGCTGTAAGCAGATCGTGGTCAGCAGACAAGACAGTCATGCTACCCCACAACCCCTCAGCCACAGACCTCCCATCACCAGGTCAAAATAGCCCTGTCCTCATTACTCATGGTTCTGGGACTCAGACTCAGTGCGCCTCCCCATGGCCAAGGGAACAGCCTCCCACTCACCAGCGATCCTGCCGTCAATGGGAGCCTGTGGCATCACAGGGAAGGAATAGACCCCCTGTCTCCTGCAGCCGAGCTCTGCACCGTGACATAAGTTGAGGGACTCCTCCTTGCCAAGCATCCACCTGGCCAGGCCAGGGCCATCCGGGTGGCTGAAGGAGCTGGTAAGGCCTGAGTCTGGTGGCTGCAGCAGGAGGCCCCTTTGGGGGTCCATCTGAGAGGGGCCAGTCACCTCTGCAAGCAGACAAGCACATTGGTTCAGTGGGCCCCAAGCCTCCCCCACCCAACCTCGCAATGGCGAGCCTGGGAGCCCTGTGGGGCAGCACTCCCGAGCTCTTCCTCCATCCAGCCCCTGGTTAGAAGGTCAGGGAGGCAGTGGGGGCAGTGGGTGAGGGCCAGACAGCCTAGGTGCTAACCCCAGCTCCCACACAAGTAGCAACCTGTCAAACCTGTTCCCTCCTCTGTGAAGCCGGCTGCAAAACCCAGCAGTGACAGAGCCAGGTCTAGAACCCCGGCGGGGGGCGCTGTATCCCAGCTCCTCTCCATTTGTCCAACAAATATTCATTGAGAGCCTGCTATGAACCAGGCATTGTTCTAAGAATCTTGAGGATATATCGCTGAGCCCAAAAGGCCCCTGCCTTCAGGGAGCTTATATGCTAGTTGAGAGCAAGGGAGATGGACAATTAAAATAAAAAGGAAACAGAAACGGTTTCCTTTTCATGTTTCAGTTTCCAGAAACAACAACAAGCACCCTAAGGCAGATAGAGAAATCTATCCCTAAGGCAGATGATAGGGAACTCTGTCCCTAAGGCAGATAGGGAAATCTATCCCTAAGGCAGATAGGGAAATCTATCCCTAAGGCAGATAGGGAAATCTATCCCTAAGGCAGATAGGGAAATCTGGGAAAGTAGCGGGGTTGCCACTTTAGAGAGGCTGCTCAGGCCTCCCTGACATTAGCATGTCAACAGACTCAAAGGAGATAGAGGAGTGAGGTATGTGGGTATCTGGAGCAGAGAGGGGAACGCCAGGCAGAGGGAACAGTAGGTGCAAAGGCCCTGGGGTAGGTGCATCTCGGGCTCATCCAGTGAACGAGAAGGCCCATGTAGCTGGAGCAGCATGAGCAAGGGGGAGAAGGCTGGGAGGGGAGGGCAGGGGAAGGAGTCAGTGTAAGAATGGCACTTTGACTCTGAGTGAGAAGGGAGCCCCTGGAAGATGCTGAGCAGACAAGTGACGTGACCTGACTTAGGAATCTCTCTGCGCTGTGGAGAACAGATCGTAGGAGGTCAGGAGCAGAAGCAAGGAGACCAGTGAGGACGTTCTCTGGAGACAATTGGGGCTGGACCGGGGCAGCAGTGGAGGAGCGAGAAGAGGTTGGATTCTGGATAGATTTGAAGGTAGGGCGGACAGGATGCATGGACAGTTGGGATCAGTTGGGGTGGGGGTAGAAATCTGAGATGGCATCTGAGCAATTGGAAGGGTGGAGGCAGGGTTTGCGGGGCTGGGGAAGATGGTGGGGAGGGCAGGATATCATTTGATTTAGGGTCTGTGGGGGTTGAGATGCCCACTAGACGCCCCAGGGGAGGGGTGGGGCAGGCAGCATGGATGCACGTATCTAGAATTTGGAGAGGTCAAGCATATACTGGAATCATTGGCACCGCATGGTATTTAAGACCCAGGATCAGATGAGATTGCCCAGCATCTGAGTGCAGATGGAGAAGCGAAGAGGCCCTCTGGCTTGGGGTACCCCAACATCTAGAAGCAGGGGAGAAGAGTAGAAACCAGAAGAGGAAGTCGAGGAGATACCAGTGCGGTAGAGGAGACCAGGTGAGTGGGGTGTCCGGGAAGCCAAAGGAAGAAAGAGTTTTGAGGGAAGGAGAGGTGACCCTCAGGGTTAAAGCCTGCGAGAGGCCATAGTGAGTCAGGCCTGAGAGTGGACATGGCATGGACATCCCTGTTTTCAGGTTTCTGGAGACCTTGACAAGAATCATTTTCGTGGTGGGCTCCAGAGAAAAAATTGAGATATGATACAAACAACTCTTTGCTGGAGAGGAGAGCAGAGAAATGGGGAGGAAAGAGGCAGGGAGGGTGCTGCCCGGAAGGAAGGCTGCCAGGAGCACCCCAGGGAAGGTGGGTGGAGGGGCAGGAGGGAGCTCAGCGCACACTGGCCACCTCTGTCACTGCTTCGCCTCGAGGATGTCCCGCCCTCGCAATGAGGCTGATTTGCGGGAGGGCTCAGAGCACCACGAAGAGCTTCCTCACCTTCTGGGGGGACAGGAGAGTGCTGGGTGGGCGTCTGCAGCCTGAAGGCCCCTCCAAAAAAGGGCCCACACACCAGGGCCTGCCTCTGGGTCTTGATGTACTGGAGCAGCTCATACAGGACATCACCTGGAGGGGAATAGGAAGGAAGGTGGGCTGCTGACCAGGCTACATGGGGAGGGCCAGCTTCATTCCCGGCAGCCACCTGCCTCAGGATGAGGGCTGGCGTGTCCTGTCACAGCTTCAGGCTGATGGCGAGGGGGTTCCTGCTGCAGCTGACAGGGGACTGGGCCGGCAACGGGCAGAGCCAGCGCTGCTGCCATGGTGGACGGATTTTAGAAGACATCCCTTCCTGCCGGTAGATGCAGCTACCTCCAGAGCATGTAGCTGGCAAGGTCAGGCTGCTTCTCAGCCCCTGCACACACCCTTGACTGAGGGCTGTGCACAGTGCACAAACTGTACAACTGTACCTCACGTTCCTGGGGGCAGAGGGATTCCAAGCTCTACTAAAAGTCTGCCCCTGCCTTCTTTTTTTTTTTTTTTTTTTTTTTTTGAGACGGAGTTTCGCTCTTGTTACCCAGGCTGGAGTGCAATGGCGCCATCTCGGCCTCACCGCAACCTCCGCCTCCTGGGTTCAGGCAATTCTCCTGCCTCAGCCTCCTGAGTAGCTGGGATTACAGGCATGCGCCACCATGCCCAGCTAATGTTTTGTATTTTTAGTAGAGACGGGGTTTCACCATGTTGACCAGGATGATCTCGATCTCTTGACCTTGTGATCCACCCGCCTCAGCCTCCCAAAGTGCTGGGATTACAGGCTTGAGCCACCGCACCTGGCTGCCCCTGCCTTCTAAGAAGCAAAGCTGTCTTAGCCTCTTCCTAAAAGGCAGAATTAGGAGCTGCTTCAATAAATCATTGACAAAAAGAAAGGCCAGATGTGGTGGCTCACATCTGTAATCCCAATACTTTAGGAGGCTGAGGCAGGAGGATCACTTGACCCCAGGAGTTTGAGACTAACTGGGCAACATGGATAGACCCTATCTCTACAAAAAATTTTAAAATCAGTTGGGCATGGCAGCTCATGTCTGTGGTCCCAGCTACCTGGGAGGCCAAAGCAGGAGGATCACTGGAGCCTAGGAGGTTGAGAGGTTGAAGCTGAAGTGAGCCGTGTTCATGCCACCAAACTCCAGCCTAGGCAATAGAGTGAGACCCTGTCTCAAAAAAAAGAAAAAAAAAAAAAAAAGCCAGGCTCACGCCTGTAATCCCAACATTCTGAGAGGCTGAGGCAGGTGGATCACGCGGTCAGGAGATCGAGACCATCCTGGCTAACACGGTGAAACCCCGTCTCTACTAAAATTACAAAAAATTAGCCAGGCATGCTAGTGGGTGCCTGTAGTCCCAGCTATTTGGAAGGCTGAGGCAGGAAAATCGCTTGAACCAGAGAAGCAGAGGTTTCAGAGAGCCGAGATTGCACCACTACACTCCAGCCTGGGTGACACACCAAGACTCCATCTAAAAAAAAAAAAAAAAAAAAGGCCAGAATTGGGCCCTGTCCGTGGTGCCAGATGTCTGCCTTTATACCTTGGGCTAAGGTGCTGATACCAGGGCGGAAAGAGGGGATCCTAGGCAGCCAGAGGGATGCTATGTAGACAGTAGGCACTCGAAGACGAGGGTGAGGGGTGTTTGTAGGAAGGTGGAGAGACGAACAAGGGCATGAAGGGAACCGGCCCCAAGCTCACTTGCTTCCCCTGCCACTGGCCACTGGCCGTCCCACCACCAGTCCCTCCCCACAAAGTCCGTGCTGCTGGAACGCCATCATCAGACACTCATTCTTTTGCCCTCAGACCTAGTTTCTGATAAAAATCAAACATTATATTGGGAGTCAAGGCTTTGCTGTAATCAGCCATTTATATCTCAATGTGAATGAGTATTTGATCTTTATGTGGTTGGTTTCTTGTTCAGTAGGGGTAGCGGATGGGAGGCAGTAGGATGGAAGTGGGTAGAGGAGACAAGGGCCGCAGATGGGGGAAGAGAAAGCAAGAGAGAACAGGCCTCTAGAGCTCTGAAAACAAGTGGCCAAATAGACTCCCTTGCTGAAGGCCTGCTCTACCTAGGAACCACTTGTCCGGCTATCTGCACTAGCCAGACAAAGGCGTGTAAAACATATGCGTGTCTGGCAATAGCCAGACAAGGGACTGCTTATTCTCCCTATGTTTCCGCTCTTCCTGGGACTGCTGCGCTCCTAATGCCAAGCTCTGGGCAGTGTTTAGCAAGGCTACGTCATGCCTTCATGCAGAGAGGGGCATCTGCAGTGCTGGAAAAGAGCAGATTCCCCAAGGAAGACCTCCTCCATCTCCCTCCCTGGGCCCCCCTGCGGCACTTGGCTGGCCTGGCCTGTCAGGGTTCCCACTCAGAGGCAAGCCCGTGAGTTTCCCTGACCTGAGCTCGGCGCGCGGTGCCGGAAGTCGTCCTTGGTGAGGATGCAGAGGGCACGCCCGTTCATCTCGAACCCGTGCTCTGCAGTGCATGGCAGAGAGTACTCCTGCTGTGCCCAGCGCAGCCAGTGCAGCACGTCCTCCCTGCTCCACAGTGCGGGCTGGATGCCTGCAACCAACAAGGACCAGTCCCATCACTCCCTCGTCAGGTCCCTGCTTGCCTATCACCTCCTCAGAGAAGCCCACCCTGAACGCTCCATCTGAGCAGATGGTCTCCTGTCCTGGCTCCCAAACCTCTTCATCTTCTGTCACTGCCACCTGTTCCTTTCCTTCCTAGCACCTTATCTTCTTCATGATTACATTTCACATAGGATTTATTATATGTTCATGTTTATCGTTATATACGTATCACGTATATACTCATTTATTGTTGGTACCTCCTCCCCATCTGTTTTCCAATCATCCATTCAACAAGCGTTTAATGAGAACCTACTATGTGCCGGCACTGGACTAGGTGTGCTGGGGCATGCCGTTATGCATATTCAGCACCCAAAACAGTGCCTGGAACACAGTAGGTGCTCAAAAAACACATGTTGAGTGATGACTTGAATGACTGAACATTCTAATGAAAGGGATATTATTGTTATTGTTTCCCAAATGAGGCCCTGAGGCTCCCAGAGGTTAAGTGGCCAGCCCACACTCATTCCGGCAGCATGAGGCACAGCCAGGCTGTCCGGCTACTGAACTTATCCGGTCCATTGTGCCAACTTGGAATTGTGTCCTTTGCTCAGAGAACAGCCCAGGGGACAAGGGGGCCTCCTATGCTCACCTTCAGCACGTGTGTTTTCACTTCTGGCAATAGCCAGACAAGCAACTGCTTATTCTCCATATGTTTCCACTCTGCCTGGAACTGCTACACTCCTAACGCCAAGTCTTGGGTAGTGTTTAGCAGGACTACGTTATGACTTTATGAGCCCTTAATACATTTGCCTTTGTGGGCAAAAAATATTTAAAACAGACCAGGCGTGGGGGCTCACACCTGTAATCTCAGCACTTTGGGAGGCTAAAGTGGGCAGATCACTTGAGCCCAGGAGTTCGAAACCAGCCTGAGCAGCCTGCAAAACCCCATCTCTCCAAAAATACAAAAGAAAAATTTAGCCGGGCATAGCGGTGCACGCTTGTGGTCCCAACTACTAACGTGGGAGGATTGCTTGTGCCTGGGAAGTCATCGTGAGCCATGATTGCACCACTGTTCTCCAGCCTGAGTGACAGAGTGAGACCCTGTCTCAAAAAATATATAAATTTAAATCCTATTTTATGACTGCACTGATATACTCACAGCCCATTGGGTTCAGTTCTACAGGTAAGAAAGCTGGCCTGGTGCGGTGGCTCACGCCTGTAATCCCAGCACTTTGGGAGGCTGAGGCAGGCGGATCATGAGTTCAAGAGATCGAGACCAGCCTGGCCAACATGGTGAAACCCCATCTCTGCTAAAAATACAAAAATTAGCCAGTCGTTGTGCCTCATGCCTGTAATTCCAGCTACTTGGGAGGCTAAGGCAGGAGAATCGCTTGAAACTGGGAGGCAGAGGTTGCAGTGAGCCAAGATCGTGCCATTGCACTCCAGCCTGGGTGACAAGAGCAAGACTCCATCTCAACAAAAGAAGAAGACGAAGAAGGCTGAGACAGAAGAGAGAAGCAACCGTCCAAGTCCACACCTTGGCAGTGACAAAGACCAGACCAGCCTCTGCTGCTTTATACTCGAAGCCACACAAGAAATGAACTTAATTTTGACATTTAAAACAAAGGAGTTCTGCATCCTTCATTGTTCATTCATTCAGCCAATGTCAAATGAGCATCAGTCTCCATGCAGTGCTGGGACACAGCACAGAGCCAGGTTGGCAGGAGGGAGGAGCGCACAACCAATAACTCAAATGACAGTTCCCACAACAGCACACGGGGAGCGTTCACTGTGCTGAGCAAACAGAAAGCGGGGCACTGGAGTTCAGTTTAAGAGTGAGGAGAGGCCGGGCGCGGTGGCTCAAGCCTGTAATCCCAGCACTTTGGGAGGCCGAGGCGGGTGGATCACAAGGTCAAGAGATCGAGACCATCTTGGTCAACATGGTGAAACCCCGTCTCTACTAAAAATACAAAAAAAATAGCCGGGCATGGTGGTGAGTGCCTGTAATCCCAGCTACTCAGGAGGCTGAGGCAGGAGAATTGCCTGAACCCAGGAGGCGGAGGTTGCGGTGAGCCGAGATCGCGCCATTGCACTCCAGCCTGGGTAACAAGAGCGAAACTCCGTCTCAAAAAAAAAAAAAAAAAAAAAAGAGTGAGGAGAGGTCTGCGTTACTTCTATTTTGGGACCTAAAAATGAAGAAGAGAAAAGAATAAATGTCTGAAATTGCCAAAACAAATTATATAAGGCGGGAAAAGAGAATGTATGTGAGAACTGGCCTCTGTGGTGCTACATATGACAAAGCCATGTAATTAAGATCTAATGGTCTTATGCTAAGATTGACAAGCATCATTGGAAAAAAGTGTAGCCCAGGAGTGAGTAAGTGTGTGCACGCACATGTGCATATGTGTGTATGTGTATTTTATAAAGCTACTACATGACAGAAGTAGGATTTTCATTCAGAGGGAAAGGATAGTGAATCTAATATGGTTTAAAAAAAAAAAAAAAAAACCTGACTCTCCACCTGGAAAAAAAAATTTGGTTCCTCACCTCCCACCACTCACATTCACAAAAATCAATTGCAGGTAGATTAAAGGCCTAAAGAATAGAAGAACATAAATCTTAATAGAAGTAGAAATCAAAAACCATATGCACTCAATAAGGGCAGAGGAGACCTCAACCATGACAGGAAATGGAGAGGCTATAATAAAAACGAAACACACAGTTGACTATATTAATTTTCTGTGTTTGCAGCAAAAGATACCATAAATAAAACTAAAAGATGATCGATTTCCAGGAAATATTTGCAATGCAGATGACAGATAAAAGGTTAATGCCTAGCATTAACCATCAAAAGGTTAATACCTAGATCAAGAGCATCTGTCACTTAATTTTTTTTTTTTAAGACAAAATAAATCTTCCCAGCAATCCCAGCAGAGCAGGATTTGTCAGCCTCGGCACTATTGACGCTTTGGGACTGATCATCCTTTGCTGTGAGGGCCTATTCTATGCATTGTAGGATGTTTAGGCACACCCTGGTCACTATCCATCAATGCCAGCCTAGTGCTAACAACTAGAAATGTCTCCAGAAATGTCCCCAGGGGGAGGGCAGCAGCAAAACTTCGGCCAGATGAGATCCCCTGCAACACAGCAAATCCACCAATAAGCATGTGACAAGACATGTCACCTCAATAGTCAGGGAAAGGTGCCATCAGAGAAGAATAAGATCTCACTTAATAGCAGGAATGCAGGGAAAAGGATGCCTTGCTGGTGAAAATAGGAATTTAGAGCCTCCATGGGAGATGAGGCCTGTGATACACGAGACACTGACTAGTGTAAAATGTGGAGGCCACATGATGGGCAGATTGAGGGGTCGAGGGCAGGTCTCCACAGCCAGCTAGGATTTCTGGGGATGGGGGGCGGTCAACCACCAATTGCATTGTACCTGAACTCATATTTTTTGTGCAATTCCCCTAGTTCACCATATTTGAGGCTGTCAGCCTGAAAATTCAAAACTAGGATTCTTGGCCAGGTGCAGTGGCTCAGGTCTGTAATTCCAGCAGTTTGGGAGGCACAGAAGGGAGGGTGGTTTGAACCCAGGAGTTTGAGACCAACCTGGACAACACAGTTAGACCCTTGACTCTACAAAAAAAAAATTTTTTAATTAGCCAGGCACAGTGGTGCATGCTTATAGTCTCAGCTACTCAGGAGGCTGAGGGAGGATTGGGCCCAGGAGTTCAAGGCTGCAATGAGCTATGATAGTGCCATGGCACTCCAATTCCAGCCTGAGCAACAGAGTGAGATCCTGTCTAAAAAAAAAGGCTAGGTGCAGTGACTCATGCCTGTAATCCCAGCACTTTGGAAGTCCAAGGCGGGAGAATCACAAGGTCAGGAGTTCAAGACCAGCCTGGCCAACATGGCGAAACCCTGTCTCTACTTAAAAAAAATACAAAAATTAGATGGGTATGGTGTGCACCTGTAATCACAGCTACTCAGGAGGCTGAGTCAGGAGAATTGCTTGAACCCAGGAGGCAGAGGTTGCAGTGAGCCAAAATTGCACCACTGCACTCCAACCTGGGAGACAGCAAGACTTTGTCTCAAAAAAAAAGAGCAACAATAAAAAAAAAAAAAAACACCAGAAAATAAAAAACAACTATGATTCTTGAGTCAGAGTGGTAAGAGTCCCTAGGCTTGGCTAGAGGGTGGAGGTGGATTCCCCATCCATCTGGCTGTTCCACCTCTCTGAAAATATTAAAACCTCAATGAGGGGGGAAACGCTGAACTTTCTAGACATTATCAACCACAGATGTGGTCCTCCCCCGCAGGTCCAGAGAGATGGGCAGGGACTTCCCAAGATGTCTCTGAGAGACCCTGAGGTCACCCACAGCCTGCAGTGGCAGCTGGAAACTTGAAGCCTGTCATCATTATTCTTTCATGACCTGTGCTCACTCCCAACTCACCTTTTTTTTTGGGGAGACAGAGTCTTGCTCTGTCACCCAGGCTGGAGTGCAGTGGCACAATCTTGGCTCACTGTAATCTCCACCTTCTGGGTTCAACCAATTCTCCTATCTTAGCCTCCCGAGTAGCTGGGACTACAAGCACACACTGCCACACCCGGCTAATTTTTGTATTTTCAGTAGAGACAGGGTTTCGCCATGTTGGTCAGGGTGATCTCAAACTCCTGACCTCAACTGATCCACCTGCCTCAGCCTCCCAAAGTGCTGGGATTACAGGCATAAGCCACCATACCCAGCCCTGCCTCACCTTTCATTTCATTGCTACCAGCACTTCCAGTCCAATGATAAAGAAGAGGAACTTTCTTGTTCCCAATGTCTTCAAAGAATACTAAAGTCAAAAAGCTTTCCCAATAAGACTTAAGATCCAAGAAAATGACCAGGTCCCAGGCAGTGGGTCAGCCTCCAGGGTCTCAATCGAACCTGGCAATGAGCCAAAGCCCCTCACGCCAATGGAACTGCCATGCACTGGATAAGCCACCTAGCTCTGGGCCAGATCTCCACGCATAGGTTCCAGGTTCCAGCTCAGCACTTTGGTACTCAAGCGTCTTAGTTCATTTCCTGCTCCTTGTAACAGAATACCTGACACTGGGTGGTTTATAAAGAAAAGGGGTTTATTTCCTACAGTTATGGAGGCTGAAGTCCAAGGTCAAGGAGGAGCTTCTGGCAAGGGCCTTCTTGCTGGTGGGGACTCTAAAGAGTCCCATGGTAGTGCTGTACATTTCAACGTGAGTTTTGGAGGGGACGTTCAAACCATAGCCACCTCAGACATGCCACTCAAGCTCTCTAAGCCTCAATTTCCCCCTCTGTGAAATGGGGTAATAATACGACTTCTTTAGGCTGCTGTGCTGTTTGAGGGGCAGTGTTGTGCAGTGGTTAGGGGCCCAGGCTACAGAACTACCACCCAGCACTGCCACTTCTTGGTAGAGACCCAGACATATGGTGAACATCTCCACCCAAAGACATGCATCTGAATGTCCACAGGAGCTTCGTTCAGAAAGGAAAAGAACAAGAAACATTTCCAATGTCTATCCAAGGAAGAACAAAGAACCAAATTGAGATGTCTTAGTGCCATGAACTGCTGTTCAGTTAAAAAAACCAGAAAGTGCAAACATCTGCTACACACAGCGCAGGGATAAAGACAGCACGTTGAGAGGGAAAAGCCAGACACGAAACTATGACCAAGAACAGACAGTGCTAACCTGGGGATTCCAGTCAGAAGAGGGGTCACCTTTTGGATGGAAATTGGCTGAGAAGGACACAAGATAACTTTCCGGCTTGCTGAAAATCTTCTAGCTCTTGACCTGGGTGGTGGCTACACAAGTGTATAGCCAGTTCAGATTTGTACATCTGACTGTGTGTAAGTTATACTTCAAAAAAAGCAAAAGTGAAAACACAGCCAGGCATGGTGGCTCATGCCTGTAATCACACTTTGGAAGGCCAAAGTGGGAGGATCACAAGGTCAGGAGTTCGAGACCAGCCTGGCCGACATGGTGAAGCCCTCGTCTCTACTAAAAATACAAAAATTAGCCAGGCACTGTGGCGTGCACCTGTAATCCCAGCTACTTGGGAGGCTGAAGCAGGAGAATCACTTGAACCTGGGAGGTGGAGGTTGCACTGAGGCGAGATCACACCATTGCACTCCGGCCTGGGTGACAGAGTGAGACTCAAAAAAATAAATAAATAAAGTAAAAACATACAACAGCAACAAAAAGCATAGATGATGTTGGTGTTGCCAGGCCAGCTGTAAATAATGTGACCTAAATGACAGTACCTCAGTTTCATCATCGGTAAAACCAAGGATGACAAAAAAAACTGTACTGACCGCACGAGGCTGTCACAAGGGTGCTCTGAGATAATCCGTTTAAACAGCGGTGCCTGGCATGTGGCATGTGCTTTCTGAAATACAAGGAGCTGTGAACGTTGAGGTAATATGTGTAAAACGCATGGCACAGGATCCAACACCTGGCGGGTATTATCTAAGGCATCAATTGCCCTCAAGGAGTCTCCCTGACCTAGTCGCCGGGATGAGAGTAACTGGGACTCCCCCTCCGAGTCTAAGATGAATCTGGGCCTTCACCTGCAGATCAGCCCCCTAGCCTCTCCCTCTCTTGGCAACAATCCACCACATTTTCAGTTCTTTCCCATTAACCATCTTTGTCCCTCAAGATTCCAGGCAAATGTCACCTCACTCTCCCAGCCCAGTGGCCTGCTTACTGAGGATTTCCAGCTTGGCTGGCTCCGGACTCCCAGCTCCCGAGGCAGATAGGGACAGAGTCCCCTGGCTGGGGCAGCAAGAGGAGCTGCCTGTCCAGGATACAATTGGAGGGCTCAGGTGTCTCCCTGAACAGCCAACAATGTGTCCCCAACCTCCTCCCAGAGCAGGGCTAGATGTGGGGGCTCCCCTCCACCTCCCAGCTGCATCACCTCCACTGTCCTTATCTGTGGGTTTAGTGCTTTTTTACATAGTCCTGAATCCCCAACCAGAATGTCAGTTCCAGGAGGCATAAGCTTTGCCTGTCTCAGTCACTGTGGTCTCTCCAGCACTGACAACAATGCTTGTCACATAGTAGCTGCTCAATAAAAATAAATTGTTTAAGTAAGTGAGCTGAGCAAAGCAGTGTGGGGTCGCCCCCAGGCTTCCTTGCCTGTCCCTTCTCCAGCCCCTGACCCCCACCTCAACTGGACCTCTCTTCCCACAGCATCCCTTTTACTATGAAGCCCATCAAGTCAAAACCCCTCTATCCTGGTTTCAAGACCCCTCAGAGTGCCCCTCCCCACCTAACCAAAGTTATTTCCCACCACTTCCCACCACACACACCCCTGCAGTTCACTAGGTCTACTGAGCTCCAGGAGCCACAGAGCAAACCAGCCTTTAGCAAACAAATCAGAACGAAGGGCTGGCCTCTCTCTACCTTGCAGGATTCCCTTGCAGGAAGAATGCAGGAGAGAGTTAAAGTGCTTGGCCAGTACCCTAAAAATGGGAGCTATCATCACCTGAGGCTAGAGGCAGTTGCTCAAAGTAAATGACAGCTGTGGGATCTGAGGGTTGCCGGTTCGAATCCCAGCTCCACCATTTTACTGGTGGGTAGCTTTGGACAAGATAATGCCCCTAAGGCCCAGTTTTCAGAGATAACAACAGAAGCCACTTTCCATGGCTACGGAATATATTCAATCAGACAATACATACGACATGCCCATCACGATACCTAGTCAAGAGTAAAAACTCAACCAATGGCCTTGATTCTGATGATCAGCATCCTCACTGGTGGAGCCCAGCCTGAAAACAGAGAGACTAGCTTGCTTCTCTGCCATGATGGATTATCAGTTACCATGTCCTTAGTTTGTTGTGTGTCATTGTGTCTCCAGATAGCCCTTAAATCTGTCACCCCATTGCTTGGCCCCATTGTCTTAGCCGATAATCCTTTTCTTGGTAATCACACCAAGCTTTCTGGTCATCACCACACTGTGGCGGCAGGGCCAGCGCAGTCACGTTGTGTACTGCAGAAAGGCGCCCTCAGAGAAGGGAGTGGGAGGAGGGAGGTGAAATCCAGCCGGAACTTTGATTGGCTTCTCCCCAAATTGGGTCTTTCCAGTTTGCACAAAGTTGCATATAGTCTAGTCCAGACCCTGTGTTTAAGGAGGGGAGGTTCTTTATCCTCATGGTAATAGTTTTCGGAATTCCCCATCTGTTTGTGGTAGCCACATTCCTTTTCCTTGCCAGGTGATGATGTCACTGTCAATACTCACACATTCCAGTGAATCAGAACATTCTCTTTTCATCTCCAGCCTCCCTATTCCACCCACCTGGCTGGTGTTTTCCACCCACGTCCATCTAATTTCCTGCTTATCATATGCCGTGATCTAGGACAGCATTTCTCAAACCATTTTGACCTCAACCCATGCTAAACAAATACATTTTATATCCACCCACGTATATATAAATAGCCTAAACAAAGTCGTCACAAATCTCGGCTACCTTTACCATTTATAATGTACTTTGATGTGTTCTATTTCCATTTTTTTTAAATACTTACCTTGGTCCACTAAGTTGATTTCACTTCCTTAGTAAGTCTTGACCAGCACTTTGAAAATAAACAAAATGTGGTTCTCAAACCAGCAGCATCAGCATCATCACCCAGGAGTTTATTAGAAATCTGCAGAATCTGGCCAGGTGCTGTGGCTCACACCTGTAATCCCAGCACTTTGGGAGGCTGAGACAGGTGGATCACCTGAGGTTGGGAGTTTGAGACCAGCCTGACCAACATGGAGAAACCCTGCCTCTACTAAAAACACAAAAAATTAGCAGGTGCATGCCTGTAATCCCAGCTACTGGGGAGGCCGAGGTAAAAGAATCACCTGAACCCGGGAGGCGGAGGTCGTGGTGAGCCGAGATTGCACTCCAGCCTGGGCAACAAGAGTGAAATTCTGTCTAAAAAAAAAAAGAAAGAAGGAAGGAAGGGAGGGAGGGAGGGAATGAATCTGCAGAATCTCAAGCCCCATGCCAGACCTACTGCTGATTCAGAATCTATGTTTCAACATGGTTCCCAGGAAATCCACATGCCATTAAAAGTTGAGAAACCCTGGTCTGGAATACCAAGAAGCCAAAACTGTTAGAGTTGATCTCTTAAATGACGTGCCAGGAGCTGTCTCACACATGAAGGATGTGAACTTGAGCATGGGCACCCAAAAGTTGTTCAAGCTTCCCAAAGGCCCATTTCTCCTGCTTTACACTTTCAGGGAGTCACAGAACTGTGTGATCCCTCTCCTTGTGACTCTGAATATAGGACGTGGCACTATACATCTCTTCCCATGGCTATTCACAGCTAGGAGCTTTGAAAGTCAATTTCAAAACACAAAGATATCTCAGTTCCTCTGCATTCGAAGTGAGAAGTTCACAGACCTTTTCTCTGGGGAATCAGCTCCAGGGAAAAGAAGAGACGCATGACCAAGAAGGAAGTGTCCTGCACTGGAGGCCTAGTCTGGCCTTTAGCATTATAGATGGCTCTTGCCCTCACTGAGCCTCAGTTTCTCTGTCACTGGATGAGGCCATGGTGGTGACCATCACTAAACTGCCTCCTCTCAAGATTCTCCCAAATTGTCCCTTAAGGATGCATCACTTCCTCCCAGACTCACTCCCTGTGACATCAGCCCAGTTCTGCAAATGGTCCTAGAGCCTGTGCTGCCAGCTGTCCCTGCCATAGCTCCTGACTCACTCTGGCCTTGGGCAGACCCTCATGGCCATGGACCAGGGATGGGGAGGTGAGAACCCTCTTTCATTCCCTATTTCCATACACGGAAGCACAGCTGTGAATCTCCATGAATCCCACTCCTCCATCCCAGCAGACCTCCTGTCCGTTGCCACAACCCTGGACATCAGAGGTATCCTCAGACTGGACTTTCCACTGTTTTACTACACATCTTTATCAGGAAAATCAACACAAAAAGGTGAGCTCTACAGGAAAATAACTTCTGTGCTCCCTTAGCATCAACTCACAAAGCTAAACAAGATCTGTTTTCACTTCTTGCTGAGACAGATCAGTCCTGAATACTAGAATGGAGGCTGGAGGTAGGGGAGGGAATGGGGTGGGTGACAGGGAATAAACATCAGAGAGAAGGGCAGAGATGGAAATCCAGCTTCAGAAAATTAGGAAACTGGGCTGAGATTCCCCCCCCAAAGGTGGCTGAAAAGTCAAACCCTCACTGGGTGTCAGCAGTTTGCTTGGTTGGGATGCTGCTGACAAGAAAATGAGTCATTTAGCATCCCTTTTCTTTTAAAACTGTCAGATATTTACTAAGGGCCAGAACTGTATTGTCTGAATATTTGCAGACGTTCCAATAAATATGAGTCATGGAATCTAAGATGACAGGTATAGAAGATGCTGCCGGGGCCCCGCCCATAGACCCTGGCTCTTACCTCCACACTCTGAAGGCTGCCTAATGCCCCCCTGACACTGCCTGGGGCTTTTTCTAGCTGCAGGAACCCCTTCAGCCAGCGTACAAGATAACTTGGAAATGCTGGAGAGCCAATACCCCTGGAAACGGCACTCATCCCGTCATGGAAGGGCAGTGAGTGGATAACCCCCTTACCCATTAGTTGGAATGACTTAGGATTTGCTGTCCCCAGAGACCCCCATGGTGCTAACTGGCCCAAAAGAACACCTTTGAGATTTCCTTCTCTTCTCTGTCTTTCCTCCCTACTCCTCGCCAGTATTTTAAGGTCTGCTCCTGGGGAAATCTAACCCAAGGCAACAGGACTAGTAGCTCAGGAGTTGTAAGCTAGGAGAAGAGAGGTCACGAAGACGTGCACCCTGAGTTGTGCGACCAGGGAACAGGCTGCCTCAAGAGGGGAGGAAATTCCTGTCACTAGAAATGCACAGAAGATCTGGCGACCATCTCAGAAGGCCCCACAGAAGTGATCCTGCATTGTTTGGAGGTCCTGGCGTTCTTGATGAAGACATCTAGTCACTCATGCATTCATTCATTCAATAGCTACTTAGTGAGCTTCTGAGCTTAGGAAGTTCAGTCTTAGGGAAATAGGATTTCTCAGGGCTCAGAGGAGAGTTGTGGGTCTTGTGACTGAACGTCACTATTAGAAAGTGTTTCTTAGAAGTTGTGTTAAAATTTCTAATCATATATCTTTAGTTAATAGATAGGTATGGCCGAGCACAGTGGCTCATACCTGTAATCCCTGCACTTTGGGAGGCTGAGGCGGGTGGATCACGAAGTCTGGAGTTCAAGACAATCCTGGCCAACATGGTAAAACCATGTCTCTACTAAAAATATAAAAAGTATCTGGGCATGGCGGCACACGCATATAATCCCAGCTACTCTGGAGGCTGAGGCAGGAGAATACCTTGAACTCAGGAGGCAGGGGGTTGCAGTGAGCTGAGATCACACCATTGCACGCCAGCGTGGGCAACAAGAGGAAACTCAGTCTCAAAAAAAAAAAAAAAAAAATAGGTGTGTATCTTAAAATTAGATTAAGTCAACTTCTTTTTTTTTTTTTTTTTTTGAGACAGAGTCTTGCTCTGTCTCCCAGGCTGAAGTGCAGCAGTACGGTCTCAGCTCATTGCAACCTCCAAATCCTGGGTTCAAGCTATTCTCCTGCCTCAGCCTCCCAAGTAGTTGAGATTACAGGCACATGCCACCATGCCCAGCTAATTTTTGTATTTTTAGTAGAGTCGGGGTTTCACCATGTTGGCCAGTTTGGTCTTGATCTGCTGACCTCACGATCCGCCCGCCTCTGCCTCCCAAAGTGCTAGGATTACAGGCGTGAGCCACAGTTCCTGGCCCCTTTTTTAAAAAATCATTGTTCAGAGAATACAAGAACTCCAGAAGTCTTTTCTCAGAGGATATGAAAGTGCAATCATGGTGGGCATTTTTAGTCCTAAACTCCTACAGTCTTACCAGTTCTTACCCATTCCCTGTCCCAGATCTGACTCCATGATCACCTTCCAGGCCCACCTTCAACCTCTCCACCCCCACCACCGCCCACATCCTCAGTGAACACGCAGCTGGTTCCCTAAGACAAACGTTCAAACAAGAGAAAATGCACTCTTCAAAACAATTATAGGTTTGCATATTTGGATTTACCAAGATGATGACTAAACTTTCTAAATTCTCACTTCTCCTCCTGTACTTTCTCACCTCATAACTTTGAGCTAGGCTGCCAGTGAACAGGAGGAAACTGAAGGTTATGTGACCATGGGCAGAACACAGCCTCTTGGGCCTCAATTTCCTTATTTGGAATAGAAGTGAGTTTCATGGGCCTGGTGCAGAGGCCCACACCTATAATCCCAGCACTTTGGGAGGCCAAGGTGGGCAGATCACCTGAGGTTGGGAGTTCAAGACCAGCCTGACCAACATGGAGAAACCCCATCTCTACTAAAAATACAAAAATTAGCCGGGCATGGTGGTGCATGCCTGTAATCCCAGCTACTTGGGAGGCTGAGGCAGGAGAATCACTTGAACCTGGGAGGCAGAGGTTGCAGTGAGCCAAGATCATGTCATTGCACTCCAGCCTGGGCAACAAGAGCAAAACTCCATCTCAAAAAAAAAAAAAAAAAAAAAGTGAGTCTACCTAAAAGTGTTAGGTAGACCCAACAACTACGGGCTCTACCTACCAGCCTGGACATTGTAGGACTTGGTGTGTGGGACAAAATGAAGCAACAGAGAGAGCGCTTGTGGAGTCCCCAACTCTCGCTGCCGCTTCCCTGCACCATTGCCCTGCAACACCAGGGCCACCCCCATGCTAGTCTCCCTTCAGAGCTTGCTCCTGGGTGAGTCTGAGCATCGGTCCCACCTTCTCTCTAACCGTGGAAAGACGGACTCTGTTTCCCATTTAAAGGGTGCCAGACCATAAATGGCAGAGGTATGTAAGAGCCAACAGGCTCTTCCCAAAGCCTGTAAAGTCAAACTCCATGCTTTGCTCAGCCCTCAACTCAGTCCTAGCATCAGCTCAAAAAGCAGGTTGTGACCAGGCAATAGGTAAAGCAGGGTTCCAATCACTGGACCAGCTGGGCAGGAAGTGACCGGGAAGCTCTACAAACCAGCCCACACGTGTCTGCCCACAGCTGCCCCAAGACCTCCCACCCAGATCCCAGACGGCTGCCAATCTGTCGATTTATACAGCTTCGGAACCACAGTTAAAAATCCCTGAGATTATCAGCAGAACCAGATTTTGGCCCAAGAGCCTGTATGATCTTGGGCATGTCACTTAGCTCTTCTCCTGCCAGCTTTGCCATTTGAAACATAGGCATGAATGCATTAATGTTGAGCCTGCTCCATGTTTATGAGTTTCCTTAAGTGAGAGCACTGCTTAGGAAAAGGAAGTGAAAGGTTGTGGTCAATATATTTCCCATGATTTTCTTTGGGTGGATATGGCTATTCTACATATTTTTCTTACACATCTCTGTCATTTCCCTATATTTTGACAACAAGCACATGCTACTTTTGTAACAATAAAATTAAACACTAAGGCTAGGTGCAGTGGCTCACACCTGTAATCCCAGCACTTGGGGAGGCCAAGACAGGCAGATCACCTGAGGTCAGGAGTTCGAGACCAGCCTGGCCAACATGGCGAAACCCCGTCTCTACTAAAAATACAAAAATTAACCGGGCATGGTGGCGGGCGCCTGTAATCCCAGCTACTCAAAAGGCTGAGGCTGGAGAATCACTTGAACCCAGGAGATGGAGGCTGCAGTAAGCCAAGATCACGCCATTGTACTCTAGCCTGGGCAACAAGCACGAAACTCCATTTCAAAAAAAATAAAAATAAAAATAAACACTTATCTAAGAGAGGGTTCTACATACATACAACTGCCCACTGTTTAGCCTGTCTAGATTCCTCACTGGTAATATCCCCAACTCTTTGTCTCTAGGCTGGAAGTGACCCAATAACTCATTTGATCCCAATCCTCATATTACCAATGAGGAGACTGCCTGGCCCTCACATTTGTCAGTATCTGTTGTATACCTTCTCCAACTTTCTCACCAAAGAAAAGCTAAAGAAAACTCAGCAAAGAAACAGCAAACAGAGGGAAGGTCATTTAATTTTGGCACCTGGCCAAAATTAAATTTTTAATTGACAAATCATAATTGTATGTATTTATGGGGTACAAAGTTATGTTACGAAATAGATATAAAATTTTGGCAGGTACAGTGGCCCATGCCTGTAATCCCAGCACTTCGGGAAGCTGAGCTGGGAGGATTTCTTGAGCTCAACCAGTTTGAGAAAACCTGAGCAACACAGTAAGACCCTGTTCTTATTTTTAAAAATAAAAATTAATTTTAAGGGCCAGGTGTAGAGGTTGACACCCATAATCCCAGCATTTTGAGAGGCCAAGGTGACAGGATAGCCTGAGCCCAAGAGTTCAAGACCAACCTGGGCAACATAGCGAGATTCCCATCTCTACTAAAAATTTAAAAATTAGCCATCCTGTGCTTGTAGTCCCAGCCATTGGATAGGCTGAGATGGGAGGATTACTTGAGGCCAGGAACTCAAAATTAAAGCTGCAATGAGCTGTGATTACACCACTGCGCTCTAGCCTAAGCAACAGAGCAAGACCCTGTATCTAAAACATAATAAAAATTTAATTTTAGAAGTCACCTTTTCTCCTCCCCTCTACTTACGGAGTCTTCCTGGCAGCTTGCAGATCCCCCCTTCACCCAGCGGGTCCATTGGAGCTTTACGTCTGGCTTGGATGTGGGTGCCTACGGGAGGCATGGCTACTGCAGGGCTTATAGGAGAACTGGTTGATTTTCCCTCCTAGAAGAAAGAAAAACCAGGGCAGTCGAAGAACAGCATCTTGGTGAAGGCTCAGCCATCTTTAAATGTCTGAAGAATTTTTTGGAAGGGAAAGAGTGTTTATCTCTGCCAATACACTGCATCAACCTTAAAGGTAGAAACCATGTATATCTTCAACTAAGTATCATCAACATCTTGTACCCAGTGGACACAATAAATGACATCCTTCCAATTCAAGCTTTCCATACATGTGCCTAACTCCTCCAGAGGACCCCTGGCCAAGGCTTGTCTGATTGAAATCTGAGGGCCTAGGAATACTCACTGGATCCTTGGTGAGGACAGCACAGGAAACCTGAGGGGCCAGGATCAAAAGACCTTACATCAGAAATAAAGAAACAGGCCGGGCGCGGTGGCTCATGCCTGCAATCTCAACACTTTGGGAATCTGAGGCGGATGGATTACCTGAGGTCAGGAGTCTCAGACCAGCTTGACCAACATGGTGAAACAGCATCTCTATGAAAAATACAAAAATTAGCTGTGCATGGTGATGGAGCCTGTAATCCCAGCTACTCCAGAGGCTGAGGCAGGAGAATCCCTTGAACCCAGGAAGCGGAAGTTGGAATGAGCCAAGATCGCACCACAGCACTCCGCCTGGGCAAGAGGGCAAGACGGTCTCAGAACAAACAAACACTATTTTCAAAAGAGAAGAAGAAAGGATACATTTCTGAATCCTAAGGTCTCATCACTGGAAGCCTGTATCTTTACAATCAACAATTAGCATGGCCTCCAGAGATGACGGGGTTCTTCCATCTCGATGAGAAAACAAAAAAAAAATGTGGCAGGATTTTGGAAGAACAGGAGGCTCCTTGGGGCTCCTGCTCAGCCACAGGCTGCCACAGCACTGAAAGGAAAAGCGAAACCAGTTCCACCAAGTCATTTTTCACTCTAGGATCGTCAATAGCTTTACATTCATCTCTTGGGAACCAAGAAGAGCTGAGAAATATTTTGGATCGGAGCCAGTAAAGTAAACTCCAGAAGCCTTGGCTGCCGCAAAAGGGGATTCAACAGCTTTCAGGGTCGTTCGCACTTCATTCGTGCCTCACCAACTCCCGCGTTGGTGCTATATCCCAAGTAATCAAACCTCAGGGGCTGCCACGTGATGGGGGAGGGAAGCTTGCCTTGCTGGAGAAGGGGCTCAAGGCACAGGAATTGCGTAGGACTTGCAGGAGGCCCCTTGTCGACGCCTCGACCCTCTTCCAAGTAAGAGGAGCGGGGAATTCCGGGGCTGTAACTGACTAGGAAACGCCAGCCACGGAGCTGCTGAGGATCAGACTCCGGGGTTTCAGCATGGAGGCCAGGGAAGGGTCTCATAAATGGATATGTATCTTGGCGAGAAGGGAGTGGAGAAGGGCCTTGGAGGGGGACGGCGCCCCAGCTCTGGGGGCAGTTCTGAGGCTCCTAGGAAACCGGCGAGTGGGGAGGGGCTGCTAAAGAGGAGATCCCTGCGTGAATGCGTTCACCAGCTCTGAGGACCAGGCTCGGGCAGGAACTTCCAGGGACCTCACATCTGGTTGGTGTAGGGGCGACCAGCGGTAAGGGGACTGCAGAAAGGGACTGCAGAAAGGGACTGCAGGGACTGTGCGTGATGCCTTCGGAACTGTCTATGACACCGAGAGAGTCAGGGCCGGTGACCCGCGTCTGGAGGTGGAAAGAGAGGTGAGTGAGGGATGGCTGTGAGGTTTAGGAATGTGTTGGAAAGAGAGATTCCCGCCAGGTAAAAGGTCTGATAAAACAGGTTTGGAAATCGAGGTGGTGGGGAGAGGATGAGGGAGCAGGGGGCTCTGCGGGCGCGCTGCGTGTTCAGCCGCCAGGCTCTTACCTGCATTACAGGTGGAGATGAGGAAGCCACCGGTTTTCTGTCGCGAGCGCTCTCCCGGCTGTGGCTGCTGGGGCCCTAAGACCTGCGCTCCCGAGTCCTCCTCCCCCAAACCCCTAAGAACTGAAAGGATGTGTGGGAGGAAATCTCTTTCGGGGAGCGCCCAGGCGTGTGCGCCCGGGTCTCCCCTAGGCGGGCAGGCGCGCCGAGGCGCTCCAGTAATCGCTTTACTTCCGAGAAACGAAAACGAAAGAGCGGGATGCGGTTCCACTGGCGCCGCTGCGGGTAGGGGCAGGGCGGGAACCCCTCTCCGGGAGCGCAGCCCCGGGCGCTGCCCGCTCGCCAGCCTGGGAGGCGTCGGTAGTGAACACAGCCTCCCGCCGGCTGACAGCCCCTCGGGCGGCCTAGCCTTGGCTCCCATGGGGCAGAGGCGGGATTCTGCGGGATCTGAGGAGCTAAGGGGACCCCTAGTCCTGAACTCGAAACCAACTGCGTCTCTCATGGTCCCAAGCCTAGGACCAGGACCCTGTGAGTCTCCGCACATGCGACGGGCAGGGGACGCCCATAGGGTGTTCCTGGACTTGGTGCCTCTCCCTTTAGGGGTGAGTGAACTTCCCAGCCCCGACCTTGTCTCTGCGCGGAGGCCCAACAGGTCCGGAACCGTAGCGCCATCAGAGCTGCTGTGCTCTCCTAAGCAACGCCAGACTACTTGGAGATCCCGACTGACACCTTTTCCCGGAGCCTCTGGCTGCTCCAGGGTTGGTGCCTGCGCACCATCACCCTTTCCACCTGCCTCGGCTCCCCGTGCCTCAAGAGAGGTTGTGCGCATGAAAACACAGCAGACACCGAAGAAAAGGAAAGAAAAGCCTTAACAACCTTCTGCTGAAAATCTGAGGGTGTAGACGCTGTTGCAAAGAAGGCTTAGCACTGGTGCATCATCATAAGCTCTAGGCCAGCAATAAGAAATCCGGAAGAACAAGTCCAGAAAACCAGTAGAAAAAAAATGAGCAAAGGATATGAATAAACAGTCCACATAACAGGAAATGCTAAATGGCTCCTGAATATATATATATATATATATATATATATATATATATATATATTTTAAAAAGATGCCCAGGGCCAGGCGAGGTGGCTCATGCCTGTAATGCAAGCACTTTGGGAGGTCAAGGTGGGAGGATCGCTTGAGCCCAGGAGTTCGACATTGGTCTGGAAAACATAGTGAGATCCTGTCTTTACCAAAAATTTAAAAAGTTAGCCCAGCTTGGTAGGGCTACACCTGTAGCCCCAGCTACTCAGGAGGCTGAGGGTGGAAGATCGTTTGAGCCTGAAAAGTGGAGGCTGCAGTGAGCCGTAATTGTGCCACTGCACTCCAACCTGGGCAGCAGAGAAAGAAAAAGATGCTCAGACGAACTCATTATTATAAATGTGAAAATTAAAGTCATTCTGAGATAAAAAATTTTACCCATAAATTTGGCAAAAATTTAAAAGTTTAATAACGTAATCTGCTGGGGAGGCTGAGGGGAACAGGCACCCCACCAGGAGTGTAACGTGGGGCGACCCCATTCATTCAACAAATATCCGAAGTATACATGGTTACTTATTTCATCATGGTTTATAATAGCTAAGTATTGGAAATAACTCAGATGACCATAAAAGGAGGACTGATAAAGTTATGTACATTCATTTCTTTTAATTTTCCTTTTTTTTTTTTTTTTAGAGACACGGTCTCACTCTATCGCCTGGGCTGGAGTACAGTGATGCCATCACAGCTCACCTTAACCTCCATCTCCTGGGCTCCAGTGATTTCCCACCTCGGCTCCCAAAGCACTGGGATTACAGATGTGAGCCACCACACCCAGCCAAATTATGTACATTCATTTAACAGAACACAGTGCGAAGCTCTATGAAGTTCTCTGCGGATCATAGCAGGCTCTCCAAGAGGCAGTATGGTACGGTGGTTAATAATCTAGACCAGGGGTCCCCAAACTACGGCCCAGGGGCCACATGCAGCCCCCTGAGGCCATTTATCTGGCACGACATATGACGCACATCTGGTCTCCGGCTGCAGTGCCCCACATCACCGGAAGCAGTGTGAAATAACAGAGAAGTAGGAAGAAAGGCAAAGCACTATAACCATTACTACACAGTACAATGGCCCCCATACTCCCCCAAATGTACAACAACATAATGGCCCCTATAACCTCCCTTTGCCCAAAAGTCTCCCCCCACATTACTACACATGGTGTTTCCCCTATTATAAGACCCTGTCTTATATTAATTTTACCCCCCAAAAGACAGGGACTTATTTTTAGGAGGTGTCTTATAATAGGGGAAACATGCAGCAGTGGGCTTCCCACAGAAGAGGCCCACTGCTGCTGCAGATGTCCAGGACGCTGTATACACAGTGTCACAGGCTGATCACCGCCATCCCTGTATACAGCACTGGAGGCGGTGCTGGACCTGTGACACTGTATACCGCTGTCTGGGATAGTGGAGGCAGCAGCGCTGACTGTGAAGGGTGTCACACCTTGCATAGTCCGGCCCTCCAACGGTCTGAGGGACAATGAACTGGCCCCCTGTGTAAAAAGTTTGGGGACCCCATCTAGACTTAGGAACACCTGCCTGGTTTGGAATCCCAGCCATGTCACTCACTGGCTGTGTGCCCTTGAGCAAGTCTGTTAACCCCTCTAGTGCCTCTCTCTACTAACTATTGCCTCAATTTCTTAACAGTAAAAAAGAACAAATAATAATACCTATCTCATAAGGTTGTTATGAAAAAGTAAGTTAACATCTGTTAAGACACCCAGAACAGTGCCTGACCATTCATGCTAAGCAAAAAAATCAATGTACAGAACAGTGTGTATTACATGCTACCTCTTATATGTAAATATGTGTGTGTATATGTATATGTGTATATGTGTGTGTATATGTGTGTATTAATTAGTATTTATACAAAGAACCTCTGGAAGAATACATAAAAACTAATAAGCATAACTGGAATTTAGGGTAGAAAGTAAGAGAAAGGGTTTTCACTGTAAACCTTTACATATTGTTTTGATTTTTTTTTTTTTTTTTTTTTTTTTTTGAGACAGAGTCTCATTCTGTTGCCAGGCTGGAGTGCAGTAGCACCATCTCAGCTCACTGCAACCTCTGCCTCCTGGGTTCAAGCAATTCTCCTGCCTCAGCCTCTTGAGTAGCTGGGACTACAGGCGTGCACCACCATGCCCACCTAGTTTTTCTATTTTTAGTAGAGACAGGGTTTCACCATGATGGCCAGGATGATCTCGATCTCTTGAATAAATGATCTGTCCACCTTGGCCTTCCAAAGTGCTATGATTTTGGGAGTGAGCCACCGTGCCTGGCCTTGTTTTGCTTTTGAATCATATAAATAAAAACCTATTCAAAATAAATTTTTAAAAAGAAAGTTTTAGGGTCTTTTCCATGCCAGCCAGCCAGAACCTAAGTAATAATAGAAATAAATAGGCACTGCCTGAGACAGACTAAAAAATGGGGACATTTCCCTTTGGAAGGACAAAGTCGATGCCTTCAAACCAATACGAGCAGGAATAAGTGGCTAGGTGCTGCCATGGGGTTCCTCCTTCAAAAAAGAAATATGTACAGGGGTTTCATGCTTAATAAAATAACAATATTTATTTCATTTTTAGAATTTTTAAAAATAACACATCTCCTATGAAGAACTCAAGATATACACATAAACTTTTAACTTATAACAACAAACTTTCTTAATATTTATACTTCTTTTCAAGGAGGGGAGGGAGGGAATATGAGGTAGACAAAAAGGTAGAAGGAGAAGAACGAAGGTGAAAGAACTGCGTAAGAGAGTGAGGAGAGAATGAGTGAAATACATTCAACAGGCAAAGGGTCCACCACCCAATAACAGCAAATCCATCCAGCAATAGCAAAAGTTTTTGCCTTGTGATGGATTCATAACCCTTTCAGGTCTTACACTCTTCTAGAAGGCAGGACTGTTGGCCAAGGACTAAGCACTCCCGATTTTAAGCAGGCAAGCATAAAAGAGAATGGCAGAGCAGGGAAAGACACCTTCCGGCGGGGCCGAGTGGTTGGGAAACACCGGCGTGGTTGAAGAGACTTGAAGGGGGTCACAGAGGAGTGAGAGGATCAAAGGTGAGGAAAGAACGTAAATGTTGTAGAATCAGAGCCTGAGAAGGATTTGGAAACACCTCAAGCTGCTGGTGGTGGTAGTGGGACCTCTAGGCATGGAAATGGGAAGGTAGATGGATGAGCCATTTGTTGGATTTGAGTATTAGAGACAAACGTTTCCTTTCAATTTTCCAGAGAGGGTTGGAGCCAGGATTGGGGTGGGGAGATGACATGTCACTGAGGAGAAGCTGGCACTGCAGATCTGGACATGAGTGACAAGAGTGGAGTCAACAGGTCAGCAGAGGGCATGGTACCCAGGGAGTGGCCCAGGAGCAAGTGCCCATTTCTGTGACCTTTAGTTTGAGGATGAGGTTCTATTTCATTCCTGGAAGGAAATGCTCAAGGTTTCCTCACAAGGAGCCCTGGGGCCATCCGTGGCACTGGCATTTGCTGGACAGCAAGGCTTCCTGGGCTCCTAATTACTCCCTGGGTTTTTACCATGACGTGATCACAGACATCTCATAGCTAGCTCCTCTAAAGTGGCAAATGGCTCCTGTGCCCGCAGTTCTTCAGCAAACCAGGTGTAGACCAACAGTGATGGGTACAAAGAGAGGGAGACGGAGAAGGGTGTTCTTCCCATCTGTCCCAGTGGGAGTCATGCTTCTCAGAGGATAGAAAGATAGCAGAACTTGACCTTTATATTCCTTTTACAGCAAATGGTTGTTCCAGAAAAAATGCAGCAACACCTGAACTCTTCTAAAGAAAAAGAAGACAAAATGATCTAGTGCATCTCTGCCATCCTGTTGAAGATCCTATTTGAAAAAAGGGAGAGAGAGAGAGAAAGGTTGTTTTAAAAAGTGATAGAATAATCCAAAGTTAAAAATTAAACACAATAGGAAATAGTAATTCAATCCATGCCACAAACAAGCTTCTCAGGTTGCTTTAAGAGTTGTATGAGCTGAAGGACAGTACCTTTCATGTGCCCATATCCTCACATCGCCTTGGAAGTTTGCCTCTGGACTTATTTTCCTGTCTGGTCATCTTTCCCATCTGGCCTCAAACTCCTGAGCTCAAGTGATTCTCCCACCTCAGCCTCCCCCGTAGCTAGGACCAAAGATGCACAGCATCATGTCTGGCTAATGCTGTACAGACAGGGTCTCACTAGTTGCCTAGGCTGGTCTCAACAAATTGGGGCTCATCTGCAAACTGGGGCACCCTTTCCAGGACTGATAACCTATTCCCCGGGCTTCCCAGAACACTTTTCTACTCCTCTCAAAGAGGTGAGCGAGTTTGCCTTAAGGCTAGAAGAATGTAGAGAAGCCTGAGCATGGTGACTCCTGCCTGTAGTCCCAGCACTTCAGGAGGCCAAGGCAGGAAAATGGCTTGAGCTCAGGAGTTTGAGACCAGCCTGGGTAACATGACAAAACCCTATCTCTAGAAAAGAAGCAGCCAGGAGTGGTGGAACACACGTGTAGTCCCAGCTACTCAGGAGTTTCTCTCTGAAACTCCACTGCTTCTCCTGAAATACCTAGGACAGTAATTCATAGGGTTAATGGCAGAGGTGGGAGCATCACCTGAGCCTGGGAGGTCAAGGCTGAGTGAGCTGTGATTGTGCCACTGCACTCCAGCCTGGGCAACAGAGGGAGATCCTGTCTCAAAAAATAATAATGATTAATAATGTCTAGACTTAGATGGGCAAAGAGGTGAGGTGAATATTAAGTATTTTGGAGCAAAAGGTAACAACTGTTTATGTCGCAACATCAGAACAAGAAGACTGTGGGTCAGACACAAATGCTCCCCACCCTGCCCCTGCAGTCTGTTCTCAGCACAGCCTCCTCTGTGGACTGTTGAAATGCGGCTCCTCTGCTCAGTGCACTCCGATGACTTCACCTCACTTAGAAAAAAAGTCCTTGCGGTGACCTCAAGGCCCTACCTAATCCGCCCACCACCCACCCTTCTGACCATATCTTCTATGACTTTATCCCTCACTCAGCTTCAGCCACATGGGCCTCCTTGCCACTCTTCAAACATGTGAGACGCACTTCTGCCCCAGGGGCTTTGCTGCCCTCCTGCCTCCCATCCTCTGCCTCCTCCCCCATATCCACAGCTCAGTCCCACACTTATTTCAAGATTTTCCTCAGAAGTCACCTTCTTGGTGACTCACACCTGTAAGCACTTTGGGAGGCCAAGGCCGGTGGATCACTTGAGTCCAGGAGTTTGAGACCAGCCTGGCCAACATGGTGAAACACACCCTCTACTAAAAATACAAAAATAGCCGGGTGTGGTGGCACATGCCTGTAATCCCAGCTACTCGAGAGGCTGAGGCATGATAATTGCTTGCATCTGGGAGGCAGAGGTTCCAGTGATGACTTTGTGCCACAGCATGCCAGCCTGGGTGACAGAGTGAGACTATGTCTCGGGGAAAAAAAAAGTCACCTTCTCAATGAGGCCTTCCCTTAACATCTCTACTTAACATTGCAAACCTCAACATTCTTTATTCCTTTCCTTGCTTAATTTTTCTCCAAAGGATCTATAACTATCTGGTAAGCTACATACTTTATTTGTGTAGATATTGTTTGTCTCCCTTCCAAACTCCGTGAGATCAGGAATATTGTCTCTTTGATCACTCCCATATCTCCAATACTAAACAGAGCCTAACATACAGCAGGTGCTTAATAAAAGTTGAATAAATGAATGAAGGAAGGAATGAAAAACCATTAGCAGTAGGCTAAGGAACTTAGACTTTGTCCTGTTAGTAACTAAAAGTCATTAAAGGATTTTTTCCCCTCTTATAGTTGATATCAGCTAGGAAAACAGAATGAATTTTCTTTCAGCATGGCAGACAAGAAAAAGTATAGAACACTGAGTCAGATGCTCATATTTAAATTCCAGTTTTGCCATTTAGAAGCTAAGTGACCCGGCTGGGCGCGGTGGCTCAAGCCTGTAATGCCAGCACTTTGAGAGGCCGAGGCGAGTGGATCACGAGGTCAAGAGATGGAGATCATCCTGGTCAACATGGTGAAACCCCGTCTCTACTAAAAATACAAAACATTAGCTGGGCATGGTGGCACGTGCCTGTAATCCCAGCTACTCAGGAGGCTGAGGCAGGAGAATTGCCTGAACCCAGGAGGCGGAGGTTGCGGTGAGCCGAGATTGTGCCATTGCACTCCAGCCTGGGAAACAAGAGCGAAACTCCATCTCAAAAAAAAAAAACTTATCTAAGGTCACTTAGCTTCTTCTTTTTTTTTTTTTTGAGACGGAGTTTCGCTCTTGTTTCCCAGGCTGGAGTGCAATGGCGCGATCTCGGCTCACCGCAACCTCCGCCTCCTGGGTTCAGGCAATTCTCCTGCCTCAGCCTCCTGAATAGCTGGGATTACAGGCACGCGCCACCATGTCCAGCTAATTTTTTGTATTTTTAGTAGAGACGGGGTTTCACGATGTTGACCAGGTTGGTCTCGATCTCTTGACCTCATGATCCACCCGCCTCGGCCTCCCAAAGTGCTGGGATTACAGGCTTGAGCCACCGCGCCCGGCCTGACCTTAGATAAGTTTTTGTAATCTTTCCCTGAAACCCCACTGCCTCTCCTGAAATAACTATGACAGTAATTCATAGGGTTATTGGGAGAATTAAATGAAACATGTACAACTGTCTCAAACAATACCTGGAAAAAAATTTTTAATAAATGAGTTTCCCTCCCTTCTTTCTAACAAACTGAGAAATTCCTTACGCATTATGATAATAGTCAGATTCCTAGAGGAAACAGATGGCACACCCAAATTAGGCTAATTTGAGGTGAGTTGAATAAAGAGACTCTACAGAGGTGTGGAGAAACCACAGAGGATGGTGCAGTACCCAGACCCAGTAAGAACAGAGTTGTCACCACTCCTAGGGGCCAAGGGACAGGGAGGGAGCAGTTTCCAGAACCCAGAAAGAGAGAAAAATTTCAAAGGCATATTTAAAATTCTAAAAGTAATGAGAACCCTAACTGTTTTAAAACATGCTTTGTATCTAGAAAAAGTAAATGTACTAGATTTAAAAAAAAAAAAAAAACTGGTTAAAAAAAAAGAAAAACAGATACTTGAACCAAAAATAACCCAACACAACTCAACGGCAAAACAGAAGTTTGTTTTTTTTTTTTTTTTTTTTTTTTTGTTCAGATTCAGGGTCTCTCTCTGTCACCCATGTTGAAGTACAGTGACATAATCAGAGCTCACTGCAGCCTCGAATTCCTGGGCTCAAGCAATCCTCCTACCTCAGCCTTCCAAGTAGCTGGGCTACAGGAACACACCACCACACCTGGCTAATTTTTTTTTTTTTTTTTTTTTTTGAGATGGAGTTTCGCTCTTGTTACCCAGGCTGGAGTGCAATGGCGCGATCTCGGCTCACCGCAACCTCCGCCTCCTGGGTTCAGGCAATTCTCCTGCCTCAGCCTCCTGAGTAGCTGGGATTACAGGCAAGCGCCACCATGCCCAGCTACTTTTTTGTGTTTTTAGTAGAGACGGGGTTTCACCATGTTGACCAGGATGGTCTCGATCTCTCGACCTCGTGATCCACTCGCCTCGGCCTCCCAAAGTGCTGGGATTACAGGCTTGAGCCACGCGCCCGGCCCCTGGCTAATTTTTTTAAAAATTGCTCTGTAGAGACAGGTGTCTCACTATGTTGCCCAGGCTGGTCTCCAACTCCTGGCCTCAGCCTCCCAAAGTGCCGGGATTACAGGTGTGAGCCACTGTGTCTGGCCTAAAAGATGTTATTTTGAGAAACACAGAACACTTTTGAAAAGACAGAGCACTTGCTTAAGAAAAAAAATAAGAGAGCCAAAAATTTGGCAGCTCAAGAACAATCCATTTAGCAGATACAAATATAACTTGATGAGCTGCTTGATAGGCAGTTCCAAGAACAAGAATAAAAGTTTCTTTAAATACATCAACGGCAGGAAGCTATCTAGAGAATCGATGTGACTGCTTGATTAAACAGAGTACAAAAGGTAAATAATTTATGACTACATACTAAAGAAAGTTACCATGCCAGACTTGAAATTCTGTTAAAGTTCCTTGACTTGAACTTTGAAGCAGCAAAGCCTTCAGCATTTCAGAGCCAAACTTAAAAGGATTTTTTTTCTTTTTGAGACAGGGTCTCACTTTGTTATCCAGGTCGGAATGCAGTGGCATAATCACAGCTCACTGCAGGCTTGACCTCTCAGGCTCAAGGGATCTTCCCACCTCAGCCTCCCAAGCAGCTGGGACTGTGGTTACCACACTCAGCTGGAATTTTTTCAAACTATTATTTTTTTAATGTGTTGTGGTCTATTTAAGGGTGTTCAAGGCTGAGCACCATGGCTCATGCCTGTAATCCTAGCACTTTGGGAGGCTAAAGTGGGCAAATTGCTTGAGCCCAGGAGTTTGAGACCAGGCTGAGCAACATGGTAAAATCCTGTCTCTACAAAAAAAAAAAAAAAAAATTAGCCAGGTGTGGTGGTGGGCAACTGTGGTCCCAGATACTCTGGAAGCCTACATGGGAGAATTGCTTGAATCTGGGAAGTTGAGGCTGCAGTGAGATAGTGCCACTGCACTCCAAACTGGGCAACAGAGTGGGACCCTGTCTCCAAAATAAAAATAAAAGATATTCTAAAGTGCAAGTTTGTAGGTTTGTAGTACAGAACAAAATATATTTAAATGTCTAGGTCAAAACCAGCTTTGTAAAGTTCTGCAAAAAAAGCTGGAGTAGGCATAAGGATAGCCATAGACATCAATGGAACAGAATTGAGAGTACAGAAATAAACCCTCACATTTACAGCCAATTGGTTTTCAACAAGTGTGCCAATGATGGTGATGGCTGCTGCCGTCATGCCAGCTGCAGCAGGAAGGCGTAGCTGGGGCTGCACACTCTATGGAGCTGGTGGGAGCCCCACCCCTTCTGAGTTGGAGCAGGAGCTCTCTGGGTGCCACTGTGGCCACCCTCCCAGTCTCAGAACCCAGGCATCTCTGCAGCCTGCACACTCTTGAGGCCCTAGAAAGGACCCTCCTTCTGAAGACTCAAGGGTGTCTGCTCACACTGCTTGGCCTCTCTCTGCTCCCAGAGCCTGCTCCAATCTCTGAGCAGGGGTTGGGGCCGAGTCCCGCATGGCAGCTGGAGGCAGACTGATTCCTGGGTGGAAGGGGGTGGGTCTGCAGTGAGGCCCCCACCTTCAGGCCAAGGAGGGCCTGAAGGCTGAGGGCCAGGCTGTCAGTCCTGTGGACCAGAGTGGGGACTGGTGGTGCCTCTTTCAGGCCCACCCATGGCCACCCATAGACCAATTGGCATGCACTGCCACCCCTCTGAGGTCCATAAAAACCCTGGGCTCAGCCAGAGCTGGGCAGAGGATGTCTTTGAGACAAAGAGGGTTGAGAGACAACGGGATGATCAGCTGCCGAGAGGAGCTAACTCTCTGCCAATAGCTGGAGATGAGGGAACTACAAGTTGCAAAGAGGAGCTGCCCTCTCTGCTGAGAGCTTCAGAGACAACCTGCTGGCAGAGAGGAGCCACCCTCTCCAGGGCCACCTAGCCACTGAGACCTGCAGATATTGGGAAGACCAATTGCAAAGAGGAGCTACCCTCTCCAGGGCCTCCTCTGTATTGAGAACTGAACACTCAATGGATGCCCTGCCTACAGAGAGGAGCTACCCACTGTGGGTCTCCTCTGAGCTGTTGTAACACTCTATAAAGCTCATCTTTGTCTTGTTTACCCTTCACTTGTCTACATGCCTCATTCCCCCAGATGCATTCTTCCTGGACGCAAGACAAGAAGTTGGGGAAAATATGCCATGGCCACAGAGGTTTCTGGCCAGAAAACTGACACCCCAAAGATCCCGTAACAAGAAGACAATTTATAGGGAAACAACAGTCTTTTCAACATATGGTACTTCAGAGACAGTGGGATGCACCTGTAGTCCCAGCTGCTCAGGAGGTTGAGATGGGAGGATCTCTTGAGCCCAGGAGTTCAGGGCCTGCCTGGGCAGCATAACAAGACCCCCATCTCAAACAAATAAATAAACAACAAAATCCATATGGTGTTGGGACAACTGGATACCCATATGCCAAAAAAAATGAAGATAGACTTTTAACTCAAATGTATATAAAAATTAACTTCAGGTGGATCAAAGACCTCAATGTGACAGCTAAAACTAAAAAGCCTTTAGAAGAAAACATAAGTGTAACACTCAAAGTAAAAGCACTAACAACAAAAAGAAAAGTCGATAAATTGAACTTCATCAAAACTTAAAACTTTTGTGCTTTAAAGAACACTATCAACAAACTAAAAGGACAACATACAGAATGGGATACAATATTTGCAAATTATATATCTGATAAGGAAGGTACACCTAGAATATAAAAATGACTCCTAGGCCAAGGCAGGAGGATCATTTGAGCCCAGGAATCCAGGAACAGCCTGGACAATGTAGTGAGGCCCTGTCTCTACAAAAAATAAAATAAAATAAAAATAAAAAAATCAGCCAGGTGTGGTGCCATGTGCCTGCAGTCCCAGCTACTCAGGACGCTGAGGTAGAAGGATCAGTTGAACCCAGTAGTTCAAGGCTGTGTGAGCTATGATCACAGCACTGCACTCCAGATGAGGCAACAGAGCAAGACTGCCTCAAAAAAAAAAAAACTCCTACAATAATAAAAAGATAAGTAGTCCAATTATAAATGGGCAACGATATGAATAGACATTTATCTAAAGAGAAAAATGATTAATAAGCTTATGAAAAGATGCCTATTATCCATCAGGGAAATGCAAATCAAAACCACAATGAGATATACTTCACACTCACTAGGATGGCTATAATCAAAAAGATAGCTAATAACAACTATTAGAAAGGATGTGGAGAATCTGGAACCCTCATACACTGCTGGTGGGCCACAGTGTATAATAGTGCAGCCACTTTGAAAAACAGTCTGGAAGTTCCTCAAAAAGCAATTCCATTCCCAGGTATGTACCCAAAATAATTAAAAACAATGTCTACACAAAAACTTAAATACAAATGTTCATAGCTTCATTATTCACAATAGCCACAAAGTGGAAACAACCCAAATATCCAGCCACTGGTGAATGGATAAGCAAAATGTCGTATATCCATACAATAGAACAGTCAGCTGTAAAAAGAAGTACTGATACATGCTACAATGCGGTTAAGCCTTGAAAAAACTATGTTAAGTGAAAGAGGCCATACACAAAGCTCCGTATCGTGCTATTCCACTTACACAAAAGGTTTGAATAGGCAAATCCAGAGACACAAAGTAGATTGGGGGGCTGGGCTTTGCACTGGCTGTTCCCTCTACCTGGAACACTTTCCCACTCCAGGTGTTCCCGTGACTAGTAGCTCCCTTGTTTCCAGTCTCTGCTCAGATATCACCTTCCCAGAGACGCCTTCCCTGACCACCCATACGTAGCCACTCTGCATCAGTCAGTGTGCCCTGATCCTGCTTGGAGCTCGCATCCCTGTCTGACTTAGCTGTTTATCGTTCATCTGCTTTGTTAATCTGCCCCCTCCCTGCATCATTTCTGTGAGACCTGCTGCTCACCCCTGTAGCCACCAATGCCTGGAACTGAGTCTGGCATATAGTAGGCACTCAATTAATATTTGTTGGCATGAAATTGACTTATCAAATAGTTTATTTGATTGTCTATTCTCTCTATGTTTATTTTATCTTTATTTCCCTCTTGCATTTTTTTTTTTTAACCAAGTCTCACTCTGTCGCCCACACTGTGACACAATCTCGGCTCACTGCAACCTCTGCCTCCTGGGTTTAAGCGATTCTCCTGCCTCAGCCTCCCAAACAGCTGGTATTACAGGTGCGTGCCACCATGCCTGGCTAGTTTTTGTGTTTTTCAGTAGAGACGAGGTTTCACCATATTGGTTAGACTTGTCTCGAACTCCTGACCTCAAGTGATCCGCCCGCCTCGGTCTCCCAAAGTGCTGGGATTATAGGTGTGAGCTACTGCACTTGGCCCCTACTTGCTTTTATAGCATTATTGTTGAGATTTCCCATTCATATTTTGTCTCAGGGATGTTTTATTTGAGGGCAAGGCTGTGTGTTGTCCACATTTGGACCTGAGTATAAAAGAGGACATGGCACTCCCTGTGGCATGCATGGTGGAGGCTGCACCAAGAAAGCTTCACAGGATAGTTCAATCTAAGGGCAAGAAGTTGGGCTCTGAGGGGCTGCCATCTTGTCTGTCATGGAGCCCATGTGATCATTCTCTGCTGCCAAATACAGGTTGTTCTGGAGAAAAAAAAAGTTAGCTATGGATTTCATCACCCCCAAAATTTCAAACAGTAATCATTAGTCTTTCCTATTTTCCCTTTTTATCTCATATAATAACCAGGAGAAACTAAGAAACCGGCCGGGGTAGGGCCTGCATCCTACCCTTCGGGCTGATTCAGGGAGGATAACCAAAGTCCAAGGCACAGGTTCTCCTCCCTGACTGTGCATTAGATTCCCTGAGGCAGTTTTTAAAATGCCAGGTGCCCCAGCCTTACCTTGTGCCAATTAAATCAGAATTTCTCCAGGTTGGGCCCAGGCATCTGTCATTCTTAAAACTCAACAGGTGATTCCAATTGCATCCTATTTTGAGGGTGTGGAGCAGTTTCTCACACTTCAATGTGCACACAAATTCCCTGGGGAATGTGTAAAAAGGTAGATTCTGGGCTGGGTGCGGCAGCTCATGCCTGTAATCCCAGCACTTTGGGAGGCCGAGGCAGGCGGATCACGAGGTCAGAAGATTGAGACCATCCTGGCTAACACTGTGAAATCTTATCTCTACTAAAAATACAAAAAATTAGCCGGGCGTGGTGGCACTCGCCTGTAGTTCCAGCTACTTGGGAGGCTGAAGCAGGAGAATCACTTGAACCCGGAGGCAGAAGTTGCAGTGAGCCGAGATCATGCCACTGTGCTCCAGCCTGGGCAACGAGAGCGAAAGGTAGATTCTGATTCTGACTGTGTGGGTTGGGGTCTCAGATCTTGCATATCTAACCAGGTGACATTGATGCTGCCAGTCCAGAGACCACAATCTGAGCAGCAAGTATGAGATTAAATGTCAGCTTTGGCTCAGGTTCACAATGTTTAGATCGAATATTTGGTAATCCAGACAGTATTAATCCATGAATTTTGATAATTTCTGGGTGTCTCAGACACTTGGCAGCCATAGTTTTGTTTAGTCTTTCCTCCAACCTGACAGGCCCTGGCTGGGGAAAGTGGAGCCTCACCTCTTGAACCATCCTGTGATCAATGCTGTCCCCAATGTGTCTCAGCTGCATGGCCAACTTGTGAATTATTTCCTCCTGGTGATGCTTCTGACCAATGCTATGCTCCTTGGGCTGAGAAGGTAGCTTATGATCTGCATTGATAGAAGAGTTCAAAAGAGATAGTATCACTTAATTATCTGTAAAATCACTTACCACTAGTTACTTAAAAACTGTCTTAGAAAATGAGAGGGTTGGCTGGGTGCAGTAGCTCACAGCTGTAATCCCAGGACTTTGGGAAGCCGAGGTGGGTGGATCATTTGAGATCAAGAGTTCAAGACCAGCCTGGTCAACACAGCGAAATCCTGTTTCTACTAAAAATACAAAAAATTAGCTGGACATGGTGACAGGTACCTGTAATCCCAGCTACTCATGAGGCTGAGGCAGAAGAATTGCTTGAACCCAGGCAGCAGAGGTTGCAGAGAGCTGAGACAGCTCCATTACACTCAGTCTGGGTGACAATAGCAAAACCCTTCTCAAAAAAAAAAAAAAAAATGAAAGGGTCGAAATTCAGTCATTATAATAATTATCAAAAAGCAAAGCCAAACTGTTGGAATAGATCAGCTCTCTCCAATAGAAATATAATTCAAGCCACATATGTAATTTTATATTTTCTAGTAGTAAAATCAGGTAAAATTAATTTTAGCAATTTATTTTGCCTAAATCAATTTATTCAAAATATAACATTTATCAGTATAAAATTATTAATGATGTATTTTATATTTTAAAATTATACCTAAGTCTTTGAAATTCAGTGCTTATTTTGTACTTACAAAACACCTCAATTTAAAGCCTAACTTTTCACTGAAAAATCTTGATCTATACTTAGATTTCATGAAGTTAACCGTTTAAAAAGTAGATTCAGGCCAGATGCCACGGCTCACATCTATAATCCCAAAACTTTGGGAGGCCAAACTGGGAGGATCACTTGAGCCCAAGAGTTTCAGACCAGCCAGGGCAACATAGTGAGACCCTGTCTCCATGAAAAATTTAATAATTAGCTATGTGTGGTAGCTCACACCTGTAGTTCCACCTACTCGGCCGAGATTGACATGGGAGAATTGCTTGAGCCTAGGAGGCAGAGGCTGGAGTGAGCTATGATCACACCACTACACTCCAGCCTGAGTAACAGAGCAAGACCCTGTCTCAAAAAATAAATAAATAAATAGATTCACATATCCAGGTAATTTCAAACATACTTAACAGGGCTCCAACAATTCAATCAAGTATCAGTTTTAAAATGTAAATTAATTAAAATTAACTAAAACTTAAAATTCAATTCCTCAGTTGCACCAGCCACATTTCAAGTGCTCATAACCAAATGTGGATGGTAGCTATTGTATTGGACAAGCAGTAATAGATCTTTAGTTTTTCAAAATAGATTTTTCCACTATATATATATAATATATATTACAGTTGTGTGTGTGTATATATATATATAAAAAATGGAAAAATCTATTTTGAATAATAATATATTATATATAAATATAAATTTATAGATATAATATATATGTTTATATATATATATATATATATTTTTTTTTTTTTAATAGACACAGGGTCTTGCTTTGTTGCCCAGGCTGATCTTGGTCTTACCTCCTGGGCTCAAGCAATCCTCACACCTCAGTCTTCCAAAGTGCTGAGATTACAGGAATGAGCCACTATGCCCAGCCCCATTTAATATTTTTACCCAGTCTCCTTGATGAGCCCTCCAAACTCTATTTGCTTTTAGCAACCAATGAGCGTTTTTAAGCAACACTGTAAGTTAACACTTGTTGGGTGCCTTGGGTAAGGCCTAAAAGATATAGACAAGGTTTCTGTCCTTTAGTCACCTAGAACGCATGGGTTAGAGATGATACAATTCCCAATTGCTCTAGGACTGCAGAAGAGAAGGAAATAAATTTGGGCTAAAGTAGATATAAGTATGGTTTCATAGAGAAAGCAAGAGTTGTGTTGGATCTGTTTCATTTCGATAAAATTGGAGGACCTTTGATTTCAGGCCTGTCCTCAAAGAGTCCAGTGGGAGAGAGACACAAACTATGATTCAACATGTTACAGCAAGCACAAGGTGCAGGGGTCAGGAAGGCATACCAAACAAAGTAGATGATACATGAGTTGAGTCTTGAAGGATGAAGGATGACTAAGAACTAGCCTGGAGAAGAAACAGACTGGGGAAGGGCCAGCTAGGAGAGTGCAAACAAGACATTCCAGGCAGAAAGATCAGGCTTGGGGGTGACAGGGAGGTTTTATGCATAAACTCTAAGTGGTGCTGTTGTTGAAAGGCAGGGGCATAGGAGACAAAGCTAACAGAGAAGGCACAAGAAGAGGATTGAACTTTATCCAGTAGAGATAAAGGCAAGCTCCCCAAGGGGAGGCTTTTTAAAACTCCCAGTGCTGAGGCCTCTCTCCACTCCAATGAAATCAGAAGGCTTGGTGGTTGGACCAAGCATCAGTAATTTTTTTTTTTTTTTTAGAGACACAGTTTCATTCTGTCGCCGAGCAGTGGTACTATTTCGGCACTACCACACACAACTGATTTTTGTATTATTAGTAGAGATGGGGTTTCACCACACTGGCCAAGCTGGTCTCAAACTTCTGACCTCAAGTGATCTGCCCACCTCAGCCTCCCAAGTGCTAGGATTGCAGACATGAACCACCGTGCCTGGCCAGTATTTTCCTTAAGCTCCACAGGTGGTTCCCATGCGCAGCCAGGTTTGAGGATTGACAGTTTAGGAAGGTTGAGTAAGTTGCCTAGGGTTTGAAAGCCAGTGAATGTGAAAGTCAGGATTTAAACTCAAGTCTGTCTGGCTGCCGAGCCCATGCACTTAACCTTAGCACGGACCCTGAACTAAAGTAGTACTAATAGGGATGTAACAGCGGAAACAGATTATATATTTAGGAAACAGAATAGGCTGGGATTTAGTATTAGAAGAGAAAGAAAGGAAAAGGGAAACTCCCACTTTTCAGGCTTGGGAGATTGAAATGGCAAAGGCAGCATCAGCCTGTACAGAGAACGGGGTGGAGAGAGGGCAGGTGTAGAAGGCAGAGGAGGCCAGTAAAAAGAGAAGGAAGAAAACTTGAGTTCATTTATAAATTTTAGGTACTAGGCATGGTGGCTCACACCTGTAATCCCAGCACTTTGGGAGGCCAAGGCAGGCAAATCGCCTGAGCTCAGGAGACCAGTATGGGCAATATGGTGGAACCCCATCTATACCAAAAATACAAAAAGTTAGCTAGGCATGGTGGCACACGCCTGTGGTCCCAGCTACTTGGGAGGTTGAGGTGAGAGGATCACTTGAGCCTGGAGGTTGAGACTACAGTGAGCTGAGCTGAGATTGTGCCACTGCACTCCAGCCTGAGTGACAAAGAGAGAGACCCTGTCTCAAAATAAGCAAATAGGCTGGGTGCAGTGGCACATGTCTATAATCCCAGCACTTTGGAAGACTGAGGTAGGTAGAACACCTGAGGTCAGGAGTTCAAGATCAGCCTGATTAACAGGGTGAAACCCCATCTCTACTAAAAATACAAAAATTAGCTGGGCATGGTGGTAGGGGCCTGTAATCCCAGCTACTCAGGAGGCTGAGGTAGGAATATCGCTTGAACCCAGGAGGCAGAAGTTGCAGTGAGCTGAAATTGCACCATTGCACTCCAGCCTAAGCAGCAGAGCAAGACTCCATCTCAAAAAATAAAAATAAACAAATAAAATAAACAAATTTTAGGTAACTTTATGACATCTTAGCAAGCATTTGGATAACATTTGAAGCACAGAGGATGTAGAATTTAAGATAAAGAGTTTAAGAGTCATTGGAATTGGCGAAGGACCATTTATTTAAAAAAAAAAAGAAAATTTTTAATTAAAAAAGAGTCATTATTCATTCTTTATTCAATAACAATATAAGAGAGTAGTTGTGATTGAGGAAGAGTTTATATAGGTGATGACAGAACCTCTAGATAAGACAGATGGTTAACAAGATAGGCAAAGGAACAAAAGTTCACAGAAATGACTGAGAAGAATCATCAAAGAGGTAAAAGGGGAACCAGGAAAATGGTGTCAGGAAAGGCATCTTTCAAGTCTTGTTGAAAATTTGCTTTTAAAATGTATTAATGGGCTCTGTTACTTGGTCAACTACAGTATAAGAACACAGCCAAGGGTGACATAACTGTATTTCAGTCAACCACAGATCACGTATAAAATGGTGATCTCATAAGATTGTAAAGAAGCTGAAACATTCCTATCACCTAGTGACATCATCAATGCGTTACTCATGTGTTTGGTGATGCTGATGTAAACAAACCTATTGTACCGCCAGTCACTCAAGCAATCCTCCCACCTTAGCCTCCTGAGTAGCTGGGACCACAGGTGCACACCACCAAACCCAGCTAATTTTTGTATTTTTTGTAGAGATGGGGTCTTGCCATGTTCCCCACGAGGGTCTTGAACTCCTGAGCTCAAGCAATCCACTTGCCTTGCCGTCTCTTAGTGCTGAGATTACAGGTATGCACCACTGTGCCTGGCCTGTTATTTTAGAGTATATATACTCCTTCTAGTAATTAAAAAAAAAAAAAAATGTTAACTGAAAACAGCCTCAGGCAGGTTCTTCAGGAGGTATTCCAGAAGAAGGCATTGTTATCATAGGAGATGACAGCTCCATGCATATATTACCCCTGAAGACCTTGCCATGGGACAAGATATGGAGGTGAAAAAGAGTGATATTGATGAGCCTGATCCTGTGTAGGCCTAGGCTAATATATGTGTTTGTGTCTCAGTTTTTAGGCAAAAGTTAACAAAGTAAAACACAAAATAAAAAATTTTAATAGAAAATATCTTGGTGGGCATGGTGGCTCATGCCTGTAATCCCACCACTTTGGGATGCTGAGGCAGGTGGATCACCTGAGGTCAGGAGTTCGAGACCAGCCTGTCCAACATGGTGAAAACCCGTCTTTACTAATAATACGGGTGTGGTGGCTCATGCCTATAATCCCAGCACTTTGGGAGGCCAAGGTGGGTGGATTGCTTGATCAGGAGTTCAAGACCAGCCCGACCAACATAGTGAAACCTCGTCTCTATTAAAAATACAAAAATCAACCAGGCGTGGTGGCACAGAGAAATATATTATGTATATAATGTCAATCAAAAATAAGAATAAGGCCAGCTGCAGTGGCTCATGCCTGTAATCCCAACACTTTGGGAGGCTGAGATGAGTGAACTGCTTGAGCCCAGGAGATTGAGACCAGCCTGGGCAATATAGTGAGACTCCCATCTGTACAAAAAATTTTTTAAATTAGCCTGATGTGGTGGCATGGGCCTAGAGTCCTTGATACTCAGGAGGCTATGGCAAAAGGATAGGTTGAGCTCTGGAGTTTAAAGCTACAGTGAGTTAAGATTATGCCACTGCACTCTAGCCTGAGAAACAGGGTGAGATCTTGTCTCTAAAAAAAATAAAAATAAAAAATATGTGAGAGTTGAATAAAGACATTTGTACACATGCAAGGACTCAGCAACTTTCATACACCATTTGTTAGGAAGTCTCTTGACAAAGCATTCCAGTAAAACACAATAAACAGAGTGAGATTAAATTAAGAAAGAAAAAACCACAAGATTTAACAAAAGGTGGGTCCAATCCATGTGTAGGGAAGTCCCAGGATCTCAATAGTGCAGTGTGCCTAGAGAATAACTGGACTGGAGCAAGAGAACAACTCTAAAAGGAAAGTTCCCAGTGGAAAGGAGACTTGGTGGAAGTGACTGCATGGTTTAGAATTTGGGAAACTTGAGGATGTAATAATTACAAATCACAGGGAGGAGGGGAGGAAAGGAAATGAGAAAGTCCAGAAAACAATAAAAGATCATAGAGGAAGCTTCTGGTCCAAATATGAGGCAAATTAAAATGTGGCTTAAATTTAAACTGAAGGGATTGTTTTATAGTTCCTTCCAGAAGGATATTCCTCTGTGTTAAACTTGGTAGTGCTTTACCTGTATAACTAGGCAAAATTTTAGATTATTTTTCTCAAGGTAAAGTCATTCCAGGACATACAGTCTTCATTGCTGGTAGCCACCACCTCTAAGTCTCAGACTGTTCAGGGAATTTCACGGAAGTATTTGAACAACCTTTTACCTTTGGAATGCTGACACAACATGGGAAAAAATGACGTTGAAGGTACAGGAAGTCTTGGCCTCTCCACATTCTGGGCCATCTGCTTCCAGATTGGAAAATATATGTCTGTCTTTCTCAGAGACAAACCACCTCACCAGAACTAAAGGCTTCATCTCAAATTCAAAAGTGACCTCTTTTTTTATCTGGGGAAAGTGGTTTCTTTTAGGAGGACTTTAGAGCATTAGCTACTGCTTTAAATTCAATCACTTTGAAGATGTAAATATTTCAAGCACAAAATCAATAGTTACGGCACCATCTCAAAGGGCATGCCCTTTCATATCAAACTTATTATAGTTAAATGTTTAATTCCTAACAATCCATAGTCTGAATAATAAATCCCAGATAATTTGCTTAAATTTAGCAAGCCTACAAATCAATCCCAGGAAGGCTCAAAGTCTCTTACCAAGGACGAACTGATCCTTTAAAAAGAATTGCTGAGGCCGGGCGTGGTGGCTCACGCATGTAATCCCAGTGCTTGGGAGGCCAAGATGGGTGGATCACCTGAGGTCAGGAGTTCGAGACCAGCCTGGCCAACATGGTGACATCCCATATCTAAAAAAAAAAAAAAAAAAAAGAATTGCTGGCCCTGGTGTGGTAGCTCATGCCTGTAATCCCAGCACTTTGGGAGGCTGAGGCGGGCAGATCATGAGGTTAGGAGTTCAAGACCAGCCTGGCCAACACAGTGAAACCCTGTCTCTACTAAAAATACAAAAAATTAGCTGGGCATGGTGGCGGGCGCCTGTAACCCCAGCTAGTTGGGAGGCTGAGGCAGGAGAATTGCTTGAACCCGGGAGACAGAGGTTTCAGTGAGCCAAGATCATGCCACTGTACTCCAGCCTGGGCAACAGAGCTAGACTCCATCTCAAAAAATAAAAAATATAATATAATATAATAAAAATAAAAAGATTTGCTGGTGTAACACAGGATTGAAGTGTCAGAAAAGAGAAATGGTCTTGCAATAGAGATAAATGGAAATTTTCATGACAGTGAGTATAAATTTGAGTTACCAAACTGAACTTGACATCAATATGTGTAGACTGCTCTTCTAAGATGTGTCCTGATGAAGGAATGAGAGAATTGGCAGTAGCAAGAGGAGGTGTATTGGAGGAACTTTCTTAATTGAGTCTTGAGCAGGTTTGCAGATTGAGGAGAGGAATTAGATCAGGAGCAACAGAAAATGGGAGATACAGTAGGGCAAATTGTTGAGGTGGAGTTCCAGAAGACAAGGAGGAATAAGAATACAGACATGAGAGTTAGCTTTCAACAGGAGGAGGGTTCCCCCTTCTTTTGAGACAGGACAGGAGATAAGACATGTTGCTCATGTAAGGAAGTCTGGAAGAAGTAAGAGGAACATTCAGGTATTTACCCCTGATGACATCAATTTTGCATATGAAACAGGAGACTGGTCCATCTGTTAAGAAGGAAGGAGATCTTGAAGTGACTGAAAGTAGTCACTAACAGAAATAGAAAAAGTAGCCAGGTAGGGTGGCTCATGTCTGCAACCCCAGCACTTTGGGAGGCTGAGGCAGGAGGATCACTTGAGCCCAGGAATTTGAAACCAGCCTGGGCCACATAGAACAAGACCCTGTCTCTATCAAAAAATAGAATAAAAAAATAAAAAAAGAAAGAAAGAAAAAAAGAAAAATAGCCATGTGTGATGGCACATGCCTGTGGTCCTAACTACTCAGGAGGTGGGAGGATCACTTGAGCCCAGGAGCTGGAGGCTGCAGTGAGCTATGATCGCACTACTGCAATCCTACCTGGGCAACAGACAAAAACCGTATCTCTAAAAAAAAAAAAAAGAAAGAAAAGGAAAACTGGCTAGGCGTGGTGACTTATGCCTGTAATCTCAGCATTATGGGAGGCCGAAGAGGGCAGATCACCTGAGGTCAGGAGTACAAGACCAGCCTGACCAACATGGAGAAATCTCATCTTTACTAAAAATACAAAAAACTAGCTGGTATGGTGGCACATGCCTATAATCCCAGCTACTCGGGAGGCTGAGGCAGGAGAATTGCTTGAACCTGGGAGGCGGAGGTAATGGTGAGCCAAGATCGTGCCACTATACTCCAGCCTGGGCAACAAGAGTGAAACTCTGCCTTAAAAAAAAAAAAAAGAAAGAAAGAAAGAAGAAAGAAAACTAATCAGATCCAGAGACCACCCTTATCCCTCCCCAAAACAGAAGAGAAAAATATGTATTTGACCTTGATGTGCATTGTCCTTCCAGCTGGCAAGGGTCCTAAACTTGTAACCGAAGAAAAAAAATTTATCCTATCCTTCTGTAGGAAATGGTTCAAGTTCTGTCTCAGTCACTTTTTGACTTCTGTTCTTAGATAAGTCTCAACTTCTCTGTGCATCAGTTTCCCCATTTTTATAAAGGGACCTTCTGATCATTATGACTAATCAACAATGATGTTCATAAAGTACCCACTGTATAATAAATCCTGTATTATATAAATGTCAGCTACTATCACTAGACCTGGTGTTAAGACACTATACAGACACCATAATGTAAACTAAGTGTTTCGGTTTGTATCTTTTAGAACCAACTTATGGACAAAGCATGGAAGAGCTAGTTGTGGCTGGAGGCCCGAATGCAAATGTTAACCACCTCAAAAATGTAAAAATTTAAAAAAGTATATAGAGAGAACAAATAGCAGGCTCCAGAAGATTGGGTGAAAAGAAGACATGGAAATTAGTATCTTCATCTAATAAAATGGGAGTTCATGTGGTATTGCTGAAAATGGATGAAATAAGAAATAGGAGTGTAGAGCCGGGCGCGGTGGCTCAAGCCTGTAATCCCAGCACTTTGGGAGGCTGAGGCGGGTGGATCACGAGGTCAAGAGATCGAGACCATCCTGGTCAACATGGTGAAACCCCGTCTCTACCAAAAAATACAAAAAATTAGCTGGGCATGGTGGTGCGTGCCTGTAATCCCAGCTACTCAGGAGGCTGAGGCAGAATTTCCTGAACCCAGGAGGCGGAGGATGCGGTGAGCCAAGATGGTGCCATTGCACTCCAGCCTGGGTAACAAGAGCGAAACTCCGTCTCACACACACACACAAAAAAAAAAAAAAAAAGAAATAGGAGTGTAAATTATTTAAGTTTATGAAGACAACAGAGATAAATATTAAAATAATTTAACATCAAATATGAGAAAAAGAGACGGTGTGGTATGCGCTGAACCTCATCTGTCACATCAAGCAGTCAGTGGATGATATGAATTTGATTAATCAAGAGATAAAGGGCCAGGCATGGTGGCTCACTCCTGTAACCCCAGCAGGAGGATGGCTTGAGCCCAGGAGTTTCAGAGCAGCCTGGGCAACATAGTGAGACTTTGTCTCTTAAAAAAAAAAAAAAAAAAAAAAATCAAAAACAGCCAGGCACAGTGGTTCATGCCTGCAGTCCTGGCTATTTGGGAGGCAAAGGTGGGAGAATCACTTGAACCCAAGAGGTCAAGGCTGCAGTGAGCCATGATTGCACCAATACACTCCAGTCTGGGAGACACAGTGAGATTCCGTCTCATAAAAAAAAAAAAAACAGAAAAAAGAGAGAGGAAATTTATTAATTCATAAACACTTGTTCAAAATTTAAATTTATAAGTATCTCAAGGACAGGCACAATGGCACACACTTGTAATCCCAGCACTTTGGGAGGGCAAGGCAGGATCACTTGAGCCCAGGAGTTAAGACCAGCCTGGACAACAAAGTGAGTTACTGTCTCTACAAAAAATAAAAAATTAGCTGGGCCTGATGATGCCCACCTGCAGTCACAGCTACTTGGGAGGCTGAGGCAGGAGGATCACTTGAGCCCAGGAGTTTGAGGCTACCATGAGCTATGATCGCGCCACTGCACTTCAGCCTGAGCAACTGAGTAAGACCCTGTCTCCAAAAAAGCAAAACAAAACTGATTAATCTGTGAGAAGGGTTTATGAATAACCATAGTTAATTTTGCCACTTATCTGTAGATTTAAATTTTTCCAAGACAAATATTAGGGGAGAAAAGATATCTCATAAAAGTTCTCAAAACTCAAATGAACTTTTTAGGTTCTACAAACTTTTAAAATATTTTAGAGATGGGGTCTTGCTACATTGTCCAAGCTGATCTCAAACTCCTGGGCTCAAGCAATCCTCCCATCTCAGCCTCTGGAGTAGCTGGGATTACAGATGCAAGTCACTGCACTGGCTTAGTTTGTACAAACTCTTCAGACTGGTTTGCAAAGCCCTTGGAATGTATCTCAACTGATTGGTCCAGCCTTCTTACTCTTCTTTTAGAGCCTTATGCTCTAACTAAATTGTGTCTTTATCTGACCAAATCTTATCTCAATGATTTTTGAAAATTACTTTCTCTAAGATGCCTTTTTCGAGTTTTCCAAAATCATGTGATTTCTCACAAATTCGTCTACAGTACTTTTAGTACTATTGGGATGTATCACATACTACAATTTGTTACAATCATGGTATATTTTTCTTTTTTTTTTTTTTGGAGACAGAGTTCGCTTCTGTCGCCCAGGCTGGAGTGTAATGGCGTAATCTTGGCTCACTGCAACCTCTGCCTCCTGGTTCAAGCGATTCTCCTGCCTCAGCCTCCCAAAGCTGGAAGTAGCTGGGATTACAGGCATGTGCCACCATGCCCGGCTAATTGCTATTTTTAGAAGAGATGGAGTTTCTCCATGTTAGTCAGGCTGGTCTCAAACTCCCAACCTCATGGATCTACCCGCCTCGGCCTTCCAAAGTACTGGGATTACAGGCGTGAGCCACCACACCTGGCCATCATTGTGTATTTTTCTTACACAAAACAACAGAGATTTAAAAAAAAAAAAAAAAAAAAAAAGGCCTGGCACAGTGGCTCACGCCTGTAATCCCAGCACTTTGGGAGGCCGAGGTGGGTGGATCACCTGAGGTCGGGAGTTTGAGACCAGGCTGACCAATATGGAAAAACTCCATCTCTGAAAAATAAAAACAAAACAGAGATAATGCATATTAGACTTTATATTAATATGTATTATATATTAAATGTATATTGATATGTATATTAGATATGCATACTTACCTATTGGATAACACTGTCTTTAACAATCGTAAGTTACAACCAGGCACTCCCTAAGAACTTGGAATTAAGAGAAGAAATGTCTTTTGAGAACTAAGGGGCAAGATTAATGTATGTTTAGTGGAATTAGGTAAGGTGGGCAGTCATTGGAAGGGGAGAGGCTCACAGTTCTCCCTTGCACAAGCTGCACCCTCTGTCTCCAACCTCCATGCCTCTTAACCCCTTCAGGTCTCCAGTCCAGGGCTGCATCTTGAGGTAAGCCTTCTCGGATCTCCCCGCTAGGTCAAATCCCCCACATGGCATCCAGACCTCTTCTTAGCACTTTTCACGTTATGTTTAACATTGAAATGTGCAATCAACTCCTGTCTGCTTCCTTTACCAGACCATATGCTCCATGCCTGAAGGAACTGGTACTGTTCTTATTTATCATTGTCACCCAGTACCTAGCACAGTGCCCGGAATACAGTAGGCCCTAGTATTTCTGGAATGAATGAACGAGTAAAAAAGAAAATGTATATCTGGAGGAGGAAGGTTGGCGAGCCTTCGAAGCAAAAAATAAATAAGGCAAAAGTAAGCAAGGCATCCAAGCGCTCTTAAAGAGAAAAATAAGTTAAACTGACTCTCCGCTGACCTCTAGAATTGTATTTCCCATTTATACTCCTTACACACACATGCACACCTATTTATTTATTTAGCCCTCTCTTATCAGTAATTACTGCAGCTCTGCCCCTCGTCAGATTCCTCCATTCCCGCACAGGCGCGGTGGGCAGGGCCTCCTTCTGCTTTTACGCACCTTCGTTTCCCCAGGAGTTTCTAATTTCCCTGAAACGATGTGTATCAGAACGGTTACTCCGGACTTCCCATGACCGTCAACTTTTCAAAGAAAAAGTGGCTTTCAATCCCTCATACAAAAAGGATGTATTTTCCCCCGAAGAGTTCTATTTTCGTGTGCAGAGCGCCCCAAAGTAACAAGACAAACCTTGGCTTCAGCGAGTCACATTCCTGCCAAGGAAGGGCGTGAGATTTCCATTTTCGGGCTGCCTGTGTCACAGCCCCGGACTGAAGCCGCTGAGGGGAGGGAGGGCAGGACCTCCTCAATCTGCTTCCTCAGTCGGTTTTCCTCCGGACAGTACTCAGGCATTGTCTCAGGCTCACCGCCAGAGAGCGCCGCCAGGTCCTCGGAACCACCTCGCCCACCTTAGATGGGCGGGCGACCCGCGCCATTCCCGGCTCCCGCCCACGGCTGTCCGTGGCGGGAAAAGCGCGCGCGCGGCGGGAGGCAATGGAGGTCACGTGAACAGGCTGTGGCCAATGGGGAGCGCAGATGGCGGCGCGGCCGGCGGCGGCCAGCGCGTCGCTCGTCCCCGGCGACCGGCGGGAGCGGGAGTCAGAGAGGGCGAGTCCCGGCATGAGACGCTCGCGTTATTCTCTTCGTCCTTGGTTACTCTGGCGTTCTCGACGCTGTAGTAACCAGTTCGTGCCCCTCACACCGCCCCCTCCTTCCGCACATCCCTCATTTCTTCAGTGATATCGTAAAGAGGAAGGGGAGAAACGCGTGGCTGCCTGAACGGAAAGGCCGGAAGTGGGGGGACGGGGGAGGCAGCTCTTTCTTGGGAGATCCCTGGTTTCTAATTGTTTGGCAGGCATCGAAAGCACCCTGGCGGCCCGCAGACTGCCAGTCGCTGATAAGAGTTGACGTAGCCGGGCGCGGTGGCTCAAGCCTGTAATCCCAGCACTTTGGGAGGCCGAGGCGGGTGGATCACGACGTCGAGAGATCGAGACCATCCTGGTCAACATGGTGAAACCCCGTCTCTACTAAAAATACAAAAAAATTAGCTGGGCGTGGTGGCGTGTGCCTGTAATCCCAGCCACTCAGGAGGCTGAGGCAGGAGAATTGCCTGAACCCAGGAGGCGGAGGTTGCGGTGAGCCGAGATCGCGCCATTGCACTCCAGCCTGGGTAACGAGCGAAACTCCGTCTCAAAAAAAAAAAAAAAAACAGTTGACGTATCACTCGCGGACGGTAAAACAAGAGTTCTAGGCATGAAAACAAGCATGTCCATGAGGTAGTGGGTTGTTACTCTTATAAACCAAGGGTGGCAGCGTTAGTCCCTTCACCTGCCTCTTCTCTTGTAGTGAAACTGTAATTAGGAAAGCGTTTGAGGCAAATGTAACACCCACAGAACGGAAGACAGCGGTCAGCGCCACAGGGAATCCGGATCAGGAGGTAGAGTGTGAAGACATCGGAAAGGGTTTACGATAAAATATAAGATCTTAAGAGTTAGTGGCGATGATCGCAAAATGTTGTGAGGAACCAAAACCCACTGTGCTGTGCACTTTAAAAGGGTGAACTTTCTGTTAAATGAATTACGTCTCTATTTTAAAAAATACAAGTTCCCAGAAGGTGTTCATAGGTGACAGAAGATTCAAAATTTCAGTCAATTCAGTTCTTTCTAAAAAAAAAAAAAAAAAAAAAAATGGATACCAAGCCTGGTGCGGTGGCTCACGCCTGTAATTTCAGCACTTGGGGAGGCCAAAGAGGGAGGTCAGGAGTTTGAGACCAAGCTGGCCAAGAAGGTGGACCTCCCCCGGCACCCCGCCCCGTCTCTACTAAAAAGTGGCGGGCGCCCGTAATCCCAGCTACTCGGGAGGCTGAAGCAGGAGAAACGCTTGAAACTGGGAGGTGGAAGTTGCGGTGAGCACAGTGAGACTGTGCCACTGCACTCCAACCTGGGCGACAGAGTGAGACTCTGTCTCAAAACAACAACAAAAAAACATATTTGGTGTGGTGGCAAGCGACTATCGGGATGCTTGAAATTTCCGCTTTCTCAACTGGCATGTAATTCTTTTTTTTTTTTTTTTTGAGACGGAGTTTTCGCCCTTGTTACCCAGGCTGGAGTGCAATGGCGCGATCTCGGCTCACCGCAACCTCCGCCTCCTGGGCTCAGGCAATTCTCCTGCCTCAGCCTCCTGAGTAGCTGGGATTACAGGCACGTGCCACCATGCCCAGCTAATTTTTTTGCACTTTTAGTAGAGACGGGGTTTCACCATGTTGACCAGGATGGTCTCGATCTCTCGACCTCGTGATCCACCCGCCTCGGCCTCCCAAAGTGCTGGGATTACAGGCTTGAGCCACCGCGCCCGGCCTGTAATTCTTTTAAAATTAGATATTAGGTTGAAAGTAATGTTCATAATCCCTCTCAGATATCTAGCATATTTTTAATCTAAAACCTCATAAATTTACCTAACACTGTCCTTTAATGCTCTTCAAAACATAAAACTTTAATTTTCCAGCATTCTGGGACATTTAGGAATCACACATTTTTGCAAAGCAAAATTTCAAATGTATCTTTCCTACATGTTCTCTCCCCTAGTGGCAAAATCAAGAAGAAATCTAATCTAGTGTTCCCTATCTTAACAACACAGCATGTCAGGTCCAATTTAAAGACTAACTTTTTCTCGGCAATCTGGCCCATGCCTATAATCCCAGAACTTTGGGAGGTCGAGGCGGGCGGATCACCTGAGATCGGGAGTTTGAGACCAGCCTGACCAACATGGAGAAACCCTGTCTCTATTAAAAATACAAATTAGCTGGGCATGGTGGTGCCTGCCTATAAACCCAGCTACTCGGGAGGCTGAGGCAGGAGAATCGCTTGAACCCAGGAGGTTTCGGTGAGCCAAGACTGGGCCACTGCACTCCACCCTGGGCAACAAAAGTGAAACTCCGTCTCAAAAAAAAAAAAAAAAGGCTAATTTTTATTAAAGATAAATTTGATCTATTTTAACCCATTTCAGATTACCTTAATTGGTTGTCACAGCAATGATTCAGGGCTAATAGAAACTAAGAGATGTAGTGCCGTGAAGCAGTCACTTTTAGATTATTGCCACCTAAGAACTGGAATGAACAGAGTCTTTTTTTTTTTTTGAGACAGAGTCTTGCTCTGTTGCCAGGCTGGAGTGCAGTGGCACGATCTCAGCTCACAGCAACCTCTGTCTCCTGGATTCAAGAGATTTTCCTGCCTCAGCCTCCCGAGTAGCTAAGACTTCTTATAGTTAATTTTTAAATAATATATTTAATGTGGGTCGGGCATGGTGGCTCATGTCTGTAATCCTAGCACTTTGGGAGGCTGATGCAGGCGGATCAACTGAGGTCAGGAGTTCAAAACCAGCCGGACCAACATGGTGAAAACCATCTCTACTAAAAATACAAAAAATTAGCCGGGTGTGGTGGTGGGTGCCTGCAATCCCAGCTACTTGGGAGACTGAGGCAGGAGTCTCTTAAACCCGGGAGGCAGAAGTTGCAGTAAGCCGAGATCACGCCACTGCACTCCAGCCTGTCCAGCCTGGGCGACAGAGCGAGACTCCGTCTCTCTATATATAATGTCCAATTTTACGTTCTTAATATCAAGAAAAACACATGGTAAGTAAACTCTTTATCTTAATTTAAATCCAAATAAAATCTTACCTGGGTTCCTTGACATGGCTGGAGCTGGCTGGGAGCTGACAAGTTGAGTCATGTATGCCTTCTGAAAACTGTATTTTACCCGAAGTGATTTGCAACAATTTGTTACTTTGGGAGGTGGATCGAGAATTTCTTTAGTTTCGTAAACAATGCCATCATGTTTTTTCTTCATGTTTTTTCCCTGTAGAAAAACATATTTTCAGAGGCTTTCCCCCATTTCTCAGTAAATATTTGGTACTTCAGATTAATATTAATATTTTAACAATATCAACAGCATTTTTCCACATATAAGAGAATTATAGATTTGGGTAGAAGGTGGACCAGAGTGATCCCTAAGGTCTTTTTTCAGTTTAAATATCTTTCTAGGCTGTTGCATCCTGATCACCATTACACCTGCCTGCATCCTTATCTTCCATTAGTCTCTCTTCTCTTTTCAAGAGCCACTTTCCATCAAGGGAAGAGTCTTAAACTGGTACACTGAGAAAAAGAGGGACACATTGGTATAGCCAAAATAAAACAGATAAAAACCTAAAGAGGTGGAGAGGGGTGGAGATGATATACAGCACACTCTGTCCTGTTTGCACCCCAAAATAATTATCATAGTCCTCTTGGATCCTCTAACACACACATTCCATCTCTGCAGACACTAATGAAGATTGTTGTTCTGCCCATGTGTCAGAGCCAGATCAGCCCTGGATGAACTGATTAAATTACTGAAATTCCTAAATGAGCAAAGTTGATAATCAGGATGCAGCCACTGGGAGAGGTTCTTACCTGAAAGAGCCAGCTGACAGCTTTACCCATCAGCCCATTTTAAAACTGTCATTTTGTACCAGTCATTCATGTGTCATTGCCAGACAACTGAAAATAAAATATCTAACCACAGCTTTTTAAATTAAACTATCAAGAATATTGGATTCGATTTTCCCCAAGTAGGTTTTTATTATGATTTCCCCCAAACAATACTGCAAGATGTTAATAGGTATTTATTGAAACTAATTAATGCTAATTATATTTTTCATCTAAAACTTTTTCTCTTTTTTTTCTTTGAGACAGTCTCTCACTCTGTCGCCCAGGCTCCAAGAGTGCATGGTGCCATCTCAGCTCACTGCAACCTCCACCTCCCGGGTTTAAGCAATTCTCCTACCTCGGCTTCCCGAGTAGCTGGGATTACAGATGCATGCCACCACGCCTGGCTAATTTTTGTATTTTAGTAGAGACAGGGTTTCACAAGTTGGCCAGGCTGGTCTTGAACTCCTGACCTCAAGTGATCCACCCGCCTCGGCCTCCCAAAGTGTTGTGATGGCACGCATGAGCCACTGTGCACATGAGCCACTTGAGCTGAGGAATTTGAGAACAGCCTGGACAACATTGTGAAATCTGGTCTCTACAAAAATATATACAAATTACTCTAGGGGTGGCGCACACCTGTAATCCCAGCTACTTTGGGAGGCTGAGGTGGGAGAATCACTTAAGCAATGAGCCGTGTTCATGCCACTGCATTCCAGTCTGGGGGACAAAGACCCTGTCTCAAAATAGAAAGATATATATACATACATATGTACATATATGCCAGAAAAAAAACACTATACTCTTTTCTGTAACTGCTAGTATAATTGGATAATTGCCAGGCCAGGCGTGGCAGCTCACTCTTATAAACCCAGCACTTTGGGAGGTAGAGGCAGGTAGATCATTTGAGGTCAGGAGTTTGATACGAGCCTGACCAACGTGGTGAAAACCCATCTCTACTAAAAATGCAAAAATTAGCTAGGCATGGTGGTGCATGTCTGTAATCCCAACTACTTGGGAGACTAAGGCCGGAGAATAACTTGAGCCTAGGTAGCAGAGGTTGCAGTGAGCCAAGATCGTGCCACTGCATTCTAATCTGGGTGACAGAGTGAGACCTTGTCTCAGAAAAAAACTGCATAATTACCCTTAATTACTAGTCGGGTGCAGTGGCTCATGCCTGTAATCCCAGCACTTTGCGAAGTCAAGGTGGGCGGATCATGAGGTCAAGAGATTGAGACCATCCTGGCCAACGTGATGGAATCCCATCTCTACTAAAAATACAAAAATTAGCTGGGCATGGTGGCGCATGCCTGTAGTCCCAGCTACTCAGGAGGCTGAGGCAGGAGAATGACTTGAACCCAGGAAGCGGAGGTTGCAGTGAGCCAAGATTGCGCCACTGCACTCCAGCCTGGAGACAGAGCGAGACTGTCACCAAAAAAAAAAAGGTGGGCCTACCTGAAAATATTATACAACCAGGAAATCTCAGAATTCATGAAAGCATGAAAATGTATCTGCACATGCTTCAGCAACCATTAAGTTGATGCATGTCTATTTAATAAGTACTAGTTTATGTTAGGTATCTTGTCTTATTATTACTATTTTTTTTTTGAGACAGAGTCTCACTCTGTCCCCCAGGCTGGAGTGCAGTGGTGCCCTCTCAGCTCATTTTAACCTCTACCTCCCGGGTTCAAGTGATTCTCCTGACTCAGCCTCCCAAATAACTGGGACTACAGGCATGTGCCACCATGCCCAGCTAATTTTTATATTTTTAGTAGAGATGGGGCTTCACGATGTTGGCCAGGCTGGTGTCAAACTCCTGATCTGAAGCGATTGGCCCATCTAGGCCTCCCAAAGTTCTGCGATTACAGGCATGAGCCACCATGCTGGACCAAGTCTTATTATTTTGATATATATTTATGAAAGTTTTTACTTAATAAAATAATTTATTTTATCTACATTGTGGGTTGTTCTGATATAGAGCTTATAATACATTAGAAGTAAAGGTTTTGGTGCCAGGCATGGTGGCTCAGGCCTGTAATCCCAGCACTTTGGGAGGCCGAGGCTGGCAGATCACAAGGTCAAGAGATCGAGACCATCCTGGCCAACATGGTGAAATCCTGTCTCTACTAAAAATACAAAAATTAGCTGGACGTGGTGGCGTGTGCCCGTAGTCCCAGATACTCGGGAGGCTGAGGCAGGAGAATTGCTTAGACCTGGGAGGCGGAGGTTGTAGGAGCCGAGATGGTGCCACTGCACTCCAGCTTCACAATACAGTGAGACTCTGTCTCAAAAGAAAGAAAAATAAAGTTTTTGACCAGGTGAGGTGGCTCGCATCTGTAATCCCAGCACTTTGGGAGGCCCAGGTGGCCAGATCACTTGAGCTCAGGAGCTGGAGACCAGCCTGGCCAACATGGCAAAACCTCGTCTCTACTAAAAATACAAAAATTAGCCAGGCATAGTGGCGCATCCCTGTAGTCCAGGCTACCTCAGAGGCTGAGGCAGGAGAATCGCTTGAACCCAGGAAACAGAGGTTGCAGTGGGGCAAGATCATGTCAGTGCACTTCAGCCAGGGTGACAGAGCGAAACTCCATCTCAAAAGAAAAAAAGGAAATCTCTTATCATGTATTGTGGCAATTAATTTTTTTTTTTTTTTTTTTTTTTTGAGGTGGAGTTTCACTCTTGTTACCCAGGCTGGAGTGCAATGGCGAGATCTCGGCTCACCGCAACCTCCACCTCCTGGGTTCAGGCAATTCTCCTGCCTCACCCTCCTGAGTAGCTGGGATTACAGGCATGCACCACCATGCCCAGCTAATTTTTTGTATTTTTAGTAGAAACGGGGTTTCACCACGTTGCACGTTGACCAGGATGGTCTCGATCTCTTGACCTTGTGATCCACCCGCCTCGGCCTCCCAAAGTGCTGGGATTACAGGCGTGAGCCACCGCGCCCAGCGGCAATTAATTATTAATTCATCTATGGGTTCATCTTTTGCTGTCTATGTGTTGTAGGCTAGATAACAGCCTCACAAAATGTCCATCTCCTAATTCCCACAATCTGTGAATATGTTACGATACCTGGCAGAAGGGACTTTGTAAACGTAATTCTATTAAGGCTCTTGAGAGGAAGAGATTATGGTGGATTAGCTGGGCCCCACCTAATCACATAATGCTTACAGAGGGAGGCAAGAGGGTCAGATTCACAGAAAGAAATGTGACAATGGGAGCAGAGGCCAGAGTGACATGAGAAGAATCTATCTATAAGCCAAGGAATGCAGGCAGCCTCCAGAAGCTGAAAAAGATAAGGAGATGGATTCTCTCCTAGAGCCTCCACCTGGAATGCAGCCCTGCCAACTCATTTGAGACTTCTGACCCCCAGAACTGTAAGATAAATTTGCATTGTTTTAAGCCACTCAGTTTGTGGTCATTTGTTACAGCAGCAGTAGAAAATCTATATATATGTTAATCTGAACACATATTGTTAGTAAATTGTCATTTTAAAAAGTTCATTGTCAGATAAATTTGGAAATGTAATTATGGAAACACTATACTATAAGGGTATGGGCTTTGTCCATAGCAATAGAAAGATTATATTAACTAGGAGTGCTGAACTCTAAATAATTACTTATTCGGCCGGGCACGGTGGCTCAAGCCTGTAATCCCAGCACTTTGGGAGGCCGAGGCGGGTGGATCACGAGGTTGAGAGATCGAGACCATCCTGGTCAACATGGTGAAACCCCGTCTCTACTAAAAACACAAAAAATTAGCTGGGCATGGTGGCTCATGCCTGTAATCCCAGCTACTCAGGAGGCTGAGGCAGGAGAATTGCCTGAACCCAGGAGGCGAAGGTTGCGGTGAGCCGAGATCGCGCCATTGCACTCCAGCCTGGGTAACAAGGGCGAAACTCCGTCTCAAAAAAAAAAAAAAAAATTACTTATTAGTCAAGCAATATATGTTGTTTGACAATGAAAAATATATATTGATCTCCTACTGAATGCCAGGCACTGCTCTGGACACTGGGGATATAGCAGTGAACAAGACACACACACACGGACCCTTTTCTTGTGGCGCTACAGTCTAGCAGGAGAAAGAGGCTATATTAGAGTCATGTTGGGTGATATAAGAGTACATAAGCCCAGCACGATGGCTCATGCCTGTAATCCCAGCACTTTGGGAAACCAAGGTGGGTTGATGGCTTGAGATCAGGAGTTTGGGAACAGCCTGAGCAACACTACGAAACCGTGTTTCTCCAAAAAATAGAAAAATTAGCTGGGTGTAATGCCATGTGCCTATTGTCCCAGCTACTCAGGAGGCTGAGGTGGAAAGATTGCTTGAGCCTGGGAGGCAGAGGTTGTAGTGAGCCGTGATTGTGCTACTGCACTCCAGCCTGGGCAATAGAATGAGATCCTGCCTCAAAAAATATATATCAAAGCCACGTGCAGTGGCTCATGCCTGTAATCCTAGCACTTTGGGAGGCCGAGGTGAGTGTATCACTTGAGGTCAAGCGTTTAAGACCAGCCTGGCCAACATGGTAAAACCCTGTCTCTATAAAAATACAAAAATTAGCCAGGGATGGTGGTGGGTGCCTATAATCCCAGATACTCAGGAAGCTGAGGCAAGAGAATCGCTTGTACCTAGGAGGAGGAGGTTGCAGTGAGCTGAGATCACGCCGCTGCACTCCAGCCTGGGTAACAAGAGTAAAACTCCGTCTCAAAAATAAATAAATAAATAAATAAAATTATACACACATACACACACACACACACACACACACACACACACACACACACAGATAGATATAGATATATCCTGCCCCCAACACTTTCCCACTGTTATTCTTTCCTTATATCCCAACACTCAGAACTCTTGTGACGTTATCCAGTGGGGGCTTATGGTTGTGTGAACCATGTATGAAAATCCAGTGGGTCCCAACCAAGGAGACAGACAGACTTGAGTCTCTTTCCCTCAGCTTTTCCACATGGTCATCGTGAAATAAAAAGTCCACTCTGGAAAAAAAAAAAAAGATATAGCTATATCAAGAGAGGTGGACCTAACATAGTCTAGGTGATCAGGAAGGACTTATCTAGGAACGACGTTTAAGTTAGGACCTAAAATCTGCCTTGTAATTGTCCTGGAGGAAAGATGAGCGAGGGAAAAAGAATGTCTGGGGGAACTGAATACCAAGTGCAAAAGCTTAAAGGCAGTAAAGAATTCAACCGAAGAAAAATATCTAAACATCGAAAAACTTAAATATTATGGAAAAAAAACATTGCAAAATATAAAATAAATAAAAAAAGGAAAGGAAACTTTGAACCTTATGTACCGAGCAAATGCCAGGTCTAGCAAACATAATGCTAGTCCTAGATTACTTATTGATTTAAAAACAAACAAACAAAAATAGTAAAATATAAAAACAAATTAATGTTTTATAGACCCTGGGAAAAAGAATTTCCAGCAAAGTACAAAAATTTAAAGCATTCCTTTCTTTAATTTTGTAATTCTTTACTGTGGAATAGCTCAAAATGTCAGTTCTGTTTTAAGTAACAGAATTGAAAACTGAGCAAGGAAACGTAATTTGGATTATAAAATTCTTGCTTTATTAAAAATTCCTTAAACAGTGAAAAAAAAAAAAAAGAATTCAAGGCATGTAAAGAACTAAAAATACAAACAGAACTTTCCATTGAAAATAGCTGAGATCTGCCGGGCGTGGTGGCTCAAGCCTATAATCCCAGCACTTTGGGAGGCCGAGGCGGGTGGATCACGAGGTCGAGAGATCGAGACCATCCTGGTCAACATGGTGAAACCCCGTCTCTACTAAAAATACAAAAAATCAGCTGGGCATGGTGGCGCGTGCCTGTAATCCCAGCTACTCAGGAGGCTGAGGCAGGAGAATTGCCTGAACCCAGGAGGTGGAGGTTGTGGTGAGCCGAGATTGCGCCATTGCACTCCAGCCTGGGTAACGAGCAAAAACTCCGTCTCAAAAAAAAAAAAAGAAAGAAAATAGCTGAGATCTTCCCCACACACTCTCTCAAAAACAACAGGGGGACGGTGGGGGCAGGGGCGGAACACCCGGAAACACTCATTTCATTTTTCTTGAACTGAAACCACAATGCCCGAAAATAGAAAATGGATGGAGGCTATTAAAGAACTTAATAGATCCAAGGAAGGTCAAGCCTAAGAGCTTAGAGAAGGAGAAACCAAGGAGAAGCAAGACACATCTCCCTGAGGAGCCCTGGAAACACTCAGGTGTCAGAAGCAGGGAAGTGCAGAGGGAGGTGAAAGGAAGGGAGATGGGAGAAATGTAGTGCTTCAGAAAGGAGACATGTTTGAAAATCTGTTTAAGAACTGCTTGGATTCTAGCACTTTGGGAGGTTGAGGTGGGCAGATCACCTGAGATCAGGAGTTCGAAACCAGCCTGGCCAACATGGAGAAACACCATCTCTACTAAAAATACAAAATTAGCTGGACATTGTGGCACATGCCTGTAATCCCAGCTACTCAGGAGGCCGAGACAGGAGAATCACTTGAACCCGGGAGGTGGAGGTTGCAGTGAGCTGAGATGGCACCACTGCACTCCAGCCTGGCAACAGAGGGAGACTCCATCTCAAAAAAAAAAAAAAAAAAATCAGGTTATAGGCTGGGCAAGGTGGTTCCAGCCTATAATCCCAGCACTTTGGTAGGCCAAGGCGGGTGGATCACCTGAGGTCAAGAGTTCAAGACCAGCCTGGCCAAAAAGGTGAAACGCTGTCTCTACTAGAAATACAAAAATTAGCCAGGCATGGTGACAGGCACCTGTAATCCCCACTACTCAGAAGGCCGAGACAAGAGAATCTCTTGAACCCAGGAGGCAGAGGTTGCAGTAAACCTAAATCATGCTATATGCACTATAGCCTGGGCCACCAGAGCAAAACTCAGCTTCAAAAAATAAATAAATAAATAAAATGATGTTTAATTCACTTTAAAATACTGACTCTGTTGTTATTCATGATTATGGATAAAAGAAAAAATATTGAAAATATTTCATCATTGTAACATGTTTTTATTCTCATTAAAGCTGCATAACAAGCTAAGAATGGTGGCACGTGCCTGTAATCTCAGCTAACCAGGAGACTGAGGCAGGGGGATCTCTTGAGTAGGAGTACAATACCAGCCTGGGCAATATAGCAAGACTCCATCTCAAAAAACAAACAAAAAACTGCATAACAAATGTTAAGAAAACTAACTGGTTCATTTTTATATGCAAACAATTTAAGGTTGACATTAATGAGGGCAATTTTACCTCATGAAAAAGATAATACTAGTTTGGATAGGGTGTATATATCATACTAATTCTAATAGTACCTTAAATTTCTCTAGTGCTTTAAGGTTATAAAATACATTGCATACATTCTGATTTTTTTTTTTCTTTTTTTTTTTAGATAGAGTTTTGTTCTGTCACCCAGGCTGGAGTGCAGTGGTAAAATCTCAGCTCACTGCAACCTTCACCTCCCGGGTTCAAGCAATTCTGTCTCAGTCTCCCAAGTAGCTGGGATTACATGTGCATACCACCATACCTGGCTAATTTTTGTATTTTTAGTAGAGACAGGGTTTCAACATGTTGGCCAGGCTGGTCTTGAACTCCTGACCTCAAGTGATCTGCCTGCCTTAGCCTCCCAAAGTATTGGGATTACAGGCATGAGCCACCGAGCCCAGCCCAATTTTTGCTTTTTCATAACAACTTCATGGCAAAGGTAGGTCAGTTACCTACAAATTCGGAATTCTAAGCCTCTGTGTGACTTGTTCAGTCAGTAAGCGGTATAATGGCCTCAAATATAGGTCATATGGCTCTTTTTCCAATATTTTTTTCACTACATCATACTGCCTTATAAAAATGATATAACTTTTGTTTTGTTTTGTTTTTTTGAGATGGAGTCTCGCTGCAATGCCCAGGCTGGAGTACAATGGCACGATCTCGGCTCACTGCAACCTCCGCCTTCCTAGTTCAAGTGATTCTCCTGCCTCAGCCTCCTGAGTAGCTGGCACTACAGGCATGTGCTACCATGCCTGGCTAATTTTTGTATTTTTAGTAGAGATGACAGTTCACCATATTGGCCAGGCTGATCTTGAACTCCTGACCTCAAGTGATCTGCCTGCCTCAGCCTCCCAAAGTGCTGGGATTTACAGGCGTGAGTCACCGCGCCTGGCCATCACTTCATGTTTTTGATGCTTCCTTTTTCTTATACTTTCTATACATATTCACAAACATTGACTTGTTTCCAAGTAGGCATCAACACTCCAAATAAGCAAAGAGAATGCTCTGTTTGGGCTCTTAGTTAATAAGCTGAAGAAATATTTCTGAATGTACCTACTTCTCATTATTTATCTTATTGTTTATATGTTTGTTCCTTATTATGAAGTTCCTCACCGTGGACATAGAGGCCTGGAGGATACATGTTTTGATAAACAGCTTTTGCATGTTTTTGATTATTCAAAGTTTGGAGAAAGGAGGAGGGCATGATTTAAGCAAGGTAAAAGAATCTCATGGGGAGCTGCTAGCTCTTACTAAACTGTACCTAATTTGTCAATATTTTAATAATTTGACAGTACTATAATGCAATCAGGGTTTCTAGAATAAATCATCTTCACTTTTCTTTTCTTTTCTTTTTTTTTCTTTTGAGACAGAGTCTCACTCTGTTGCCTGGGCTGGAGTGCAGTGGTGTGATCTCAGCTCACTGAACCTCCACCTCCTGGGTTCAAGCGATTCTCCTGCCTCAGCCTCCCGATTAGCTAGGACTACAGGTGCGTGCCACCATGCCCAACTAATTTTTGTATTTTTAGTACAGACAGGGTTTCACCATGTTGGCCAGGAATGGTCTCGAACTCCTGACCTCATGATCTGCCCTCTCTGGCCTCCCAAACTGCTGGGATTACAAGCATGAGCCACTGTGCCCAGCCCATTTTCACTTTTCACTACTGAAAACATAACCCAGATCTTTTCATTAATCTCACTCAGCTATAGGAAATGCTGCACTCAACCACATCCAGAATGTAGTAGAAAAAACTCTAGAATTAACCCTAGGATAAAGACATTTTCTTTATTCTTTTCTAAATAAGTCTTAGGGATGTGTCTGATAATTGCATGTTTATTTGTTTATTTTTTATTCCAACGATAGCTGTTTGTCCTGAATTGTATGTTTTCTTAAAAGGAAATTATATTGTAGTCCTTAGTCATTTCATGCTGGTCTCAAATTTGCTTATATACTACCATGTTTCATCTCCTTCAGCATTATTTTGAATTCCTAGGGACGGAGTAACTGAAGTAAATGTAGGTTCTATTTTATCAATGCTTTCTTTTTTTCTTTTCTTTTCTTTTTTTTTTTTTTCTTTTTTTCTTTTTTTGAGACAGAGTCTTGCTCTGTCTCTCAGGCTGGAGTACAATGACGCAATCTCGGCTCACTGCGACCTCTGCCTCCCAGGTTCAAGTGATTTTCCTGCCTCAGCCTCCTGAGTAGCTGGGATTACAGGAAACTGCCATCACACCCAGCTAATTTTTGTATTTTTAGTAAAGACAGGATTTCACCAGGTCGGTCAGGTTGGTCTTGAACTCCTGACCTCAGGTGATCCACCCGCCTTGGCCTCCCAAAGTGCTGGGATTACAGACATGGGCCACTGTGCCCAGCCTATTAATGCTTTATTATAAATTAAGCACATGTGTATCTTTTGTTGGAGTTTCAGTTGCTTTTGACCTGCCACTATTACCAATTTACCAGAATAATAAATTCTTTGTACAATAATTTCATTTATTTTGTTAGTAATGTAGATTTGGGAATAATCTATTCTTTACCAGCTCCCACTAAAATAAAACATATAATGACATTAAAGAGTAATTTGGATATTTTATTGACTTTATATTTTGGCAATGTTTCATGCCTCATTTGCCCAACAATTCATTAGATTAGTGCAACAACATGTTTTAATGAAGTAAGTTCAGACTGACTTTTCCAAGTATGTTGAGCCCTGCTTATTTTCTGTACTTTCATGCTTGAGTTAATAAATTGCAAAGTTTCCCTCTTTTGTTTGCTTTGTTTTCCTTTTTCCTAGGAATTCATTCCATTTTCCTAGCTGATATCAACTATAAGAGGGGGAAAAATTCCTTTAATGATTTTCAATTACTAACAGGACAAAGTCTAAGTTCCTTAGCCTACTGCTAATGGCTTTTCATTCCTTCCTTCATTCATTTATTCAACTTTTATTAAGCACCTGCTGTATGTTAGGCTCTGTTTAAGTATTGGAGATATGGGAGTGATCAAAGAGACAATATTCCTGATCTCACGGAGTTTGGAAGGGAGACGAAGAATATCTACACAAATAAAGTATGTAGTTTATCAGATAGTTATAGATGCTTTGGAGAAAAATTAAGAAAGGAAAGGGATAAGGAATGTTGAGGTTTGTAATGTTAAGCAGAGATGTTAAGGGAAGGCCTTATTGAGAAGGTGACTTTTTTTCCTGAGACATAGTTTCACTCTGTCACCCAGGTTGGAATGCTGTGGCACAAAGTCGTCACTGCAACCTCTGCCTCCCAGATGCAAGCAATTATCCTGCCTCAGCCTCTCGAGTAGCTGGGATTACAGGCATGTGCCACCACACCCGGCTATTTTTGTATTTTTAGTACAGTGGGTGTTTCACCATGTTGGCCAGGCTGGTTTCAAACTCCTGGGATCAAGTGATCCACCAGCCTCGGCCTCCCAAAGTGCTTAATTTTTCCTAAAAATACAAAATTAGCTGGGCATGGTGGCGCATGCCTGTAATCCAGCCTGGGTGACAGAGACAGACTCCATCTCAAAAAAAAAAAAAAAAAAAAAAAAAAAAAAAAAACAAGAAAAAGACTTCTCAGCATTCTCAGTATTAGCTTCAAGAATGAGACTTGTCTTCATAAACAAGAGGTCATGTGAGCCGTCAGAGCTGGTACATGAGATAGAAAGGTCAGAGCCTGTTTGTAAACCAGCAACAGGAATAACAAGAGATAAACATTATCAGTTTACACCCAGCCTCTGCCAAAGCCCAGGGTAACACATTTCCACGTTTCCTGAGTCCACACGGGACTTTTATTTACAAAGGTTTGTTTGATTCTTGAATCTCAAACTGAGCATTCATTAATAGGATTTTTAAAAGTCATGTAGCTCAGAGGTGAATTATCCTGGCATGTGGATGGGAAAGGGAGGGAGCTATGCTCTCATCAAAATTTCAAGAGGAAATGTTTATAGATTACTTTCCTGGCTGTTACTGGAGACAAGTCTCCTTATCTTTCATCCTTCCAGTTTACCCTTCCTCTGACACTCAAAATACATTCTACTACTTACTTGCTCATTACCTTTCAAAAAAAAGACAGCCTAAATAGAATTCCAAAATTGTATTACAATGTGGACTGTCTTTCAAAGGATTTGTTTTTTGTTTTTTGTTTTTTTGAGACGGAGTTTTGCTCTTGTTACCCAGGCTGGAGTGCTATGGCGCGATCTCGGCTCACTGCAACCTCCGTCTCCTGGGTTCAGGCAATTCTCCTGCCTCAGCCTCCCGAGTGGCTGGGATTACAAGCATGCGCCACCATGCCCAGCTAATTTTTTGTATTTTTAGTAGAGACAGGGTTTCACCATGTTGACCAGGATGGTCTCGATCTCTTGACCTCGTGATCCACCCGCCTCAGCCTTCCAAAGTGCTGAGATTACAGGCTTGAGCCACCGCGCCTGGCCCGATTTGTTTTTTCTTAAAGCATTTATTATTCTTTTAGAGTAATTTAAGCTTAATATTGTCCCAGAAAAGAAAATGGATACATTTGCAAATAGGTGGGTATGAAGAACATGTATTTCAGTTCTCAAGTAGGGCTGATCCCTCCCTCCCAACTGTTTCTTCTAAAATGTTTTTTATCGAGCCCTTCCACCGCGGCCGGCTTTGGAGAGCAGCAGCCATGGCTCTGTGCTACCCTAGAGCCGTGGGCCTCAACAAGGGCCACAAGGTGACCAAGAATGTGAGCAAATCCAGGCACAGCCACCACTGAGAGCACCTGACCAAATACACCAAGTTCGTGTGGGACATGATCTGAGAGGTGTGTGGCTTCACCCCATACGAGCGGCGCACCAGGCCCTCAAGTTCATCAAGACATGGGTGGGGACGCACATGCGCGCCAAGAGGAAGCGGGAAGAGCTCAGCAACGTCCTGGCCACCATGAGGAAAGCCAAGAAAGACTGAGCCCCGTCCCTTGCCCTCTCCCTGAAATAAAGAACAGCTTGACAGAAAAAAAAAAAAAAAAAAACCTCTTTACCATAGGTGGGGCACAGTGGCTCACACCTGTAATACCAACACTTTGGGAGATCTGGCGTGGTGGCCTGTACCTATAGTCCTAGCTACTCAAGAGGCTGAGGTGGGAGGATCACTTGAGCCCAGAAGGTTGAGACTGCATTGAACCATGATCCCACCACTGCACTCCAGCCTGAGTGACAGGGCAAGACCCTGTCTCAAACAAAATAAAACAAAATGAACATTTAGCAAATTTAATTAGAGAGAGAGAGTTCAAAATCTTGAGATTTTGGGTTGTTTTTACATGTGCTACATAAGATAACTCTGTAGAAATGAGAATTAGCTTTTTGTATGACAATTTACAATAGCTATTATTTTAAAAAATATTTTTATTCTTAAGAATCAACCTTAAATTAGTTGTTTGGAATTGTCACTACTTAATATATGGTGAACAAGAACTTTGGAATCAGATGACCTGAGTTCTCAGCCCACAAGCACTATTTAGTTAGTAGTTTAACAACGACTTAACACTTTGCATGTTCATTTCTTGGTTTCCTCATTTGTAAATCTGAGTAATAAAATCTATCTCGTATGGTTGTTAAGAAGCCTAAATGCTATAAAATGTTGGGATGCGTGCTTTGTAATTTTACTAGTAGTAGATGCTGTTTAAGGAGACTTAACTCAGCAAATCAGATGAACTGTACTGTCACTACATCAACTGAAAACTCCAGTCTGCCAATCTGACATTAGAAAGGGTTACAGTAGGGGCCTGGTGGCTCACGCCTGTAACCCTAGCACTTTGGGAGGCCAAACTGGAAGGACTGCCTGAGCCTAGGACTTCCCCTTTCCACCCCATCTCGACAAAAAATAAAAATAAAACAATTAGGTTGGTATGGTGGTTCATGACTGCAGTCCCAGCTATTTTGGAGTGGGAGGTGCGAGGATCACCTGTCTCCAGAAGGTTGAGCCTGCAGCGAGTGGCAATCATGCCACTGCACCCAGCCTGGGCAACAAAGAGAGACCCTGCCTCAAAAAAAAAAAAATAGAGGGTTTAGGCTTCAGATGCAAATGCATCTCAGAGACTCAGGGTTTGAGTCTGAGACACCTACATTAAATTAGAAATAAAATGATAAAAATCAGCAAACATGAATGCTTTCTGTGAATGTCCATTGCTCATATCCCATCTCTTTGATGTCTGCCCAAAAAAGGTACCCAGTCTCATATGCTATTCATTATATGAAATTTTAGCCAAAAGTAGAGCCATTAACTATTAATTAAAAGTCATGTTATCACTTATTTATTTTGGATGATGGATAACGGGTATTTGTTACATTTTTCTGTATGCTTTAATTTCCAAAGTAAAAGTGTTTTGTTTTGTTTTGTTTTGTTTTGTTTTAAAAAAAAAGAAAGAAAGAAAAGAAAAGAAATAAGACCCAGTAGTTAGCCTGATTCTCCAAACTTCAGGCCAGATTTTTGTATACCACAAATCTGCAGCCAGTGCAGTGACTCATGCCAGTAATCCCCAAACTTAGGGAGGCAGAAGCAGGAAGATAGCTTGAGCCTAGGAGTTCAAGACCTGCCTGGGCAACAGAGCAAGAACTGTTGAAAGAAAGAAAGACAATATACAAATCTGCAGGGAGGTATCTTTCCAGAAAGAATTCGTTTCAAGAACTGTCTTGCAGGAATATCAGAAGGTTTTTTTACTTCCTTTGACTGGAAGGCTGTTAACACTGTACTTTATAGAAATGGAAATAAAGGCATTCGTTTGAACAATCCTCTATGCTACTGCTGTAAAGTTTGGAACCTATAACACATTCAAATTGGTTTATAGTCAAATCTTTTTTCATATTCCTTTTCTCCAGGCAGGAACTTATATCTCACAGCCTTCTTAGAGTCAGTCAGGTTGAGCCAGGTGACTAGTTCAGACAAGTAAAACGTCAGCAGAAGTGAAAAGGCCACTCACTCTGGCAGAGGCAAAGGAAAGCCCTTACAGGATTCTCCAATCTAGCTCTTCTGCCAGCCCGGAAGTGCTGGGATGGCAGAGCCAGAGATGCAAGCAGCAGAGAAGCTGAGTCACCACACAGATGTGACTAGTGCAGCCTCACAGCCGAGCCCGTGTTGAGATAAACACAACACAGTCCTGCAGACTTTACAGTCATAAATGAGGGAGAACAGAAATGGAAAATGACCCTCTAGGTCTCTAAGACCAAATTATAATGAAAAAACCTTTATCTTCAGTTTTGAAAATTAAAGCTTTTGCCCCTGATAAAACCAGATTGCTATACAAGTATCTGTTAACCATGTGAAACCTACTGAAATGAGTCAAACTATCTTCTTATATTCAGTCCACTTCAACACCAATGCTAATCCTTAGCCCCAGATTTGTTTTTACAGACTCTCTTGTAAGGAAAAGGAAAATCAACTCAGAATTTTAAAAAATTGTGCTATGTCTAGTTTATATAGCTTTCAACAACAATTTACAAATAGTTTGCATAGTCAGTATAAATATTTATTGTATATATATGTATGTGTGTGTGTGTGTGTGTGTGTGTGTGTATTATATATATATATATATATATAATTTTATTTATTTATTTATTTAGAGACAGGGTCTCACTCTGTTGCCCAGGCTGGAGTGCAGTGGCACAATCTCAACTCACTGCAACCTCCACCTCCCGGGTTCAAGCAGTTCTCCTGTCTCAGCCTCCCAAGTAGCTGGGATTACAGGTACTACACACCACCACACCGGCTAATTTTTTATTTTTAGTAGAGATGGGGTTTCACCAGGTTGGCCAGGCTGGTCTGGAACGCCTGACCTCAGGTGATCTGCCCGTCTTGGCCTCCCAAAGTGCTGGGATTACAGGCGTGAACCACCGCGCCCGGCCCGGCCTAGTGTAATTTTTAAAAGTACAAAAGCCACTAGAAACCATGACAGTGAGAACTTCCTTTTGGGTTTTCCAGCATTCGGTTTATAGGAAACGGACCATACATAGATGTTTTTTGCAATGTTAGAATATTTTACTCATAACACAGTTCAGTTTTCCCAATAACTTGCTTCTGGTTGATTAAAAATTTGTAACTCAACTTTGTCATAGTAGGTAGCCTTTGAGGAAAATGTGGGTTTTTTTTCTCTTTCTTTTGGCCAGAATGTATATCCAGGGTAGTGACTCCATTATTGTTACTACTCTGCTCCCAACCCCGCTCCATGCATGGGGAGATCGGGGTTCCACATTTTTTGGTAAGCATGAGCCGTCCTGGCGCTGCGCGAGCTTATTCTACAATTCCGAAAACTACCTACTTTTCCGTCTGCGACCTTTCATAATTGAGAGGATATGCGCAGCTCAGAGTGCAGTCTGCGGTCGAGTGCAGAGTGCACTGCAGGAAAGGCGACACCCATGTACAGGGCTGCCCCGGGCGAGGTCCCCCGGCACGGCGTTCCCGGCGTGCCCCGCGCGGAGGGGACTCTTAACTTGAAGCGCCGGGTGACTCAGCCGCGTGGCCGCGCGGGCCGGGGCGGGGGGCGCGCGCCGCTGCGGCACAGCCGGTCCCGGCGGCGGCTTCTGGCTGCGCGGCCTGCGCGCGCCTCCCGGGCGATTCCGGCCCCGAGCGCGACGGCGCGGCAGGGAGCGACGAGTAAGTGGCGACGCAGGACGGTTTCGGGCGCGAAGACCCGGCAGGGCGAGTGTGGCGGCAGGTGTGGCCCGAGTCTTCTCTTTGTGGCCGAGGGGGCGTCTCCTCCGGGCGCGGCGGCGGCTCGGACCCCCGGGTCGAAAGGCCGCGGCGCTAAGTTGGGCGCGAGGAACACGTCGGCAGCGGCGTGACGGGCGGCTGTTTCCGCGCGGAGGGCAGAGTCTGGTGATTCAGAGGAGGGAGGTGACGCTGCGCCGAGGTGGTGGGCACGGACCTGGGCACAGCTTAAGTGTAACTTGATTGCTATTTGCAGGCCTCGGGTGGTTCATCCCGCTCTAGAGGAATGGCGAGAACCTGGAGTGTTGACTGGCAGAACGTTTGCAGACGCGTTTTTTTCTGGCAATTCATTGGCTCCATTAAAAATTAGGTAGTTGGTGGGACTTCCTCCTGAACTCCGGAGCAGAGTGCATTTTGGTCTGTCTTTTCAGCCCTGCCTCCGCCTCTTCCTTCCCTGCCCACCCGCAAATTGCCAGCTTTCATCCGTGGCTCTGAGTGCAAAAGAGCTGGGGAGAGCCTTAACCAGCGATTTTCTTTTAAATAAAACTTTGCTTTTTATAGTAGTGTCTTCAGGTTTACAAGCCCAGTTCTGCACTGTGAGAAAACCTATTCTATTTTGGAGTTTGTGATTCTTTCTGAAAATTCCTCGGTTGAGCAGATTTATTTTTAAATAAGAATTTAGTGAACAAACTAACATGATAAACAAGGCTGTGAAGGAACTGTTTAACCAGCTTATAAAGATACCTTCCAAAGTCTTTAGTTGTGTTCTGTTCCCTGTGCGAGAAGTTGAGGTATTTTTTTTAAGGTCTCCAAAACAAAGTGATAGTAATGACTGTCGGATGTGATTAATCCAGAGTCTCAAGACCCCCACCCGAAACCCCAATTTCTAGGTCATAGTTCTGAAACAAAAGATTATTAGGTTGCAGTACCCTAACACCTCTTCCAGAAATTTGATTCTAGAGATTTGTGGTGGGTCCCCAAGTCTGGGGTTTAAGCAGGCACTCCGACTCTTGGTCTGTTACTGATGATCCAGGGACCACACGTTGAGAAACACCACCATTAGGCTGGGCTGCGGATTTTAAAAACTGCCCAGGAACCTTAACCCTTTGTTGATTTATTCCTCCCCTGCCACCAACCAGTCATAAGACAAGAAGCCTTGACTCTCCAGAAGCCAATATGAGAAAAGATAATGCTTTTTTTATCCCTGACACGGGGTAGGAAATGATTTTCATACATATTCCAATATTGCTTTGGTGGTTTAGAGATAACCCAGTAATCTTTTCCTTTTGAGGGCTGCTTCCAGTATCATCAGAGCTTAATGCCATTAGGCCAAATCTCCTCCGCCCAGTTCACTGCGTCTCTCCATGGAACCAGGGCAGCCAATGCCATATAATTCCCATGGCCTTAACTGTCGTATTATCTAGCATGTAGCAGTACCAGTAGCATTTGTGAGGGCTTTCAGTTCAGCTACACAATTCAGTCACCAAATATCTGAGTAATGCCAACTTTGCTCAAAGCACTATAGTAGGCCGTTTTATCCCCAGCATTTTGATATAGACATACATATCTGGCACAGAGTTGCATTGCTCCTTTGAGGGAGAAATGAGGGCTGGATAAACTCCACTGCTGCCAAAAGGTTCTCTTTTTTCATCCATAATTAGTTCCTGTTATTCTGGAAATACACATACTATTCCAAAAATCTCATTTTCCGTAAGAAGAAAGATATTGGATGAGATTAGTAGTTAATGTCAGTCTTAAATTCTGTAGCAGAAGCCAGGCGCAGTGGCTCAGGCCTGTCATCCCAGCACTTTGGGAGGCCAAGGCAGGTGGATCACCTGAGATCAGGAGTTCTAGACCAGCCTGGCCAACCTGGGGGAACCCCATCTCTACTAAAAATACAAAAATTAGTGGGGCGTGGTGGCAGGCATCTGTAATCCCAGCTACTCGGGAGGTTGAGACAGGAGAATCACTTGAATCCTGGAGACAGAGGTTGCCGTGAGCTGAGATAGCCACTGCACTCCAACCTGGGTGACAGAGTAAGACTCTGTCTAAAAAAAAAAAAAAAAAAAAAAAATTCTGTAACAGAGATACCTAATAAGTTTGATAAGGACAATAGTATATAAATTTTTGTATTTCTTATTCTCCCTTCAAATAGATATGTAGAGATGAGGTTAGAATTAGGCCATGTGTTTCTGACTTTTTCCCTCTCTTTGGTGTCTGATTTCTCTTATTGAATGTTTTTCTGTTGATTCATAAAATGTCACGTCTTTCCTTCCATAGCCTTTAGCTTCCTGATTGTTCTGTCTTCCTCTGGCCTTTAATCTGATCTTCCTGCCCCTCTCTGGCTAAGTGGAGTAAAAAATTGAGGGGAATTGTTAGAATACCAAATTGTTTTTAGTTGGAAGATCCGGAGTCTTAGATATGTAAGGCTTAGAGATGTAAAGGAGCCTATTAAAAATTTATCAAGTGCGATCCTCTCAGATAAAGTATCTGAGAGATGAGACTGCAGAGTGAAGACTTCTGGCTCTTAGCCCAGTGTTCTTGCCATCAGATTATCTCAGGAAAAATGCTTCAAAAATGGAAAAGGTCCAAAGAAATTCTAAGTAGATGGAGAAAGTGGGGAGACTTTCATATGACTACAAAAACAATATTATCTGGAAAAATGGAGATGAAGGAGGATATGATCTAACCATATAAATCATAAGTGGGAGCACTACTAATAAAGAACTCTTTGAAGCTTGAAATAAGTAGTGAAAGGACAAATAAGAGCAAGAGATAGGTATCTTGTAAAACCCAAGAGATGTTTTGAACTCAGTTTTTTTGTTTTTTGGTTATTTTGTTGTTGTTTGTTTTTGAGGCGTAGATTTGCTTTTGTTGCCCAGGCTGAAGTGCAATGGTGTGATCTCGGCTCACTGAAACCTTTATCTCCCAGGTTCAAGTGATTCTCCTGCCTCAGCCTCCTGAGTAGCTGGGATTACAGGTGCCCACCACCATGCTTGGCTAATTTTTTGTGTTTTTAGTAGAGACGAGGTTTTACCATGTTGGCCAGGCTGTTTTCGAACTCCTGACCTGAGGTGATCCACCCACCTCTGCCTCCAAAAGTGCTGAGATTACAGGTGTGAGCCACTGAGCCTGGCCTGAACTCAGTATTTTTAAAAAGGTTAAATAAAGGTTTAGATAACTACTTTAGTGATTTTAAAAAATACGTTAAATGCGCAGGGCACAGTAGTGTGTGCCTGTAGTCCCACCTACTAGGGAGGCTGAGGGTAGAGGATCACTTGAGTCCAGGAGTTCTGGGCTGTAGTGCATTATGCGGATTGGGTGTCCCCACTAAGTTTGGCATCAGTATGGTGACCTCCCGGGAGTGGGAGACCACCAGGTTGCCTAAGGAGGGGTGAACCAGCCCAGGTCGGAAACGGATCAGGTCAAAACTCCCGTGCTGATCAGTAGTGGGATCACGCCCATGAATAGCCACTGCACTCCAGCCTGGGCAACATAGTGAGACCCCATCTCTTAAAAAAATATGTATACATATATATGTTAAATGCTTGAGCGATGCCCAGAATCTTTGGAAGTTGTCATCAAGAGTGTAACTATTGTGTTTACCAAACTTACTAGGTATCTCTGTGATTGAATTTAAGACTCATGGCTGGGCATGGTGGCTGACACCTGTAATCCCAGCACTTCAGGAGGTTGAGCGGGGAGGATTTCTTTAGCATAGAAGTTGCAGACCAGCCTGGGCAACATGAGAGACCCTGTCTGTATTATTTTAAAAATTAAAAAACAAATGAACAAAGAGTTTAAGACTCGTCTAACTACTAACCTCATCCAATGTGATATTTTTTAACTTACGGAAAATGAGATTATTGGAATAGTACATATATTTCTGGAATAGTAGGAAGGAAAGAATTATGGATGAAGAAAGAGGGTCTTTTGATGTTTTAGCTTGAAGTCCCCAAATTAGACGTCATAGGATTGACTGCTTTTGTATATTCATGAAAGTAGTAGAAATAAAATAGTAAGGGCTTAATAATTAGTATAGGCCGGGTGCGGTGGCTCAAGCCTGTAATCCCAGCACTTTGGGAGGCCGAGGCGGGTGGATCACGAGGTCAAGAGATCGAGACCATCCTGGTCAACATGGTGAAACCCCGTTTCTACTAAAAATCCAAAAAATGAGCTGGGCATGGTGGCGCATGCCTGTAATCCCAGCTACTCAGGAGGCTGAGGCAGGAGAATTGCTTGAACCCAGGAGGCAGAGGTTGCGGTGAGCCGAGATCGCGCCATTGCACTCCAGCCTGGGTAACAAGAGCGAAACTCCGCCTCAAAAAAAAAAAAAAAATTAGTATAAATTACCAGTCACTTACTAAATTGTTTTACAGCATTGTCCCATTTATTTATCTCCATTCTATACATGAAGAATCTAGGACATAAAAGATTAAGTTTGCCCCAAATAATATACCTAATAAGTGGCTGAACCTGTATTAAAATTTAAGTCCACTTGACTTCAAAGCCATTAAAATATATGCTCAGGAGTGTCCTAGTTATATTTCATTGGGAAGTGGTTAAGAATGTGGGCTCTGGAGTCAGTGTTGCCTGGGTTCAAATCCTGACTCCTCCGTTTACTTTTTTTATTTTATTTTTTATTGAGATGGGGTTTCACTGTGTTGGTCAGGCTGGTATCGAACTGCTGACCTCAAGTTATCTGCCCACTTCGACCTCCCAAAGTGCTGAGATTACAGATGTGAGCCACCGCCCCCGGCTGACTCCTCCATTTACTAGGTTAGATAAAGTACTTTCTTTTCTGCCTTTGAAATAGACAATAATAGTACCTACCTATCCCAGGATTTTTAAGATCGAGTTAATTCATGTAAAGTGAATAGAACTGTGCCTGACAAACTAAGTTTTCAGGAAATGCTGGTCATTAATGTTTTTAAAAATCTTTTTTTTAGGCTGGGCAGGGTAGCTCACACCTGTAATCCCAGCACTTTGGAAGGCTAGAGTAGGTGGATCACTTGAAGCCAGGAGTTTGACACCAGCCTGCCTAACATGGCGAAACCCGTCTCTACTAAAAATACAAAAAAATTACTCAGATGTGGTGGTGTGCGCCTATAATCCCAGCTACTCGGGAGGCTAAGGCATGGAGGCGGAGGTTGCAGTGAGCCAAAATCACACCACTGCACTCCAGCCTGGGTGAAGAATGAGACTCTGTCTCAAAAAAAAAAAAAAAAAAAAACCCCAAAAATGATAATTTTTGATGTACTACTGTGCTTAGAAAGGAAAATATTGTTATAATTTATTTCAAGGTAGGTGCTGTAGCTCATGCCTATATAATCCCAGCACTTTGGGAGGCTGAGGTGGGCATATCACTTGAGCCCAGGAGTTCGAGATCAACCTAGGCAACATGGCGCAACTCTCTCTACAAAAAGTATAAAAATGAGCCAGGTGTGGTGATGTACGCCTTTAATTCTAGCTACTCTGGAGGCTGAGGTGAGTAGATTACATGAGCCTGGAAGGTGGAAGTTGCGGTGAGCTGAGATCATGGCACTGCACTCTGGCCTGGGTGACAGAGCAAGATCCTGTCTCCAAAAAAAAAAAAAATACACACACACACACATATATATGTATAATATATTTGAAATACTGAGGTTTTATGATAAGTATAGATACAAAGTAAGTTTTATCTCTCTGTCCTTACTAAAATAGAAATATTACTAAAATTTTGGAAAGTACAGGGATATAGTGGAAAGATACGTGATCCAGGTCAGATGATTTGCTTCTTGTTGTCCCTTTCACTGCTAGCACTGTGACTCCAGGTTCACAATTTCTGTTTTATGCAAAAGGTTGTGAAGATCAAACGAAGTAACAAATAGGAATGAAATTTGAATTTTGTATGCTATACAAATGTAAAGTACCATCTTAAAAATTATGGAGGAAAGTTACAATGAATTGTTGCATAGATTACTGTAAATTCAACTTTTTTAGAATAGGTAGTAATTGACACCTCTATGTGAAGATCACAGTACATATCTTAAAATTATCTAAGACACCCTCCATGTCTTTGTCTCGAATCTCTTTTTATGTGGGGGAAGGTGAAACTTAATTTTTTGCAGTTATATCTGTGTATTTGTTTGGTAAGGCTGCCAAAGCAAAGGACGACAGGTCTGGGTGGCTTGAACAACAGAAATTTATTTTCTCACAATTCTGGAAGCTTGAAGGCCAAGATGGTGTCAGAAGGGTTTGTTTTCTTCTGAGGCCTCTCTGACGTGTAGATGGCCATTTTCTTCTCTCTGTGTCTTCATATTGTCATCCTTCTGTTTATGTGTTCTAATATCCCTGTTTTAAGGACACCAATCATACTGGATTAGGGCCCAACTTAATGACTTTATTTAACCTTAATTACCTCTTCAAAGACCCTATCTCCAAATATGGGCACATTCTGAGGACTAGGGGTTAGGGCTTCACATATGAATTTTGAGGGAGACAAAATTCAGCTCAGCCCCGACAATCTGCTTAAGAAGTTATGTGTTGGGTAATCTGAATGCTCCCTTGCCTTTATCACCGAGTCGTATGCCTTGAGGCCCAGGCAGCATCAGCATCCTTTTTCACATGACTAGCTTTACCTGTTCTTCAGAACCATGCTTTTGTATACCCTAAGAAACACATCATGCATCTGCATAAATCATTGTGTTATATTTAAAATTATCCTGTTAGCCTACTGAATAATGTGCTTAAAAAACTGTTCCATACATTTAACCTAAATTTCTAATTCATCTCTTAAGCACATTTCTTCTTTAACCTAGATGGAAGAATGTCAGACTATTTTATGTGATAATATATTGTTTTCTATTTAAATTTTTAAAATTTTATCTTAAAGTGTTTCAGGCAGTTTTTAAATTTTATTTTATTTTACTTCTGGGTTTTTTTTTTGAGAGTGAGTCTTGCTCTGTCGCCTAGGCTGGAGTACAATGGCACCATCTCAGCTCACTGCAATCTCTGCCTCCCAAGTTCAAGCAATTCTCCTGCCTCAGCCTTCTGAGTAGCTGGGATTACAGGCACCTGCCAACATGCCTGGCTGACTTTTGCATTTTTAGTAGACATGGGGCTTCACCTTATTGGTCAGGCTGGTCCGGAACCCCTGACGTCAAGTGATCCACCCACCTCAGCCTCCCAAAGTGCTGCTGGGATTACATGCTTGAGCCACCACGCGTGGCCACTATTTTACTTCTTAAGAGATAGAAGTCTTGCTGTGTTACCCAGGATGAAGAATAGTAGCTATTCACAGTCGTGATCCCACTACTGATCAGCACAGGAGTTTTGACCTGCTCTGTTTCCAGCTTGGGCCAGTTCACCCCTCCTTAGGCATCCTGGTAGTCCCTTGCTCCTGGGAGGTCACCATTGATGCTGAATTTAGTGCAGACACCTGATTGGCATAGTGCATTACAGCCTATAACTTCTGGGCTCAAGTGATCCTCCCACCTCGGCCTCCTAAGTAGCTGGGACTACTATAGTGTGCCACTAAACCTACCTACAAGCAGTTTTTAAGAAACCATTTCAGTGATACCAGCATTTTCTTGAGGAGGTTTCTGTTTTTAGAGATACAGTTTCATTTCTCCTCATTTTAAAAGTCATACATTCATTTTAGAGACTTTAGAATGTTCAGTTAGACAATAACTTTTTTTTCTTTTTAAGAGATGGGGTTTCACCATGTTGGTCAGGCTGGTCTCGAACTCCTGATGTTTTGGTCCACCCACCTCGGCCTACCAAAGTGCTGGGATTACAGGCGTGAGCCACTGCGCCCTGCCAACAATAACTTTTTAAAAGAAAAGTCGGCCAGGCAGAGTGGCTCATACTTGTAATCCCAGCCCTTTGGGAGGCTGAGGTGGGCAGATCACGAGGTCAGGAATTCAAGACCAACCTGGCCAGCACAGTGAAATTCCATCTCTACTAAAAATACAAAAATTAGCTGGGCGTGGTGGCAGGCATCTGTAATCCCAGCTGCTTGGAAGGCTGAGGCAGGAGAATCACTTGAACCTGGGAGGTGGAGGTTGCAGTGAGCCGAGATCACGCCACAGCACTCCCTGCCTGGGTGACAGAGCCAGACTCCATCTCAAAAAAAAAAAAAAAAATCACATGATTCTACAATTAAGGGAGAATATTAGAATGTTTTCCATCTTTTTTCTGTGGATGCATTTATTCTGCCTTTTGAAAATCTTAATATATCAATACTCTTTCATGCTATTTTAGTTATTTTCTTTTTTGGAATAAGTTTTGCTCTGTCACTCAGGCTGAAGAGTAGTGGCAAGATCTCAGTTCACTGCAGCTTTGACCTCTGGACTTAAGCAGTCCTCCTACGTCAACCTTGCACAAGTAGTTGGGACTACAGGTATGTGCCACCACAACCATACAATTTTTTTTATTTTTTATAGAAATGAGATCTCACTATGTTGACCAGACTTGTCTTGAACACCTGGGCTCAAATGATCCTCCTGCTTTGGCCTCCCAAAGTGTTAGAATTGCAGGTGTGAGATGCCGCACCTGGCATTTTAGGTATTTTCAAACAGATTTCTATTTATTTATACATTTAGAGACAGAGTCTCACTCTGACACCCAGGATAGAGTGCAATGGCGGGATCTCAGTTCACTGCAACCTCCTCCTGGTTTCAAGTGATTTTCATACCTCAGTCTCCTGAGTAGCTGGAATTAAAGGCATGTGCCACCATGCCTGGCTAATTTTTTTATTTTTAGTAGAGATGGGGTTTTGCCATGTTGGCCAGGCTGGTCTCAAACTCCTGACCTCAAGTGATCTGCCCACTTCGGCCTCCCAAAGCGTTGGGATTATAGGTGCGAACTAACGTGCCAGACCTATTTTTTAAATTGGTGAATTATATGAATTGATTTTTGAATGTTAAACTAATCTTTGCCATAATGTACTATCCTTTTTTATGTTGCTGGATTTGATTTTCTCATAATTTGTTTAGGATTTTTGTGATTATATTCTTGAGAAAGTGTGATATAATTTCTTCCTTAAAGGTGTGGGAAATTTTGCTAGTCAAGCCATTTGGTTCTGGAGCTTCCTTTATCAAAAACTTTTAATTATCAATTAAATTTCTGTACTAGATATAGGACTTTGCAGATTTTCTAAGTCAGTTTCAATAAGTTATGGAATATTCATTTCATCTGCAAATTTTAATTTATTGGCATAAGTTTTACAGAATAACTGCTTATCTTTTTAGTCTCATGGGATCTGTAATGATAGTCTATTTTCATTTGTGATTATTGTAATGTGTATCTTCATTTTCTTTTTAAAACAACTTCATTGAGAGAGAATTCACATAACATACAATTCACTCAGATAAAGTGTAGAGTTTAGTATATTCAGAGTTGTGCAACCATTACCATTATTTCTTTCTTGATCAGTTTTTAGGGTTTATCAGTTTTCTTAGTCTTTTTTTTTTTTGAGACAGGGTCTCACTCTGTTGCCCTGGTGTGATCTTGACTCAGGGAAACTTCCACCTCCCAGGCTGAAGTGAGTCTCATGCCTCAACCTCCCAAGTAGCGGGAATTACAGGCGCATGCCACTACTGCCCAGCTAGTTTTTTTCTGTATTGTTAGTAGAGATGAGGTTTCACCATGTTGGCCAGGCTGATCTTGAACTCCTGACCTCAAATGATCCACCCAGCTTGGCCTCCCAATGTGTTGGGATTACAGGTGTGAGCCACCATGCCTGGCCTTTTTAAAAAAAAAAAAAATTGTAAAGCCAACTTTTGACTGGGCACTGTGGCTTACGCCTGTAATCCTAGCACTTTGGGAGGCTGAGGTGGGTGGATCACCTGAGGTCAAGAGTTCAAGACCAGCCTGGCTATCATGGTGAAACCCCATCTTTTTTTCTTTTTTTTTTAAAAAAGCCAACTTTTGACTTCATTAATTTTTCTCAGTTGAGCTTGTGTTTTCTTTTACATTAATTTCTGCCTTTATTTCTTTCCTTATATATTCTTTAGGATTAATAAGCTGTTATTTTTTGCCTTATTAAGAAAGATACTTTGTTCATTGTTTTTCATTCTTTTCTTATATATGTATGTGTGTGTATACATATATTTGTTTGTTTGTTTGTTTGTTTGTTTGTTTGTTTGTTTTTGAGATAGAGTTTTGCTCTTGTTTCCCAGGCTGCAGTGCAGTGATGTGACCTCGCCTTATTGCGACCTCCGCCTCCCTGGTTCAAGCGATTCTTCTGCCTTAGCCTCCTGAGTAGCTGAGATTACAGGCATGAGCCACCACACCCAACTAATATTGTATTTTTAGTAGAGACGGGATTTCACCATGTTGATCAGGCTGGTCTCGAACTCCCGACCTCCAGCGATCCGCCCACTTCGGCTTCCCAAAGTGCTGGGATTACAGGCATGAGCCACTGCGCCTGGCCTCTAATATATGTTTTAAAGCTATAAATTTTCCTTTGTGCCTAGAGTTAGGCTTATTTAATAAGTTCACATATATTGTATTCATTCAGTTCAAAATATTTTCTCCATTTCATTGTGTTCTGTTTTTGTTCCAAGGTTATTCAGAAGTGTGTTGCTTAATTTTCCAACATTTGAGGATATTTTGTTTTTGTCATTGATTTTTAACTTAATTCCACTATGTTCAGAGAACATATCTATTATTTTTCAGTCTTTTGAAATGTATTGAGATTTACTATATAGCATGAATGTGGTCAGTTCTGATTAATTTTTCAAGTTTACTTGCAAAAGAATTACTCTGTAATTGTCAGGTCCAAATTTGGTTAAATTTATGAATGATGTTACTCAAATTTTCTATATAAGCAGTGGACAAACTACTGCCTGCTGCCTTTTTTGTACACAACATCTTATTAGAATACAGCCATGTTTACTCATTTACAAATTGTCTATGACTGCTTTTGCTCTATACTGGTATGGCCTGCAAGACCTAAAATATTTACTTTATGGCTCTTTATTTTTTTTGAGACGGAGTCTTGCTCTTGTTGTCCAGACTAGAGTGCAGTGATGTGATCTCGGCTCACTGCAACCTCTGCCTCCCAGGTTCAAGAGATTCCCCTGCCTCAGCCTCCCTAGTAGCCGTGACTACAGGCATATGCCACCATTTACTAAATTTAGTAAAGATGAGGTTTCACCATGTTGGTTGGGCTAGTCTCAAACTCCTTACCTCAGGTGATCCACCCACCTTGGCCTCCCAAAGTGCTGCGATTACAGGCATGAGCCACTGCACCTGGTCTTTCTCCTTTTTTTTGAGACACAGTCTTGTACTGTCACCCAGGCTGGAGTGCAGTGACGCAATCTCAGCCCACTGCAACCTCTGCTTCCCAGGTTCAAGTGATTCTCCCATCTCAACCTCCTGAGTAGCTGGGATTGTAGGCACCCACCATCATGCCTGGCTAATTTTTGTAGAGACAGGGTTTCACCATGTTATTGGCCAGGCTGGTCTTGAGCTTCTGACCTCAGGTAATCCCCCCCACCTTGGCCTTCCAAAGTGCTGGGATTACAGGCATGAGCCACCTTGCCCAGCCTGCTTTATGGCTCTTTACCGGAAAAGTTTGCCACCCCATTCTACATTCTTACTTTTAGGCTCCCAGTGGAAAACTTGGGGTATATCACAGGAGCTTTCCTCCTCTGCAGGCACATTCCAGTTTTTGTCTCTCCAGCACCTTGATGCTGACAAAGCTCTGCTTAACTTCTCACCTTTTTTGGGCTGGGCATGGTGGCTCATGCCTGTAATTCTGGCACTTTCGGAGGCTACGGTGGATGGATCACCTGAGGTCAAGAGTTCAAGACCAGAGTGGCCAACATAGTGAAACCCCATCGATACTAAAAATACAAAAATTAGCTGGGCGTGGTGGCACGCACCTGTGATTGCAGCTACTTGGGAGGCTGAGGCAGGAGAATCACTTGAACTCGGGAGTTCAAAACCAGCCTGGCCAATGTGATGAAACCCCGTCTCTACTGAAAATACAAAAATTAGCCAGGTATGGTGGCAGGCGCCTGTAATCCCAGCCACTCGGGAGACTGAGGCAGGAGAATCTCTTGAACCCAGGAGGCAGGGGTTGCAGGGAGCCGAGATTGCACTACTGCACTCCAGCCTGGGCTACAGAGCCAGACTCTGTCTCAAAAAACAAACAAACAAACAAACTTAACTTATTGGCTGCTGCTTTCTACTTAGCTTTATAGCCTTTTGGCAGTTGCTTCTAAATTGGCAAATATCTGGAGGAGAAAAGTGGTACAGAGTGTTGGACTTACTTTAGTTTATTTCCTTTCTGTATTAGCGTTCTGCCAAAGAAATGGAACCAGTAGTGTGTATGAGTGTGTGTTCACACACATACATATGTATTAGGATATTTATTGCAAAGAATTAGTTCATAAGGTGTTGGGGACTAGCTAGGCAAGTCTGAAACCTGTAAAGCAGATTACTGCCAGGAGGGGCAGGCTGGGATTCTAGTGTAGGAACAAAAGCTACAGTCTGCAGGCAGTTTTCTTCCTCATAGAAGTTTCAGCTCTGCCCTTATAGCAACTGATTGGATCAGGCCCACCCAGATTATCTAGGATAATCTTCCTTACTTAAAGTAACTATAGACTTTAATTGCATCTACCAAGTACCTTCACAGCAACACCTGTATTAGTGTTTGAATAACAGGACTGTAGCCTAGCCAAGCTGATACATAAAATTGACCATCACATCCTCTCTGTAGGAACTGACTCCTTGAGTCTCGGCCACCTCACTAGTTGTCTGATGTCTTCAAACAGATTTTTGTGGTTTTGTTTTTTTTCTGTTTGACTTCAGCTTTTCTGAGTGCTCTCCAATAGAAGGTTTATTCTGATAGAAACTTATCCATTGTTAGAAGTAGAATCCCAGTGTCCTAGAAAATGTTCTGAGGCCAAGTGTGGTAGCTCACACCAGTAATCCGAGCATTTTGGGAGGCCAAGGCAGGAGGATTGCTTGAGACCAGCCTGGGCAACATAGCAAGACCCCATTCACTAAAAAGTTAGTTTACTTTCTTTTGAGACAGAGTCTCACTCTCACTCAGGCTGGAGTACAGTGGTGCGATACTGGCTCGTTGCAACCCCTGCCTCCTGGGTTCAAGTGATTCTCCCTGCCTCAGCCTCTTAAGTAGCTAGGATTACAGGTGGCCGCCACCAAACCTAGCTAACTTTTGTATTTTTAGTAGACACAGGTTTTGCATGTTGGCCAGGCTCATCTCAAACTCCTGACCTTAGGTGATCCACCCGCCTTGGCCTTCCAGAATGTTGGGATTACAGGCGGGAGCCACCTCGCCTGGCCTTTTTTTTTTTTTTTTTTTTTTAAGAGACAGGTCTTGCTCTGTCACCCACAGTGGCATATAGTGGTGCTATCACAGCTGACTGCAGCTTTGACCTGAGCTCAAATGACCCTCCTGCCTCAGCCTCCCGAGTAGTTGGGACTATAGGCGTGCATAACCACACCTGGCTACTTTTTAAAACGTTTTTGTAGAGATGGGGTCTTGCTGTGTTGTCCAGGCTAGTCTCATGCAATCCTCCCTCTAGCTGAGACTACAGGCATATGCCACCATGCCTGGCTAATTTTTTTGTATTTCTTTTTGTGGAGATGAGGTTTTTCCTTGTGGCTCAGGTTGGTCTGGAACTCCTGGGGTGAAGCGATCCACCTGCCTCGGCCTCCCAAAGTGCTTGGATTACAGGCGTGAGCCATTGTGTCTGGTGTAATTTTTTAGTTTTTGGAGAGATGGGGGTCTCACTGTGTTGTCCAGGCTGGTCTCAGACTCCTGGGCTCAAGCAGTTCTCCCGACTTGGCCTCCCAAAGTGCTGGGATTGCATGTGTGAGCCATTGCGGGCTGTATGCTATTCTAGAATGAATGAAGATACTATGTTATCCTTTAAATCACTTATCTGATGCTTACTCTTATCTGACTTACTATATAAGAATCTCTGGGGAATGGGGCCCAAGAAGATGTTTAACAAGTTCTTCTAAGTGATTGTGATTATCAGCTGGATTTGAGAACCACTGGACAATATGATCACTAAGGTCTTTTCTGATTCTAAAATATCACTTCTGCATTATTATTATTATTATTATTATTTTATAAGATGGGGTTTCACCATGTTGGTCAGGCTGGTCTTGAACTCCCGACCTTAGGTGATCCGCCCACCTTGGCCTCCAAAGTGCTTGGATTACAGGCGTGAGCCACCGTGCCCGGCCCTCTTCTGTGTTACGTAACTCTTAAATAATAAATTATCTCAACAACTAGATTGTAAGCTCTTTAAAGGTAAGCAAGACTGTGTCTTAGGTACTACCCTTCTCTTTGCTGTCAGCCAGTTAAGATCCTTACTACCTCACTCCTGGACAATTTGAGTAACTTCCTTATATCCCCTCCAGTCTGTCTGTGATCTTATTTATCTTAAAACAACATTTTGAACATGACACCTTCCTGTAAAAACTTTGGCTACAAAACAAAATCCTAACTCCATTTTACCTTATAATCTAAATGCCTCTGTAAACTGGCCCCAACTTTTCGTCTTTAGCTTTACCCAAGGCAGTGTGTACAACCATCTAAGCTGTGCTTTATACGGCTTCTTAGATGATGGTGTGCATGGCCTTCCCTGGAATTGTATGATATGGTGGTGACCCTGATTTTTCCCCACCCTTGTGCATTAATCCTTCACTCTAGCCTGATTGGTTTACTTTCTCTCTCTTTCACATGGTAATAAAGCCTTGTTTATTGTTACTTTCCTGCCAGTTGTCATTCATCTTGCCTGGAATGCCCTTTTTCCTTTTTCTGTATCTAATCTCTGCATATTAATAGCTACATAGTGGAGTATTATGCAACCATAATAAAGAATGAGGAAGATCTATATGAACTCCCATGGAATGATCTCTAGGATATACTGTTAATATAACAAGGTACAAAATATGGTATTCTATTTGGTAGAATATGGTATTCTATCTTGTATAAGAGAAAAAAGGAGTTAAGAATATAGATGTGTACACATCTATTTGCTTATATCTGCAAAGAGAAACATTAAAGATAAACAGAAACTAACAAAACCAGTGCTGTGGTTTGAAAGTATATGTCCCTCCAAAATTGATGTTGGAACTTAAACCTCCAAGGTGATACAATTAAGAGGTGAGGGCTTTAGGAGGTGACTGGGCCTTATAAAAGGGGATTGAAGGCACCTAGCTAGCCCTTCTCCTTCCACCATGTGAGGACGCTGAGATGCCATTATCTTTGAGGAACAGGCCCTCACCAGACACCCAGTTTGCCAGCACCTTAATCTCAGATTTCTTAGCCTCCAGAACTGTGAGAAAATAAATTTCTGTTCTCTATAAGTTACCCAGTCTCAGGCATTTGGTTTATAGCAGCACAAATGGACTAAGGCGACTCGGTTATCTGTAGGGAATAAATAGGAACAGATTGAGAGAGAAAAGGGGAAGGACAGAGACTTCTCTGAACATTCCTTTTTCATGTGACTTCAACTTGTGAACCATGTAAATGTTTTACATATTCAGGAAATTTTTTAAATAATGGAAAATGCTATAATTGAATATAAAGAGAAATCCACTGTACAGAAAATACAAAGAAAACATATACAGTAACTTTTGAATATAGCATGCTGACTGTACATCCTTAGTGGGATATGCTTTAAGGACAAAAAGAACTCCCCCACCACCAAAACACCTAAACTTAATAGGTTTATTGTTAGTAGTAGTTTGACATACTTCTGAAACTGGTCTATGAACCAAGATTTTCAATGTGAGGGCACTAATACAAAATGAGTTAGGAAAAACTAATATTAAATTTGAACTGAAAATAATCAGTATAAACTCTATGAATGAATGAGACAGACAGGGTCTTGGTCTGTCACCTGGGGTTGGAGTGCAATGGCATGAATAATGGGTTACTACAGCCTTGACCTCCCAGGCTCAAGTGATCCTCCTGCCACAGCCTCCTGAGCAGCTGAGACAACAGGTTTACACCCAGCTCATTTCTTACCGTTTGTAGAGACTCAGCACTTTTGGAATATGGTAGCCTCTTACTATGAGTTAATCATAGTCCCAGAAGGAGGTCTTGTGGACATTTTAGATTTTCCGCGTCCCCTCCATTTCCCCTCCCCCCACCTTCATCCCTTTTTAACCTGTTCCCAGAAATTCTGGGTGTCACCAGAGAGCATTATGTACAGCAAAACAGAAAACGTGTTTAATAGAAAACATTAGCAGAGTTCTCATTAACATGCATAAAGAAAAAGCATAATGAAACAAGACCAAGTGGTTTTCACATAAGAACAGACTGAAAGAGCTAGGATTTTTCAGTTTGGAATGAAGGTTTGACAGAGATATAATTACTTTTTAGGTTTGATTATAGGGTATGGGTTAAGGGCAAATTAGCTTATTTACCAAATTCTGTGGCATCTTACTTCATCTTCACCTCCCACTTCTAACACAGAGTGGAGATACAGTCCTAAGTATAAGCAAGGGTACTGCCTTTTAAAAGATCATGTCCTTGGGCCAGGTGCAGTGGCTCACACCTGTAATCCCACCACTTTGAGGGGTCTAGGTGAGCAGATCACACGGTCAGGAGATTGAGACCATCCTGGCCAACATGGTGAAACCCTGTCTCTACTAAAAATACAAAAATTAGCTGGGCGTGGTGGCACCTGCCTGTAATCCCAGCTACTCAGGAGGCTGAGGCAGGAGAATCGCTTGAACCCAGGAGGCGGAGGTTGCAGTGAGCCAAGGGCTGTGCCACCACACTCCAGCCTGGCAACAGAGCAAGACTCCATCTCAAACAAAACAAAATGAAACAAAAGGCCTTGCACTATTAACAGTATGAAAGCATTATGTTTTTGAGATATATCGATATTATTGCCCTCACCCCATTCCAACTAGTTTTCTTTTGGATCTGAGTAGTTCAATGGTAGAATATTGAACTTAAGGGAATAGTGATCTAGGTAAACATCGTTTTCTTCAGAAATAATTGATTAGGGGAAATTGTAAATAAGAAAGTATATAAATTTATTATCTACAGGTTATTATGGATTCATACTCAAGATGATTATGTTCTAGGGAGAAACAAGTGTATTCTTTTTTTTTTTTTTTTTTTGAGGCGGAATTTCGCTCTTGTTACCCAGGCTAGAGGGCAATGGCGCAATCTCGGCTCACCACAACCTCTGCCTCCTGGGTTCAGGCAATTCTTCTGCCTCAGCCTCCTGAGTAGCTGGGATTACAGGCATGTGCCACCATGCCCAGCTAATTTTTTGTATTTTTAGTAGAGACGGGGTTTCACCATGTTGACTAGGATGGTCTCGATCTCTTGACCTCGTGATCCACCCGCCTTGGCCTCCCAAAGTGCTGGGAGCCACCGCGCCCAGCCCAAGTGCATTCTTTTTTAGGTGCAGAGACTACGTGGAGATAATGACATTATCAAAGTCTGTATATAAATTTTCCAAGATGGGGAGGTGATGGTGCTAAAACTGTTTAGCTGTTCCAGGTCAGTAAAATCAAGATTTAACAAAACATGGGCCTTCATGGGAGGCCTGTGAAATAAATAAATATGTACTCTTAAAATACATAAAATGCTTTCACAGCATGTATGGAAGTGAAGCATGAACTGGCTTGCTGGATGTTAAGTTTTCTTTGCTTCATAGCTATATATTCTGTGTTCCATTATTAATACATTTTTTTAACTCTTGCTGCTTTTCCAGAGCAGTCTCTTCAGCTACTGTTAAGCTATGACAGTGGTGAACTTTTGCTTCTTGCACTTTGCTGTGACCTTCAGAGTTGTGTTGACCAAAAAATAGTTTTGTTTTGTAGCAATAGAGAATTATATTGTTGTTGAAGTGTTTTGCTTTTCTTTCTTTCTTTGTCTCTTTTTTGAAACAGGGTCTTGTTCTGCTGCTCAGGCTGGAGTGACAGCTCACTACAGCCTCGACCTCCTGGGCTCAATGATCCTCCTGCCTCAGCCTCCCAAGTAGCTGGGACTACAGAAGTGCATCACCATGTCTGGCTAATTCTTAAATTTTTTTTTTTGAGACAGGGTCTTATTATATTACCCAGGCTGGTCTTGAACTCTCAGGCTCAAGAGAGCCTCCTACCTTGGCCTCCCAGAGTTCTGAGATTACAGGTGTGAGCTACTGCACCTGGCCTTTTTTCTTTCTTCTTCTTTTTTTCTTCGCCCTTCAATCTGTTCTGAGGACCAAGATTCATTTAGGGGATGGCTACAGAGGTGAACCAGGGTAGGCGATGAAAATACCATTCAAAGTTGAATGAAGCATCCATCCAGGAAGGGGAATATAACCTTACTATTATATTTAAATTGGCTGCTCTGGTGTGTTGAAGAACTTGGTGTTGGTTTGCTTCTTAGGTATCACAGGTCAAGAGATTTTTGTTCCATCATTCTGGGATTTTGGAGGAATTAAGAGTTTACAGGGGATTTTGGGAAATGTTGGGTTAGGTAATAACTGAAAGTATGTGCCGCTAAACATTAATCTTGGGCTGGGCGTGGTGTCTCACGCCTGAAATCCCAAAACTTTAGGAGGCTGAGGCGGGTGGATCACCTGAGGTCAGGAGTTTGAGACCAGGCTGGCCAACATGGTGAAACCGTGTCTCTACTAAAAATACAAAAATTAGCTGGGCATGGTGGTGGGTTCCTGTAATCCCAGCTATTTGGGAGGCTGAGACAGGAGAATCGCTTGAACCTGGGAGGTAGAGGTTGCAGTGAGCCAAGATCGTGCCACTGCACTCCAGCCTGGGCAACAAGAGTGAAACTCTGTTTCAAAACAAAAAATCTTGAAGGATTCCTTGAAAGATGAACTTCTGAAGTCAAATCCATTTGGGAAAACTCTGCAAACTGAATCCTCTCTTGGAGTTCCATAGTACACTCTGATCTTATTCATTGAGGCATTTGTTTTAAATAATGTAAATATTTATAGGGAGGAGAGTAAAATTGTGTTAATATAGTATTATATAGCCCTTAAAAAGGAATGAACTAGATCTCGATCTTCAGTCTGGATGGTTCTCAAGAACATGTAGAAAAACATTACAGAATGAGAATGTTGCATGTAGTATATAATTTGTGTGTTTTTTTTTAAAAACTGTATGCTTTCCCCAGTACAATAAAAATGCATTTTAATAAAGTCTAAAAGGATTCATACGAAGCAAGTAGTGATAGTTCTTGGAGAAATGATTGGGATTGGGAATGATGATCAAAAGGTCCTTTTTTGCCTTATCTGTAAAGGTTTGAGTTTTCTTAGGAATATATTTGTGTATTACTTATAATAAAAATTAATGAAATGCAAATGCCTGTTAAGTGTTGAGAAAGTTACTTTCTTTTCCCTGACTGGCAGTATCTACCCTGCTAAACTTCAAGTACTTCCATTTATTAATTCACCATCTACAAATTAAACTGAGTTTGCAGCCCCAGTATTATAAACTGGGAAATTCTTTATTACATGGTAACAAAATGATTTTTGTACATTATGAAGATAAATTAAGTGGCTTATACAGTCTAGTCCATGTAAGTTCTCAAGAGGCAGGCTTACTCAAGCTTATTGATTGTTTGTTCAAGACATCTTTCGAGTGCAACCAAGAGAAGTTTGAACTCGGTTCTTGAGCTGCTAGAGTTGCTGTATGTAGATTGGAACATTATGGTTCAAAATTAATAAAGATCAAAGAAGCAGACTGTCTTTGTTTGGTAATACTCTTTCCAATTCCATGGACCTTGTTCTTTATCTTATTCTCTAGACTTGATTTTGACATCTGAGTCAAACTTGAAGGCGCTGATGGTTCTGTTTGACTTTACCAATTGCCAGGCATCAATTTTAAATGGCTGCATTTTTGTAATGTAAATACGTTTTTTTGTTTGTTTGTTCGTTCGTTTGTTTGAGATGGAGTTTCGCTCTTGTTACCCAGGCTGGAGTGCAATGGTGCGATCTTGGCTCACCGCAACCTCCGCCTCCTGGGTTCAGGCAATTCTCCTGCCTCAGCCTCCTGAGTAGCTGGGATTACAGGCACGCACCACCATGTCCAGCTATTTTTTTGTATTTTTAGTAGAGACGGGGTTTCACCATGTTGACCAGGATGGTCTCGATTTCTTGACCTCGTGATCCACCCGCCTCGGCCTCCCAAAGTGCTGGGATTACAGGCGTGAGCCACCTCGCCCGGCCTTCGTTTTTTTTAAGAAAGGATGATCGTGAAAAAGCTGTAGTCACATAGAAGGTTTTCTATCAACACATTGACTTTATTCTTTCAATTTGCTTTATGCTGTAAGAGCCCATTGTCTGAGAAAGATTCATCAACTGAAAATATCTCTTCTTTAGTATGATTTATTTTCAGGCATATTTCTCCATCTTATCAAAGTAGTCATTTTTATATTTCATCTAAGTTAAAACTTGGACCAGGGCATAAACTGATCAATTTATCCTAAAAAACATTTAAATATAGGTTATGAAGGGATTCAAAATTTAATTTACACTACAGATATTTATTATGTTTTTGTTGTTGTTTTTGTTATTGTTTTGTTGAGATGGAGTCTCCCTCCGTTGCCCAGGCTGGAATGCAGTGGCTTGATCTCGGCTCACTGTCACCTCTGCCTCCCAGGTTCAAGCATTCTTCTGCTTGAGCCTCCCAACCAGCTGGGACTACAGGCCCCCACCACCATGCCTGGCTAATTTTTGTAATTTTAGTAGAGACAGGGTTTCACCGTGTTGCTCAGGCTGGTCTCAAACTCCTGACCTCATGATCTGCCTGTCTCAGCCTCGCAAAGTGCTGAGATTACAGGCTCAAGCCACCGCACCTGGCCTATATCTATTTTTTATAGTTGTTTATTGGCACCTACCATATGCTTGATATGCCAGGAAATTCAGAGTATTAAAATGCATTACTGCTCTTAGTGAGCTTCCTGTTCCTAAAATATTGTTAAGCATGCAATCCATATGCATACAAATTACTGGTGATTTAAGATGATTCTACCAGAATGCCAGTAGAAATTTGTACAGTATAAACTGTGTAAGTGCTAAATAGAGTGAACTTTAGGAATGTTTTGAGTAGTTTAGCAGCCACTGAGGATGGAAAGGTTGCACGGCGTGTAGTCACGCAGAAAGTTATGAAGCCCCCTGTGTGGCTGCTGTGACTTCTCATTCTACCTGATTATTGAGGGTCTTGCACGTGGCAGTCACAGAGTGTGTGTTGTTCATGGGGTTTTAGCGATGCTTTCGAGAGAAATGAATGACATGATTAGCTTTATAGCCAGTGTGACTGTAAGGCGCGGCTTGGGGATTGAGCATAAGGTACACAAAGTGAAAGAAAAGGGAAGATAAAAAGGAGAACTTTTGAGCACTACAAATCCAAGTTAGCTTTTTTCTTCAGCTCAGATCATTCTCATACAGACTTTAAGGTTGTGATTGTTTTTTAATTTCCTGGTGCTTAATAGTTGCAAGAGTGTGTCAATTTTTAAAAACAGATTTTCTTTAATTGAAAAGTTGAGATACCACCTCACGCCAGTTAGAATGGTGATCATTAAAAAATCAGAAGACAACAGAAGCTGGAGAGTATGTGGAGAAATAGGAACACTTTTACACTGTTGATGGCAGTGTAAATTAATTCAACCATTGTGGAAGACAGTGTGGTGATTCCTCAAGGATCTAAAAATAGAAATACCATAGCCGGGTGCGGTGGCTCACGCTGTAATCCTACCACTTTGGGAGGCTGAGGCGGGCGTATCACCTGAGGTCAGGAGTTCGAGACCAGCCTGACCAATATGGTAAAACCCCATCTTAAAAAAATTAAAAAATAGAAATACCATTTGACCCAGCAATCCCATTACTGGGTATCTACCCAAAGGATTATAAATCATTCTGTTATAAAGACGTATGCACATGTATGTTTATTGCAGCACTGTTCACAACAGCAAAGACTTGGCACCAATCCAAATGCCCATCAATGATAGACTGGATAAAGAAAGTGTGTCACATACACACCATGGAATACTGTGAAGCCATAAAAAAAGATGAGTTCATGTCCTTTGCAGGGACATGGATGAAACTGGAAACCATCATTCTCAGCAAACTGATACAAGAACAGAAAACCAAACACTGCATGTTCTCACTCATAAGTGGGTGTTGAACAATGAGAACATACGGACACAAGGAGAGGAACATCACACACTGGAGCCTGGGGTGTTGGGGGTAGGGGAGGAATAGCTGGGGTGAGGGGATTGGGGAGGGATAGCATTAGGAGAAATACGTAATGTAGATGACAGGGCGATGGATGCAGCAAACCACTACCATGGCACATGTATACCTATGTAACCTGCATGATCTGCATATGTACCCCAGAACTTAAAGTATAATGAATAGCCGGGCGCGGTGGCTCAAGCCTGTAATCCCAGCACTTTGGGAGGCCGAGGCGGGTGGATCACGAGGTCGAGAGATCGAGACCATCCTGGTCAACATGGTGAAACCCCGTCTCTACTAAAAATACAAAAAAAAAATTAGCTGGGCATGGTGGCACGTGCCTGTAATCCCAGCTACTCAGGAGGCTGAGGCAGGAGAATTGCCTGAACCCAGGAGGCGGAGGTTGCGGTGAGCCGAGACCGCGCCATGGCACTCCAGCCTGGGTAACAAGAGCGAAACTCTGTCTCAAAAAAAAATAAAAATAAATAAAAATAAATAAAGTATAATGAATAAAGTTGGACTCCCTGGTACCCTATGTCTCTGTAATATGAATACCACCAAATTATTATACCATCATTTAACATAGAATTGATCATGAATGTGGCTGAAGTAAGTGAATTTGATGTCTGCTTCATCGATAAAATTATTCCCTGCTAACAAGTTTATCTGCGTTCTTAGTGACTGGATAAAGACCATTTAAATCAGCCCAATTCCTATCAATATAAAAAGTCACAAAAATGTTGAAGATACCTATTTCTCCTGGTAACAGGAATGATAGCTCTCAGTTTTCTAGTTTGGCCTTCATACCATGGAAGTCCTTAGAAACCTGTTTTATGAGTTCTAAATCATGCATATTCCTGTGTTCCAGGATTTCTCTCCAATCAAACAGACAGTTCAGGACTCAAGAGTCTGAGGATGAACGTTCACCGTGGCAGTGACAGTGACAGGTTATTGCGGCAGGAGGCCAGCTGCTTAGTGGATGATACCTCAGCTGCAGCCCAGGAAAAAGAAGCAAACAGCCTCACTTCATTTGGTCCTCATAATCTTACTTACCCTCTAGGTCCCAGGAATGAAGGTACAGTGATTAGCTCTTGACTTAATTTGGGTGGGGGGCTTTCTGATAACCAAAGCATCTACTCTACCCAGAAGGCATGAATGTTTTTAATGTAAATAAATTAGCCAATTAATTGCTTAGCTTGCAATCACAATTATATAAGGCTGACCTTCACAGAAAATCTCCACTTATTTAATCAGTCTAGCACATTTAATGTGGTGATAATGGTATTTTTTTTTTACATTTAATGTGGTGATAATGGTATTTTTTTTTTTTAAAGCCACAGGTTTGGAGTCAAGGCATATTTAGTTTCTAGCTCAGCTGCTTATTAGTTGTAACCACGGATGAGATCCTTAATGTTTCTGAGACTTGCTTTTTTTTCCCCCTTTTTTTTTTGAGATGGGGTCTCACTCTGTCACATAGGTTGGAGTATAGTGGCGTGATCTTAGCTCACTGCAACTTCTGCCTCCCAGGCTCAAGTGATCCTCCCCCCTCAGCCTCCCAAGTTGCTGGGACCACAGGTGTGCACCACCACGCCCAGCTAATTTTTTACATTTTTGGTAGAGACAGGGTTTCACCATTTTGCCCAGGCTGGGGAGCCTTGCTCCTAATGTAGAAAACAAGGCTATTAATATTCTTCCCAGGCCTGGTGCAGTGGCTCACGCCTGTAATCCCAACATTTTGGGAGGCCAAAGCAAGCAGATCACTTGAGGTCAGGAGTTCAAGACCTGCCTGGCCAACATGGTGAAACCCCTGTCTCTACTAAAAATTAAAAAATTGCCGGGCGCGGTGGCTCAAGCCTGTAATCCCAGCACTTTGGGAGGCCGAGGCGGGTGGATCACGAGGTCAAGAGATCGAGACCATCCTGGTCCACATGGTGAAACCCCGTCTCTACTAAAAATACAAAAAATTAGCTGGGCATGGTGGCGTGTGCCTGTAATCCCAGCTACTCAGGAGGCTGAGACAGGAGAATTGCCTGACCCCAGGAGGCGGAGGTGGTGGTGAGCTGAGATCGCACCATTGCACTCCAGCCTGGGTAACGAGCGAAACTCCGTCTCAAAAATAAAAAATAAAAAAATTAGCCTGGCATGGTGGTGAATGTCTATAATCCCAGCTACTCGGGAGGCTGAGGCACGAGAATCGCTCAAACCTAGGAGGCAGAGGTTGCAATGAGCCAAGATCGCACCACTGCACTCTAGCCTGGGCAAGAGAGCAAGACTCTTGTCTCAAAAAAAAAAATTCTTCCTACCTCACAAGTCTAGTAGGTGAACAAGTTAATGGATGTGAAGGTTCCTGATAAACTGAGGTTTTTTTTAACTTTTAATTAAAACAATAGCACCAGTAATAGCAAGTACCTTATTGAGCATTTACTGTACTAGGAACTTTACCTATATTCTTTAGATCAGAGGTGGCAAACTGGTCAAATCTGTCTACCTGTTTTTATAAATAAAATTTTAATGAAACAGCCATCGTGTCCATATTGTCTATGGCTGCCTTCCTGCTACAATAGTGGCAGAGACTGTGTACCACAAGTCTAAAATATTTACTTTGTGGCTCTTTATGGAAAATCTGCTGACTCTACTCCAGTTTAGTCCTTATAACTATTATCCTTGTTTTACAGACGAGGAAACTGAGGCTTAGATAGCTTAGGTAACTTGCTCAGGTTCACAGTGCTGGAGGTAGTGGGATGATTTCTGACTAGGCTGTTCTTCATGTGTATCAGCTGACAGAAGAGCATATGACTGCCACCCAAGAGTACACTGTTAGGGAGAACTTGTGCAAGGAGTCTTTTCCTAATCACCCATTTAAGCAGGATAGAACCCGAGGTTTCTTCCTTGGGTTTAGGAATCAACCCATTTCAATTGCTTCATCATTGGGGTGAAATCAAGCATTCTAAAGAACCGAATTAGTAATTCAGGTATTTATTTCAGTTTGAATAAACAGCACCTCAAGTGTGAGAGCCTATCCTGGTGATCAAAGTGTTTCTTGCTACAAGCTTGCCCGTGGGTTGCCTGGAAGCATAGCTTTTGGTGTGCAAACATGAGATCACAGTGAAAGTTTATGAGAAGCTATAGGATGTGAACTCTATATAGGTTTTTGGTCTAGATTTTTGTTGGTTTGTTTTTTGTTTTTTGTTTTTGAGATGAAATTTCACTCTTGTTGCCCAGGCTGGTATGCAATGGCGTGATCTTGGCTCACTGCAACCTCCATCTCCCAGGTTCAAGCAATTCTGCCTCGGCCTCCCAAGTAGCTGGGACTACAGGTGCTCACCACCATGCCCAGCTAATCTTTTGTGTTTTTAGTAGAGACGGGGTTTCATCATGTTGACCAGGCTCCTGACCTCAGGTGATCCACCCACCTCGGCCTCCCAAAGTGCTGGGATTACAGGTGTGAGCCACTGCGCCCAGCCTTTATTGCCTTTTATCTACAAACAAATGGGAAAAAACCTAAGTGTCCTCTGCCCAACAATTTATTTAGTTGACTGAGTATTGGAAATCAGACTAATTAATCATGTTCCTGAATTTGTTTACAAATTTTGTAAACATGAGGGGTGGAAGTAATTCAGTTGTATTGATAATGTTTGGTTTTTTTTTCAAATAGGGCTTGAAGAAAAGGTGGGAAAATGTTAACAAAGCTTGCCAAATCTAGGTGATGGGGCATTTGTATTATATTAAGTTTGTGCTTCCATATGTCTGGAATTTTTCATTAAAAAACTTTTTTTACATTAAAACAAAATAGGGCTGGGTGCGGTGGCTCACACCTGTAATCCTAACACTCTGGGAAAACAAGGTGGGCGGATCACTTGAGGAGACTGCCTATTTAAAAGAACCCTCTGGTAATCCTTTGAAAATACTTACTTCTGATTGTCTTCTGTATGTATCCTGATTTCATATATTTAATTTTAAGCCTGTTTTGTATCATGCAGTATTTTGCATATATATGTATGTACAATATATATTTATTCTTAAATTTATTTTTTATTTTTTATTTTTCAGACTAGAGTCTTGCTCTGTTGCCCAGGCTGGAGTGCGGTGGTGCCATCTTGGCTCACTGCAACCCCCACCCCCCAGGTTCCAGAGATTCTCCTGCCTCAGCCTCCTGAGTAGCTGGGATTATAGGCACCCACCACTACGCCTGGCTGATTTTCGTATCTGGCTAATTTTTGTATTTTTAGTAGAGACAGGGTTTCACCATGTTGGCCAGGCTGGTCTCAAACTCCTGACCTCAGATGATCCACCTACCTTGGCCTCCCAAAGTGCTGGGATTACAGGTGTGAGCCACTGTACCCAGCCTATTTTTAAGTGCTCTCATATCCTTAATTTTAGTTTATATTCAGAACAGGCCTGTGAGGTAGATGGAGTGAACATTATTTATCCTTGTTTTATAGATGGTGGACCAGGTAGAAAAATTAAATAAATTGCTTAAAGAAAACAGCTTTTTTTTTTTTTTTTTTTTTTTTGAGATGGAGTTTTGCTCTTGTTTCCCAGGCTGGAGTGCAATGGCGCGATCTCGGCTCACCGCAACCTCCGCCTCCCGGGTTCAGGCAATTCTCCTGCCTCAGCCTCCTGAGTAGCTGGGATTACAGGCACGTGCCACCATGCCCAGCTAATTTTTTGTATTTTTAGTAGAGACGGGGTTTCACCACGTTGACCAGGATGGTCTCGATCTCTCGACCTCGTGATCCACCCGCCTCGGCCTCCCAAAGTGCTGGGATTACAGGCTTGAGCCACCGCGCCCAGCCAAGAAAACAGCTTTTTGATGATACTAAGACACAGATTTCATGAATAAATTTTAATGCCATCTGCACTCGATTTTTTCTGCTGAGAGTAATACCTACCTTTTTGAAAAAATAGTGTAGGTAATCTTAGGATTCTCCTGTATAGAATGAAAATGCCTTTTACTGTAAATTTCTAGGAAAAGTAATATATTGGAAAATTAAAGACTATCATTATCCCTCTGGAAAATAAAATTTTCAAACAGTTTTGAAGAATTTGAAAATGAATAGTTTTGGCATATATTAGTAGCAGGTTTCTTAAATGAAGCATGGGAAATATAAAAGTATTATTTAGCAATAGAAGTGAAAGCAGAAGTAAAAAGTGATTGCCTGTGAATCAACACTGGGGGAGGTACAGAGAATAGCAGGGAAGACTGCTGGGCCTCCACAGAAACTCTTTGCTGTTTTTCTTAACCATAGACATAGTTTACTTTAGAAAATTTAAATAATGTTAAAGTTGGGGTATCCTGCCTTCATCCCCTACCTCCCGCAACCTTCACACGTACAAGGAGGAGATCCAATATGAGTCTCTAGGTTTTTTGTTTGCTTGCTTTTACTTGCTGTAAGCAAGAGGTTTTTTTGCCTGTGAACACCTAAAATTTGGGGGGTTTTTTTGTTTACTTGTTGTTTTAAAGAAAACAGAGTTTGTTTTTCTCTCAAGGCTTTTGCTCTCAAGTTATTTTGGTTTCTTTGTATGTTCTTTTAGACCTCTCACTTGACTATGCCTCTCAGCCAGCAAATCTTCAGTTCCCTCACATAATGCCCCTTGCCGAAGACATCAAAGGTTCTTGCTTCCAAAGTGGGAATAAGCGGAACCATGAACCTTTTATTGCTCCAGAAAGATTTGGAAACAGTAGTGTGGGTTTTGGCAGTAATTCCCATTCCCAAGCACCAGAGAAAGTGACGCTTCTTGTAGATGGCACACGTTTTGTTGTGAATCCACAGATTTTCACTGCTCATCCGGATACCATGTTGGGAAGGTAACTGATGATAATTTTCTTCCAAATTTACTCGATTCTCTATAAACAGACATACCTGCTATTTATCTTGCATTAGATATAATAATAAAAAGCATTGTGTAGGCCAGGCGCAGTGTCTCGACGCCTGTAATCCCAACACCACTTTGGGAGGTTGAGGCAGGTAGATCACCTGAGATCTGGAATTTGAGACCAGCCTGGCCAACATGGTGAAACCCTGTCTCTACTAAAAATAGAAAAATTATCTGGGAGTGTTGGCAGCTGCCTGTAATCCCAGCTACTTGGGAGGCTGAGGCAGGAGAATCAGGAGAATCGCTTGAACCTGGAAGGTAGAGGTTGCAGTGAGCTGAGACCACACCATTGCACTCCAGCCTGGGCAACAGAGCAAGACTCCATCTCAAAAAAAAAAAAAAAAAAAAAGTATTGTATTTTTATTTTTCTGCCCTCACACATTTGTGAAAGGGAGGATAAGCTGGTAAAAGCTTAATGTGTGTTGGTATTTTGGGGTGGAGAGAATACTTACTTCATTTATAAAGCCAGTATACTGAAATGAGCCCCACAATAGGAAGTAAAATCTATTTGGAAACTATAAAAAAAAAAAAAAAACTGCTAAATCTGATTCTCTGCTCATCTACAAATTCACTCCAAGTAATGGTTTTAGAGTTTCACAGGTCAGAGATGCTGGGGTAAGGTGAGACCTAAGTCTCGCTCCCTGTTTTAAAATAAATAAATAAAAAACGGTATTAGACAAATGTTCTACATGGCACAAGAACATAGCCATTTTACTGAAAAGCATTTTCCTGCCATCTATTGCAAGTTTTATGCTTGCCAATGGATGCTATGCAGTCATTTTCTAATGCTTCCATTACTATTCAAGTATTTGAAATGTAATCTTTAAGTGGAATCTTTAAACCTAGTTATTTCATTTTTTCTTGATTGCTCTCATTATTCTTCATGGTCCATTCTCTGTGCTGCTTCATTTAGACTTATCTTCCCTTTAAGCATCTCCAGCCCCCAGATTTTTAGGGTTAGAATTTAGGAAATGGAAATAGCCTACTAAGGAGGAACAACGTCCAGGAAGGGGTCCCAGAGCCTGGCCTAGGAGTTAAGAGATTGTCTTTCTGGCCAACCATAGACCTTAACCTAAGGAAGAGCAAATTGGGATCAGAGTAAAAATAGTAATAATCATATTATATATGCAGATTTGGCTTTTGATAATTCTCATCTACTTAGAAGATTTTATTTTGTTTAGAGATCTAACTTCAGGACTTTGAATTAATTTAAGTTAGAAATTCTAATTGATCACACTAATTTATTGAATTCTAGGCTAAATAGAATCCAGCCATTCAAATATAGGTGTATTTGAACATACAAATTCATAGTGAACCACTTTTTAATTAGAACCAAACCTGTCTACATATTTCTTAAACATCTGAATTGTAGCACATTAAAACAATTTCCAGATTGGCCCTGTATTTTTTTTATCAGGCTTGACTTCTTGTTCTTAGTTTGGATATTACCACCATTCCCAACCCCTAAAAAAAGTGTTTCTTAGTGCAGACTGGCTGTTTTGGGTATGTTGCCTCTGAAAGTAGTGATCAAGAGAAGAAAAGCAAGTGTTTTCTGGGTAAGATTCTTGGGTGACACTGGTATGAATCTTGGAATGAGTTGTCCCATGAAGAGGAGAGTGTGGTGTTTTTTTTTTTTTTTTTTTTTTTTTGAGACAGAGTTTCACTCTTGTTACCCAGGCTGGAGTGCAATGGTGCAATATCGGCTCACCGTAACCTCTGTCTCTTGGGTTCAGGCAATTCTCCTGCCTCAGCCTCCTGAATAGCTGGGATTACAGGCACGCGCCACCATGCCCAGCTAATTTTTTGTATTTTTAGTAGAGACGGGGTTTCACCATGTTGACCAAGATGGTCTCGATCTCTTGACCTCGTGATCCACCCGCCTCGGCCTCCTAAAGTGCTGGGATTACAGGCGTGAGCCACCGCCCCCGGCCGAGTGTGGTTTTTTTTATCTGTATGGTTCATTCAGCTCAGTTGGCCAAGGTCATATGTTCTGTAAGTTATTTAGATTTGTTCTGTTTTGTGGCTGCCTGTTCTGTTATATACAGTACTTGTAAGCCTAGCCAGTGAGCTTACAGATGTCACACGGGGAGAAGGTGAGAGAAAGAGAATGGATTAATGCAGATCCATGCCACTACTAAATAAATAACGCTGAGCTGAAGTCCTACTAATTATAAATAGGGGGGTTATATTTACAATATGTTCACTATTTTTTTTCAAAGCTCTCTGATCTAATTTTCATTCAACCAGAGCATTCCAGAAAAACATCTGCATTATTTGGAGGCTACTTTTATCAAGACAGATTTCTTATATGTGATACAGTTATTTGGGAAACATGTGAAATGGAATCATTTTCAGACTTTTGAAAAGCAGCCAGTTCAGGCTGGAGGATAAGTTTTGAACAGCGGAACAGCAATACTTCCCAGCAGTTTAAGGAAGGAAATGGCAGTGAGTCCCCATTGGGAAGTCAAATCTTAGTCTAGTTGAAGATAGTAGCTGTCTGCCCTTTCCTTTGTGTTATCTGACCATCCACTGCTCATACACAAAAGTGCAGCAGGAATAGAAGTCCTGGGGTTATTTAGACTGGAGGGGATCTGACAGAAGGGAGGAAGGATGGAGAGAGGTGGAAAAGTAAGCCCTCCTCCCTGTACCCTATGACTTCTGAATTCATGCTGAGAGCGAGCCTGCCTCTCTGAAATGTAGTAAACTGCTGATAAGCCTAATAATGCCTACCCTCCTTTTCTACCTGATCTGGAAATCCCATCATTATTCTTGGTATTGAGTAAGGCCATTTTTCCCCCAGAGCTCCACTGTTAAGACATACCAGGAAAGCATTAACATAGCTGCACCTAACAGAAGATGAGATGTTGAAAAGTAAAACTCAGAAATATTGACGAATGGCATGTTAGATAGGTCAGTGTTGACAGGAGAGGGGACAGGAATAAAAAGGAGTCTAAATGCTATCTTCCTGAGCTGTCAGTATATATAGGCAGGTTCTTGGGCAGTGGGGAGGGCATGAAAGGTCACCATCTCAACACAGATATTTTCCAAGGGCCACCTCTGCATTGCTGTTTACTGCATTTATTGCCAAAGAAACTCACTACAGGTGAACTTTGTGGACTTGATCCTTCATTGTTCGCACACAAATGCTTAAAGCAATTGTCTCCTTTTCCTGTCTGAAGGGAGTTGCCTAAGACTTGAGTTGTCTTGTGGGCATTGGGTCCCAGTGCTGTGTTTTTAACTTACACTATGAGAGAATGGGATGGAGTCTTCCAGAATGAGGTACAGAAGGGAGAAGTCTCATCTGTGAAGAATCACGCTGGAGAAGATAACATTATTACCTGGGTATCTTTCAGGATGTTTGGACCAGGAAGAGAGTACAACTTCACTCGGCCCAATGAGAAGGGAGAGTATGAGATTGCCGAAGGCATCAGTGCAACTGTATTTCGCACAGTGTTGGTGTGTAGTGGCCCTTTTTTGTTATATTCTCTTCTCTTCCCCAGGGGCATGTGTGATCAGTAGCCTTGAGATTTCCATCAGCTATGTTACTGTGTTTAGGGTCTCTGGTTTCCAGTTGTTTCCTTTCTCCCTTTGTTTTCTATTCCTGTAACTTTGAAATCCTTGCTCGTTTGTGTGTGGGCTCTATCAGTTACCAAGTTCTGATTAAACACCTCAAGATAGCCAGAAGCTGTTTTGCCATCTAATGAATCATACATTTGGTGGTAATTCCATTAGTGCATTGCTTTAACAGGACCAGGAATGCATAGGGATGAAGAAGTCATTTTTCATCTTGTTCTATGCCTACATTTTTTCCTCCTAATCTATTTACAGGACTATTACAAAACTGGTATCATCAATTGTCCTGATGGCATCTCTATCCCAGATCTTAGAGATACATGTGATTATCTCTGCATTAATTTTGACTTCAACACGATCCGATGTCAAGATCTGAGTAAGTACAAGAGCAGCTGCCAGCTACACTTGAACAGCTGAACTCTGAGTTTTCTTGGAAGTCACCGATTTTTTTTTTTTTTCTGAGACAGTCTTGCTCTGTCTCCCAGGCTGGAATGCAATGGTGAGATCTCGGCTCATTGCAACCTCCGCCTCCCAGCTTCAAGGGATTCTCTTGCCTCAGGCCTCTCTAGTAGCTGGGATTACAGGCACCTGCCACCACACCCGACTAATTTTTGTATTTTAGTAGTGACAGGGTTTAACCATGTTGGCCAGGCTGGTCCTGAACTCCTGACCTCAGGTGATCTGCCCACCTCCGCCTCCCAGAGTGCTGGGATTACAGGTGTGAGTCACCATGCCTGGCTGATATTTTTTATTACTAAACAGAAGGAATTTCAAGTGTGGGTTGAAAATCATCTGCAGAGGCAGAGATGTGATACTAACTAACCCGTTTCATCTCTTGGTTAAAAGCACTGTGAGGAACTGGAGTAGACAAAGGAAAACAGATAGTAGTTTCTAAATGGAGCTTGACAGTTGGAGACCAAGCTAACTGTTTCCCTCTTGGGATTTTGGTGTCTCAACTCTATAACAAACAAGGATACTGATGGTCCAGCATGAGGAACAGTTTACTAATAAAGTCAAACAGCACAAATTGGCCAGGTTCTCCTGATCATTATTTTGTCTTTTTTTTTTTTTTTTTTTTTAACTTGAGATGGGTTCTTGCTATGTTGCCCAGGCTGGTCTCGAACTCCTGGCTTCAAACAGTCCTCCCACCTCAGCCTCCTGAGTAGCTGGGACTACAGGTACATGCCACCATGCCTGGCTATTTTTTGTTTGTTTTGGAGACACAGTCTTGCTCTGTTGCCCAGGCTAGAGTGCAGCGGCACAATCTCAGCTCACTGCAGCCTCTGCCTCCTGGGTTCTAGTGATTCTCCTACCAGAGCAGCTGGGATTACAGGCGTGGGCCACCATGCCCAGCTAATTTTTGTATTTTTAGTAGAGATAGGGTCTTACCATGTTGGCCAGGCTGGTCTTGAACTCCTGACCTCAAGTGATCTCCCCATCTCGGCCTCCAAAAGTGCTGAGATTACAGGCATGAGCCACTGTGCCCAGCCTATTATTAAGTGCTTGCTAAGTGCTTTATAGATATGGACTTGCTTGAATCTTGTAACAACTCTGAAAGATGGGTGATAACCTCATTTAAGAACTTAACTTGTTCAAAGCTCTAGGCATTAAGGCTAGGAATAGAACTCAGATTGTCTGACTGCAAACTCCATGCTCTTATCATTACCTAGGCTTCCCGAAATTATTTAAAGAATTATTCTTTGAATTTCATGATACATTTCCCTGCATGTTGCATGAAGGCCTCTGTACATGTTATTTCCCTACTGAGTGTATTACACACTTAGATAAGTCCTTTGGTGTCACCAAAATTCAGATTATTCCTCTCCTATAGTACTCTTAACTCCAGGAAATGAGGATCCAAAGCATCTTCAGAAGAGGTATACAAAGATCGTCCCCAAATGATGATTTCATCTCTTATAGAATTAACGTTTATGGTCTGACCTTATATGTCCAACAAAACCTCAATTGATCAGAATGCTCAAGGATTATTAAACACGAGTAGAAGACATACTTAACAAAGCTTAATAATCACCTTGGAGCAGGAAACAATCTTTTTGTCTTTAAATGTGCCACTTCTCTGAACCTCATCAATGATAACAGCCATTACCTCATACTCTTTCACTCCAGTAATATGTGCATTTAGGCAGAAAGCATGTTCACCTACATTTTGTCTCTGCAGGTGCTTTACTGCATGAACTGTCTAATGATGGTGCTCATAAGCAGTTTGACCACTACCTCGAAGAACTCATCTTGCCCATCATGGTGGGCTGTGCCAAGAAAGGAGAGCGGGAGTGTCACATTGTTGTGCTGACGGATGAGGATTCTGTGGACTGGGATGAAGACCACCCTCCACCAATGGGGGAGGAATATTCCCAAAGTAGGAGCTTCCGGCATGGTGTAGATGTTTTCAGCAAGAAACTCGCTACCTGGGGTGGCAGCTTGATCCTAGAACCAATGTGACTATCAAAGTTGAGCCCGTGATGAGCACACTCACCTGGATGACAAATCCCTAGTGATGCAGGTCTAACCTTTATGCTGGGGAACATAGTGAATGTTGTTATACCATTCACTTCTTTCTCTGGTGTCTTGTACTGTGTAATATACTGAGGCAGCACATTAAATGATGGTGTCATTTTTTTAATTCATTTCATTTTTAAATCCCTTTTAATTGGTAATAATTCAAAATTCAAAAAAGCATAAAAGGATATGCACTTAAAAAGTCTTATTCTCATTCCTGCCCCATCTATCCCATTTTCTTCCTCAAGTTCTTTTATAGGCTTCCAAGTATATTCAGTGTACATACATAATCAATTACTTGTTTTCTCCTCCTCTTTCAGATGTACCATATCATACAACTGTTCTAGGCCATGTGTTAACATAAAAATCTTCAACGTTCTTTTTTATGTCTCTATAGTATTCCCTTGCACAAATGTGCCATAATTGATTTAACCAGTCCTATTATTGGATATTTAAACTATTGGCAGGGTGCAGTGGCTCATGCCTGTAATCCCAGCCCTTGGGGAGGCTGAGATTACAGGGCAGATTGTTAGAGGTCAGGAGTTCAAGACCAGCCTGGTCTGAACATAGCGAAACCCCATCTCTACTAAAAATACAAAAATTAGCTGGGCAATGTGGCACATGCCTGTAACCTAGCTATTCAGGAGGCTGAGACAGGAGAATCACTTGAACTTGGGAGGCAGAGGTTGCAGTGAGCCAAGATCACACCATTGGACTCCAGCCTGGGTGACAGAGCTAGAGTCTGTCTTTTTTTTTTTTTTTTTTTTTTTTTTTTTTTGAGACGGAGTTTCGCTCTCGTTACCCAGACTGGAGTGCAATGGCGCAATCTCGGCTCACCGCAACCTCCGCCTCCTGGGTTCAGGCAATTCTCCTGCCTCAGCCTCCTGAGTAGCTGGGATTACAGGCACGCGCCACCACGCCCAGCTAGTTTTTTTTTTGTATTTTTAGTAGAGACAGGGTTTCACTATGTTGACCAGGATGGTCTCGATCTCTCGACCTTGTGATCCACCCGCCTCGGCCTCCCAAAGTGCTGGGATTACAGGCTGAGCCACCGCGCCCGGCCGAGTCTGTCTTAACAACAACAACAAAAAAGATTTGTGGCTTTATAATTTTGATAGATATTGCCAAATTATCCTCCATAAAAGTTGTACCAATTTACACTCACAAAACAGGACATGACAGGTTTCTTTCCATTGTTTCCACCCCCTCACCAAAACAGTGGCTTTTTTTTTTTCTTTTTTGAGACAGAGTCTCTGTTGCCCAGGCTGAAGTGCAATGGCATAATCTGGACTCAGTGAAACCTCTGCCTCTCAGGTTCAAGTGATTCTCATGCCTCAGCCTCCCGAGTAGCTGGGACTACAGGTGCGTGCCACCACACCTGGCTAATTTTTGTATTATTAGTAGAGACGGGGTTTCACCATGTTGGCCAGGCTGGTCTCGAACTCCTGACCTCAAGTGATCCACCCGCCTTGGCCTCCCAAAGTGCTAGGATTACAGGAGTGAGCCACCATGCCTGGCCAACAGCGGCTTGAAAAAAAATTTTTTTAAGATAGAAGCTTGCTCTTTCACTCAGGCTGGAGTGCAGTGGTACAGTCGTGGCTCTCTGTGGCCTCCCTGGTCTCAAGTGATTCTCCCACCTCAGCCTCCAAGTAGCTTGGACTGCTGGTGTGTGCCACCACGACTGGCTGATTTATTTTTATTTATTTATTTATTTATTTATTTATTTTTTGAGACGGAGTTTCGCTCTTGTTACCCAGGCTGGAGTGCAATGGCGCGATCTCGGCTCACCGCAACCTCCGCCTCCTGGGCTCAGGCAATTCTCCTGCCTCAGCCTCCTAAGTAGCTGGGATTACAGGCACGCACCACCATGCCCAGCTAACTTTTTGTATTTTTAGTAGAGACGGGGTTTCACCTTGTTGACCAGGATGGTCTCGATCTCTCGACCTCGTGATCCACCCGCCTCGGCCTCCCAAAGTGCTGGGATTACAGGCTTGAGCCACCGCGCCCGGCCCGGCTGATTTATTTTTTAAATTTTGTGTAGAGATGGGGTCTCACTATCTTGCTTTGCCTAGGCTGGTCTCAAACTCCTGGCCTCAAGGCATCTTCCTGCATTGGCCACCCAAAGTGTTGGGATTATAGCTGTAAGCGACCATGCCTGGCCCCAAGACAGTATTTTTAAAAACTTTTACCTTTGCTAATTTCTTAATAGGTAAAAAACGGCAGCAGCTCATGACTGGCATGAGTTTTAAATTACATTTCGTATTTCATAAGTGATTCCGTAAAAGAAATCTTTTTTTTTTTTTTTTTGAGATGGAGTCTCCTTCTGTTGCCTAGGCTGGAGTGCAGTGGTGTGATCTCAGCTCACTGCAACTTCCGCCTCCCAGGTTCAAGTGGTTCTTCTGCCTCAGCTTACCGAGTAGCTGTGATAACAGACCACCTACCACCACGCCTGTCTGAGTTTTGTATTTTTAGTAGAGATGGGGTTTCACCATGTTGGCTAGGCTGGTCTCCAACTCCTGACCTCAACCGATCTGCCTGCCTAAGCCTCCCAAAGTGCTGGAAATGCAGGTGTAAGCCACTGTGCCAAGGCAAAACCTTTTTAGTTTTCAAGAACCATCATAATTTCCTTTTTTGTTCACGGTGTTTGTGCCTTTTGTCCATTACGAAATCAGACTGTTAGTCTTTTGCTTAGTGATTTGTGAAAGCTCTATTTGTGGCAGCTCTTTCTAATTAAAGAAATCGGCCTTTTATAAGTTGCAAATATTTTTTCATTCAGTTGTCTTTTTAGCTTTGGTAAATGGTGGTTTAGGCTATGCCGAGATGTTATATTTCTATAATAGTCAGTTTTTCTTTTATGGCTTCTGCATTTAATGTTGTACCTAGAAAGTCCCCAGCCTGAGACTACAAAAATTTCTCTTATGGTTTATGTATTATTTAACATTTAATCTTTGATCCATCTGGATTTTTTGGCATTAGTGGTCAAGTATACCTTTCGTTAGTTTGATTGTGTTACCTTCTCTCTTTCCTCTTAGGTCTTCACTTCACGGCTAACCCCATATTTTTTCTCTTTCAGTTCTTTATAGCTCCAAGCTCTACAGATTCTTCAAATATATAGAGAATCGGGATGTTGCAAAAACAGTGTTAAAGGAACGGGGCCTGAAAAACATTCGCATTGGAATTGAAGGTAAAAAAAAAAAAAAAAAAAAAAAAGTCCCAGTCAACATTCAGGTTGGGTCTATGGCCACAACTTATGTCCTGAAAATTTAGTTTCCAGAGGACCTAGGAAATAGGCATACATGAAAACCACATTCTTACTCAAGTTTGAAGGGTTTCTGTTTTTGTCCTCATTTTTCATTTTATCTGCAGTTAAAAATGGTTTAAAACAGCCACAGAAACAAGTTCGAGTTTACTAATTCAAGATAAAGAGCAGTGAGGGAAAGGGCACTGGTAGAAGGAGGTACAGCAGGGCTTGTGGGCTCACCAGGTGAGAGCATCGTTCTGCCACCAGTCTTGAAGATGTTTCTGGCATCTGGAAGGGTCCTTCTGAAAAGAGCCTGGGGACTCAAAATGTAAGGTTATTCCATGCCTTTGAGGAATGTCTGGATCTATTAACAGAACTACTTTGAATGATCTTGAGCAGTGGCTCCAAACCTGTGGTCTCCATGGAAGGCTCTCAAGCGACTTCATTCCTGGAGAGTGCCAAAGCCATCAGCCACCTGGTCTGCCCTGTGTGGATCTTTGTTTGACGCTTGCGCTTCGCTAACTCTTGCTGCCTCACTTCTGCTCATACAACCCATCAAACCTTCATTGTGTCTGACTTAAGTGGAATTTAAAGTTGGAAGACATTCTTTTTTTATGAGATAGGCTTTCACTCTCGCTCACACTGGAGTACAGTGACATAATCATGGCTCACTGCAGCCTTGACTTCTTGGGCTCAAGTGGTCCTCCTGCCTCAGCCTCCCGGGTAGCAGAGACCATAGGCACATATCACTATGCTGCACTTTTTTTTTTAACCTTTTTTATAAGAGATGAGGTCTTCTTTGGCCCAGGCTGGTTTTGAACTCCTGGACTCAAGCAGTCCTCCTGCCTTGGCCTCCCAAGGTGCTAGGATTACAGGTGTGAGCCACAGTGCCTAGCCTTGGAAGAAATTTTTGAAGATTATCTATTAAACCTCCTACTCTGTCTTTCCCTTGTCAAGTACATTTCCCAGAACAACCTATTGAGCTATTTTACCATTAGGACATTCTGCCATACATACTTAATAGATAACTGCCTCCCTCCCCTGCTTGTCTTCTAATTAATAGCCTCTGAAGCTACTTTGACTATTTGTCCTATTTCCATGTGACAGCCTTTCACATATTTTAGGCAGCATCGCTGTTTTTTCTTTAGGCTAAACATCCCACGTTTCCTTAACTGTTTCTCATATAGTATGTCCTCTGTCCAACAGAATTCAGAGGACTAGAGTAGCCGTGCATCAGGAGGATTTTTGTTCCATGGTATTGTTACTAGTTCCTGAACTAGTAAGAGGCTTCTCTCCTCTTTGCATTAGAAGGGATAGAATTCTTGTTACCCCTCAGTTAGTCCCTTCTAAGGACAAGACCTACTAATCTGAGCAGCAAGGAAGTGAACATGTAGGTGCTTGGGGCTGAGAGAGCATGGAACAGGGACTAGTCACTTCTCACATATTTTTCAGGCTATGATTTTGGGAGAAAACTGATGTGGTTAGGAAGGAGAAAATAGGGACCCCAGAGTGAGCACAATTTGTCAGTCATGAGAATGGCCTTTTTCCGTTGCAGGTTACCCTACCTGTAAAGAAAAAATTAAGAGAAGACCTGGCGGCCGGTCTGAAGTCATCTATAATTATGTACAACGCCCCTTCATCCAGATGTCATGGGAAAAAGAAGAAGGAAAGAGTCGCCATGTGGATTTTCAGTGTGTTCGAAGCAAATCCCTCACGAATCTGGTAGCTGCTGGAGAAGATGTCTTGGAGGACCAGGAGATATTAATGCATCACCCACCACAAGTGGATGAACTTGACCGGCTAAATGCCCCACTTTCTCAGATGGCTTCTAACGACTTTCAGGATTAGGGCCAGCTGTGGGTCCACCCCTTGTGAGATGCCTGCAGCTAGCCCTCCCTCATGATTTGTCTCACCCTGAGTAGAAGACATGCTTCTCCCCTATCCATTTCCTTTCTCCCATAATTAACATGTGTCCTTTTCAGTAAGTCTGTGCCTCTGGCAGGGGATGAAGTACTCACTGGTGAATTAGCTACCATCTTTGCAGAAGCCCTGGTAACTTGAAAAATTTGGGTCTGGTGCTGTTCACTGAGTCTTTGTGTAACTGCAAAAGCAGGAAAGGAAGTCAAGACTCCTGTTGCCTCGTGTTTAGCAAAGCAGTCCTCATCCTTTTTACTCTGTTCTTGAGTTTTGTTTTTGTTTTATACCAGGCAAATTGCTTAGTAGCAAAGGGACCAAACTTAAAAGGTGACAATCTCTAACTTCTAAAAGCAGGCACCAGATGCTTATTAGAGGTTAATCAAGATGCCATTCTTGGAGGCCTCTGCACCCAAATTGCATCTGGAAAGAACTATAGGCTCCCATTCAGAATGTCCAAAAGGAAATTCTCAAGAGCTTAAATTCAGATTTCTCATTAATGCAATGAAAAATTCAAAACCACACAGATTTCTTTGGCAGGAAGGATAATGGAATAACAATGTTGATGAGACCTTTTTAGCTTCAAGGTTTTGGAATTAAACAATTTGATGATTCATTTGGAATGAAACAAGTAGAAGAACCTCTCCAAATCAGGCCAATGAGATTATCCTGGCTTGGGATCTGTTGTGAAACCACAGGTCTTGACACTCTGGGGCAGCACATTGCTGTGGATGTGGCTAGGAGACCCTAGAATGGCTTAAAAGCTTTCAAGATGAAATGAAATTTCATTTTCAGCAGAAATGTCTCACAAGTGCCCAGTTTCTCAACAGACTTAGAAGAGTGCCAGCCGGGGGTGTTTGGAGTGAAGCTGGGTGGGAAGCATCATCTGCACAGTCCCTGTCCTGGTGCAGGATTTTTCTCTGCGTGTTTTCATATCATGGGATTTTTGGATATCTGTGTATTTTGGTTCTTGAAATAGCCTAATTGCTGCTCACACACTGGGTAAGAAAATTATACCAATGTCATCCCCAAAGGAAGAGTGAGTTGAAGGGAAATTAAGCCCAGTCATTTTATTTGATCTGTCAGCTCTGTTATCAGTGCATGCTCGCCCAGATCACCCTCCCCAGCCCCCACAGTGCTGAACCACCTTCCTTTTCTCCATGGCTATTAACAGTATGGTTAAATAATTAAGAGTCCAGAGCCAAATATAAATATTTTGGTAGAAGCTGACTGGAATACAGGTTGAGCATCTCTTATCCAAAATGCTTGGGACCAGAAATGTTTCAGGTTTCAGATATTTTTCAGAGTTTGGAATATTTGCCGAATACTTAACAGCTGAACACTCCAAATCTGAAAAGCTTTTGAACATCATGTCAGCACTCAAAAAACTGGACTTTGGAACATTTCAGATTTTAAATTTTGGGATTTGGGGTGCTTACCCTGTGTAAGAGAGGCTACTTGATTCCATTTAATGACTGTCCCAGTTATAATCATCCAAAGATAAAAGCTGGGTAGATGTTGAAAGCTCTTTCCAGGATTGAAGAAGAGCGTTCTTATGTCTCTTATGTGACTAGCATCACAGTGGGAATAAATGCTCTGTTCTTCACTAGCAAGTTGAGCTGTCCCCCACATGACAACCATTGGCATCCATTTGCTAGGCTGATGGCCTGGATTAAGGGTTAGGATTATTTGTAGCTAGGAGGTAGTTTTACTTCTGTGAAACTAATTGGTTCATATTTGAGGTCAGGTTTGGCCCTGACCTTACCAGTACCACATTTATACCCACTACCAGTTGACTAACCCAGATAATTGTTAAATGGTGCTTCCTTTCTGCTTCTCAGAAGACTTCCATGCCACTACAAAGGAAATTTGAATTACCTAGTGTTTGTATATTCCGTAAGTATGTGTAACTTCTGTTACACAGCTTATGTATTCCTAACATTTAAGTGTAAACATGCCACAGCTAACACTTAAAAATGAAAACTAGTTCTTCCTTAGGGGAAAAAAAAAGTATGGAATGTACTTGATGCTGTTCTGTGTAACCCTTTACTTTGCTCAGGCTTTCAAAATTGAAGTCCTTTTCCCCCCAACTTAGGTTAACAAGCATTTGGCCCCAACCTGTGGGGTTTCGGTAAGCTGGAAATCTGTGAAGGCAGGTCTAGTCACGAGGTGGTGGTGACAGAAGGAAAAGCTGGGACCACAGGTTCCTTCTGGTGGAGAGGAAGGTTTATTTCTATGCCCCTCCACCACCCTCCACGTGGCGCTCACCCAAGCCTGCTCCATTCCTGGGGCAGGACAAAAAGCAGGACCTCTTAGACCTCACAGAAACAAGGGCCGAGTTGAGGTCACCCCCTTCAGAGTTGGTTACTGACCAGATGGGCAAGAGGCATTTCTAATTTTAAAAAGGTGGAACTTGGGTTTGGTGTTTTCTTCTAAGTGCCTAAATAAGCAAACCAGGCTGTTTATACAGAAACATTTTCATAAGAAGATGGTTTTAGCCAGAGTACCTTACTCAGAGCATCTCAGCAAGCCATGATTAACTTGAATCTGAGGTTTAGAATCTTGAGTTTGCATCTGCAGCATGTCACGCAGGGTCGATGAGGAAACATTTGCCACTCAGGAGTTGGAGGGAGGGCAAGAGGACAGTGTTAAAATGTGTCAGATCATTTAACAGTTTCTCCTAAGCTAAGCCCTGGAAAAATATTTGAAAGAATGGCAGCAAAAATGGTAAGAAAGTAAACTACATTTACTGCACAATATGCAGTAGCCAGTACTACTATAACTCCCAAGAGAACACTATGATGTGTTTTGTTTTGTTTTGTTTTTTGAGACGGAGTTTCGCTCTTGTTACCCAGGTTGGAGTGCAATGGCGCGATCTCGGCTCACCGCAACCTCCGCCTCCTGGGTTCAGGCGATTCTCCTGCCTCAGCCTCCTGAGTAGCTGGGATTGCAGGCACGCGCCACCATGCCCAGCTAATTTTTTTGTATTTTTAGTAGAGACGGGGTTTCACCATGTTGACCAGGATGGTCTCGATCTCTTGACCTCGTGATCCACCCGCCTCGGCCTCCCAAAGTGCTGGGATTACAGGCTTGAGCCACCGCGCCCGGCCAGTATGATGTTTAATATATACTGGTCTATGAAAATACTGTGGAATAAGCCCAGGAAGGTCAGATGTGTTTGCAGGTAGTGTCCCAAGGGTCCCCCTCTAAGTAACACAAATATTCAGACCACAGGCTTTAATGTAAACTCATAAAGTAGAACGTAGAGGATTTTTTTTAAAGAATCGAGTGTCAGTCAAAGTTAAAACTCAAGGGCTTTTGGCCAGGTGCAGTGGCTCACGCCTGTAATCTCCACACTTTGGGAGGCCAAGGCGGGCGGATCACAAAGTCAAGAGATCAAGACCATCCCAGCCAACATGGTAAAACCGCATCTCTACTAAAAAATAAAATAAAAAAATAATAAAAAAAATTAGCTGGGCATGGTGGCGCACACCTGTAGTCCCAGCTACTCAGGAGGCTGAGGCAGAATTGCTTGAACCTGGGAGGCAGAGGTTGCAGTGGGCCAAGATAGCGCCACTGCACTCCAGCCTGGTGACAGACTTGAGACTCTGTCTAAAAAAAAAAAAAAAAAAAAGAGCAGCCTGGCCAACATGGTGAAACCCCACCTACTAAAAATACTAAAAAGTTTGGTTGTGGTGGAAGGCACCTATAGTCCCAGCTGCTTGGGAGGCTAAGGCAGGAGAATCACTTGAACCTGGGAGGTGGAGGTTGCAGTGAGTTGAGATTGCACCATTGTACTCCAGCCTGGGCAACAGAGCAAGACTATCTCAAAAAAGAAAATCAAGGATATGGGGCTTGTAATCCTAGCACTTTGGGAGGCCAAGGTGGGAGGATCACTTGATGCCAAGAGTTTGAGACTGGCCTGGGCAACAAAAAAAATAGCCAGGCATGGTAGTGCACACCTGTAGTCCCAGCTACTCAAGAGGCTGAGGCAGAATAATTGCTTGAGCCCAGGAGAATGAGGCTGCAGTGAGCCATAATCATGCCACTGCACTCCAGCCTGGATGACAGAGCAAGACCCTGTCTCAAAAAACATTTTAAGTCAAGGGTTTGTAGTAACATATATTCAATGCCACTTGTTGCCATCACTTTGCAGTTGTTGAAATGGGCATACTGAGCTCAGAAAGCAAATCTGATGCCTTCATGGGAGATGGAGCCACATTTGTGTTCTGGGTGGGATCACTTGTGCAGGAGAACATTACATTTTCTCCTGAAGGCGAAATGCCCGTAGGTTTTGCCTCTTTACTTCGTATTTACTTGTAAAATTGCACTTGTTCACCTACCAGTGTTTATGAAATCCTATACTTGGGATGCTTTTTCTATAATAAAATATTATCATTTATGTGTCTGTTTTTTTAGCAGAAAGTAAAATTAGAAATCAAGATGTTGGGCCGGGCACGGTGGCTGTGACTCATGCCTGTAATCCCAGCACTTTGGGAGGTCAAAGCAGGTGGATCACTTGAGGTCAGGAGTTTAAGACCAGCCTAGCCAACGTGGCAAAAACCCATCTCTACTAAAAATACAAAAACTAGACAGGCGTGGTGGCACATGCTTGTAGTCCCAGGTACTCGAGAGGCTGAGGCAGAAGAATTGCTTGAACCCATGAGGCGGAAGCTGCAGTAAGCTGAGATTGCGCAACTGTACTCCAGCCTGGGCGACAGCAAGAATCCGTCTCAAAAGAGTAGATGGGTCTTTGAAGACCTCACTTCCAAAGTGGTAGCTGAAGCCACCGTATGGTGAAGATCACCAAGAGCTCACATGACGAGGGCAAAGGCACCAGCACCAACATTTAAGTGGCAGGCAGAGGAACTAGTAAGAAGGAAGTCAGGGAGGTATGAGGAGAGTTTGTTTTAGATGTTAACAGTGTGAATGCGGCAGATCAAAATGAGGACTGAAGGGAACCCAAAGGATATAGCAGAACACCAGCAGAACAGAGGAGTGATATAAATACAAGCATGTTTTACACAGAGGATAGTTAGTAAATACATTTCACACACACGGCAGAAACTAGACCGGCATGGATTAAAGTGGGGAGGTGGGAAATGAAGTAAAAGTAACTGGCCGGGCGCGGTGGCTCAAGCCTGTAATCCCAGCACTTTGGGAGGCTGAGGCGGGTGGATCATGAGGTCGAGAGATCGAGACCATCCTGGTCAACATAGTGAAACCCCGTCTCTACAAAAAATTAGCTGGGCATGGTGGCACGTGCCTGTAATCCCAGCTACTCAGGAGGCTGAGGCAGGAGAGTTGCCTGAACCCAGGAGGCGGAGGTTGCGGTGAGCTGAGATGGCACCATTGCACTCCAGCCTGGGTAACAAGAGTGAAACTCCGTCTAAAAAAAAAAAAAAAAAAGTGACTGCAGGGTGTTGCTTATGCTCTTCACAAAGTAGTACCTATTCACAGATCCATGCCTCCCAAACACAGGAGCATACTGACCAGCCTATAAAACCCTGCACTGCTCACTTTTTCCCTTCTGCCAAATCACTGCTGCCTAAATAAAAACATCTCTGGAAAGCTTCACTAAGCTACTCAGAACTCTAGGTTGGCTTGTCAGCACTGTCACATCGACACTAATGTAGTAACGTAATGCTACATTCCATTAAGCCACTTGGTGGGAATTCTCTGAAATTGATCTGCAATTCAGAACCACGGTCAGCTCCCTGCCTCACCAGACTCCCTGGAATTGAGTCTGTACGTCACAGATGCTTGAATGTTGCTTGGGCAAGGTGTTTTTCTCTGGAAATGTGCGTGAAAAAGCATCATCACAAAGGCTGTTTTTGTCAGTACTGGCTTTGGTGGATCATCCCAGGGAAATATGCTATGTAGGAAATGAAAATAACATTCACTGAATCCTTCTGAATTCGTTAAAAACACCACTTGAGTTACGCAGGAGCCCAGGAGAACCCGGACTAGGCGATCTAAAAAAGTGCTTTCCAAGGAAATAATCCTGACAAAGAGCATTACCAACTGATGGGGGGGGGGACCCCATTAGGCCATATAAATGAGTTTTGAAATTGGCAATCTGTTTTGCAGAACCTGAGTATAATCCTGAAAGATTTCCTGTGAATCTTACTTTGGACATTTTTTAGGGTTTTTTTTTGAGACAGAGTCTCAGTCTGGAGTGCAGTGACACAATCTCAGCTCCCCACAATCTCCACCTCCCAGGCTCAAGTGATTCTCCCACCTCAGCCTCCTGAGCAGCTGGGACTACAGACACGTGCCACTATGCTAATTTTTTTGTATTTTTGGTAGAGAGAGGGGTTCGCCATGTTACCCAGGTTGTTCTTGAATTAACTAGGCTCAAGCGATCCACTCACTTCAGCCTCCCAAAGTGCTAGGATTAAAGCGTGAGCCATCATGCCCAGCCCTCTGAAAGTAATTCTAAGAGCAACAATGGATCAAGCTAGTATCCACCCATCAACACTCAGAAAAGCAGTGTAGGTAATTTAGCTATGGCAGAAGGGGGTACTAAATAAATGCCAATTAACCAAGCCACCTAAAAAGAAACAGGTACCAAAGACCATTGTAACACATTCCTGAATTGGGAGGCTGAATGATACGATTTTGGCTTCATTTTAGTATGCAATACAGTTATATATTATTTTCTAACTCCTCCAATGAGAGTAGGAAACAGAATTTCTGTGAACAGGATCAACACTGAGCCAGTGTTGCCCAACATGTTTCTTGGGATTCATACGCCTTAGAAAGACATCACCCATTCTGGCTGCATTTAGCTTCCTCTGCCTGCTGTTTCTACTCTAGCTGGTCTTTCTCCCTCCCTTCTTGACTCTGAGGTGGTTTTCCCTACCCAGAAGAGGGGATAACAAGTGGGACTCATGGGACTCCTCCAGTAAACAACATTTCAGAGACAGAAGCCTGCTCTGATGGACACAAGAGAGCTGAACAATTCCATCTTATGACCTCATGAGATTCCTGGTCGACTGCAGGCTGGAAAAAATGGGGCTGGGCTGTAAAGAGCTGTAGAAAAGGTCCACCAGCTGACAGCACTTTTGTCAGGATGCGTCCTTGGCCATATTGTGAGGGGAGGGCCCACTGCCCTGCAATACAGAGGTTAAGTGGAAGAAGCGCGTGCAGTGGGGGCAAGAGAAGTCTCTTCATACAGACAGTGATTCCAGAGACTAGCTCCCTAAGAACAAAAGTCAGTCCCAGCTTCCCTGAGATGGATAAGCACTTCGCATGAAGACGGTGATACAGTTTTGAAATTAACACTTAAAATTAGGCATTCTAATAGTTTGTGGACAAAAGGGTTAAAAACAGCCACCAGCACTCTGCCTCTAAGTTATAAGCCACTATTTGCTTTAAATCACATCACAATCCCTTCTCAGCCTTTTTGCTATCATCAAATGCTGTATCTGTTCTTATCAGTTTAAGAAATCACACCACAGATTTCCACTACTGTTTTCACACAGTTTATTCAGAAGTTTAAAAGTTAAAATGTGGGCATTTTCCCGTAAAACAAATCATCCCCTGCCACTCCCCAACAAAAAGACTCTCCTAACACTGCAGTTACTTCTCTTTACCCAGGCTTACCACACACTCTTGCAAAACACACAGGAGTCAACACCCCAACTATTTGGTAATACAAAGAGACTACAAAGTTACACAAAAGAATCTCATTTACTTCCTTTTCACTAGCAGGCTATGAATGAAAGATTGAGAGGCAAACACATCATCTTCATCCAAGAGTTGAGACTTCCCTAACCTTTTTTCTTCCTCTAAGAGGTTAAAACCCAAAGCAGTTTCACTGACAACTGTTAACTCTGATACTCCTTTTTTTTTTTTCTGAATGGCTAAGCCAGGAGATACTTTCCTTTCAAAGCTGATCTTCACAACCTCAAGACTGGCAGAAAGCAGGCTCCCAGCTGCAGCTCGGCCGCAATGCTCTGCAATAGGCAAAATTCCCACACAGGTGCAAATGATGCTTTAAGAGTTATCAAAACTTTTTTAAAAAGTAATAATGCATTAATATGGAGCCTCCACATTTTTCTGACAAAATTTCTCTAAAGGTGGTGGCAGCTGTGAAACAGAAGGCACTTTGTGCTAAAATTCAGAGTCTCTTATGAGAGAATGACACAGTAGAGACCCAATCCGCCTAACTCGCAGGCGACCCTTTAGGGTGGGGAGGAGTATCCTCCAGGAAGGCATCTGCAAAGGAAAAAACTGTAATCATGATTCCAAGGCAAAATGGCTAAAGTTGGGAGAGAAGAAATACCGAGAGAAGAGACAAAACATGGTTGCACCAAGGACTGAGGAGTGAACTTTACAAGGACTTGTCAGCTGGCTCTGTACTTCTATTGGGCTGGTTCCTTCACCATTTCCAAAGAGGTTCTGGAGACCTTGCAGGAACAGGAAGAGCACCTTAGCCAAGAGGATTCCAGGCCTCCTGCCTCTGCCTGGGTTCTCCTTGTTAGGTTCCCAAGGAATAAACTGAGTTCCCACTGGCAGTACTTGCAGGTATTGCTGGTCCACGGCAACATCTGTTTTAGGGGTTTTCTGGTACAGCCGTGAAGAGAAAGTGAGGATGTTCCACATGATCCGGGATTCCTTGGCAATGCCCAAAGGCTTTCTGGGCCTTCTAAGAGCAACAATGAATCAAGCTGGTAACCCCCATCAACACTCAGAAAAGCAGCATGGGTATTTTATATTGGGGGCAGAGAGGAGATAAATCAATGGATTGACAGTCTTTATCTTAGTACCATAAATAAAGTGCACCATGAATGGAGGCTCTAAGCCACTCTCCTGAGGCTGAGGTATGGGTAGAAACTTCCATCACCACTCTCAGGGTGGCGGATCATTTCCTTCAGCCAGGATACTGGCTGCTGAGACTATCATTATTGCTTTATTTCCTTAGTACTATGGGACTTTTAGCTATAAAGGAAAAAGAAATACTTGGTGGGCTTGGCAGACAGCATGTCACAAAATCACAGGAACTGGCTGATATTCAATGACTATAGAAGACAATCTCAATAATGTTGGATGATGGCTGTTTTTCCCGTTCATTCTGATGAACTTAGGAAAACTCAAGTTGTTTTGAAAACACCTAATGAATTGGCTCATGATGCTTCAGAAGAAGCAGGAAAGCTGTTTATGGCCCATGTAGTAGAAATGGTTGTCTTTGTTTACAAGTTTTCAGATGGATTATGGAAGAAAATCCTCTTATTATCACATTTCAGGAGACTTTACTATGACATATTGGTAGGTTACATCAACTTCTCGGAAGCTCTTCAAGAGTGTGAGAGGAAAAGCATGATGTTGTACAAAGAACTCTGCTCCATGTAGGATTCTGTGGCAAGAGTACTATTTTGCTGCTTTCATGTAGGAAGGTATTGCCCCCCTTGCAGTCAGACCCTCAAAGCGCTTGTATGTGTAATTGATGAAGACCCAGTCTTTGTTCTTGTAGTCAGTCTCAGGGTGATTACTTGTGGCCACTGGGAAAGAAATAGACGTGAGAGTTGATTCACTGCCTTACCTCTAATGGACTATTCACAGTGCTGAAGACAGCGCTCAGAATAACATACCAGTTTCTAATTGGGAAAGCTTATTTTTCACTCTACGAATTTTTTACATTTTCTTGCTCATGTTCTTTAAATCTCGTATTTCTTCACAAATATTTTTAATGTTTTATATTCCCATTCCTGTCATTTCAGATTACCTACCACTTAGTAAATAACAAGAGAACAGATTTTTGTGACTTACCCACCCAGTGGAGCAGTCTAAACATGGGAGCTGATATTCATTTTCCATTCACCAACGTTTCACCACTACCCAGCACTAGAACTGGAAAAGTACTTACAAAGAACCTGAAGAACTGAAGTTTCTCTCCATGTTCTATACCCTGATTTGTAAACATCATCCCAAAATTGGGGGTAAATAATGTGCTTATAAGGCAGCAGGAGACAATGGTGGTGGTGTTACCTGTTGGCTTAAGAATATCAGATTCTGGAAACTCATCGAAGTTTGAGGTATCATCAATGCTTTTGATTTCAATAGATATTGCAGCAGGTCTCTCTCTGCCAAGAATATACATGCCAAAAATTACTAAGTTAGTAATCATATGGATCATGCCAATCAAGTTTTTCTCCAAAAAAGACCCCTGGTCTGACATGATCAGACTATTCACTGGCAGGCAGCATTTATTTTCTCTGAAAAACTTACAAACACTGACTAACCAAGCCAACTGACTGTATCCAAACAAAATAAATTATGATTAAAAAAAAAACAAAAACTCAATCATTCATAGCTAGAAAGAAAGATAACAATAATTAAAACCTGAAGTTAATCAAACTCCCCCCAATGGCCTGTCCTGTCTACTAAAAAGGGAAACTGAACCTCTAAGTGTCCCCCTGTGCGGTGTTCTGCCCGTCTCTCACTAGAGGTGCCAACAAGTAAGATGGCTAAAAAAGTGGCAAAGGTTAAAAACAAACAAACAAACAAACAAAAAAACACACAAGCAGCAAATCAGAACCCAATTAGAAATAAATTAAAACTTCTTCACCTTCTATTTAATGACCAGGGAATGCTGAATCGGAAGGTCTGGACTATAGCAGGTGGTCTAGGCTGCTGGCTATAGTCTACCACCCCGACCATAACAGTTTTCCCTTTCGCTTTCCCTCTCCACCTCCACCCCTCCAATCTTTCCTCCACACCTTTCTCCCTTCTCTATGTCCCTGTGATACCCTTCACACTTTGGGTAGGAACAGTCCTGCTGGTGGGCTGTAAGAGGTTGCTGAGTTCGAGGTAAAGGATAATATACTTCCTAGATAGATGCTCCCTCCACCACAGAAACCAAAGTTCACTTCGCTTTGTAAATACCTGCAAGATTCAATGTTTTCCATGACACATGGCTGGCAAAAAAAACCAATGCCCAAGCTTCAACATGAATGAAAATCAAGGGAAGACCCTAAATCTCTAAGAAGCTCTCTGCCCTTACTTGGCTTGCCAATGATGATCCTTCCAAATTATTATTAAGTGAACTACATACTTTCTGAAATAATTCTGAAAGTTTTTATATGGATATACCTGATATGTTCCCAGTCAACGCCTTCAAAAAAAGAGTTACTTTTGATTTCCTCAACTCCAGGGGCTCCAATTCTATGTTCCCATTCACAGCAGAATCTGGAAAAGACAGAGGTCTTTCAGCACACCTCAAGTAGTCTCTTCAGAAAAAGAAAAGGAGTAACTTTTTTTTTTTTTTTTTTTTTTTTGGAGACAGGATCTCACTCTGTCACCCAGGCTGGAGTCCAGTAGCACAATCACGACTCACTGCAGCCTCAACCTCCTGGGCTCAAGTGATCCTCCCATCTCAGCCTCCCAAGCTGGAACCACAGGTTCAATCATGCTGGGTCAATTTTTTTTTAGAGGTAGGGATTTGCTGTGTTATCCAGGCTGGTCTCAAACTCCTGGGCTCAAATGATCCTCCTGCCTCAGCCTCCCAAAGTGCTGAGATTATAGGCGTGAGCCACCATTCCCAGCCTTTTTATTCTTTTAAAGAGCAATAAGAGGAAACAGAAGGCAGATTCGGGAGATAACAAAAGTTTTTAAAAAATGGAATCATTCATATTAAAAAGCTGGAAAAGAAGGTGAAGGGATGTTCTCTAATACCTCAAAATTAGATCCTTGGCTTTCTCAGAGATGGGAACTTCTGGAGGAAAAGTCAAAGTTTCTTTCCAGTTCATCACCTTCTTATATGTCTCTTGAGGGGTCTCAGAACAGAAAGGTGGGTAGCCTGCAATAAAAAAGGAGCTTCGGAGCTTTTACACCCTAGAACTTTGAATCTGACTGAGATTACCACTCTCTTTAATAAAAAATCTACGGGTCTTTTTTTTTTTTTTTTTTTTTTTTTGAGACAGGGTCTCACTGTTACCCAGGCTGGAGTCGTAGTGGCGCAATCATGGTTCACTGCAGCTTTGAATTCCTGGGCTCAAGTGATCTTCCTGCCTCAGCCTCCCCAGTAGGTGGGACTACCGATGAACACCACCATGCCTGCTATTTTTAAATTTTTCTTTTGTAAAGAAAGTATCTCGGTATGTTGACCAGGCTCATTTTGAACTCCTGGGTTCAAGCGATCTTACTGCCTCAACCTCCCAAAGTGCTGGGATTACAGGCATAAGCCACTGTGCCCGGCCCAATTCTGTATGTCTTTAATGACTACTGGATTACTCTGCATGGCCATCCCTTCATGATACAGACAGGATTTCCACTTATCCCAGAAAATATCGAAACCTATTTTTCATTTTCCCCCAAACTCCTAGACCCAAAGTGAAATCGTGCCTCTGGTACCACCAAGAAGTCAGCTAATAGGTGGAGCTGGGAAAAGAAAGGAGGACATAAGTAGAGTTGCAGGTGTGGGAATCACCATGCCCAAAGAAGAAATGAAAGGATGATAACAATATCATTCTAGAAATATCCTTATATGGGTAAAGTATCAAATAACTTGAATAAGAAAAAAGCAAAGATTTAAAAAGTGATCACATGCCTCTTTTTGAGAACTACAGGCAAGAAGACAAACACGCACACACCCTGTCACCCCATCTGCTCTCCACACAGTGTCCGCCCACCTCCACAGGCATCCTTCCCATGTTCCTGAAGACAATGCCGCCAGACGAACTCACTCGGGACCACCAAGGATATACTTAATCTCCCAGTGCTCACTGGCATGTGACCACCCCCACAGATGCAGCCCATAAATACAGAGCTATACTCCAATACAGTAAGAGGGAGAGAGGCCAGAGGGTCCCATGATTTGAAGGCTTTAACAGAGGAAGGGGGCAGCAAATTAGAAGAGTGAGTGAGGCAATGCCCAGTTAAATTGCTCTGCATACAACAGATGTTTAATAAATGCTAGTGCCTAAAAGAGCTTCTAGATAGAGAAGATGAAGGTATAAGAGAAAGAAAAACATAAAAAATGATCAGCAAAGCAATTGCAGGATGCTAGTAAGGCCAAGAATGCAGTGGGATACATCTGACTGAAAGAGTTGTCATCTGTCCAAAACAATTCACTTTGAAAGACAAGGGGGGAAGCATTTAGATCACTGCCAATTGAAACAGAGGCTGGTATCAACGTAGAAGTCTGTCATGGATGTACAGAAAAAGTCCTCTGAAACCATGCAACTTACCGATGAGCATCTCATACATGATCACCCCAAGCGACCACCAATCACAGAGCTTGTTGTACCCGGTCTGCATGAACACCTCAGGAGCAATGTAGTCAGGAGTGCCTACTGTGGAGAAGGCCTGAAACATGGACCACACATCAGGGAGGCCCAGCCAGGCAGGAGGGTGCCCAGAGTTCTGTTCTAGAAACCAAAGGCTATGAGTACCACCTGGAGCTACCCCCAAACCAAATAGGAAGGACTGCCCAATAGCTTAATGCCAAGCTCAATTTTCCAAAGCACTTTCAAAAATGAAACAATAAAGCTTTGTTAATGAGGTGGGAGACCCTTCTTAACTATATCCAAAGCCTGAGTCACTAGGCTGAAGGCATCTCTGTCGTAATAACGAGTATTATAAATTTTCTGAGTACCCATTAAGTACCAGGCTCTGTGCTTCTTAACATGTATACTCATGTAATATATACATATATAATGTATATTACTTCATATACATGAGTCTATTTAACCCTGACAAAACTTTTCCAAGGAGGACCTTATTAGCCTAACTTTGCAGATACAATCTGATGCTCAAAATGGCTTTGCCCAAGACCCTAGAACAAGTAAAGTGTTAGAGCGCAGTTTAGAAATTAAATATCTTACTCCAAACCATCCCTCTTTTTCATGATACATATTCTTTGATTTGACACAATCATAAAGGGAAGCTTTGATCAAAAGCTGAAGTTTTCATGTAAGTTAAATGTTTATAAATACTTATTTACCAAACTTAATTGTTTTTGTAAATAGTAGTTGGAGGAAGGTTTTCTGTTTCTAAGAGATGGGGGGGGGGTCTCCCTTTGTGGCCCAGACTGGAGTGCAGTGACACAATCATAGCTCACCTCAAACTCCTAGGCTCAAGAGATCCTCACACCTCAGCCACTAGCATAGCTGGGACCACAGGTGCACCGCCACCACACCTGGCTCATTTAAAAATTTTTTTTGTAGAGATGGTGTTTTGCCATCTTGCCCAGGCTGGTCTTTAACTCCTGGGATCAAGTGATCCTCCCACCTCAGCCTCCCAAAGTGCTGGGATTATAGGTGTGAGCCACCACATCTGATCAAAAGAAACATTTCTGCATTCCAGTATTCTACTAACATACCAGGACTGCAAAATGAGAATGTACAATCAAAATCTCCCAATGTGCTTAACATTTGAGGGCTTGCCATGTGTAAGGCTCTAATCTAGGTGCTTCATATATGTAATTTTTAAAGTTACAGCTGTATTGTCTTTTAAAACATGTATTATGAAATGTTACAAACACACAGAAAAAAGGAACAGACAATACAATACAGACCCATTACCCATAATAAAGAGATTCATAATGTGCCATACTTAGATCATTTGTCTTTTCTTTTTTTTTTTTTTTTGCGACAGAGTCTTGCTCTGTCACCCATTGCAGTGGCACGATCTCAGCTCACTGCAACCTCTACCTCCCTGGTTCAAGCAATTCTCCTGTCTCGGCCTCCTGAGTAGCTGTTATTTCAGGCACCAACCACCATACCCAGCTAATTTTTGTATTTTTAGTAGAGATGGGGTTTCACCATCTTTTCTAGGCTGGTCTTGAACTCCTAACCTTGTGATCTGCCTGCCTCGGCCTCCCAAAGTGCTGGGATTTATAGGCATGAGCCACCGCATCCGGCCCATTTGTCTTTTTAAAATAAACAAAATATAGAAACAAAGCACTGCCTTATATATTCCCTCCCTCCCTCTCCTACTGGAGTAAAAACTACCCTGAAGTTACCATGCTGTTCTTATATACATATGCTCATAAATAACATAGCACTACTTTAATATTTAAACGTAGACCGGGCGCTGTGGCTCACGCCTGTAATCCCAGGACTTTGGGAGGCCGAGGCGGGTGGATCACGAGGTCAAGAGATCGAGACCATCCTGGTCAACATGGTGAAACCCCGTCTCTACTAAAAATACAAAAATTAGCTGGGCACGGTGGCGCGCGCCTGTAATCCCAGCTACTCAGGAGGCTGAGGCAGGAGAATTGCCTGAACCCAGGAGGCGGAGGCTGCGGTGAGCCGAGATCGCGCCATTGCACTCCAGTCTGGGTAACAAGAGTGAAACTCCGTCTCAAAAAAAAAAATTTAAACGTTTAATAAAGGGTTTCATACTATACTGCTAATATTATTCTTAATGCTACAACTTGTTTTCCTTTTTTTGTTGTTTTGAGACAGAGTCTAGCTCTGTGGCCCAGGCTGGAGTGCAGTGGCACGATCTCAGCTAACTGCAACCTCCACCTCCCAGGTTCAAGTGATTATCATGCCTCTTCCTCCTGTATAGCTAGGACTACTACAGGCACCTACCACCACACCTGGCTAATTTTTTGTATTTTTAGTAGAGACAGGGTTTCATTCACCATGTTAGTCAGGCTGGTCATGAACTCCTGACCTCAAGTGATCTGCCCGCCTCTGCCTCCCAAGGTGCTGGGATTACAGGCATGTGCCACTGCACCTGGCCTTGTTTTTCTTAATATTAGTTTTGAGATTTATTCATGTAGCTCTAGTTCACTAATTTCTCTGCTGTATGCTATACTGTAATATAAATAAATCACAATAGCTTTTTATCCATTCTTCTGTAATGGACAGTTACATTGCTTCCAGTGTTTCACTGTGACAAGTAACACCTGAATAAACATTACTGTAATACCTTCTTGAGCACTGTGCAAGCATTTCTCTAGAGTATAAACTAGAACTAGTATTGCTGAGTCTTGGGTTACAACCATCTCAACTTGTATCTTCCATGTCCTCCAAAGTAGTTAGTCCTATTTAAACCAATCCCAGTGGGGATGAAGTTCTGGTGCTCCACATCTTACCAAGAATTGGCTTTGTAGGATTTTTTTTTTTTTAACCAATCTGATGAATATGAAATGGGATCTCTTTTTTTTCTTCTGTAAGGGACAGTTACATTTAAGACATGAGGTCTTGCTCTGTCACACAGGCTGGAGTACTCACTGCAGCCTTGAAATTCTGGCCTCAAGGGATTAGGGATTCTCCTGCCTCAGCCTCCTGAGTAGCTGGGACTGTAGGGATGTGCCAGCATGGCTGGGATCGTATTTTAATTTGCATTTCCTTGATTTCAAGTAGTGCTGAGCACATATTCATATTTTAATTAGCCATCCAGGTTTTTACTGTGAATTCCTGTTCAGATCCTTTGTCCATGTTTTTTTAAGCTGTGTTGTCTTTTTTCTTATTGATTCATAGGAATCCTTTATGAATTCAGGACATTAATCCGTTTAAGATATTTATATATTGCAAATATCTTCTCCCAGTTTGAGGCTTGTGATTTTTATTGTGATTTGTTAATGAAGACTGGTTACCAAAAGTAAATACGTCACATACATACATGTGTTAATTACATACATTATCAAATTATAATGCATAACAATGAAAATGAATACTTATGAGTTCAACTGAAGAACCAAGTAATACAAACATTATTAAATGTACTCCTCCCCATCTCTCCTGCCTCTCTTCTTAACCACTTTGCTGAATTTCATGTTTTGTCACTCCTGCTTTTGAAAAGAATTTTGCCAACTATCTCTAAATGAAATCTTAGTTATTTTTGAGCTTTATTAAAATGGTACCATTCTATATACAGTCTTCTGCTCTTAGGTTCTTCCTCTCAACTTTATGTTTCTCGAATTGATTCATACTGTCACACATAGCTACAGTCCAGTTCTTTTTACTACTGTAAAATATTCTATTCCGGAATGTAACTGTTTTCCCATGGATGGACACTGGGTTATTCCCAGTGTTATGCTATTGTGAAAACGCAATAAACATTCTTCTGCATGTCTCCTGGTTCATATATGCAGTTTCTCCAGGGCCTATGACTAGGGGTAGAATTGCAGCACTGTAGGATGTACACATGAATTCTGAAAGGTAATTCCAAAGTAGCTTTACCCTGTAGCTTGTCTTTTCCTTTCTTTATGTCTTTCGATATACAGAAGGTTTTTTTTTTTCCTTAAAGTAATAAAATAAACGAACTTTTTCCTTTATGAGCTGTACTTCTTGTAACTTAAGAAATCCTTCTTTTCTCTGAGATCATAAAAATACTGTCCTGTATTTTCTTTAAAATTGCTTAAGTTTAATTTTCCATCTAGAATTGCTTTTTGCATAAACTGTAAGGTAGGGGTCCATTTTTTCCACATAGATAAGCGTATATATATGTAAATATATGTACATATATTTAATATATATATTTAAATGTTGATATTAATTAACACAAATGTCAGTGTTGTCTTTTGTCTTTAAGCTTTAAAGACTGAAATGTGGATTGGGCCCTCTCCAGGAATTTTCATTCTAATCATTAAGAAACTACAAATACCCTTTAATTTAGAGATGAGGTTTACAATAACAAAGATGAATGTAAATCTAAGCAAATCTTATTTGTTCAAAGATTTCCATTATAAAACCAGAGGTCTACTGCCAGAGGAAAAGAACTCCTTCAAGATATCAACGCATTAAAAAAAAAAAAACAAAAAAAACTTTAGTATTATAAAATATAGCAAACAGCAGGCTCAAACCTATAAAGGTAAAAGTATTGCTCTTACCCCAGAAACTAGAGTCTGCCATAGAAGCTCACTCACATTTTACCAGACTTGTTTACCACACCATCTGTACCAGGTGTAGCCTTTCCAATCTAAGGACTGTCCCCTTCCAAAACCTTTGTGGTTTTCCACAGCACAGCGTCCTCCAACTCCAACCTCGAATATCTGTACTCTAGCTTTTCCTTTTGCTGTCTGGGTATTTCAAATGTCAATGAAAGCTGCAATCTACACTAGATCTGTTGGTTGTTAATAACCATTTCAACCATATGTGTTCTAACCTTATGATTTTGTGTCAGAGTTTTCGGAGAAATAAAGCAATTTAATTTCCTACCTAATCACTTCTGTAAATTCTACCCTAAAAAAAATAAACTGACCAAGATGGGATGCCTATCTGTCTACTACCTTTTACATCTGTGATTTATTAACTTCAAGCTGACTCATATTAATGAGTTACTGGGGGTTATCCAGGACCAAATAACAATTTAAAACATTACAATATGATTTAAGCAGCCAAGGAATGAAACTAAAGCATCTACTTTTTTAGTGATTTCCAATGGACTAAAAAGTAATAGGTTGGGTAGCAATTACATATGTTAGGCTTAACCTACAGCAGTAAACTTTTATTAAACATTAACAAATATCAATCTTCAGCTTGTTACTAGCTGAATGGGCTCACTTACAAAAGGTCAAAGTAACACAGTCAAGTAACATTTAGAAGACTGAAAGGTGGCTTCATTTTCTTCAAGTTTTGAAAGAAATAATACGAGGATGACCTTAATTTACACTTTCCCATTTCTACTGTATAAAAAGGCAAGAACCTTTAACATAGCATCAGGGCCTTAAGTTTATTCAGATTTTCAAAAACATTTTTAACTAGTAAATGACATTTAACTGCAAACTTGAAAATTGTGAAATTGCTTTCCTTATAGAACTATAGAAATTGTTCCTCTAATCATAACATGACCCTTTGATACACATCAAAGAGGATAAAGTTTGTCTTAGAAAATAGGGACAATTCAAGGTACTTAAGCTTTATCCCCAAAATACGTGTTAGCACAGTAGCTAAAGGTTAAATATTGGCCTGCCTCAAAAAAAAAAAATAATAATAATAATAAAAATAAAAAAGAAAGAAAAGAAAAATCACTGATTCCTTACCTTTTATTAGTTTCCAAAATATAGATAAATATTAGTTTCCCAACAATGCAGGAGCTACTATTTAAGACATAACCTCTTCAGCTGAGGATCTCAACATTCACTGCACAATAGAATCACTCAGAGTCTTTTAAAAATCAGATACCCGGCCGGGTGCGGTGGCTCACACCTGTAATCCCAGCACTTTGGGAGGCCGAGGCGGGTGGATCACGAGGTCAAGAGATCGAGACCATTCTGGTCAACATGGTGAAACCCCGTCTCTACTAAAAATACAAAAATTAGCTGGGCATGGTGGCACACGCCTGTAGTCCCAGCTACTCGGGAGGCTGAAGCAGGAGAATTGCTTGAACCCAGGAGGCGGAGGTTGCAGTGAGCCGAGATCGCGCCATTGCACTCCAGCCTGGGTAACAAGGGCGAAACTCCGTCTCAAAAAAAAAATCAGATACCCAGACAACATCCCAGACCAAGTGAATCATAATCTCTGTGGGTGGGACCTGGACATTAATATGTTCTGAAGTTCCCCAAGTGATTTTGTTGTGCAGCCAAGGTTAAAAACTACATCTCTATGGAGAGACATAACAGAAGCATCTGACCACATTTGTTCCTAATACTCCCTAATCCTCAACAAGATACATAAACCTTTTTTCAACCACATACAGAATGTAGAAGTTTAAAGAGTAGCAGAGTTCCCAAGGAAAGGAGACTGTTTTGTGACTAACTGTACTACACTTAAGATTCCTCAAGTGAATGCTGTCTGAGGCCCTACTGATGGGTGGGCTTCAAATCAATCAAAACGAATGCAAAGCCTTTCCTTTGACTTTTTTTTTTTTTTTTTTTTTGAGACGGAGTTTTCGCTCTTGTTACCCAGGCTGGAGTGCAATGGCGCGATCTCGGCTCACCGCCACCTCCGCCTCCTGGGTTCAGGCAATTCTCCTGCCTCAGCCTCCTGAGTAGCTGGGATTACAGGCACACGCCACCATGCCCAGCTAATTTTTTGTATTTTTAGTAGAGACGGGGTTTCACCATGTTGACCAGGATGGTCTCGATCCCTTGACCTTGTGATCTACCCGCCTCGGCCTCCCAAAGTGCTGGGATTACAGGCTTGAGCCACCGCGCCCGGCCCTTTGACTCTTTCTTAAATCATCCCATAGGCTTCTATTTTCACATGTAACTGACATCCACTTATTAGTGAACTACTGAGAGTGTTATTAAAGGTACTCTAGAGAGCTGTAAATCAGTATTTTACTAGGAATTCTGACTGAAACACAGTATTTGCTAAACTTGCCAAGTTACTACTGTATATATGAACAAACAGAAGCGCTACCATTTCTAGATAATACATGTGCATAACCATCATTCCAAGTTAGTCAGTTTCCCATTGCTGCTATTCTGCTTTCTAATAACCAAATGTTAGTTTGGCTCTACCATCACCAATTTCATTTGCTATGAGTTTCTAGCAAGCCTAAGAACGTAGTGATACACATTTCTATTAACTAGCCAATAACTTTCCAGTAACTGGACACTGGAACATGTACACTATACTTCAAACATGAACCAATTAATCAGCTGTTGGTAAAAAAAATAAATTCTGCCTAGACAGCAGTATTTCACTGGCAAATTTGTACTATTTAAATATCTTCCGACATACTATCAAGGTAAACACAATGTTTCTTATTTTTCAGCCTGTAGGACATAATTTTATATAGGCATAGAATCAAAGGCATACAAATTAAGTAATAAGCATTCTCCTTATATTTATCTCCAATCTGTATAAATAAGTCCTTTCTTACATCACAAAGTGAGAAAGTGTGAGGCAAATGAACTGAGAACTCGCCCTTGCCAAAGTGGATCAAATTTTTTAAAAAGGTTGAGAACTGATGCTTGAAAACTCTAGGTAGGTATTTGTACTTAGTTTTGAGAAACCTCCAGCTTAAATATAACTTCTTTACCACTATAAAAATAGAGAAAAGGTGGGACAGGAAGTAAAGTTATTGTTACCAAGCTAAGAGGTCAGAATGAGGTCATCCACTGAAAATGTCACAATCAAAACAACCTAATATTACCTGTCCTCCTTCAAAAGATTCCTCTTGGTAATACCAACATAACAACAGCACCCTATTTAGGTAATCTTAAAAGCAAGGGATATGTTGCAAGTATTTGTCAAATGCGAATTTATGTGTGTATCTTTTGAACTTATTCATACTTGGTTTGCAGCATTTCAGAAGCCACAGATATTACTTACCAGCTGACGTCTATTTCTTTTCCAGGTTTCTGCTTTCCTTTTGGAATTCATGTTCTGGAATGCTGAAAGTAGAGAATACAAGCTGCAGTCAAAAGTTGAGACCAAAATGTTTACAACTTTTTTTTAGTAGGCTCTTACAAGTCATATGAGACCCTAAAGTCTTGCTTCTTTTCTACTCATACATAAAAAGCTCCAGATGAAACATATCCTAGTAAGTTTACAATAAGCTTAAATCAGAGGCTGTAAAGCATTAACTTAAAGACTCACATAGACAGAGTTGTAAAAGACACTCCCATGTGAATCAAGTGGCCAGAGAGGATACAGGACTTAATCAGAATTACAGAGAATTCAGTCTCAACTAGAAGCAAGGTCCTAAAGTGGACCTAAAACAGTCACAATTTCTCAAAATAAGCATCAATTTTCCAAGCTGTAGTAAGTGTTATATAATCAGGGACATCTGAACTTACGATACATGATTTGACATAAGCTTTTCTAGGATGAGCTGTAATTTTGCTACATACTTGTCAACGATATCATAGTGCTCAAGTGAAGTGCCTGTCATAAACTTTTTTCTGTCATGAAGGAAAGAAGCACCCAGGACAAATCTAGCTTGGAGCTGGTCCCAGGAGTTTTTCCTCTACTACTTCTGCTTGCCTGTCCCATACTCATCCCCAGTGACCTTCCCAGTAGACCTCTAAAGAAGACCCCTTTCAATATCTGCCTTCACAAACTTGGTAGCACTCATTCATTTTGCCTCACCAGACAACACAAATCACAGGCAAACCTGGGAACGTACTGTTATTCTCTACATACTCCTGCTGTGAGAATCTCCTATTTGTCCTGCATAATTTGGTTATCAGGGAAACAGCTCTTCTAGGTCCAGTTAAAATGAAAAGGCGAACTTAATTGTTACCACTTACTGAAATCACTGGGGAGGCTGTGGTTCAGATTCCTATAAAATTCTGTCCTGTGTGCTTTCTTCAGTCCTGTGCAAAGACCAAAGTCAGAAAGTTTCACATGGCCCTATGGGGAAGAAACAAGGTGACAGATGGATGAGTATCCTTGGAGGAAGAACAGAATATTAACTTCTGCTCCTTCCAGTATCTGTTATAGTTCTACAGTCAAAATACACTGTAGAAAAATCATGTAAATGCACATAAAATTTTTTAAAAACATCCCAAATCCTATTATACTAGTAAAACTATTTTCCTTTCTGCATATCATCATCTTTGGTTCTATCCAAATACTGATTTGAAACATAGTTGATCCCTCCATGCCATCTAAAGACAATTTTACTACTATTTCTTTCTTTCTTTCTTTTTTTTTTTTTTTGAGAAGGAGTCTTCCTCTGTCACCAGGCTGAAGTGCAGTGCCGTGAGCTCGGCTCCCTGCAACCTCCACCTCCTGGGTTCAGGCGATTGTTCTGCCTCAGCCTCCCGAGTCGCTGGAACCACAGGTATGCGCCACCACACCCAGCTAATTTTTGCATTTTTAGTAGAGACGGGGTTTCACCATGTTGGCCAGGATGGTCTCAATCTCCTGACCTTGTGATATGCTAGCCGACTCGGCCTCCCAAAGTGCTGGCATTACAAGCGTGAACCACTGCGCCCGGCCTATTTTACCACTTTAACTCAAATATTCCTCTCTGTTTCTATACGGTCTTCAAAATTAACCTTTTTTTTTTTTTTTTTGGAGACATGCTCTTGCTGTGTTGCCCAGGCAACAGTGGCACGATCATGGCTCGTACAGTGGCACAGATCGTACAGTGGCACGATCATGGCTCAGTGCAGCCTCGACCTCTCAGGCTCAAGTGATCCTCCCACTTTAGCTTCCTGAGTAGCTGGGACCTCAGGTGTGTGCCATCACACCCAATTAATTTTTTTTTTTTTTTTGGAGATACAGGGTATCCCTATGTTGCCCAGGCTGGTCTCAAACTCCTGGGGTCAAGCGATCCTCCCACCCCAGCCTCCTAAAGTTGAGATTATTGGCATGCACCACCACACCCAGCCAAAATCACCACTTTGAAAGTCTACATAATATTCAATTAACTTGACACTTCATTGTTTACCTCACCATCCCCCTAATACTGGATGTACATTCCATTTTCAATTCTTAGCTCTCATATGACATGGATTAGCAATGCCCTCTGACAGATCTGTATTTCCGGCCCTAATCAGGCATGATTCAGATTGACCTTAATAAATGGTTATTAAATGAAGAGTAAATTTTTCAAAATTGTTCATATCACTTTTCCTCCTCTTATTCCATTGGAATAAATTCCAGGAGTAAACTGTTTCAAAACAAGGGAATAAATATTATTGCACAGTCCTTGATCAATACTACTGTGACAGGATCCCTGGGGTGTCACTTTGCTAGCCAGAAGTCTCTGTGGTCATTGGTGCCTCTATCTGAGTTTTGCTTAGGCCTGCTGGGCTCATTCTGCTCACTCAGCCTGGCAGGCTCATGCTACCTGCCCGGATCCCATGCCTGCCAAGGGTAAGACAGGCAGAGTGGCGAGGGGTGTGTGAGTGACTGTAGGGTCCAGCCACTGCACACAACCAGGCACACGGGTGGCAGTGGCAGGGCAGGCAGATTCAGGCGCTCGCACAGGTGCTGGCTCCATGCAAGCCTGTGGCTAGATCAGATGCACCGCAAGCGGCTTCTGCTGTGGGGGCAGCTGTGTCTGGACAAGGGGAATGCAGTGGCACCTGGAAGCTTGGAGATGCCCAAAACTGCAGAGCCCCAAAGGGCGTGTCACAGCCCTGGCTCAGGAAGCCCCTAGGTCTGGGTTCCCAGAAGGGCCACAGCTCTTCTATTCTTCTTGCTGCCTGTAACATGGTGGGCACATATTTCAGCCCTATTTGTGTTACAGCTCTTTCAGCCCCACCATTTGGCAGGTCCCAAGTTCTTGTCCCACATTCAGGAAGAATGAGGTACATGTACAACTAGAGGGTGAGCAAGGCGAAGAGGAGCTTTATTAGGTGACAGTACAGCTCTCAGGAGACCTGAAGTGGGTTGCTCCTTTCCGCAGACAGGTTGTCCTGACATGCGTGCAGCCCTCAGAGCAGAGGAGACCCAGAGCGGGTATCTTCCCATATGCAGGCAGGTCATTCCATCAAGTCTGTAGCCCTCAGTGGAGAGGAGACTCAAAGTAGGTAGCTGCTTTCTGAAGCAGGTTGTCTGACATCTGCCAGACTCTGGCTAAGTCTAGGGTTTTTATTGGCTTCAGAAGGGAGAAAGTGTGTGCTGACTGGTCCATGGGCAGGCCCAAAAAAAGCAACACAAGTTCTCACTCTGGGCCACAGACTCCAACCTGAACTGACAGACGAGTTTTTAGTACAGATAGGGTTTCACCATATTGGCCAGTCTGGTCTCAAACTCCTGACCTTGCGATCTATCACCTTAGCCTCCCAAAGTGCTGGGATTATAGGCATTGAGCCACCCAGCCTGGCCTCTTTTTTTTTAACCAACCTCTTCCCATATTCCCCTCCTTGCTACACTCCCTAGCCTTTGGTGTCCACTATTCTACTCCACTTCTGTCCATTACAATGAATAAAAAAGCAGGTGGTGGCTCACACTTGTAATCACAGGACTATGGGAGGCTGAGGCAGGAGGATCACTTAAACTAGTGAGTTTGAGACCAGCCTGGGCAGAAAAGTGAGACCTCATCTCTACTAAAAATTAAAAAAAAAAAAAAAAAAAAAAAAAAATTAGCCAGGCACAATGGCATGCACCTATAGTTCCAACTACTCAGGAGGCTGAAGCAGGAGGATCAAGAGTTAGGTTGTAGTGAGCTATAATTGTGTCACTGCATTCCAGCCTGGAAAAAAACTTCAGGTTCTTCAACGACAGCAAGAAAGTTATCAAAAGACAGCAAAGAAGAAAAATATCCTAGGCCGGGTACGGTGGCTCAACCCTGTAATCCCAGCACTTTGGGAGGCCAAGGCGGGTGGATCACGAGGTCAAGAGATTGAGACCATCCTGGTCAACATGGTGAAACCCCGTCTCTACTAAAAACACAAAAAATTAGCTGGGCATGGTGGCGTGTGCCTATAATCCCAGCTACTCAGGAGGCTGAGGCAGGAGAATTGCCTGAACTCAGGAGGCGGAGGTTGCGGTGAGCCGAGATCGCGCCATTGCACTCGAGCCTGGGTAACAAGAGCGAAACTCCGTCTCAAAAAAAAAAAAAAAGAAAAGAAAAAAGAAAAATATCCTAGAAAATAAGTGTGCTTTTTTTCACCTTAAAAGAAAATTCAGTCCAGACAATAAATCTGCTTAACAGAAAACAACATTCTAGAATTTTAGAGGTGAAAGGGATTTTAGGGGTTTCCTAGATCAGTATGTTCACTTTATGGGTAAGAAGAGAGAGGTCCAGGTAGCAGCACAGGGATTCTCTTCTAATTTCCTGTAAGTTTAGGAACTAAGCAACTAGGCTTTTCTGCATGTCTAAAGATAAATATAAAAAGGCCATTTAAGAGGCTGGGCAGGACTCTTCATTAAGCAGAGAGCACGATTTGGAACTTGGACTTTGTTACAGGTTCTTGTTATTATTGCCTCACTTCCTGCTTCTTGGCTGGGTTCCTCATTAACTGATGAGGCTGCCCAACAGAAGGGCTCTAGATAGATGATGTATTAGTAGTATAGTTAATTATATGCTAAGAGAAGATGACTATCTTTGGCTTTATTTCAAAATTACCCTCTACATCAATTTTGCTCTGATTTTCAAGAATCCCCTTTATTTTTAAGAGAAATGTTCAACCAAATTATAGAATGATAAGCCTTTCAAAGAAAGGAAGTGACAGCAAACTTACCTGTTAAAAAAAAAAAAAAGAAAGAAAACCATGACAAGGGAGGTCACAGCTCCCCCACTAGGATAATCACAGTGGTGCGGTTTTAAAGCAGAGGCTGCTCAGATCAGTAAATGTGCTTAATTCATGCCAACACCCCCCATACCTTGCTGTCCAAAAGAAGATTGTCCGGTTTGATGTCTCTATGGATGAATCCAAGTTGGTGAATAGAGTCTATGGCTAATACTGTTTCTGCTATATAAAACTGAGTCTCTTCTTCTGTCAGCGTGTCTTTTTTCATCAACAAGGTCATCATGTCCCCTGGAAACAAGATACAAAGCCACCACACACACATACACACACACACACACACACACACACACACACACACACACACAAACATATGAGTACCAATTTTCAGATATGTCTTCCCTATCTGCCAACATAAGGCAGCTAAACAGACCTCTTCTGTGTGCCAGAGATAGACCCACATTGCCAACATGAGAGGAAATGGAATTTTCACACCTAAGCTAGCTAAGATTGACCACTAAGCTGTAATTTCTATTATACTTTTGAGAGAAAAAGAAAATTTCTCCCACACTTTAAAAAACAACTATAGTTGCTTAGGATGATTTTTTGGACTTGGAGTAAAAAGCTACCCTACTTTTCACTTTCCCTGAACAAGTACCTGCAAGCTTTTCTGCATCTAGAACTAAATGGCACGTCCATATAGACTATATTGCCATTGTTACAGAGAGGCTGAAATGCCAAATAAAAATGTAAACACTTGGGGAGGCTGAAAACAAGCTTACCAATTTCACAGAACACAAACAAATACAAAGGAGGGACATGGGTAGCAAAGCATTAGTCAACAAAAGCTAAAAATGAACTGAAAATGCTACACACTAGAATGTGTAATAACTGCCTCCCAGAAGAGCACAATGAACACCTCTCAAGGTGTTTTTTCTCTAGTGTGTTATTATAGTTATTTAAATGTATATCAGTACTTTTTTTTTTTTTTAAGACAGGGTTTCACCATGTTGGTCAGGCTGGTCTTGAACTCTTAACCTCAGGTGATCCACCCACCTTGGCCTCCAAAGTGCTTGGATTACAGGCAGGAGCCACCAAGCCCGGCCCCCTTCATGTAACTTTTAAAACACAGTATCGGTATTCTAGTAGTTAAAAGGTAACCTCCTTAGTTTCTGCAAAGTCAAAATTTAATCATTTCTGCCTAATACCAGCAACATAAAACGGCAGAAAAAGATTCAGATCCTAACTCAACAGTTAGAAAAGCAAAAAAATATGTATAAGAAGTTTAAGAGAAAAAGGAAAGATTCGGTTTAGACTTCACATATAGCCACTTATGTTAGAAAACAAGGAAAAGAAAAAGGAACCTTTGATTTTAACAGAGCATTATACTGTTTTTCAATTTCATTTCATTTACAACGTTATGTTTTGCATTACTGGAGAAAAGTAGCTATTTTTCCCTCAGGCAAAAATTAAACCATTTATGAAAGTGCTCTTTTTCAGTACAAAGACAAAAAATACCATTTCCCGGCTGGGTGCGGTGGCTCGCACTTATAATCCCAGCACTTTGGGACGTGAGGTGGGTGGATCACCTGAGGTTGGGAGTTCGAGACCAGCCTGACCAACATGGAGAAACCTGGTCTCTACAAAAAATACAAAATTAGCCGGGCATGGTGGTGCATGCCTGTAATCCCAGCTACTCGGGAAGCAGGAGAATCCCTTGAAACTGAGAGGCAGAGGTTGCAGTGAGCCAAGATCATGCCACTGCACTCCAGCCTGGGCAATAAGAGTGAAATTCCATCTAAAAAATAAATAAATAAAATACAATTCCCTGATCACTCCTGGTAGCCATTAAATCTGGAGGCCCACCAGAGACATGGAGGCAGTGCACTTTGGCTGCTACATCACTAAGGTGGCTATACGGCCTCAGTTCTGTGGCTCGGGAGAGCAGCCAATGGCCTCACCTGTGCAAGTTTGCCCAGATGATCAGAGAGCTCAGGCCAGATGCTCTATGGCTTTGCAGGCCAGCTCCATCAAGTGCAAAGGGCAGGGTCCAGGAGACATGAGAAGCTATGGAAGATGGGGCAGGTTAAGGCTTCAGGACACGTTAGGAGCTGGTAACCAAGTTGGCTCTTGCTCCTATTTTAAGAACATCTAAATGTTAAAAAGTTTCTCCTCATTCTACCAGACTCTTTTCTAACATTGATCAACTAAATGTGTTTATTTACTAAAAAGTATGGATGACCCTAAATCTAAGGGTTGTCACAAAATCAAAATATTACGCTACAATTTTAAGAACCAAAAGAGAAAAGTTATCTTTTTTTCCCCACCAGAGTTTGCCCAGAGTTCATCTGCTCACTGGGAAACAGACTGTGTTCCTCAGAACAGATGGCATGTTCTGTTCTAGGTTTACTTTGGAGCTGTCTTAGGAGATGCTTATGCTGACTTACAAGTTATACAAAACTTAAAATTTCAAAAATGAGAAATGGATTCTAGCTACTAATATAGGTAATAAAAAATTCACTCCTTATTAATATGTTATACAAAAAGAAACCAAAAGTTGGAGCAAAGAATGTTATAGCTTCAATTTTGTCACTTGGGTTATTAATCATATATAATTCATATTGACAGGAGAGCAGGCAGAGCCCCCTAGTTTACTGCTATATATTTTTAAAAGAAGAAACAAAGAAAGAAATGTCCATCTGAAATCATCTGAATGAATGAAAAGGTTACTTTTATGGGACTAAGATTGTAGAAAGGCACCCCAGCACAAGACAGTTTATTGACTTCCTTTATAGACCTAAAAAAGGCTAAAGAAAGCAACTTTGTGAGAACAATTAAAAGTAGAAAGGAGGGTTAATTGTGATGTGAGAGAAAGAAACCACAGAACAAAAAGAAAAAATGACCTTTCATCGTCAAGTAATTACCTCCAGGCAGGAACTCCATGATTAGGTAGAGGTTTAGCTTATCCTGAAAACTATAGAACATTTTCACAACCCACAAACTGTCTGCCTCCACTAGAATGTCACGCTCCGCACGAATGTGGCCAACCTGGAGGTATATGCATTTGATTAATGACAAAGCTTGCTCTGCTTTATTAGATAGTATATTTGCTTAAACAACTTAAATACTGTGTTTAAATACTGTTTTGAGTATTTAATCGTGATGATACAAAAGTTCTAATTTCTGCTTAGGCAAACCTACTAAAAATTGACAACATTTGACTTGAAGGTATTCAGTGATGAAAACTTGAGTGATGAAAGGCTTTAAAAAATGGCAAAATGAATGTCTTAAATGCAAATAGCAACTTTAACACTGCTATGAACTGAATCTGATTAGTTAAAATTACTACTCTTTTGCATATAGTTTTGTCCAATAATCTTTTATAACAAAAATAAATCCCCAAAGTGAGACACTCTAGCAAGTCTTTTCTCAGGTCTGCAATAGTATCTGCAATGACAGTGAGCTCACTGACAATTCTAGAATGCTATGATACAATAGCATTTAGTTCGCTGCTATGCACATAATATGTGCTCAATCAATCCTTACTGAATTGAAATATAAGATTCAAATTAATGACATTTCCAGTTTATACTTTTACTGAAATATCTAGCTAAGGAGACCAAATTGTAGAAAGTCTGGGAGAAATGGAAATATTTTGTTAATAATGCTTTATTGTCAAATTTACCTTATTTACTTTAAATGCAGAACAGTAATCAAACATCACTGCAAATCCCACTCCTCCCCACTTTTTTTTTTTTCTTTTGAGACCAAGTCTCGCTCTGTTGCCAGGCTGGAGTGTAGTGGTGTGATCTCGGCTCACTGCAACCTCCAACTCCCTGGTTCAAGCAATTCTCCTGCCTCAGCCTCCCGAGGAGCTGGGACTACAGGCACATGCAACCACACCCAGTGAATTTTTTATTTTCAGTAGAGACGGGGTTTCACCATGTTGGCCAGAATGGCCTCAATCTCTTGACCTTGTGATCCACCCTCCTCGGTCTCCCAAAGTGCTGGGATTACAGGCATGAGCCACCAAGCCCAGCCCCCCTACTTTTTTAAAAAGAGAGATGGGATCTTGCTGTCACCAAGGCTGGAGTACAGTGGCATGATCACAGTTCACTAAAGCCTCAAATTCCTGGTCTAAAGTGATCCTCTGCCTCAACCTCCCGAGTAGCTGGGATTACAGGTGTGTGCCAAGACGCCTGGCCCCTCCCCTCTTTTTTAAGTGTCACAAGGTCTAAATTGGGTTGATTCAGATCTAAATTTATTAAGACTCAGTCCAATCCCTGAGTAGTGGTTTTGGTCTTAACATATACTACAGGTCTTAGCCAGGCGCAGTGGCTCACGCCTGTAATCCCAGCACTTTGGGAGGCCGAGGCGGGTGGATCACGAGGTCAAGAGATCGAGACCATCCTGGTCAACATGGTGAAACCCCGTCTCTACTAAAAACACAAAAAATTAGCTTGGCATGGTGGCTCGTGCCTGTAATCCCAGCTACTCAGGAGGTTGAGGCAGGAGAATTGCCTGAACCCAGGAGGCGGAGGTTGCAGTGAGCCGAGATCGCGCCATTGCACTTAGGTCCTGGGTAACAAGAGTGAAACTCAAAAAAAAAACGTGTACTACAGGTCTTGACTTTTTACAATATGTTCTGAACCAAAACATGTATCAAGGTTCACGAACTGGCACTTCTGTTGGCAAATTTAGCCCATGGCTGTTGTTTGGTTTAATACAATGTTTGATACAATGCTTGTTTTATTGACATGTCTTTAGGGAAACGAGGCCCTCTTCCATTACTCTTCCATTTCAACACAGATGCCATCCTCTCTCCTAGTCTTACAGCTAACTTGCTTCAGTCTTCTACCCTAACTCTTGGGGGCCCAGAGGCATCTGAGTTTACATATTTGAGTTTTCAGTGTCTACTAAAATTGTTCTTTGGGGAATTTTTTTTTAAAGCTGCAACAGCCGGGCATGGTGGCTCATGCCTGTAATCCAAGCACTTTGGAGGCCAAGGCAGGAGGATCACCTGAGGTCAGGAGTTCAAGACTAGCCTGACCAACATGGTGAAACCCCGTCTTTAAAAAACATAATTAGGGCCGGGTGCGGTGGCTCAAGCCTGTAATCCCAGCACTTTGGGAGGCCGAGGCGGGCGGATCACAAGGTCAAGAGATCGAGACCATCCTGGTCAACATGGTGAAACCTCGTCTCTACTAAAAACACAAAAAATCAGCTGGGCATGGTGGGGCGTGCCTGTAATCCCAGCTACTCAGGAGGCTGAAGCAGGAGAATTGCCTGAACCCAGGAGGCAGAGGCTGTGGTGAGCCGAGATCACGCCATTGCACTCCAGCCTGGGTAACAAGAGCGAAACTCCGTCTCAAAAAACAAATAAAATAAAATAAAATAAATAATTAAAAAAATGAAACAGTACAGAAAACCTTCATCTTTACATCTGTACTTATGGTACTGGGTGGGAAGAAATGGACAATAAGGGTGAAAAGAAAGTGTGCTATGAAACACAATGAAGCCAAGTAAAGCAACTGCCTTTATTCGACCTTAATACAGAAGCAAAGCTTTTGGGAAACAGTAATGTTGCCTGCTGCCCCACAGCCATGGCTAGGGGTCCCAGTCACTGTAAGACATTAATATAGTGGAAGGCAGCCTTCATCTGCCTGTCTCTCCTTGCTTCCATTCAGATCCCCACCTACTGCAGGGAGCCAGAGAAAAGTGGAGGCACTACAATTACCACTTGTCACTCACCCTGGAGGACAGAATGTTGACCACAACATTTCCTGTTTGTCAAGGGGAAAACTACCATGAGCACACCTTGCACATTTCTCCTGAGGCTGAAACAGTAGCTAGAAACTTCCTAGTTTGAAAGTGGAGTTGGGTGAATATAGATTGAGGGAGGGAAGAACCGGAGGTGCAATTCATACAAAAAGGTATCTTTCCCCTGTTCCATAAATACTTAATAAAGTGGGGGTAATAGCTGCTATCCTGTGCCTTAAGAAAGCAGAAATAAGGCCAGGCACGGTGGCTCAAGCCTGTAATCCCAGCACTTTGGGAGGCCGAGGCGGGTGGATCACAAGGTCAAGAGATCGAGACCATCCTGGTCAACATGGTGAAACCCCGTCTCTACTAAAAATACAAAAAAGGGCATGGTGGCTCGTGCCTGTAATCCCAGCTACTCAGGAGGTTGAGGCAGGAGAATTGCCTGAACCCAGGAGGCGGAGGTTGCGGTGAGCCGAGATCGCGCCATTGCACTCCAGCCTGGGTAACAAGAGCGAAACTCGGTCTTAAAAAAAAAAAAAAAAGAAAGCAGAAATAAAAGCCAGCATTTTGTCCCTTCAATAACTGTATACTGGCATCACAACTGAAGGTTTTCCTTTTGCACTGGAAGAGAAACATCAGAAACTAGCTAGATGCCATGTCTTACCCTTTAAATTTTCCCAGGTAGCAAAAATGTCCACGATGTGAAGCCAAAAAATAACCTGAATACTCAGTGGGTAGCTTGTAATTCCTACTCAGATTATTTAGTAAAAGCAAACAAAAAAACAATTTTACTTCTGTATCTCTACTTTGTCAGCCCTACCCCAAAATGGTGATGGATTTGCACTGGTCTACTTTCATGTTTTACTTAGCACACCCACATGCTTCTTTAAGATGGCTGAGCCAGGTAGAATCTGTGGCCAGAGACTGTAACTGGTTCATAATGAGATCAAACCTGGGGAGTTGAGTCCATCAGCTAAAGTGAGCTAAACAATTTAAGTTAATGTACCATTTAAGGCATAAATTAATGCATCATTTAAAATGTTAGTTCTAATAGACAGTTCCTTTACTTTCATAGAGAAAAGTTTTAGAAACTGAAGAAGGCACAATATTTGAGAAAAGGGTTTTTAACATATTATGTTTGGATCATCCACTGTTAGAAACCATGCTGGGCACCTGGTATACATAAAATTACTAATTCTGAAAATCCTATGTACTTTGTTTTGCAATTTTACTCTGACGGCCAATTATTTGATAAAAAGAGGTCTTAAGCCTTGGTTGAAACTGAAGGAAATATATCTTGCAAAAATAACTTACTCATGAGATGCAAACATACTGACTAATGCAGAAGCTTTATATTTTCCGTCTCAAGATTAACTGAAACTCTTTCAGTGCCTACACACCCATACCACACACTAATTTGTAGATAATACGTAAATACAGCTACTGTGAATTTTGAAAGGGGTTGGTGTTAGCATAGTGTCTAAAGATTTACTGCCATGGTATTTGATACTCTCAACTGAAATTCCCAGGAGTCTAAAGCTTCTCATAACACATGAAAATTTTAGAGAAAATAAAAATTCCAAATTTTGGGGTGGCATTTAAATGAAGACAGGGAAGACCAGTGATTATATCTTCTCTCAATAGGTAGAAAGGATTGCTTGTGGGGCCAATCTCCATTCTCCCTCTTTGGCTCTAAATTGGGAGTTCTCCTTGTCACAAGGTCTCCACGTTCCTGTAGCATCAAATCTTTAACAGGACATTTGTAGTCAGCACCCACTGCAATCTGTTCTTGAGCAACAAGCTACATTAAACTAGATGTACAGAAAGTCTATTCTTGCTTTTTAAAATACACTTTCCAATAGTTAAAACCTTATTTATTTTGCATAAGGTGTTTATGTACTTTATAGATCTATCTGCAAACCAGGTTTTGGTTTTAGAAAGTGTCCCTAATCATTAAAGGATAATTTGTATTGTTCTGCCATTTGCATTATATTTTTCAAATTCATTCAGAAATTGGATGGCTGGTCTTTCTCAGGAACTGATGAGCTACCTAGAAAACTCAACTTTGGTTTAGGTAAACAGAATGAAGCATATAAAGACACATTTTAGATTGTAAAATCCAAATTCTAATTCCTAATCCTTAGTTATGAGGTATATATACAATTTCTACTTCTCAGCACTTGGTAAGAAACACACTACCACATCACATATGACCTCAGTAAAAAAAGGCTCTCACATTAAGGACATTTTGTGATCAACTGGAAGACACAAGTAACAGCTGCTTTTCAAATAGATTTTCAATTTTTAAAAGATTACACATAACCTGTAGGCATTATTTGTGATTTTATTTATTTATTTATTTATTTATTTATTTATTTGTGTTTTTTGAGACGGAGTTTCACTCTTGTTACCCAGGCTGGAGTGCAATGGCATGATCTTGGCTCACCGCAACCTCCGCCTCCTGGGTTCTGGCAGTTCTCCTGCTTCAGCCTCCTGAGTAGTTGGGATTACAGGCACGCACCACCATGCCCAGCTAATTTTTTGTATTTTTAGTAGAGACGCGGTTTCACCATGTTGACCAGGATGGTCTCGATCTCTTGACCTCGTGATCCACCCGCCTCGGCCTCCCAAAGTGCTGGGATTACAGGCTTGAGCCACCGCGCCCGGCCTTATTTGTGATTTTAAATATGAACTGCTTCTTCACAGGGGGAAGAAGATAATATTACATATATAGCCATACTATATGCTAAAGAAAACTGCAATAAAAATATCCATTTCAATTAAACAAAAAGTTTTAGGAGACAAAAATCAGTAAGTTAAAAGCACCACTACAACTGTGCTTTACCTGCTCTTTTTCAAGCATATCTGCTTTACGGAGTATTTTCATTGCATACACATGCCCCGTATCTTTCTTCTGAACAAGCCGTACCTAAAATGTTATAAAAGAAATGCCAAGTCAACTCACACTGCCAAGCTAATGCTTTCAGGACACAATAGTTAACTGAAAAAGTATTGTAATTTTAACTCAAGCAACTAGTAATAACAAAGCAGAAGAAAATGCTTTTCAGTGTTCCAAAATGAATACAGTGTAGTCGGTGCTGGAAACAGTCTCAAATACCTCTACATCTAAACAGCTTTGGTTCCTTAGTTGAACAAACCAGTCTAATTAAAAACCTTCAACTTCAAATTTAAGGACTCCTTAAACCCCTGACATATGTCATCCAGTCAGCTCAGAAAATCTAAGTAAATGATTACAATGATGTGTAATTAAAACAAAAATAGCTAGACATGATGGTGTATACCTGTAGTCCCAGCTATTTGGGAGACTGAGGTAGGAGGATTGCTTGAGCTCAGGAGTTCTAAGCTATGGCGCATTATGCTGATCAGGTGTGTGAACCAAGTTCAGCATAATATGGTGACCTCCCAGGAGTGGGGCAGAGGACGACAACAACTCATCAGGTTGCCTAAGGAAGGGTAAAGAGGCCCAGTTCAGAAATGGAGCAGGTCAAAACTCCCATACTGATCAGTAGGGGGACTGCGCCTGTAAACAGCCACTGCACTTCAGCCTGGGAAACATTGCAAAACCCTGTCACTTAATAATAATAACAATAAAGTAAAACCTCATGTATAACAAAAATGTCTGGAAAGGAAAACAAAAAATTCAGGTCAGACACAGTGGCTCACACCTATAATCCCAGCACTTTGGGAGGCCAAGGCGAGCGGATCACCTGAGGTCAGGAGTTTGAGACCAGCCTGGCCAACCTGGTGAAATCCCATCTCTACTAAAAACACAAAAATTAGATGGGCATGGTGGTGTATGCCTGTAGTCTCAGCTACTTAGGAGGCAGGAGAATCACTTGAACCCAGGAGGTGGAGGTTGCAGTGAGCCAAGATCACGCCATTGCACACCAGCCTGGGCGACAAAGCAAGACTCTATGTCTCAAAAAAAGAAAAAAAATTCAAAATGTATATTTTGGGAAATTGTGTTTCATGCAGTTTTCCTTCCTCTTTTACGGTTTCCATAGTTTTTAAAGAAAACAGATTAATTTTAGAAAGAAAAGAAAATGGTCTACACACTAAAAAAAATTTCTTTTTTTTGAGATGAAGTCTCGCTCTTGTCTCCGAGGCTGGAGTGCAATGGCGCAATCTTGGCTCATTACAACCTCCACCTCCTGGGTTCAAGCAATTCTCCTGCCTCAGCCTCCTAAGTAACTGGGATTACAGGTGCCTGCCACCTTGCCCAGCTAATTTTTCTATTTTTAGTAGAGATAAGAGTTTTGCCATGTTGGCCCAGCTGGTCTCAAAATCCTGACCTCAGGTGATCCGCTTGCCTAGGCCTCCCAAAGTGCTGGAATTACAGGAGTAAGCCATTGCACCCGGCAGAAAAATTTCATTGCAAGCTCCTGCATGTCTTCCCCTCCTCTCCCAAAATAAGTATGTTTTCTTTTCCCTGAACCTTTCTTCATGTTTTTCCTAATTGAGTACCACAACCCTTCCTTGCCAAACAGAAAGCTCTTTCAGAGCTGGTAGTATACTTTTACCTCTTTCAGGAAGCCAGTCGGAATTCTGAGGGATCAATCTATCACCTATGCCTTTGAATATTACTCACATTTCCCCGGGGTACCAGGTTTTAATAATACACTGCTCCTGGCCAAGTGAGGTGGCTCACACCTGTAATCCCAGCACTTTGGGAGGCCGAGGCAGGCAGATCATAAAGTCAGGAGTTTGAGACCAGCCTGGGCAACATGGTGAAACCCCGTCTCTACTAAAAATACAAAAATTAGCTGGGTATTTTGGCACATGCCGATAGTCCCAGCTACTCTGGAGGCTGAGGCAGGAGAACTGCTCGAACGCAGGAGGCTGAGGTTGCAGTGAGCCTAGAAGCCATTGCACTCCAGCTTGGGTGACAGAGTGAGACTCCATCTCAAAAAAAAAATATATATATATACTGCTCCTTCTACACTTGCAACTATTACATCAGTAGGTTATCCACTTTGGGCATTTTTCATGAATGGGAACGACCTTGCATGGGCTCTCTCAAACTCTCCCCAACAGATTGCTCTTGTGCCCAACAAGAATTGTGGGGACAAAGTCACAAATGCTTTCAACTCTCTACCACTACCTCTGTAACTCCTTTCAGTAAATTCTACCTCCTAGTGTCATCTTTTTAGAGCTGTATCAAACTGGTGGGGAGAAATAAAGGGTGGAGAGACACCGTTAGTTTCCTTCTGGAGAAGCGGTGTGGTACTGGGAAAAGCAAGAGCTTTGAATTCAGGAAGTTGGGCCCAACTTTGGGTCCGACTGCTCAATGGCTGTGTGATACTAGGATATTTTATATACCATTGGAGTCCTAATTTCATCACCTATTAAATGGGTTACCGTCCTGATTATGGGGAAAAAAGCAGCGAGTAAATAATAAATGTTGATTTCCTTCTACCTTTCAACTCTCCCTCTAAACACCGACACCATCTCTGGCAAAATAGAGAACAGAGATCAGGGACCATGGAGAGAAGAAAAAGAGAAAGCAAACAGACAAAGCAATTAGGATGTGGGGCTGGCATGCCTGACCCATCTAATTCCATGTATTTCAGTTATATCAACAATCATGAGTTCATGGTATGTTAGAAACTTTGAAGTTTTGCAATATTTTTGTACTTGATAAGCAGCTGTGGCTTTTACCTCACCAAATGCTCCTCTGCCTATTACTTTTAAGGACTCAAAATCTTCCAATCCAAGCCTTGTTCTCTTCAAACGAAGAAACTCTGTTTCCTTCCGAGCATGTGCTGATCTTCTGAGTCGTTTCTAATATTTAAATAAGGAAGAAAGGAGAGGGGAAGAAGGTGAAATTCTAAAACTCTGTAACAAGTCATGTTTGTGACTTAACCAGCTGGAAACAGGACCACAGTGGACTAGGGATAATCTTTTCACACATGAAAGCACCCCAGAAAGATCCTTAAGAGGTCACGTCTCCCTTTCCTGGCCTTTACACGAAACATCCAAGCCACACTGAACAGACGGGTGCCTCCTCTGGGAACTCTGACTAACCTACTTCAACAATCTACTATCCTAACATTTTTAGTGAAGGGAGGGATAAATAACCAACAACATTTTCCTTTATCCTGTTTAATATATATGAAAAATGTGTTCTCTTTCCCTCTGGATTTTTTTACACATTATATGCTCTAACTTTCTGTTATTTCTACAAGTATTGGGTATTTTTCACCACTGTCCTGGGTTCTGCAAGCCAATTCTATTTTTGAAGGCATTTCCACTGCCATTTCGGTTCCTTGTGCAGTCCCTTGTTATTTTCTCCTACCATATCTGTGGGCGCTGGGTGGAAGGGCTGATTGAGATGGATATTTTGCCTTAATAAAGATTTCAGTTGTCTGTGATCAGTGGTAAATTTAAAAAGACAAACAAAGCCGGGCGCGGTGGCTCAAGCCTGTAATCCCAGCACTTTGGGAGGCTGAGGCGGGTGGATCACGAGGTCGAGAGATCGAGACCATCCTGGTCAACATGGTGAAACCCCGTCTCTACTAAAAGTGCAAAAAATTAGCTGGGCATGGTGGCACGTGCCTGTAATCCCAGCTACTCAGGAGGCTGAGGCAGGAGAATTGCCTGAGCCCAGGAGGCGGAGGTTGCGGTGAGCCAAGATCGCGCCATTGCACTCCAGCCTGGGTAACAAGGGCGAAACTCCGTCTCAAAAAAAAAAAATAAATAAAATAAAAAGACAAACAAAAAAAAAATAAAAAATAAAATAAAAAAATAAAGATTTAGGAACATCACACACTGGGGCCTGTCAGGGGGTGGGGGAGAGCATTAGGATAAATACCTCATGCATGTGGAGCTTAAAACCTAGATGATGGGTTGATAGGTGCAGTAAACTACTATAGCACATATATTCCTACGTAACAAACCTGTACATTCAACATATGTATCCCAGAACTTAGAATTAAAAATATTTCAGAAATTTGCCCTATTCCTACAGAGGCTTTTCAGTGATTTCAGTAAAAATGCTGTTACTTGCTCTTTTCTTTTTTTTTTTTGAGATGGAGTTTCGCTCTGGTTACCCAGGCTGGAGTGCAATGGCATGATCTCGGCTCACCGCAACCTCCGCCTCCTGGGTTCAGGCAATTCTCCTGTCTCAGCCTCCTGAGTAGCTGGGATTACAGGCACGCGCCACCACGCCCAGCTAATTTTTGTATTTTTAGTAGAGACAGGGTTTCACCATGTTGACCAGGATGGTCTCGATCTCTTGACCTCATGATCCACCCGCCTCGGCCTCCCAAAGTGCTGGGATTACAGGCTTGAGCCACCGCGCCCGGCCTGTTACTTGCTCTTTAAATTTTTTTTTTTTTTTTGAGACGGAGTTTCGCTCTTGTTACCCAGGCTGGAGTGCAATGGCGCGATCTCGGCTCACCGCAACCTCCGCCTCCCGGGTTCAGGCAATTCTCCTGTCTCAGCCTCCTGAGTAGTTGGGATTACAGGCATGCGCCACCATGCCCAGCTAATTTTTTGTATTTTTAGTAGAGACGGGGTTTCACCATGTTGATCAGGATGGTCTCGATCTTTTGACCTCGTGATCCACCCGCCTCGGCCTCCCAAAGTGCTGGGATTACAGGTTTGAGCCACCGCGCCCGGCCTGCTCTTTAAATTTTAATTTGATCATTGCTTTCTCTTGGAATTCTAAATCTAGTTTACTCTAACTATACCTAGAGAATCCTTCCTCTCCTAGGTACTTAATAAGTAATTTGTCCCTCTGCATGAACACCAAAATCCAGAAGCACGCTACCTCCTCAAGTTCTGTTACTGAGCCAAAACCCTTCTCATGTGTACCAAGGCTAACAACTCACTGAACAAAATACAATCTGCCATGCTGGGTTTTAAGGAAGACACTGCCAATATTAATTACCTCCTCATCTTTTAGGCCTTCTTCTTCCATCACCTTTTCTAACTTCTTTTGTCTAAAACAAAAACAAAAGACATATGAAATCACATCTGAATGATACCTTTCGGAAAATTCTATAACTTAATTCTGTCACTGCATTTTAAAAATGACAAAAACAGGTAAATCTCAAAATGTCCCATTAAAACAAACAAACAAAAAATTACAGTTACCAAGACAAATAAAAAGATTTCCACTCCTTGTTAGGTCTATTTTTTTGGGGGGGTGGGGGGGAGGAGAGACATGCTCTTGTTCTGTCACCCAGGCTGGAATGCAGTGGCTGGCACAATCTCAGCTCACTGAAATCTCTACCTCACAGACAAGCAATCCCACCTCAGCCTCCTAAGTAGCTGGGACTACAGGCGCATGCCACCACGCCTGGCTAATTTTCAAATTTTTTGTAGAAATGAGGTCTCACTGTATTGCCCAGGCTGGTCTCAAACTCCAGCCTGACCTTCCCAAGTACTGGGATTACAGGTGTGAGCCACCATGCCCCACCCTTAGGTCTACATTTTTTAAAAAACTGTCTAAGATGTTAACGCAACAAAGAATCTTGTTTCAAAAAAGGTTCTCTCTAGGTTTTGAGGGTTGTTTTAAAAAATATATTTTTTCAATTATTTTCTCCTTACCAAACCACAAAACAGCTGGTATTTGATAACCTCCTATCATGGTGTTTCTTTCCCTCTCTCTGACTGAAGTCTACTTCCTTTATCTTTGCATCTTCCTCCTCCTCCCTGCCATGAGCAAAGGGTAACAAACAATGGTAAAAGCAGAATTTGGAAATTTTAGGGGAAAAAGTGATCAAAAAAGGTGACTGGTACCACTATCATCAAAATTTCATACATCAGACTGGGTGCGATGGCTCACACCTCTGATCCCAGCACTCTGGGAGGCTGGGACAGGTGGATCACTTGAGGTCAGGAGTCCAAGACCAGCCTGGTCAATATGGTGAAACCCAGTCTCTACTCAAAACACAAAAATTAGGCTGGGTGCGGTGGCTCATGCCTGTAACCCCAGCACTTTTGGAGGCCAAGGTGGGTGAGTCACTTGAGGTCACGAGTTTGAGACCAGACTGGCCAACATGGTGAAACCCCATTTCTACTAAAAATGCAAAAGTTAGCCGGGCATGGTGGTGTGCCCCTGTATTCCCAGCCACTCAGGAGCCTGAGGCAGAAGAACTGCTTGAACCCAGGAGGTGGAGGCTGCAGTGAGCAGAGACTGCTCCACTGCACTCCAGCCTGGGCAACAGAGCAAGACCCTGTCTCAAAAAAAAAAAAAAAAAAAAAAAATTAGCTGGGCATAGTGGCAGGTGTCTGTAATCCCAGCTACCCAGGAGGCTAAGGCACAAGAATCACTTAAACCCAGGAGGCTGAGGTTGCAGTGAGGCAAGATCACACCACTGCACCACAGCTTGGGTGTCGGAGTGAAACTAAAAAACCTTCAGACATCAAACTCTTGGAGTACTGAACTTTAGAAAGTGAAGCAATAATGTTTTCGAGCTATAGTCTCATAAAACTAAAAGAAGGAAGTAAAACTTCCTTACAACCAATTCCACAGAACCTTCATTTATTCAGCACAATAAATGAAAGCACATGGGCTAGAATCTCTCCTCCACTACTCATCAGCATTCTAGATAAACAGATAAAAACAGAGCAAAGAAGGATAAGAGTGTACAGTATGCTACAGAAATAGCATGTAGTCCATTGCAGCTGATACACACAGCACTTCAAATGCCACACCAAGAAGGCTGGATCTCATTCTGTAGACAAGCGAGTGCTAAAAGAGGCTTGTGTGCAAAGGAGTGATATGGTAAGATTTCTATTTTAGAATGGTAGCCAGCAGTAATGAGGATCTGATGGACTGGCAGAGAAAGCAACTGAGAAAGATGAGAGGCCAGTGGAGAGTCACTGTAATGATTCAGACGTGCAGTAAAGATCTAGAGCCAGCTGTAATCCTAACACTTTGGGAGGCCAAGGCGGGCGGATCACAAGGTCAAGAGATCAAGACCATCCTGGCCAATATGGTGGAACCCTGTCTCTACTAAAAATACAAAAAATAGCCGGGCATGGCGGCACATGCCTACGGTCCCAGCTACTCAGGAGGCTGAGGCGGAAGAATCGCTTGAACCCAGGAGGCGGAGGTTGCAGTGAGCCGAGATTGCGCCACTGCACTCCAGCCTGGCGATAGAGCAAGACTCCGTCTCAAAAAAAAAAAAGGTCTAGAGCCAGGGCAGAAAACTAGAATGAAGTGGAGATATTGCAAAGATGACCAACTGACAATACAAGTCTAGGGAAAAGTCTTAGAATTTTTTGTCTAGAGGGATATGATACCACTAACCAAGATAGGAAATACAGAGAGAGGAACTCAAACAGTTCTCCTAGTTCCCAGAATATTTTGGGATGCATGTGCATCTATGTGTGTTAGTTGAAGCCGAGCAGAATAAGAAGTCAGAGCATAACACGCTAAGCAAAAGCTCTAAGAACACAACTGTAGTCAACCCTTTTTACGCCCTGAGTACTTAACACCATCATACCTCCTCACTATACAGGCGCCCGCCACCACACCCAGCTAATTTTTGTATTTTTAATAGAGATGGGGTTTCACCATGTTGGCCAGTGTGGTCTCGAACTCCTGACCTGAACTGATCCACCTGCCTTGGCCTCCCAAAGTACAGGGATTATAAGCATGTGCCACTGCACCCAGCGTTTTTTTTTGTTTTTTGTTTTTTGTTTTTTGAGACAAGAGTCTGGCTCTGTCATTCAGGCTGGAATGGAGTGTGCAGGGCATGATCTCGGCTCACTGCAACCTTCAGGTGATTCTTGTGCCTCAGCCTCACAAGTAGCAGAGATTACAGGCATGTACCACCATTTCTGGCTAATTTGTATATTTTTAGTAGAGACAGGGTTTCACCATGTTGCACAGGCTGGTCCCAAACCCCTGACCTCAAGTGATCCGCCCACCTCGGCCTCCCAACATGCTGTGATTATAGGTGTGAGCCACTGCAACCAGCCAGAAATACCCTAAAATTAACACTACACAGTTTCTTTAAGATCTCAACAAATTACTTCAATTCTACACTCTGATTTGACTGATATCTGGTCAGTGAAGACCATTTGGAGGTCTGAACTTGCTCATTCTTGGGGCCTAAATAAAACTGACACTGAATCACTAATAATAATCACATATCTCTACTCAGTATTAGGTAAGACCAAATGGAGAATTTCTACAGTTAAGAAACCATAGGTGAGAAAATCCAAGAGGAGTTGCAGAACACAGAGGTTCTCAGTAAAATTATTAAAGTATTTATTTGATTTGAGGAGAAAAAAAGCTTGCCTTTATTATATATTAAATTAGCTGTTTATGGTTTTAATTAATCCACCTAAATAGTATTCATGAAGAAAAGAAACAACTGAAAATATTTGGTACAAGGAAATGCCTGTCTCCTCAGATTTGATTTCAAACTGCCTATGAATGATCTAAACCATTATTTTTTAATGAATAAGTAGACAACTCTCATTACCTACTAGATACCTAGGATCATATACAGAGAGAATACAAGGAGGGCTGCTGCTCCTAAAGAAGTTTACAACCAAGGCCGCCATTGAAGACAAAACACAGACTGAAGGAATAGAGCAGATGCACTTGCCCTATTGAGCACTTGTGATTGAAGAATGGTATTAATAGGAGACCATTAGGTGGCATTCTGCAGCACCGTGTGATGGACACTAGATTCAGGGGGTTTAATTATTATTATTATTATTTTTTTTTTTTGAGACAGAGTCTCGCTCTGTTGCTAGGTGCCAGGCTGGAGTACAGTGGTGTGATCTCGGCTCACTGCAGCCTCCACCTCCCGGGTTCAAGCAATTCTCCTGCCTTAGCCTCCCAAGTAGCTAGGACTACAGGCATGCACCACCATGCCCCGCTAATTTTTTTATTTTAATAGAGATGGGGTTTCACTATGTTGACCAGGATGGTCTCGATCACTTGACCTTGTGATCCGCCCACCTCTGCCTCCCAAAGTGCTGGGAATTACAGACATGAGCCACCACGCCCAGCCTAATTATTTTTAAACCAATCTGTAGGGCTGGGTACGGTGGCTCACGCCTGTAATTCCAGCACTTTGGGAGGTCAAGGCAGGTGAATCATGAGGTCAGGAGTTCAAGACCAGACTGGCCAACATGGTGATACCCCGTGTCTACTAAAAAATACAAAAATTGGCCGGGCGCGGTGGCTCAAGCCTGTAATCCCAGCACTTTGGGAGGCCGGGGCGGGTGGATCACGAGGTCAAGAGATCGAGACCATCCTGGTCAACATGATGAAACCCTGTCTCTACTAAAAATACAAAAAAAATTAGCTGGGCATGGTGGCGCGTGCCTGTAATCCCAGCTACTCAGGAGGCTGAGGCAGGAGAATTGCCTGAACCCAGGAGGCGGAGGTTGCAGTGAGCCGAGATCGCGCCATTGCACTCCAGCCTGGCAACAAGAGTGAAATTCTGTCTCAAAAAAAAAAAAAAAAAATTAGTTGGGCATGGTGGCTCATGCCTATAATCCCGGCTACTTGGGAGGCTGAGGTAGAATTGCTTGAACCAGGACCTGGGAGGCGGAGGTTGCAGTGAGCCAAGGTAACGCCACTGTACTCCAGCCTGAGCTACAGAGCAAGAGTCCATTGCCCCCACACAAAAAAAAAAATCTGTAGAAGCTGCTATAGTGTTTCTATGAAACTGCTCAAAGTTCTCATATTTTATGTTTATACAGGAAACAATTCCCAGATGAATTTTATTCTTTCTTCTGTCTCTGGGCTTTGTACACATATCCTCCTGCAGTTAAGTCCTTTGTTTCAACTATAACCTAGTGCATGTTGGAACAGGGCAAAAGTTGCCTAACAATGCTAGGAGTAACAGATATTTAAAGGCACCTGGACAAGGCACAAAAGAAAAAAAACAAAAATTTGTATTACAATTTGGTCTCAAAATTAACTAGCCCAATACTTATTTCAAACCCTTATCACATATTATCTCTTTATTATCAATTGTTTCCTATCATTAAAACTGTTTACTTATCAAGGTCCTGCAATGTGACCCTCCAGAACATCAAAAAGCTTGAAAACCCAGGCCAGGCAATGGTGGCTCATGCCTGTAATTCCAACACTCTAGGGGGCTGAGGCTGGCTTGAGCCAAGGAGTTTGAGGCTGCAGTGAGCCATGATTGCATCACTGCACTCCAGCCTGGGTGACGCACTGAAACCTTGTCCATTAAAAACAAGCAAATATAATCTGTCATAAGATTAGAAAAAAATATTAAAAAAGAAAACATAAGATTAGAAAAAAAAATTTTTTTAAAAGAAAAAAGAAAAAAACCCAAAAAACAAAAAAACCTTGTTTCTCACTTCTGAGGTAACTCTTGTCAATCACTTTTTAAAAATATTTTCTTTTTTTTTTTTTTTTTTGAGACGGAGTTTCGCTCTTGTTGCCCAGGCTGGAGTGCAATGGTGTGATCTCGGCTCACCGCACCCTCCGCCTCCTGGGTTCAGGCAATTCTCCTGCCTCAGCCTCCTGAGTAGCTGGGATTACAGGCACACGCCACCATGCCCAGCTAATTTTTAGTATTTTTAGTAGAGACGGGGTTTCACCATGTTGACCAGGATGGTCTCGATCTCTTGACCTCGTGATCCACCCGCCTCAGCCTCCCAAAGTGCTGGGATTACAGGCTTGAGCCACCACGCCCGGCTAAAAATATTTTCTAGGAAGAATAAAACCTATAAGTCTTATTGAACTGTATCAGTAAATCCAAAACCAACTAGCAGCTCATACAAAAAAAGAGGGTACTGGCTGGGCACAGTGGCTCATACCTGTAATCACAGCACTTTGGGAGGCTGAGGCAGGCAGATCACTTCAGGTCAGGAACTCAAGACCAGCCTAGCCAACATGGCGAAACCCCATCTCCACTAAAACTACAAAAATTAGGCCAAGCATGGTGGCTCATGCCTGTAATCCCAGCACTTTGGGAGGCCAAGGCAGGTGGATCATGAGATCAAGAGATCCGAGACCATCCTGGCCAAGATGGTGAAACCTCGTCTCTAGTAAAACTACAAAAGTTAGTTGGGCGTGGTTGGTCCAGGCTACTCGGGAAGCTGAGGCAGGAGAATCGCTTGAACCTGGGAAATGGAGGTTGCAGTGAGCAGAGATCACACCACTGCACTCCAGCCTGGGTGACAGAGCAAGACTCCATCTCAAATACAAAAAAAAGAGCCAAACATATATCTGTGTATATGATTCAGCAATTCCATTTCTAGATATTTACCTAAGAACTAAAAACAAATGTTCACAAGATTGGTACAAAAATGTGCATAGAAGTTTATTCAAAATAGCCAAAAACTGAAAAGAACCCAGGTGTTTATCAATAAGAAAACGGATAAACAAACTAAGATAAAGTCAGAAGACAGAAAAGTACTCAACAATAAAACTGAACAAATTATTGATGCATATAGCAACACAGAAGAACCTCAAAAACATTACGCTGGCCAGCTGTGGTGGCTCGCACCTGTAATCCCAGCACTTTGGGAGGCTAAGGTGGGAGGATTGCTTGAACTCGGGAGTTCAAGACCAGCCTGGGCAACAAAGTGAGACCCTGTCTCTAGAAAAAATTTTTTAAAAATTAGCCAAGTGTAGCCAGGCGCGGTGGCTCAAGCCTGTAATCCCAGCACTTTGGGAGGCCAAGACGGGTGGATCACAAGGTCAAGAGATTGAGACCATCCTGGTCAACATGGTGAAACTCCATCTCTACTAAAAATACAAAACATTAGCTGGGCATGGTGGCGCGTGCCTGTAATCCCAGCTACTCAGGAGGCTGAGGCAGGAGAATTGCCTGAACCCAGGAGGCGGAGGTTGCGGTGAGCCGAGATGGCGCCATTGCACTCCAGCCTGGATAACAAGAGTGAAACTCCATCTCAAAAAAAAAAAAAATTAGCCAAGTGTAGTGACATGCACCTATAGTTCCAGCTACTTGGGAGGATGAGGCAGGAAGATCACCTGAGCGTGGGAGGTGGAGGCTACAGTGAGCTATGATTGTGCCACTGCATACCAGCCCGGGCAACAAAGCAACACCCTGTCTAAACAACAAAAAAAATTATGCTAAATGGAAGATGCCTTGCTTAAATGAGTACATACTATACATTTCCATTTATATGTTCCACTTGCATGAAACAGGCAAGACTAATCTATAATAGAAACAAACTCACAACAATGGTTGTCCAAGGTCGACAAAACTTTCTGGGAGAGGTAATGTTCGCTGTTTTGATAAAGGTTTAAATTATACAAGTGTATGCATTTGTCAAAACTCATAAAATGGTACCCTTCAACTTGTGCATTTCATTGTGCATAAATTTTACACCCTTCCCCCAAAAATATAAATATTGAACTCTAGTTAATGTTATACAAGCAAAAATATTCAGAAGTATACTGATGTCTACAACATAATTTGAAGTGAGGCAGAAAATTAAGATGGATTAATGAACACATACAAGAATGGATAGATGAATATGTGGTTAAACAAATATAATAATCAGCCGGGCGCAGTGGCTCATGCCTATAATCCCAGCACTTTGGGAGGCCAAGGCGGGTGGATCACGAGGTCACGAGATTGAGACCATCCTGGTCAACATGGTGAAACCCTGTCTCTACTAAAAGTACAAAAAATTAGCTGGGCATGGTGGCACACGCCTGTAATCCCAGCTACTCGGAAGGCTGAGGCAGGAGAATTGCCTGAACCCAGGAGGCGGAGGTTGTGGTGAGCCAAGATCGCGCCATTGCACTCCAGCCTGGGTAACAAGAGCGAAACTCCGTCTCAAAAAAAAAAAAACACAAATATAATAATCATTATAGTCTCTAGATGATATATATGTATATATTCACTGTATAATTATTACAAGTTTTTTGTATTTCTGAATACTTTCATGGTAAAATATTAGGAAAAAAATTTTTTTTAATTATGAGCTATGGCCGGGCACAGTGGCTTATGCCTATTAATTCCAGCACTTTGGGAGGCTGAGGAAAGTGGAATACCTGAGGTCGGGCGTTCAAAACCAGCCTGGCCACATGAGTGCAGTGAGCCAAGATCATGCCACTGCACTCTAGCCTGGGCAACAGAATGAGATTCAGTCTCAAAAAAATAATAATAAATAAACTTTGAGTTACTATGTGGATAGTATATGCCAGATCAGTAATAACAACAGCTGATACTACCACCATTAACTAAGTGACTACGATGTGTAAAACAATCTATACCCATTGCAATCCTGCAAGGCAAGCAGTATTATCCCCATTTTCCTGATGAGGGAACCAATTCACAGAAAGAGTAAAGAAATTGTTAGAGCTTCATACATCTATTCTATTCAATGAAACTGGCAGGACTCTAAACCCAGGTCTGACTCCAAATGGGCTGCACTCCCATTATTCCACACCGCCTTAACAATTAACTCCAAGGATTGAGCCCAATTTTTTTTTTTTTAAGATACAGAGTCTCACTGTTGCTCAGGCTGGCCTCAAACTCATAGGCTAATGCAATCCTCCCAACTTTAGCCTCCCAAGTACCAACTTTTTCTTATATTTCAGTAGAAGTTTGTATGACCTTTAGGCATAAGTAGGTTAACAGCAGGGACTTTGACAATCCCTTTCACTGTCATTCTATTATGATAGTCTATAATACGGCTGCTAGTATTCTTGTCTCCTTTCAGCATTATAAGTGTTTTACAATACGAGAAATGCATGCCACACCCATGACACAATTGTTTAAAACAAAACTCTTTACCTCATTTCTCGTTCTTCATGTTGAGCGATAAGGTTGCTATAAAAATTCTCCAGTGTCACTTTGGTCATTGTCACCCTTTCCTTTGTGTGGTTACTCATGGATGAGCAAGGTGTTGAGCCTGTCATTGCCATGGCTGCTAGAAACAAAGAAAAGAAGAGGTATTAGTTTTGGAGTTAGAATCACCCATTGTGCATTCTCCTACCCTACTGGTAGGAATGTAAATTGGTACAAGTTTTCTGGAGGACAAACAGGTAATATGTAAGAAAAGCCAGACAAAGACAATATTTGGTAAAATAATAAATATAAATTACTGTTCCATGACCGAGAAATCTCATAAAGACTTGAGAAACCGTCAAAAGGGCTTCTAAAGAGACATACACAGGATGTTCAGTACAAAGAGGATGTTCATTATGCCATAATTTGTGTTATGGGAAGTTAGAGGCAATTCAGTAAGAAAATAAAGAGCTGTCGCTGCATAGGAAATACTATGCAACAACCAGAAGCAACTCTACCTGTACCTATCAGTCACGCAAATATATCTTTAAAACATATTAGTGCAAAAGTACGGTATTGCATTTTTAAAGAAAATAGGATCACAAAACCACATAGGTAAATCAAGAATATATACTAAACCACACGCCTGTAATCCCAGCTATCTTGGGAGGCCAAGACGGAGGATTGCTTGAGCCCCCAAGTTTAAGACCAGCTTGGACAACCTAGTGAGACACTTTTTTTTTCTTTCTGTTTTTCAGGGATTGTTGTCTCTGAGTACGGATCCTCCCTGACTAGTGAGACTTAAAAATATATATATAGTATACATACAGTACAATTCTTTGCCATCTAGTAATCTACCTTGAAGAAGTCAAGGACCTATAAAAAAATCATCACAACGGGGTTCAATGCAGCACTGTAATCACAATGGGAAATTAGAGATAACTTGAATATATACAATAGAACTAATTCGGTATGAAAAAACCCTTCATGATTATGAAGCTGAAGCCTAAAGAAAAAAAAAACACCCTTCAATAAAATAATGTGCAATTAAAATATGTCCAAACAGTTAATGTCAGAAGATACGCTTCCATTCGAAGTCAACAGAACAGATTACAAAGCAAAATGTATATCATGATCTAAATTCTTTTTGTGTTTATGTGCACAGAATTATTAGAAATATATCATCGCCGGGCACGGTGGCTCAAGCCTGTAATTCCAGCACTTTGGGAGGCCGAGGCGGGTGGATCATGAGGTCAAGAGATCGAGACCATCCTGGTCAACATGGTGAAACCCCGTCTCTACTAAAAATACAAAAAAGTAGCTGGGCATGGTGGCACATGCCTGTAATCCCAGCTACTCAGGAGGCTGAGGCAGGAGAATTGCCTGAACCCAGGAGGCGGAGGTTGCGGTGAGCCGAGATCGTGCCATTGCACTCCAGCCTGGGTAACAAGAGTGAAACTCCGTCTCAAAAAAAAAAAAAGAAATATATCATCAAAATGTTATTAGTGGCATACCTATAGGCAGTGAGAATAGAAAATTTTATTCTTGCTTGTGCTTTTTACATAGTTTTCTCTCTCTCTCTCTTTTTTTTTATTCAGTCTCCATAGAGACCCCCAAAAATTGCCAACGCAGACTATATTTCAAGTCGTCATGGGGGGTATTGGGAAAAGTTTTCAATTAACAATAATCGAGCCTCGGATAAACCTCATTGGCTACAATACTGCCACTGTTGCAAAGCTGTCTCTCTCTTTTTTTTTTTTAGATGGAGTCTCACTCTGTCACCCAGGCTGGAGTACAGTAATGCAATCTCAGCTCACTGCAACCTCTATCTCCCAGGTTCAAGAGATTCTTGTGTCGCAGCCTCCCAACTAGCTGAGATTACAGGCTTCTCCTGCCTCAGCCTCCTGAGCAGCTGGGATTACAGGTGTGTGCCACCACACCCAGCTAATTTTTGTACTTTTAGTAGAGATGGGGTTTCACCAGGTTGGTCAGCCTGGTCTCAAACTCCTGACCTAGTAATCTCCCAGCCTCAGCCTCCCAAAGTACTGGGATTACAGGCATAACCCACAATGCCTGGCCTGTTCCCAGTACCTTTTTAAGTTTATCCACAGTTAGAAGAAAAATCTATGATTAAAATGGTAATCTACTAATATATACGTGCTGTGACACAGCCTTAAGGCATTTGACAAATGTTTGCCGTTTACTTGAATTTACAGGTTAAAATAAAGATTTAAGTCTTAAAATAAAAGGAACAATATGACCAAAAAACCTCAATCAATTCTAGTGGCAGAAGTATCAATACCTTAAAAACAAGAGATCCTAACTTCCTCATTTTACACAAGAAAAACACCACCAGCCACGCGCGGTGGCTCATGCCTGTCATCCCAGCACTTTGGGAGGCCGAGGCAGGTGGATCACGAGGTCAAGAGATCAGGACCATCCTGGCCAACATGGTGAAACCCCGTCTCTATTAAAAAATACAAAAATTAGCTGGGCGTGGTGGCATGCGTCTGTAGTCCCAGCTACTCAGGAGGCTGAGGCAGGAGAATTGCTTGAACCCAGGAGACAGAAATTGCAGTGAGCCGAGATTGCAACATTGCACCCCAGTCTGGCACCTGGCGACAGAGCCAGACTCTGTCTCAAAAAAAAAAAAAAAGTAAAAAGAAAAAACACCACCAACGGGTTTAGATAACTTTTAATTTTTTCCTAAATTTAAAATCTCATTTACAAAAGGGTGTGTGACACACGCCTGTAGATTACGCCTCTGGAGTAGCTGGGACTACAGATTGCAGTGAAGCAATATCGTGCCACTGCACTCTAGCCTGGGCTACGCAACAAGACTCCATTTCAAAAATAAATAATAAACCGGCCGGGCGCGGTGGCTCAAGCCTGTAATCCCAGCACTTTGGGAGGCCGAGGCGGGTGGATCACGAGGTCAAGAGATCAAGACCAACCTGGTCAACATGGTGAAACCCCGTCTCTACTAAAAATACAAAAAAATAGCTGGGCATGGTGGCACGTGCCTGTAATCCCAGCTACTCGGGAGGCTGAGGCAGGAGAACTGCTTGAACCCAGGAGGAGGAGGTTGCGGTGAGCCGAGAGCGTGCCATTGCACTCCAGCCTGGGTAACAAAAAGTGAAACTCCGTCTCAAAAAAAATAAATAAATAAATAAAAATAAATAAATAATAAAATAAAATCAACCGAGTACAGTGGCTCACGCCTGTAATCCCAGCACTTTGGGAGGCTGAGGCAGGCAAATTACCTGAGATCAGGAGTTTTGAGACCAGCCTGACCAACATGATGAAACCCCGTCTCCACTAAAAATACAAAAATTAGCCGGGTGTGTGGTGGTTCCTGTAATGTCAGCTACTTGGGAGGCTAAGGCAGAAGAATCACTTGAACCCAGGAGGCTGAGGTCGCAGTGAGCAGAGATCATGCCACTGCACTCCACCTGGGTGACAGAGCAAGACTCCATCTCAAAATAAAATAAAATAAAATAAAATCTACCCCCAGATTTTTCAGCTAACCTATATTATGACACTTGTCCAAATTGTTCACTAACACTGACTTGCTCCAGCATTGGCAATAGTGCTCAATATTTTATCCTTACCATTCTTTCCTCATACATGATCTACTTCTCTGTCTTTTTATCCCAATACAAAGCTCATAAAAATTTGGGGTCTCCTCTTTCAGCTTTGGAGCCCCCCTCCGTCTCTGTAAGGGGGAGCTTTTAAAAAAAAAATTAAGAGAGGCTGAGCACCGTGGCTCATGCCTGTAATCCCATCACTTTGGGAGCATGAGGCAGGAAGATCATCTGAGCCCAGGAGTTCAAGACCAGCCTGGGCAACATAGCGAGACCCTGTCTCTACTACCTCTGACAACCGCAGCAAAAAAAAAAAAATCACGAGAGACCAAGGGTCATTTTTCTTTCTCTCTTTCCTTTTTTATTTTAAGACCAACCTGGTCCCGGCACCGGGGCAACAAACCTGGAACTGAGCCCCGCCGGACTCTTTTTTTTTCTTTCCCAGACAGTCTTGTTCTGTTGCCCAGGGCAGAGTGCAATGGCACGATCTCAGCTCACTGCAACCTCTGCCTCCTGAGTTCGACCAATTCTCCTGCCTCCTGAGTTCGACCAATTCTCCTGCCTCAGCTTCCCAAGTAGCTGAGACTACAGGCACATGCCACCATGCCCAGCTAATTTTTTGTATTTTTAGTAGAAACGGGGTTTCACCATGTTAGCCAGAATGGTCTTGAACTCCTGACCTCAGATGATCCGCCTGCCTCGGGCTCCCAAAGTGCTAGGATTACAGGGATGAGCCATCGCGCACAGCCAAGGGCCATTTTCAAAGATAGCGCATTTTAAGAAAGGTTGTAAGGTTTTCCACCTTAGTATTTACCAGCTTTTTAAATTGTTTTGTGGATTAAACTAAGGCTTGTAAGGAATATAATTTAAAAAGCAATTATTTAAAAAGATACTCTGACAAAAATCACATAAAGAATAATCCCTTCAGAGCAGAGATTCAAAACGAAGGCTCTACTTTAGAGTCCAACATTTTGATTCATCATGTACCAAAAAGATCAGTAAAAACAAATTCAAGACAGAGCTACCTTACTATAAAATATCATTATTTTTTATGGGGAAGTTTCAACTAATACAAAGGAAACGCAACTGTTTTAAAGCATCAGTAAAGGAATACAAAAAAAAAAAAACAAAAAAAAACCTCTATTTGGTGTGAAGTTTGGGTGTGGTTCCTTATTTGTCAGCCTGTACCCCCTCCACCCACAATGAAAACCACATGCACTCTGTGTGTTTGGTGAAGAAACTTAAAAACCAGATCTAAAAACATGTCAAAAGCAAGTGAGAGTTTTGTACTTCCTTGCATGAAAATTTCTGAAGATATTACATATATGTAGCTAAATTTTAACAACTGAAATTACTTCAACATAAAATTATAACAATTTGTCAGGACACTGGTACATGCCTGTAATTCCAGCACTCTGGAAGGGAGAGGGACCAGCCTGGGCAACATGGCAAAACCCCATCTCTACAACAAAATACAAAAAAATGGCCAGGTATGGTGGTGCCCACCCGTAGTCCCAGCTCCTAAGGAGGCTGAGGTGGGAGGATTGCTTGAGTTGGAGAGGCAGAGGTTTTGGTGAGTCCAGCTTGTGCCCCTGCACCTGAACCTGGGACAGAGCAAGAGCCTGTCTTAAACAACAACCACAAACAAAACACAACAATCTGCAAGTGTTTAACCCTAAGCCAAACAATGCCTTTTATTTATAGGCAGTTAATAAATGTAAGTTGAGCGAGTTAATGATTTTTAGTTGCCAACAAAGCTAAAGAATAAAGACTACATTTACACTGATGGGTATATCAAAACTAGGGAAAAAATGTTTTCACTAATTTAAGTAGCTGGCATTACTTCCTAAACTTTTAAAAAAGATCAAAAGGACATTAAATGAACTCAAAGATGTTCATATGTTAGACCAACAAATTCTTAAGCAGTGTTTTTCAACTTCCAGAGTTTCTAATATAATAAAGACTGCAGGCCAGGCGCGGTGGCTCACACCTGTAATCCCAGCACTTTGGGAGGCCGAGGCAGGTGGATCACGAGGTCAAAAGATCCAGACTATCCTGGTCAATACGGTGAAACCCCCGTCTCTACTAAAAATACAAAAATTGGCCGGGAGCGGAGGCTCACGCCTGTAATCCCAGCAGTTTGGGAGGCCGAGGCTGGTGGATTACGAGGTCAAGAGATCAAGACCATCCTGGTCAACAAGGTGAAACCCCGTCTCTACTAAAAATACAAAAATTGGCCGGGAGCGGAGGCTCACGCCTGTAATCCCAGCAGTTTGGGAGGCCGAGGCTGGTGGATTACGAGGTCAAGAGATCAAGACCATCCTGGTCAACAAGGTGAAACCCCGTCTCTACTAAAAATACAAAAATTAGCTGGGCATGGTGGCGCGTGCCTGTAAGCCCAGCTACTCGGGAGGCTGAGGCAGGAGAATTGCCTGAACCCAGGAGACGAAGGTTGCGGTGAGCCGAGATGGCGCCATTGCACTCCAGCCTGGGTAACAAGAGCGAAACTCCGTCTCAAAAAAAAAAAAAAAAAAAGATTGCACTCTCCTTCCCTTTGACCTTTCTTTAAACCCTCCTCCACTTCCTCTACCGTAATATAAAAAATTTAGCCTAATTCTAATAACCTTTCCTCAAAAAATGTAATCAATATTGCCCTAAAGCAATTCATAGGTTTACTGGGTCACCTGACTTTTCTTAAGACAGTATCCCTCGGGCCGGGCGCGGTGGCTCAAGCCTGTAATCCCAGCACTTTGGGAGGCCGAGGCGGGTGGATCACGAGGTCAAGAGATCGAGACCAACCTGGTCAACATGGTGAAACCCCGTCTCCACTAAAAATACAAAAACTTAGCTGGGCATAGTGGCGCGTGCCTGTAATCCCAGCTACTCAGGAGGCTGAGGCAGGAGAATTGCCTGAACCCAGGAGGCGGAGGTTGCAGTGAGCCGAGATGGCGCCATTGCACTCCAGCCTGGGTAACAAGAGCGAAACTCCGTCTCAAAAAAAAAAAAAAAAAAAAGTTTTAAAGAATTAATAAAAGGACTTGATCCAGATAAAAGTCAGGTTTAAGACCTGCACGCCCAAAAGGAAGTCAAATGAAAACCATTATTTGATTCAGTCTATATGGTTATGCCTGGTTAACTGATTTACTTCACAATGTAGTCTGTGATCACTATAAATAACCCTTCTCTCAACAATATGGACTTTATTTTTTTGTGACTGACAATCCATTATCGTTCATTTGGACAATTCAACATTGGAGGTAAGATTATTGCTTAAGTAGCATGTCTACGTTCTCCTACTGAACTGTAAATCACTAGAAAGCAAGCACCATGTCTTATACTTGTTTTAATGTTCTTCCCCCATTTCATGCACAGTGCTATGCACTTAGTACCTTCAGAAAGATTAACTAGAAAAAATGCTAATTTTTGATTTCCATTCCTAGGAGTTTGTGTGTGACGGGGGATAGGGTTGGGACATAAAATAGTTTGCTGTCAACTGATTACAGGGGAAAAAAATGAAATAGTTTGCCAGAGGGTTCTCTTCTCTCACAAGGAAGCTGATATCTAAAGTTTGAGGTGGGGAGGAGAGCCTGTTATCGTGGTGCTGATTGTTTTATGTTTGGGGAAACCAAATACACAGCCTGGCTAATTCAGAGGCAGGGTCAACTCAAAGGGTGGAGACACTTAGGGTCTACTTCCTTCCAACCCTCCTCGGTGCATTTCAAAAAGAACAAGTTTCTCTTTTCCGTGTCTTTTAGTCATTTCAGAGTGAACTGAGAGATCTGGTGTCTCCGCCGGCCGTTCTGCCCGCTTGACACAGACTTTCCTCTAAACCCTTATCAACTTTTTCCTTTCCACTGGCTGTTGCTTTTCCACTCTCTTCTTAAGAATCCTCCCTGCCTCTTCCTGTGATGTTAAGCTTATCTGAACCCAGTATCCTAAGACTAACGGAGAAAGGAGCAGACTCAAAGATACCACACCCCAAGAGGGGCTTTCGACATCTCTGCCTCAGACCACAGTTCTCAGGCTCTCGGGCAGCAGCAGGAAAAGGAGATGAAAACTGGTGATGACCGAGATCCCTGAGGGACTGACTGGTGGCAGGCAGCAGACAAAGGTGGCAACATGGAAAGGAGAGCCCGGCTCCCCGCTCCAACTGCAAACGGAGAAAGAGAAAGGACAGGGTGGAGAGGCTGGGACCGGGAAAATGCGGAGACGGCCAACAAGGGAAACCGGGGAAGGAGGAGGCTAAGGAGAGGGGCCGAGACGCTGAGAGGTTAGGGCTAGAAAGAGGCGCCAGCAAGAAGGATAGAGTCAAGAAGGAGTCGGGGGTTGGGAAAGGAGGAGATGAACAAAAAACCGGGGAATGGAGTGAGGACGGCAGCAGCAGGTAACTCACCAGAGCCTCGGGGGAGGCAGGGCTGGGGGCGGCGGGGAGCCGCAGACGCCCCTTCGGCCAGTAGTCCCTACGTGAAGGCTGGCGAAGTCCCGGCAGCAGGCAGCCAACGAGCCAAAGACCAGAGGAGACCCGTGCCGGGGATCTGAGACAGGGGGCGACGGGCAGTTGCGCGTGAGGACAACAGGAAGCGTCCCAACTGCCGGAAAAGACGGGAGGGATAAGGGACCAAAGCAGCCCGATCCCCCACCGCGGAGACGGGCTGGCGCGGCAGCCCGGGGCTGGGACCACGCATGCGCGACTTCGCGGCGCGGCGGGATTGCGGGACTGCGCGTGCGTGGCCCCGCCCTGCCCCTCCCTTCACCCCCCCTGACCCGGGCGGACCCGGGTGAGGCCAGATGTATGAGAGTGCGGCGGTTTCGAAGTAGTCTGGGCTGAGGGGGAAGTTCCCTTGTTTTCTTTTGTTTTACTTTTTACTTCGAAATAATTATGGGCTCACAAGAAGTTGCATAATTAATACAGACGGGTTCCGTGTACCCATCACCCACCCAGCTTACCTCAACGTTTTTCATAAGATGCAACATTCTCAAAGCCAGGAAATTGCCATTGGCGCAACATAATTAACTAAACCAATACAATTAACTTCATCAGACCATACCCGGATTTAACCTGTTTGGCATGCAGTCATGTGCGTGCGTGTGTGTGTGTGTGTGTGCGTGTGAGTGTGGAGTGTGTTTGTGTAGTTCTATGAAAGTTATCGGAGAGAGATCCAAGATGGCTGATCACTAGCAGCTGGGGATTGTAGCTCCCAGTGAAAGCGCAAAGAACGAGAGGACGCCATACCTTCACATGAATTCTTGTTGCTCACGCACCAGGAGATTCCCAGCGGAGGAGCCCCACGGGTCGCCAGCGCGACTCTTGTGACCGGCGAGGCGGTTTTGCCGGCGCCTCGGAGAGTCGGTTCTTGGTGCAGAGTCAGAAAAGCACCATCAATCTTAATGCCGCTGATTTAGTTGGTGCAGTGGGTTGCTCAGATTTCGGCCCTGAGAATCAATAAGTCGGACGTCCACTCAGAAAACCAATTACAAAGACGGTAAATACAAAGACCACAGATGGATAAATTTATAACGAAGGGAAGAAAACAGCCAAAAAAGGCTGAGACTACCCAAGATCAGAACACCTCTCCCTCAACGGGGGATCACAGTTCCTCATCAGCAACGGAACAAGGCTTGATGGAGAACGAGTGTGTTCCAATTACAGAAGCAGGCTTCAAAATGTGGATAATGAGAAACTTCTGTGAATTAAAAGAACTTGTTTTAAACCAATCCAAAGAAACTAAGAACTTTGAAAAAAGATTTGACGAAATGTTAAAAAGAATACACAATTTAGAGAGGAATATAAGTGAATTGATGGAGCTGAAAAACACAATACGAGAACTTCGTGAAGTATGCACAAGTTTTAACAGCCGAATTGATCAAGCAGAAGAAAGGATATCAGAGGTGGAAGACCAACTCAATGAAATAAAACAAGAAGACAAGATTAGAGAAAAAAGGATAAAAAGGAACGAGCAAAGTCTCCAAGAAATATAGGACTATGTGAAAAGACCTAATCTACGCTTGATAGGTGTACCTGAAAGTGAGGAAGAGAATGAATCCAAGCTGGAAAATACGCTTCAGGACATTATTCAGGAAAATTTTCCCAACCTAGTAAGGCAGGATAATATTCAACTCCAGGTAATACAGAGAACACCACAGAGATATTCCTCAAGAAGAGCAATTCCAAGGCACATAATCGTCAGATTCACCAGGGTTGAAATGAAGGAGAAAATACTAAGGGCAGCCAGAGAGAAAGGTCAGGTTACCCACAAAGGGAAGCCTATCAGACTTACAGCAGATCTCTCAGCAGAAACCCTACAAGCCAGAAGAGAGTGGGGACCAATATTCAACATCCTTAAAGAAAAGAACTTTCAACCCAGTATTTCACATCCAGCCAAACTAAGCTTCACAAGTGAAGGAAAAATAAAGTTTTTTGTGAATAAGCAAGCACTCAGAGATTTCATCACCACCAGGCCTGCTTTACAAGAGATTCTGAAAGAACCACTGCACATAGAAAGGAACAAACAGTATCAGCCTTTCTAAAAAAATACCAAAAAGAGCATCAATATAATGAAGAATTTACATCAACTAATGGGCAAAATAGCCAGCTAATATTAACTGGCAGTATTAAACTCACATATATTATTATTGATTCTAAATTTAAATTGACTAAATCCCCCATCCAAAGACAGACAGGCAATTTAAATAAAAAACTAAAACCAATCAGTATGCTGCATCCAGACCCATCTCACATTCAAGGATATACAAAGATTTAAAACAAGAGTTGGAGAAGGATTTACCAACCAAACAGAGAGCTAAAATAAATAAATAAAAAGCAGAAGTTAAAATTTTTTTTTTTTTTTTTTTTTTTTTTTTGAGACGGAGTTTCGCTCTTGTTACCCAGGCTGGAGTGCAATGGCACGATCTCGGCTCACCGCAGCCTCCGCCTCCTGGGTTCAGGCAATTCTCCTGCCTCAGCCTCCTGAGTAGCTGGGATTACAGGCACGCGCCACCATGCCCAGCTAATTTTTTGTATTTTTAGTAGAGACGGGGTTTCACCATGTTGACCAGGATGGTCTCGATCTCTTGACCTCGTGATCCACCCGCCTCAGCCTCCCAAAGTGCTGGGATTACAGGCTTGAGCCACCGCGCCCGGCAGAAGTTAAAATTAAGCAACAAAGATCAAAAGAAGCAAAGAAGGACATTATATAATGATAAAAGGATCAATGCAACAACAAGAAGAGCTAAAGATCCTAAATATATACGCACCCAATACAGGAATACGTAGATCAGTACCACATCATATCAACTTAGAAGTTTAAACGAAATGTTGGTTGGCTCCTTGTTTGTTATTCTCTTCCCTCATTTTCTTTTATATTCCATTATTAAGGACAATTATAGGCATACCCATATTTAGACTGCATTCTAGCCTGGGCAATAAAGCAATACCCCCATTCTCTCTCCCTCTTCCTCTTTCTCTTTCTTCCTCTTCTTTATTCTTTTTCTTATAAAAAAATAAAAATAATAAAAGAAAAAAAAGAAAAATGCTGAACCTCATTTGCATTTCACTAGAGAAATGCACATCAAAACCACCATGAGATACTATTTCACACCCACTAAGATGTCTGAAAAAAAAAAAATTTTTTTGTATGCATGCAGTAGGGTGGGAGGGGCCGTGAAGGATTAAAAACTACACATTTACAGTGTACACTGCTCCAGTGATGGGTGCACCAAAACCTCAGGAATCACCACTAAATAACCTATTCATGTAACCGAACATCACCTGTTCTCCAAAAGCCTATTGAAAAAAAAATTATGTGCATGCAAATCTAGATATAACTCATGTGAAGTATGATACTGATTCTCTATATTGTAATAGATGGCCATTGAATATGAGATTATAATACAATCATTCTCAGTATTCACCGGGGATTGATTCCAGAACCCCCAATGATGCTTAAGCCCCTTGTATAAAGTGGCATAGTATTTGCACATTCTCCCACAGTAATCATCTCTAGATTACTTACGGTACTTATCACAATGTAAATGCTATATAAATAGTTGTTACACTGTATTTTTTTATTTTTATTATTTTTATTATATATTTTTCTTTCCTTCTTTCCTTTTTTTTTTTTTTTTTTGAGACAGAGTCTTGCTAAAAAAAAATAATAATAAATAAATAAATAAATAAATAAATAATATGTCCGGGCATGGTGGCTCATGCCTGTAACCCCAGCACTTTGGGAGGCCGAGGCGGATGGATCACGAGGTCAAGAGATCGAGACCGTCCTGGTCAACATGGTGAAACCCCGTCTCTACTAAAAATACAAAAAATTAGCTGGGCATGGTGGCGCGTGCCTGTAATCCCAGCTACTCGGGAGGCTGAGGCAGGAGAATTGCTTGAACCGAGGAGGCGGAGGTTTCGGTGAGCCGAGATTGCGCCATTGCACTCCAGCCTGGGTAACAAGAGTGAAACTCCGTCTCAAAAAATATATATATAAATAAAATAAATAAATAAATAATAAAAAATAAAAACACTCCACAGGGTGGACGGGAGAGTAAGTGCGCACATCCTCAACCCCAATCCAGCTGCCTCCTCGCCTCCATTTCTCTCCCACTGTTCTAGGAAAACTGGAGGGAGAGGGTTGAGCCCAGGCAGTGTATATCCAGAGTAACTGCCAATAACCAAGCCTGGCCAGGAGAAAAAGAATTTATTTGCAGCTCAAGCCCTTCAGGGAAGCACTGGTATATTTAGCTGGGTCTGTAACAGCTGTCTGGCTGGTCATTTTTATCCTGGCACTTGAACTACAAGCCTGAAAACCTCCGAGTAAAGAAAGCACTAACTGCAAAAATAGCATTTCATATTGTTTCTTGGTTTCAGACTTGGAGGTATAGCAACACAGACTACAATGAGAACTTTGACTATATGTTTGTGCCAGCTTAGAGATTTTTTACTTTAAACTGAATGCTTGAGATGGGACAAAAATAATTGAGAAGTCTTAAGAGATACACATTTTAAATTAATTTTTTCCAGTGACTATGTGTGTATGTTGTGATGAATCAATGTTTCTTTGGGAATTGAGGGTGAAAAATCTCGAAAACTAATGAAGGATGTGAAGTCTGGCAGGTCCAGTGCCCAAATGACACATAACTTTTACCACCTACCCACTGGGTACTGCAGATATAAGGAGTGAGGGAATATATGTGTATAACCAAATGTAGACTGAAGGCCTTAGTCGGGGGAAGGAAAGACAATTATAATTTCTGAATAAAAATTACGGTTCTATGGCCGGGCGTGGTGGCTCAAGCCTGTAATCCCAGCACTTTGGGAAGCCGAGGCGGGTGGATCACGAGGTCAAGAGATCGAGACTATCCTGGTCAACATGGTGAAACCCTGTCTCTACTAAAAATACTAAAAATTAGCTGGGCATGGTGGCACGTGCCTGTAATTCCAGCTACTCAGGAGGCTGAGGCAGGAGAATTGCCTGAACCCAGGAGGCGGAGGTTGCGGTGAGCCGAGATCACGCCATTGCACTCCAGCCTGGGTAACAAGAGTGAAACTCCGTCTCAAAAAATAAATAAATAAATAAATAAATAAATAAATAAATTACAGTTCTAAAAAATTCTGAAAGCCAGAAGTGAAAGGGATAAGATGTCCATTGACCTCATTGTGCTTAGATGGGACCTTCCCTGTAAAACAAGAGAGTTTCTGAGGCTCCCACTGTCGAAAGAAAACTGGTGGGGTGGAGAGCTGCATGAATCACAAGACTCTCAGTCTCCCTCAGGAACGAGCTAAATCTTCCATATCTGCAGAGGCCCCAGAATTGTCTTTTTTTTTTGAGACAGAGTTTTGCTCTTGTTACCCAGGCTGGAGTGCAATAGATTGATCTCGGCTCACTGCAACCTCTGCCTCCTGGGTTCAGGCAATTCTCCTGACTCAGCCTCCCAAATAGCTGCGATTACAGGCACGCGCCCCCATGCCCAGCTAATTTTTGTATTTTTAGTAGAGACGGGGTTTCACCATGTCGACCAGGGTGGTCTCGATCTCCTGACCTCGTGATCCACCCGCCTCGGCATCCCAAAGTGCTGGGATTACAGGCTTGAGCCACTGCGCCTGGATAGAATTGTCTTAACTACCATCTGATAACTGATCTCATACATTTCCTAAAAATGAAAGCATTTGGATCCCATTTGTTTCAAATAGAGGTAACAGCACACACACACACACACACACACACACACACACACACACTTCAAAGTGTTCCATATCCATAAATGTGCAGAGTGCTGGGTTAATTAAGTTATGTGTTTCTTTGTTGCAGGACTTCTCAGGACCTTTAATTGCATTGTGACCCTCCATCAGGAACACTTATACAGGATTTCCCAAATGTATTTGAGATGTTTTGTGGAGCGTGATTAACATTTCCCTAAACTCATGCTCTCGGGAACATGGATCTAGATAATCACCATCAGCATGTGGATTCAGGAGAAAGGGGCCAAGATCACTCATGTAGCTACAAGTCAGAGGAGCAAAAAGAGGCCCAACTGCCTGTTATCATCTCCTAGATGTCAAGAATGACCTCATAGGCCGGGTGCGGTGGCTCAACCCTGTAATCCCAGCACTTTGGGAGGCCGAGGTGGTTGGATCACGAGGTCAAGAGATCGAGACCATCCTGGTCAACATGGTGAAACCCCGTCTCTACTAAAAATACAAAAAATTAGCTGGGCATGGTGGCACATGCCTGTAATCCCAGCTACTCGGGAGGCTGAGGCAGGAGAATTGCCCCAACCCAGGAGGCGGAGGTTGCGGTGAGCCGAGATGGCGCCATTACACTCCAGCCTGGGCAACAAGAGCGAAACTCCGTCTCAAAAAAAAAAAAAAAAAAAAAAAAGAATGACCTCATAAACTTCCTTTCATTCTAAATTCCTAATAATGGTTTCAGATTCAGATTCTGATTGGATTCGGGATCACAGTTAAGAGGGAACCTACCCTTTTCCTCAGCTGCTGCCAAGGTGCTCGGTCCTTCCGAGGAAGCTAAGGCCGCCTTGGGGTGAGGCCCTCACTTCATCTGGCGACTAGCACCGTGGCCGGCAGCGCTAGCCCCACACTCACCCACACCATGGCCTCCGTCTCCCAGCTCACCTGCATCTACTCAGCCCTCATTCTGCAGGACGATGAGTGACCGTCACGGAGGATAAGATCAATGCCCTCATTAAAGCAGCCGGTGTAAATGTTGAACCTTTTTGGCCTGGCTTGTTTGCAAAGGCCCTGGCGAACATCAACATTGGGAGGCTCATCTGCAGATGTCGGGGCTGGTGGCCTGCTCCAGCAGCTGGTGCTGCACCGGCAGGAGGTCCTGCCCCTGCACCGCTGCTGCTCCAGCTGAGGAGAAGAAAGTGGAAGCAAAGAAAGAAGAATCCCAGGAGTCTGATGATGATATGGGCTTTGGTCTTTTTGACTAAGCCTCTTTCATAATGTGTTCAATAAAAAGCTGAACTTAAAAAAAAAAAAAAAAAAAAAAAAAAAAAAAAAAAAAAGAGGGAACCTAGAGATCATTTCATCTAGCCCTTTCATTTTCCAGATGTGAAAACTGGCCTAAGGAGAGGAATTAAGTTGCCCAAAATTACAACGTTAATTAAAATTACGAAGCTTGGTTAGAATCGGGTTTCCTGACTTCCTGTCCATTGATTTTTCTCCTGCCCTGTGGCACCTCCCTGTGTGACTGAATCCACAGACTAGCAATGGGCTATTATCACACAATTTTGACAAATTTGCCTATTATCAAAAGTGAGATTTAAGCCCAGCTGATGGCCTGTATTATCTCTAACAAATCTCAGTATGACGAAACTTCAATATGACAAAATACCAGACAGTCATTGGTATTTGGTGGGTTTTTTTTACTCTTTTTTTTAAAGATGGGATTTCACCCTGATGGCCAGGCTGGTCTTGAACTCCTGACCTCAAGGGATCCACCCACGTCAGCCTCCCAAAGTGCGAGGATTACAGGTGTGAGCCACTGACTGAGACTCGCCTTTTTTTTTTTTTTTTTTTTTTTTGAGATGGAATCTTGCTCTGTTGCCAGGCTGGAGTGCAGTGCCACAATCTCAGCTCACTGCAACCTCCACTTCCTGGGTTCAAGCAATTCTCCTGCCTCAGCCTCCCGAGTAGCTAGGACTACAGGTGCGTTCCACCATGCCTGGCTAATTTTTTGTATTTAGTAGAGACTGGGTTTCACCATGTTGACCAGGATGGTCTCCATCTCCTGACCTTGTGATCTGCACAGTTTGGCCTCCCAAAGTGCTGGGATTACAAGTGTGAGCCACTGTGCCCGGCCAGTCATTGGTATTTGAAGCAGTAGAATTTTTTTTTTTTTTTTTTTTTTTGAGACGAAGTTTTGCTCTTGTTGCCCAGGCTGGCTTGCAGTGCCGTGATCTTGGCTCACTGCAACCTCTGCCTGCTGGTTCAAGTGGATGCTTCTCCAGTCTCAGCCTCTTGAATAGCTGGGATTACAGGTGCCCACCACCACACCTGGCTAATTTTTTGTATTTTTAGTAGAGACAGGGTTTCCCCATGTTGACCAGGCTGGTCTCGAACTCCTGATGTCAGGTGAACCACCCACATCGGCCTTTCAAAGTGCTGGGATTACAGGCTTGAGGCATGGCATCCGGCCAGAAGCCTTAATTTATCTCTGAACACCGTCTCATGATGTCTTCCTTGAAAACTGCATTGTGGGTCATGTAGATGGCATGGTCTATCTCTCTTTTTAATGTTTCTGTATTCTTTTAAAGAACAAATCAAGAATTATAAAAGATTCAAAGTGAAAAGCTCATTTCTAGCTCTGTCTCATACCCTTTCATCTTTCCCTTTCCCTCTCCATACAGTTTCCCATTTGTTTTTGTGTATCCTCTGGAGTTCTTCATGCAATTGGAAGCAAATATAGACATAGAGACTTATGTTTCTCCCTTTTTTGCACAAAATGGCACAATCTTTTTATTAGGCAAGTCTCTTCCCCTTTGGACCCTCATTTCCTGATTTCTGAAGAAATGAGATTGCACCAACTCTCCACAGCCCCTTCCCTCTGACATTCTCAGATGCTGGGGATGCATCAAGCTCCTGGCACTCGCTCTGCTTCTCTCAACAATGTTTAGCTTTTTGGAAAGTCACACTTGTATGGCTGGTTTGTCAATGACCTCAAATTTAAGCACTCCGGGTGTGGTTTGCAGACGCTGGCATTTCATGCTTTAAGAAAATCCAGGACACAAATGTCAACATTTCCAAAGCAAATTAGGGAGTGGCTGTTTCCATAACAAATGAACCTTGCAAAAATGATTCACCAAAAGCTTTTCTTTTTGTGTATTTGCCTATATTTATTCACTAAATAAATAATACTTGGTACAAAAGTCAAAAGAGTATACAATGAAAAAGTTCCACCTTGATCCCGAGCCACTGAGCTCCCATCCCCATGGGTCACCTCTCTCCACCTCTTACCAGTTTCTCGTGCATCCTTCCATATTCTTTGTACAGGCAAACATAGCTGTATGTATCCCTTTTTTTTTTTTTTTTTTTTGAGACGGAGTTTCGCTCTTGTTACCCAGGCTGGAGTGCAATGGCGCGATCTCGGCTCACCGCAACCTCTGCCTCCTGGGCTCAGGCAATTCTCCTGCCTCAGCCTCCTGAGTAGCTGGGATTACAGGCACGCGCCACCATGCCCAGCTAATGTTTTGTATTTTTAGTAGAGACGGGGTTTCACCATGTTGACCAGGATGGTCTCGATCTCTAGACCTCATGATCCACCCGCCTCGGCCTCCCAAAGTGCTGGGATTACAGGCGTGAGCCACGGCGCCCGGCTGTATCCTTTTTTTAAAATAACAAGGGCCGGGCACGGTGGCTCAAGCTTGTAATCCCAGCACTTTGGGAGGCCGAGGTGGGTGGATCACGAGGTTGAGAGATCGAGACCATCCTGGTCAACATGGTGAAACCCCGTCTCTACTAAAAATACAAAACATTAGCTGGGCATGGTGGCGCGTGCCTGTAATCCCAGCTACTCAGGAGGCTGAGGCAGGAGAATTGCCTGAACCAGGAGGCAGAGGTTGCGGTGAGCCGAGAACGTGCCATTGCACTCCAGCCTGGGTAACAAGAGCGAAACTCTGTCTAAAAAATAAAATAAAATAACACTGTAAACATACAATTTTGTACCTTATTATTCTTTGCTGAAAAATATACCTTGGAAAGCCTTCCAGATCAGGAGAAATAGAAATTCCTCAAAACTTTTTTTTTTTTTTTTTTAAAGGACTGCATAATTTCCCATTGACAGATACATCAAAATCAATTTTACCTAAACCGGGTTGTTTTTCATAGTGAACTCAATTATTCCATTGACAATCTGATTTAATTCCTGCAGCCCTGTTTTCAGTTGCATTTGCACTCTATTGCAGGAAACAAGATTCTCTCAGTGATTCCATCTGTCACAGTGCAGAATGAGGAGGCATCAGTGTCTACAGACAGACGTGCCAACCGAAACTCACAAATGTTTTCACCTTTTATACCTTAGGATTGAATCTCAGATTAAAGATCCTCAGTTTAATCTTCCTAATTTTTGGAGTAACTTTTTCCATTTCCTGATTTTTAGAATGAGCTTCCCTCTCTCTTCCTCTCCTTATTACTGAAAATGGAACAATCTAATGCTGCTTTTCTTTTTTCTTTTCGGCTCCAAGCTTTTGAAATCAGCTTCATTTTCCAAGGTTCTTACCTAACCCACTGAAAACTGCTAGCAGCTTTTACCCTATGCTGGTCCTCACTTCTTCCCTCATAATAACAAAACTCCTCCACAGTCACATTAAATATCAGAATAAATATTGAAAGAAAGAATTTTGGCCGGGTGCAGTGGCTCACGCCAGTAATCCCAGCACTTTGGGAGGCTGAGGCTGGAGGATCACAAGGTCAGGAGTTCAAGATCAGCCTGACCAACACGGTAAAACCCCATCTCTGCTAAAAATACAAAAATTAGCTGGGCATGGTGAACCCGGGAGGCAGAGGTTGCAGTCAGCAGAGATCATGCCACTGCACTCCAGCCTGGGTGACAGAGCAAGGCTCTGTCTCAAAAAAGAAATAATTTTTGGCCCAGTATGGTGGCTCACACCTATAATCCCAGCACTTTGGGAGGCCGAGATGGGTGGATCACAAGGTCAGGAGTTCAAGACCAGCCTGGCCAACATGGTGAAACCCCGTCTCTAAAAAATTTTAAAAAGAAAGAATTCTGATCAGAGGCAGGGGATGATGAGATATTGATCTCCCAGCCCTCAGGGCAGTCAAGGGGCTCAGGCAGCCTTGAGTAGCCTCATCATTCATTTACCTCTGGGGATGCACAAAGGGTATGATTTTTCATGTGCGACAGTGAAAATAGTTGAGAAGCTCTAATGAGCACCATGAGAGGAAACACTGCCATTAGTGTTTAGCACATGGTTTGTTCTCAGTTAATATGTGATTAATTGATTAGCTAGTTGAATGACATAATCAGAAGCCATGTACTTAAAATAGTAGATATAATGATTATTATTGACTCTATCTTCTCCCTGTTCTTTGTGCCTCAACCCAAAGAAAGAAGAATGCAGGATATCTAATGGATATTTTACTTAGTTATTATTAGTTCTACTTATTTATTTATTTATTTATTTATTTTTATTTTTATTTTTATTTTTGAGACGGAGTTTCACTCTTGTTACCCAGGCTGGAGTGCAATGGCGCGATCTCGGCTCACCGAAACCTCCGCCTCCTGGGTTCAAGCAATTCTCCTGCCTCAGCCTCCTGAGTAGCTGGGATTACAGGCACATGCCACCATGCCCAGCTAATTTTTTGTATTTTTAGTAGAGACGGGGTTTCACCATGTTGACCAGGATGGTCTCGATCTCTCGACCTCGTGATCCACCTGCCTCGGCCTCCCAAAGTGCTGGGATTACAGGCTTGAGCCACCGCACCCGGCTATTTATTTAAGACAGAGTTTCACTCTGTCGCCCAGGCTGGAGTACAGTGGCACATGTTGGCTCACTACAACCTCCATTTCCAGGATTCTTCTGCCTCAGCCTCCTGAGTAGCTGAGATTACAGGTGTGTGCCACCACACCCAGCTAATTTGTGTATTTTTAGTAAAGACGGGGTTTCACCATGTTGGCCAGGCTGGTCTTGAACTCCTGACCTCAGGTGATCTACTCACCTCAGCCTCCTAAAGTGCTAGGATTATAGCTGTGAGCCACCTCACCCACCCTATTACTATTATTTTTTTTAGAGACAAGGTATCACTTTGTCACCCACGCTGGAGAACAGTGGCACTATCACAGCTCACTGCAGCCTCGACCTTCTGAGGCTTAAGCAATCCTCCTGCCTCAGCCTCCAGAGTAGCCGGGACTACAGGCCCTACCACCATGCCTGGCTGATTTTTTTTTTTTTTTTTTTTTTTTTTTTTTTTTGAGACGGAGTTTTCGCTCTTGTTACCCAGGCTGGAGTGCAATGGCGCGATCTCGGCTCACCGCAACCTCCGCCTCCTGGGTTCAGGCAATTCTCCTGCCTCAGCCTCCTGAGTAGCTGGGATTACAGGCACACACCACCATGCCCAGCTAATTTTTTGTATTTTTAGTGGAGACGGGGTTTCACCATGTTGACCAGGATGGTCTCGATCTCTTGACCTTGTGATCCACCCGCCTCGGCCTCCCAAAGTGCTGGGATTACAGGGTTGAGCCACCGCGCCCGGCTTTTTTTTTTTTTTTAAGATGAGGTTTCACCATGTTGGTCAGGCTGGTCTTGAACTCCTGACCTCAGGCGATCCGCCCACCTTGGCCTCCAAAGTGCTTGGATTACAGGCGTGAGCCACCACGCCCAGCCCCCTGGCTGATTTTTTTTTTTTTTTTTTTAATTTTTTTTGTAGCTGGGCGCTGTGGCTCAGGCCTGTAATCCCAGCCGTTAGGGAGGCAGAGGCAGGAGGATAGCTTGAGCCCAGGAGTTCGAGACCTGCCTGGGCAATATAGTGACCCCTTCTCCACAAAAAGGAAAAAAAAGGCCTGGCATGGTGGCTCACGCCTGTAATCCAAGCACTTTGGAGGCCAAGGAGGGTGGATCACCTGAGGTTGGGAGTTCAAGACCAGCCTGACCAACATGGTGAAACTCTGTATTTAAAAAAAAAAAAAAAAGGGAGCCAGGCGCAGTGGCTCAAGCCTGTAATCCCAGCACTTTGGGAGGCCGAGGCGGGTGGATCACGAGGTCAAGAGATCGAGACCATCCTGGTCAACATGGTGAAACCCCGTCTCTACTAAAAATACAAAAAAATTAGCTGGGCATGGTGGTGCGTGCCTGTAATCCCAGCTACTCAGGAGGCTGAGGCAGGAGAATTGCCTGAACCCAGGAGGCAGAGGTTGCGGTGAGCCGAGATCGCGCCATTGCACTCCAGCCTGGGTAACAAGAGTGAAACTCCGTCTCAAAAAAGAAAAAAAAAAAAAAAAAACAACCAAAAAGACAAAAAAAATTTTTTTTTGTAAAGATGAAGTCTCACTATGTTGCTCAAGCTGGTCTCAAACTTTTGGCCTCAAGCAATCCTTCCACTTCGCCCTCCCAAAATGCTAGGATCACAGACATGGGCCACCATGCCTGGCCCAACAGATATTTTATAATTCTAATCCTGGTTGACTTTTTATTTCCATTTACTTAAAACATTCACTTCCCGGCCGGGCGCGGTGGCTCACGCCTGTAATCCAAGCACTTTAGAGGCCAAAGTGGGTGGATCACCTGAGGTCGGGAGTTCAAGACCAGCCTCACCAACATGGTGAAACCCCGTCTTTAAAAAAAATCAATCAATAAATAAAAATAAACAAATAAAAAATAAAAATAAAAATATTCACTTCCCTAAGTTCTGGGACATGGTACTCTCCTGCTTTTCCTCCTACTTTCTGACTCTTCACAGATTTTTCTTCCACGGGGCCTTTAAATATTGGAGTTTTCCCAAGTTTGGCACTTCAGCCTCTTCTATCTCCCTGAGCTGAGTCAGTACTTCCCAAGACTCAAGAAGACAAACTATTCTGATGAATCCCAAATTGATGTTTTCAGCCTATACTCCTGAGCATCAGACTCATGTACCCAGCTGCTTCCCTGTCCTCTCTTCGTGAATTGACTGAGATGAAACATTGGCCACTGAAAAGAACAAGAGGTTCAAATAGAAACCCTGGGGCCGGGCACGGCACAATGGCTCACACCTGTAATCCTAGCACTTTGGGAGGCTGAGGTGGGTAGATGACCTGAGGTCAGGAGTTCAGGACCAGCCTGGCCATCATGGTGAAACCCTATCTTAAAAAAAAAAAAAAAAAAAAGAGGCCAGGCGTGGTGGCTCACGTCTGTAATCCCAGCACTTTGGGAGGCCGAGGCGGGTAGATCACGAAGTCTAGAGATCGAGACCATCCTGGTCAACATGGTGAAACCCCGTGTCTACTAAAAATACAAAAATTAGCTGGGCAAGGTGGCGCATGCCTGTAGTCCCAGCTACTCGGGAGGCTGAGGCAGGAAAATTGCATGAACCCAGGAGGCGGAGGTTGCAGTGAGCCGAGATTGCGCCATTGCACTCCAGCCTGGGTAACAAGAGCTAAACTCCTTCTCAAAATAAATAAATAAATAAATAAATAAAAAGAGAAAAGAGAGAAAAAAAGAAAAAAGAAACCCTGGAAAAGTATGGAAAGATGAGTTTTCTTACACACCTAGAATTTGTACCCACTATAGTGACTCGTTTAAATCCTTTCTACCTTCTTCAGTTCTTTGGTTTTGCCAACCCTTCCAATCCATCCACACTCCTGAGTCCCGTCTCCAATTAGCAGATCCTATCGCCGCCCATGTCACAGAGAAAGTAGAGGATGTAGACAGCTCCCTCTTCTTCTACTACCAAATCTACAGGCTTCTACATCCACTCCCATTCTTTTCTCCTCCCTTTTAGGCCGTGCTCCTACCTGGGCTTAGGCTTGTGTCACTTCCTAGCTCTTTAGGAGTCTCCATCTTGTCTTTTACCTGCCCCCTGGACAGGCTGCTTCCTACCAACATTTGCACGTGTGCAAAGGCTCCCCATTGGACAAGTCTCTTCCTTTGACCTCATGTCCAGCTTTGACTACTGCCATTCACCATTTCCTTCACAACCAAGTTTCTGGAAAGAGTTTTCTCCATTTACCATTTCTATTTCTACACCTTCCATGTGTCTCAACCTCCTGCAATTTTGCCTTCTAGCCAAGAGTAGTGGCTCTTGCCTGTAATCCCAGCACTTTGGGAGGCTGAGGTAGGCAGACCACGAGGTCAGGAATTCAAAACCAGCCTGGCCAATATGGTGAAACCCCGTCTCTACTAAAAATACAAAAATTAGCTGAGTGTGGCACCATGCACCTGTAATCTCAGCTACTCAGGAGACTGAGGCAGGAGAATTGCTTGAGCCCAGAAGGCAGAGGTTGCAGAGAGCCAAGATCACACCACTGAACTCCAGTCTGGGCGACAGAGCAAGACTCTGTCTCGGGTGGGGGGTGGGGGGGAAAATTGCCTTCTTCCCATTACCTGCTCCAGCTGTGCTTGACAAGGTCAGCACCAGTGTCTGCCATGATATTTCATCCAACAGGCTCTTCTTGGTCTTTATTTTGCTTGGCCTCTCTGCAGCATTTGCCACCATGGACCAGTCTCTTCTTGAAGTTCTCTGTTTACTCATCATCTTCCTCATGACAATGTTTTTAAAATGGTTCTGGGTGGCACACCAGGTAATTGCCAGCCCAGGGACTGGATTTTCTTTCTACTTTCATAAACATCTAGTTATCTCTAACTCATCCTTCAGGTCTCTGCTCAGGGAGTCCTTGCCTGTCCCCCTGGACTGGTTTGCAAGGCTTCCTGAGCTTTGTCAGAGTAACAATTCTCACAGATTGCAATTAGATGTGCTAGGGTCATTCTACACCCCCAGATATTCCCCTGGGTTGTATTTAATTGCCAGGGACTTCCCTGATGGCAAGACACGGGGGAGGGTGGCCTTCTGCTCCTGCATGTCATCTATTATACCGGCTGGGCTGAAATGTACTGAATGCGCACAGTGTTCATGCATACTAGATTAAAGTGATCTGAATGTTCCCCCTCATTCTCACAAATTTTCTTATTTCCCTGTTTTTTTGTTAACGGACTGTTTGCATGCAAATTTCCCTGTGTTTTTCCAGATGTTGTCCAAAGTCATAATTAGAAATTATTAAAGCAGCAATCCCCAAGGGTGGCCTGATAGTGGCTACACACCCTCCTTGCATGAGATTTCACCTAACAACCACTGAAGACACCAAAACAGTTTTCAGGGAATTCCTCTCATCCCCATTCCTAATTCCCTGATCCAGTTACAGGGCACAGCCCAGGGCCTTGGAGCCACAAAATTCTGAATTCTCCAGTCACCTTCCCCTCGGTCCAAGGACCTGATCTCATCTGGAGGTAGATTCCTGCAAGCCTCATGTGTTGTCTTTACACGAGTCCTTTCTCTTTCCCCAGGATCATGGCTCAAAAGCCAACAAAAGACTCCTTCTTCCTTGGGTTCAGATTCTCCTAAATTGAGACAACTTAGTTCACTGTGGAAGGGCTGTGGAGAAAAGAAAATCCTGGGGATGAAACCCATAGTTAATATTCTAAACAAATTATGGCTGGGCAGGGTGGCACGTGCCTGTAGTCCCAGCTACTCGGGAGGCTGAGGTGGGAGGCTCTCTTGAGCCCAGGAGTTCTGGGCTGTAGTGCGTTATGCCAATCGGGTGTCCGCACTAAGGTCAGCATCAATATGGTGACCTCCCGGGAGCGGGGGACCATCAGGTTGCCTAAGGAGGGGTGAACTGGCCCAGGTCTGAAACGGAGCAGGTCAAAATTCCCGTGCTGATCAGTAGTGGGATCGCGCCTGTGAATAGCCACTGCACTCCAGCGTGGGCAACATAGCGAGATCCCATCTCTATTAAAAAAAAAAAAAAATATATATATATATATATATGTATTATGACAAGTGGGAAAATGGGCTTGGAGACATAGACAAATCCAGAACTGCTCGATGTTCTTATTTATTTATTTATTTAATTTTTATTTTTGTAAAGATGGGCTTTCAACATGATGGCCAGGCTGGTCTTGAACTCCTGACCTCAGGTGATCCACCCACCTTGGCCTCCCAAAGTGCTAGGATCACAGGCATGAGCCACCGCGCCCGGCCTCGATGTTCTTAAGAGGTAGACAAATATGTATAGCAGGAGGAAAAAGGATCATTTTGCCAGAGACTAGAAAAAGAAGGTTTGGGCCAGTCGCAGTGGATCATGCCTGTAATCCCAGCACTTTAGGAGGCTGAGGCTGGCAGATCACGAGGTCAAGAGATCAACACCATCCTGGCTAACACAGTGAAACCCCGTCTCTACTAAAAATACAAAAATTAGCCAGGGGTGGTGGCGGGCACCTGTAATCTCAGCTACTCAGGAGGCTGAGGCAGAGAATTGCTTGAAACCGGGAGGCAGAGGTTGCAGTGAGCCTAGCTTGCGCCACTGCACTCCAGACTGACAGAGCAAGACTCTGTCTTGGAAAAAAAAAAGAGAAAGAGAGAAAGAAAAAGAAGGTCAGTTTCATCTTCAGTATTACAAAAAGGAATTTCTGAGGAGAAATGTAAATACTTTGTGATTGTTGAATAGCAAAGGGCATGAGTCATTTGTAAACATTAACAGAAACTAAACACATACTGATGCCTAATGTAGCTAGCAACAAAGTGAATAATCACCCACATATCTCCCTTTAATTACCTAATTAATCTAATTGCCTCCTATCGTCTTTTGACTTTTCTCATCTACATACTCCATTTATTGTTTATTACCCAAACAAAACTCAGTCACTGTAAACAAAAAGCCGGCAGATAACCACGAGAAGCCATGAGGTAGGAAGGACTCCTATCATGTTTTTTTGAAATCTGTATTAAGATGTCTTCTTTTTTAGAATCTCAAACCCTGAGAAGAGAATGTAAGATGCAAGTGGAAGCTTTTTTGCAAATACTGTTGGTTCTCTAAGGGGCAGGAAGCTGACCCCATGGGTGTCTTGCTTTTAGATAATCCCTCAGGACACAGCAGAACACGTGCCAAGAGTCTGCCTTCAGGTGACTAAGAACGTGAAGCTTCGGGATAGTGTCTGTCCAACTGCGTTCTCTTGCAATCCCAAAATGCAACTTGAAATCTGCCTTCCTTTAGCTGATTGAGAAAGACTAAAAAGATGTAAATGGTTAAATATCTTTTCTTGCATATCTCCATTTTGTTTTGTTTTGAGATGGAGTTTCACTCTTGTTGCCCAGGCTGAAGTACAGTGGTGTGATATCAGTTCACTGCAACCTCCATCCCCGGGGTTCAATGGATTCTCCTGCCTCAGCCTCCTAAGTAGCTGGGATTACGGGTATATGCCACCACGCCCAACTAATTTTGCTTTTGTTTTCTTTTTTTTTTTTTTTTTTTTTTAGCAGGGGCGTGAGCCACGGCACCCAGCCAAATATCTTTACTCATTGACATTCACATGGTGGAAATTTGGCCTTGTGAGGTTCCTGCAAATGACTCTCTCCCATGATACTCTATATGCCTTTGTTTTTTTGTTTTTTGTTTGTTTTTTGATACAGTTTTGTTCTTGTTGCCCATACTGGAGTGCTGTGGTGCAATCTTGGCTCACTGCAACCTTCGCCTCCTGGGTTCAAACGATTCTCCTGCCTCAGCCTCCCGAGTAGCTAGGACTGCAGGCACTCACCACCACGCCCAGCTAATTTTTGTATTTTTAGTAGAGACAGGGTTTCACCATGTTGACCAGTCTGGTCTTGAACTCCTGACCTCAGGTGATTGGCCTGCTTTGGCCTTCCAAAGTGCTGGGATTACAGATGTAAACCATCACACTCAGCTGCCTTTGTTTTTGGATGCTCTATTTTCTGGTTCTCACTTAGTTTTCTCTCTGGAGAGGTAGCTCTGGGTAAACCAAAATAATTAGCCTCTAGAGAAAGCTGACTTGAAGAGCTGAGCCGAAGTTTAAATGAACTGACACAATAGTTTTTCTCCATATTATGTTCTTTTTTTTTTTTTTTTTTTTTTTGAGACCAAGTTTCACTCTTGTTACCCAGGCTGGAGTGCAATGGCGTGATCTCGGCTCACCACAACCTCCGTCTCCTGGGTTCAAGCAACTCTCCTGCCTCAGCCTCCTGAGTAGCTGGGACTACAGGTGTGCGCCACCATGCCCAGCTAATTTTTGTATTTTTAGTAGAGACGGGGTTTCACCATGTTGACCAGGATGGTCTTGATCTCTTGACCTCGTGATCCACCCGCCTCGGCCTCCCAAAGTGCTGGGATTATAAGCTCATATTATGTTCTTTATTTTTATTTTTTATTTTAATATCTTTTTTTAAATCTTTTTAAAAAAACAGAGATGGGGTGTCACTATGTTGGCCAGGCTGGTCTCGAACTCCTGACCTCAGGTGATCCGCCCATCTTGGCCTCCCAAAGTGCTGGGATCACAGGCGTGAGGCACCACGCCCGGCCTCATATTATGTTCTTCTTTCAAAACCATGGTTAAAGACTGGCTTTTGGCCGGGCGCAGTAGCTCACCCTTGTAATCCCCGCACTTTGGAAGGCTGAGGTGGACAGATTACAAGGTCAAGAGATCAAGACCATCATGGCCAACATGGTGAAACCTCGTCTCTACTAAAAAAAAAATACAAAAATTAGCTGGACGTGGTGGCATGCGCCTGTAGTCCCAGCTACTCAGGAGGCTGAGGCAGGAAAATTTCTTGAACCTGGAGGCAGACGTTGCAGTGAGCCGAGATGCACCACTGCACTCCAGCCTGGCACCTGGTGACAGAGCAAGACTCTGTCTCAAAAAAAAAAATGAAAGAAAGAAAGAAAGAAAATATAACTTCTGGGCCGGGCACGGTGGCTCAAGCCTGTAATCCCAGCACTTTGGGAGGCCGAGGCGGGTGGATCACGAGGTCAAGAGATCGAGACCATCCTGGTCAACATGGTGAAACCCCGTCTCTACTAAAAATACAAAAAAATTAGCTGGGGATGGTGGCGCGTGCCGGTAATCCCAGCTACTCAGGACGCTGAGGCAGGAGAATTGCCTGAACCCAGGAGGCGGAGGTTGCGGTGAGCTGAGATCGCCCCGTTGCACTCCAGCCCGGGTAACAAGAGCTAAACTCCGTCTCAAAAAAAAAAGAAAGAAAAGAAAATATAACTTGTGCTCCCCAAATCTGCTGTAACTTGAACACTCCAATAAATTTAATAGAACTATTAAAATATTACTCGCATCACCCCTTTGGAGGGCCAAATATATACCAGCAGATATTTATTTATTTTTTTATTTTTGAGACAGAGTTTTGCTCTTGTTGCCCAGGCTGAAGTGCAATGGTGCAATCTCATCTCACTGCCAACTTCCGCCTCCTGGGTTCAAGCGATTCTCTTCAGCCTCCTGAGTAGCTGGGGTTACAGACATGTGCCACCACGCCCCACTAATTTATATATGTGTGTGTGTATATATATATAAATATATATATATTTTTTTAAAGACAGGGTTTTACCATGTTGGCCAGGCTGGTCTTGAACTCCTGACCTCAGGTGATCCACCCACCTCGGCCCCCCAAAGTGGTGAGATTATAGGCCGTGAGCCACCACGCCCGGCCAATTTTTATATTTTTAGTAGAGATGAAGTTTCACCTTGTTGACTAGGTTGGTCTCAAACTCCTGCCTCAGGTGATTCACCTGCTTTGGCCTCCCAAAGTGCTGGGATTACAGATGCCTGCCACCATGCCCAGCTAATTTTTTGTATTTTTAGTAGAGACTGGGTTTCACTATGTTGACCAGGATGGTCTCAAACTCCTGACCTCAGTCAGGCAAGCCACCTGCCTCAGCCTCCCAGAGTGCTGGGATTACAGGCGTGAGCCACAGCGCTCGGCCCAAACAGGTATTTATTTATCACCATATGGCTGATGGGTTGAGAGACCCCCTGTGAGAGAACGGTTCAAATGACAAATTTTGGAGCTGGCTCCCTGGGTTGGAACCTGTTTCTCCTACCTCATTCTTAGCAGTGTGTGCTTAGGCAAGTTATTTAACCTCTTTGTGCCAGAATTTCCTCTTCTGAAAAATGGATGCAATAATACTTCTTATCTCATAGGGGTTTGTATGAGTCTGTGTGTACATGTTTTAAATTAGGTTTTGTTTGTTGGTTGGTTTGTTTTTTGAGACAAAGTCTTGCTCTGTCCCCCAGGCTAGAGTGCACTGTGGCACGATCTCTGCTCACTGCAGCCTCTGCCTCCTGGGTTCAAGTGGTTCTCCTGCCTCAGCCTCCTGAGCAGCTGGGAGTATAGATGCGCACTACCATGCCCAGCTAATTTTTTTGTATTTTTAGTAGAGACAGGGTTTCACCATGTTGGCCAGAATGATCTCTCATGATCTGCCTGCCTCGGTCTCCCAGAGTGCTTGGATTACAGGCATGAGCCACGGCCCCAGCCTAAATTAGTTTTAAAAGAGTTTTCCAAGCTGCAGGTCAAGATCCATGAGGGGGTCATGAGATTGATTTCATAGATTAACCAGAATTTTGCACAATCTCGGCTCATCGCAACCTCCACCTCCTGGGTTCAGGCAATTCTCCTGCCTCAACCTCCCGAGTAGCTGGGATTACAGGCACGTGCCACCATGCCCAGCTAATTTTTTGCATTTTTAGTAGAGATGGGGTTTCACCATGTTGACTAGGATGGTCTCGATCTCTTGACCTCGTGATCCACCCGCCTCGGCCCCCCAAAGTGCTGGGATTACAGGCTTGAGCCACCGCGCCCAGCCCGATTAACCAGAATTTTAAAAAAATAAAATAGAATTGGATGGAATATAATCAAACACAAAAATTTGGAATGTGTTACATTGTCTGGGCAGGTAATTGTTTTCTGAAAGCTTTTATTTCTGTTGTGTATGGTACGAAAGTGTATGCAGGCTGTGCACGGTGGCTCACAACTGTAATCTCAGCACTTTGGGAGCCCAAGGTGGGTGGATCACTTGAGCTCAGGAGTTTGAGACCAGCCTGGCAACATGGCAAAACCCCATCTCTACAAAAAAATACAAAAATTAGCCAGGTGTGGCAGCATGCACCTGTATGTAGTTCTGGCTACTGAGGAGGCTGAGGTGGGAGGATGGCTTGATCCTAGGAGGTTGAGGCTGCAGTGAGCTGAGATTGTACCACTGCACCCTGGCCGGGGTAATAAAGCCAAACCTTGTCTCAAAAAAAGAAAAGAAAGCATATGCGTATGTGTGTATGCATGAGCGTGCTGCATTGCTCTGTAAACTGTATTTCTGATTATGAGTCACCATCAAAAAGTTTGAACACCTCTGAATGAATATAGTTAAAGCAACTAAAAGTGTGTTGAGCACCTTGTAAGAACTCAGTAAATGTTAGTTATTATTACTAGCCTACTAGACACTGAAGAGCAGCCACAGGTATGCTTAATGTAGTCAAAATGCTTTATTTGTAATATCTGTTACCTCATGTAATCCCAATATGCTTTTTAAAATAATGGTTTTGTTGTTGT